>NC_088677.1:11383843-12767686 GCF_950023065.1 Planococcus citri
ACAAAAAGTAAAGTAAAATTACGAATATAATAATGAAAATGAAAATAACGCCTTACGATTTAATTTTTACCATAACCTGGGATACCATAAATTCTATTGTCTCGGTGTGCTCAGAATGGATGTTGAAATTGTTTTGGATATCAATAGTTTTGAATAAATTCTGAAGCCTGATGAATTAAGATTCTAGAAATAATTTTCTTTTTGGTAGATAAATATGTGTACTTACTTACCATTTACGCTGATAAAGGTTTATCATTACGATGTGGTAAAAGTAATACGTACACAATTTGTACCGGCTGAAATTCTGTTAAAATGTTGAAAATGATCGTGTTTGAAGTGAGAGCACCTACATAATGATTTCCCAGAATAAGATCAAGATTGGGTATAGTTAACATCCCCGTGTACAAATACAAACTATGGTATTTTCTTGGCAACCAATGTTATGAAATTGGCTTTTAAAGTCGATGTAAGTATGTTATGAGAAAACTTCAGTGAAACTTCATATAAGTAGGTACCTTCCCTCGTATCCTTCATTTCGTGACCTAAGAGCTCATCCCTGTAGAAAAATCTCACGTTACTGTTGGAACTCATGATTATACGTAATGAGGTCTCAAGAGGTCAACCGCTTGCTAATTTTGTGGAAAGCAATTTTCATAATTGATTATTAGAGAAATTTATTCTTTTTCGGAGGATCCATCCCCTAACTTTGGAAATCCGTCCATTCCTTCGCCTATTGATAAAAATGTTGGAATTAAAGTAGTTCGTTGAAAAATCCTCAAAATTTCGACAGAAAACCAAAAAAAAAAAAAAAATCGAGTTGATGATTTTGAGAATTATTTTTTCGAGCTTTCAAGTTGAACGGTTTCTCTAAATGAAAATCGATGATGACCATGTACATATCTAGTAGTAGAGAAAATTTCAAGGAACAATATTTCAAGTACATATTTTTATGGCTAATTTCAACAATGGCTGAAAAAGTTTTTCGAAAAAGAAGCCAAGATAAGAAATATGATGCGATACTTTTATTGCCATCACTCGATCATCAACTTGTATATGTACGTATAAGTACAAGAATCCCCCCTCCAAATAGAAATGATTAAATATTTAAATAAATAATAAAAATGAAAATAACGCCTTACAAACATTATTCATGTTACAAGGAGAAACGTAGGTCTATTGGTGTTCTGCAGTATTTCTCTTATGCGGCCACCAGTTCCTCCAGCTTTGGTGAGTCGATTGGGTCTGGAGACTGGCTTGTCTATACAACGGTTCAATAATACTTTTTTTTGAACTTATTATAATACCTACCTAAAAAAAATTATTTAGAAATTAACTTACAGAAGAATAAGAAACCTCATTTGTCAATTCAGAAATGTTAACCTCCTGCCACCACTCTTCCTCAGTCTTCTCCAATAATATCATAATCATCTTCGTGTTTAATTGCGGAATTCATTGGTGAATATTCTAACGTCTTTTGTACAGACTGATTGTGCTAAATTAATACTTATGTAGAAATAAAATGATAAAAACCTGCTAAGTATAAAATTAATTAAGTATAGAAATGAATGCTTGCTTACCCATGGACCAGTATTTTCTAAGCGCTGAATTAATTTCTAATATGTGGTAATTTTTTCAACGTTATAGCGTCTCATTCTATGTATTTGACTCTAAAGTCAAGTTTCCTGTCATTTTTCGGATTTTTTAACCCTTAGATGAACACACAGCTTACCTCGATTCACCTATAGGAAGTTAAAAATAATGGGAATCTCTGAAACTCCCTTTTAGGATGACTCGTCGACCAAGAATTCATTTCTACATAGAATAATATGAATTCAAAATTCATCTTTTGTGCTGCCATTTCATGAAAATTAGAAATCATTGGGTTTTCCTGCTCATTTTTATCTGACGTGAATTACTTCTTTTTAACCCCTTCACGCTCTTCACTTGAAACTATTTTGGGTGAAAATAGAAACTCTCTTGTAATCAGCAAATAACAATGGTTTCTCCATCATGTCTTCATTTTTTCGATTTTGGTGAGTGTTCATTTCTCGCCAATTTTCAAGGATGTACAATTTTACACAATTTTTTTCACCGAATTGATGATTTTTGTGCCAATTTTGTAGTTTTAACTTTTAACAAATGATATGGGTAGGTACCTACTTTATTCAATTTTTGAAGCGTTTAATTCCGCCATGGTATTATTTGATTTATTTTTCGTAATCAGCTAAAATTTCGGGATATTACCTGCATAAATTTTCAAATTAGTTTTTTTTTAACAATTTCAGGTAGGTAAGTACCTACCACACGAAAGAAATTTTGAAGAGTTTCGAGCAATTTTACTATCAATCTACGATAACTTGCAGTGTCTGATGAGTCAGTTAGATGATTTGTATCGCACTGCATCGTAATAATTAAAATGAAAATTGTTGACGTTTCTAGGTGGATGTACCTCCATTTTTCCATTCTAATTTTACATTTTATCAACCTGTGATCAGAATGGTAGTTGAAATCGTTTTAGATGTCAAAGTTTTGAATAAATTCTGGAGCTTGAGGAACTAAGATATCTACTAGAAATAATTTTCTTTTTGGTAGATAAATATGTGTAGGTACTTACTTGCCATTTACTCTAATAAGTAAACGTTTATTGTTACGATTCGATACAACAATTTGAACTGGCTGAAATTCCGTTAAAATGTTAAAAATGATCGCGTGTTTGAAGTGAGGGCACCTATACCTAATAATGATTTCCCAGAATAAGATTAAGATTGGGCTTATAAGTTAACTGCCTAACTGGTTAACATCTCTGTTTACAATACAAACTATTCTTAATGTGCCACTGTTCACTCAAATTGGGATATTTATCCTTGTCCATCCGTTTTTCAAAAACCTACTACAGGGTGCCCAGAAATATCGTGAACCCCTAAAAATGTTTTCCGCTAAATATTTCGGTTGGTCACAGTGAATGATTATAATGATAGCACATGATTGGTTGTTCGACTGGAGAGATGACATTCCACCACCAATCATATGCGTCTATTTCACGTTTCCAACCTATGTTTTTAATGAAAAACTTTCTTTGGGGTTCACGATATTTCTGGGCACCCTGTATGTACTTTTTTTTGGATAAGTATATAATATGTATAATTGTATACCTACGTCTGGAATCGCTTCCAATACTTTTCAATACCTATTTAATACGAGTACCTAAAGAAGATTTTTTGTGCATGCTTTTAAAATCGATTTATCTTCTGTGAAACTTCATAACTAGGTAGGTACTTCGAAATGTATGTATCGTAATTCCCTCGCATCCTTCCTTTCGTGATCTAAGAGCTCATCCCTTTAGAAAAATCTCACGTTAACGTTGAATTGAATTTCATGATTATAATACTAGTGAGGTCTCAAGAGTTCATCCGCTTGCTAATTTTGTGGATAGCAATTTTATGATTGATTATTAGAAAAATTTACCTTTTTTTCGGAGGATCCACCCCCCTCCCCTCACTCGGAACTCCGTCCATTTCTTCATTTACATATATTGGTCGTACGAAAAAAATGTTGGAACTAAAATGGTTCGTTGAAATCTCCTCTACGACGCGACGTGGTCATCATCTGCAATATTTTCATTTGAAGAACCATTGAGCTTAAAAACTCAAAAAAAATCATTCTCAAATCATCGAAATCATTTTTTTGGGATTCTTTTTTTATGGAAATTTACAGAAATACATTGAAAAGCATACCTTAACCCTTTCGGCTACAAGACAAACTGACGGATAAAATTCGAAGTGCTTTAAACTGAGTAAGGCCGGTTGCTGCCTAGAACTCAAAATTTGCTGCAAATTGCACATTCAGAAAGTATTTATGTCACAAATGGCAATAAACCTTAAATTGACTATTTTTCGATTTATGACACCTAATAGCATTATAAATCAAAATCAAGCCTTCTGAGGCATCTGATATTTCAAGATGAAGATATTGATAACAAGCATTTTTGAAAATAGAAAAAAAGATGAGCTAAAATAAAATAAGTTTGTGTAAAAAAAGAAATTTTTGAAGAAAAACAAGGCATGCGACTTCAGATGATTATTCAAACTGCAAATGTTTGAAGGTGATTGCTTGTGGGAGGATTAAAATTAATGGAAACATCTTTGTGTTATAGAGAGCATTTTTCAAAATTTTGAAAACCCATGTCACAATTCAACGCTAATTTTCAATGAAATTCTGAAAAATATGTATAATTTTCATCTTCTGACACATACATCTCTCTTGAGATAATTTGCTTGGGTGAGTAAGTTGCCTCAGGAGATGACTGGGTAAACTTTTGCAAGCATTTGAATTTTAAGATGGATACTGTGTCATAAAGACTGCGCTCAATCAATTCATTATCTGTAAGATGACTTCTAAAAAGTAATTCCAGTAATTCCACAACATGACGTACGTATTTTATTTTTATTATCTCCTTATGACAAATAGACTGAGGACTGTATTATGACACAGTATCTATCATAAAAATCAAATGCTCGCAAAAGTTCACCTAGTCATCTTCTGAGGTAACTTACTCACCCAAGCAAATCACCTCAAGAGAGATGTATGTGTCAGAAAATGAAAATGATGTCATACTTTTCAGGTTGAATTGTGACACGAGTTTTCAAAATTTCAAAAAATGCTCTCTATAACACAAAGATTTTTCCCTTAATTTTAATCCTCCCACAAGCAATCACCTTCAAACATTTGCAGTTTGAATAATCATCTGAAGTCGCATGCCTTGTTTTTCTTCAAAAATTTCTTTTTTTACACAAACTTACTTACTTATTTTATTTTAGCTCATCTTTTTTTCTATTTTCAAAAATGCTTGTTATCAATATTTTCATCTTCAAATATCAGATGCCTCAGAAGGCTTGATTTTGATTTATAATGCTATTCGGTGTCATAAATCGAAAAATAGTCAATTTAAGGTTTATTACCATTTGTGACATAAATACTTTCTGAATGTGCGAATTCCAGCAAATTTTGAGTTCTAGGCAGCAACCGGCTTTACTCAGTTGAAAGCACTTCGAATTTTATCCGTCAGTTTGTCTCGTAGCCGAAAGGGTTAATAACAACTAACAAGAAGTGTTTAGAATTAAATTTCCTTTCGAAAAACCATTATAGGTATCATAATTCATAACCAATTCTCTCACCTCACCTCTACATCGATTCCATACGACCCAACTGCCCTCTGAAGTTTCCAATATTTGATTTCAGGGACAATTGAAATAACAACCTGGACAAAAATAAAGAATTGTTTGTTTCCATGCACAATTCGGAGTTTGAATTTTTTTTTTCAATTTCAAGGACTGAAATCAAACTTTAAGGGAAAAAAACACAGAAACACTTCGAGGAAAGGTGAGGAAATAATTGGTGATCATACGAGTCTTTCGAAAGGAATTTTAATACTGAACACTTTTTTCATCATACTTTTTAATGTAAGTATCTCTGAAAATTTCGGCAGAAACCCAATAAAAAAATTGATTTTGATAATGATTTTTTCGAGCTTTCAAGTTGAACGGTTTCTCTATAACAATCGATGATGACCATGTATACATAAGTAGGTAATGTAAGTAGTAGCTAGAGGAAATTTCAAGGAACAAATTTTAGTTCGAACATTTTTTTGTACGACTAATACTTAGGTGAAGAGATGAACGAATATTCAAAGTAGGTAAGGGTGGGGTGGTTGATACTCGGAAAAGAGGTACCTAGTGGAAAAATGATCATCTGGGCTAAATTTTCTTTGTATTGACGCGTAAGACATAAATAATCAATCATAAAATTATTGCTTTCGACAGAATACTGGAGCGGATGTGCTACGTGAAATTGTAAAATTGAACATTTGAATATTTTCATCAATTATTATCTCGTATTATCATACAACACGTAGGTAGGTAGGTAGGTAGGTAGGTAGGTAGAGGTACTCGTATGTGCAGAATTGTGCACGTAGTTACGAGTTTATTTTACATTTACCTACTTACGTTGAATTATTTCTCGCTGAAAGTCGTATTCCATTGTTTTGGAATGTTCTAGTCTTCGTCTATCGTTGTGTTGTACGATGCGTAGTTAGAACCTTCTCTCTTATCTACTTATCTATTCTCAGAATTCATGCTTATTCGAAGCATGAGGCGACAGAAAGACGGAGACGGCCAATTCTAAAGGATAAATCGTTCCATGCTATTCCTGATTCGTCTTGTCGATTTTTACAGTCTAGTTTTGCATTCGGTATTCGGTTTTCGGTTGTAAATCGTACTTATTCGGTCTTCAGCTAGTTTTCGTTTGCTTTGCTCTTCGAGAACTATATGTTTATTTGAAAATTTCATTCCTCAAATTAGTCATGATCGACGGAAATACGGAAAGGGTCCATGTCGCATTCGGTTTTCGGTTCGGTGTTTAGTACAAGTACAAGTAAACCTTCGTAGTCTAATCGTTGAATCGTTATTTTCGTGATGTGTAAATCGAATATCGTATTCGATCTTGAGCTAGTTTTCGCTTGCTGTGCTCTTCGAGAACTATGTTTTTTTGAAAATTTCATTCCTCAAAGTAAGTCATAATCAACTCGAGTAATTGTGGTGCGTCAGGTGCGTGAATCGCGATTCTTGCCCATCAGTTACGCGAATTTTTTCGAGAATTTATCCGAATAATTTTTTTCGTCGAATAACGTTGCGTTCGGTTTTTCATCATGTTGCAAGATGCTGCCAAGACCTGGAGTCTCAAGTTTTCGTCGAGTTGCAGTTTTCCAAGTATCTTCAATAATCCGGTATGAATTTTAAAACGTATTTATTTGGTGATTGGGTACGCTTAAGATTATTATGTATTTTGAATTAATTTAATTGAAGGGCTAATTGTGAAAGTCGCCTTAGTCATTTTTTTGTTCACACAACTTTAAACATTTTTTTTTTTCATATTTCATCAATTTTAAAGGGAAAAATGAGTATTGTAATGCATTCTGGGATAGTTAAAGATGTTTTTTTAATACTTGACCATGAAGTTTTTACATTATCACTGAAGCAGGACAACAATGTTTTCATTGATTATGTACAAAAATCACTGCTGACCAAGGCGACTTTCACAATTAGCCCGCCAATTCGCTCGACCATAGACCCCGACCCCTACCCAAACAATCAGCCATCCTTATCACGATGTTGGACTTGTAAAAATTTACTTCGTTGATCGTTGATCTAATCACAAGCAATAAATAAGATGAGTTCTGAGTAATTTTATCAAATTCAATCGCTAAATCATACTAAAAGAAAGAAAAAACGAAGAAAAATCCTACATGTAAGGTAATTCCATCTTTGGAAGTTTTGAAAAACACTCAGTTTGCTCAGCAGCAAATGATACTCGTATGTAATATCTACAACTACAACAAAGAACTTTGAAATTGCAATACAATGAATAAACACTAGAAAGAATTTTTCCCTTCAAAATACAAAGTTTTCTCTTCCAGTTGTACATTGCGTTGTGTTATTTCGAAGATTCAACGGCGAGTCTTCGCATTGGCACATACTACATGACCATATAGTCAAATTTTTTTAAACAATTGCTGGGAAATCATGAAATTTTCGCATAATGACGATTCGACTACAGTTTTAAGCGAATTCAACACCACAGATCGCACATAACATAAAACTGTCATTTCCCAAGTTTCATTTACCTACTACTCGTACTCATTATAGGATTTTTCATTATTTTCGTATGATTTAGCGATTGAATTTAATAATAGTATATTACATACCAAGTTCAATAATGTGGGTGATTATAAACGAACAACCCAGGAACGCCATTTTGGCTACTGTTTCCAGCATGCTTACTCAAGTTGGCAAGTATGCACGTGTCGAAGAATTGAAGGCTCGACCATAGACCCCGACCCGTACCCAAACAAATCAGCCATCCTTATCACAAATTTTGGACTTGGTAAAAATTTACGTTGTTGATCGTTGATCGTTAATCCAATCATAAGCATTCTAAGCGATAAATAATTTCTGCTACAATTTTTTCCCCGTAATAATCGGACTTTGTCACCTCCCGCGTCATCCCAAACAATAGGATTCCAGCAGTGCGGCCACGTAATGAATGTTCATTATTTTCCTAGGACAATAATGTGAACATTATTTTCGTTTCATTTAGTCGCTCATAAAAACGCACTTTTCGCGTCTAGTATTGGTGGTATAATTGTGCGTTTATATGCCTGTATTGAATAAAATAACTTGGAACTCATCTTATTTATCGCTTAGAATGCTTATGATTGGATTAACGATCAACGATCAACAACGTAAATTTTTACCAAGTCCAAAATTTGTGATAAGGATGGCTGATTTGTTTGGGTACGGGTCGGGGTCTATGGTCGAGCCTTCAATTCTTCGACACGTGCATACTTGCCAACTTGAGTAAGCATGCTGGAAACAGTAGCCAAAATGGCGTTCCTGGGTTGTTCAAATTTGCCCTGGACTTGAGATTAGTCCAATCTCGCGTTGTTTTACACGATAATTTTTGCTCGTAAACTTTACCTAGTGCAATTTCATCATCATGCTGGGAATTAATTCAAAATGTGACCTTTTTTTTAGGATTACGTGCGTTACATGATTTTGAACCATTGTATAAGTAGGTAGTTGAATTTTACGTTGATTCCTTATTGTAAAATTTCGAAGTTTTGGGAATTCCTCTGTTCGTTTTATACCAATAAAACATTGTTATTTTATACACCGACATCCATTTGAAGAAGAAAAAATATGCACTTACAGTTTGAAAACAAAATAAAATTGTTCAGGGTGTGTAACATAATTTTAAAATTGAAGAAGTAAGACTTTTAGCAGGACTTTCAGCAGGTGATTTTGTACATAAAATAGTAGATACCTAAACCTATGCATCCAGAAAACCTGAAATATGTCGTATAAATAACGCATTTTTTATAAGCAAAAAAAAAAAAATGCTACATATGCAAAATCTACACTGTGTCGTTGGAATGCATGTTTTAATCAGAATACCATACCTAGTAAGGTTTTTTTTTTTCATTTTTTCCAATTAGGTTTGCATAAAAGACAAAAAAAACGAGGATTACTTACTTACAATGACTGTGGAAATTACAGATTTTTCTTGACTGTTTTTGTTTAGGAATTTCAGTTTGTGAGCTTTCTCAGTTGTTGAAAGTTTGCCAAAATTTAGTTTGTCCGAGAATTAGAAAAAGAATCCAGGAAGGTGGTGGAGGAGAAGGGGTGGTTCAAAGCCTCAAAATTTCGATCATCATACGTATTTTTTAAAAAAAGCTTGAATATCGTGTGAAATGTCGTTTCAAACGTTTTCGAGAGCATTGAATACGAATACCAGTTAATTTTTTTAAATTTGACTTATCCATCCTTCTCTCCCCCTTCTTCATTGGCTGCGCAGATTTTTGGAAAATTGAAAAATTGCGTGATACGTGTTGTATTGCGTTTTTTTTTGGAACAGAAAACCGTCAAATAATTTTCATGTGGCCCTTATCGTAAAATTTTCAAGTTTTGGGAATTCCCCTGTTCGTTTTACATCGACATCCACTTGAAGAAAAAAAAATACTTACACTTTTGTGAATTAATTTTTTGGGTGATTCGATATCGAAGGAACCCAGTTTTTAAGTCTTCTGAATCTGCTGAAGATTTTTTTGCAAGCTTTTCACATTGAAAAGTGTGAATATCGCTATCGTTGACCCATGACCCTCATCCTCCCTTGGTACAGGTGAAGTGAAGTTGAGTTTTTTTTCCTGTCATTCGATTGTTTCTTGTCTCGATACCCAACTTTGGGGTAGATGGAAATGTTTAAAAGTACCTAATTGAGAGTACATAGTTTTTAAAGCATTCGCCAAATATTTAAATTTTTCGTGATTAAATTGTTGATTGATTTTCATGCGGCCCTTGCTGTAAAATCTTCAAGATTTGGGAATTCTTCTGCTCGTTTTATGTACCTAAACATTATTATATTTATACGTCGACAATCGACATACTATGTCTGCCGACTATCTTGCGTGATTGGTGGGTGGGGGGGAATTAGAGTGATTTTCAAAATCACTTTGAAAACTCAATTGAAGTCAGTTCTTGGGTCATTCCATGTCCAATGATTCCAGTTTTTGATTTAGGTCCTCCGAATCGACTCGAGTATTTTTATATGTACATATATCATGCTCTTTACATTTGGAAAGTGTGAACAAAAAAAAAAATTTACTTACAAACAACGTACGCTGATTGAATTTTTATGAAACATGAAATTGTTAGAGTCTATGTTATCGAATACCTACCTAAAACTTGTAAAATTGTAATTTTGGTCGACATTTTCTTAAAATTATGTTGAAAAACGCCCAAAATATGTGGTTTTATTTTTGAAAATTGGAAGGGGCTAAATACATTTTCAATACCTAACAGCCAGAATCCAATTTTGACTGTCGGGGTCGGTAGTACTTTGAAATCACTTATCATGACTTTTTGCCCAACTTGCAAATTGAAGAGGCTACAAATGATTTTTAATTTTGAAAAATCACCATGAAAAAAATAATCGAGGAAATGAACACTGCGTCGAAAAATGAACAAATTCTGTTACTATCAGTTTTTGTTCTTAATCTAAAATTTTAAAAGTTTTTGAAGCCCAACAATTTTTGATTTGCTCGAAGTTTCATTATTTTTGAGCTTCAAAAACGTCTTAAATTTTCGAGTAAGAAGAAAAATGATTGTAATAAAATTTGTTTATTTTTTTTACATACCTAGTACCTATTCATTTCCCCATAAATTTTTTTCATCGCGAATTTTTGAAATTGGAAATCATATACTTACTTAATAAGCAATTTGTTGATTTTTCAAAGTACTACCGACCCCAATGGTTAAAATTGGATTTTGGCTGTTGGATTATGAAAACGTACCAACTTGTTTATCTTACGTGTTTTTTTTTCACTCGTACTCGGTTACATCCGAGTCTAAAGTTTGTACCACCATTTCTCAGACGCCCTTTATAAAACACAAAAACATAAAGGAAAAGAATTACTTACCAACAGCACACTGTACCTATCGAATAAAATTCGCAGAAAATAAAATTTATTCGGATTTTTGAAAATATGCCGAAAACGGCCAAAATGTAAAGGAAACAGAAAATCGTCGATTGATTTTCATTTATGGCCTTTTTACTGTAAAATTTCCACGTTTTGGGAATCATTCTGTTCGTTTTGTACCAAAGCACTATTATTTATACCTATACTTCGATATTCGTTTCAAGAAGAAAAAACACTCAAAATGTTGTAGGCTACACTGAATTTGTCGGGGGGGGGGGGAAGGTCATCAACTTTGAGGTAAAAATTAGAGTGATTTTCAAAATCACTTTGAAAACTCATTTTGAATCTAGTTTTTGGATCATTCCATCAAACGAGCCCAATTTTCGATTCAGGCTCTCCGAATCTGCTCAAGAATTTCTTATAAATGCCCTTCATATTTGGAAAGTGTGAACGTCGCTTTCGTTGACCCTCACCCTGCCTCGAAGCAGGTGAAGTAGAGTTGTATTTTATCTGAGCATTTAAAGTTTCTCATCTCGATACCAAACCTTGGGGTAGAATTGCAAAGAAACAGAGCTGTTGCAATTTGGAAACGTGTGTAGCATTTTAGAAAGGCAATTGAGAGTGGTTTCAAAAGGTATTCGCTTTGTATTTCAAAAGCTCAAGTCTGTTTAGTTCTGCGAGCTTTTTTGTGAGATTGCTCAGTTGTTGAATGTTTGCCAAAATTTAGAATCATTATGCGAGAATTTGGAGAAGAATCCAGGAAGTTGATGGTGAAAGAGGGAGGGGGTCAAAGCCTCAAAATTTCGATCAACATACGTAGGTATTTTTTTAAAAAATGTTGAATATCGTGTGAAATGTCGTTTCATACGTTTTCGAGAGCATCGAATACGAATACCAGTCAATTTTTCAAAATTTGATTTCTCCATCCTTCTCTCCTCCCGCCTCTTCATTGGCTTGCTCAGATTTTTAGAAAATTGAAAAATTGCATGATACGTGTTGTATTGCGTTTTTTGGTAAACACAAAACCGTCAAATGATTTTCATGTGGCTCATATGGGAAAATTTCCAAGTTTCGGGAATTCCCCTGTTCGTTATACACCGACAATCCGACATCCACTTGAAGAAGAAAAAATACTTACAATTTGGTACCTACACTAAAGGGCATGAGTGGATAAGATGGGTGATTTTGCCTTTTGCTCCAAGTGTAACGAAATCTTAGGGGTAGGTAAGTACCATTGGGACATGTTCACTGACGAAGTTTCAGACCTCAATTGTGAGTGGTCCTTGAGTAATGAGCTTTTTACTCAAAATGGTTTTTATTTTTTTTCTCTGGATTGGCTTGACCGATTTCTTTCAAACTTGAACCAACTTACAGATCATCAAGAGGGCTTTAATTGAAAAAATTGACAGCTCCCCCCCCACCATTTTCCCCCTTCAAATATTAAAATCAAACTTTCAACCCCTTCCTTACCTAAGAACCCCAAGAGGTAAACTTTTTAAACCAACATTTTTAGATGCGTTTTTAACCCTAGAATAACATATATTTTGCTCAAAATTTTATTTTATTGGGCACATGGTCAAAAATGAGAAAAAGTGGGGGTGCTTAATGATTTTTATAGAGTAATAATGAGAACAACAGAATAAGGATGAAGTTATTGACGTGATTCTTCCCATACTATTACTGTTTATACCAATATTTGACGATAATCAGAGTGCCAAATCAGTCGGACCCTCATTTCAGCATCCGTGCCCCCTGCCCCCCCTCAATTTGGGGGCCAGAACAAAACTAGCAATATGGGTGTCTTTTTCATATAAATTGACCCTCCCGAACACGAATATGAACTCGAAATAACCATCAGACTCTTCTGAATACTATATTTAAAGAGGATAAGTGCAATATAAAGTGAATTAGATTGAACTTTCCTTAACTACAATGAAAAAATCTAAACAGTAGACAATAAGGTTATTTCGAGTTCATATTCATGTTCGGGAGGGTCAATTTATATGAAAAAGACACCCATATTGCTAGTTTTGTTCTGGCCCCCAAATTGAGGGGGGGGGGGGCAGGGGGGCACGGATGCTGAAATGAGGGTCCGACTGATTTGGCACTCTGATTATCGTCAAATATTGGTATAAACAGTAATAGTATGGGAAGAATCACGTCAATAACTTCATCCTTATTCTGTTGTTCTCATTATTACTCTATAAAAATCATTAAGCACCCCCACTTTTTCTCATTTTTGACCATGTGCCCAATAAAATAAAATTTTGAGCAAAATATATGTTATTCTAGGGTTAAAAACGCATCTAAAAATGTTGGTTTAAAAAGTTTACCTCTTGGGGTTCTTAGGTAAGGAAGGGGTTGAAAGTTTGATTTTAATATTTGAAGGGGGAAAATGGTGGGGGGGGAGCTGTCAATTTTTTCAATTAAAGCCCTCTTGATGATCTGTAAGTTGGTTCAAGTTTGAAAGAAATCGGTCAAGCCAATCCAGAGAAAAAAAATAAAAACCATTTTGAGTAAAAAGCTCATTACTCGAGGACCACTCACAATTGAGGTCTGAAACTTCGTCAGTGAACATGTCCCAATGGTACTTACCTACCCCTAAGATTTCGTTACACTAGGAGCAAAAGGCAAAATCACCCATCTTATCCACTCATGCCCTTTGTCGGAATAAACCGGTGGTTCATATTTCGAAATCACTTTGAACACTCATTTTGAATTGATTTTTTGGGTGATTCCACATCGACTGAACCCAGTTTTTAAGTCTTCCAAATCTGCTGAAGAATTTTTATGATACATATTAATGCTTTTCACATTTGGAAAGTGTGAATATCGCTATCGTTGACCCTCATCCTCCCTTGGGACTGGTGAAGTGAAGTTGAGTTTTTTCCTGGCATTCGAGTTTCTCGTCTTGATACCCAACTTCAGGGTAGATGGAAATGTTCGAAAGTACATACCGTCAGAATACCATACACCTAGTATGGTTTTTTTTTCATTATTTTCCAATTAGGTTTGTATAAAAGACAGAAAAAAAACGAGGATTACTTACTTACAATGACTGTGGAAATTACAGATGGTTCACCGATTACAGGAATTGCTGCATTTATTGAAAAGTTCAAATTTGAACTTTTTGTAAGCTTTCTCAGTTGTTAAAAGTTTGCCAAAATTTAGTTTGTCCGAGAATTAGAAAAACAATCCAGGAAGGTGGTGGAGGAGAAGGGGTGGTTCAAAACCTCAAAATTTCGATCATCATATGTATTTTTTAAAAAAAGGTAGAATATCGTGTGAAATGTCGTTTCAAACGTTTTCGAGAGCATTGAATACGAATACCAGTTAATTTTTTTAAATTTGACTTCTCCATCCTTCTCTTCCACCTCTTCATTGGCTGCTCATATTTTTGGAAAATTGAAAAATTGCATGAAACGTGTTGTAGGTACCTATTGCACCTATTGCGTTTTTTGAGAAACAGAAAACCATCAAATAATTTTCACGTGTCTCTTATTGAAAAATTTTCAAGTTTAGTGAATTCCCCCGTTCGTTTTACGTCGACATCTATTTGAAGAAGAAAAAATACTTACAATTTTGTACACAAAATTTGTCGGGATTTTTCAGGACAAAAGAATTTAATTTTAGCTATACATCGATGGTTAGATGAGGATGAGGATTATTTTGAATCCAAATCCTACGTAACCGGACGGGAGGTGAAGTAGAAAGTAGGTAGAATTATCGTGACGTCGATGAGCGACCGAATTGATTCGACTCTGTGATTTTATTTTTCACAGAGTTGATAATTATGAATATTTCGATTCGCAATTTTCAAAAAGGGGCTAAATACGATTTCAAAATCCAAGAGCCGAAATCCAATTTTGACTAAGGGGGGTCGGTATAGTATTTTGAAAAATGGACAACATGACCACATGACTGTTTGTCCAACTTGCAAATTGAAGGGACTACAAATAATTTTTAGTTTCAAAAAATCGACATGAAAAAAACTAATGGGAAAATGATTACGTCGAAAAATAAACAAATTTTGTCAAGATCAATTTTTTTCTCACTCTGAAATTTAAAAAGTTTTCGATGCTCGACAATTTTCGATTCGTTGAAAGTTTCATTTCCACAATTTTCGAGCTTGAAAAACGTCTTAAATTTTAGAGTGAGAAGAATGAATGATCGTAATGAAATTTGTTAATTTTTTTACGTATAATTCATTTCCCCATGTATTTTTTTATCTCGATTTCTTGAAATTGAAAATCATATTGGATTTTGGCTCTTCAACTTGTTCATCTTACGTGTTTTTTTTCACTCGCACTCGGCTATATCAGAGTCTAAAGTTTGTACCACCATTTCTCGGACGCCCAGTATAAAACTCAAAAACAAAAAGGAAAAGAATTACTTACAAACAGCATACTTAATCGAATACAAAAAAAATTCTGTTTGATTTTTGCTTGTAGTTGACGGTTTTTTTTTTAGTAATTTTACTTATCGAATAAAACTTGAAAAATTGAAATTTTCGTCGGCATTTTGAAAATATGCTGAAAACAGCCAAAATGTAAAGGAAACAGAGATCGTCAATTGATCAGCATATGGCCTTTACTGTAAAATTTCTAAGTTTTGGGAATTACTTCTGTTCGTTTTGTACTAAAATATTATTATTTATACCTATATCCATATCCATTCATTCAAGAAGAAAATAAAATTTTGCACACTAAGTTTGTCGGGGGGGGGGGGGTGAGATTTGTACGTGATGTAACATACCCAGCTTGGAGGAACAAATTAGAGTGATTTTCAAAATCACTTTGAAAACTCATTTTGAATTTAGTTTTTGGGTCATTCCATAACAAACGAACCTACTTTTTGATTCAGGTTCTCCGAATCTGTTCAAGAATTTTTTATAAATACTCTTCACATTTGGAAAGTGTGAACGTCGCTTTCGTTGACCCTCACCCTGCCTCGAAGCAGGTGAAGTAGAGTTGTGTTTTTTCTGAGAATTTAAAGTTTCTCATCTCGTTAGCAAACTTTGGGGTCGAATTGCAAAGAAAGAGAGCAGTTGCAATTTTGGAAACGTTTGTAGCTTTTTAAAAAGGCAATTGAGAGTGGGGTTTAAAAGTATTCGCCTTGTATTTCGAAAGCTCAAGTCTGTTTAGTTCTGCATTCGGTTTTCGGTTCGGTGTTTTGTACAAGTAGAAGTATAGACCTTTGCAGTCTAATCTTTAGATTGTTAGTTTTGTCAGTTTCGTGATGTGTAAATCGTATTCGGTCTTGAGCAAGTTTTCGTTTGCTGTGCTCTTGGAGAAGTATGTTTTTTTTTGAAAATTTCATTCCTCAAAGTAAGTCATGATCAACTCGAATTCTCCTCTAGAGGATGTGACTTTTCGGTTAGCTACGCGAATTTTTCCGAGAATTTATCAGAATAATTTGTTTTATCGTATAACGTTGCGTTCGGTTTTTCGTCAAGTTCAAACAACCAACATCCTGTGAAGACCTGGAGTCACAAGTTTTCGTCGAGTTGCAGCTTTCCAAGTATATCTTCAAGAATCTGGTATGAATTTTAAAACGTATTTATTTGGTGATTGGGTACACTTATAATGCATTTTTTATAAACCTAAAAAATGCTGAATGTGCAAAATCGACTGTGTGTCGTTTAGAATGCCTTTCTTACAAGTGACTCTGACTATGTATATATATTTCGGATCATTTTGGGTGTTTATAATGCTGATATGACGTAATCCAGACACTTTATGCGCCCTTACTGTAAAATCTCCAAGTTTTGGGAATTCTTCTGTTCGTTTTACAATACCTACCTAAACATATCGACATCCATTTGAAGAAGAAAAAATACTTACAATTTTGTACACCGGATTTGTCTGTTTCATAGTGGTCAACCGTATTAGCACGATGGGCGGGGGGGGGGGGGGAATTGGAATGATTTTCAAAATCACTTTAGTTCTTGGATCATTCCATGTCCAATGATCCCAGTTTTTGATTTAGGTCCTCCGAATCGACTCGAGTATTGTTATATATTGTGCTCTTCACATTTGGAAAGTGTGAACATCGCTATCTTTGTCCTTGACCGCTGCTGCAATACGGAAAGATTGCTTTGTAGCTTTTTAAATGTAATTGAGAGTGATTTTGAAAGTATTCGCCGAATCTTTCAAAATTTCGAAGTTGAACTTTTTGTGAGCATGCTCAGGTGAAATGTCGTTTCATGCGTTTTCGAGAGCATCGAATACGAATACCAGCGGCTCACATTTAAAAATTCGATTTCTCCATCCTTCTCTCCCGCCTCTTCATTGGCTGCTCAGATTTTTGGAAAATTGAAAAATTGCGTGATCCATACATGTTGTATTGCGTTTTTTGAGAAACAGAAAAACCGTCAATTGATTTTCATGTGTCTCTTATTGGAAAATTTCCAAGTTTTGGGAATTCCCCTGTTCGTTTTACATCGACATCCATTTGAAGAAGAAAAAATACTTACACTTTTGTCGGGATCATTCGGTGCTCTTCGGTAGTGGTTTCTTCTACAATACAATCGCGATTTGCGGGAAAAAATAAAGTGATTTCAAAATCACTTTGAAAATTCATTTGAATTCATTTTTTGGGTGATTCCATATCGAATGAACCCTGTTTTTAAGTCTTCCGAATCTGCTGAAGAATTTTTTATAGTGCTTTTCACATTTTTGGAAAGTGTGAATATCGCTATCGTTGACCCTCATCCTCTCTTGGGACAGATGAAGTCAAGTTGATTGTTTTTCCTAGCATGCAAGTTTCTCGTCTTGATCCTGAAATTTGTAGGGTAGATGGAAATGTTTAAAACTACCTAATTGAGAGTACATAGTTTTTAAAGTATTCGCCAAATAGTTACATTTTTCGTGATTAAATCGTTGATTGATTTTCATGTGGCCCTTACTGTAAAATCTTCAAGTTTTGGGAATTCTTCAGTTTGTTTTATACCTAAACATTAGCCTATTATATTTATGTGTCGACAATCGACATGTCGGTCGACTATCTTGTGTGAGGGGGGGGGGAGGTTAGGGTGATTTTCAAAATCACTTTGAAAATTCAATTGAAGTCAGTTCTTGGGTCATCCATGTCCAATAATTCCAGTTTTTGATTTAGGTCCTCCGAATCGACTCAAGTATTTTTATATACCATGCTCTTCACATTTGGAAGTGTAAACAAAAAATAAAAAGAATTTACTTACAAACAGCATACGCTGATAGAATGTTCATAAAACGGCGATGTTAGGGACGAAACGAGGCATTTTCTATGGGGAGGGGGGGGGGGGTGGTCAACCAAAAATTTGCCGACTGATATGACAAAAAAATACCTATTTTGCCGAATAAAACAGTGAGTTTTTTATTGTGAAAAAAAATGAGAAGAAGACAATCTTGCCAATTGATATACTCAACACATGTGTGAGTATAGAAATTTGCATGTTCATTTTTCAATTTTTAGAAGTCTCAAGCAGAATTTTTGCGTTTCGTAAAAATGAAAATATAGTTGGCCCGAGCGTAGCGAGGGCAAAAGCATTTGAAAATTTTTATTTTTATAAGTGAACAATAATTTTTTTATGGGAGAAGGTTGATTTTTTCGGTCTAAAATGTTCAGAATTTTAATGATTTTTTTAATAGAAATTTTAGCTCTAAAAAAGAAAAGCAAAAAGTTCCAAAACAAAGTGAGGGCGAAGCTATCAAAATTTCGTATTTCGAGAAGTAAAAAAAAACATTTTTTTTTCTATGTGAGGAGTTTATTTTTGGATTCAAACATTTTTTAAAAGTCTGAATAGTTGATTTTTAGAAACTGTGATTTTGAATAAAAAAAACAACGTGCGTGAGTGATGCGGGGGCTGAAATTTTTGAAATTCATAATTCAAGTACCTACCTATAGCATGTTAAATTATTACTTTCTTTCAAAATGTCAATTTCTTAAAAAATTTAAGAGGGTACCTCTACCTAGAACAGATATGTCCCAGGTGCAAAAATCTAGAAAGAGAACAACTGTATTAGTTTTTTTCTTACTCTAAAATTTGAAAAGTTTTTGAAGCCCGACAATTTTCGATTTGCTTAAACCATTATATTTGCAATTTTTGAGCTTGAAAAACGTCTGAAATTTTCGAGTAAGAAAAAAAATGATTGTAATAAAATTTGTTTATTTTTTTTTTGGCAGTATTCATTTCCCCATAAATTTTTTTCATCGCGAATTTTTGAAATTTAAAATCATTTGTAGCCCCCTCAATTTGCAAGTTGGGCAAAAAGTCATATAATAAGCAATTTTGTTGATTTTTTAAAGTACTACCGACCCCCATGGTCGAAATTGGATTTTGGCTCTTGGATTTTGAAAACGTATTTCGCCCCTTCGATTTTCAAAGTAGGCAACTTGTTTATCTTACGTGTTTTTTTCCACTCGTACTCGGTTATATCCGAGTGTAAAGTTTCTACCACCATTTTTCGGACGCCCTGTATAAAACACAAAAACAAAGGAAAAGAATTACTTACAAACAGCACACTGTACCTATCGAATCTACTGAAAACGGCCAAAATGAGTAAAGGAAACAGAAAATCGTCGATTGATTTTCATATGGCCTTTACTGTAAAATTTCTACGTTTTGGGAATCATTCTGTTCGTTTTGTACCAAAGAACTATTATTAATGCATACCTACATTGATATTCGTTTCAAGAAGAAAAAAATACTCAAAATTTTGTACACTGAATTTGTTCGGGGGGGGGGGGGGTCATGTGATTTGTACGTGATGCAAACACTTACTCAGCTTGGAGGAAAAAATTTGAGTGAGTTTCAAAATCATTTTGAAAACTCATTTTGAATTTAGTTTTTGGATCATTCCATATTGAACGAACCCAATTTTTGATTCAGGTACTCCGAGTCTGCTCAAGAATTTCTTATAAATGCTCTTCACATTTGGAAAGTGTGGACGTCGCTTTCGTTGACCCTCACCCTGCCTTGAAGCAGGTGAAGTAGAGTTGTGTTTTTTCCGAGCATTTAAAGTTTCTCATCTCGATACCAAACTTTTGAGGTTAGAATTGCGATGAAAGAGAGCTGTTGCAATTTGGAAACGTTTGTAGCTTTTTAAAAAGGCAATTGAGAGTGGGTTTAAAAGTATTCGCCTCGTATTTCGAAAGCTCAAGTCTGTTTAGTGTTCTGCATTCGGTTTTCGGTTCGGTGTTTAGTACAAGTAGAAGTATAGACCTTCGCAGTCTAATCTTTAGATTGTTAGGTATAATTTCGTGATGTGTAAATCGTATTCGGTCTTCAGCTAGTTTTCGTTTGCTGTAACATACATACTTACTGTTTAAAAACGAAGTTGTTCAGGGTGTCAGACAAATATTTCAAAATGAAAAAGTAGGACTTGGGTAGGACATTTAGCAGGTGATTTACATGCAAAATCGACAATGTGTGGTTTGGAACGCATGTACATATAATCAGAATACCATAGTATGGTTTTATTTTCATTATTTTCCAATTAGGCTGTGTAAAACACACAAAAAAATCGAGAATTACTTACTTATAATGACTGTGAAAATGACATATACTGACAAATTTTATGAACTTTTTGTGAGCTTGCTCAGTTGTTGAAAGTTTGCCAAAATTTAGAGTCATTATCCGAGAATTTGAAGAATAATCCGGGAATGCAGTGGAGTAGAAGAGGGGGGAGTTCAAAGCTCAAAATTTCGATCATCAGACGTATTTTTTTTTAAAAAAAAGGTTGAATATCGTATGAAATGTCGTTTCATACATTTTCGAGAACATCGAATATGAATACCAGTAAATTTTTTCAAATTTGATTTCTCCATCCTTCTCGGACCGCCTCTTCATTGGCTTGTGCTCAGATTTTTAGAAAATTGAAAAATTCCATGATACGTGTTGTATTGGGTTTTTTGGGAAATAGAAAATCGTCAATTAATTTTCATGCGGCGTTTGTGGCCCTTATTGTAAAATTTTCAAGTTTAGGGAATTCCCCTGTTCGTTTTACATCGACATCCATTTGAAGAAGAAAAAATGCTTACAATTTTGTGGACTAAACTTGTCGGGATAGTCCTAGTGCTCTTGCGAATTGCGACATCACTTTGAAAATTATTCGTTTGGATTCATTTTTGGGTGATTCCAGATTATCGAATGAACCCAGTTTTCAAGTCTTCCAAATCTGCAGAAGAATTTTCATAATATGCTTTTTGCATTTGGAAAGTGTGAATATCGCTAACAAAATGATAAAGTAGGACTTGGGTAGACTTTCAGCAGGTGATTTTGCACATAAAATAATAGATACTTACCAATGCATTCAGAAAACCTGAAATATGTTGTTTATAATGCATTTTTTTATAAGCCAAAAAAAAGGTAAATAACTTATGCAAAATCTACATTGTGTCGTTGGAATGCATGTTTTAATCTGAATACCGTAGCATGTTTTTTTTCCATTATTTTCCAATTAACTAGGTTTGTATAAAAGACAGAAAAAAAAACAAGGATTACTTACTTACAATGACTGTGAAAATGACAGATGTTGATACATTGCATCATGAAAAGTTCAAAGTTGAACTTTTTGTGAGCTTGCTCAGTTGTTGAAAGTTTGCCAAAATTTAGAGTCATTATCCGAGAATTTGAAGAAGAATCCAGGAAGGTGGGGGAGGAGAAGGGGGGTCAAACCCTCAAAATTTCGATCAACATACGTATTTTAAAAAAAGGTTGAATATCGTGTGAAATGTCGTTTCATACGTTTTCGAGAGCATCGAATACGAATACCAGTCAATTTTTTTCAATTTGATTTCTCCATCCTTCTCTCCCGCCTCTTCATTGGCTGCTCAGATTTTTGTAAAATTGAAAAAACCGTCGATTCATTTTTCATGTGGCTCTTATTGTAAAATTTTCAAGTTTAGGGAATCCATTTGAAGAAGAAAAAATACTTACAATTTGGTACACTAAATTTGTCGGGATAATTCTCTCGCTCATATTTTGAAATCACTTTGAAAATTCATTTGAATTCATTTTTTGGGTGATTCCATATCGAATGAACACAGTTTTCAAGTCTTCCGAATCTGCTGAAGAATTTTTTGTATGCTTTTCACATTTGGAAAGTGTGAATATCGATATCGTTGACCCTCATCCTCCCTTGGGACAGGTGAAGTGAAGTTGAGTTTTTTTCCCTGTCATTCAATTGTTTCTTGTCTTGATACCCAACTTTAGAGTAGATGGAAAAGTTTAAAAGTGCATACCTAATTTGAGAGTAGTTTTAAAAGTATTCGCCAAATACATACCTACTTACATATTTCGTGATTTTGATCCGTTGTCTTGGTATTCCCAGCTTTTTTTTACGGTATCTGGTTGAATTTTATCGTTGATTTTTTTAAATATCGCGAAAGATATATTTTCAACTGTCATAACATTGAAATATTGAATCATTTTGTGACGTTTCGTCCATTTCAGCGATAAAGAGATACATTTTCGAATTTTTTTTTTGCAGAGAAATTGAATGTGTCTTATTTCGATGCATTTTTTTCTGCCTTCATTATCATTACTAAATGTAAAATCTCGAATTATTCACGTAAAATAATATTTATTCAAGAAGCCTGAAATATGTAGTTCTTGATGCATTTTTTAATAAGCTGAAAAATACCACGGACGCTCTGTATAAAACACAAAAACAAAAAGGAGAAGAATTACTTACAAGCAGCATCTGATACTTAATCGAATATAAAACAATTGAATGTATTCGTAGTTGGAATTGTTTTTTTAGTCATTTTGCCTATCGAATAAAACTTAAAAAATTGAAATTTTGGTCGGCATTTTGAAAATATACCTACTGAAAACGGCCAAAATGAGTAAAGGAAACAGAAAATCGTCAATTGATTTTCATATGGCCTTTACATTAAAATTTCCAAGTTTTGGGAATTATTCTGTTCGTTTTGTACCAAAACATTATTATTTATACCTCAATTTCAAGAAGAAAAAATACTTGAAATTTTATACACTGAATTTGTCGGGGGGGGGGGGTCATGAAATTTATATCTACGTGATGTAACATACTCAGCTTTTGGAGGAAAAAATTAGAGTGATTTTCAAAATCACTTTGAATACTCATTTTGAATTTAGTTTTTGGATCATTCCATAAATGCTCTTCACATTTGGAAAGTGTGAACGTCGCTTTCGTTGACCCTCGCCCTCCCTTGAAGCAGGTGAAGTAGAGCTGTGTTTTTTTTTCGAGCATTTAAAGTTTCTCATCTCGATACCAAACTTTGGGGTAGAATTGCAAAGAAATAGAGCTGTTGCAATTTCGAAACGTTTGTAGCTTTTCAAAAAGGCAATTGAGAGTGGGTTTAAAAGTATTCGCCTTGTATTTCGAAAGCTCTAGTCTGTTTAGTTCTGCATTCGGTTTTCGGTTCGGTGTTTAGTACAAGTCGAAGTATAGACCTTTGCAATCTAATCGTTAGATCATTAATTTCGTGATGTGTAAATCGTATTCGGTCTTCAGCTAGGTAGTTTTCGTTTGCTGTGTTCTTCGAGAACTATGTTTTTTTTTGTGTTTTTTTTTTGAAAATTTCATTCCTTAAAGTAAGTCATGATCAACTCGAGTGCTCGCGAGAGGGTGTGACTTTCGATCAGCTTTGAAAATTTTTCCGAGAATTTATCCGAATAATTTTTTTCGTCGAATAACGTTGCATTCGGTTTCTCGTCATGTTGCAAGATGCTGCCAAGACCTGGAGTCTCAAGTTTTCGTCGAGTTGCAGTTTTCCGAGTATCTTCAATAATCCGGTATGAATTTTAAAACAAATGCTGAATGTGCAAAATCGACTTTGTGTCGTTTGGAATGCATGTTAAACCCAGCTAGAATACCATAGTATGGTTTTATAAAACACTCAAAAAAAAAAAAAATAAAAACAAGAAGAATTACTTACTTACAATACTTACAAGTGACTATGTATTTATTTTATTTGGTGGTCTATCCCGTATGTTGTGGGGGGGGGGGGATTAGAGTGATTTTCAAAATCACTTTAGTTCTTGGATCATCCCATGTCCAATATGATCCCAGTTTTTGATTTAGGTCCGTCCCCGAATCGACTCGAGTATTTTTATATATTGTACTCTTCACATTTGGAAAGTGTGAACATCGCTGCTGCAATACGGAAAAATTGGTTTGTAGCTTTGTAAATGTAATTGAGAGTGATTTTGAAAGTATTCGCCGAATCTTTCAAAATTTCGAAGTTGAATCTTTTGTGAGCCTGCTCAGTCTTTGAAAGTTTGCCAAATTTTAGATTCATGATTCGACAATTCGAATAAGAATCCAGGAAGCGTGCATTGCATTATTATATTATATTTATTCACAACCATGAACGTTTTTTGACGCAATTCCCATAACGTGAGGGATGGAGGCTTGAAGAGGGGGGGGAGCCTCCAAATTTTGGCCAATGTAGAAAAATGTTGAATATCGTGTGAAATGTCGTTTCATACGTTTTCGAGAGCATTGAGTACGAATACTTGCTCATTTTTCAAAATTCAACTTCTCCGTCTTCCTCTCCACTTGTTCATTGACTCCTCAAATTTTTGGAATTTTTTATTTTTATTTTTTATTTGGTTTATATTTTTTTTTGCCTTTGAGATATTTAATCATTTTGTGAAGTTTCGTCCATCTCTGCGATAAATTGATAAATTTTCGAGATTTTCTTTTTGCAGAAAAATTAGATGTGTCTTTTTCCGATGCATTTTTTTCTGCTCCCATTAGCATTACGAGATGTAAAATCTCGAATTATTATGTATATAAAATAATAGATAATATGCATTCAGAATGTCGTTTATAATGCATTTTTTTATAACCCCCTCCCCCTCCTTTCACCAAAATGATGAATGTGCAAAATCCACTTTGTGCCATTTGGAATGCATGTTTTAACCAGAATACCATAGTATATGGTTTTACGTATTTTCATCATTTTTTAATTAGGGTAAAGAAAACACACAAAAAAACAAGAATTACCTACTTACTTACAAATGACTGTTCTCGGACGATAAGAGCATAAAATGTTTTGTGATCGCTTTTCAAGAAAAGTGAGTCTTCAAAATTCCCTCAATCCTGTTCGAAGTGTGCCTTGATGGAAAAATATTTTCCACTTTTCCACTATGATAATACGTAGGTATGTACATGTTAAAGGAAACAGAAAATCGTTAATTGATTTTTATGTGGACCTAATTGTGAAATTTCTAAGTTTTGGAAATTCTCCAGTTCGTTTTATACAAAAAACGTCATTATTTATATAAATCGATAACGCTTCTACTTGAAGAAGAAAAAATACTTACAATTTCGCACACTAAATTAGTCGGTACAATGCAGTACGTTTTTGAGCTTTCTTAACGTGATTTTAGTCGGCGGTGGTGGGGGGAATTCGAGAAAATTTTCAAAATCACTTTGAAAACTCATTTCGAATTCATTTTTTGGGTCATTTCATGTCAAATGAACCCAATTTTTGATTTTATTCCTCCGAATCTGCTGAAGAATTTTTTATACTCTCTTCACTTTTGGAAAGTGAGAACATGGCTATCGTTGAACCTCACCCTGTTGTGTTTATTCCTATAGCATTTAAAGTTTCTCGTATTGGTACCCAACTTTGGGGTACAATTGCAAAGAAGGAGAGCTGCTGCAATTTGGAAATATTCGTAGCTTTTTAAAAAGGAAATTGAGAGTAGTTTTGAAAGTATTCGCCAAATAAGTATTTCAAAAGTTCAAAGGTGAACTTTTTGTGAGCCTCCTAGGTTGTTGAAAGTTCGTTGAATTTTTGGAGTCATGATTCAAGAATTTGAAGAAGAATCTAGGAAGCGTACATTTTTATGGTAATTTAAAACGATGACCTTTTTGTGATGCAATTCTCATAAGCCCGAAAAGTAGATGGAGGGGAGGGGGTGTGTCAAATCTTCAAAATTTCGGTCAACATACGTTTTAAAAGAAATGTCGTTTCATACGTTTTCGAGAGCCTTGGATAGAAGCTCATTTTTAAAATTTGACTTCTTCATCCTCCTCTCCCACCTCAGTTAAACTCAGAATTTGACCCAAAATAGCTCAATTTTGAATGTTACAGGAAAAATCAAATGAAAAATTATCGAATACTTGCTAGTGTGTTTCAAAATGTAAATTCTTCAAATTATTTGAAAAAATGCTGTGAAAAAAAAGGTTTAAAATTACGAATATACAGGGAGCCTAATTCAACTTTTTCATCGAGATTATAGAATATATACCTTAAAAAGTTACGTTTGGCGCAAATCGCAGATATCTAGTTTTCTAAGGGTTCCCAAAATATCGAAATTGCGAAAAATTGGAAAATTGGATTTTTGAGTACCAGCGCAAAATTTTATTGAGCTCAAAATTTGGTAAGATGAACGTCTTTCAGATACTAATTATCTGTAAAAAGCTTTTTAGCGAGGCTCAAAGGGGTAGGTCCAAAATGGTGGTTCCAAAATTTTCAAAAAATCAAAACCCCCCAAGTTCTGCCACCGAGAGTCAAAAATAAAAAAATCATCTCGCATGACGTTTATCAGGTTCAAGCAGATATATCTTACGCTAAAAAAGTTTTTGAAAATAATACTCATTGTCAGTGGTTCCTAAAATTACTTCTTTATTCACAACTTTGGGAACCCCTGGAGCCCAAAAAGTGGTCGTTTTGGGTCAACTAACCACGGATTCGTATTTGGTATATTTTTATTACAACATTTTAAGAGTGGTCGAGTCGATAACTGTCCGGGCCCAAAAAATGGCCTGATCGATACTCCTCCTTTGTACATACCTATTTCAAAAGTTCGAAGTTGAACTCCTAAAATACGTCGTTTATAATGCATTTTAATATTACCCGAAAAATGCAAAATTTATGCAAAATCAGCAATGTATCGTTGGAATGCATGCGTTTTAACTCGGAATACCCTGTTATGGTCCCCCCCCCCATTATATTATTCCAATTACCTATACGTTCTTTAAAACGCAAAAGAAAGAGAAAAATTACTTACAAATACCATTATCAAATAACAATTTATTCTTGATGAATAGATTGAATCGCCTTGAAAAAGATAGATGCGAAAATTAATAGGTACTGCGTTAAAAAACGAACAAATGTTGATTTTTTTCTCACTCTAAAATTTAAAAAGTTTTTGAAGCTCAACAATTTCCGATTTGCTAAAAGTTTCATTAAATTTACAATTTTCGAGCTTCAAAAACTTTTTAAATTTTATAGTAAGGAAGAAAAATGACCGTAATAAAATTTGTTCATTTTTTTACGTTGAATTTATTTTCCCATGCAGGAGTTTTTTTTCATCGCGAATTTTGAAATTGAAATTAATTTGCAGCCATTTCAATTTTCAAATTGGGCTAAAAGTCATATTAGGTAATTTTGTTGATTTTTCAAAGTATGTGCTACCGACCCCCATGATCGAAATTGGATTTCGTCTGTTCGATTTCGAAAACGTATTTTGCCCCTTCGATATTCGAAATAGGTAACTTGTTATTTTACGTTTTTTTACTCGTACAGTATCATTTATTATAGGTACCTACTTCGATATCCATATTCTGAAGAAGAAAAACCACTTACAATTTTGTACGTTGAATTTGTCGGAATTATCCGGGAATTTTTCGAGTTTTTGCGCGAACCGCGAAAAAACTCTATTGTATAACTACTTTTTCATTGACGTCGTCGTCGTCGTACTTCCGTCAATAATACATATTATCCAATCAGTGAGTAGTATTTCAGCTATAAGCCAATCAGCAAGTGGATTTTTAAAATGCTAAGCAATATGCAAAAATAATCGGCTACGTTTATGTTTTTTTCTAAATTCTGAATTAAATTCAAAATTTTATTGTTGATAATATTGATATGATTTCATCATATAATTTTCCAAAATAAAAATAAATTACGATATTTCGTGTATGTCTGAGGTGAGATTATATTGATCATACCATCAAGATTTGTTGAAGAAATATTCAAAAGCATAGAGCATTAGATCACCCAATAAACAAAAGGTAAATTCAAAAACTCTCTTGCAATCAGCGAATAGCTAATGAATCTTACCTTCGGAACGTTTTGAAAAACGAATTGATTCCGGGAACATAGTAATTTTTCAAAATAAAAATAAATTACGATATTTCGTGTATGTCTGAGGTGAGATTATATTGATCATACCATCAAGATTTGTTGAAGAAATATTCAAAAGCATAGAGCATTAGATCACCCAATAAGCAAAAGGTAAATTCAAAAACTCTCTCGCAATCAGCGAATAGCTAATGAATCTTACCTTCGGAACGTTGGAGCATTTTGACACATCACGATCGTCCTCTTTGTGTGCCGTACGAAAATGGCGCCTATACATTTTATAACCATACCGAACCGAGAATACCTATTTTTCCTCTACACTTCGATAATTTCATTGTTAAAATGCTGCCAAGCTTTTTTCATATGAGATTTAAGTACCGCAACTTGGTTTTTGCATAAATTATTCAATTTCAAAACCATCCACCATCGACATCGAATCGATATTCGTCACGTTTCAAACCATCACAGTTCGCGCCCTCGCTTCGCGCGGGCTGCTCACCTCTTGCCTCTCCCCCTCCTCCAAAATATTAAAAATAGTTTCCCTGAAAATTCAAAATATTACACATCGATGAAGTCGAATCCTAATTATCAATTATCAATGTTCACTTTTTTGACTTACCCCATAGCACTAATTTAGGGGACAAGTCAGAACAAGCGATATAAATAATGAATAATTGGAAATTTAAAAAAATTGAATATTCGGGGTTTTACATTATTGTTTTAGGAATACTTTAAGGACCTATTTGGATCATGTGATCACGAGGTAGACGTTGACGTAACCGAGGGAATCGGTCGCATACGTTTATGTAAGTTTGAATGTTTAACGCCTTCCAAATTAGCCAATCTTCGTTGTCCATGTAAAGGGGACTGCCTCTGAATGCCAAAAGGGTTGTATTTATCGTATATCTAATCCAGACATTTCATGCCCATAAAATTACATATTTCGACCGTTTTCAGCATATTTTATATTGCTTTTCAAAAAAATAAGTATTCAAAACTCTCTTAATGGAGTTTGAAGTGTGCCATGATAGAATAATGTACGTACGTACGTAGGTATAAAGGAAACATAAAATCGTTAATTGATTTTCATGTGGACCTTATTGTAAAATTTCCAAGTTTTGAAAATTCTCCAGTTCGTTTTCCTATACCAGTGAAACATCATTATTTCATATAACGATATCTTTCACTTGAAGAAGAAAAAATACTTACTTACAATTTTGCACACCGAATTAAACGGTATACATAAATAAGGCAGCAAGCTTTGTGGTATACTCGGTGGTGGCGGGGGGTATTGGAGTGATTTTCAAGATCACTTTGAAAACTCATTTTGAATTGATTTTTTGGGTGATTCCATATCAAATGAACCCAGTTTTTGATTTAAAAGTCCTCCGAATCTGCTGAAGAAGTGTTTATATGCTCTTCACATTTGGATAGTGAGAACATGGCTATCGTTGACCCTCACCCACCCTTAGGGCAGGTGCAGTAAAGTGGTGAAAGTTTCTCGTCTTGGTACCCAACTTTGGGGTAGAATTGCAAAGAGAGAGATCTGCTGCGACTTGGAAATATTTGTAACTTTTAAAAAAAAAGTAATGATTGAGAGTGGGTTTAAAAGTATTCACCAAATAAGTAGTATTTCATAAGTTCAAAGGTGAACTTTTTGTGAGCCTGCTCAGTTGTTGAAAGTTTGCCAAATTTAAGAGTCATGATTCGAGATTTTGAAGAAGAATCTAAGAAGCGTACATTTCCATGGTCACTTATAACTGTGAACCTTTTGTAATGCAATTCTCATAATGTGAAGAAGAGGAGGAGGAGGGGGTTCAAAGGCTCAAAATTTCGGTCACCATATTTGAAAAAAAAAGTTGAATATCGTGCGAAATGTCGTTTCAAACGTTTTCAAAATCATTGAATAAGAATACCAGTTAATTTTTTTATATTTGATTTCTCCATCCTCCTCTCCCATTTCTTCAATTGGCTGCTTAGATTTTTGGAATATTGAAAAATTGCACGATACACGGTGCATTGCGTTTTTTGGAAAACAGAAAACTGTCTATTGATTTTCATGTGGTCCTCAATGAAAAATTTCCAAGTTTTGAGAATTCCCCTGTTTGTTTTATACAAGTACATAAGACATTATATGTACATATAATTTATACATCGACATCCATTTGAAGAAGAAAAAATACTTACAAAAATTTGTCGGGATTATTCCGTTGCGTTTCTGCAAACCTGCTGTTCTCCATTTGCGAAGAAAAAATAGTGATTTCAAAATCACTTTGAAACCTCATTTGAATTCATTTTTTGGGTGATTCGATATCAAATGAACCCAGTTTTTGATTCAAGTCCTCCAAATCTGCAGAAGAATTTTTTATATGCTCTTTGAGTTTTTTTTTCAGCATTCATGTTTCTCGTCTTGATACCCAACTTTTTAGGGTAGATGAAAATGTTGGTAGCTTTTTAAAAGTAACTGAGACTACATATTTTTAAAAGTATTCGCCAAATATGTACTATTTCAAAAGTTCGAAGTTGAACTTTAAAAAAAAAGATTGTCGTTTATAATGCATTTATTAGCCAAAAAAATGTTAAATTTATGCAAAATAGACATTGTGTCGTTAGAATGCATTTAACCAGAATACTGTCACAATACGGTTTTTTTTCATTGCTTTCCGATTAGGTTCTAAACACACACACACAAAAAAGGGAAAAATTACTTACAAAATCATCTTATGTAAAATTGACAACAAAGTAGGTAATCAAATCGCAGTTAAATTTTTCAAAATTTTGAAATTCCTATCCTATCAATTTTTCTTTGTTAAGAATCGGATTTCCAACAAATCTAATTTTTCAGGATTTTTAAAAAATATACCTACAATAATTTTGATTAATAATGATCATTAGAAATGAACCATGGTATGGTTTGTCTTCATTATTTTCGAATTAGGTTCTACAGGGTGTCCGGTGAGTGGTAGTACAAAAATTAGATTTTGATATAACCGGGTACGATTGAAAAAAAAAACTAGTGTGATGAACAAGTAGCCTATTTTGAAAACTGAAGGGCAAAATACGTTTTCAAAACCCCATAAGAGCCAGAATCCAATTTCAACTATGGGGGTCGGTTTGCAAATTGAAGGGGCTACAAATGATTTTTAATTTTAAAAAATCGCCATGAAAATAATAATCGCGGAAATGAATACTACAATGAAAAATGAACAAATTTTGTTAAGATCATTTTTTTTCTTATTGTGAAATTTAAAAAGTTTTTCACGCTCGACAATTTCCGATTTGCTAAAAATTTCATTTAATTAAAATTTTTTGGACTTCAGAAACTTTTTAAATTTTAGAGTAAGGAGAAAAATGATCGTAATAATTTTTTTTTAGTTTTCGACATATGTGTAGTAGTATTCATTTCCTCGATTATTTTTTTTCATGGCGATTTTTTGAAATTGAGACATTTGCAGCCCCTTCAATTTGCAAATTGGGCAAAACAATCATCTCAGATAATTTTGTCCATTTTTCAAAGTACTACCGACCCCCCATGGTCAAAATTGGATTTTGAAAACGTATTTTGTCCCTTCTACTCGTATATTTTCAAAATAGGCAACTTGTTTATCTTACGTTTTTATTACCTACTCGTACATTATTATTTTTTATACCTAGGTACATTGATGCATTTGAAGAAGAAAAACTACTTACAATTTTTCACACTGAATTTGCCGGGTCCACAACGTTTTTCTATAAATGTATCCTCTTCAAATTTGGAATGTGTGAACATCGCTGTAGCCGACCCTCAACCCTCACTTTCCATTGGGACAGAATAAGTGAAATTGTTTTTTCTTGGCAATTAAAAGTTTCTTGTCTTGATACCCAACTTTGGAGTAGAATTGCTAAAAGAGAGCTGTGGCAATTTCAAAATGTTTGTAGCTTTTAAGAATGATTGAAAGTGTTTTTAAAAGTATTCGCCTAGTATTTCAAAAGTTCAAAGTTCAACTTTTTGTGAGCCTCCTCGGTTGTTGAAAGTTCGTTGAATTTTGGAGTCGTGATTAGAGAATTCGAAGACCAGGAAGCATACATTTTCATGGTAATTTAAAACTGAATGCAATTCTCAAAAACCGAAGAGTAGGTGGAGGGGAGGGGGGGTGTCAAATCCTCAAAATTTCGGTGAACTTACGTATTAAAAGAAATGTCGTTTCATACGTTTTCGAGAGCATTGAATAGAAGCTCATTTTTAAAATTTGACTTCTTCATCCTCCTCTCCCACCTCTTCATTGGCTGCTCAGATTTTTGTAAAATTGAAAAATTGCAGGGTACATGTTGTATTGTGTTTTTTGGAAAACTGAAAACTGTCAATTGATTTTCATCTGGCCCTTGAGGTATTGTAAAATTTCCAAGTTTTGGGAATTCCCCTTGTTCGTTTTATACTCGTACACCTACCTACCAATAAAACATTGTTACATCAACATCCATTTGAAGAAGAAAAAATACTTACAATTTTGTACTTTTTTGTCGGGATCATTCTGTAGTATTTCTACAATTTAGGTACTCGGTTTGAGAGAAAAAAATATAGTGATTTCAAAATCACTTTGAAAACTCGTTTGAATTCATATTTTGGGTGATTCCATATCAAATGAACCCAGTTTTTGATTTAAGTCCTCCGAATCTGCTGAAGAATTTCTTATTTATGCGTTTCACATTTGGAAAGTGTGAACATCGCTATCGTTGATTCTCATCCTCCCTTAGAGGACAGGTGAAGGGAAGTTGTATTTTTTCCCAGAATTGAAAAACTGAATTCTCTAATTATATTTTTAAGATCTTAAACACTTTGAAAATCATTTCTTTGAACCAAATTTCCGAAATCAAAATTTTGAAGTTCATTGCTTCCACTATACATTTATTTCATACGTAGGTTTCGTCACTGAAAATTTGAAAATCGTAGTCTGCAGAATTTCAAATTCGGCACAGGAAGCGTTGAAACCTAATTTTATATTTTTTTTCATTCTATTTTTTCGAAATTCTAACAAAATTTCAAAATCGAAAAAGTATAGGACTTAAGTAGGACTTTTAGCAGGACTTTCAGCAGCTGATTTTGCTCATAAAATAATACAAAATGCCTATGCATTCAGAAAGCCTGAAATATGTCGTTTATAATGAATTTTTTTATAAGCCAAAAAAATGCTAAATATGCAAACAGCGTGGTTTCATTTTCATTATTTTCCAATTAGGGTTGTATGTATAAAACACCAAAAAAAAAAAAAGGATAATTACTTACTTACAATGCCTGTGCAAATTTCGGGTACAAGTGCAGAAAATCTCATGTTATTATTTTCGAGTTTTTGGAATTCTTCGATTCGTTTTACTCCAAAACATTACAATCGACGAAAGAAGAAAAAATATTTACAATTTTACACACACGAATTCAATAACGATGATCACTTTGGAAGCTCATTTAGAGTCGGTTTTTGGGATATTCCATGTTAAATGATTTCACTTCTTGATTTAGATCCTCCGGATCGACTCGACTACTTATATAAATATGCTCTTCACATGTGGAAAGTCTGAGCATGGCTATTGTTGACCCTCGTCCTCCCTTGGGACAGGTGAAATGAAGTTTGTTTTTTCCTATCATTCGAAGTTTCTCGTCTTGGGACCCAGAACTTTGGGGTAGAATTACAATAAAGAAAGGGAGTTGTTGTAATTCGGAAAAAATTGAGTGTAGATTTTTTAAAATTGGGTTGAGAGTGGGGTTTGAAGTACATTATTCGCCAAGTACTTTCAAAAATTCAATGTTCAACTTTTTGTACGCCTGCTCAGTTGTTGAAAGTTTGCCAAATTTTAGAATCATGTTCGAGAATTTGAAGAAAAATCTACTTAGGTACCTACCTACTCGTAGGAAGTGTACATTTTCATGGTAAGTTGATTGACGTATATCGATTTTCAAGGAAAAGTGAGTCTTCAAAATTTCTTCAATCGAGTTCGAAGTGTTCCTTGATAAAAAAAAATACATATTTTCCTTGATGATAATTTATGTACGAAGCAAACAGAAAATCGTTGATCCATTTTCATATGGCCATGGCCTTTATTACTGTAAAATTTCCATGTTTTGGAAATCCTTCGATTCGTTTTAAAACATTGTTTGATTATGCGTCGACAATTGACATCCATTTACCATTTGAAGAAGAAAAAATACTTACAATTTTGTACACTGAATTGGTCGGGGTTAGTTGCGATCATGTTTGTGTGATCGGTTTCGGGAAAAAATTAGAGTGGTTTTTAAAATCACTTTGAAAACTCATTTGAATTCAGATTTTGGGGCATTCCATATCAAACGATCCCAGTTTTCGGTTTAGGTCCTCTAAATCGGCTCTAGTACATATTTTTGTATAAATGCTCTTCACATTTGGAAAGTGTGATCATCGCTATCTTCTTTGACCTTCACCCTCCCTTATTGGTACGTTGGGACAGGTGAAGTGAAGTGATTTTCCTATAGCATTTAAAATATGTATGAAGCGAACAGAAAATCGTTTGTGATTTTCATGTGGCCTTTACTGTAAAATCTCCAAGTTTGGGGAATTCTTCTGTTCGTTTTTATACCTATAAACATTATTATTTATGCGTCGACAATCGACATCCATTTGAAGAAAAAAAACGACTTACAATTTTCACTCTGAGAATAACAAGAATCTGTAGAACTCTGGAGGGTTAGCTGAGGGTGAGGATTCTTTTGTATATTTTGAATCTTCATCCTATCTAGCTGGGCCAGCGGGGAAGTGGAGAGATAGGTCGAGTATTCGTGACGTCAGTCATTCGCGTCAGAACAAATGATCGACTCTTAATGGCGAACGACTGAATCAATCTCTGTGAATTTCACAGAGTCGAAAATTCTGAAACTTACGTTTTGTGATTTTATGTCGTTCCTAATGCATTTTTCTTATAAGCCAAAAAATACGCCGTAGTACTTACCTATGTTTTTCCCCCTATTTTTTTCCAATCAAAACGAGAAAAATTACTTACAAACAGCGTAATCGAATTTTAGAGGAGTGTGTAAAGGTCGACGAATTGAAGGGAGTCTAGTTTTCACTGAAAATCCGTTTTTTGATGGTGAGTAGAACTTCTTGTGAAGAGCTATTTATCACCAATGTTCGGATTTCATTATTCAGGTGTATAAAACTTTCTTCATTTACTGACGTACATCGCTTTTTAAAAAAAATGTGTCTTCAAAATTCCTTTAATAGTACATAAGGTCATATAAAACCAGAAAAAAAAGTTACTTACAAATACCATAATCAAATTGAAAAAACTATCAATTTAGAAACGTCATTTTTTTCTACTGTATAAAGGAAACAAGAAAAAGTCAATTGATTTTCATACGGCCTTTATTGTAAAATTTCCGAGTTTTGGGAATTCTTCGATTTGATTTACACAAAAACATTACAATCGATGAAAGAAGAAAAAGTACTTACAATTTTGTACACCGAATTGATGTTCAAAATCACTTTGGAAAAGCTCTTGCGTATTCAGTTTTTGAGGCATTCCGTGTCAAATGATCCCAATTCTTGATTTAGATCCTGCGAATCAACTCGAGTTATAAAATAAGCTCTACACATTTGGAAAGTCTGAGCATGGCTATTGTTGACCCTCACTTCCCTTGGGGCAGGTGAAATGAGATTTGTTTTTTCATAGCATTCGAAGTTTCTCGTCTTGGTGTCCAAAACTTTGAGGTAGAATTGCGAAAAAAGAGTAGAGTTGTTGCAATTCGGAAAAAATTGTGTGTAGATTTTTAAAATTAGGTTGAGAGTGGGTTTTGAAGTATGGTACCTTATTCGCCAAGTATTTCAAAAATTCAAAGTTCAACTTTTGGTCCATGTTAAAACCAGAATACTATAGTATGTTTTTTTTTTCATTATTTTCCAATTAGGTTGAATAAAACACACAAAAAAACAAGAAGAATTACTTACTTACGAATGATTATGTAAGTATATTTAAGGCGTGATTGTCCCGAATTCAGTCATCATCCAGACATTGTATGCCCATAAAATGACATATTTTGACCGTTTTCAAAATATTTTATATCGCTTTTCAAAAAAAAAAAAAAAAAAATGAGTATTCAAAATTCTCTCAATGGAGTTTGAAGTGTGCCATGATAGAATAATATACGTACGTACTTACGTACAAAAGAAACCGAAAATCGTTAATTGATTTTCATGTGGACCTTATTGTAAAATTTCCAAGTTTTAAAAATTCTCCAGTTCGTTTTATATACATACCAGTAAAACATCATTATTTCAATCGATATCTTCTATTTGAAGAAGAAAAAATACTTACAATTTTGCACACTGCATCCAAACGGTATAATGTACTTAACGCACTTATAGCTTCGTGGTATAAGGTACTTGGTTGGGAGAGGGGGTGGGTATTAGAGTGATTTTCAAAATCCCTATGAAAACTCATTTTGAATTCATTTTTTGGGTCATTCCATGTCAAATGAACCCAATTTTTGATTTTAGTCCTCCGAATCTGCTGAAGAATTTTTTATACGTTCTTCACATTTGGAAAGTGGGATTGCTATCGTTGAACCTCACCCTGTGGTGTTTTTTCCTATAGCATTTATAAAGTTTCTCGTCTTGGTTCCCAACTTTGGGGTAGAATTGCAAAGAAGGAGAGCTGCTGCAATTTGGAAATATTCGTAGCTTTTTAAACAGGAAATTGAGAGTGGTTTTGAATGTATTCGCCAAATAGGTAAGTATTTCATAAGTTCAAAGGTGAACTTTTTGTGAGCCTGCTCAGTTGTTGAAAGTCTGACAAATTTAAGAGTCATGATTCGAGAATTTGAAGAAGAATCTACGAAGCGTACAATGTACGCTTCGTAGATTCTTCTTCAATGGTAACTTATAACTGTGAACCTTTTGTGGTGCAGTTCTCGTAACGTAAAGAGGAGGAAAAGGAGGATGAGGAGGTGGAGAAGAGGGGGGGTTCAAAGCCTCAAAATTTCGGTCACCGTATTTGAGAAAAATGTTGAATATATCGTGCGAAATGTCGTTTCAAACGTTTTCCAGAGCATTGAATACGAATACCAGTTATTTTTTTTAAATTTTACTTCTTCATCCTTCTCTCCCATTTCTTTATTGGCTGCTTAGATTTTTGGAATATTGAAAAATTACTCGATACACGGTGTATTGCGTTTTTTGGGAAACAGAAAACTGACGATTGATTTTCATGTGGTCCTCATTGAAAAATTTCCAAGTTTTGGGAATTCTCCTGTTCGTTTTATGCTAATAAAACACTGTACTCGTATAATTCATGCATCGACATCCATTTGAAGAAGAAAAAATACTTACCAAAATTTGTCGGGATTATTCCGTTGCTTTTCAGGAAATGTATTATCTGTTATGGCGTTTGCGGGGAAAAAATGTAGAGATTTCAAAATCACTTTGAAAACTCGTTTGAATTCATTTTTTTGGTGATTCCATATCAAATGACCCCAGTTTATGATTTAAGACCTCCGAATCTGCTGAAGAATTTTTTATATGCTCTTCACATTTGGAAAATGTGAACATCGCTATCGTTGACCCTCACTCTCCCTTGGGACAGGTGAAGTGATGTTGAGTGTTTTTTCCTAGCATTCAGGTTTCTCATCTTGATACCAAACTTTAGGGTAGATGAAAATGTTGGTAGCTTTTTAAAAGTAATTGTGAGTAGTTTTACAAGTATTCGTCAAATATGTATTTCAAAAGTTCGAAGTTGAACTCCTCGTCCATCTCAGCGATAAATTAATAAATTTTTGAGATTTTCTTTTTTGCAGAGAACTTAGATGCGTCTTCTTCTGATGCATTTTTTCTGCTCTGAGTAGGTATCATTAGGTAGGTACTAGAAGTAAAATTCTCGACCAAAGCCATCAGGTTCGAGAATATCTTCGAATGTTGACGAATGCAGTGTTCAATGTTGTCTTTCTTCGGTCGCTTAGACCGTAGACGGTATCACCTCGTCCATTTCTGCTGCACGTTCAGAGGCTGTTGATCCCTGATCGCTATAAAAACAATAATTAAAAACGAAATTGTTCAGGGTGTCTATAACATAATTTCAAAATGAATAAGTAGGATTTGAGTAGGACTTTTAGCAGGACTTTCAGCCGGTGATTTTGCACATGTACATATAATAGATACCTACCTACCTATCTATGCATTCAGAAAACCTGAAATATATCTTTAATAACGTATTTTTTTATAAGCCAAAAAAAAAAAAATGCTAAATATGCAAAATCGACAATGTGTCGTTTGGAATGCATGTTTTAACCAGAATACCATAGCATGGTTTTAATTTAATTATTTTCCAATTAGGTTTGTAAAAAACACACAAAAAAAAGAATAACTTACTTACAATGTCTGTGCAAATTTCGGGTGCAAACGCATCATTTAATTCGGACATTTATGTGCATAGAATGACAGATTTTGACAATTTTTAGCATATTTTGAAAATTTTGACCAACATTTCCCTTTTTCAAGCTGTTTTATTCGACGAAATGACTAAAAAAAACAACGATTTTTCTTTACTTATTGACGACGTATCCAATAAGTCTTCCAAATTCCCTTAAAATATGTTTGTTGTTTTTTTTTTCATTATTTTCCAATCAATTGGGTCGCATTAAACCAAAAAAAAAAAAGTCACTTACAAACACCATATTTGAATTGAAAAAACTACCTATCAATTCTAAATTTTAGTTTTTTTCTACTGTGTGAAGGAAACAAAAAATAGTCGATTGATTTTCATGCGGCCTTTATTGTAAAATTTCTGAGTTCTGGAAATTCTTCGATTCGTTTTACACCAAAACATTACAATCGACGAAAGAAGAATAAATACTTACAATATTGTACACCGAATAAATTGACGATGTTCCAAATAAGTTCTTAATTGGGTTCTTGGAGCATTCCATGTCAACTGATCCCAGTTCTTGATTTAGATCCTCCGAGTCGACTCGAGTACTTATACATATAAATATGCTCTTCACATTTGGAAAGTCTGATCATGGCTATTGTTGATCCTCACTCTCCCTTGGGACAGGTGAAATGAGGTTAGTTTTTTTTTATAGCATTCGAAGTTTCTCGTCTTTGGTACCCAAAACTTTGGGGTAGAATTTCAAAGAAAGTGAGTTGTAATTCGGAAAAAATTGAGCGTAGATTTTTTAAAATTATGTTGAGAGTTGGTTTTGAAGTACGTATTCGCCAAGTATTTCAAAAATTCAAAGTTCAACTTTTTGTAAACCTGCTCAGTTGTTGAAAGATTGCCAGATTTTAGAGTCATGATTCAAGAATTTGAAAACATTTACTTAGGTACCTACTCGTAGGAAGCGTACATTTTCATGGTAACTTGATTGACGTAGATCGCTGTTCAAGGTTGATCGAGTTCGAAGTGATTTTCCTTGATAATAATTTATGTATGAAGCAAACAGAAAATCGTTGATTGATTTTAATATGGTCATGGCCTTCATTACTGTAAAATTTCCATGTTTTGGGAATTCTTCGATTCGTTTTACACCGAAACATTGTTTAATTATTCGTCGAAAATTGACATCCATTTGAAGAAGAACAAATACTTACAATTTTGTACACTGAATTTGTCGGAGTGGATGCTCGTCCGTGATGTTTGCGTAATGGGGTTTCTGAAAAAAAAACTATAGTGGCTTTTAAAATCACTTTGAAAACTCATTTGAATTCAGATTTTGGGTTATTCCATGTCAAATGATCCCAGTTTTTGATTTAGGTCCTCCAAATCGACTCTTGCATTTTTGTATATGCTTTTCACATTTGGAAAGTGTTTTCATCGCTATCTTCTTTGACCTTCGCCCTCTCTTGGTACGTTGGGACAGGTGAAGTGAAGTGATTTTCCTAGCATTTAAAATAATATGTATGAAGCAAACAGAAAATCGTTTGTGATTTTCATGTGGCCTTTACTGTAACATCTCCAAGTTTGGGGAATTCTTCTGTTCGTTTTATACCTATAAACATTATTATTTATGCGTCGACAATCGACATCCGTTTGAAGAAAAAAAACGACTTACAATTTTCACTCTGCGAATAAAAAGAATCTGCTGAATCCATTTTTTATAAGCCGAAAAATACTAAATATGCGAAATTGACATTGTGTCGTTGGAATGCATTCTGTACCTAACCAGAATACCATAGTTCGTGGTACCTATGTTTTTCCTCATTTTTGTCCAATTAGGTTGTGTAAAACGCACACAAAAAGAGAAAAATTACTTAATAAAAGCAGCATAATGGAATTTTAGAATGGTTTTTTAACATTATTATCGAATTACCTTGTATAAAATACAAAAAAAAAAAAAATTACCTACTTACAAACAACATAGGCTTATCGAATTACGATTGAATGACTCAAGTGAGGATTTTTTTTTTGTTAATCATTTTATCGAATACTTTCACTTTGGTCGACATTTTCAAAATATTAAGCTGAAAACGGCCGAAATATGTCGTTTTATTTTTAAAAATTGAAGGGGCAAAGTTCTTTTGTAAAATCTAAGAGCCAAAATCCAATTCTGACTATTGGATTCAGTATTGCTTTGAGAAATGAGCAAAATTACCTATTACGACTTTTTGCCTAATTTGAAGATTGAAGGCATTACAAATGATTTTTAATTTCAATTTTGGTAACCCGATTTTGAAATAATGGCTCCATTAAAATGACAGATTTTCACCATTTTTTTCTGCATATTTTGAAAAATTTTGAGTATCATTCCAAATGATTAAAAAAACCACGATTTTTCTTTACTTACCGACGAGCGACGTATCACTTATCAAGAAAAATGAGTCTTTAAAATTCCCTTAATATGTTTTTTCCCCATTATTTTCCAATCAAGTAGGTCGTATAAATCCCAAAAAAAGAGAAAAGTTACTTACATTCAAATACCAAGTTCAAAGTTGAATTTTTCGTGAGCCTGCTCAGTTGCTGAAAGTTTTTCAAATTTAAGAGTCATGATTCGAGAATTTGAAGAAGAATCTAGGAAGCGTACATTTTCATGGTAACTTATAACTATGAAGTATGAACCTTTTGTGATGCAATTCTCATAACGAGAAGAAGAAGAGGAGGAGGAGGAGTAGGAGGGGGTTCAAAGCCTCAAAATTTCGGTCACGATATTTGAGAAAAATGATGAATATCGTGCGAAATGTCCTTTCAAACGTTTTCAAAATCATTGAATGCGAATACAAGTTATTTTTTTTTAATTTGACTTCTCCATCCTCCTCTCCCATTTCTTTATTGGCTGCTTAGATTTTTGGAATATTGAAAAATTACTCGATACACGGTGTATTGCGTTTTTTGGGAAACAGAAAACTGTCGATTGATTTTCATGTGGTCCTCATTGAAAAATTTCCAAGTTTTGGGAATTCTCCTGTTCGTTTTATACCAATAAAACATTGTATAAATTTATACATCGACATCCATTTGAAGAAGAAAAAATACTTACAAAAATTTGTCGGGAATTCCGTTGCGTTTTCGGAAATAAGGCCTTAGTGTACGTCGTTCGCGGGGAAAAAATAGAGTGATTTCAAAATCACATTGAAAACTCGTTTGAATTCATTTTTTGGGTGATTCCATATCAAATGACAAGTTGAAAATGTTGGTAGCTTTTTAAAAGTACCTAATTGAGAGTTGTCTTAAGAGTATTCGCCAAATATGTATTTCAAAAGGTCGAAGTTTGAACTCCTCGTCCATCTCAGCAATAAATTAATAAATTTTTGAGATTTTTCTTTTTTGCAGAGAAATTATAGATGCGTCTTCTTCTGATGCATTTTTTTCTGCTCTGAGTATCATTAGGTACTAGAAGTAAACTTCTCGACCAAAGCCATCAGATTCTAGAATATCTTCGAATATTGACGAATGCAGTTCAATGTTGTCTTTCTTCGGTCGCTTAGACGGTATCACCTCGTCCATTTCTGCTGCACCTCCAGAGGCTGCTGATCCCTGATCGCTATTAAAACAATAATTAAAAACGAAATTGTTCAGGGTGTCTATAATATAATTTCAAAATCGAAAAAGTAGGACTTGAGTAGGACTTTCATCAGGTGATTTTTCACATAAAATAATAGATAGGTATAGGTATACCTATGCATTCAGAAAGTCTGAAATAATTATTATGTCGTTCATAATGAATTTTTTTATAAGCCAAAAAAATAATGCTAAGTACATATTATGCAAAATCGACATTGTGTCGTTTGGAATGCTTGTTTTTACCAGAATACCATACTTAGCGTGGTTTTAATTTAATTATTTTCCAATTAGGTTTGTATAAAACACAAAAAAAAACGAGAATTACTTGCTTACAATGACTGTGCAAATTATGCGCATAAAATGACAGATTTTCACCATTTTCTGCATATTTTGAAAATGTTGACCAACATTTCCATTCTTCAAGCTGTTTTATTCGACGAAATGACTAAAAAAAAACACGATTTTTCTTTACTTACCGACGACGTATCGCTTTTCAAGAAAAATGAGTCTTCAAAATTCCCTTTAATGTGTTTTTTTTTCATTATTTTCCCATCAAGTGGGTCGTATAAAACTCAAAAAAAGAGAAAAGTTACTTACAAACACCATAATCGAATTGAAAAAACACTCAAATTTAGAAATAGCAAACCAGTTTTTCTACTTTTTTAAATGAATTTTCAAAATTTCCTCAATCGAGTTCGAAGTGTGTCGTGATAGAAAAATATTCTCCACTAGGTACGGTAATAATATGTATAAAGGAAACAAAAACATAGTCAATTGATTTTCCCACAGTATACGACCATTATTGTAAGATTTCCGAGTTTTGAGAATTCTTCAATTCGTTTCACACCAAAAATTACGATCGACGAAAAAAGAAAAAATACTTATAATTTTGTACACCGAATTTATGTTCGAAATCACTTTTGAAGCTCAATTTTGTATTCGGTTTTTGGGGCATTCCATGTCAAATGATCCCACTTCTTGATTTAGATCATCCGAATCGACTCGAGTACTTATATAAAATATGCTCTTCATATTTGGAAAGTCTGAGCATGGCTATTGTTGACCCTCACCCTTCTTTAGGACAGGTGAAATGAGGTATGTTTTTTCATAGCATTAAAAGTTTCTCGTTGCATGGTACCCAAAACTTTGGGGTAGAATTGCAAAGAAAGAGAGTTGTTGTAATTCGGAAAAAAATTGATGTAGATTTTTAAAATTATGTTATTGAGAGTTGGTTTTGAAGTAAGTATTCGCCAAGTATTTCAAAAGTTCGAAGTTCAACTTTTTGTAAACCTGCTCAGTTGTTGAAAGATTGCCAGATTTTAGAGTCATGATTCAAGAATTTGAAGAAAAATCTACTTAGCTACCTACTCGTAGGAAGCGTACATTTTCATGGTAACTTGTTCGACGTATATCGCTTTTCAAGGAAAATTGAGTCTTCAAAATTTCCTCAATCGAGTTCGAAGTGTGCCTTGATAAAAAAAATACATATTTTCCAAGATGATAATTTATGTACGAAGCAAACAGAAAATCGTTGATTGATTCTCATATGGCCATGGCCTTTATTACTGTAAAATTTCCAAGTTTTGGGAATTCTTCGATTCGTTTTACACCGAAACATTGTTTAATTATACTTACGTTGACAATTGACATCCATTTGAAGAAGAAAAAATACTTACAATTTTGTACACTGAATTTGTCGGGGTTATTGGTCATGTATGATTTTAGCGTGATGCGGTTTCTGGAAAAAATTAGAGATGGTTTTTAAAATCATTTTGAAAACTCAATTTTGAATTCAGATTTTGGGTCATTCCATGTCAAATTTTTTCACAGAAAGTGTCATTTTTGCACCTTGTTGTTGTTTATCATTTTTTTTTCTCAATTTTCATAATTTCATTGTTTGAAAAAACAAAAGTCGTTTGCAAATCTGAATTTTTTGCAATTTTAAGCTTTGAGATGTTTTTTCATGAGATTTAAAAAGATACTGGACTCCTCTCTGAGTTCCAGTTTAATACCTTATCGAGAATACTCCCGACGTTACCAACACAATAAATTCTGTACACAGGGTATCGAACTACATACACATGAACATCAAACAGCGAATAAATAAACCAGCGTGATTTTATTAATGGTTTGTTTGAAATTCTGCAAAAATAAAACAAAATACAAGTTTACAATTATTGTAAAATTCAAATACTTAAGCAGGGTATGTTTTTTTTTGAGGTACTTCCTACAGACAAAACATAACTTACAATCGAGACAGCTCATGAACGTATCGTCCAAGTCCGTTTCATCGGCTTGTTGAATGTGTTCTGGTTGACCTGGTGCTGCTTTTATGGGTAGCGCTGTGGGGTAGAATCATTTAGTTACTGTGATGTAATTCAAAGATATTTTTAAAAATATGATAAACTGTATACCTTGTCTTCTGAATATGAAGACTTCATCTAGACTGGTTACATCAACGCAATTGCTTGTTGTTGTACAATACAGAATATCAGTATACATTGTGTATAGATATTCAACTTCATGGATTTTTTTTGAAGACCATTCTGTAATGGTTTTTTTCAGTTTCTTGTATGCAGGTATATTAAAAGCTCGGTTTATCACAATTTCATTGACTACATGATCATCCTGGGAATTCAGTTTACTGTAGTACTTTTTGTCCAATTTCCCTATACATTCTGAAAATTAAAAAAAATTCAATATAGGTAGATACATATTTTTTTAGATATAGGTATGTAAATATGTGGATGTACATAATATGTAGGCTATGAACTTACTCAACAAGGACCATGAGGCCTCATGATGAATATCTTCAGATAGATGTGTTATTATAAAACTGTCGAATGATGCGACATCTATATTCAATAATCTTACGTCACTGAAACATGATAATTCTTCTTTTCTCCCCTCTGGAAAAAAATGAGATTACACAAATGTACATTTTAATTTTTTAAAATTTGTACCTATTTTTTACACTCACCAGTCTCCAATTCGCTTGTGATTGTTTCCACAACTGCATGTGCGGAAGTTGATTTCAAAAAATCCGTATACTTGTCATTCAACTGCGTCACTGCTTTCATCATGCAATTTGGTGGTAACAGCGCTAATGTTTTCAGTCTTCGGGACATAGCATAAAACTCTACCTCTTTTAATAAATGGCTAATATCTAAATTTGCAATTGTTAATCGCATATCCTGTGGAAAGATTTAAAAAATTTAAATAAATAATGATAAGAATTTAAAAATTTATTATAACTAAACATCACTTACCATAAGGAAATGCAGGATAGAGTACTTCATTTGACTGTGTGGAAAGCAAATGTAACATGCGTTACGTATTGGATCACAATACGGGCTCAGTAATATTTGAGGTTTGAAATGATAATCTATTTTTAGAGCATTGAATATTTCAACAAAATTTTGTTGCTGGTTTCGAAATACAACGTAAACGACAGGAACAGCCTAAGTAAAAAGAATATTAGTTAGTAGAGCGGGCAAATAGCGGGTTTAAAAAGGGAAAAATTGACACATAAACTTTTTCTTCGGGAATGTGTACAGATAAACCCCCTGAACTACCAAAATAAACCCGCGCCTTCTACCCCTAGAGCTAACTTTTTTAGCGGGCTAAAACTGGTTCCAACTCACGTTTTTTGCGATTTACTTCGAAAATATTAGGTTTAGGATAAAAAATACCATGACAAAAAATAAATGACAGATTTTTACCATTTTCAGCATATTTTGAAAATTTTGACCAACATTTCCATTTTTCGAGCTGGTTTATTCGACGAAATAATGACACAAAAAACAAGATTTTTCTTTACTTACCGACGACGTATCGCTTTTCAAAAAAAAAAAAAAAATGAGTCTTCAAAATTCCCTTAGGTGTAATATGTTTGTTTTTTTTTCATTATTTTCCAATCAATTGAGTCGTATAAAACCAAAAAAAAAGTTACTTACAAATACCATAATCGAATTGAAAAAACTATCAATTTTGAAACGTCATTTTTTTCTACTGTATAAACGAAACAAAAAATAGTCAATTGATTTTCATACATCCCTATTGACAATTTCAAGTGGCAGAATGCTAGCAACAGTGCTAGCATGACCATGCTAGCACTGGTTGCACCATTTTGAACACCTTTCCTAGCATATCTGCTAGCAAACTGTTGCCAGCACAATGCTAGGAAAATGGTACTAGCACCACGCTAGCAGTATTTTTCCAGCATTATGCTAGCGATGGTTTGCTAGCAGATATGCTAGTACAGGTGTTCAAAATGGTGCCATTGGTGCTAGCATAGTCATGCTAGCATATTTCTAGCATATGCTGGCATACAATTGGCATAATTCTAGCCGGGGGACTAGCATTATGGTAGTGTCAGTTTGCTAGCAGATATGCTAGTACAGGTGTTCAAAATGGTGCTAGCATGATCTTGCTAGCTTTTTGCTAGCATATGCTAGCATGTGTATAATATGTATAATGCTAGAAGTGCATTAATTTCCTTATAAAAGAATAGGGTATTTTTAATTATGGTACGTTTCCCAAAAATATCCAAAAATGGGCAATCGCCCTACAATGCTAGTTTAGAACTAGCATTGCACTAGCATCTTGTGCTAGTACATATAAACTGAGTGATTAGTTTGTCAACTTCACTCTGCTCAATTTAAACAGGAAACTGTATTGAGCTTATATTCGACTTGACTACATACTTCATCTAAGAGAAGTTAAGTGTATCATGATAAAGAACAACGCTAGCAATTTGCTAGCATTATGCTAGCACTTGACTGCTAGCACCTAGATAAAAAGTCTTCTAACAAAAATCCAGCACTATGCTAGTACTTTGACTGCTAGCTTTACCAAGGTTAGAATAGCGCTAGCAGTAGACTAGTGCAAGTTTACCTGTGATTGTATTTCTAGCATGTAACTAGCAGATTGCTAGCATGCGTTTTGCTAGTTCACCTCATGCTAGCACCATTACAGGGTGCTAGAAATGCACTAGCAATATGCTAGTAGTGACTGCTAGCTTTACTCGGTGGTTATGCTGCTAGCATGTAACCAGCAAATTGCTGGCCTGTCTTTTGCTAGTTCACCGCATGCTAGCATCATACCAGTTCTATGCTAGGATGAATTTTCCAATAAAATGTCTGCTTGCAAAGTGCTAAGTGCTAACACCATTCTAACTGGTAATCTGCTAGTTGATTCCATGCTAGCACCGTGCTAGTATTCTGCTACTAATGCTAGCATTCTGCTAGTAAAATTGTTGATAAGATAACTATTCTGCTAGGATTAACTACTGTATGGCTAGTGTACTTTTTACTAGCTCATATCATGCTAGCAACATGGTAGCTTTATGCTAGGAGAAACTGCCAGCATCGCTCGGTAATTATGATGCTAGGATATAACTAGCATGTTGCTAGCATACATTGTGCTAGCTCATCTCAGGCTAGTATTATGGTAGAATTTTGCTAGCAGGAGCTGCTGGGATCACTCGATAATTGTGGTGCTGGATTTTACTAGCATATCCCTAGCATACATTTTGCTAGATAATCTCACGTTAGCAATATGATAGCATCATGCTAGCATGGGCAACTGGCATTATACTAGGTAATTATGAGGCAAGGGTTTGACTAGCACATTGCTCGCATACATTTTGCTAGCTCACCCCATGCTAGCGATATGATAGCATCATGCTAGTATGAACTGCTAGCGTCACTTGGTAATTAAGGGGCAAGGGTTTAACTAGCATATTGCTAGCATGCATTGTGCTAGCTCATCTCATACTAGATATATGATAGCATTTTGCTAGCGGCAAATGCTAGCTTTATTCGGTAGTTATGTTGCTAGCATGTAGCTAGCTCATTGCTAACATACTTCTTGCTAGTTTGTATCATGCTAGTAATAAGCTGGCATTTTGCTAGCATGTTATGCTAGTTCATTTCATGCTAGCATAACGCTAGTATCATGCTAGTTTCCTGCTACTCATGCTAGGTGGTTGCTACTAATGCTAGCATTCTGCTAGTCAAATTGTCAATATATAGGGATTATTCTATTATATCGACATCCATTTGAAGAAGAAAAAATACTTTCAATTTTGTACACTGAATTTGTCAGGGTTAGTTGCCTATCTATGATGTTTGGGTTTTCTGGAAAAAATTAGAGTGGTTTTTAAAATCACTCTGAAAACTCATTTGAATTCAGATTTTGGGGCATTCCATGTCAAACGATCCCAGTTTTCGATTTAGGTCCTCCAAATCGACTCACTCTTGAATTTTTATCTATGCTCTTCACATTTGGAAAGTGTGATCATCGCTATCTTCTTTGACCTTCACCCTCCCTTGGGACGTTGGGCCAGGTGAAGTGAAGTGATTTTCCTAGAATTTAAAAATATGTATGAAGCAAACAGAAATTCATTTATGATTTTCATGTGGCCCTTACTGTAAAATCTCCAAGTTTTGGTAATTCTTCTGTTCGTTTTATATAAACAAACGGCATAATCGAATTATATTATTGTAGTATGGTTTTTTTAACATTATTTTCGAATTACCTTGTATAAAATAAAAAAAAAAAGTTTACTTACAAACAATGTAGACTGATCGAATTATGATTAGAAGATACGCTTTTTCGTTTTATTTTTAAAAATTGAAGGGGCAAAATTCGTTTTTAAAATCTAAGAGCCAAAATCCAATTCTGACTATTGGATTCGGTAGTACTTTGAAAAATGGACAAAATTACCTATTACGACTTTTTGCCTAATTTGAAAATTGAAGGCATTACAAATGATTTTTAATTTCAATTTTGGTAACCCGATTTTGAAATAATGGCGCATAAAATGACAGATTTTCACCATTTTCAGCATATTTAGAAAATGTTGACCAACATTTCGATTTTTCGAGCTGTTTTATTCGACGAAATGACTAAAAAAAAACACGATTTTTCTTTACTTACCGACGACGAGGTATCGCTTTTCAAAAAAAAAAAAAAATGAGTCTTCAAAATTCCCTTAGGTAATATGTTTGTTTTTTTTTTCATTATTTTCCAATCAATTGAGTCGTATAAAACCAAAAAAAAAGTTACTTACAAATACCATAATCGAATTGAAAAAACTACACAATTTTGAAACCATTTTTTTCTACTGTATAAAGGAAACAAAAAATAGCCAATGGATTTTCATATAAGTACGGCCTTTATTATAAAATTTCCGAGTTTGGAAATTCTTCGATTCGTTTCACACCAAAACATTACAATCGACAAAAGAAGAAAAAATACTTACAATTTTGTACCACCGAATTGACGATATATCTTAACTATCAATTCGTTTCTTGGAGCATTCCATGTCAAATGATTCCTCGACTCGAGTACTTATATAAATATGCTCTTCACATTTGGAAAGTCTGAGCATGGCTATTGTTGACCCTCACCCTTACTTGAGATTGGTGAAATAAGGTTTGTTTTTTCCTACCATTCAAAGCTTCTCGTCTTGGTACCCAAAACTTTGGGGTAGAATTGCGAAAAAAGAGAGACGTTGCAATTCGGAAAAAATTGAGTGTAGATTTTTAAAATTTGGTTGAGAGTGGGTTTTGAAGTAAGTATAGGTACCTTTTACTCGCCAAGCACTTCAAAAATTCAAAGTTGTCAGTTGTTGAAAGTTTGCCAAATAGAGTCATGATTCGAGAATTTGAAGAAGAAACTAGCTACTCGTAGGTGAAGCGTACATTTTCATGGTAACTTGAAACTGTGAACATTTTGTGATGCAATTCTCATAACATGAGGAGTAGAATGAAGAGAGGGATGGGATTCAAAGCTTCGAAATTTTAGTCAACAAATGAAAAAATGTCGAATATCGTGTGAAATGTTGTTTTACAAGTTTTCGAGAGCATTGAATACGAATACCAACCAGCTCATTGTTTTTAAATTTGACTTCTTCTTCCTCCTACCCCACCTATTTAATTGCATTTCTTTTGCATTTGAAATATTGAATCATTTTGTGACGTTTTGTGACTCGTCCATCTCAGCGATAAATTGATAAATTTTCGAGATCTTCTTTTTCGCAGAGAAATTAGACGTGGCTTCTTCGGATGCATTTTTTTCTGCTCTCATTATCACTACTAGATGTAAAATCTCGAATTATACACATGAAATAGTAGATATGCATTCAGAAAGCCTGAAATGTGTTGTTTATAATGCATTTTTTATAGGTGAGTCAAAAGAAAGGTCAAACATGTATGCAAAATCAACATTCGACATTGTGTCGTTTGGAATGCATGGTTTGGTCAGAATACCATTGTATGGTTTTTTTATTCGTCATTTTCCAATTAGGTTGTAAAAAAAAAACCAATAAGAATTACTTACTTTTCGGGTATAAATATAAATGCTGTTTAATAATTAGCAGCACGATTGCTTTAGTTACCATTCTCATCTATCTGTGTAATTATTTTCCCTGCATCGTTGCAGTTCACTATTATAGGTATCCGTGACCAGAATTTTTGTTTTTTAATTTTTAAGCTGAATAAAGCTCATTTGAAGTCGTTTTTAGGGCATTCCATGTCAAATGATCCCAGTTTTTGATGTTCTTGTAGATCTTCCGAATCAACTACCCAACCTTGGGACAGGTGAAATGAGGTTTGTTTTTTCTCAGCATTCAAAGTTTCTCGTCATGGTACCCAACTTTTTGGGGTAGAATAGAATTGCAAAGAAAATGAACTGTTGCGATTCCAAAAAAAATTGTTTGTAGATTTTTAGAAGTACTTAGATCGAGAGTGGGTTTCCAAGTACTCGCCGAGTATTTCAAAAATTCAAAGTTCAACTTTTTGTGAGCCTGCTTAGTTGTTGAAAGTTTGTGCCAAATTTTAAATATTGAACAAAATTGACCATTATGACTTTTTGTCCAACTTGAAAATTGAAGGGGCTACAAATGATTTTTAATTTCAAAAAATCGCGATGAAAAAAATAATTGCGGAAATGAATACTGCGTCGAAAAACGAACAAATTTTGTTACTATCAGTTTTCTTCTTACTCTAAAATTTGAAAAGTTTTTGAAGCTCGACAATTTTCGATTTGCTAACAGTTTCATTCAATTTACAATTTTCGAGCTTGAATACGTCTTAAATTTTAGAGTAAGAAGAATGATGATCGTAATGAAATTTGTTCATTTTTTTACATAGAATTCACTTTCCCCAAATATTTTTTTCATCGCGAATTTTTGAAATTGAAAAACCATTTGTAGCACCTTCAATTTGCAAGTTAGGCAAAAAATCATGGATTTTGAAAACGTATTTTGCCCCTTTAGTATTCGAAATAGGCAACTTGCTCATCTTACGTTTTTTTTTACTCGTGCATTATTAATTCATTTTTATACCTACTTCGATATCCATTTGAAGAAGAAAAACCACTTACTTACAATTTTGTACACTGAAGTTGCCGTATTAAAACTTCGCGTTCATAGTAGGTATCTTTTTCCCGTTCGGAATGAGTGAACATCGCTGCAGTCGACCCTCAGTCTCTCCTAGGACTTGTTTCTCGTCTTGATACCCAACTTTGGAGTAGAATTGCTGAGAGAGAGCTGATGGAATTTGGAAATGTTTTTAGCTTTTTAAAGGTAATTGAGAGTGGTTTTAAGAGTATTCACCAAAAATATGTATTCCAAAAGTTCAAAGTGGAACTTTTTGTGAGCGTGCTCACTTGCTCAGTTGTTGAAAGTTTGTCAAATTTTAGAATCATGATTCGAGAATTTGAAGAAGAATCTACCTACTCGTAAGAAGCGTACATTTTCATGGTAACTTGAAACCGTGAAACTTTTTGTGATGCAATTCTCATAACGTGAGGAGGATGATGAGATGGGGATGGGGTTCAGTTCAAAGCCTCAACACTGAATACGAATACAAGCTCATTTTTAAAATTTGACTTCTTCGTCCTCCTCTCCCACCTCTTAATTGGCTGCTCAGATTTTTGAATAATTGAAAAATTGCATGATTTTGATCCCCTTCGCCCTGATTAGTAGTGGAGTGGTGCAAACCGCAAAGTTATATGTATTTCAAATTCGGCACAGGAAGCGTTGAAACTAGGTAAGTACATAATTTCAATTTTTTTTTCAAAATTCTGAAAAATTAGATTTAGAAAGTTTCATTTTGAAAATCCGATTCTGAAATGATGTAGAATAATAGACCGGGATTTTCAAGAATTTCAAGAACTCGATTTAAAAATCGTTTCTTGAGTACATTTTGAAATTCATGCCCTATTTTCCTACTGGCAAGGGAACCCTCCCACATGATAATCTCCGATTTGAATGAAACTTGGACTAGTGGAAAGAGGACCTCAAAAAACACCCATCCCCCAATTTTCAGCTGCTGAAGTTGATTTTTCGATTTTTGGCGAGCGTTTGAAGTTTTGTGTAGACAGGTAAAGCTGCTCAACTCAGAAAATGGGGAAAAATTAAAAATATCCATCTCTCCCGCGTACCAACTACCAGAGCTCAAATTTTGGCCAAAAACAGTCTTCTGTATGGTATATCTGATTGAGCCATACCATCATTGGCCGGATCCGGCCTTCCGGTCAGAAAACAGGATTTTTTTACTGTTTTTTCTCATGATTGTGTGAATTTGAAAAATGACCGTTTCTCCCCACCACATGAACTTCAGCAGCTGAAATTTTGGCCGAAGGGTCTATGCTTGATATCTAATCGACTAATACTACCGGCGGCCGGATCCGGAATTATCATCAGAAATCGAATTTTTTGTCCATCTGGTGGTTTATGAATAGCAATTTGAAATTTGAAAAACCTGTAAAATAAGCTCTTCTAATGAACTTCAGGAGCTCAAATTTTGGTCAAACAGTCTGTGCTGGATACCAAATCGACCCATATCATCATTGGCCGGATCCGGTCATCTGGTCAGAAAACAGAATTTTTTTACTGTTTTTTCTCATGATTGTGTGAATTCGAAAAATGGCCGTTTCTCCCCACCACATGAACTTCAGCAGCTGAAATTTTGGCCGAAGGGTCTATGCTTGATATCTAATCGACTAATACTACCGGCGGCCGGATCTGGAATTATCATCAGAAATCGAATTTTTTGTTCATCTGGTGGTTTATGAATAGCATTTTGAAATTTGAAAAACCTGTAAAATAAGCTCACCTACACCAAATCAACTTCTAGAGCTCAAATTCGGTCAAATAGTACAAAAGTATATTTTATAAATCATTGGTTAAAATTATCAAGTCAATACATAATATAATTATTTCAAAAATCAAGGTATATAATCGTCACAAAAATGAGACTGTTTGAGACAGTGTCGTATGCAAATGCTACTGCCACACCAGCCACATTTTATCAATGGTTGTCTGTCGCATTGGGCGCATTTAACGTCAACATTTTTCAGGTATTCGGCAGGTGTCTGAATTTTCTCTCTGGATCGAGATGGTGTGGGCCTCTCTGCCAAATAGCCACATTTGTACCATGCATACTGTATTAGTGGCTTGAATCGAGGTGATCTAAATTGATAATGAACCAGCGACTGTAACTGCAAAATTCCATCTCTTTGATATAGCTTAAAATTGGGCTCTTGATAGGAGATCACGTTTGTGAGCTTACGAAACAAATTTTTCCAAAGGCGAAAAAATCCCACATCTAGGGGCTGAGCTATCGACGTGGTGCCAGGTGGAATTTTTAAAAATTCAACAGTTTTTCCTGGTGGCAGGATTCCATCCAGAACGCCCTTATCCTCGTATGTGGTCCAGGAATCTAGGAGAAGTGCCACCTTCTCCGGAGTGTATGGTAGTAATGCCTCCTGGTAAAACCGCTTCAGTTGAATTTTTCCCATTTTTCCACTGGTAGAACAATCTATGATTAAATTTTCAGCTCTGAACATGCTTCTACTCACTGTTGGTCCAAAAATTCCTGTAGGTTCTTGTAGCACAACATATAGTTTAGGCAACAGATCACCAGAAATTGTGACTGTTGGCATTATGGTGTATGAGTGAGTGAGGGCACTCGATGACTGTGCAAGACCTTCTGTATGTTTTTCACCAAGAAACGACAACGTTCGTCCAAATCGGAGCTCTTTGTTGAACCCTGATTGGTCAGTATTGAATATCTGATCAGGTTCATAATTTGCAAGTATTTCTTTCGTTTCCTCCAAAAATGTAGCCGCTGTTGTGGCCGATGTTGCCGCCGAATGAACAGAGGTAACAAATTTTGTTATTTTCCGGCTAACAATTTTATTCAATTTCTTGAACATTTCCATGAACCGATTACTGCATTTAAAATCTGTGTAACCATGTTTAAGTGCTATTTCCCTGGCCCACCTCATTAGATCTTCATCTTTTACAATTTGTTTCCGATTTCTTGATTCTACTACAGCCGTTATTAAACCTTCTTTTATCTGCCTATATCGTTCATACTTATTTACACGTTCTTGCTGTACTTCTGTTTTCATTCTATAAAGTTGTGATACATACTTCACTCGCCGATATCTAAAAAAAAAAACAAATTGAAGAATGATTTTCAATATTTCACGAAGTAGGTGGATATTTTTAATTATTATGGAATTCAATTTAATATATTCTATAAAAAGTTATAATGATAATGAAATTTGGATGTTGTCATGGATAAAAATTCTAGTCCCATCTTTTCAAACTTTCTTTCCAGCAGTTTGAATCAAGATACATTTTTAGTTTTTCAATTCGTTTTTTCAACCAAATTTTCAAAACTATAAAAATTAAATTTGGCTCGCAAACTATTGTATTTAATTTGGACTTCATCACAATCATACATTTTGTTATGTAAGTACCTACTTTCGAAGAAATTGTTGAAAATTACTTTTTGATGCCCTAAATTTTTTTCGAATTCATTTTGTATCTAAATTTCAGAAAAAGTGAAAAAAATCTGTCAAGGTATGTAACTTAAACTGTCGATAGGTCCAGTAGGCATCCGCTAATGTTTTAGATTCTCAAGTTCATTTTTGGATGTTTTCCAAAACGATTTCAAATTTCTAGAGAAATCTGAAAACACGAAAACTTATGGAGGCTCCAAACAAGCTAATTTGCGAATGTTTTCGATTTGGGCTATCAAGTAGACACGATTTTTCACTTTTTCTGTGAATTATCTACTCTATGCACATTAGTCAAAAATTCACTTTTGAACTCACACTTCAGGAATTTCGCGATAACAACATAAAATGGTCAAGAAATAGCGTAAAAAGCACTGACAATATACTGGTTGCTGAAGTTTATTTTCAACCCTTCCAAATAGCAATTTGAAATTTGTGGAAAAATTTTAAAATTCACTGGAGGCTCCGAACAGTTCAAATTGAGATTATCCTCGAATCGGATTGGAAAAACCCATAGATCCATGTTACAATATGTCCTCCAAAACCCCACTCAATATATGTATTTTCCTTGATTAAGTATGTAATTTTTCTCACTTGCTGCAAAATTTACAAATTGGTCAGAAATTCATTCGAACTCATACTGGTGGAATTTTGTGATAACCCCCTAAAATGATTGAGAACATGCCCAGTAAGCACCAATCAAAGTATAGGTGCTAAAAATTATTGTTAGCTCTTCCAATGTGATTTCAAATTTCTGGAGAGAAAATTTAAAATGTCGATGGAAACTTCAGAATGACCCAAAACTATTTAGTGCTAGTTGTTGATGTGAGAGTGATCTAATTGAAGGAAATATTCACACTTTGTTCAAACAAATTTATGAAAAAGTTTTAAAATCGTACTTAAAATGTTTTTTTGAAGTTTTAAAGAATCACTAAAAATCCAATAAAAGTACCTTATAACCTGAAATTTTGGTTGCTGGGCTTTTAGGTTGTGCTCTTTTGATCCAGGTGGTTTTCGTTCAAATCAGAAAGTGCGAGTTCAAAAGATTCCCTCACAATTATTCACATGTAAAGTAAGCACACAATTGGACCGTAAGCGTAATTAACATTTGTGCGGTTTGAGGTTGGTAAGAAGCGTTTCAGTGATTTGAATTGAAAATACTCTATCAAACTCGCTTGACTCATGTTCAAAAAAATTTTTACATATATGAATATTCATTAGATAACTATTTTTGAGGAAAAGTCGTGGGACTCACTGAAAGTGGTGATCTGAAACTTTGCCAATCAAAAAATTTCGACAGTAGGTACCTACTTACTACCAGAGTTCTATCTCCGAAAGGCAATTTCAAATTATATTTTCAGGTTTAAATCAAAAATGAATTCTTTACCTATTCTTTACACAGGAAAACGTGCGTTTTTTCTTGCCTCCTTCGTTTAACCAATATTCTACGATTTCTTTTTTCAATGCGAATGGAATGAAATCTTTTTCATTGGGAACTTCTTGGCTGCCACTTGCAGTATAATTTGATGATGATGTCGACTGAAATCAAGTATAGGTAATTGAAGTAGAAAAACTTGGTTCTTTGTAGTGGTTTTCACATTACCTATTGGCTATCAACCATAACTTATTTAAAATTCGAAAACCAACTTACTCCTTGAGTGTTAGAGGGCGATTCTTCATCAGTATCACATACAATATTGACACAAGGTTCAAGTTCATCCCCTGCAGCATCGTACTCCGCATAAAACTGATCTTCTTCATCAAACTCTGCACCGTCGAAATCATGATCTTCATTCAAAATATCCAAGGTTTCATATTGTTCACAGATGAAATGCGAATTCAGAGTTGCCGCTTGATTCTTTAGAAACTCTATAATTTCAGCAGCTATTTCTGTTTCTTCAGGTGTAGCAGGACCATCACTTTTTAAATTTATTTCTTCAAAATGTTGCAAAATAATTTCCACGATATTCACCGGATTAATCATAACGAAGTAAATTGAAAACACCGAAATCCGAAAATAATAAATAAGTAACTTCCAATCGTGACAAAAGGAACACGTGCAGAACACTTCAATGCCAATTTGTTTTATAAGGCTATTGGTATTGAAGCAGTTGGTCTGTAACCCAGACGTCTGGAACGGATGATAAGCGTGTCTGTTAAACACCCCCTCCACCATCATACAGAGTAAATTGTGATTAGCGGCATGGATCAAGTAGACATATAATATGTAGTAGAAACAAAAGAAGAGAGATAGCTGAAGTGCTAGATAGTACGTCATTTGACAGGTGGATCAACTTAAATTCAGTTTATTCATCATAATCCATAGGTTGATAATATACATATTTTTTAAATTCAAAGAATAGTTCGAACCAACATAGAAATACTGAAAAAGATAATTACATTGCAGAAACACGACGCGAAGATGTGATAACGTATTTGATTCTTTAGGCCTGAACAAAAACTGGGGGAAGCGGGGAAAAAATTGAATTTCAGACAAGAATCTCGGACCACAGCTTCACTTCAAAAAATTCGATTTCTGATGATAATTCCAGATCCGGCCGCCGGTAGTATTAGTCGATTAGATATCAAGCATAGACCCTTCGGCTAAAATTTCAGCTGCTGAAGTTCATGTGGTGGGGAGAACCGGCCATTTTTCGAATTCACACAATCATGAGAAAAAACAGTAAAAAAATTCTGTTTTCTGACCAGATGGCCGGATCCGACCAATGATGATATGGGTCGATTTGGTATCCAGCACAGACTGTTTGACCAAAATTTGAGCTCCTGAAGTTCATTAGAAGAGCTTATTTTACAGGTTTTTCAAATTTCAAATTGCTATTCATAAACCACCAGATGGACAAAAAATTCGATTTCTGATGATAATTCCAGATCCGGCCGCCGGTAGTATTAGTCGATTAGATATCAAGCATAGACCCTTCGGCCAAAATTTCAGCTGCTGAAGTTCATGTGGTGGGGAGAAACGGTCATTTTTCAAATTCACACAATCATGAGAAAAAACAGTAAAAAAATCCTGTTTTCTGACCGGAAGGCCGGATCCGGCCAATGATGGTATGGCTCAATCAGATATACCATGTAGAAGACTGTTTTTGGCCAAAATTTGAGCTCTGGTAGTTGGTACGCGGGAGAGATGGATATTTTTAATTTTTCCCCATTTTCTGAGTTGAGCAGCTTTACCTGTCTACACAAAACTTCAAACGCTCGCCAAAAATCGAAAAATCAACTTCAGCAGCTGAAAATTGGGGGATGGGGGTTTTTTGAGGTCCTCTTTCCACTAGTCCAAGTTTCATTCAAATCGGAGATTATCATGTGGGAGGGTTCCCTTGTGGGTATATCGAAATCGGATTGTGAGAATGTAAACATCAGAAATCAGGTTTTCGAAATTTTTAAAATTTAATAATCAGCTTTCAAATTTGGTTTTCTCGCTGACAGTCGTACTTAAAACTCCATTCGTTTGCAGTGTTCTATTCTTCGTCTATACCTATCTTTGTAAGCTGCGTAGTTAGAAGCCTGTCTTATCTTTTCTCAGAATTCATGCTCACTTGAAGCCTGAGGCGACAGGAAGATGGCCAGGACCAATGTAGATAACTCTTGAAAGGATAAATCGATCGTCGAGTGTCGACTGTCGAGTTCAGTTCAGTTAGTTCTGCATTCGGTTTGGTCATTGGTGGGTAGTATGAGTAGAACTTCGCAGTCGTATCCTTACTCGTTAGATCGTTATCAGTATATCGTAATGCTAATAAATCGTGTTCGGTCGTCAGCAAGTTTTCGTTTGCTGTGGTCTTCGAGGACTATGTTTTTTGAAAATTTCATTCCTGATTCGTCGTGTGTCGAGTTTGGAGTGGGTTCTGCATTCCAACCATCGCAGTCATATCGTTAGATTGTTATATGTATAGGTACTATGGTAAATCGACATTGTGTTCGGTCGTTAGCAAGTTTTCGTTTGCTGTGGTCTTCGAGGACTACGTTTTTTGAAAATTTCATTCCTAATTCGTTCACTAGATACTCGTAAATTTTACTGCAGTCTCATCAACTTGTTGGAACTTGATTTTACTTACCTATATGGTATGATTTTTTTTAGATTGATTTTTCTGTTTTTTCATTCCATTCTGATGGTGATATAATTATGCACTTTTCGTAATTTCGAACCGTTCATTGTCTCGATATTTCCAGATTTTTTTGGGGGTAAGTAGTTGAATTTTACGTTGTATTCATTTAGACATCACAAAAGAGAAATTTTCAACTGATGTCATAATTCATCTAATTGCTTTTTTTTTGCCTTTGAGATATTGAATCATTAAGTAACGTTTCGTCCATCTCAGCGACAAACAAGATAAATTTTCGAGATTTTTTTTTCATTGTGCAGAGAAATTGAATGTATAATTATTTTTCCGATACATTTTTTTTCTGCCTTTATTATCATTAGGTACTAAATGTAAAATCTCGAATTATGTATGTGAAATAATATGCATTCAAAAAGCCTGAAATAGGTATGTCGTTTATAATGCATTTTTGAGCCGAAAAATATGCAAAATGTATGCAAAATCGACATTGTATCGTTAGAATGCATGATTTAACCAGAATACCATAATTATTAAGGTATGTTTTTTTTTCATTACTTTCCAATTAGGTTGTGCACATAAAACACACACAAAAAAAAAGTTACTTACTAACGCCATTCTAAAAAAAAAAAAAATAAGTTTAAGAGCACAATATTGTTTTCTCTCCTTTTCCTTTTAGTGGTTAATTTGTCAAATAAAACTTGAAAAATGGAGAGATATCATTAATCAGATTTCCTGAACTGATTTACACTCGGTTTGGAGGAAAAAGTTGGAGTTATTTTTAAAATCACTTCGAAAACTCATTTTTAATTCATCCTTTGGATCATTCCTGATTGCATGTAAAATGATCCCATTTTTTGATTTGGTCCTCCGAATCGACTCAAGTATTTTTATATGTAACTACTTACCTATGTATGCTCTGCTCTTCACATTTGGAAAGTGTGAACATCGCATCTTGAACCTTTACTGCTGCTGCAATATGGAAAAAGTTGGTTTGTAGCTTTTTAAAAGTAATTGAGAGTGATTTTGAAAGTATTCGCCTAATATTTCAAAATTTCTAAGTTGAACTCTTTGATAAGCCTGATCATTTGTTGAAAATTTGCCAAATTTTAGAGTCATGATTCGAGAATTTGAAGAAGAATCCATGAAGCAGGCATTATTCTATTATATCAACATACATTTGAAGAAGAAAAAATACTTACCATTTTGTACACTGAATTTGTTTGAATGGTTCATCTCATTGTGGTGGATTGACTCGGTTTTGAGCACTTTGAAAATTCATTGGAATTTAATTTTGGGGTCATTTCATGTCAAATTAACCCAGTTTTTGATTTAGGTCTTCCGAATCTGCTGAAGAATATTTCATATTACGCTCTTCATATTTGGAAAGTGTGAACATCGCTATCGTTGACCCTCACCCTTCCTTATACTTGTAGGACAAGTGAAGTGAGGTTTGTTCTTTCTTATAGCATTTGAAATTGAGCGTCTCTTCATGTCTCTGTAAACTCATCTTTTGGGTAGAATGGCTGAGATAGAGACCTGCTGAAATTTGGAAATACATAGTAGGTATTTTTGTAGTTTTTTCAAGGTAATTGAGCGTGGTTTTGAAAGCCTTATTGGCCAAATAGGTATCTATGTACTCGTATTTCAAAAGTTCGAAGTTGGAACTTTTTGTAAGCCTGGCAGGGATTTGGATGGAAAGCGGTCTCAAAAGTACCCCTTGACCCAAATACCACACAATTAAAATTTTCACTGCCAGTTTTGAGTTTAGCTCCAACATTTGGAATTTTTGAAATTTTCAAAATCCGCTACCCCGATGCTCAGGTTTTTCCCACAGTGTTTTCGTGGAAAAATTCCGACTCACGCGGGATTACATCTTTCATGTATTCAAATTTTCATCAAAAATAAAGTATTTGAATTATCTTCAAAAAATATAACATGAACAATTTGGTCAGAGGGGAAAATAAAATATACTCATAGGTTGAGCGCGTGGATCAGAATTTTCCCACGACAACGCCGTGGTAAAACCTGAGCGTCGGGGTAGCGGTTTTTGAAAATTTGAAAATTTAAAATCATTTTAGATTTCACTGTGGGAACTAAATTAAAAATCAGTAGCTTAAATTTTAATGGCGTGGTATTTGAGCCAAGGGCTATCACTGGGACCACTTTCCATCTAAATCACAGTAGGACAATTTATGAGGTTCTCTACACGAGTATACCTTACACTAAGTCAGTTGTAGAAAGGTTGACGAAGTTTTGCAGTCCTGATTCTAGAAGAATTTGAAGGAGGATTCAGGATCTCAACTTTTTCAGAGAATGGCTTAGAAATGTCGCTTTTCTGTCAAAAATTTCAAAAAAGTTTCACCATTAGGCAAATTAAAAATCGCGAGAAAGTCTTTCTTTTTGCTGAAATGTTTTGAAATAGTGGCTTTTTTCTTACAAGAATTTGAAAAAAAATCGTAGAGAAATATTATTTTACTATTATGATATAGAGGAAACAGAAAATCGACAGTTGATTTCCATTTATTCATCGATATCCATTTGAAGAAGAAAAAATACTTACAATTTTTTACCATACACCGAATTTATCGGTATCATTTTTTTACATTTTTTGAATCTATTTTAGTTTCAACATAACTTTGAAAACTCATTTGAATTCAGTTTTTGGGTCATACCGTGTCAAATAAACCCTGTTTTTGATCCAAGTCCTCCGAATTCGCTAAAGAATTTTTTAAATGCTCTTCACATTTGGAAAGTTTGAGCATTGGTATGAACATCTGTGGGCATTGTGTCGTTATTGGAATGCATTTCGTAACATACCATAGTCCATAGTACCTATGTCCCCCCCCCCTCATTATTTTCCAATTGTATAAAACGCAAAACAAAAAGAATAATCCAATTTTAGTATGGGTTTTTAACATTATTGTGGAATTACCTTGTACGTATGAAATACAAAAAAAAAGTTTACTTACAAACAACATGGGCTGATTGAATTAAGATTAAACGAAATACGAATCCGTGTTGGGTTTTTCAGTTTTATTTTGTTAGACATTTTATCGAATACTTTGGTCGACATTTTCAAAATATTACGCTGAAAATGGCCAAAATATGTAGTTTTATTTTTGAAAATTGAATTGTGATGCAATTCTCATAAGCCAATAGTTGGTGGGGGAGGAGGAGGGGGGGGGGTCAAAACCTCCAAATTTCAGTCAACGTACGTATTAAAAAAATGTTGAGTATTGTATGAAATGTCGATCCATACGTTTTCAAGAGCATTACACAAGCTCATTTTTTAAAATTTGAGTTCTTTACCTTCCTGCGTGGTATATGGTGTATTGTGTTTTTTGGGAGACAGATGTGGCTCTTATTGTAAAATTCCCAAGTTTTGGGAATTCCCCTGATTGGTTTTATACCTACCAATAAAACATTGTTACATCGACATCCATTTGAAGAAGAAAAAATACTTACAATTCTGCACACTTTTGTCGGGATCATTATGTTGATAAAATAATATTGCGTCGTAGATATCTTGTTAATTATAGACACTGTACCTGCGGGAAGACAACGAACTGGCAGCCATCTTGGCTGAATTACGTGTGTCATGCCAATTTATCCCGCTGGGTGCTTTTGGCTGCGCTGGTGTCGAATTCTTGAACGAAGTACCATGCGAACTGCGAAGTACAGCGCGCGCAGCCAAGAGCATCACTACCATCCCTCTTCCCCGTTGCCTGCAAACTGACGTACAGCGCAGCCAAAATCACCCAGCGGGAGAAATTGGCATGACACAAGATTTTACTACCGTCCCTTTTCCCCGTTACCTGCAGTTCGGTGTCTTACCCGGAGGGCACAGGTACAGTGTCTATATTGTTAATATACGTGCGTATATTTGATACCTACTCAGAGTTACCTACTAGAATAAGCAGGTAATCAGACGGAAATGCACTACTGTAATGATATTAAAGCTATCACTTACCTCGGCTATGGGTTTTGTAGTACACTACCGAACACAATAAAATATCATAAGAGTTCGTGCAAACGAATTTATTGTTGTCAGAGATGACACACTTAAGAACCGACTCGGAGAATTAATTGGAAAAACACAATGTTAACTCTGGGAGGATTACTTAACTTCTATTTAACACTAATTAAACTATACAAAAACACTTTTAACCTAGGGCCGGAGCTCTAAAGATTGAAGGACATATTAACTTGGTACCTCGGATACTCGCAAATTCGAACTACGAGTTGGTCCAGTTGCCAAAGAAGCTGGAAGGCTCATTTGGCACCTTGACCACTCAATGTTACCAACCACATCACCGAACGGTGCTGGAAGGGTTAATTTACCTGTTTTACACATACGTGTTACCATTAAGGCATATCCGTCTAACAATGTTAATTCTTCTTAACCTTAAAAAACTGAATTCTCTAATTAGGTTTTTAAAATCTTAAAAACTGTGAAAATCATTTCTAGAAACCAAATTTCTGAAATCAAAATTTTGAAGTTCATGTTTTATTTTCTAATATAAATTTATTTCATATGTTTTGTAGGTTTCGTCGCAAATTTGAAAATCATAGTCTACAAAATTTCAAATTTGGCACAAGAAGCGTTTAAACAAAGTTGAATTTGTTTTCATTCAGTTTTTTTTTCAAAATTCTATAAAATTAGATTTAGAAGTTCCATTGTGGAATTCATGTCCTCGAAATCGGATTGTGAGAATGTTAACTTTAGAAATCAGGTTTTTGAAATTTTAAAAATTTTAAAATCATTTTTCAATGTCTGTTTTTTAACTGAAAGTCGTACTCCATTCGTTTGCAGTGTTCTATTCTTTGTCTATACCTTACCTATCTTTGTTGGCTGCGTAGTTAGAAGCCTGTCTCATCTTTTCTCAGAATTCATGCTCATTCAAAGCCTATGGATGCATTGAGGCGACAGGAAGACCAAAGAAGGCCAATGTAAGTAGATAACTCTTGAAAGGATAAATCGTTCGTGGAGTCAGTCGAGTGTCGATTTCAGTCTAGTTATTTCTGCATTCGGTATGGTCATCGGTGTGTAGTTTGAGTACCTACTACAGACCATCGCAGTTGTATTTTTACTCCTTAGGTCGTTATAGTGCTTACTTATCGTGATGCTAGTAAGTACATATATCGTGTTTGGTGGTTCGGTTGCCAGCAAGTTTTTGTTTGCTGTGGTCTTCGAGGACTATGTTTTTTGAAAATTTCATTCCTCATTCAACTTGTCTTGTGTCGAGTTAACTAAACCAGATGAATAGAGCTCGGATTTTTATGATTTGTCATATTTTCATTCAATGCAGAAGATCGTGCATATCCTATGGATTACAATTCTGAGTAAAATAAGCCCAACTTGTTAGTGCATATTTTGCATATTTTGGGCATAAATGCATATAAATGCATATTTTTAGACATTTTAAGCGCATATTCGTCATATTTTGGCTATTTTTTCCATTTTTCAGTCATATTTTGGAAATTTTGGCAAAAAAATGATTTTTTGGTAGTACTTTTCATTAAAAATGTAAAAACTTGAAAAAATTTAAAAAACGATTTTAAAAATTTTTTCACCACGTTGAGGCAATTTGTAGTATGTTAACCTAGAATTGGTTATTCAAAGTAAAATTGAAGACTTGACTTTCACCTCTTTTTTTGAATTTCTTAATTTTCTAGCTTTCCCTTCACCTTTAGAATGAAAAATCCTTTCTATAGATACCCATATTGATGTTGCATAAAAATGCATATTTTGATGGATAAGAGAGCATATTTTGTCATAATTTGATCAGAATATATGCATATTTTATGCGCATAAAAAAATTTTTTAAGCGCATAAAAATCCGAGCTCTACAGATGAATAATATGCCAAAAAGAATCTCAAAGAAAGCTGAAAAATCGCGTTTGGTCGTCAGAAAGTTTTCTTTTGCTGTGGTCTTTGAGGACTAAGTATGTTTTTTGAAAATTTCAGTCCTGATTTGTTTTATCCTGGATGTGGTTTGGTTTAGTTCTGCATTCATGTTCAGTTTATATAGCACGAGTAGACCATCGCAGTTGTATCATTGTACTCGTTGATCGTTAGGTATCTGATGGAACTTGATTTTACGTATACTCATTACTCTTATGGTATCTTTTTTTTTTTTTAGATTGAATTTGCAGTTTTTTCATTCCATTTTGATAATGATATAAAGCACTTTTCGTAATTTCGAACCGTTCATTGTCTCGATATTTCCAGCTTTTTTTTGGAGGGTAGTTGAATTTTACGTTGGTTGTTTTATTTATCTAGACATCACGAAAGAAAAATTTTCAACAGATGTCATAACTCATCTAGTTGCGTTTTTTTTTGCCTTTGAAAAAAATATTGAATCATTTTGTGATGTTTCGTCCATCTCAGTGACAAAAGGATGAATTTTCTAGATTTTTTTTTTATTGTGTAGAGAAATGAAATGTGTCTTCCGATGCATTTTTTTCTGCCTTCATTATCATTACTAGGTAGATGCAAAATCTCGAATTACGTAGGTACCTATGTGAAATAATATGCAATCAAGAAGCCTGAAATAGCTAGGTATAGGCTATGTCATTTATAATGCATTTTTGAGCCGAAAAATATATGCAAAATGCATGCAAAATCGACATTGTATCGTTAGAATGCATGATTTAACCAGAATACCATATTAGGTACTTATGTTTTTTTTTTTCATTACTTTCCAATTAGGTTGTGCACATAAAAGACACACAAAAAAAAGTTACTTACTAACACCATTCTAAAAAAATAAAACTTGATAAACGGAGAGATCATATTAATCCGATTTCCCGAACTGATTTACTCGGTTTTGGGGGGGGGGGAGTTGGAGTGATTTTTAAAATGATTTTTAAAATCACTTCGAAAACTCATTTTGAATTCATCGTGTGGGTCATTCCACGTCAAATGATCCCATTTTTTGATTTGGTCCTCCGAATCGACTCAAATATTTTTATGGTATATGCTTTTCACATTTGGAAAGTGTGAACATCGCTATCTTTGACCTTCACCGCTGCTGCGATATGGAAAAAGTTGGTTTGTAGCTTTTTAAAGGTGGTAATTGAGAGTAATTTTGAAAGTATTCGCCAAATATTTCAAAATTTCGAAGTTTTAATTCTTTGATGAGCCTGCTTAGTTGCTGAAAGTTTACCTAATTTTGGAGTCATGATTCGAGAATTTAAAGAAGAATCCAGGAAGCGTGCATTATTCTATTACAAATATATCGACATCCATTTGAAGAAGAAGAAATACTTACCTACTTACAATTTTTGTACACTGAACTTGTTTCCAAGTCTCCTCTTGTGGTGGATTGATTCAGTTTTGAGAACTTTGAAAACTCATTCGTATTTATTTTTTGGGTCATACCATGTCAAATGAACCCAGTTTTTGATTCACGTCCTTCGAATCTGCTGAAGAATATTTCATATTATGCGCTTAATATTTGGAAAGTGTGAACATCGCTATCGTTGACCCTCACCCTCCCTCATATATAATTGTAGGACAGGTGAGGTGATATTTGTTTTTTTTTTAGCATTCGAAATTGCCCGTCTCTCACGTCTCTGTACCCATCTTTTGGGTAGAGTGGCTGAGATAGAGACCTACTGCAATTTGGAAATACTTACGTATTTGTAGCTTTTTCAAGGTACATAATTGAGAGTGGTTTTGAAATTATTGCCCAGGTACGTATGTACATATTTCAAAAGTTCGATGTTGGAACTTTTTGTGAGCCTGGCAGGGAATTTCATGAAGTGTCTCACGCAGCAATTTGAATGGAATGTGGTCTCAAAAGTAGCCCTTGGCCCAAATACATCACACATTAAAGCTCCAACAGAAAAATTTTGAGTTTTTAATTTTCAAAAATCGCTACTCTGACCCTCGGGTTTTTTCCACGGTGTTTTCGTGGGAAAATTCTGACTCACGCGCTGGCACGAGAGATTGCTTTTATTTTCCCATTCAACTAAATTTTTCATGTTACATCTTCCGAGTATTATTCAAATTTTTATCGATAATAATCTTCGAAAACTATAACATGAAAAATTTGGTTGAAAGGGAAAATAAAATATACTCATTGGTTGAGCGCGTGGGTCAAAATTTTCTCACGACAAGCCCGTGGGAAAACCTGAGCGTCGAGGTAGTGGTTTTTGAAAATTTGAAAATTCAAGATCATCTTACTGTTGAACTGAAAACCGGCAGTTTAAATTTCAATGACGTGGTATTTGGGCCAAGGGCCATCACTGGGTCATGAGGTTCCTATACCAAGTCAGCTGTTAAAAGTTTGACGAAGTTTTGGAGTCGTGATTCAAGAATAATTTGAAGAAATAGAAATTCAGTATCTCAACTTTTTGGGAAAATGGCTTAGAAATTTCACTTTTTTGTCTTTTGTCAAAAATTTCAAAAAAATTTCACCATAAGGAAAATTAAAAATCGAGAAAAAGTCCATTTTATTGTTAAAAAGTTTTGAAATAGTAGGTATGGCTTTTTTCTTACAAGAATTTGAGAAACGCTGCATAGTGCCGGTTTTAAGGGGGGGGGGATTTGGGTGATAATCCCCCTCCCCCAAGAGGCCAGTTTTTTGGAAAAAATTTTGATGCTATAAAGTGGGAATTTTCCAAGCATTTTTGCGCTCTTGTTTCACTGAGATGGATGCCGATTACAAACTGATGTTCAATTTTTTTTCATCTTTTTTGAGAAGAAGAAGCCTTTTTTTTCTTCTCAAGCCCACATTATAGGTATATTTGTACACGATTTACTTTGAATAATACTTTGCAGGCAAATTTCAGTCACTGAGGTCCCTCCTTTTAAAAATTAAATAAATAAATGCCATATTTATTCAGTGGCGTGGCCAGGGAGTAAAGGGGGCCATTGTCCTCCCTTGCGAACGAAAATTTGAAATAAAACATGCAAAAGTGAACGTTTTATTTTGTTGTTCGGACCCATTTTTTCTAAAAATTTTCGCATGATACTTGTTACGAGTATATTGCATTTTTTGTGAAACAGAAAACCGTCAATTGGTTTTCATGCGGATCTTACTGTAGAATTTCCCAGTTTTGGGAATTATTCTGTTCGTTTTACTTATATAATAACATTATTATTTATACCTACATCGATATCCATTTGAAGAACATTTGAAGAAGAAAAAATACTTACAATTTTGTACTCTGCATTTGTAGGGGGGTAATGACGTATTTTTGTTATGGGTGTGACTACTCAACTTGGGGGAAAAATTCGAGTGATTTTCAAAGTCAATTTGAAAACTCATTTTTTGAATTTAGTTTTTGGGTCATTCCATGTTAAACGAACCCAATTTTTAATTCAGATTGTCCGAATCTACTCAAGAATTTCTTATAAAATGCTCTTCACATTTGGAAAGTGTGAAGGTCGCTTTCGTTGCACCCTCACCCTCCCGTGAAACGGGTGAAGTAAAGTTGTGGTGTTTTTTCGGAGCATTTAAAAGTTTCTCATCTCGATACCAATCTTTTGTGTAGAATTGTAAAGAGAAAGAGAGTTGTTGCAATTTGAAAATGTTTGTACTCGTAGCTTTTTAAAAAAAAGTAATATTCGCCAAGTATTTCAAAATTTCGAAGTTGAACTTTTTGTCAGCCTGCTCAGTTGTTGAAAGTTTGACAAATTTTGGAGTTGATATGATTCGAGAATTTGAAAAAAAAAACATCCAAGAAGCGTGCATTTTCATGGTAAAAAGTATACCTTTTTGTGAAGCAATTTTCAAAAGCCGAAGACGAGGAGGAGGAGGAGAGGTAGTCAAAGCCTCAAAATTTCGGTCAACGTACGTACGAGATTTGAAAAAAGTTGAATATCGTGTGAAATGTCGTTTCATACGTTTTCGAGAGCAAGGAATACGAATACAAGCTCACTTTTAAAAATTTTAAAAATTTCGAAGTTTAACTCTTCGATGAGGCTGTTTAGTTGTTGAAAATTTGCCTAATTTTGGAGTCATGATTCGAGAATTTGAAGAAGAATCCAGGAAGCGTGCATTATTCTGTTACCTATTTCGACATCCATTTGAAGAAGAAAAAATACTTACAATTTTGTACACAGAATTTATTTGAAGTTAGTAATTCATTTTTTTGGTTCAGGAAAATAAAATGTACCTATTGGTCGAGCGCGTGGGTCGAAATTTTCCCACGACAACGCCGTGGGAAAACCTGAACGTCAGGCTAGCGCTTTTTGAAAATTTGAAAATTTAAAATCATTTTACATTTTACTGTGAGAATGGCGTGGTATTTGGGCCAAGGGCTGTCACTGGGATAATTTTCCATAAAAACCCCTGTGGGACAATTCATGAGGTTCCCTACACCTAGTCAGTTGTTGAAAGTTTGAAGAAGAATTCTGGATCTCAACTTTTTCGGAAAATGGCTTAGAAATTTCGCTTCTTTGTTGAAAATTTCAAAAAAAATTCGCCATTAGAAAAATTAAAAATCGAGAAAAAGGTCTATTTTATTGCTAGAACGTTTTGAAATAGTGGTGGCTTTTTTCTTACAAGAATTTGAAAAAAGTATAGTTTTTTTAGGCAGTAAGTATGTAATTGCCGAATAATCCCTTTTTTTACATCTTTCAATGAAATGTTCTAAATTTTTTGGTGAACATTGAATTGTTTTGCTCACGTCTAATAACTTTTTTTCATTATGTGATGAAGAAAAAATACCTACTTACTATTATTTTGTACCATGAATTCATGTAATGTGCCATATCATCACGTTGTGCTCATCAAAACATGCATTTAAAAATAATCCGCGCTTTAAAATCATTACCTTACTGAATGACGTATCGCTTTTCGAGGAAAATGAGTCTTAAAAATTTCCTCAATCGAGTTCCAAGTGTGCCATGGTAGAGAAATACTATTCTCCACTTAATACAATAAAGGAAACAGAAAATCGACAGTTGATTTTCATGTGGCCCTTGTTGTAAAATTTCCAAGTTTTGGGAATTCCCCTGTTCTTTTTATACCAATAAAACATAAGCATTTATGCATCTATATCAATTTGAAGAAGAAAAAATACTTACAATTCAAACCACCGTTTTGATTTAATGATCAGGACATGTCGCATTTGGGGCAAGTAGCGATTAAAATCTTCACAGCAGACATTTTGCTAATTATGCTACTATATGATCAGACCACTATCACTTCACCTGTTCACGATACTTTTGCTAAACGATACGAACTTAAAAACTCTCTTGCAATCACCTGTACCACAGTCTGAGGCAGGACATACTGTTTTCGCATGTGGTTAGCTTTAAATTCATCTAATTCGATTTGTATTTTTTCATGTTTCAGGTGAGTACCCAACTTATACCTGTGTATGTAAGAATACAGTACTTGTAGGAATGCTCCAGGGTGAGTTATCTTTGTGAGATTTACCATTGAAAATCAGCTTGGCGAAAATTCGAGGAAAATGTGCTCCTTGCTTTTTTTGCCTTCCGTTCTTATATTTTCATTAGGTACGTAGATTTTAGTCGCTTTCTTTAATTTTCAAAATAAATCATTTTGTTTCAGACTCGGTTTCGTTAAACTTCTCGAAAGTTACATTATTGAATTTTTTTCGGCTATTTCTTGAATTTTTAGAATTTTTTTCTTTTTTACGAACTTCAGATTTGGATATAACCGGGTACGAGTGAAAAAAAAACACGTAAGATGAACAAGTTGCCTATTTTGAAAATTGATTTTTGACCACGGGGAGGGGAGTACTTTGAAAAATCAACAAAATTACTTATTATATGACTTTTTGCCCAACTTGCAAATTGAAAGAACTACAAAGGGTTTTCAATTTCTGAAAATCTTTATAAAAAAAATAATGGGAAAAATGAATACTAGATATGTAAAAAAAATAAAACAAATTTCATTACGATCATCATTCTTCTCACTCCAAAATTTAAGACGTTTTTCAAGCTCGGGGCGAGGAGGTTCGTAGTTCCAAAATTTTAATCAACGTATTTGAAAAAAAAAATGTTAAATATCGTCTTCATTGGCTACTTAGATTTTTGGAATATTGAAAAATTGCACGGTACGGGTGTATTGCGTTTTTCGGGGAACAGAAACCTGTCAATTGATTTTCATGTGGCTTTAATTGTAAAATTTCCAAGTTTTGGGAAGTCTCTGTTTGTTTTATACCAATAAAACATTGTTACATCGACATCCATTTGAAGAAGAAAAAATACTTACAACAGATAAATAACGAAACAATAATCTACCTATTACGTATAACCAAAATAACGCTGCTTAATGCCTATATATATATATTTGTAATTACAGCGTAAAATACGTAGAGCGGCCAACACGGCGTGTTTGTAATCAGAAAGTAAAAATTTTTACGACAAACATTTTGTTAAATTTGTACAAGGGTTTTTAATTAATTCAAATTACATCGATTCAAAGAGTATATTCCATGAACATTTGGTTTCTATGTGTGAAGCTAAGTACCAAGAACTACTTTTTTGCATGTTCAAACTTTTTTGCAGATTTTAGGTTTATGTTTGGTGCTTTTTGGTAGAATGACAATGTTCAAACATGAAATCACTGTAATGTTTTCAAAATTGATGATTGATGATTATAAGCCAAGTCTTATGTATTTATGTTGCATACCACATACATTTTCATGTTCCGGTGTATTCCAAAAATAGGTATGCAAAATATCCGCAATCAAATAGGGCTCATTTTACTCGAAATGTTCGCGATCATTAACGTATCGTTTTTCATGGAAAATGAGTCTTTAAAATTTCCTCATTCGAGTTCGAAGTGTCATCAATGTCATCATGAAAAATATTTGCCACAATGATAATTTATGTATGAAGCAAACAGAAAATCGTTGATTGATTTTCATGTGGTCCTTACTGTAAAATCTACACGTTTTGGAAATTATTCTGTTTGATTTATACCTAAACATATCGACATCCATTTGGAGAAGAAAAAATACTTACAATTTTGTACACAGAATGTGTCTGTTTCATGCAGTTTTTAACCAGAATTCCACAGTCATTATAGGGGTTTTCCGCCATTATTTTCCAATTAGGTTGTAACACACAACAAAAAGAGAAAAATTACTTACAAACAGCATAAACGAATTTAATATGGTTTTGTGTCTACTATATTCGGTTTTGGGTGTAAAAAATACAAAAAAAAAGAAAAAAACTTTACTTATAAACAGTATTATGATGAACGAATATTTATGCTAGAAAATTCGATATTACGAATGTTAGGTTTGTTTTTTTTCAGCCATTTTATCAAGTGCCTACCTAGAACTTGTAAAATGGAAATTTTGGTCGACTTTAAAAAAAAAATTATGCTGAAAACGGCCAAAATAATCAGGTCGTTTTCTTTTTGAAAGTTGAAGTGGCAAAATACGTTTTCAAAATCCAAGAGCCAAAATCCAATTTTTGACTCTTTGGGGGGGGGGGGTGGTCGGTAGTACTTTGAAAATTGGACAAAATTAAGTATTATGAATGGCTTTTTGCATAACTTGCAAATTGAAGGGGGTTACCAATGGTTTTTAATTTCAAAAAATCGCCATGAAGAAAATAATCGAGGAAATAAATACTACGTCGAAAAATGAACAAGTTTTGTTACGATCATTTTTTTTTTCTTACTCTAAAACTTGAAAATTTTTTGAAGCTCGACAATTTTCGATTTGCTAAAAGTTTCATTAAATTTACAATTTTCGAGCCTGAAAAAATTCTTGAATTTTAGAGTAAGAAGAAAAATGATTGTAATGAATTTGTAATAGTGAATTAAGGAGACACTGCCAAATAATGTAATGGTTGGATACAATACTTATGGCATTTGATAGACTAATATGTTCGTGGGGATATGTTTAAAATTACTCCCAGGGAAAGGAGATTTTCCCTGGTCGTTGCTAGCTCGAGAGAATGAGTGTCTATGGTTCCTAATTGACTATTCATCATTAAAAAGAGAGGTTTAAATAAAGAACACCTCTAGAATAATATGTACATTTTGTTTATTCTGATTTTTACATATTATACAAATTTATACTCAACGAGTTATATGAATTAAGAGCTATCTAACGTACAAAGTACAACTAGGCAATTCATTATACACTAGTGTTAGAGAAATAACTAAATTATGTCACTAAAGAGGCGTAAGGCCTGGTGCGTAAGAATATTTATATACTTACCCTATTGAAGGAGCGATAAATCATTCCTTGCGTCTGTGTAAGCTGAATAGGCTTACTGCACATGATTTTATGACGATCACGTCATAAAACCCAGAAAAGAATGGGCGGCAATTATCTTACGATAATTACGGCAAAACACTGTACACTTTCACACCCCTACTGAACGGCTCACGAATACTAGGCCTTATTGGTGTGTACATATCCTACTCTGCACTTTTACCGGATCACGCGGTGTAATGTCCGGAATCATTAACCGCGAGTCGAAAATACCTTGTCCCACAACGACATAACGGGGGACAAGTTAATATCAATTATATTAACCCTCAAGGGGGTTACAACGGGGGAAGAATGTACGGCACAACCTAAATTAAATGGGTTGAAAGTCACTTGACTAGATTCTATCATCGCGAATAATAAGAACTTGTCTATTATGCCGGTTCCAGACTATGCGCGGTTCGCGTTTCGTGGTTCGCATTTTGAGATTCGTGAAGGATTCGCGATAAAAATGATGAAATACGAAACACCTCGAATTTGCACTCTACACAGTACACACTATTCGTATTTCGTCGATATATGTACATTTGACAAGTACGAACTTGAAAATTCGTGAACGAATCGCGAATCCCTTTGACGATTCGTCTAAAAACCGCCTGGTCGAGAGATCGGGCGCGAAACGCGAAACGTGAAAAAACTGATTCGTGATGATTGCGAATCACCACGAACAGGTGCGAAATGTGATCTACACACTATTCGCAGTTCGCGATATATTCGCGAATCATGTTTTTTTCGTGGTGATTCGCGCATAGTCTGGAACCGGCTTTAAGATGGAGATTTGACAACCGGCGACATCACACTGGACCTCTGGTCCTGTGCATAACGACGACGCGAGAAGGCTCTTAAGAAGATGTTACCACTTCGGAAGACTTGAACGAACTCATCTTTCTTTCTCATCCGATGATCCGTCGAGGCGCTCGCTCGGACCATCGTGGGAGTTAACACGTAGACCTTGACCATAAAGAGGTGGATCTTATTTCTCCTCTTTCGAGAAGAATACATTAGAACCGGTATGGAGAACCTTCTAGTAGTTTCCCGGTATAAAGAAACTTCTAGCAATTTCCCCTTACGCGGTTGGGCCATACCTGTACCTTACAAATTTTGTTTATTTTTTGTCGTATACTTAGTATTCGTTTCCGCATTCATTTTTTTCATCGCGATTTTTTGAAATTGAAAATCATTTGTAGCCCCTTCAATTTGCAAGTTTGGGCAAAAAGTCATATAATAAGTAATTTTGTTGATTTTTCGAAGTATGTACTACCGACCCCCATGGTGAAAATTGGATTTTGGCTGTTGAATTTTGAAAACGTATTTTGCCCCTTCAATTTTCAAAATAGGCAACTTGTTCATCTTACGTTTTTCTTACTCGCACTGGGTTATATCCGAGTCTGAAGTTTGTACAATCATTCCTCGGACACCCGGTATAAAACACCAAAAAAAAAAGGATAAAAATTACCTACTCACAAAGCATAGTATTTGATGGAATTTTTGTGAATGTATTTGTGAGAGGAGGGAATAGGGGTAAAAGCACAAGTAGACGAAGCAATATAACGTTGTACCGAATTGTATTTGTAATCAGATCAAAAGACCTTACCAATTGTTTTACCTAAGGATCAGGTTGTTAAATATCGTCAATACTCATCATTCCCACACTCACCAATGTAATAATTGAAAACACGACGCGTAACGTGCAAACCAATTTAATTTCAACGAAAATATTCAAATTGACCGAGGATTAACAAATTTTCCGATAATCACTTGTCGCGAGTTACGATGCAATCGCGAAGCAAGATGATTCAATACTGAAGATAAATTTGTTCGAACTCTGTACAAGTACATCGTTCTTCCACCCCCCGAAGGGAAAAGAGAGAGAAACACAGCTAGATACACCAGCAGTGTGGCCATATTCCTGCCTATAACATATTTATTTTCTGTTTCGTTCTCTACCAAAACATTATTATTTATTGAAAAAGAAGAAATACTTACAATTTTATACGCTGAATTTGTCGTGGGGGGAGGGAGTCATGATGGTTTTTATTCATGATGTAACTACTCAGCTTGGAGAAAAAAAATATAGCGATTTTCAAAATCACTTCGAAAACTCATTTTGAATTTAGTATTTGGGCTATTCCATATCAAACGAACCTAATTTTTGATTTAGGTCATCCGAATCTGCTCAAGAATTTCTTATAAATGCTCTTCACATTTGGAAAGTGTGAACGTCGTTCTCGTTGATCCCTCACCCTCCCTTGAAACAGGCGAAGTTGTGTTTTTTCCAAGCATTTAAAGTTTCTCATCTCGATACCCAACTTTAAGAGAGCTGCTGCAATTTGGAAATATTCGTAACTTTTTAAAAAGGTAATAAATTGATAGTGGTTTTAAAAGTATTCGCCAAGTTGAACATTTTGTCAGCCTGCTCAGTTGTTGAAAGTTTGACAAATTTTGGAGTTATGATTCGAGAATTTGAAGAAGAATCCAGGAAGCGTGCATTTTCAGGGTAATTTTAAAATATTACCTTTTTGTGATGCAATTCTCATAAAATGAAAAAGAGGAGGAGGAGGAGATGGGGAGGAGGGTTCGAAGCCTCAAAATTTCGGTCAACATATTTGGGAAGAAGGTTGTGTATCGTGCGAAATGTCGTTTCAAACGTTTTCAATAGCATCGAGTACGAATATCAGCTCATTTTTTTGAATTTGACTTCTCTATTCTCCTCTTCCAACTCTTCATTGGCTGCTCAGATTTTTGGAATATTGAAAAATTGCATGATGCATGGTGTGTTGCGTTTTTTGGAAAACTGAAAATCGTCAATTGATTTTCATGTGGTCCTCATTGAAAAAATTTCAAGTTTTGGGAATTCTCCTGTTCGTTTTATACCAATAACATTATTATTACCTACATCGATATCCATTTGAAAAAGAAAAAATGCTTACAATTTTGTACACTTTTGTGGGGATGTTTCATAAGATTTTCCGCGAGTCTTCAGTTTGCAGGAGAAAATTAGAGCGAATTCTAAATCACTTTGAAAACTCATTCGAGTTTATTTTTTGGGTCATTCCATGTCAAACGAACCCAATTTGTTAGTTATACATCGACATCCATTTGAAGAAAAAAAATGCTTACAGTTTTATAGACTAAACTTGTCGGGATAATTAACTAATTAACTAGGTACCTTAGTCTATTTTTTTCAAGTGATGTACATTGGTTTGCGCGTATGAATGAGAGCGATTTCAAAATCACTTTGAAAACTCATTTGAATTTATTTTTTGGGTGATTCCATATCAAATGAACCCAATTTTTGATTCGTAGTTTTAAACGTATTCGCCAAGTATGTATTTCATAAGTTCCAAGTTGAACTCCTGAAATATGTCGTTTATAATGCATTTATTAGCCGAAAAATGCAAAATTTATGCAAAATCGACGTTGTATCGTTGGAATGCATGTTTCAACCCGGAATAGCATGGTATGGTTCCCCCCCCCCCATTGTTTTCCAATTACTTAAGTTCTTTGAAACACACACAAAAAAGAGAAAAATTTACTTACAAAATACCATTATCGAATAAAAATTTTTTTTCGTACTCTGAAAAGTTTTTGAAGCTCGACAATTTTCGATTAGCCAAATGTTTCATTAAAATTACAATTTTCATGCTTGAAAAACTTCTTGAATTTTAGAGTAGGAAGAAAAATGATCGTAATGAATTTTTTTCATTTATTGACATAGCATTCGTTTCCGCATTCATTTTTTTATCGCGATTTTTTGAAATTGAAAAAATCATTTGTAGCCCCTTCAAATTGCAGGTGAGGCAAAACGTCGTAATAGGTTATTTTGTTGATTTTTCAGAGTACTTTCGACCCTCATGGTCAAAATTGGATTTCAGCTCTTGGATTTTGAAAACTTATTTTGCCCCTTTCAATTTTCAAAATAGGTAACTTGTTTATCTTACGTTTTTTTCACTCGTACAATAAATTATTAATTTATGCCTACATACTTCGATATCTATTTGAAGAGGAAAAACTGCTTACAATTTTGTACATTGAATTTGCGGGGATCATGTTGCGAAATCTCATTTTTTTAAATTCGACTTTTCCATCCTCCTCTCCAACCGATTCATTGGATGTTCAGATTTTAGCCCTTATTGTAAAATTTCCGAAGTTTTGGGAATACGTCTCTGTTCGTTTTATGCCAATAAAACGTTGTTATTTTATACATCGATATCCATTTGATGAAGAAAAAATACTTACACTTTTATACATTAAACTAGTCGTGATCATATTTACCAATATGGTAGCTTTTTCGCGTGATGTACTCGGTTTTCGTGTACAAATGACAGTGATTTCAAAATCACGTTGAAAACTCGTTTGAATTCATTTCTTGGGTTATTCCATGTCGAAAGAACTCAGGTTTTGATTTAGGCCCTCCGAATCCGCTGAAGAATTTTTTATGTACTTTTCACATTTGGAAAGTGTAAACAGTTTGACCCGGAATACCATGGTATAGGTTTCCCATCCCCTCCCCAATTATTGTCCAATTAATTAGGTTCTTTAAAACACACACAAAAAAAGAGAACAATTACTTACAAATACATACATATTACCATCACCGAATAATGAAATTTCAAAATTTCAAAAGCTTTCGCCCTCGCTTCGCTCGGGCATATTTTTTTTTTTTTTCTCACCAATGATTGAGTCTTGAGGGTAGAAAAATTCACCTCTCACATCAAAAATTATGTTTTTTCACTTCTGAGGAATTGTGAATTTTGGTCTAGCAAAAAAATGCAGAATTTATGCAAAATCGACGTTGTTTCGTTGGAATGCATGATTTAACCCGGGATACCATGGTATAGTCCCCCCCCCAATTATTTTCCGATTACTTAGCACAAAAAAAAGAGAAAAAATTACTTACAAATACCATTCTCGAATAGAAAAAATTAAATTGAGTTTAAATCTCTAAACTCTTTGCCTTTTTTTTTGTCAGTCGTCATTTTGTCAAAATAGAACTGGAAGAGTGGAAATTTTGCTCAACATTTCCAAAATATGCCAAAAACGACCAAAAAAAATGTCGTATTAGGTATGCGCTTTAAACTATGTCCGAATTATGTGATTTTAGGCATTTATACCCAAAATATGCAATGCACCCAATTGGGGGTAGAATTGCCGAAGACGAGAGAGAAAGCTGCTGCGATACGCAAAAATTTGTTTGTAGCTTTTTAAGTGCATTTTCATTGTAACTTAAAACTGTGAACCTTTTTTTGTGATGCAATTCTCATAACATGAAGAGGAGAAGGAGGTGGAGAGTGGAGGAGGGTTCGAAGCCTCAAAATTTCGGTCAACATATTTGTGCGAAATGTCGTTTCAAACGTTTTCAATAGTATTGAATACGAATACCAGCTCGTTTTTTAAAATTTGACTTCTCCATTCTCCTCTCCCACCTCTTCATTGGCTGCTCAGATTTTTGGAATATTGAAAAATTGTATGATAGGTATACAATGTATTGCGTTTTTTGGGAAACAGAAAACCGTCAATTGGTTTTCATGTGGCTTTTATTGTAACATTTCCAAGTTTTGGGAATTGTCATGTTCGTTTTATATACCAATAAAACATTATTATTTTTATACATCGACATCCATTTGAAGAAGAAAAAATACTTACAATTTTGTACACTAAATTTATTGTAAAATTTCCTAGTTCTGGGAATTTGTAGTATCCGTCAAATACCCCCACCTATTCGATTGTTATCTCTACGTACGTAGCAACATAGTTACCATTTATACTCGAGTATATTATTCTATCATTGTACATAATCATGAATAAACATATGTGTTATACAAGCGTGTTCGAGTTCCTACAGTGGCGACGAGGATTGAAAATGTAATTTTTTCTCTCAAAAGTAATCAATGTTTTGTTCGAATGATCGTTTTATTCAAGTTCAAGTTCGAATTTTCAAATCAAACTTTCAAAATGTGTAATCAAACGTAATTGTCGCGTAATTAATTCGAATCAAAGTGTTACTCAAAAGTTTGATATGTTCGTTATCTATGTGCGATATCATCGTTGAAACGTGCACATCATGGCTACAATTAGTGCCGATCAACTTGAGGCGATTCTCAAGCGCCAAGAATCCAGTTTCAAAGAGATGCTGCAAAGTGTTCTCGCAAATCAACCTAAAACCAGTGCTTCCGGAAATACGTTACCATCAGGTGTATTCATTACCAGTTTCGAGAATTTCAACGAAAAATCCGAATCATTCACCCACTACAAACAGCGCTTCGAAAATTATGCAACCAGAAAGGGTTTGAAAATCAAAGAAGATGATAGCGATTTCGCCAAACTATTACCCGATTCGATCGGCGCGAAGTACATAGTTACCATTTATACTCGAGTATATTATTCTATCATTGTACATAATCATGAATAAACTTATGTGTTATACAAGCGTGTTCGAGTTCCTACAGAATTCTTCTGTTCATTTATACCAATGGAACAGTGTTATTTTCATACACCGGCAATCCGACATCCATTTGAAGTAGAAAAAATACTTACAATTTTGCTCGCTGATTTATTGTCATTTACAACACGTAACGTGTAACTTGTGACGAATTTGAGGAAGCTTCAAGTCTCCTCCATTCCATTGTCGAGATCATTAATTAGATTTCCTGAACTTGGGGAAAAAATAAGAGTGATTTCAAGATCACTTTGAAAACTCATTTGAATTCATTTTTTGGGTCATTCCATATCAAATGAACCCATTTTTTAATTCAAGTCCTCCGAATCTGCTGAAGAATTTTTTGTATGAATTTCACAATTGGAAAGGGTGAATCTCGCTATCGTTGACCCTCATCCTCCCTTGGGACAGGTGAAGTAGAATTTTTTACTAGCATTCAAGTTTCTCGTCTTGATACCCAACTTTTTTAGGGTAGATGAATATGTTTGTAGCTTTTTAAAAGTAATTGAGAGTAGTTTGAAAAGTATTCGCCAAATATATGTATTTCAACGCAATCAAATTGGGTTTATTTTACTCAAAATGTTCCTAAATCGCCAAGACCCTAACAAAATGCGCAATCATTGACCTAGTTAGTTTGAAATTAGCATCCTAGAAAACTAAACAAACCATCAGTCACACGAATTTGAAATTTTATTTTCCAAATCGGGGGCTTTTTGCAAAGTTCAAGGGGGATACCTATCTCTTTTCAAGGAAAGTGAGCCTTCAAAATTTCCTCATTCGAGTTCGAACTGTGCCATGATAGAAAAATATTCTCCACTGTCATAATTTATGTATGAAGGAAACAGAAAATCGTTGATTGATTTTCATAAATGGCCTTTATTACTGTAAAATTTCCAAGTTTTTGGAATTATTCTGCGTTCGTTTTATATACCAAAACATTATTATTTATATGTCTACAATCGACATCCATTTGAAGGAGAAAAAATACTTACAATTTTGTACACTGCATTTGTCGGAATTCGCGTAATGTTTTTTGTGCGATGGGTTTAGGGAAAAAATTGGAGTGATTTTCAAAATCACTTTGAAAGCTCATTTGAATTCTAGTTTTTGGGTCATTCCATGTCAAATGATGCCAGTTTTTGATTTAGGTCCTCTGAATTGACTCGAGTAGTCTATTTTTATATGAATGCTCATTTTTGACCTTCACCTCCCTTGGGACGTTCGGACAGGTGAAGTGAAGTTTACTGAAGTAGCTAACTGGTGTTCTCATTTGAAAGAGGGCAGTCTAAATATGGTGCTTGAAAACGTGACTGATGAACTCGGTTGTCGAAAATTTGACTTGTAGTATCTACCTTCTCGCTTGAGAGGTTCAAAATGAAAATTTTGAAATTCATGTTTCATTTTTCTACTTGGAATATATTTTAAATCTTCTATAACACTAATAATATATATTATACATTTTTTTTTTAAATTAAAAAAAAAAACAATTTGTAATCTCCTTATCGAATACTTATTTGTGTTCAGGAGGTCTAGGTACATTCTACTTTATAAATAAATTACCTATTAAAAAAATATCAAGAGATGAGAAATCAGCTAACTGAGCTTCAACTTAGCAACCAACGTAACCATCAACCAATATGGTGAAAGCAAATGCAAAGACTATCTTGAAATCAGCGAATTAATAGCATGATGGATTGTTTTTTCGTCCTTGAGTTTATTGAAAATTTCGCTCAAAAATTATGTTTGAAATTTACATTTCGGAAATCCTATTATAAAAGATAAAAAATAGACAGGTATTTCAAAATTTTGGAAAATTCGTTTTGAAAATATTTTGTAGTTTATGCTTCTTCGAAATTGAGACATTTGTAGCCCTCGCAATTTGCAAGTTGAGCAAAAAATCATCTCAGATAATTTTGTCCATTTTTCAAAGCACTACTGACCCCCATGGTTCAAATTGGATTATTTTGGCCGTTCAATTTTGAAAACGTATTTTGCCCCTTCAATACCTATTCAAAATAGGCAACTTGTTTATCTTACGTTTTTTTACTCGTACATTATTATATTTTATACCTACTTTGATATCCATATTTTGAAGAAGAAAAACCGCTCACAATTTTCTCTGAATTTTCCGGGATATGGGGTTTTCTATGTGTTTTTTCTCACTTTCCCTTGGGACAGGATAAATGTAGTTCTATTTTTTCCTAGTAATTAAAGTTTCTCATCTTGATAGCCAACTTTGGAGTAGAATTGCAAAGGAGAGCTGCTGCAATTTGGAAATGTTTGTAGCTTTTTAAAGGTAATTGAGAGCAGTTTTAAAAGTATTAGCATTAGCCAAATATGTATCATTTTCAAAACTTGGAAGTTGAACTCCTGAAATAAGTATGTCGTTTTTTATGCATTTATCAGCCAATTTTGTATCGTTGGGATATATGTTTTAACCCGGAATACCATGGTATGGTCCCCACCCCCCATTATTTTCCAATTACCTAAGTTCTTTGAAATACACACAAAAAAAAAGAGAAAAATTACTTACAAATACCATTCTTGAGTAGAAAAAATTAAAACGCTTTCCTTTTTTTTTATCAGTTGTCATTTTGTCAAAATAGAACTATTGAAGAATGGAAATTTTGCTCAGCATTTCCAAAATATGCCAAAAACGGCCAAAAAAATGTCGTATTAGGTATGCGCTTTAAACTATGTCCGAATTACGTGATTTTAGGTATTTATACCCAAAATAATTATGCAAAATATATGCACCCAATTTGGGGTAGAATTGCTGATGACGAGAGAGAAAGCTACTGCGATACGGAAAAAAATTGTTTGTAGCTTTTTAAAGATAATTTGAGAGTGATTTTGAAAGTATTCGCCAAATGTTTCAAAAGTTCGAAGTCGAACCTTTTGTGAGCCTGCTCATTGTTGAAGGTTTACCTAAATCTTGAAAAATTAGATTTGAAATAATTACCATTTTGGATGTCCGATTCTAAAAGGAAGAAAAATGTGCAGGAATTTCAAAATTTAGAAAAACTCGATTTGAAAATCGTTTTCAAAATATTTTTAAATTCGTGCCCTATTTTTCCTTTGAAATATTTCATCATTTTGTGACGTTTCGTCAATCTCAGCGACGAATAGATAAATTTTCGAGATTTTTTTTTGCAGAGAAATTAGATGTGCCTTCTTCCGATGCATTGTTTTCTGCTTTCATTATCATTACTAGATGTTGAATCTCGAGTTATGCACATAAAATAACAGATATGCGATATGCATTCAAAAAACCTGAAATATGAAATAGGTACCTATGTCGTTTATAATGCATTTTTTTATACCTAAGCCAAAAAAATGCTAAATAAGCAAAGTCGACGTCGTGTTGTTTGGAATGCCTGTTTTAACCAGAATACCACATTATGTTTTTTTTTCATCATTTTCCAATTAGGTTTGTATAAAAAACATAAAAAAACGAGATTACTTACTAAAAAAAAAAAACCACGATTCGTCTTCAACTACCGAAGTATCGCTTTCCATGAGAAGTGAGTCTTCAAAATTCCCTTAAAATGTTTTTTTCCCATTATTTTCCAATTAGGTCGTATAAAACTTCAAAAAAGAGAAAAGTGCTTGCAAATACCATAATCGAATTGAAAAAACTATCATTTAAAATTGTCATTTTTTCTACTTTTTTATGAGTCTTCAAAATCTCCTCAATCGAGTTCGAAGTGTGCCGTGATTTTAGAAAAATATTTTCCACTATCGTAACATGTAGGTACATATAAAGGGAACAAAAAATAGTCAGTTGATTTTCATACGGACTTTATTATTATAAAATTTCCGAATTTTGGGAATTCTTCGATTCGTTTTACACCAAAACATTACAATCGACGAAAGAAGAAAAAATACTTACAATTTGGTGTACCAAATTGATGTTCTAAATCACGTTGACTGCTTACTTTCATAATTATATATGTACTAAGTATTCAGTTTTTCAGGCATTCCGTGTCAAATGATCCCAGTTCTTGATTTAGATCCTGCGAATCAACTCGAGTTATTAAAATACGAGTATGCTCTTCATATTTGGAAAGTCTGAGCATGGCTATTGTTGACCTTCACCCTCCCTTGAGACAGGTGAAATGAGGTTTTTTAAAACTTTGGGTTAGAATTGCAAAGAAAGAGAGTTGTTGCAATTCGGAAAAAATTGAGTGTAGATTTTTAAAATTATAATGAGAGTGGGTTTTGAAGTACCTTATTCGCCAAGTATTTTAAAAATTCATAGTTCAACTTTATCATTCTAAATTTCCAGTCTCTCACGTCTCTGTACCCATCTTTTGGGTAGAATGGCTGAGATAGAGACCTGCTGCAAATTGGAAATACATGTTTATAGTTTTTTTCGAGGTAATTGAGCGTGGTTTTGTAAGTAGGTATTGGCCAAATATGTAGGTATGTATTTCAAAAGTTCGAAATTGGAACTTTTTGTGAGTCTGTTCAGTTGTTGAAAGTTTGATAAATTTTGGATTCATGATTCGAGAATTTGAAGAAAAGTCTAGGAAGCGTACATTTTCATGGTAACTTAAAACTGTGAACCTTTTTTTGTGATGCGATTCTCATAAAATGAAGAGAAGAAGGAGGGGGAATCGCATTTTTTTGGGAAACAGAAAACCGTCAATTATTGGTTTTCATGTGGCTCTTGTTATAATACTTCCAAGTTTTGGAAATTGTCATGTTCGTTTTATACTAATAAAACATTATTATTTTTATACATCGACATCCATTTGAAGAAGAAAAAATACTTACAATTTTGTACACTAAATTTTTCGGGATTCTTGATACATCAGTTTAGGCTTTTTTTCGTGATGTGCTCAGTTTGCAGGAAAAAATTAGAGCGAATTCAAAATCACGTTGAAAACTGATTCGAGTTCATTTTTTGGGTAATTCCTTGTCAAACGAACCCAATTTGTTATTTATACATCGACATTCATTCAAAAGTTCCAAGTTGAACTCCTAAAATATGTCGTTTATATAATGCATTTATTAGCCGAAAAATTCAAAATTTATGCAAAATCGACGTTGTTAAAATGAAAAAAAAAAAAACAATTCACCTGATCGATTTTCTTCTATGGTCTATATAATTTGTATGCTAGGTTGAGTGGTACGTCTTTTTTCCCCGAAATCGGTAGATAGGCACTTGCGTAGGTACCCAAGAAACGGAATATTCAATTTCTCATGAGAAAATATCAATTTTCTTTCTCCTACAGGTACACCTACATACCTATCAGTATAATAATACTGAGTTTGAATGAATTTTCTGTAGAATAAAAGATTGACGACTTCCTTAATGTACTTTTCACTGGCTCATATGCACCGAAAAACTGAAGCCAAAACTTTCTTGCAATCAGCGAATAGCTGATGACTTTCTTTTTTTTCACAAAGATCTGGTTGGTTCCTACATTATCTGTAAAAATTGTCATTTTTTTCCAAAAAATTCTAGCAAATTTTGATCATTTCTACGTTTCTAAACTGTACTAAGTACCATGAATTTCGTATCAATATTTTTTGGACTTGGTGCAGTTAGGAAACATATGCTTCAACTATATTTCTGCCTTCGTCAAAGAAGTTGGTGATACATCGAGCTCTACAATGTTTTGATCGGACTCACGTAAGAGGCAATCCCAATATATTCTATTGTTACTCTGATCTGGCTTTGAGCGGTGGTAGACAGTTGTGTGTCTATTAGTGTAGTTCCCATTTTACAGTATGATACCTTCATTTCGAGTACATGACCGTGATAAACACATTTTCCGTAGAAAATAAATAAATTCGGGATAAAGACATTCGATTTTTATCCAAATTTTTGTCATTTGGGTGGTTTTTTCATTGTCTACTTCTATTAAAACTGTTCTAAAAAATTAGATTTGAAATTTCCGTTTCTGAAAATCCGATTCTAAAAGAAGAAAAATAAACAGGAATTTCAAAATTTTGAGAAATTTAATTTGAAATTCGTTTTCAAAATATTTTGGAATTCATGCTCTATTTTTCACTGAAAATATTTCATCATTTTGTGACGTTTCGTCCATCTCAGGGACAAACAGATGTTTCATCGCGATTCTTCGAAATTGAGACATTTGTAGCCCCTGCAATTTGCGAGTTGAGCAAAAAATCATCTCAGATAATTTTGTGCATTTTTCAAAGTAGGTACTACTGACCCCCATGGTTCAAATTGGATTTTGGCCGTTCGATTTTGAAAACGTATTTTGCGCCTTTAATATTCAAAATAGGTAACTTGTTTAACTTACGTTTTTTTACTCGTACATTATTATATTTTATACCTACTTCGATATCCATATTTTGAAGAAGAAAAAATACTTACAATTTTCACGTTGATTTATTGTCATATATAGGACTATAAAACTTTGTGACGAATTTGAGGAAGCGTCAAGTCTCCTCCATTCCATTGTCGAGATCATTAATTAGATTTCCTGAACTTGGGGAAAAAATCACTTTGAAAACTCATTTGAGATCTTTTTTTGGGCCATTCCATATCAAATGAACCCAGTTTTTGATTCAAGTCCTCCGAATCTGCCGAATAGTCGAAAAATGCAAAATTTATGCTGGAATGCATGTTTTAACCCGGAATACCATGGTATGATTCCCCCCCCCCATTAGGTTCTTTGAAACGCAAAAAAAGAGAGAAAAATTACTTACAAATACCATTCGAGAAAATTAAATTGGTTGAATGGCCGCCTTGAAAACGATGAATGCGGAAATTAATACTACATTAAAAAACAACAAATAATGTTGATACGATCAGTTTTTTTTCTCACTCTAAAATTTAAAAAGGTTTTTGAAGCTCTACAATTTCCGATTTGCTAAAAGTTTCATTAAATTTATAATTTTTGATCTTCAAAAACTTTTTAAATTTTAGAGTAAGGAAGAAAAATGATGGTAATAAAATTTGTTCATTTTTTTACGTTGCATTCATTTCCCCATAATATAGGTATTTTTTTCATCGCGAATTTTGAAATTGAAAATCATTTGTAGCCCTTTCTCAACCACTCTTGTGATTCACAACGGTTGGCAAAACAATCGTTGAATTCTTCATTATTTTTTGCGAACATGCCCAATTTCACCAGAAATAAAGTAAAACTTTTCTACTGCCCTCGGAACGAGTAGGAGTAGGGGGTGGGCCGCGAAGCGGCCAGAAGGCGAAGCCCCCCATTAAATCAATACTTAGTAAGGTGTATAAATAAAATCATAAAATAGCAATATGTAATCATGAGGCTGTTAAAGTAATAGTCAGCTTAGGTAAGCTAATTTAACGAGCCAAGCTTTACGATCGTGAAAGCTCCTATCATTTCTGTTAGTTATCAGAAAAATATTCTACTTCTTTCATAGACATTGTAGCTTTACAAGTACAGTCGATTTTTCTGGTATTTTGAAATCGAAACCGCATCTTTTTTCCAGCTGAATAATCGTTAATATGATTTTTGCAATCCTTTAAAAAAAAAAAAACAATTCACCTTGTGGCATAAGTATACCTTGCTATCATGGGATAGGCAATATGAATAAATCAAAATTCAAAAAAAGCAAATTTCATTTTTTTTGCTTTGAGTGAGATTTTTATCAACTTGTTCAATGAAATACGTCGGAAAGTGGTCAAAATAAGACAACTGAATAAATTTAAGCTTTTTTTGGTGTTTGAAATTGAAAATTGAATCTTTTCAAATTTTGATTTTTTTTTGTGATGAGTTCATTTTATTGAGTGAAAGGGGTTTTTTCAACTTTTTCAACACATACGTGAAAATAGAGGTCAAATGGGTCAACTTTACCAATCAAAACTTTTTTTCATGTTTTAAATCAAAAAATCGCATTTTTCGCAAAGTTTAAATTTTTTTAAATCGACTTTGTTACAAGTTACCATCCCAATTTTGTAGTATGTTGTTCAACATGAACGGTTGTCCATAATACATTTTTTTCAGAATTTTTGAGAGTCGGAATGATATGAAAATTACGTTTTGAAACTTTTTGAGCTAATTTTTTGTACGAAAAAAAGTGGCAACACTGATTTTTATGATATCACCAAAAAGCGTTTCAAAACCTCTTACTATGGGAAAAAGTTACATTTTTGTAGGTATCGCGATTATCGAGCAATCCACTGCTGAAGTGGATGATATTTCAGGTTCACTGAAAACTTTGACACCCCCTGGCTGCCGTTAAAAATGAGCTGGAGGGCTGCGATTTGCGCCATTGATCATCCCTTCGGAAGGTCTTTCCACAGGAAAAATTTCAAAAAAATCGCCACTTCTTGGTCCAGTTGACGTGGAATGACCCAATGGTAATAAAACTAGAAAATAATCTACCTACAATCTACATTTACTATCTTATCAAGTCCCCTCGGTGTAGGTTGAGGGGCTTACCCTAGATACTAAAATGATATGTGGTCCTATATCAGATCTTAGGGGGGAGGCTATACCTTCAGGTCTTATATCCCTGACATAAGAGGGACAAACAGGGTATAGTATCATTGTAAGGCTATTGTAAATATCTTACAATTTGTACACTTTTGTCGGGATCATTCTGCTGCTATGTTCAGGTGTTGTAGATAATCAGTTTGAGCGTAAAAATGAGAGTACAAAATTACCAATTATGATTGACTTTTTGCCTAACCTGCAAATTGAATGGGCTACAAAATAATGATTTTTAATTTCAAAAAATCGCCACGAAAAAAATAATTGTGAAAATGAATAACTACGTCGAAAAATGAACTAATTTTGTTACGATCATTTGTTTTTCTTACTGTAAAATTTAAAAAGTTTTTGAAGCTCGACAATTTTCGATTTGCTAAAAGTTTCATTAAATTTAGAATTTTTGAACTTGAAAAACTTTTTAAATTTTACAGTAAGAAAAAAAAATGAATGCAACAAAATTTGTTAATTTTTTGGTATAGTATTCGTTTTCGCATTCATTTTTTGTATCGCGATTTTTTGAAATTGAAAATCATATTTTGTAGCTCCTTCAATTTGCAAGTTGGGCAAAAAGTCATATTAGGTAATTTTGTTGATTTTTCAAATTACTACCCACCCCCCATGGTCAAAATTCTGTTTTTGAACTTGCATTTTTCAAAATAGACAATTTGTTTATCATGCGTTTTTATTCTCCTTTATTATCTATTAATTTTTATACATACCTACGTGGATATCCATTTGAAGAAGAAAAACTGCTTACTTACACTTTCGCACACTGAATTTGCCTGATTCGCGAGGATTTGATCATTATGCTCTTTACATTTGGAATATGTGAACAACGCTGTAGTCGACCTTCATTCTCATTTGCGACAGAATAAGTGAAGTTGAGTTTTTTCCCTAGCATTCAAGTTTCTCGTCTTGATACCCAACTTTAGAGCAAATGGAAATGTTTGTAGCTTTTTAAAAGTAATTGAAATTAGTTTGAAAAGTATTCGCCAACATTTCAAAAGTTGGAAGTTGAACTCCTGAAATAAGTAGGTATGTCGTTTTTTATGCATTTATTATCCAAAAAATGCAAAATTTATGCAACATCTACGTTGTGTCGTTGGAATGTATGTTTTAACCCGGAATACCATGGTATGGCCCCCCCCCCCTATTATGCTCCAATTATTTAAGTTCTTTGAAACACATCAAAAAAAGAAAAAAATTACTTACAATTACCATTCTCGAATCTTCATGTTGTCAAAATCAAACTTGAAGAATGGAAATTTTGCTAAAAATTTCCATAATATGCTAAAAACGGCCAAAAAATGTCGTATTAGGTATCCGCTTTAAACTACGTATGTCCGAATTATGTGATTTTAGGCATTTATACTCAAAATATGCAAAATAGAGGAGGAGGAGTGGGAAGTGGGGAGGGTTCAAAGCCTCATAATTTTGGTCCTTGAATGAAAAAATGTTGAATATCGTGTGAAATGTCGTCTTACAAGTTTTCGAGAGCATTGAAGACGAATACCTGCATCCTGCAGTTAATTTTTTTAGATCTGGCTTCTCCATCCTCCTCTCCCACCATTTAATTAACTGCTCAGATTTTTGTAAAATTGAAAAATTGCATGATACATGGTGTATTGCGTTTTTTGGAAAACAGAGAATCCGTCGATTGATTTTCATGTGGCTCTTATTGTAAAAATTCCAAATTTTGGGAATTGTCACGCTCGTTTGATACCAATAAAACATTATTATTTTTACGCATCGACATCCATTTGAAGAAGAAAAAATGCTTACAATTTTGTACACCGAATTTGTCGGGATCATTCCGATTGCTTTTCGATTTCATATTTTTGATTTTTAAACCGTTTTCCATGAGTAGGTATTTTGAAACGTATGTCTCCATATTTTCCTATAGGGTGTATTGAAATCGAATTGTGAGAACGTAAACATCGTAAATCAGGTTTTCAGATATTCGAAATTTAAAAATCATTTTTCAAAGTTTGTTTTTTAGCTTTCTTGTTGTTTTGTTTTTTTTTTCAAATTAAAATTACGAGAACATTACCTGCTGTTTAAAGTTTAAAAATTTGAATCAAAGTTAGAAAAGTGGGCTTCTCACTCCGAAAATTAATGAGCAACTTTTTCCTAGCTTCGCTCGGATCAATTTGCTTTCCTTTCAAAATGTGTCACTTTTATTCAGCTTCTTCAGAAGGAGAGTGGAAAGAAATTAATTCACAAAAAATCATTTTCAACAGTCGTAACTTTTTATATATTTTGCACGCTGAATTATCGAATTTGAGGAAGTGTCAACTGCGTCAAGTCTTCTCTGATTAGATTTCATGATCTGGGGGAAAGAATAAGAGTGATTTCGAGATCACTTTGAAAACTCATTTGAGATCTTTTTTTGGGTCATTCAATATCGAATGAACCCAGTTTTTGATTCAAGTCCTCGGAATCTGCTGAAGAATTTTTTATATTATGCTCCTTCAGATTTGGAAAGTGTGAACATCGCTATCGTTGACCCTCATCTTCCCTTGGGCAGGTGAAGTAGAGTTTTTTCCTAGCATTCAAGTTTCTCGTCTTGGTACCCAACTTTTTTAGGGTAGATGAAAATGATTCTAGCTTTTTAAAAGTAATTGAGAGTAGTTCGAAAAGTATTCGCCAAATATGTATTTCAAAAGTTCGAAGTTGAACTCCTGAAATATGTCGTTTATAATTTGCATTTATTAGCCAAAAAAGCAAAATTTATGCAAAATCGACATTGTATCGTTTGAATGCATATTTTAACCCGGAACACCATGGTATGGTTTCCCCCACCCCCCACCATTATTTTCCAATTGATTAGGTTCTTCAAAACACATACAAAAAAAGAGAACAATTACTTACAATTACCAATAGAAACGATTTTAAAAATGTAATATTTGGGTTGACATTCTAAAATAGGCTGAAGAAGACCAAAATGAATATCGTTTTATGTGCTGGAAATGTCCAAATAATGTCTTTTTATGCATTTTTACCAAAAATATGTAAAATATTCGCAATCGAATTGGGCTCATTTTACTCGAAATGCTTCTAAATCGCGAAGATCCAACCGAAATGCGCTATCTTTGGTACCTATCGCTTTTCAAGGAATGTGAGTCTTCAAAATTTCTTCTTTCGAGTTCGAAAAATGCCTTGATAAAAAAATATTCTCCATCGTCATAATTATTTTATGCATGAAGGAAACAGAAAATCGTTGATTGATTTTCATAAATGGCCTTTATTACTATAAAATTTCCCAGTTTTGGAAATTCTTCTGTGTTCGTTTTATATATCAAAACATTATTATTTATACGTCGACAATCGACATCCATTTGAAGGAGAAAAAATACTTACAATTTTGTACACTGAATTTGTCGGGATTCGCAATAGGTAATGATTTCACTGCGATGGTTTTGGGGAAAAAATTGGAGTGATTTTCAAAATCACTTTGAAAGCTCATTTGAATTCAGGTTTTTGGTCATTCCATTAGTCAAATGATGCCTGTTTTTGATTTAGGTCCTCTGAATTGACTCGAGTAGTCTATTTTTATATGAATGCTCATTTTTGACCTTCACCTCCATTGGGACGTTGGGACAGGTGAAGTGAAGTTTACTGAAGTAGTCTTACTGGTGTTCTCATTTGAAAGAGGACAGTCTACATATAGTGCTTGAAAACGTGACTGAGGAACTCGATTGTCAGAAATTTGACTTGTGGCACCTTCTTGCTTGAGAGGTTCGAAATGAAAATTTTGAAATTCATGTTTCATTTTTCTACTTGGAATATATTTTAAATCTTCTATAACACTAATACATAATAAATACATTTTTTTTAAAATTAAAAAAAAAAACAATTTGTAATCTCCTTATCGAATACTTATTTGTGTTCAGGAGGTCTAGGTACATTCTACTTTATAAATAAATTATTAAAAAAATATCAAGAGATGAGAAATCAGCTAACTGAGCTTCAACTTAGCAACCAACGTAACCATCAACCAATTTATGGTGAAAGCAAATGCAAAAGCTATCTTGCAATCAGCGAATTAATACCATGATGGATTGTTTTTTCGTCCTTGAGTTTATTGAATATTTCGCTGAAAAATTATATTTGAAATTTCCATTTCGGAAATCCGATTATAAAAGAAGAAAAATAGACAGGTATTTCAAAATTTTGGAAAATTCAATTTGAAAATCGTTTTGAAAATATTTTGGAATTTATGCTCTATTTTTCACTGAAAATATTTCATCATTTTGTGACGTTTCGTCCATCTCAGCGACAAACAGATGTTTCATGGTGATTTTTTGAAATTGAGACATTTGTAGCCCCTGCAATTTGCAAGTTGGGCAAAAAATCATCTCGATAATTTTGTCCATTTTTCAAAGTGCTACTAAACCCCATGGTCAAAATTGGATTTTGAAAACGTTGCCCCTTCAATTTTCAAAATTGGCAACTTGTTTATCTTACGTTTTTATTACTCGTACATTATTATTTTTTATACCTACATCCATATCCATTTGAAGAAGAAAAACTACTTACGCTTGGGACAGATTAGGTGAGTGAAGTTGTGTTTTTTTTTCTAACATGTGAAGTTTCTTGTCTTGATACCCAAATGTAGAATTGCTGAGAGAGAGCTGTTGAAATTCGAAAATGTTTGTAGAAAGGTGATTGAAAGTTGGTTTAAAGGTACTTATTCGCCTAGTATTTCAAAAGGTCGAAGTTGAACTTTTTGTGAGCCTGCCCAGTTGTTAAAAGTTTGTTAAATTTTGTAGTCATGATTCGAGAATTTGAAGAAGAATCTAGGAAGCGTACATTTTCATGGTAACTTGAAAACTGTGGACACTTTGTGATGCAATTCTCATAACTTGAAGAGGATGAGGAGGAGGAGGAAAGGGCGAGGAGGTTCAAAGTTTCAAACGTGCGAAATGTCGTTTCATACGTTTTCAAGATCATTGAACACGAATACCAGCTCATTTTTTTAAAATTAGACTCCTCCAGCCTCCTCTCACACCTCTTCATTGGCTGCTCAGATTTTTAGAAAATTGGAAAATTGCATGATAAGTACATTGATACCGACATGGTGTATTGCGTTTTTTGGGAAACAGAAAACCGTCAATTGATTTTCATGTAGCTCATCTTATTACATATAAGATTTCCAAGTTTTGGGAATTCTCTGTTCGTTTCATACCAATAAAACATTGTTACATCGACATCCATCTGAAGAAGAAAAAATACTTACAATTTTTACACTAATTTTGTCGAAATCATTCATTAGCTGTGTTGAAGAATTTTTTATAATGCTCTTCACATTTGGAAAGTGTGAACATCGCTATCGTTGACCCTCATACAGTCCACCCTTTGGATTCTCTAATCTGGTTTTCAAAATCTCAAAAACTTTGAAAATCATTTTCTTTAAACTAAACCGAAGTCAAAATTTTGAAGTTCATGTTTTATATTTTCTACTATGAATTTTTTTCGTACGTAGGTTTCGTCACTGAAAATTTGAAAATCGTAGTCTCCAGAATATTTTTTTAAAATTCTGAAAAAGTTTTCAAAGTTTGTTTTAAGCTTTCTTGTTTATTTTTATTTTATTTTTTTTTTTTTTTAAATTTCAAGAATATTACTTACCTGCTGTTTGAAGTTAGAAAATTTGAATCGAAGTCAGAAAAATTATAGGCATTCTCATTCGGAAAAATAATGAGTAACTTTTTTCCTAGCTTCGCTCGGATCAATTTGCTTTCACTGCACAATCTGTCATTTTTCATCCAACTTCATCAGAAATGAAAGGTAGGGGTAAGAAAGTAATTCACGAAAGAAAATTTTTAACAGTCGTCACATTTTATGTAATTGAATTTTTTCCCTCTTGAAATATTGAATCACTTTGTGGCGTTTCGTTCATCTCAGCAACAAATAAATAAATAACACTTTTTGAGTTGTTTTTTTAAATTGAAAATTTTTATGATTTTATTCTGCTTTATTAGGTACGTAGGTATTGCTTTTCTAGGAAAATTAGCCTTTATAATTTCCTCAATTGAGTTCAAAGTGACGGAAAAAAATATTTTACTCTATGATAATAATTGTAAAGGGAACAGAAAATCGCCAATTGATTTTCATATTGCCCTTATTGTAAAATTTCCTAGTTTTGGGAATTCTTCTGTTCGTTTATACCAATGAAATAGTATGTCATTTTCATACACCGACAATCCGACATCCATTTGAAGTAGAAAAAATACTTACAATTTTTCACGCTGATTTATGTATTGTCATTTATAACACGTGTAACTTGTGACGAATTTGAGGAAGCGTCAAGTCTCCTCCATTCCATTGTCGAGATCATTAATTAGATTTCCTGAACTTGGGGGAAAAAATAAGAGTGATTTCGAGATCACTTCGAAAACTCTCATTTGAGATCATTTTTTGGGCCATTCCATATCAAATGAATTCAGTTTTTGATTCAAGTCCTCCGAATCTGCTGAATAGTCAAAAAATGCAAAATTTATGCAAAATCGACATTGTATCGTTGGAATGCATGTTTTACCACGGAATACCATGGTATGACCCCCCCCCCCAATAGTTTCCAATTACCTATAGGTTCACTAAAACGCAAAAAAAAGAGAAAAATTACTTACTATGTGAGAGGAGGGAAGTATAGTAAATTCTGGTGTTGAAAAGTATAAGTTGTACTGTATTCGGTTAGATCAAAAGACCATAACTTTACCAATTGTTCATATTTACCTAAGGACCAGGCAGTAATAATTCACCAAGTTATGTTATTCCCAAACTCAGGATAGTCGCGAATCACGAGCATTCGCGTTACGTGACGAAAAAGTAATGATTGTAAAACATATGGACTCTGTACATCATCCATTACCCGAGGGGGGAAAAGAGAGAAAACAGCTAGTTACACTAGCAGTGTGGCCATAATCCCGACTATAACAACTAAATACCATTATCGAATAAAGAAAATTGAAATCAGTTTTTTTTTCTAACTCTAAAATTTAAAAAGTTATTGAAGCTCTACAAATTTTGATTTACAATTTTCGAGCTTCAAAAACTTTTTAAATTTTGGAGTAAGGAATGAAAAATGATCGTAATAGAATTTGTTTTTTTTTACGTTGTATTCATTTCCCCATATTATAGGTATTTTTTTTCATCGCAAATTTTGAAATTGAAAATCATTCGCAGCCCTTTAAATTTTCAAGTTGGGCAAAAATTCATATTAGGTATTTTTTTTTATTTTCAAAGTACTACCGACCCCCATGACCAAAAGTGGATTTTGCCCCTTTAATATTCGAAATAGGCAAGTTTTTTGTCTTTCGTTTTTTATTATTCGTACATTATTATTTTTTATACCTACATCGATATCCATTTGAAGAAGAAAAACTACTTACCCTTGAGATAGATTGAGTGTAGATAGTTTTACATTCTTTAATTCTAGCTGCCTATACATATTAAAGTTTCTTGTCTTGATACCCAACTTTGGAGTAGAATTGTAAAGAAAGAGAGCAGCTGCAATTTGGAAATGTTTGTAGTTTTTTAAAGGTAATTGAGAGTGGTTTTAAAAGTATTCGCCTATAGTATTTGGGCTAAAAAGTTCAAAGTTGAACTTTTTGTGAGCCTGCTCGCTTGTTGAAAGTTAGTTGAATTTCGGAGTCATGATTCGAGAATTTGAAGAAGAATCTGTGCGAAATGTGGTTTTATATGTTTTCAAGAGCATTGAATTTCAGCTGATTTTTTTTCAACTTGAGACTCCTCCAGCCACCTCTCCCACCTCTTCAGTGGCTGCTCAAATTTTTGGAAAAGTGTAAAATTGCGCGATACGTAGGTACTTACATGGTGTATTGCGTTTTTTGGGAGCGTTGAATATTATGAACATGAACTCATTTCTTTTAAATCGATACTCAGTAAGGTGTATAAATAAATCATAAAATAGCAATATGTAATCATGTGGCTGTTAAAGTCATAGTCAGCTCAGGTAAGCTAATTTAACGAACCAAGCTTTACGATCGTGAAAGCTCCTATCATTTCTGTTCGTTAGTTATCAGAAAAATATTCTACTTCTTTCATACACATTGCAGCTTTACAAGTACAATCAATTTTTATGATATTTTGAAATCGAAACTGCGTCTTTTTACCAGCTGAATGATCGGTAATGTAATCTCTGCAATCTTAAAAAAAAAAAAAAAAAAAAAAAAAACAATTCACCTGATCGATTTTCTTTTATGGTCTATTATAAGCTCAAATGGTACGTATTTTTTACCCGAAATCGGTAGATAGGTACTTGGGTAGGTACCCAAGAAATGGAATATTCAATTTCTCATGAGAAAATATCAATTTTCCTTCTCCTACAGGTACCTAACAGTATAATATTGCTGAGTTGAATGAATTTTCTGTGGAATAAAAGATTGACGAGTGATGACTTCCTTAAGTACTTTTCACTTGGTCTCATATACACCGAAAAACTGAAGCCAAAACTTTCTTGCAATCAGCGAATAGCTGATGACTTTTTTTTTCACAATACCCGGTACATATCTGTAAAAATTGTCATTTTTTTCAAAAAATTCTAAAAAATTTCAATTTTTTTCCAAAATTGATTGGAAAATTTCGCTTTTTTGTGAATTAAGAAAAAGATTCACTTTTGAGAAAATCAGAAATTGCGAATAATTCATTTATATGGCTAAAAAGTTTTGAAGTAGTTGATTTTTTCTTACAAGAATTTGAAGAAAAGTTAGTACTTATCAAGTTAAGTATGTTTTTTACACTTTTGAACAAACTCTTGAAACATTTTGTGACGTTTCGTCCATCTCAGCGACAAACAAATGAATTTTCGAGATTTTTTTTCTGCTGAGAAATTAGATGCGTCTTCTTCCGATGCATTTTTTTCTGCCTTCATTATCGTTAATAGTGATGTAAAATCTCGAATTTATGTGTATTTTAAAAATAATAGATAGGCATTCAGAAAGACTGAAATATGTCGTTTATAATGTATTTATTTATAAGCCAAAAACTGCAAAATATTTAAAATCGACGTTGTATCGTTAGAATGCATTTAACAAGAGTACCATATGGTTTTTTTCTTCATTACCTTTCAATGAGGTTCTATAAAACACACACAAAAAAACTAAAAAAGAGAAAAATTACTTACAAACAGTAAAATCGAATTATGAACATTATTTAAAAAACTTTTCAAGTTTGGGTGTTTACAATTATGTAGTCTTTTAGTCATTTTGTTGAATTGATTTTCATCGTGGCCCTTACTGTAAAATTCTCAAGTTTTGGGAATTCTTCTGTTCGTTTTATGCCAAAACATTATTAATCTATTTATACACCGACATCTGCTTATAATTGAAGAAGAAAAAATACTTACATTTTGTACACTTTTGTCGGGATCATTCTACAGATATTTTCAGGCGTTGTAGGTAATCGGTTTGAGCGTAAAAATGAGAGTACAAAATTACCAATTGTGATTGACTTTTTGCCTAACCTGCAAATTGAATGGGCTACAAAGTAATGGTTTTTAATTTCAAAAAATCGCCACGAAAAAAATAATTGTGAAAATGAATAAGTAACTACGTCGAAAAATGAACTAATTTTGTTACGATCAATTTTTTTTCTTACAGTAAAATTTAAAAAGTTTTTGAAGCTCGACAATTTTCGATTTGCTAATATTACTTTCATTAAATTTAAAATTTTTGAGCTTGAAAAACTTTTCAAATTTTACTGTAAGAAAAAAAATAAACGTAACAAAATTTGTTCACTTTTCGACGTAGTGTTCATTTCTTTGATTATCGATTTTTTGAAATGGAAAATCATTTGTAGCCCCTTCATATTGCAAGTTGGGCAAAAAGTCATACATATCAGGTAATTTTGTTGATTTTTCAAAGTGCTACCCACCCCATGATCAAAATTGGATTTTGGCTCATGGATTTTGAAAACGTATTTTGCCCCTTCAATTTTCAAAATAGGCAATTTGTTTATCTTACGTTCTTTTTTTACTCTTACAGTATTATTTACACCTACTTTGATATCCATTTGAAGAAGAAAAACCACTTACAATTTTATACGCTGAATTTGCCGAAATAGGGCGTACGTAATTCGAGTATGTATTCTGCTCACTCTCCCTTGGGACAGGATAAATGTAGTTCTATTTTTTCCTAGTGATTGAAGGTTCTCGTCTTGATGCCCAACTTTGGAGTAGAATTGCAAAGAAAGAGAGCTGCTGAAATTTGGAAATGTTTGTTTGTAGCTTTTTAAAGGCGATTGAGGGTGATTTTAAAAGTATTCGCCTAGTATTTAGGTTAAAAAGTTCAAAGTTGAACTTTTTGTGAGCCTGCTCGCTTGTTGAAAGTTTGTTGAATTTTGGAGTCATGATTCTAGAATTTGAAGAAGAATCTGTGCGAAATGTGGGTTTATACGTTTTCAAGAGCATTGAATACCAGCTCATTTTTTAAACTTGAGACTCCTCCAGCCACCTCTCCCACCTCTTCAGTGGCTGCTCAGATTTTTGGAAAATTGTAATATTATTGCGTGATACGTAGGTACTTATATGGTGTATTGCGTTTTTGGGAGCGTTGAATATTATGAACATGAACTCATTTTTTTGATATTGGTAGTGGTGCAAAGTTATTAGGTGGCTTATGTAAGTGTTCTTGAAATATTTTTGAGCATTTTAATTCATTATTCAACCACTCCTGTGATTCACAACGGTTGGCAAATTAATCGTAGAAATCTTCATTATTTTTTGAAGATGCCAAATTTCACCAGAAATAAAGTAAAACTTTTCTACTGGCTTTGAAACGACGAACGAGTAGGGGTTGGGCCGTGAAGCGAGTAAATCAATACTCATTAAGGTGTATGAATAAATCATAAAATAACAATATGTACCTAATCATGTGGCTGTTAAAGTCATAGTCAGCTCAGATAAGCTAATTTAACGAACCAAGCTTCATACGATCGAGAAAGCTCCTATCATTTATGTTAGTTCGTTATCAGGAAAATATTCTACTTTTTTCATAGACATATTGTAGCTTTACGAGTACAATCGATTTTTCTAGTATTTTGAAATCGAAACGGCGTCTTTTTTCCAGCTGAATAATCGTTAATATGATCTCTGCAATCCTTAAAAAAAAAAAAAACAATTCACTTGATCGATTTTCTTCTATGGTATCTTCTCCCAAGAAACGGAACATTCAATTTATCATGAGAAAATATCAATTTTCCTTCTCCTACAGGTACCCAAACAGTATAATAATGATGAGTTTGGATGAATTTTCTGTGGAATAAAATGATTGATGACTTAGTTACTTTTCACTTGGCTGATATACACCGAAAAACTGAAGCCAAAACTTTCTTGCAATCAGCGAATAGCTAATGACCTTTTTTTCCTGAAAATTGTCATTTTGTTTTCAAAAAAATCTCAAAAATCTCAAAATTGCTTAGAAATTTCGCTTTTTTGTCAATTAAAAAAATTCCAATTCTGAGAAAATCAGAAATTGCGAATCATTTTTTTTATGGTTAAAAAGTTTTGAAGTAGTTGCTTTTTTCTCACAACAATTTGAAGATGGAATGTTTTGCTCACATCTAATAACTTGTTTTGGTTGCTTTAAGATCACATTTTTCAAACTTAATTAGTTACTGATGTTGCCTTTTTTTTTTTTTTTTTTGAAAAAAAATTGACTTGTCATCTTAATGTTTCCAGCTTTTTTTGCGGTAGTTGAATTTTACGTTGTTTTATCAGACATTACGAAAGAAAAATTTTCAACAGTCGTCATAACTTACGTAATTTCATTTTTTTTCCACTTTTGAAATATTGAAACATTTTGTGACGTTTCGTTCATCTCAGCGACAAACAGATGCATTTTCGAGATTTTTTTTCTGCGGAGAAATTAGATGCGTTTTATTCCGATGCATTTTTTTCTGCCTTCATTATCGTTAATAAATGTAAAATCTTGAATTATGCATATAGGTACGTAAAAATGATAGATACGCATTCAGAAAGCCTGAAATATGTCGTTTATAATGTATTTGTGAGCCAGAAAATGCAAAATATGCAAAATCGACATTGTATCGGTGTAGTGCATTTAACCATGAATACCATAATATGGTTTTTTTCTTCATTACCTTTTCAATTAGGTTCTATAAAACACGCACAAAAAAAAAAATTACTTACAAGCAGTGTATAATCGAATTATGAATGAGTGTAGGAAATCATTTTGTGATTGTTTACAATTGGTTTTTTAGTCATTTTGTTTAATTGATGTTCATTGTGTCCCTTACTGTAACATTCTCAAGTTTTGGGAATCCTTCTGTTGCGTTTTATGCCAAAACATTATTATTATACATCAACATCCATTTGAAGAAGAAAAAATACTTACAATTTGGCACACTTTTGTTGGGATCATTCTGCTGTACCATCCAGAGTTTGTAATCGGCTTGCAGAAAAAAAAATAGAAGTGATTCCAATATCACTTTGAGAACTCACTTGAGTTCATTTTTTTGGGCCATTCCATATCAAATGAACCCAGTTTTTGATTCTAGTCTTCGGTTCGTTTTATATGTATGTAGGTATCGATGAAACATTATTATTTACATTTACATCGACGTCCATTTTGAAGAACAAAAAATACTTACCTACAGGGGTGGTTTTGTCAAAAGAGGAGAAATTCCACAATAGGAAAAATCGAAGTAGGTACCAAGAGCTAAACGGGGTAACTATAAGTCCATTTTTGTCACTTTTGAGATAATGATGGTGATTTTGGGGGGGGGGAAGGGCATTGAAGTACAGCGGATCGACTGGTTTTGTCAGATTTTCGCTATCAGGTCGAGAACATGGTTTTAAGCGACGTCGTTCAGTGCAAAATTGGGTATAAGTCCTTCCAAGTTCCTTTACATCAATATGTGTTGCTGATAATAACCCATGAATGCACTGGAAAAAGCAGCTGATTTCAAAAGTGAACAAATTTTGTTACGATCAATTTTTTTTCCTTACTGTAAAATTTGAAAACTTTTTGAAGCTTGACAATTTTCGATTTGCTGATAAAAGTTTCATTAAATTTACAATTTTCGAGGTTGAAAAACTTTTTGAATTTTACAGTAAGAAAAAAAATGAACGTAACGAAATTTGTTCATTTTTCGACATAGTGTTCATCACCCCAATTATTTTTTAAAGGTGATTGAAAGTGGTTTTAAAAGTATTCGCCTAGTACATATTTCAAAAGTTCAATGATAAACTTTTTGTGAGCCTGATCACTTGTTGAAAATTTGTTGAATTTTGGAGTCATGATTCGAGAATTCGAAGAAAACCCTACTCGTAGGAAGCGTACATTTTCATGGTAACTTGAAACTGTGAACTTTTTGTAGTGCAATTCTCACAACGCGAGGAGGAGGAGGAGGAGGAGTGGGAAGGGTTCAAAGCCTCAAAATTTTGATCCTTGAATGAAAAAATGTTGAATATCGTGTAAAATGTCGTTTTACAAGTTTTCAAAAGCATTGAATACGAATACCACTTAATTTTTTCAATTTTAGCTTCTTCATCCTCCTCTTCCACCTTTTAATTGGCTGCTTAGATTTTTGAAAAATTGAAAAATTGCGCGATACATGGTGTATTGCGTTTTTTGGGAAACAGAAAACCGTCAATTGATTTTCTCGTAGCCCTACTTATTGTAAAATTTCCATGTTTTGGGAATTCCCCTGTTTGTTTTGTACCTATAAAACATTCTTATTTATGTACATCAACATCCATTTGAAGAAAAAAAAATGCTTACAAAAATTTGTCGGGATCATTCCATTAATTTTCGAAGTTTTGTATTCTGTTTGCGGAAAAAAATACGAGTGGATTCAAAATCACTATGAAAACTCATTTGAATTCATTTTTTGGGTGATTCCATATCAAATTAACCCAGTTTATGATTTAAGTACTCCGAATATGCTGAAGAATTTCTTAAATGCTGTTCACATTTGGAAAGTGTGAACATCGCTATCGTTGACCCTCACTCTCTCTTGGGACAGTTGTAGTGAAATTGAGTTTTTTCCCCTAGCATTAGAAGTTTCTCGTCTTGATACCCAACTCTAGAGTAGATGAAAATGTTGGTAGCTTTTTAAAAGTAATATTGAGAGTATTTTTAAAAGTATTCGCCAAGTAGGTACGTATTTCAAAAGTTCGAAGTTGAACTCCTGAAATACGTCGGTCGTTTATAATGCATTTATTAGCCAAAAAATGCAGAATTTATACAAAATCGACGTTGTATCGTTGGAATGCATGTTTTAACCCGGAATATCTCATGGTATCGTTCTCCCCATTATATCATCCAGTTACCTACGCAGGTTCTATAAAACACAAACAAAAGAGAAAATTTACTTACAAAAACCATTATCAAATAAAAAAAATATTTGATCTTATAAAAGTAAAACCTCCTGTTTCTTTCCTTTTTTTTTTGTCGTCATTGAAAAATGGAAATTTCTGTCAGCATTTTCAACATATTATGCTGAAAACGGCAAAAATATGTATGTCATTCTGTGCGTTTTAAATGTTCAAATTATGCGATTTTAATAAGCATTTATACCCAAAATATCCAAGATATGCACCATCAAATTGTGCCCATTTTACTCAAAATGTTCCTAAATCGCAAAGATCTAACCGAAATGAGCAATCACATGACGTATCGCTTTTCTTGGAAAATGAGTCTTCAAAAGTTCCTCATTCGAGTTCGAAGTGTGTCATGATGGAAAAATACATGAATTTCCCTCAGAAAATCGTCAATTGATTTTTATGTGCCTCTTATTAGGTAGGTACTGTAAAATTTCCAAGTTTTGAGAATTCTTCGATTCGTTTTACTCCGAAGCATTGTTCATTCATACCTACGTCAACAATCGACATCCATTTGAAGAGGAAAAAATACTTACAATTTTGTACACCGAATTCTCATCTGTTTCATGTCGGTCTCGGCTACCTTACCATGATGTGTGGGGGGGGGGGATTAGAGTGATTTTCAAAATCACTTTGAAAACTCATTTGAATTCAGGTTTTGGGTTATTCCATATCAAACGATTCCAGTTTTTTGATTTAGAGATCGTCCGAATCCACTCGAGTATTTATATTGTTTATGCTCTTCACATTTGGAAAGCGTGATCATCGCTATGGTTTTATAAAACACACCCAAAAAAGGAGAAAAATTTCTTACAAATAGTATAATCAAATGTTCAAAAATTCAGAGTACGTGGGTTTTTGTGTCCGCAGTTGTAGATAGGCCCGTTGTCTTCTTCAAAAAATGACTAAGAATAATTCAAAGATCGTTTTGCCAAACTTTGTGAATCACGGCTCGTGATTCACGGGAGTGGTTGAATAATGAAATACTGAACTCAAAAATATTTTAAGAACACAGTAGAAAGAAATCATAAATAATAGCGATAGGTATGTAATCATGAGACTGTAAATTCGTAGTCTGCAGCTCAAGTAAGCTAATTAATTATACTCCTACGAGCCAAGGTATACGATCGTGAAAGCTCCAATCATTTTCTGTTAGTTCGTTATCAGGAAAATATTCTATATTCTATCATAGACATCGTATAGCTTTACAATCGATTTTTTCTAGTATTTTGGAATCGAAACCGCGTCTTTTTTCCAGCTGGATGATCGTTAATTTGGTCTCTGCGAACCTTACAATAAGAAAAAAAAACAACTCACCTGAATGAATTGACTATGTTGCATACTTCATTTTCTTACTTCATCTTCCGGGTTTTTTTCTTCTATGGTCAATTTACCTACACGGTTCAATATCGTTATCTTTTTTACCCGAAATGGGTTGGTACCTAATTATTGTTTTCGTCAACGATGATTCGAAATTTTGTGGCGGGATGCTTAAAGAATTGCCGAGCAATTTTTTAAATTGTAGGTACAATAAATTAAGTATTTCATTGAATTCAATGTTATAAAAATCGGACACTATCTTAAATCTTTCCATCAACAAGAAAATGGGGAATTGAAAAATCAGACAAATAAAATTTTTAGATTCATGCTAAATAACGTTGTTGACAAAAAATTTTAAAGCGTGAACCATTAAAGCAGTCAATAAGCAACGAGTTAATGCAAGAACTCTCTTGCAATCAGCGATGAATAGCTGACGATGACTTTTTCTTTGAGCAGAACGTCAATTCAGATTGGTATACCAATTTTATAAAAATTGTTACTTACTTTTTTTCAAAAAATTCTAAAAAATCTCAACTTTTTCCCAAAATGGCTTAGAAATTTCCGTGAAAATTTTAATATTATTGTTTCAAAGTTTTGTGTTTTGAAATTTTGAAAGACAAATTTTCAAAATGTTGAAATCAGCGTTGCCAAAATTGAAAAAAGAAAACAATCAAAATTAAGTTGTTTCATTCGAATTGGTCATTTTGTATTTCCTCTCAAGTGAATATTGCTTTTTATTTTTTTAGATTTTAAAATAGCTTGAAAAAAATGAATTCTCTAATCAGACTTTTGAAGAATAATTTTCAACAGTCGTTCCGACTTATCTAACTGGGTTTTTTCCCTTTGAAATATTGAATCATTTTGTGACGTTTCGTCCATCCCAGCAACAAATAAGTAGGTAGATGAATTTTTGAGGTTTTTTTTCCTAGTCTTTTCCTGATGATTTTTTTTTCTACTTACGTGAATCGCTTTTCAAGGAAAGTAAGAGTTCAAAGTACTTGTATATGTACCTGATCGAAAAATATTTTCCAGTATGATAATACGCGTATAAAGGAAACAAAAAATCGTCAATTGATTTTTTATATGACCCTAAACTGTAAAATTTCCAAGTTTTGGGAATTTTTCTGTTCGTTTTATACCGATAAAACATTATTTTTTACATTAACATCTATTTGAAGAAGAACAAATACTTACAATTACGCAAGATTGCATCTGGTTTTTTGTATCCTGTAATTAGCGCAAAATGATATTCGTACACTAATTTTGTCAGGATCATTGATTAAAGTTTTGTTCGGAATGCTCGAGCATATTTTTTATACGCATTGGAGGTAGATAATTATTTTTCAGTTATCTTGGAAATATTTGTAATAGCTTTTTAAAAAGGTAATTCTTAGTGGTTTCAAAAGTATTTGCCAAATATTTCAAAAGTTCGAAGTTAAACTCTTTGTGAGCCTGCTCAGTTATTGAAAGTTGGCCAAATTTTAGAGTCGCGATTCTAAAATTTAAAAGAGATGACGAGTTTGGATGAATTTTCTATGGAATAAAATGATTGGCGACTTACTTATATACTTTTCACTTTGCTCATATACACTGAAAAACTGAAGCCAAAACTCTCTTGCAATCAGCGAATAGCAGATGACTTTTTTTCTCCTGACAACGGTCAAAAAATAATGTCGGGATCATTCTGTACAGTTATCTCAAGGTGCTCCTAATCGGTTTGCGGGAAAATAATACAGTGATTTGAAAGTCACTTTGAAAACTCATTTGAGTTCATTTTTTGGGTCATTCCATGTCAAATGATTCAGTAAGAGGTGTATAAATAAATCATAAAATAGCAATATGTAATCATGAGGCTGTTGAAGTTATAGTTAGCTCGGGTAAGCTAATTTAACGAACCAAGCTTTACGATCGTGAAAGCTCCTTATCATTTCTGTTAGTTCGTTATCAGGAAAATATTCTACTTCTTTTGTAGACATTAGGTATAGCTTTACAAGTACAATCGATTTTTCTGGTATTTGAAAATCGAAACCGCGTCTTTTTTCCAGCTGAATGATCGTCAATATGATTTCTGCAATCCTTAAAAAAAAAAAAAAAAAAAAAAAACATTTCACCAGATCCATTTTTTTCATGGTCCATTTTTGCGTCACACACACAGTTAGTTGTCATGGTCTTATTTACCCAAATTGGGGGTAGGTAAGTAGGTAAGTACAGGTACCCAAGAAACGAAATATTCAATTTCTCATGAGAAAATACCAATTTTCCTTCTCCTACAGGTTGTACCTAACAGTATAATAATGACGAGTTTAGATGAATTTTCTGTGAAATAAAATGATTGGCAACTTACTTGTGACGGTTCGTTCATCTCAGCGACAAACAGATGAATTTTCGAGATTTTTTTTTTCTGCAGAGAAATTAGATGCGTCTTCTTTCGATGCATTTTTTTCTGTCTTAATTTATCGTTAATAGGTAGATGTAAAATCTCGAATTTATGCTTATAAAAATAATAGATAGACATTCCGAAACCCTGAAATATGTCGTTTATAATGTAATTTGTAAGCTGAAAAATGCATAATGCATTTAACTGGAATACCATAGTATGGTTTTTTTCTTCATTACCTTTCAATTAGGTTCTACATAAAGCACACACAAACAAAGAGAAAAATTACTTAACAACAGTATAGTCGAATTATGAATATGCAAAGTACCTCTTCAAAAAATCGGTGTGGATGTGTACAATTGGGTTTTTTAGTCATTGTGTTTAAATTATTTTCATCGTGGCCCTTACTGTAAAATTCTCAAGTCTTGGAAATTCTTCTGTTCGTTTTATGCCAAAACATCATTATTTATACATCCACATCAATTTGAAGAAAAAAAAATACTTACAATTTGTGCACTAATTTTGTCGGGATGGTTGTTTTAACTCTTCTGTCTCTTCTATCAGTTGAGGAGTCGGCCTGCAAAGTGACCTAACTGCAAAAAAATGATTTTTGAGATAGCAACGCTATCTGATAGTTTAGGACATGCCCTACAAAAGGAATATATCACCTTCATCCAGTTTCACTCGTAAAACCCCTCCCCCCCTTGAAAATGATAAAGTTAAAAGCATGGCCTGCAAAGTGACCTTATTTTTACGATTTTCCAAAAATGTGTTTCATAGGGTACTATTTGTTGAAATCAAAATTAATTTTAACCCCTTCTGAAGAAATTCAAAAATTTTGGAGACATCGAAAATCGCACTGGAGGCTCCAGAGTGATTCGAAATGGTAAAATCGTAAGTTGAGAATAAGCCACAACTCCAATTTTAACTACCCAGCTTCCTGTGCATAAAAAAATCTTGAATGAATGAATAAATCTTTGCTTTCATAAAAAATAACATATGCAATGAAAAACCGGAGAAAATTGCGTACATATCACTAAAAAACAAAAAAAAAAACGTATGTGCGGCCTGCAAAGTGACCTAACTGCAGCATTTTTCATTTTTGTTGCACCCTGTAACGAACCCGTGTTCATATTTTTCAGAAACGAAAAGGTGATTAAGTGAGTGAGGATTGACCCTTTCGATTCCCGAAAACAGATTTCGAAAATGTGACTTCATTTTCCTAGGACACGTTTTTCTCATTTATCTCGAAATCAATTTTTTGCAGTTAGGTCACTTTGCAGGCCGACTCCTCAGTTGTATACTCGGTTTCCTGGAAAAAATATCATTTTTTGGGTGATTCGATATCAAATAAACCCAGTTTTTGATTATAAAATTTTTTTTGAGCTTTTTTTTTTAAATTAAAAAAAAATATGTTTTTTTCTATGATTTTTTTTTCTGCTTACATTACGATTACTTACCTATACGTATTGCTTTTCAAGGAAAATTAGCCTCTATAGTTTTCTCAGCTGAGTTCAGAGTGATGGGAAAAAATATTTTCGTCTATGATAATAATTATTTAAAGAGAACAGAAAATCGCCAATTGATTTGCATATTGCACTTACATATTGTAAAATTTCCTAATTTTAGGAAATCTACTGTTCGTTGATACCAATGAAACATTGTTATTTTTATACTCGTACGTCGACATACATTTGAAGTAGAAAAAATACTTACAATTTTGCACGCTGAATTATTGCCGTACTCACACGTGTATAACTTACACATCTGAGGAAGCGTCAAGTCTCCTCCATTCCATTGTCGAGATCATTAATTAGATTTCCTCATCTGGAGGAAACAATAAGAGTGATTTCGACATCACTTTGAAAACTCATTTGAGATCTTTTTTTTGGGTCATTCCATATCAAATGAACCCAGTTTTTGATTCAAGTCCTCCGAATCTGCTGAAGAATTTTTTATATGTATTTCACATTTGGAATGTGTGAACATCGCTATCGTTGACCCTCACTCTTCCTTGGGACAGGTGAAGTAGAGTTTTTTCCTAGCATTCAAGTTTCTCATCTTGATACCCAACTTTAGGGCAGATGAAAATGTTGGTAGCTTTTTAAAAGTGTAGTTTGAAAAGTATTCGCCAAATATGTATTTCAAAATTTCGAAGTTGAACTCCTAAAAATGTCGTTTATAATGCATTTATTAGCAGAAAAAAATGCAAATTCGGGAAAACGACTTCGGGATAATGGTATTCGGGAAATATCCCATTCGGGAAATGTCCATTCGGGATTTCGGATTCGGGAAAATGACCGTGAATCGTTCGAATGCATGTTTTAAGCCGGAATGCCATGGTATGGTTTTCCAACACCCCCCCCCCATTATTTTCCAATTACCTAGGTTCTTTAAAACGCAAAAAAAAGAGAGAAAAATTACTTACAAATACCATTATAAGTATAGAATAAAAGAAATTAAGTCGGTTGAACACCCCCCTTGAAAAAGATGAATGCGGAAATTATTACTACGGTAAAAAACAAACAACTTTTGATATTTTCTCACTCTAAAATTTAAAAAGCTTTTGAAGTTCAACAATTTTCGATTTGCTAAAAGTTTCATTAAATTTACAATTTTCGAGCTTGAAAAACTTTTTAAATTTTACAGTAAGGAAGAAAATCGATCTTAATATGTACAATTTGTTTATTTTTTTTACGTTTGTATTCATTTCCTCATCATATTGGTATTTTTTTCATCGCGAATTTTGAAATCGAAAATCATTTGTAGCCCTTTCAATTTTCAAGTTGGGCAAAAAGTCATATTAGGTTATTTTGTTGATTTTTCAAAGTACTACCGACCCCCATGGCCAAAATTGGATTTTGGCTGTTCGATTCTGAAGACGTATTTTCCCCTTTTAATATTCGAAGTAGGCAACTTGTTTATCTTACCTTTTTTTTACTCGTACAGTATTATTTATATAGGTACCTACTTAGATATCCATTTGAAGAAGAAAGCCCGCTTACAATCTTGTACACTGAATTTGCCTGGATTTTGACAGTTTTTTCCAGATTGTCTTCCAATAATAGATACGCATTCAGAAAGCCCGAAATATGTCAATGTGGTGTATAATGCTTTTGAGCTGAATTATTCAAATTGTGCAAAATCGACATCGCTCGTATCGTTAGAATGCATTTAACCATGAATACCATAATATGGTTTTTTTCTTCATTACTTTTCAACTGGGTTCTATATAAAGCACACACAAAAAAAGAGAAAAATTACTTACAAGCAGTTTATGATCGAATATTACGTAGTTTAGAAACAATCGTGACTTAAGAATTGGTTTTTTTAGTCACTTTGTTTAATTGATTTTCATCGTGGCCCTTACCATAAAATTCTCAAGTTTTGGGGATTCTTCTGTTCATTATATGCCATAACTAGGGCAACCCAATATATTTTTTTGAATGTTTTTTTGTTGCACTCCGATTACAAATGTAACAAAATCATTTTACGTTTCAGAAAATTGCCTTTCATTAAAGACCTACTTCATTTCGAATATTTTCGAATATTTTGCCTTAAAATGAATATTTTCACATATTTGATTGCTATTTGAATGTTTGTGTCTAAAATTACCACATATTTCGCAATTTTTCGAATATTTTTGAATATTTTTGAAATTTTTGCATTTTGAGAATCGCAACATAGGAAACATCATTTTCACAGAATGTTGAAGATGAAAAAAATGGCGCTTTTCAATGATGATGATATTGATGATTGATGAAATGATGATGAAGATTGAATTTTAAATTAAGCTTCGATTTTTTTTTCTTTTTTCCAGGATCAAAATAGAATTTTAATTCAACAATTTTGTTCCATTTTGCGAAATTGCGAATAGTGCATGTGATTTAGGAAACGAAACCCAACGATGTAGCCATTTTTGTAATATGCTTGTAAAGGCGAGTGAAACGATACCAAATTTGATTTCGAATATTTTCGAATATTTTGGGGGTAATCGAATATTTTTGTCGAATATTTTACCCCAAAAAATCGAATATATATTGAATATTTTACCTTGAATGAGAGCATATTTTGGGTTGCCCTAGCCATAACATTATTATTTCTACATAGACAAGAGACATCCACTTGAAAAAGAAAAACAACTTACAATTTTGTACACTTTTGTCGGGATCATTCTGCGGCTTTGATCAGCGCTTTGTAGTCAGCTTGCGGGAAAAAATAGTGATTTCAATATCACTTTGAAAACTCATTTGAAATCATTTTTTGGGTCATTCCACATCAAATGAACCCAGTTTTTGATTCAAGTCTTCTTGGGAATTGTCATGCTCGTTTTATACCAATAAAACATTATTATTTTTATACGTCGATATCCGTTTGAAGAAGAAAAAATACTTACAATTTTGTACACCGAATTTGTCGGGATATTTCTGGTTGCGTTTCCGATTTAAAAAATTTGATTTTTAAATCGTTTTCCATACGTATTTTGAAATTTATGTCACCATATTATTCTATAGGCGCGGCGGTATTAAAATCGAATTGTGAAAAAGTAAACTGATTTTCGAAATTTTCGAAATTTAAAGATCATTTTTCAAAGTTTGTTTTTTAAATTTGTTGTTGTTTGGTTTTGTTTTTTTTTTTCAAATTAAAATTTCAAGAACATTACCTGCTGTTTGAAGTTTGAGAATCCAAGTCAATAATTTCCTCAATTGAGTTCCAAGTAATGGAAAAAAAGTATTTTCCTCTATATGATGATATAAAGGAAACAGAAAATCGCCAATTAATTTTTATATTGACCTTATTGTAAAATTTCCTAGTTTTGGGAATTCTCCTGTCCGTTTTTATACCAATGAAGCATTGTTATTTTTATGCATCGACATCTATTTGAAGGAGAAAAAATACTTACAATTTATTTTTTTACGTTTTTCTCCAAAATTATGGACAAATGAGAAATGACTAAATTCGAAGAGAACTAAAATTGTTCAGCGTGAGATTTTACCTCTAACCCAGTCATTTTAGATGAAATGAGAGGATTTATTCGGACTAATTCCTACAAAAAGTTTTTTTGCGGGATACTGTAGTGGAAGGGGTCCTATTAAACATACTAAAAGTCTCACCCCGTACCCCGCGTGCGTCGCGTGCTAGAGCGTGAAAAGTGTCCCGCCGCGGCGTTTTTTGCGATTTTCTTGCGAGGAGTTGATTTTACGTCGAAAATAACTTCATTTTTGTGTTCTACGTCAAATTTCCGATCTAGTGATATATCAACTGTCTTTCTACTAGTGTTGCTCAAACAACCGGGTCACCCGGTTGCACCATAAAATTTGCACCCGGTTGGGGAGCAACCGGGTACCCGGATTCGCAACCGGTTTCAAATTTCATTGAAAAAGTAAATGAATGTTGTGAAAATAGATATGTCCGCGATTTTTTATCAAAATTCAATATTCGCTAAGAAAATTATTTATTCGACATTTCAGCAGTAATAATTGTAGATTCACGTGGTCTTCAAATTAAAACATCGACATTTCGCTAAATTTAGCTTAAAAATGAAAAATCGCAATTTTTCTTCATTTTTTCATTTTTCATCAATTTTTGAGGTTGGAACCGGTTGGGATCCGGGTACCCGGATCGTGTTATTAAAACAACCGGGTGTCTGAGAAACCGGTTGTTTGAGCAACTCTACTTTCTACCCCCAAGGGGGGTGGAGCTAGAACCATTCAAAAAAGGGGGTTTTCCTGAAAAATACATAAAGGCTATAGGCGCCTAAGAGGGGTGAAATGGTCCCCGAAAGCGTTCGAGTTGATATTATCATGAAAGATGGGTACCATTGAGAAACTTCCGCGTGAAAAATTTCAGATCCATATCCTCTTCCCTTTTTGAGGAACCCCCTTTTCCTGAAATTTCAATAACACTTTTCTCGGCTCCATTTTAACCAATTTTGAAAATTTTTCAGTATGCTATGTATAACCTTAGTAGGTATCCCCACAAAAATTTTCAACCCCCTCCCCTCATATTTACCCCTCAAAATGGCGTAAAAGTGTGTCTCAGGGAGGGTTGGGGTAAAATGGGAATTTTGGGGAAAATAACTAAATATTAATGAACAGGGTGTCGTTTTCTTATGATTCGATACCGCTGAGCACGAATATGACGTCAGATTTTTTTTTACACTCATATAGCCCTCTCCAGAGCACTTGACCCCCTCAATTTTTACTATTGTTGAAAAGCATAGAATAAGTTGAAAAACGCTATTTTGAGAGGTAAATATGAGGGGAGGGGGTTGAAAATTTTTGTGGGGATACCTACTAAGGTTATACATAGCATACTGAAAAATTTTCAAAATTGGTTGAAATGGGGCCGAGAAAAGTGTTTTTGAAATTTCAGAAAAGGGGGGTTCCTCAAAAAGGGGAGAGGATGTGGATCTGAAATTTTTCACGCGGAAGTTTCTCAATGGTACCCATCTTTCATGATAATATCAACTCGAACGCTTTCGGGGACCATTTCACCCCTCTTAGGCGCCTATAGCCTTTATGTATTTTTCAGGAAAACCCCCTTTTTTGAATGGTTCTAGCTCCACCCCCCTTGGGGATAGAAAGACAGTTGATATATCACTAGATCAGAAATTTGACGTAGAACACAAAAATGAAGTTATTTTCGACGTAAAATCAACTCCTCGCGAGAAAATCGCAAAAAACGCCGCGGCGGGACACTTTTCACGCTCTAGCACGTGACGCACGCGGGGTACGGGGTGAGACTTTTAGTATGTTGAATAGGACCCCTTCCACTACAGTATCCCGCAAAAAAACTTTTTGTAGGAATTAGTCCGAATAAAAAACTTAAAATGACTGGACTACTCAGAATGGGTAATTAAAAATTCATTTGTACCATAATGTGACTTGTAAGTTCTTGAGTAGGTTTCATCGGTGAAAATTTGAAAATTGTAGCCTGAAAAATCTCAAATTTGGCACAGCTATAGCACTGGAATGAATTTTGAATTTTTTTTATGACTTTTTGCCCAACTTGCAAATTGAAGGGGTTGCCAACGATTTTTAATTTCAAAAATCGCCATGAAAAAAATAATCGAGGAAATGAATATTACGTTGAAAAATGAACGAATTTTGTTAGGATCATTTTTTTTTTTTTTCGTACTCTGAAATTTGAAAAGTTTTTGAAGCTCGACAGTTTTCGATTTGCCAAATGTTTCATTAAAATTACAATTTTCATGCTTGAAAAACTTCTTGAATTTTAGAGTAAGAAGAAAAATGAAATGATCGGAATGATTTTTTTTTTCATTTATTGACATAGCATTCGTTTCCGCATTCATTTTTTTATCGCGATTTTTTGAAATTGAAAAAATCACTTGTAGCCCCTTCAAATTGCAGGTGGGGCAAAACGTCGTAATATGTGATTTTGTTGATTTTTCAGAGTACTTTCGACCCTCATGGTCAAAATTGGATTTCAGCTCTTGGATTTTGAAAACGTATTTTGCCCCTTTCAATTTTCAAAATAGGCAACTTGTTTATCTTACGTTTTTTTCACTCGTACATTATTAATTTATGCCTACTTCGATAACTATTTGAAGAAGAAAAACTGCTTACAATTTTGTACATTGAATTTGCGGGGATCATGATGCGAAATGTCGTTGCATACGTTTTCAAAAGCATCGAATACGAATATCAGCTCATTTTTTAAAATCCGACTTCTCTATCCTCCTCTCCCACCTATTCATTGGATGTTCAGATTTTAGCCCTTATTGTAAAATTTCCGAAGTTTCGGGAATACCTCTGTTCGTTTTATACCAATAAAACGTTGTTATTTTATACATCGATATCCATTTGAAAAAGAAAAAATACTTACACTTTTATACATTAAACTAGTCGTGATCATATTTACCAATGGTAGCTTCGTGTACAGATGACAGTGATTTCAAAATCACGTTGAAAACTGGTTTGAATTCATTTTTTGGGTTATTCCATGTCGAATGAACCCAGGTTTTGATTTAGGCCCTCCGAATCCGCTGAAGAATTTCTTATATGATTTTCACATTTGGAAAGTGTAAACAGTTTGACCCGGAATACCATGGTATAGGTTTCCCATCCCCTCCCCAATTATTGTCCAATTAATTGGGTTCTTTAAAACACACACAAAAAAAGAGAACAATTATGTACTTACAAATACATACATATTACCATCACCGAATAATGAAATTTCAAAATTTCAAAAGCTTTCGCCCCCGCTTCGCTCGGGCATATTATTTTTCTTTTTTCTCACCAATGGTTGAGTCTTGAGGGTAGAAAAATTCACCTCTCGCATCAAAAATTATGTTTTTTCACTTCTGAGGAATTGTGAATTTTGGTCTTTCGAGTGCTTTTGCCCTCGCTTCGTTCGGGCCATTTATGCGTATTTCCAGAAATACCTACCTATATTGGAATTTTATGGAAATTATTGTTAGATTGCTGAAGGAGCAGGGTTGTCGAAAGGGCGTCAAAAAGGGCAGCTCCCTCCCCCCCCCCCACAAAAAATGTGAACTTTATTGGAAACCCAGTTTTTTTCGTTAAAAAAAGGTCGCGAAAAGTCGCGATTTTTAAATATCAAATTTTGGTAGACACCCTGGAACGTGCACTGTTCGAATATATTTTTGTTTATCTTACGGTTTTTTTTTCACTCGTACTCGGTTATATCCGAGTCTAAAGTTTGTACCACTATATGCTTTTTCCTCACTCTCGCCTGGGACAGGATATACATGCAGTTCTATTTTTTCCTAGCAATTATAAAGTTTCTCATCTTGATACCCAACTTTGGAGTAGAATTGCAAAGAAAGAGACGAGCTGCTGCAATTTGGAAATCTTTGTAGCTTTTTAAAGGTAATTGAGAGTGGTTTTAAAAGTATTCGCCAAATATGTATTTCAAAAGTTCGAATTTGAACTCCTGGAATAAGTTTGTCGTTTTTATAATGCATTTATTAGCCAAAGAATGCAAAATTTATGCAAAATTTACGTTGTATCGTTAGAATGTATGTTTTAACCCGAAATAGCATGGTAAGGTTTTTATCGCCAATATTTTCCAATTACCTAAGCTCTTTAAAACACAGACAAAAAAAGAGAAAAATTACTTACAAATACCATAATCGTTTATAATATCAATTGTTTTCCAATATTTGAGTGGATACCGCGTTTTTTTTCCTGCTGGACGATCGCTAATGAGGTCTCTGCGATCCTTACAAAAATAAAAAAAAAGTGACTCCTGATTTAATTTCTCTGCTTAATTGATTTGTATTACACAAAACATTTGAACAATGATTTGGCATTGGAAAAAGACGAGCATTCAAACTCTGATACATAGAAAAGTTTTGCTTCGTTTTCGGCGAAATTTGACATCTTCAAAAAATGACTACCAATTATTGACTTTTTGCATAACTTGCAAATTGAAGGAGCTACAAATGATTTTTAATTTCAAAAAATCTCCACGAAAAAAATAATCGTAAAAATGAATAAGTATTACGTCGAAAAATGATGAACTAATTTTGTTACAATCATTTTTTTTTCTTACGGTAAAATTTAATAAGTTTTTGAAGCTGGGCAATTTTCGATTTGCTATCTACTAATAAAGTTTCATTTTTACAATTTTCGAGCTTGAAAAAGTTTTTAAATTTTACAGTGAGAAAAAAAATAAACGTTTCGAAATTTTTTGATTTTTCGACATAGGTAGTATTCATTTCCCCGATTATTTTTTTCAAGGCGATTTTTTGAAATTAAAAATCATTCGTAACCCCTTCAATTTTCAAGTTGGGCAAAAAGTCATATCAGGTAATTTTGTTGATTTTTCAAAAATGTGTGGGAGGGAAGAGAGGAGCCTCAAAATGTTGGCCAACATGAGTAGAAAAATGTGAGTCGATTTTTTTTTCATAATCTTATTTTTTTCAAATCCTGAAAAATTAGATTTGTTTCTATTTTTGAAATCCGATTCTAAAAGAAGAAAAGTAGACTTTCAAAATTTTGAAAAACTTGATTTAAAAATCGTTTTAAAAATATTTTTTAATTCATTCCCTATTTTTCCTTAGAAATACGAGACCATTTTGTGACTTCTAGTCCATCTCAGCGACAAATACATAGATGAATTTTCGAGTTTTTTTTTTTTTTTTTTTTTTGCAGAGAAATTAGATAAGTCTTTTTCCAATGCCTTTTTATCTGCCTTCATAATCATTACTATAGGTGTAAAATCTCGAACTCTGCACATAAAGTAGTATGTATGCAGAAAGCCTGAAATATGTCGTTTATAATGCATTTATGAGCCGAATAATGCAAAATATGCAAAATCGACATTGAATCGTTAGAATGCATGGTTTAACCAGAATACCAAAATATGTTAACAGTTAACACACACATAAAAAGAGAAAAATTACTTACAAACAGCATAATCAAATTAAAAAATGTATATGGTTTGTTACACAAAAGTATTCCGGACGACATTTTCAAAATGTGCTGGAAATGGCCAAAATAATGTCCCTTTTGTTAATTGATTTTCATGTGGGCCCTTACTGTATAATGGTGAAGTTTTGGTAATTCTTCTGTTTGTTTTATGCCAAAACATTTTATTTATTTATGTGCATCGATATCCATTTCAAGAAGAAAAAATACTTACAATTTTGTACGTACATTTTTGTTGATATCACTCTTGCAGCTATGTCCAGGTGCTGTAATCGGTTTGCGGGGGAAAAAATAGAGTGATTTCAAAATCACTTTGAAAACTCATTTTTGAGTTCACTTTTTGCGTCATTTCATGTCAAATGATCCCAGTTTTTGATTTAGGTTCTCCAAATCTGCTCAAGAATTTCTTATAAATGTTCTTCACATTTGGAAAATGTGTACATCGCTATCGTTAAGTTAACCCTCGTCTTCCCTTGAGACAGGTGAAGTGAAGTGAAGTTGTGTTATAAAGTATTGATAATAATATCAATTTTTCTCTAGTATTTTGGAATCGAAACCGCGTCTTTTTTCCAGCTGGACGATCGGTAATGTGGTCTCCGCGATCCTTACAAAAAGAAAAAAAACTACTCACCTGATTAAATTTCTCTGCTTAATTGATTTATAGTACATGCAAAAACGTTTTGAACAAAGAATTGGCATTGGAAAAAGACTAGCTTTCAAACTCTGTTAGAAAAGTTTTGCTTCGTTTCTGGCGAAATTTGGCATCTTCAAAAAATGACGAAGATTTCAAAGATCATTCTGCCAAACTTTGTGAATCACGGGAGTGGCTGAATAATGAAATAGCTCAAAAATATATTTTAAGAACACAGTTGAAAGAAATCATAAAATAGCGATAAATATGTAATCATGAGACTGTAAAGTCGTAGTCTGCAGCTCAAGTACCTAAGCTAATTAATTATACTCGTACGAGCCAAGGTTTACGATCGTGAAAGCTCCAATCATTTTCTGTTAGTTCGTTATCAGGAAAATATTCTACATTCTTACATCATAGCTTTACAATCGATTTTTTCTAGTATTTTGGAATCGAAATCGCGTCTTTTTTCCAGTCTCTGCGATCCTTACAATAAGAAAAAAACAACTCATCTGAATGAATGACTAGGTAATTTTTCAATCATCTCCACGATGAAGTTTCTCGTCTTGGTACCAAACTTTCGTTGCAATTTGGAAATATTTGTAGCTTTTTAAAAAGGTAATTGAGAGTGGTTTTAAAAGTACCTATTTGCCAAATGTTTCAAAAGTTCGGAGTTGAACTTTTTGTGAGCCTGCTCAGTTATTGAAAGTTTGCCAAATTTTAGAGTCACGATTCTAAAATTTAAAAGAGATGATGAGTTTGGATGAATTTTCCATGGAATAAAATGACTGGCGACTTACTTATATGTGCTTTTCACTTTGCTCATATACACTGAAAAACTGAAGCCAAAACTCTCTTGCAATCAGCGAATAGCTGATGACTTTTTTTTCTCGTGTGTACGGTCAAAAATGGTGTCTCCCTTTCGTTAATTGATTTTCATGTGGCCCTTACTGTGAAATTTCCAAATTTTGGGAATTCTTCTGTTCGTTTTATGCCAAAATATTTTTATTCAATTCATACATCGATAACCAGTTGAAGAAGAAAAAATACATACAATTTTGTACACTTTTGTCGGGATCATAAGACAGATATCTTACACTGCTGTAATCGGTTTGCAGGAAAATAATACAGTGATTTGAAAATCACTTTGAAAACTCATTTGAGTTCATTTTTTGGGTCATTCCATGTCAAAATGATTCAGTAAGGTGTACAAATAAATCATAAAATAGCAATATGTAATCATGAGGCTGTAAAAGTTATAGTCAGCTCAGGTAAGCTGATTTAACGAACCAAGCTTAACGATCATGAAAGCTCCTTATCATTTCTGTTTGTTCGTTATCAGGAAAATATTCTACTTCATTCGTAGACATTGTAGCTTTACGAGTACAATCGATTTTTTTGGTATTTTGAAATCGAAACCGCGTCGCGTCTTTTTTCCAGCTGAATAATCAATATGATTTCTGCAATCCTTATAAAAAAAAAAAAAAAAAAAAAAGCAATTCACGTCTGTTTATTTTGTCTACACCGTCGAATGTTACGTCTTTTGTACCCGAAATCGGTAGATATGTAGGTACTTAGGTAGATAGTAGGTACTCAAGAAACGGAATATTCAATTTCTCACGAGAAAATATCAATTTTCCTTCTCCTACAGGTACCTAACAGTATAATAATGATGTGTTTGGATGGATTTTCTGTGATATAAAATGACTGACGACTTACTTACTTTTCACTTCGCTGATATACTTACACCGAAAAACTGGAGCAAAAACTCTCTTGCAATCAGCGAATAGCTGATGGCTTTTTTCTGTCTTGCAACGATCTAAAGTGATGTGATGTGTGTGAAAATTGTAATTTTTTTTTACAAAATTCTAAAAAATTTCAATTTTTTTACAAAATTGCTTGGAAATTTCGCTTTTTTGGTCATTAATAAAAAAATTTCACTTTTGAGAAAATCAGAAATTGCGAATAATACTTTTTTATGGCTAAAAAGTTTTGAAGTACTTGTAGTTGTTTTTTTATTTTTAACATCATTATTTATACATCCACATCCATTTGAAGAAAAAAAAAATACTTAGGTACAATTTTGTACACTTTTGTCAGGATCATTGTCATTCTGCGCTATCATCAGGGGTTTGTATTCGGCTTGCAGGGAAAAAATAAAGTGATTTCAATACCACTTTGAAAACTCATTTGAGTTCATTTTTTGGGCCATTCCATATCAAATATGAACCCAGTTTTTGATTCTAGTCTTCTGTTCGTTTTATATGCACCAATGTAACATGATTATTTACATTTACATCGACGTTCAATTTTGAAGAACAAAAAATACTTTACCTACAGGGGTTGTTTTATCAAAAGAGGAGAAATTTCAAATGATAGAAAAAATCGAAGTAGGTACCAAGAGCTGAACATAAGTCCATTTTTGTCACTTTTGAGATAATTATGGTGATTGGGGGGCATTGAAGTACGACGGATTGACTGGTGTTGTCAGATTTTCGCTATCAGGTCGAGAACATAGTTTTTGGCAACGTCGTTCAGTGCAAAATTGGGTATAAGTCCATCCAAGTTCCTTTACTCATTAATCTGTGCCTGAATAGTTGCTGATAATGACCGATGAATGCGCCCGAAAAAACAGCTGATTCAAAATTCAAAATTTATTTTAAAATAAATATAATATATGGTCGGTGATGTTCTGTTTTTCTAGTCATAGTGTCGAATAAAACTCAATAAATGGGAATTCTGGTCGACATTTTCAAAATAATATGCTGAAAGCGGCTAAAATAATGTCCCTTTGGGTAATTGATTTTCATGTGGCCCTTGCATGTGAAATTGCCAAGTTTTATTGGGAATTCGCTTCTGTTCGTTTTATGTCAAAACATTGTTATTTATACATCGACATCTATTTGAAGAAGAAAAAATACTTACATTTTGTGCACTTTGTCGAGATCATTTTGCAGCTATCAGCCTTTGTAGTTGGTTTGAGCGTAAAAATGAGAGTACAAAATTACCTATTATGAATGACTTTTTGCCTAACTTGCAAATTGAAGAGGCTACAAATGATTTTTAATTTCAAAAAATCGCCACGAAAAAAATAATCGTGTAAAATGAATACTGCGTCGAAAAATGAACTAATTTTGTTACACTATCAGTTTTTTTTTACCATTGTAAAATTTAAAGAGTTTTTGAAGTTCAACAATTTTCGATTTGTTAATAAAATTTTCATTAAATTTACAATTTTCGAGCTCGAAAAACGTTTTAAATTTTACGGTAAGAAAAAAAAATGAACTAAACAAAATTTGTTCATTTTTCGACGTTGTGTTAATTTTCGCGATAATTTTTTTCATGGCAATTTTTTGAAATTACCTAGAAATCATTCGTAGCCACTTCATTAATTTGCAAGTTGGGCAAAAAGTCGTATCAGGTAATTTTGTTGATTTTTCAAATTACTACCCACCGTCACATGGTCAGAATTAGGTTTTTGCTCTTGGATTTTTAAAACGTATTTTGCCCCTTCAATTTTCAAAATAGGTAACTTGTTTATCTTACGTTTTTATTACTCGTACATTATTATTTTTTATACCTACATCGATATCCATTTGAAGAAGAAAAACTACTTACAATTTTGCACACTTTGGCCGGGTTTTATCATTAGGGTTAATCATGATAAATAAAGTGCAAACAGAGAGGTTTATCATAAGGTCATGAATAGTCTTCTCTGATTGGTGTGATGCTAGCTAGCCACACTAAGTACACAACAATTGGGATTGACACAGAGAGTTATATACTTAATGTGTTCCCTATTCACGTAATGCTAATCAGCCACTGCTAATTAAATACTACTTACCCCGGCTAGGTGCGCGAATAGAGATTTTACCACGATTATTTATCATAGAAAAAGTTCATAGAAATAAATACGCAATTATTCCTCGAACTTGTATTATACATAAAAAATGGGTTAATAATGAACTTGAATGAACATAAAAAACCTTTAACCGAGGGCCTGAGCTCTCCTGTATTTTAGGGTAATATTAACTTGTCAATTCGCGACTCTTGTCGTTGTAGAACTGCGACGAGGTTAGGTAGCTAATTTGGCTAGCCAGCCAAATTAGCACCTTGACCACGCCTAGATATTGTTACCAGATTGGTAAAGGGTTGACATACGAGTATGCTTATATATTGACGAATATAGGTATTGGCAAATATGTATTGGTAGTGGCTTTAAGGCATATACTTCCTACTCTAACATTCAAATGTGTGAACATCACTATAGTCGACCCTCACTCTCCCTTGCGACAGAATAAGTGAAGTTGTGTTTTTTTTCCTAGCAGTTGAAGTTTCTCGTCTTTGTACCCAACATTGGGGTAGAATTGCTGAGAGAGAGCTAGCTGTTGCAATTTGAAAATTTCTGTAGCTTTTTAAAGGTGATTGAAAGTGGTTTTATATAAGCATTCGCATATTTCAAAAGTTCAAAGTTCAACTCCTTGCGAGCATGCTGAGTTGTTGGTAGTTTGACAAATTTTGGAGTCATGATTCGAGAATTCGAAGAAGAACCTATTCGTAGGAAGCGTACATTTTCATAGTAACTTGAAACTGTGAACTTTTTGTGATGCAATTCTCATAACGTGTGGGGGTGGAGGAGGAGTAGGAGTGTGGAGTGGGGGTTCACACCCCAAAATTTTGGTCCTTGAATGAAAAAATGTTGAATATCGCGTGAAATGTCGTTTTACAAGTTTTCGAGAGCATTGAATACGAATACCAGTTAATTTTTTAAATTTGGCTTCTCCATCCTCCTCTCCCACCCTTCTTTGGCTGCTCAGATTTTTAGAAAATTGAATAATTGCGTGATACATGGTGTATTTCGATACGAGTGGTTTCAAAATCACTTTGAAAACTCATTTGAATTCATTTTTTGGGTCATTCCATTTCAAATGAACCCAGTTTTTGATTTAAGTACTCCGAATATGCTGAAGAATTTCTTATATATGCTGTTCACATTTGGAAAGTGTGAACATCACTCTCCCTTGGGACAGGTGTAGTGATGTTGAGTTTTTTCCCAAACATTAGAAGTTTCTCGCCTTGATACTCAACCTTAGGTTAGATGGAAATGTTTGTAGCTTTTCAACGGTATAATTCAGAGTAGTTTCAACAGTATTCGTCAAATACTCGTATGTATGTATTTCAAAAGTTCGAATTTGAACTCCTGGAATAAGTTTGTTGTTTAACTATAATGTGTACATTTTAATTAGCCAAAAAATGCAAAATTTATGTAAAATCCACATTGTATCGTTGGAATGCATGTCTTAACCCGGAATATCATGTGGTATGGTTTCTCCCCATTTACAATATCAAATTACCTGCACAGGTTCTATGAAACACAAACAAAAGAGGAAAATTACTTACAGAAACCATTATCAAATAAAAAAAATAATCGGACCATAAAAAACCTTTTCTTTCGTTTTTTTTGTCGCCATTTTGTCGAATAAAATTTGAAAAATGGAAATTTTGGTTAGCATTTTCGATGTTGAAAACGGCCAAAGTATGTGTCATTCTGAGCGTTTTAAATGTGAAAGTATGCGATTTTAGGCATCTATACCCAAAATATGCACCATCGAATTGGGCCCATTTTACTCAAAATGTTCCTAAATCGCGAAGATCTAACGCGAAATGAGCAATCATATGACATATTCTCTTTTCAAGGAAAATGAGTCTTCAAAATTTGAAAATATTTCGAAGTTCATCCGCTATTTTTCCTTTGAAATGTTTCATCATCTTGTGACGTTTCTTCCATCTCAGCGACAAATAACTTATATATTTTCCAGATTTTTTTTTTACAGAGAAATTAGATTTGTCTTTTTTGGATGCCCTTTTATCTGCCTTCATAATTGTTACTAAGTATAGATGTAAAATATTGAAATATGCACATAAAGTAGTACCTATGCATTCAGAAAGGCTGAAATATGTCGTTTATACTTTTCATTACTTTTCAATTAGGTTATATAAAACACACACAAAAAAGGAGAAAAATTACTTACAAACAGTATAATCAAATTGGTCGATTAAGTAAAAACTCGATAATGGAAATTCTGGTCGACTTTTTTTAAATATGCTTAAAACAGCCTAAATAATTGTCCCTTTTGCTAGTTGATTTTCATATGGTCTTTACTGTAGAATTGCCAAATTTTTGTGAATTCTTCTGTTCGTTTTATGCCAAAATATTATTATTTATTCATCGATATCCATTTGAAGAAAAAAAAATACTTACAATTTTGTACACTTTTGTCGGGATCATTTTTCACAGTACCTTCAGGTGCATGCTGTACATAATTATTGGTTTGCGGGAAAATAATAAGAGTGATTTCAAAATCACTTTGAAAACTCATTAGAGTTTATTTTTTAGATCATTCCATGTCAAATGATTCCAGTTTTTGATTTAGATCCTTCGAATCTGCTCGAGAACTTCTTATACTTAAATGCTCTTCACATTTGGAAAATGTGTACATCGCTATCGTTAACCCTCGTCTTCCCTTGGGACAGGTGAAGTGAAGCTGTTGTGTTTTAAAGTATTGGTAATAATATCAATTTTTTTCTAGTATTTTGGAATCTAAACCGCGTCTTTTTTCCAGCTGGACGATCGGTAATGTGGTCTCCGCGATCCTTACAAAAAAAAAAAAAACAACTCACCTGATTAAATTTCCCTGCTTAATTGATTTTATAGTGCATGACGAGGCATTTGGACAATGACTTGGCATTGGAAAAAGCTTACGGGTGTAATAATCTTGTAATTATAAACACCCCCAAAAAAAAAAAAAAAAAAAAAAAAAAAAAACGAATAGTTATTAAAATCTGACAATATCTTTCTATCAACAAGAAGACGTGGAACTGAAAAATCAGACAAATAAAATTTTTATATTTATGCTGAATGTCTGAGGTGAGATCCCGTTGTTGTGGTTAGGAATGCCTTCAAAAGTTGTTTGACGAAAAATGTTAGAGCGTGAATCATTAAAGCAGTCAATAAAGCAACGAATTGACGCAAAAACTCTCCTGCAATCAGCGAATAGCTGATGACTTTTTTTTTAAAAATAAACTGAGATTGGTAATGGTATTTTGTCCTACTAGTAAATTAAAGCGATTTTTGTTGATTTTTGAGGTTTATTTCCCGAGCAGAGCGAGGGATGAAGTAATTAAAAATCGTCGAAAATCACTTTTTTATGGCTAAAAAGTTTTGAAGAAGGTGTTTTTTTCTTACAAGAATTTGAAAAAAAGTATCAAGTATGTAAATTCACAAATGAAAAATTCCTGTTTTAAATTTTTCAATGAAATGTTCTGATTGAAAGTTTGCCAAATTTTAGAGTCACGATTCTGAAATTTAAAAGAGATGATGAGTTTGGATGAATCTATGGAATAAAATGATTGGCGACTTGCTTATGTACCTACTTTTCACTTTGCTGATTTAGGCCGAAAAACTGAAGCTAGAACTCTCTTGCAATCAGCAAATAACTGATGACTTTTTTTCTTACTAATCTCGAAAATGGGCAAAAATTGTTGCTTTCTTCAAAAAATTCTAAAGAATCTCATCTTTTTCCAAAATGGCTTCCAAATTGTGCTTTTTTGTCAATTTCAAAAAAATATTTTCACTTTGAGGAAAATCAGAAATTGCGAAAGATTCTTTTTCCGGCTAAAAAGTTTTGAAGAAGCTGCTTTTTTTTTACATTGGGAAAAAGTAAGTATCAAGTATGTCATTTTGAGATTTTCTTTTTTTGACACAGAAATTAGATACCGTGTCTTTTTCCGATGCCTTTTTATCTGCCTTCATTATATCATTACTATAGATGTGAAATCTCGAATTATGCACGTAAAGTAGTATGCATTCAGAAAGTCTGAAATATGTCGTTTATAATGTACGTATTTATAAGCCAAAAACTGCAAAATACCTATGTAAAATCGACATTGTATCGTTAGAATTCATTTCACCATACCTAATGGTTTTTTTCTTCATTACCTTTCAATCAGGTTCTATAAAAAGCACAAACTACTAAAAAAGAGAAAAATTACTTACAAACAGTATAATCGAATTATGAATATCAATTAGGTTGTCTTGTCGTTTGTTTAATTGATTTTCATCGTTACGTGGCCTTTACTGTAAAATTCTCAAGTTTTGGAAATTCTTCTGTTCGTTTTATGCCAAAACGTTCCAGTTGAAGAAGAAAAAATACTTACAATTTTGTACACTTTAATGCTCTTCACATTTGAGGTGTGTAATCGCTTTTGTTGACTCTCGCCACCCTTGGGACAGGTTGAAGTGAAGTTGTGTATGTTCTTAGCGATTGAAGTTTCACGTCTTGATACCCAACTTTGGGGTAGAATTGCTGAAAGAAAGCTGCTGCATTTTGGAAATGTTTGTAGCTTTTTAAGAAGGCGATTGAGAGTGGTTTTAAAAGTATTCGCCAATTATTTCAATAGCGTAAAGTTGAACTTTTTGTGAACCTGCTCTGTTGTTGAAAGTTTGCCATGTTTTAAAGTCATGATTCAAGAATTTGAAGGAGAAGCTGCAAAGTGTACATTTCTATTAAGTTACATTTACCACTACGTGTGAAAGCTTTCATCATTTCTGTTAGTTCGTTATCAGGAAAATATTCTAGTTATTTCATAGACATCGTAGCTTTACAATCGATGTTTCTAGAATTTTGAAATCGAAACCGGGTCTTTTTTCCAGCTGGATAATCGTTAATGTGATCTCCGGGATCCTTAAAAAAAAAAAAAAACCTCGTCCAGTTTCTCTGCTTAGTGCTTACCTATTCATAATGTAATTGAATCATTTTGTCGTACGTTTCGTCATCTCAGCGACAAAGAGATAAATTGTCGAGATTTTTTCCTATGCAGAGAAATAATACCAGTTGAATTTTTTTTCCATCGTTTATTTCTTTTAAATCCTGAAAAATTATATTTGAAATTTCCATTTTGGATGTCCGATTCTAAAAGAAGAAAAAATGCAGGAATTTTCAAATTTTGAAAAACTTGATTTGAAAATTGTTTTAAAAATACTTTGAAATTCATTCCCTATTTTTGCGTTGAAATATTTCATCATTTTGATACGTCTCGTACATCTCAGCAACAAATAGATGAATTTTTGAGATTTTTTTTCGCAGAAAAATTATAATAATGTCCTCTTCCGATGCATTTTTATCTGCCTTCATTATCATTACGTCTTTAGATGTAAAATTTCGAATTATGAACATCTACCTACTATGCATTCAGAAAGCCTGAAATATGAATACCTACCATAATATTGTTTTTTTCGTATTACTTTTCAATTATGCTCTATGAAACACACACAAAAAAAAGAGAAAAATTACTTACAAACAGTATACTTAATCAAATTATATATGAACGTTATTAAAATAATTAGGTTGGATGTTTACAATTAGTCTTTTTAGTCATTTTGTTTACTTAATTGATTTTCATTGTAGCCTTTACTGTAAAATTCTCAAGTTTTGGGAATTCTTCTGTTCGTTTTATGCCAAAACATTAGGTACGTATTATTTTGTACATCTACGTACATCCATTTGAAGAAGAAAAAATACTCACAATTTTGTATACTTCTGTCGGGATCATTCTGCAGCTATCATCAGGAGTTTGCAATCAGCTTGCAGGCAAAAAATAGAGTGATTTCTATATCACTTTGAAAACTCATTTGAGTTTATTTTTTGGGTCATTCCATATCAAATGAACCCAGTTTTTGATTCAAGTCTTCTGTTCGTTTTATACTGTATGTACCAACGAAACATTATATTATTTACACTTACATCGACGTTCATTTTGAAGAAGAAAAAAATACTTACTTACAGGGATGGTTTTGTCAAAGGAGGGGAAATTTCAACAAGAGTTAAACGGGGGTATAAGTCCATTTTTGTAATTTTTGAGATAATTATGGTGATTGGGGGGCAATTGAAGTACGGCGGATCAACTGGTGTTGTCAGATTTTCGCTATCAGGTCGAGAACATGGTTTATTGACAACGTCGTTCAGTGAAAAATGGGGTATAAGTCCATCCAAGTTCTTTTACTTGCATTAATCTGTGCCTAAATATTTGCTGATAGTAACCGATAAATGCGCCCGAGAAAACAGCTGATTTTAGAAAAAAAATTCAATTTTTTTTCCATTTCAAATTTATTTTAAAAAATACGAGTAGGGTCATTCCATGTCAACTCAACCAACGTTTTTGGGTCATGTCCTTCGATTTCGCTCAAATTTTTTTCACAATACCTACCCACCCAGTAAGTAAGAAAGCCGCAATCAGTTTGGTCCCAGCCCCCTCAGGGGGCGGGTGGGGGGGGCTTCCATTATTTTCACATTGTCTCGAGGTACTCAACTTCAGCAGCCCATTTCTCCAAAACTATGATACTTTGATCAAAACTGATTTCACAGTTCGAAAGGGCATTGAATTTTGAACTTTTTAAGCATTTTGAAATTTTCAAAAGTTGAAAGTTGAACTTACAATTTGAAAGTTCAAATTTCAAAATGGCACTGTAAGTGGGAGCTACCATTTAAAATTTTGAAAAAATTTCCATAGATGTACATTTTGATACTTTTTTGAAATATTTAGGTTTCGAGTTGGGACTCGTAGACGGAGGGGGAGCACCCCCACCCCCAGTTTTGGGTGAAACTTTCGAAAGAAAATCTGGGGCATGTGATATATCGAATTGTATGTTTTTGGTAACGCTGAACACGAATATGACGTTAGATTTTTGATAGGACCCCATCCACGGTCCCCAGCACCTCCCCAAAGGGGGTAAAAGTTCAAAAAAGTGTTTTTGTTCGTGCGACACATGGAATAATATGTTTTCGGTGACGCTGAACACGAATATGACGTCAGATTTTTGATTGAACCTCATCCACGGCCACCTGCACCTTCCCAAAGGGGGTAACCCAAAAAAATAGTAACATTCGTGTGACACATGAAATAGTATGTTTTCGATATCGCAGAACACGAATATAGCCATACTTTTTTTAAATCGACCTCACCCATGGCCCCCAGAACCTCCCCCAATAGGTAAAATTCCAAAAAAATTGTTGGGGGCCGTGGATGAGGTCCAATCAAAAATCTGACGTCATATTCGTGTTCAGCGTCACCAAAAACATATTATTCCATGTGTCGCACGAACAAAACACTTTTTTGAACATTCATCCCCTTTGGGGAGGTGCTGGGGGCCGTGGATGGGGTCCTATCAAAAATCTAACGTCATATTCGTGTTCAGCGTTGCCAAAAACATTCAATTCGATATATCACATGCCCCAGATTTTCTTTCGAAAGTTTCACCCAAAATTGGGGGTGGGGGTGCTCCCCCTCCGTCTACGAGTCCCAACTCGAAACCTAAATATTTCAAAAAAGTATCAGAATGTACATCTATGGAAATTTTTTCAAAATTTTAAATGGTAGCTCCCACTCACAGTGCCATTTTGAAATTTGAACTTTCAAATTAAAAGTTCAACTTTCAACTTTTGAAAATTTCAAAATACTTGAAAAGTTCAAAATTCAATGCCCTTTCGAACTGTGAAACCAGTTTTGATCAAAGTATCATAGTTTTGGAGGAATGGGTTGCTGAAGTTGAGTATCTCGGGACAATGTGAAAATAATGGAAGCCCCCCCCACCCCACCCCCCTGAGGGGGCTGCGACCAAACTGATTGTGGATTTCTTACTTACTGGGTGGGTAGATCTAGATATTGCAAAAAAAAATTGAGCGAAATCGAAGGGCATGACCCAAAAACGTTGGTTGAGTTGACATGGAATGACCCTAAGGTGAATAAATAAATCATAAAATACAAATAGCAATATGTAATCATGAGGCTGTTAAAGTCATTAGTCAGCTCAGGTAAGCTAATTTAACGAACCAAGCTTTTACGATCGTGAAAGCTCCTTATCATTTCTGTTAGTTCGTTATCAGGAAAATATTCTACTTCTTTCGTAGGCATTGTATTTGTAGCTTTTCGAGTAGATACATACAATGGAGTTTCCTGGTATTTTGAAATCGAAACCGCGTCTTTTTTCCAGCTGAAGTGATCGTTAATATGATTTCTGCAATCCTTTCAAAAAAAAAAAAAAAAAAAAAACTTTTCACCCTCACCGATTTTCTTTTATGGTCCATTCATACCTGCATCGACGGTTGTCATATTATATGGTCTTCTTTACCCAAAATGGGGGTCGGTTGGTACAGGTACCTAAGAAACGGAATTAATTCGATTTCTCACAAGAAAATATCAATTTTCCTTCTCCTACAGGTACCTAACAGTATAATAATAATGAGTTTGGATGAATTTTCTGTGGAATAAAATGATTGGCGACTTACTTACTTTTCACTTGGCTCATATACACCGAAAAACTGAAACCAAAACTTTCTTGCAATCAGCGAATAGCTGATGACCTTTTTTTTCCATCAACTTTTTATTTTTATTATTTTTCACCAAATTCTAAAAAATCTCAATTTTTTCCCAAAATTGAATGAAAATTTCGCTTTTTTGTGAATTAAAAAAAAATCACTTTTGAGAAAATCAATTGCGAATAATTCTTTTTTATGGCTAAAAGGTTTGCCTTCATTATCGTTAATAGATGTAAAATCTCGAATTATGAATATAGAAATACTAGATACGCATTCAGAATGTCTGAAATAATTATGTCGTTTATAATGTACTTATAAGCCAAAAACTGCAAAATATGTAAAATGGACGTTGTAACGTTAGAATGCATTTAACCATGAATACCATAATATGGTTTTTTTCTTCATTACCTTTCAATTAGGTTCTATAAAACACACAGAACAAAACTAAAAAAGAGAAAAATTACTTACAAACAGTATAATCGAATTATGAATATAATTAATTTAAAAAATCTTCGACGCTTGATTCCGATACACATTTTTGAAGTCCTGTTTTGAAAATTTCCATCGAAAATCCGTCCTCTTTCTCAGGATTAATTTTATTTTTCATAGCCAATTAACGAGTACCTACCTAGTATTTTCATAATGCTAAGCGATAATACATATTTTTGCGCAAAATTCGAAAAAGTTACCTGCAGTTGTTTTCGTCAACGATGATTTGAAATTTTGGGGCGGTAGACGTAAAAAAAATTGCCTTAATGGTAGGCTGCAATACATTGTTTTTTGAATTCAATTTTATTAAAATCACACATCTTTCTATCAACAAGAAGACGCGGAGCTGAAAAATCAGTAAAATAAAATTTTCAAATTAATGCTATATGTGTGAGATGAGATCATTTTGGTTATGTCATCAAAAGTTGTTGAACGAAAAATTCAAAAGCTTGAACCATTAAAGCAGTCAATAAGCAATAATTTTATGCTAAAACTCTCTCGCAATCAGCGAATAAGACACTTAATTGCCATTCAGCCATTGGATCAGGAGTCATCCCTAAACCGTGACCACATAAATTGTTTTCGAAAACTGAGTCATTTACTTTGACTATTTTGAAGACCTGAATCTAATTGAAGCATTAGACGAGATTCACACTATTACATATCGAGGCATATGAGCAAGTCATTGTCTGACGGACATACCAGATTATTTTTGGACTCTACTCCATCGTAAAATTCATCGAATCCGTTGAAAAAATCAAATGGACAGTATCTAGTGCTTAAAAACGTGACGAACTCGATTTTAAAAAATTCGACTTGTGGTACCTTCTCGCTTAAGAGAGTTCACATCTGTTCCAAAGTTTTGTCTATTGAAATTTTGAAAGTTGAATTTTCAAAATTTTGAAATCAGCATTGCAAAAATTGAAAATGAAAAAAACAATCAAAATTAAGTTGTTTCATTCAAGTTTGTCATTTTTGTATTCCCTATCAAAGTAATAAATAACTATACGTATTACGTATATATATTTTTTCATATTTTACAATTAGGTTGTATAAAACAAAAATAAACGAGAAAAATCACTTACTTACAAAGTTATAAACAGCATGATTTAATTACATACACAACCATCAATTTTATCAATTTTCTTTCCTTTCAAAATGTGTCACTTTTCATCCAGCTTCTTCGAAAAAGGAGGGGGAAGAAAATGATTCACGAGAGAAACAATTCAACAGTCGTCACATTTTATGTAATTGGATTTTTTCCCCTTTGTATAATATTGAATCATTTTGTGAAGTTTCGTCCATCTCAGCAACAAATAAGTAGATGACCCCCCCCCTTATTTAAAAAATTGAATGCGTCTTTTTCTGATGAATTTTTTCTGCCTTCTTTATCATTACTTACGTAGCCCTATCGCTTTTAAACGAAAAATTAGTCTTCAAAATTTCCTCAATCTAATTCAAAGTGTGCCTGATAGAAAAACATTTTCCATCATGATACTAAGTACATATAAAGGAAACAGAAAATCGTCGGTTGATTTTTCATATGGCCCTGCCTGTAAATTTTTCAAGTTTTGGGAATTCTTCTGCTCGTTTTATATCTACCAATAAAACATTGTTATTTATACTTCAACATCCATTTGAAGAAGTCGCTATCATTGACCCTCATACTCCCTTGGGAAAAATTAAGTTTCTCGTCTTGATGCCATTCAATACCGTTATAGGTATTAGTAGGCCTAGTAATGATATGTAGATGAAAAATCAGGCTTGAAAAAAGCTTTACACAATAATTGGTCCTTGTGGCTTATCCAAGTGTTCTTGAAATACATATTTTTGAGCATTTTCATTATTTAACCACTCCTGTGATTCACAAAGGTTGGCAAAACAATCGTCGAATTCTTCGTTATTTTTTGAAGATGCCAAATTTCGTGTGAAATAGGTGTTTTTTGCTTACAAGAATTTGAAAAAAGTATGAGTTGTTGGTATAGTAGGTAATAGAAAAATCCCTTTTTCACATTATTTATTCCCAAAATATGCGAAATATATGCACTATCAAATGGGGCTCATAGAAAAATATTTTCCTCCATGATACCTAATAAGTAGGTATAAAGGAAACAGAAAATCGTCAATTGATTTTCATATGGCCCTTATTGTAAAATTTCCAAGTTTTGGGAATTATTCTGTTCGTTTTGTACAATAAGCGGAAACATTATTATTTATACCTACATCGATATCCATTTGAAGAAAAGAAAATTCTTACAATTTTGTATACTGAATTTTTCGTTTTCCAGACGTGATATTTTCATATAACTCGGTTTGCGGAAAAAAATGAAGTGATTTCAGAATCACTTTGAAAAACTCATTTGAATTCATTTTGTGAGTGATTCCATGACAAATGAAGCCAGTTTTTGATTCAAGTTCTCCGAATCATAGGTATCCAAGAAAGAACCGAAATATTCAATTTCTCATGATTTTCCTGCTCCTGCAAGTACCTAAATGTACAATAATGATGAATTTGGATGCATTTTCTATGGAATAAAATGATTGACGAATTACGTCTTACTTTTCACTTTCTTGATATTTTTTATTTATTAAAAAAAAAAAAGGGGTTCATTATTGAATATTATTTACATCTTATAATTGCCTATTCCTGCAGTGAGGGGGCGAGGCTTAGGCCCTGCCCCCTCTGCAGGAATTTACTAACAGTGTAATCGAATTATGAATATAGAAAAAAGTCATTGTGGCTGTTTACAATTGGTTTTTTTAATCATTTTCTTTAATTGATTTTCATCGTGGCCCTTACCGTAAAATTCCCAAGTTTTGGGAATACTTCTGTTCGTTTTATGCCAAAACATTCCATTTGAAGAAGAAAAAATACTTACAATTTAATGCTCTTCACATTTGATGTACGCGCGTGAATCGACAGCTCGGTTGAAGTGAAGTTATTTATGTTCCTAACGATGGATGTTTCATGTCTCGATACCTAATTTTGGGGTAGAATTGCTGAGAGATAGGTGTTGAAATTTGGAAATGTTTGTAGCGTTTCAAGAAGGTGATTGAGAGTGGTTTTAAAAAAGTATTCGCCGATTATTTCAATAGTGTGAAGTTGAACTTTTTGTCAGCCTGCTCTGTTGTAGAAAGTTTGCCAAGTTTTAAAGTCATGATTCAAGAAATTGAAGGAGAAGCTGCGAAGTGTACATTTCCATTACATTTACCACTACCTGAAAGCTTTTAGCATTTCTGTTAGTTCGATATCAGGATAATACTCTACTTCTTTCATAGACATGGTAGCTTTACAATCGATGTTTCTAGAATTTTGGAATCGAAACCGGGTCTTTTTTCCAGCTAGATGATCGTTGATATGATCTCTGCGATCCTTAAAAAAACACCTCATCAAATTTCTCTGCTTACCTATTTATATAGTACCTATTTTTATTTACACTTACTCATGACTATTCAATTTCTCATGAGAAAATGTCATTTTTTTTTCTTTTACAGGTAGGTACACCTAACAGTACAATAATGATGAGTTCGGATGAATTTTCTATGGAATAAAATTATTGGCGACTTACTTACTTTTCACTTTGCTGATCTTACATCGAAAAACTGGAGCTGTAGGATTTCAGCTATATCTGTTGAATGTACGTATCTAGAGAAATTTTATTATTCGCATCTTCAATCATAAAAATTTCAAATCGCTATCTTCGGTACTTAATTCTGATACACATTTTCGAAGTTCTGTTTTGAAAGTTTTCATCGAAAATCCGTCCTCTTTCTCAGGATTTATTTTAATTTTTATAGCCAATTAACGAGTAGGTAGTATTTTTATAATACTAAGCGATAATATTTTTGCGCCTAATTCGAAAAAGTTACTTGTCAACGATGAATTGAAATTTTGGGGTGAGATTCAAAAAAAAATTGCCTTGAATGGTACATATGTGCAATAAATTGTTTTTTGAATTCAATTTTCTAAAAATCAGACATCTTTCCATTAACAAGAAGAACTGGAACTGAAACAAATTGATGCTGAATGTCCGAATGGGATCATTTCCGTTATGGCACCAAAAGTTGTTGAACGAAAAATTTAAAAGCGTGAACCATTAAAACAGCCAATAATCCATACGTTTATGCATAAACAGAAACTCTCTTGCAATCAGTATCAGTCGATACCTCGATAAGTATTTCCATTCTTTGTTTTTCGTAACATATACTCGTTTGATAAGTTCATTCTTGAATTAAGTACATTTCAAATATGAATTTTATAACGAATCATTACTTTGATCACATGAATTGTTTTTGAAGACAGAGTCATTTACCTCGACATATCAAGGCAGATGAGCAAGTCATCGCCTGATCGGCACACCAGATTGTTTTTGGACTCTATTCCATCGTAAAAATCATCGATTCCGTTGAAAAAATCAAATGGAGTGCTTAAAAACGCGATGAACTCGATTTTCAAAAATTCGATTTGTGGGACCTTCTCGCTTGAGAGAGTTCACATTTGTTTCAAAGTTTTGTGCATTGAAATTTTGATAGTCGAATTTTCAAAATTTTGAAATCAGCATTTGCAAGAATTTGAAAAAACAATAAAAATTGGGTACGTCGTTTCATTCAAATCGGTCATTTTTGTATTTCTTATCAAGTAAATATTTTTTTTTGTTTTTTTATTAAATATTTTACAATTAGGTTGTATAAAACAAATATAAACGAGAAAAATTACGTCTTACAAACAGCATAATCGAATTTTAGTACATACCTATGCTTTTGTTTTCATTATCTAAAAAGAAAAAAAAATTACTTACAAACAGCATAGGCTGATCGAATATTTTTATGCGATTGAAAAGAGATGGTAGGATTTGTTTTTTTATTCATTTATCGAGTACCTAAAAACTTGTAAAATTGAAATTTTGGACGATATTTTCAATGCAAAAGATGCGCAATTAAATGGGCTGCATTGGTATTCAAAAAGCCTGAAATATGTAGTTTATAATGGAGGTATTTGTAAGCCTGAAAATGCAAATTGAGCACAATCAACGTTGTATCGATGGAATGCATGTTTTACATAATCAGAACACCACAATATGGTTTTTTCCAATTAGGTTCTACAGGGTGTTCGGGGAGTGATGGTACAAACTTCAGACTTGGATATAACCGGATACGAGCGAAAAAAAAACACACATAAGATGAACAAGTTGCCTATTTTGAAAATTGAAGGGGCAAAATACGTTTTTAAAATCTGAGAGCCAAAATCCAATTTTTGACTATTGGGGGAGGGGGGGCTCGGTAGTACTTTGAAAAATGGAGAAAATTACCTATTATGAATTTCTTTTTGCCTAACTTGCAAATTGAAGGGGTTACCAATGATTTTTAATCTCAAAAAATCGCCATGAAAAAAATAATCTGTGAAATGAATATTACGTCGAAAAATGAACAATAAAAAGTTTTTGAAGCTCGACAATTTTCGATTTGCTAAAAGTTCCATTAAAATTTACAATTTTCGAGCTTGACAAACTTCTTGAATTTTAGAGTAAGAAGAAAAATGATCGCGATGAATTTTTTTCATTTTTTGACGTAGTATTGGTTCCGCATTTATTTTTTTTATCGCGATTTTTTGAAATTTAAAATCATTTGTAGCCACTTCAATTTGCAGGTTGAGCAATACGTCGTATAGGTGATTTTGTTGATTTTTCAGAGTACTACCGACTCTCATGGTCAAAATTGGATTTCAGCTCTTTGATTTTGAAAACGTATTTTGCCCCTTTCAATTTTCAAAATAGGCAATTTGTTCATCTTACGTTTTTTTTCACTCGTACATTATTAATTTATACCTTCTTCGATATCCATTTGAAGAAGAAAAACTACTTACAATTTTGTACACTGAATTTGCCGGGATGATGTCGAGTTTCTCTTGAAGGCATGATTCGATAATTTGAAGAAGAATCTAGGAAGCGTACATTATCATGGTAACTTAAAACTGTAAGCTGTTTTTGATGCAATTCTCATTACGTGAAGAGGAGGAAAAGGAGGAAGAGTAGGAGGAGGAGAGCAGCAGCAGCAGCAGTAGCAGCAGGGGAGGGGGGTTCAACGCTTCAAAATTTCGGTCAAAATATTTGAAAAAAAAGTTGAATATCGTGCGAAATGTCGGGCATATACAATTTGGGCACATCCTCACTCCTGGCATACAAACTGGGCACACTGCTAGAAATCGCCCTCTAATGACACATACAAATTGGGCACATACAAACTGGGCACACTAGAAAAAAAAGAACGAAAAGAGCACATACAAACTGGGCACACAGGAAAGAATGAACCTCGCATTTAAAACTTTTATTTAAAAACTTGAATGTAAAAAATTTGTCACACCTAACCTGCGCATAAATACGCAAGTAGGTACCTAGTTTAGGTACAGTACTCTAATACGGATAATAGGGATGGATGTAAGTTTAATTTTATGTACCTAACAAGGGAGGTGCCCCAGGTGACATCCACCGATTTCAAAGATTCTTGCACCATTAGATAGAGGACATCAAATTTAGCCTAACCACAATTAATTTTCAGGTGCTGAAGTTGATATTACGATTTTTGAGAGCGATTTTTCGATTTTTCACATCTCGTAAGTATAAATCCAAGTAGCAATTTTGAAAAATTGATCAAAAATAGCCGGCGCAGGTCGCATATTGAAAACTTCCATATTATTTGGGAATTTTAATACATATGATGAAACTGACCCACAGTGAAATTTGTTGCTGCTGAAGTTGATATTTTGGCCGTGCAGGGCGATTTTTCGATTTTCACATTGCATATTTTGAAATAAAAATTGGTCAAAAAATATCAACTGAAAATTTCACCACGGGCTAGTCTCATGATATGTATTAAAATAATGCCCAAATATTACGAGAGGATTTGGTATGCGACCTGGGCCGACGATTTCTGGGCAATTTTTCAAAATTGCCATGTGAAAATCGAAAAATCTCCTTGGATTACTGAAATATCTACTTCAGCAGCTGAAAATTTGGGGTCAGGCTATGTCCGATGTCCTCTATTCAATGTTGCAAAAATCGTTGAAATCGGTGAATGTCACCAGTGGCACCTTCCTTGTAAGTATTGTAAGTACATTAATTAGCAGAGTAGGTACTAGGTACCTACTTTGTTGACGAGTACCTACATATGTACAATTGTACATCTTAGATTAAATCTATTGAGAACATATGTGTGGATACATGTCCTATCTATTTTACCTATTTGATTATTTTCTAGTGTGTCGAAATAGTATGGCTTCTTTTCGATTTCGTTCATTTTTTCTAATGTGCCCAATTTGTATGTGTTCCTTTCGATTTCGTTCGCTCATTCTAATGTGCCCAATTTGTATGTGTTCCTTTCGTTCTTTTTTTCTTATGTGCCCAGTTTGTATGTGTCATTACTGACCCCCTGGTGTGCTTGCTTATCTTGTGCCCAAATTGTATATGCCCGAAATGTCGTTTCATACGTTTTCAAGAGCATTGGATACGAATCTCAGCTGATTTTTTAAAATTTGACTTCTTCATCTTCCTCTTTCACCTATCCATTGGCTGCTCAGATTTTAGCCCTTATTGTGAAATTTCGAAGTTTTGGGAATTCCGCTGTTCGTTTTATACCAATAAAACATTGTTATTTTATACATCGACATTCATTTGAAGAAAAAAAAATACTTACAGTTTTATACACTAAACTTGTCGTGATCATAAAAGTAGCTTTTTTGTGTTTGGGCGTATAAATGAGAGCGATTTCAAAATTACTTTGAAAACTCATTGGAATTCATTTCTTGGAACCCATGTCAAATGAACCCAGTTTTCAATTTAGGCCCTCCGAATCTGCTTGAATAATTTTTTATATGCTTATCACATTTGGAAAGTGTGAACATTTTATCCCGAAATACCATGGTATGGTCTCCCACCCTCCCCAACTTTTCCAAATAATTGGGTTCCTTAAAACACACACACAAAAAAAGAGAAAAATTACTTACAAATACATACCATCATCGAATTATCATTAGTGTTATTCTGGAAACGGTCAAATGTATTTTCATAAGCATTCATTCCAAAAATACAAATACATACGTAAAATATGCGCAATCAAACTGGGCTCATTTTACCCGAAATGTTCCTATAAATCGCGAAGATCCAACCAAAATGCGCAATCATTGACGTATCGCAATTCAAGGGAAATGAGTCTTCTAAATCTCCTAAATCAAGTTCGAAGTGTGACACGATATATGAATATTTTCCACTGAGAATTTCCAAGTTTTGGGAATTCTTCGATTCGTTTCACACCGAAACATTATTTATTCATACGTCGACAATCGACATCCATTTGAAGAAGAAAGAATTTGTCATTTTTGGGTGATGGGTTTTGGGGGGAAAAATTAGAGTGATTTTCAAAATCACTTTGAAAACTCATTTGAGTTCATTTTTTGGACCATTCCATGTCAAATGGTACTAGTTTTTGATTTAGATCCTTCGAATCACGAGCGTCTGGAGTCTGACATTACACAAAACCTATCCGCCAATCAGAATCTGTTAGGGAGGAGTTTCTCGTTATCACGTTTGAATCATATAATCAGGTGCAAAGGAACTCAATTTAAAAAAAAAAAAAAAAACATCAAAAATGTAAAATTTCTATGATGAAATAAATGAATAAATAAAATTAATATACTTCCATCAATTCAAATGTCACAAAAAAGCGAAAACATGTCCAAATTGACTTGGTAAGATCGTTGATTTTCGTGTGTGTGTGTTGTGATGTTACTGATTATTAAAAAAATACGTAATGAAAATGATTTAGTTTTTTTATTTATCTACATAATTTCAATAGTACCTGTGTCATTTGTGCAGAAAGATTTTGCGAAATATACAACACTTCGAACGCATTTGAAGAAAATAAATTCATATATGTTTCAAGAGTATATCTCTTGAAACATCATCCATTCAAGACCTCGTTCTTGGGAAGAAGGCGTTTTCAAATTCAATTGCTCACACTTCTCAAAGTCCTTCAATTTAATTATTTAAATCATTATTATACTTAATCATCATCTTCTCTCTTACTTAAGTATACTTTACCAGTTCGCTTTTTCTGAAATCTGAAATGAAATGAATGATGTTTCAAAGTGAGATTGACTGTTATCTATTTTGGTAACAAACTACTTTTTCAACGTAGTATGATAAGGATTTTGTGATTACTTCATTATTTTCATTTTGTGCTGAATTAAACAGTCATCTACGTTTATTTTTTTACTTTATCGATCATTTATACATTCAAAATAGTTCAAATTGAAAGGATGATGAAAAGCACAAAAATAAATAAAGTGCTACTTGCAATATGATTGGCGGATAGGTTTTGTGTAATGTCAGACTCCAGACGCTCGTCTTCGAATCTGCTCGAGAACTTCTTATAAATGCTCTTCGCATTTGGGAAGTGTGCACATCGCTATCGTTAACCCTTTTCTTCCCTTGGGACAGGTATAGTGAAATTGTGTTTTGAAGTATTGATAATAATATCAATTTTTTTCTAATATTTTGCAATCGAAACCACGTCTTTTTTCCAGCTGGACGATCGTTAATGTGTGGTCTCCGCGATCCTTACAAAAAGAAAAAAAAACAACCCACCTGATTAAAAATTTCTCTGCTTAATTTAATTTGTAGTAATTTATATGTAGTGCATTTGTATTTGGACAGTGACTTGGCATTGGAAAAAGACGAATGTTATAAAAATCAGACAATATCTTTCCATCAACAAGAAGTCGTGGAACTGAAAAATCAGACAAATAAAATTTTTAGATTGATGCTAAATGTCTGAGGTGAGATCATGTTGTTGCGGTTATGCCTTCAAAAGTTGTTTGACGAAAAATGTAGAAGCGTGAATCATTAAAGCAGTCAATAAAGCAACGAGTTGATGCAAAAACTCTCTTGCAATCAGCGAATAGCTGATGACTTTTTTTTATAACAACAAAATTAGAATGGTAAAAAATTGTCACGTTTTTCAAAAAATTCTAAGAAATCTAAACTCTCTCAAAATGGCTTAGAAATTTTACTTTTTTGTCAATTTCTAACAAATATTTTCACTATTAGGAAAATCAGAAATTGCAAAAAGTTCTTTTTTATGGCTAAAAAGTTTCGAAAAAGTTATTTTTTTCTTACAAGAATTAATTTTAAAAAAAGTATCAAGTACGTAAATTTACTAGGTAACGAAAAATTTTTCAATGAAATGTTCTGATTGAAAGTTTGCCAAATTTTAGAGCCGCGATTCTAAAATTTGAAAGAGATGATCAGTTTGGATGAATTTTCTATGGAATGAAATGATCGGCGACTTGTACTCACTTTGCTCATATATATTGAAAAACTGAAGCCAAAACTCTCTTGCAATCAGCAAATAGCTGATGAGTTTTTTTCTTACAGAGATGAAAAAATTACAGGTTTCTCATCTTCGTACCCCATTTCATGCACTATAAATCAATACTTATTAAGGTGTACATATAAAGAAATCATAAAAATATAGCAATAATCACGAGACTGTAAAGTCATAGTCAGCTCACGAATAAGCTAATTTTATCCGAACCTAGCTTTACAATCGTGAAAGCTCCTCATTTCTGTTTGTTCGTTATTAGGAAAATATTCTATTTCTTTCATAGACATCGTAGCTTTACAATCGATTTTTCTAGTATTTGTATAATGGAATCGAAACCGCGTCTGTTTTCCTATTGAATGATCGGTAATATGAATTCTACGATCCTTAAAAAAAAAAAAAAAACTTCTCACCAACGATGTGCTCAACTATTTTGTGTATTATAAATGACATGACTATTATTTTATATTGCATACTGACTTACATCATCGTTAGTCTTTTCTTCTATGGTCCATTTAGACCTAGGTACCTACACAGTCGAATGTCGTAGTCTTTTTTTCACCCGAAATTGGTAGGTAGGTATGTAGTACCTAGGTACCCAAGAAACAGAATATTCAATTTTTCATTAGAGAATATCAATTTTCCTTCTCCTACAGGTACCTAACAGTACAATAATGATGAGTTTGGATGAATTTTCTATAAAATAAAATGATCGGCGGCTTACTTACTTTTCACTTTGCTGATCCTAAACCGAAAAACTAAAACCATAGGATTTCAGCAATCTATTGAATGTATGTAAAGAAATTGTATTATTCGCATCTTCTATCTTGAATTTCAAATCACCATCTTCGGCACTTGATTCCGATACACGTTTTTGAAGTCCTGTTTTGAAAGTTTTCATCGAAAATCCGTCCTCTTTCTCCGGATTCATTTTATTTTTTATAGCCAATCAACGACTAGTATTTTTATAATGCTAAGCGATAATATTTTTGAGCCAAATTTTAAAAAGTTACCTGTAGTTGTTTTCGTCAACGATAAATTGAAATTTTGTGGTAGGATTCGTAAATAAAAATTGCCTTAAATGATACAATAAATTATTTTTTGAATTCAATTTTATAAAAATCAGACATCTTTCTATCAACAAGAAGACGTGGAAGTGAAAAAATCAGATCGAGAAATTGAATTTTCAAATTGATGCTGAAGGTGTGAAGTAAGATCATGTTGATTATGCCACCAAAAGTTTGTTGTTGAACGAAAAATTTAAAAGTGTGAACCATTAAAGCAATCAATAAACAATAAGTGTATGCATAAAGTTTCTTGCAATCAGTATCAAACGATACCTCGATTATTTCAATTCAGTATGCTACGAGTGATCATAGATATTATAATTGGTTCATTCTTGAACTATTTCAAATGAATAATATATTTTATAACGAATCATTACCTTTATCACATGAATTGTTTTTGAAGACTGAGTCCTTTACCTCGACTATATTGAAGACTTGAATCTAATTAAAGCATTAGACGAGATTCACACCATTATATATCAAAGCAGATGAGCAAGTCATCGCCTGATCGGCACACCAGATTATTTTTGGACTCTATTCCATCGTAAAAATCATCGATTCCGTTGAAAAAATCAAATGGACAGTATCTAGTGCTTAAAAACGTGATGAACTCGATTTTCAAAAATTCGATTTGTGGGACCTTCTCGCTTAAGAGAGTTCACATTTGTTTCTAAGTTTTGTGCATTGAAATTTTGGTAGTCGAATTTTCAAAATTTTTCAAATCAGCATTCGCAAGAATTTGAAAAAACAATCAAAATTACGTCGTCTCATTCAAATCGGTCATTTCTGTATTTCTTATCAAGTAAATATTTTTTTTGTTTTTGTTTTTTTTTAATATTTTACAATTTGGTTGTATGAAACAAAATTAGACGAGAAAAATTACTTACTTAGTTAGCATACAAAGTTACAAACAGCATTATTTGTTCTTTGGAACTATTGTCACTTTGAAATATTTCATCATTTTGTGACGTTTTGCCCATCTCGGCGATAAACAGATGACGAGATTTTTTATTTTTGCAGAGAAATTAGATGTGTCTTCTACCGATGCATTTTTTTCTGCCTTCATTATCATTACTAGATGTAAAATCTCGAATTATGCACGTAAAATAGTATTCATTCAAGAAGCCTAAAATATGTCGTTGAAATGTATTTTTTAACCAGAATACCATAGTTAGTACGTACTACGTACCTAGTATGTTTTTTCCTGATTTTTCCCCCATCAGGTTGTATATAAAACACACAAAAAAAAGAGAAAAATTACGTCTTACAAACAGCATAATCGAATTTTAGTACTTATGCTTTTGTTTTCATTATCTAAAAAGAAAAAAAATCACTTACAAACAGCATAGGTTGATCGAATATTTTTATTCTTTAAACAAGTGATACCAGGATTTGTTTTTTTATTCATTTATCGAGTATCTAAAACTTGTAAAATTGAAATTTTGGGCGATATTTTCAATGCAAAAGATGCGCAATTAACTAAATGGGCTGCATTGGTATTCAAAAAGCCTGAAATACATGTCGTTTATAATGGAGGTATTTATTTTGTAAGCCTGAAAATGCAAATTGGGCACAATCAACGTTGTATCGTTGGAATGCATGTTTTACATAATCAGAACACCACAGTATGGTTTTTTCCAATTAGGTTCTACAGGGTGTTCGGGGAGTGATGGTACAAACTTCAGACTTGGATATGACCGGATGCGAGCGAAAAAAAAACACACGTAAGATGAACAAGTTGCCTATTTTGAAAATTGAAGGGGCAAAATACGTTTTTAAAATCTGAGAGCCAAAATCCAATTTTTGACTATTGGGGGAAGGGGGGGGGGGGGTCGGTAGTATTTTGAAAAATGGAGAAAATTACTTATTATGAATTTCTTTGCCTAACTTGCAAATTGAAGGGGTTACCAATGATTTTTAATCTCAAAAAATCGCCATGAAAAAAATAATCTGGGAAATGAATATTACGTCGAAAAATGAACAAATTTCGTTACCATTCTTATTTTTTTTCTTACTGTAAAATTTAAAAAGTTTTTGAAGCTCGACAATTTTCGATTTGCTAAAAGTTTCATTATATTTACAATTTTCGAGCTTGAAAAACTTCCTGAATTTTAGAGCAAGAAGAAAAATGATCGTAACAATTTTTTTTCATTTTTTGACGTAGTATTGGTTCCGCATTTATTTTTTTTACCGAGATTTTTTGAAATTGAAAATCATCTGTAGCCCCTTCAATTTGCAGGTTGGGCAATACGTCGTATAGGTGATTTTGTTGATTTTTCAGAGTACTACTGACCCTCACGGTCAAAATTGGATTTCAGCTCTTAGATTTTGAAAACGTATTTTGCCCCTTTCAATTTTCAAAATAGGCAATTTGTTCATCTTACGTTTTTTTTTACTCGTACATTATTAATTTATACCTTCTGATATCCTTTTGAAGAAGAAAAACTGCTTACTATTTTGTACACTGAATTTGCCGGGATCATGACGAGTTTCTCTTGGAGGCATGATTCGATAATTTGAAGAAGAATCTAGGAAGCGTACACTATCATGGTAACTTAAAACTGTAAGCTGTTTTTGATGCAATTCTTATTACGTGAAGAGGAGGAAAAGGAGGAAGAGTAGGAGGAGGAGGAGCAGCAGCATCAGCAGCAGTAGTAGCAGCAGGGGGAGGGGGGGGGGTTCAAAGCTTCAAAAGTTCGGTCAACATATTTGAAAAAAAAAGTTGAATATCGTGTGAAATGTTGTTTCATACGTTTTCAATAGCATTGGAATACGAATCTCAGCTGATTTTTTAAAATTTGACTTCTTCATCTTCTTCTCTCACCTATTCATTGGCTGCTCAGATTTCAGCCCTTATTGTAAAATTTCCGAAGTTTTAGGAATTCCTCTGTTCGTTTGTATACCAATAAAACGTTGTTATCTTATACATCGACATCCATTTGAAGAAGAAAAAATACTTACAGTTTTATACACTATAAGCTTGTCGTGATTATAATTTTTATGGGTAGTAGCTTTGTCGCGTGATTTACTCGGTTTGCGCGTACAAATGAGAGTGATTTCAAAATAACTTTTGGAAACTCAGTTGAATTCATTTCATGGGTTATTCCATGTCGAATGATCCCAGTTTTTGATTTAGGCCTTCCGAATACACTGAAGAATTTTTTATATGCTTCTCACATTTGGAAAGTGTGAACATTTTAACCCGGAATACTATCGTATGGTTTCCCACTCCCATCCCCCCCCCCAGTTATTTCCCAATCAATTAGGTTCTTTAAAACACGCACAAAAAAAGAGAAAAATTACTTACAAACACGAATCAAATTTTTTATTAGACAGTTAGACACCCGGAAATAAACGTGCACTGTTCGATTATATGTATTTACAACTACGAACGTTTTGTGATGTGTCGGAGTGAAGGGGAGGGGGCATTGAATACAAATACTAGTTGGATTTTTTTTCATCGTATAGGTAGGTACTTTTTTTAAATCCTGAAAAATTAGATTGATTTCTGCGATACTTACTTGAGAAAAAAAATCTCATCTAATTTCTGTGCTGCAGCCTGCTCACCTGTTTATTTATAAAGTAAATTACCAACATTTATGACTATTATTTCATATTGCATACTGACTTACATCATCTTCAGTTTTTTTCTTCTATGGTCCATTTATACCCAGGTACCTATAGTACCTACACTGTCGAATGTCATATTCTCTTTTTTGCCCGAAATGGGTATACGTAAGTACCAAAGAAACAGAATATTCAATTTCTCATTAGAAAATATCAATTTTTCTAGTCTCCTAGGTACCTAACAGTACAAAAATGATGAGTTTGGATGAATTTTCTGTGGAATGAAATGGTTAGCGACTTATACTTACATCTCACTTTTCAGACATCTTTCTATAAACAAGAAGACGCGGAGCTGAAAAATCAGTAAAATAAAATTTTCAAATTGATGTCAACATAAGTTTGTTGTTGAACGATGAATTTAAAAGCTTGAACCATTACAGCAGTCAATAAGCGATAAGTTTATGCTAAAACTCTCTTGCAATCAGCGAAAAGAACTTTTCAATTACAAAAAGCCTGGTAATTAAAATGACCATGAAATGATAAACCTATGACTATCCATCGATACATCGGTTATTTCAATTCAAAGTTCTAAATATATAATTATAGTTCATTCGTGTGAACGATTTCAAATTTGAAATCTCGCTTTTGTGTCAACAATTGAAAATGTTTACTTTCAGGCAAATCAAAAATTGCGAAAAAGTATACTTACAATTTTGCATACTAAATTTTTCGCACTCGGTTTGCGGGAAAAAATAAAGTGATTTCAAAATCACTTTGAAAACTCATTTGAATTTATTTTTTGGGCGATTCCATATCAAATGAACCCAGTTTTTGATTCAAGTTCTCCGAATCGTAGGTACCCAAGAACCGAAATATTCAATTTCTCATGAGAAAATATAAATTTTCCTGCTCCTGCAGGTACCTAACAGTACAATAATAGTAAATTTGGATGCATTTTCCATGGAATAAAATGATTGACGTTTTACTCAATTTTCACTTTGCTGATAGGACGTAGGTACTTACACCTAAAAACTGAAGCCAAAACTCTCTAGCAATCATCGAATAGCTAATGACTTTTTTTCTTACAAGACCGCGCAAATCGGCAAAAATTGTTACATTTTTTCAAAAAATTCTAAAAAGTCTCAACTTTTTTCCAAAATGACTTGAAAATTTTACTTTTTTGTCAATTTCAAAAAAATTTTCACTTTTAGGAAAATCAGAAATTGCAAATAATTCTTTTTGATGGCTAAAAATTTTTGAAATAGGTGCTTTTTTTACAAAAATTTGAAAAAAAAAGTATCAAGTATGTAATTTGTTGCCGAAGAATCTCTTTTTTAAATTTTTCAATGAAATGTTCTGTATTTTTAGTGAACATTGAAATGTTTTGATCACGTCTGATAACTTTTTTTGGTTGCTTAAGATGACTTTTTTCAAACTTTCTTGGTTACTGAATGATGTTGTTTTTTTTCTGAAAAAAATTGAATCGTCATTTTTTTTTTGCGGTAGTTGAATTTTATGTTGTTTTATCAAACATTACGAAAGAAAAATTTTCAACAGTCGTCTTAATTTAAATAATTTCATTTTTCCCCATTTGAAAATATTGAATCATTTTGTGACGTTTCACCCATCTCAGCGAAAACAAATAAATTTTCGAGATTTTCTTTTTTTGCAGAGAAATTAGATGCGTCTTCTTCTGCCTTCATTGTTATTACATAGTGTAAAATTTCGAATTATGCCCATAAAATAATAGACACATGCATTTTAGAAAGCCTGAAATAGCCTATGTCGTTTATAATGTATTCGTAAGTTTAAAAATGCAAAATACGTATGCTAAATCGACATTGTATCGTTAGACATTTAACCAGAATGCCATAATAATTATGGTTTTTTCTTCAATCATTGCCTACCTTTCAGTTAGGTTCTATAAAGCACCCACAAAAAAAGAGAAAAATTACTTACTTACAAACAGTATAATCGAATTATGAATTAATTAAGTACATGTATTGAAAAAATCGATGTGGATGTGTACACATTGTACAATTGGTTTTTTTTAGTCATTTTTGTTTAATTGATTTTCATCGTGGCCCTTACTGCAAAATTCTCAAGTTTTGGGGATTCTTCTGTTCGTTTTATGGCAAAACCTTCCATTTGAAGAAGAAAAAGTACTTACAATTTTGTACACTTTAATGATCTTCACATTTGAAGTAATAGTCGCCGATTATTTCAATAGTGTAAAGTATATTCTACTTCTTTCATAGACATTGTAGCTTTACAATAGATGTTTCTAGAATTTTGGAATCGAAACCGGGTCTTTTTTCCAGCTGGATGATCGTTGATGTGATCTCTGCGATTCATTAAAAAAACAATTCATCAAATTCTCTGCTTACATATTTATAAAGTACTGAATCATTATTTGGTGGTACGTTTTGTCATCTCAGCGACAATTAAAGAGATAAATTGTCGAGATTTTTTTCTTGCAGAGAAATAATACTAAGTTACTTAACTGCATTTTTTTTTAATCGTTTATTTTTTTTTTAAATCCTGAAAAATAGGAGAAAAATATGCAGGAATTTCAAAATTTTTGAAAAACTTGATTTGAAATTCGTTTTAAAAATATTTTGAAATTCATTCCCCATTTTTCCTTTGAAATATTTCATCATTTTGAGACGTCTCGTCCATCTCAGCGACAAATAGATAAATTTTCGATATTTTATTTTTTTGCAGAGAAATTATATGTAAGTATGTCCTCTTCCGATGCATTTTTATCTGCCTTCATTAAGATCTAACATCTCGAATTATGCACATAAAGTAGTACGTATTCGGAAAGCTTGAAATATGTCCTTTATAATGTATTTATTAGCCGAATAATGCAAAATATGCAAAATCGACATGCCACAATATCTTTTTTTTCCACTACCTTCCAATTAGGTTCTATAAAAACACACACAAAAAAAAGAGAAAAATTACTTACAAACAGCATAATCAAATATTTTAATATTTTTTGTAGCTGGTGGAATTTGTGCTTTTAGTCATTTTGTCGATTTAAAACTCGAAAAATGGATATTCTGGTCGACATTTTCTAAATACCTATGCTGAAAACGGCCAAAATGATGTCCCTTTTGTTAGCTGATTTTCATGTGGCCTTTACTGTAGAATTGCCATGTTTTGGGAATTCTTCTGTTCGTTTTATGCCAAAATATATGTATTATTTATACATCTATATCCATTTGAAGAAAAAAAAAATACTTACAATTTTGTATACTTTTGTCGGGATCATTCTGTATGACTGTATAATTGTGCTGTAATCGGTTTTAGGGGAAATAATAGAGTAATTTCAAGATCACTTTGAAAACTCATTTGAGTTTATTTTTGGGTCATTTCATGTAAAATAATCCCAGTTTTTGATATAGGTCCTACGAATCTGCTCAAGAATTTCTTATAAATTCTCTACATTTGGGAAGTGTGTACATCGCTATCGTCAACCCTCGTCTTCCCTTGGGACAGGTGAAGTGAAGTGAAGTTGTGTTCTAAAATATTGATAATAATATCAATTTTTTTCTATTATTTTGGAATCGAAACCGCGTCTTTTTTCCAGCTGGACGATCGGTAATGTGGTCTCTGCGATCCTTACAAAAATAAAAAAAAACTACTCACCTGATTAAATTTCTCTGCTTAATCGATTTATGGTATGTGAACAAACGTTTGAAGAAACAATTGGCATTAGAAAAGGACGAGCTTTCAAACTCTGTTATAAAAGTTTTGCTTCGTTTCTGATGAAATTTGGCATCTTCAAAAAATGACTAAGAATTCAAAGATCGTTTTGCTATACTTTGTGAATCACAGGAGTAGAAGTAGCTGAATGTTGAATAATGAAAGTGCTCAAAAATGTTTTAAGAACACTTGGATAAGCCACAAGGACCAATGGTGTAGAGCTTTTTTCAAGCCTATACTACTTAATAATGGTATCGAATCGCAGGTCAATGTGTTTAAACATACTTTTCATCGTCGAATTGTAGACAAGCATTTGTGTATTTTTGTCGGAAAAGTAATGTGACGGTTTTCTATCAAGAATAAAGACGTTGGGATCAAAATTTGCTCAATCGAGTTCAAAGTGTGCCTGATGGAATAATATTCTCCAATTCCAATATGATAAAATAAAGGAAACGGAAAATCGTCAATTGATTTTTCATATGGCCCTTAGTGTAAAATTTCTAAGTTTTGGGAATCCTTCTGTTCGTTTCATACCAATAAAACATTATTTTTTACATCAACATCTAATTTGATGAAGAAAAAATACGTACCTACTTACAATTTTGTACACTAATTTTGTCGGGATCATCAATTTTAACGATGCTCGGAATTTAATGCTGGAGCGTATTTTTTATATGCATCAGGGATAGGGAACTTAATATCAGTTATCTCCACGATAAAGTTTCTCGTCTTGGTACCCAACTTTGGAGTAGAATTGCTTAGAGAGAGAGAGAGCTTTTGTAATTTAGAAATATATATTTGTAACTTTTTAAAAAGGTATGTAATTGAGAGTGGTTTTAAAAGTATTTGCCAAATACTTCAAAAGTTCGAAGTTGAACTTTTTGTGAGCCAGCTCAGTTATTGGAAGTTGGCCAAATTTTAGAGTCACGATTCTAAAATTTAAAAGAGATGATGAGTTTGGATGAATTTTCTATGGAATAAAATGATTAGCGACTTACTTATGTACTCACTTTGCTCATATACATTGAAAAACTGAAGCCAAAACTCGCTTGCAGTCAGCAACTAGCTGATGAGTTTTTTTCTTACCGAGATCAACATAATGTGACGTGACGGGACAAAATCGACCTTCGGACCTAAAAAATTATTTTTCACTTTTTGACGGATTTTTGGTACTCGGACATTCAAAAATCATTTAAAACCACCCAGAAGTTCCTATGATTTGCATAGCTCCATATACAGGGTAATCCAGTCAGAAGTGAGCTCATTTTTTGGATTTTTTTGATTTTTTTAAAATTTTTTCATTATTTTAACTTTTAAATCGATCTGGAGGCGAAACAAAGCGTTCTACGAGAAAAATACATCGAGCAAAGTTGTAGAGAATTAAATTTCCAAAAACCTGAAAGCGGTTTATTTTTCTCAAAAATGCATAGTTTTTCCGTTTTTCTCAAAAAACTCTTTCATAGACGTCGTAGCTTTACAATCGATTTTTCTAGTATTTGTATTATGGAATCGAAACCGCGTCTTTTTTCCTACTGGATGATCGGTAATATGCATTCTGCGATCGTTAAAAAAAAAAAAAACTCCTCATCAATGATGGTCTCAACTATTTTGTGTATTATATGAAATGACTATTATTTTATATTGCATACTGACTTACATCATCGTTAGTTTTTTTCTTCTATGGTCCATTTAGACCTAGGTACTTACACAGTCGAATGTCGTAGTCTTTTTTTCACCCGAAATTGGTAGGTAGGTAGTACCTAGGTACCCAGGAAACAGAATATTCAATTTCTCATTAGAAAATATCAATTTTCCTTCTCCTACAGGTACCTAACAGTACAATAATGATGAGTTTGGATGAATTTTCTATAAAATAAAATGATCGGCGACTTACTTACTTTTCACTTTGCTGATCCTAAACCGAAAAACTAAAACCATAGGATTTCAGCAATCTGTTGAATGTATCTGAAGAAATTTTATTATTCGCATCTGATGCAATCTTGAATTTCAAATCACCATCTTCGGCACTTGATTCCGATACACGTTTTTGAAGTCCTGTCTTGAAAGTTTTCATTGAAAATCCGTGGGGAAAATAGGGTACCCTATTTTCCCCTTTAAAATATTTCATCATTCTGTGACGTTTCGTCCATCTCAACGATAAACAGATAACGAGATTTTTTCTTTTGCAGCGAAATTTGATGTGTCTTTTTCCGAAACATTTTTTTTCTGCCTTCATTATCATTACTCTAGATGTAATATCTCGAATTATGCACATAAAGTATTAGATATGCATTCAGAAAGCCTGAAATAGGTCGTTTATAATGCATTTATAAGCCGAAAAATGCAAAATATACAAAATTGATATTTTATCGTTAGAATGTATGGTTTATAACCAGAATACCATATTATGTTTTTTTTTTCTCGTTACCTTCCAATTCCGTTCTATAAAACACACACAAAAACAGAGAAAAATTACTTACAAACAGTATAATCGGATTATGAATATTCCGCTCTTGGGCAGAATATAGAAAATCGCTATAGCAACTTTAAAATTTTCAAAATCCGCTACCTCGAAGCTCAAGTTTTTTCCACGGTGTTTTCGTGGGAAAATTCTCATTCACGCGCTTGAACAAATACTTCTTTTGTTTTCCCATTCAACCATATTTTTCATATTACATCTTTCAAGTATTATTCAAATTTTCATCAGAAGATAAAAATTTGAATCATTTTCGAAAAATATTACATGAAAAATTTAGTTAAAAGGGAAAATAAAACGTACTCCTTTGTCGAGCGCGTGGTTCAGAATTTTCCCACGACAGCACCGTGGGAAAAACTTGAAGGTCGGGGTACCGTTTAAATTTGAAATTCCACTGTGGGAGCTAAACTCGAAACTGCAGGTAGCTAAAATTTAAATGGTACATTGTCAACACATCGCCAATCAGAGTGTTTGTTATGCCTTCAATGTTATTCCACGAAAAATTTGAAAGCGTGAACCATAAAGCAGTCAATGGGCAACAAGTTAATGCAACAACTCTCTTGCAATCAGCGAATAGCTGATGACTTGTTTTTCTTAAGAACGCGTGATTCTTTGTGCGATGATATATGTACTTAGTTCTTTCAGTTTTTCCACCCTTGACAATTTTTTTGAAATTTTGAAATAATCAGAATTTGCAAGAATTTGAAAAAAATAATCAAAATTATGTCGTTTCACTAAAATTGGCTATTTCTGTATTTCCTATCAAGTAAATGTTGTTTTTTTAATATTTTACAAGTAGGTTGTATAAAACAAAAATAAACGAGAAAAATTACTTACTTACAAATGTTACACAAACAGCATAGGTAATTATGAGATATTATAAAAAAAGTAGATTTTGGACTGTTACTGTTTGTTATTTTATATTTTACAACAGCTTCAAAAAAATAAATTTCCAAATCAGATTTTCAAAATGAAAATTTATAGAAATTCTAGTTTTCATCGGTGAAAATGTGAAAATCGTAGTCAGGAAAATTTCAAATTTGGCACAGGTGGCCTAAAACAAATTCTAAATTTTATTTCATCGTTTTTTTTTAAATCTTGAAAAACTACATTTGTAGCCTAATTTCCATTTATAAATCCGATTCTAAAAGAAGAGAAATAGACAGGATTTTCTAAGTTTTGAAAAATTTGATTTTAAAATTGTTATTGAAATATTTTGGAATTTATTCTGTATTTTCCCTTTAAAATATTTCATCTTTTTGTGACGTTTCGTCCATCTCAACGATAAAAACAGATAACAAGATCTTTTTTCTTTTGCAGAGAAATTAGATGTGTCGTCTTTCGATTCAATTTTTTTTTTGCCTTCATTATCACTAGATGTAAATGTACCTAGATGTGCACTCAGAAAGCGTGAAATAGATCGTTTATACCGCATTTATACTCCGAAAATGCAAAATATGCAAAATCGACATTGTATGTATTGTTAGAATGCCATACTTACTTAATATAATATACTAATATGTTTTTCCCCCCATTACTTTTCAATTAGGTTCTATAAAACGCACACACAAAAAAACAGAAAAATTACTTACAAACAGTATAATCGTATTATGAATATTGCTCGTTTACGATCGTTTACGAGGTGTCATTTTGTCGAATTATGTATCAAGCAAATGGAGTTGAAATTTTACATTTAGATTAAGAACGTTGTTTTTGAAAATCCTGCCTAAAATGAATATATTTAAGATAAAAACCACCTCAATGGTATTGATTTTCATACTATCTAACGTTGTTTTTGAAAAACTGTTTCAAATAAACTCGAGTATTTGTAAAGTGACCTTAAGAGGTGAGATTTTCCATTTTGCTTATGTTGTTTTTAAAAATCCTACCCAAAATGAACGTACTGATGATGAAAAATCACCTTAAGTGTATTGATTTTCTTACTATCTAAAGTTGTTTTTCAAAAATGTTTTTAGATAAACTTGAATATTAGTAAAATGACCTTGAGCATTATGACTTACCGTTTAGCTTACGTTGTTTTTGAAAATCCGAGATCATGTTGGTTATGCCATCAAAAGTTGTTTAACGAAAAATTTTAAAGCGTGAACCATTAAAGCAATCAATAAGCAACAAGTTGATGCAAAAACTCTCTTGCAATCAGCGAATAGCCGATGACTTTGTTTTCCTAAAAAGGTTTCAACTTTCGGGGAAACATTGTTGCCTTTTTTCAGAAAGTTCTAAAAAATCTCAACTTTTATAATCGAATTATGAATATCGCGTTGTTAACGATCGATTTTCGTTTTTCAAAACATCTTGTCAAATTATGTAGGGATGGAGCAAACAGAAAATCGTTGACAGATTTTCATGTGACCTTCACTATAAAATTTCCAAGTTTTGGGAATTCTTTGATTCGTTTTAGAACCAAAACATCAATATTTCCTATAGGTGGACAATCGACGTCCATTTGAAGAAGAAAAAATACTTACAATTTTGTATACCGAATTTGTCAGTCACATCAGTGGTCGCACTATGCTGCTCGATGATTGGTTTGGAGTATGGAGGGGAGGGGATTAGAGTGATTTTGAAAATCACTTTGAAAACTCATTTGAATTCAGTTTTCGGGTCATTCCATGTCAAATGATCCCAGTTTTTGATTTAGGTCCTCCGAATCTGCGGAAGGAATTATTATGGTATGTTCTTAACATTTTGGAAAGTGAGAACATCTCTATCGTTGACCCTAACCCTTCCTCGAGATATCTAACGTTGGGGTACACTTGCTGAGAGAGACCTGTTACAATTTGGAAATGTTTGTAGCATTTTAAAGGTAATCCACAGTGGTTTTATAGATATCTATTTGAAGAAGAAAAAAAATACTTACAATTTTGTATTGTAGAGGAGAAGGTACAATTATGGACCCAGGTACAAATATGGACCCCCCTCTGTTTAGAGAATACTACTAGCGCTGCGGTCACGGTCCGCACTAAAAATTGTTCTAGTAGTGTAGTACTGACGATCTAGTTACATATTTTGGATCGATGCAAAATTCTGTGTCTGCAATCAGCATTTGATTTTTTTTTCGTGATTTTTTGTTGCCATTGGAAAATTTTACTCTGTTTTCTTTTAATAATTGATGTACTTCCAATAACGTTCAAAAAAAAAATTATTAGCGAAATAAGTAGCTCTCAGTGTATACTTTCAGAATATGCTTTCATACTTGTCATTACTTTACTCGATTTTCGTATTTTTTTCCATTTTTCATAAACTGACAAGTTTTTTTATGTTGGTATAAATATGGACCCCTAAATTTTTTCATAAAATTTTTCCTAGAATACTGAGAAAGAAGCAATCAACAAATAAGAGAAGTCCTAAAAGACGGAAATGGGACGAAGAAAGTATGGTACGGGCCATTTTAGAAGTAAAAATAGTAAAATCCAGAAAGTTCGGTTTTTTCTTATGAAAATCGATTTTTTTTGATTTCGATTTTTTTCATGTATTTGATGTTTATTGTCATGCATTCGATGTTTTTTTCATATACTTAAGTTAAAAAACGTCTTTATATATTGAAGAGTGATATTCCAAAACTCGCTTTGTCCATTTTCACAACTTTTCAGGAGAGAGGAAAAACAGTTTCCCTTTAAACGGGTAAATTGGCTTTTTAGGCGAGTTTAGCACTTTATTTGGGTGGATTTATGATGTAGGAGTGTAGGTATACATTTCATCCACTAAATACTGCTGAAAAAAATTTCAATAAAAATGGACAAAGCACCTTTTGGAACATTATTTTTTTTTTAATTTTTAGTGAATTGGCTGTTTAGGTGAGTTTAACACCTCATTTTGGTAGGTTGATGATGTAGGAATGTGAGTTAATACTTCATCTACCAGGTACCACTGAAAACCCAACTTTGATAAAAATGGACAAAGCGAGTTTTGGAATATCACTCTTCAATATATTTTCGCATCATTTTCTGCAATTTTTAGACATTTTTTTAGGGGGTCCATATTTGTACCCGAGTCCATATTTGTACCAATTTATGTCACTTTTGTAAAATTCAAATTTCTCCGTGAGTTTTCAACCAAAAAAAAAATTTTTTTTACACAATATACTAGAGTCTTTGGCCTTTCGAATGGTATATTCGAAAAACAAATTTGATAATTTTTTCTACCCTTTAAAGCCAAAAAGCTAGGGGGGTCCATATTTGTACCTTCTCCTCTACTTTTGTCGGGATCATTCTGTTTAAAATACGTATGGTGCTGTAATCGGTTTGCGTGAAAATATTGTTATAGAGGAATTTCAAAATCATTTTGAAAACTCATTTGAGTCAATTTTTTGGGTCAGAATAGACTTTACAGGTGCAAAAATACACGACTAATTTGGGAGAGCTGTAGATACCTCACTTCCATTCCTGTCAAAATAGTGTTCCCAATTCAATCCAATTTTCTTTTCTTTTTTCGTTTTGGCAAATCACTTAATTTTGCATTAGAAATGGCAGGAGAATCGAAACGAAATTTTGATCACGGTGAAGGAAAAGACGAAGAATATTTTGGCAGGAATGGAGAAGACTTCGAGCTTCCTCAAATGCGTCACAATTGGGTGCACTTGGACAAGGAATAAGACTGGAAAGGTTTCGCAGTATTTTATCTTTTTTCCAGCATGGAAGATCGTTAATGTGGTCTCTGCGATCCTTACAAAAAGAAAAAAAAAGTAACTCACCTGATTAAATTTCTCTGCTTAATTGATCTCCGGTGCATGAAACGGCTAAGTGTTGAAACGTACCTTTCATCGTCAAATTGTAGACAAGGATTTGTGCATTTTTGTCGCTAAAATAAAGGGACGCTTATCTATCAAGAATAAAGACGTTGGAATCAAAATTTGCTGAATCGAGTTCAGTGTGCCTGATGGAAAAATATTCTCCAATTCTAATATGATGAAATAAAGGAAACAGAAAATCGTCAATTGATTTTTCGTATGACCCCTCTCGTCTTGGTACCCAAATTTGGAGTAGAATTTCTGAGAGAGAGAGGAGAGCTTTTGCAATTTAGAAATATTCGTAACTTTTTAAAAAAGTAATTGAGAGTGGTTTTAAAAGTATTTGCTAAATACTTCAAAAGTTCGAAGTTGAATTTTTTGTGAGACAGCTAAGTTATTGAAAGTTGGCCAAATTTTAGAGTCACGATTCTAAAATTTAAAAGAGACGATGAGTTCGGATGAATTTTATATGGAATAAAATGATTAGCGACTTGTACTCACTTTGCTCATGTACATTGAAAAACTGCAGCCAAAACTCTCTTGCAATCAGCAAATAGCTGATGAGCTAATTTTATACGAAACGAGAATGATCAAGAATTATAGGTTTCTCATCTTTGTACCCCATTTCATGCACGATAAATCAATACTTATTAAGGTGTATAAAGAAATCATAAAATATAGCAATAATCACGAGACTGTAAAGTCATATAGTAAGCTCACGAGTAAGCTAACTTTATACGAACCTATAGCTTTACGATCGTGAAAGCTCCGCATTTCTGTTTGTTCGTTATCAGGAAAATATATTTTTCTATTATTTGTATTATGGAATCGAAACCGCGTCATTTTTCCTACTGGATGATCGGTAATATGAATTCTGCGATCCTTAAAAAAAAAAAAAAAAACTCATCTGTGCTGCGTGCTCAACTATTTTGTATATTATACCAAGACTAGTATTTTCTATTGCATACTGACTTACATCATCTTCAGTTTTTTTCTTCTATGGTCCATGTAGACCTAGGTACCTACACAGTCGAATGTCGTAGTCTTTTTTTACCCGAAATTGGTAGGTAGGTAGTACCTAGATACCCAAGAAACAGAATATTCAATTTCTCATTAGAAAATATCAATTTTTCTTCTCCTACAAGTACCGAACAGTACAATAATGATGAGTTTGGATGAATTTTCTATGGAATAAAATGATTGGCGACTTACTTACTTTTCACTTTGCAGATCCTAAACCGAAAAACTAAAAACATAGGATTTCAGCGATCTGTTGAATGCACGTATCATGTCGTATCTAGAGAAATTTTATTATTCGCATCTTCAATCTTGAATTTCAAATCACCATCTTCGGCACTTGATTCAGATGCACGTTTTTGAAGTCCTGTTTTGAAAGTTTTTATCGAAAATCCGTCCTCTTTCTCAGGATTCATTTTATTTTTTATAGCCAATCAAGGACTAGTATTTTTATAATGCTAAGTGATAATATTTTTGAGCCAAATTTGAAAAAGTTACCTGTAGTTGTTTTCGTCAACAATGAATTGAAATTTTGAGGCAGGATTCGTAAAAAAAATCGCCCTAAATGGTACAATAAATAATTTTTTGAATTCAATTTTATAAAAATCAGACATCTTTCTACCAACAAGAAGAAGTGGAAGTGAAAAATCAGAGAAATTGAATTTTCAAATTGATGCTGAAGGTGTGAGGTGAGATCATGTTGGTTATGCCACCAAAAGTTTGTTGTTGAACGAAAAATTTAAAAGTGTGAACCATTAAAGCAATCAATAAACAATAAGTGTATGCATAAAATTTCTTGCAATCAGTATCAATCGATACCTCGATTATTTCAATTAAATGCCAATCATATGGATATTATAATTGGTTCATTCTTGAACTATTTCAAATGAATAGTTGAATACTTAATATATTTGATAACGAATCATTATCTTGATCACATAAATTGTTTCCGAAGACATGAGTCATTTACCTCGATTATATTGAAGACTTGAATCTAATTAAAGCATTAGATGAGATTCACACCATTTTATTTCAAGGCAGATGAGCAAGTCATCGCATGATCGGCACACCAGATTATTTTTGGACTCTACTCCATCGTAAAATGCATCGAATCCGTCGGAAAAATCAAATGGACAAGTCTCTAGTGCTTAAAAACTTGATGAACTCGATTTTCATAAATTCGACTTGTGACACCTTCTCGCTTGAGAGAGGTCACATTTGTTTCAAAATTTTGTGTATTGAAATTTTGTTAGTCGAATTTTCAAAATTTTGAAATCTGCATTCGCAAGAATTTGAAAAAAACAATCAAAATTACGTCGTTTCATTGAAATTGGTCATTTGAGTAGGCCTATTTCCTATCAAGTAAATTATTGTTTTTTGTATGTTTTTTTTTAAATATTTTACAATTAGGTTGTAGGTATGAAACAAAAATAAACGAGAAAAATTACTTTATCACAAAGAACATCCGTTTTTAGAATTATTGTTACGGTTTGTTTTTTGTTATAGGTATTTTACAAGAGCTTTTAAAAAGAATAAATTTCCTAATCAGGTTTTGAAATCAGGTCTTCAAAATGAAAATTTTAAATTTCACGTTTCATTTTTCTACTTGGAATTTATTTCATATTCCTTATTTGTAGGTAGTTTTCATCAAAGAAAATTTGAAAATCGCAATCTGGAAAATTTCAAATTTGGCACAGGTAGGTAGCGCTAGAACGAATTTGAACATTTTTTTCATCGTTTATTTTTTTTAAATCCTGAAAAATTAGATTTGAAGTTTCCATTTTGGAAATCCGATTCTAAAAAAAGAAAAATATTAGACAGGATTTTTAAAATTTTGAAAAAATTTGATTTGAAAATCGTTTTTAAAATATTTTGAAATTTATACCGTATTTTCCCATTAAAATATTTCATCATTTTGTGACGTTTGGTCCATCTCAACGATAAACAGATGAGATTTTTTTTCTTTTGCAGAGAAATTAGATGTGTCTTCTTTCGATGCATTTTTTTTTTTTTTTTGCCTTCATTATCATTACTAGATGTAAAATCTCGAATTATGCACATGAAATAATATGTACCTAGATATGCATTCAGAAAGCCTGAAATAGGCCGTTTATAATGCATTTATAAGCCGAAAAATGCGAAATATGCAAAATCGACATTGTATTGTTAGAATGCATGGTTTAACCAGAATACCAAATCATGTTATTCTTTTCATTACCTTCCATTTAGGTTCTATAAAAAACACACACAAAAAAGAGAAAAATTACTTACCAACAGTATCGAAAAATTATATAATTTTTTCGATCTCGTTTTTCACTAAATTTACATAATATATATCGACATCCATTTGAAGAAGAAAAAATAGGTACTTACAATTTTGTACACTTTTGTCGGGTTGTAACCAGCTAGCAAGAAAAAAAGAGTGATTTCAATATCACTTTAAAAACTAATTTGAGTTCATTTTTGGGCCATTCCATGTCAAAAGAACCCAATTTTTGATTTAGGTCCTCCGATTTTTCGCCGTCATAATTTATACTTATATGAAGGAAACAGAGACTCGTTGATTGATTTTCATAAAATTAATGGTCTTTATTTACCGTAAAATTTCCAAGTTTTGATAATTCTTCTGTTCGTTTTACACCGAAACATTATTATTTATGCGTCAACAATCTACATCCATTTGAAGGAGAAAAAATACTTACCATTTTGTACACCGAATTTGGTCGGGATCAAGTCATTAAATGGCAACAGTTATCATTTTCTGCGAGATGATATTGGGGGAAAAAATTAGAGTGATTTGCAAAATCACTCTTAGGTCCTCCGATTGACCCGAGTAGCCTATTTTTGTACATATCAATTTGGAAAGTGTGATCATCGCTATCTTTGACCTTCACCCTCCCTTGGGACATTCAGGACAGATAAAGTGAAGTTTACTAGCATTTGAAACTTCTCGCCTTGATACCCAACTTTCATAGTAACCTTGGAACAACTGTGAACTTTTTGTGATGCAGTTCTCATAACGTGAAGTGGAGGAAAAGGGGGAGGTGGAGGAGGAGTAGGAGTAGGAGGGAGGAGGAGCTTCAAAAACTCAAAATTTTGGTCAACATGAGTAGAAAAATGTTGAATATCGTACGTGTGAAATATCGTTTCATACGTTTTCGAGAACATTGAATACAAATATGTACTAGTTGAATTTTTTTTCAACTTTTAGGTATTTTTTTAGAATCCTGAAAAATTAGATTTGAAATTTCATTTTGGAAATCCGATACTGAAAAGAAAAGTAGACAGGAATTTCTTGATTTTAAAAAACTTGATTTGAAAATCGTTTTAAAAATATTTTGAAATTCATTCCCTATTTTCCTTTGAATTATTTCATCATTTTGAGACGTTTCGTCCATCTCAGCGACAAACAGATAAATTTTCAAGATTTTTTTTATTGCAGAGAAATCAGATGTGTCTTCTTCCGATGCATTTTTTTCTACCTTCATTATCGTTACTATAGATGTAAAATCTCGAATTATGCACATACAACTTAGTATGCATTCAGAAAGCCTGAAATATGTCGTTTAATGCATTTGAAGACCCGAATAACGCAAATTATGCAAAATCGACATTGTATCGTTAGAATGCGTGGTTTAACCAGAATACCACAGTAGGTTTTTTTTTTCATTACTTACCTCCTAGGTTCTATGAAACACACATAAAAAAAAAGAGGAAAATTACTTACAAACAGCATGATCGAATTTTAAAAGTTCTAATACGATCGGTTCAACATTTGGTACGGGTTGTTTTTTCATATTTTACAAGAGCTTTAAAAAAAATGAATTTCATTTATTTTTCTACTTGGAATTTATTTCATATGTAATTAGTTTTCATCGATGAAAATTTGAAAATCGAAGTCTGGAAAATTTCAAATTTGTCACAGGTAGCCCTGAAAAATTTGATTTGAAAATCGTTATTAAAATATTTTTGAAATGTATACCCTATTTTCCCTTGGAGATATTTCTAGACGTGTCCTTTTCCGATGCATTTTTTTCTGCCTTCATTATCATTACTATAGATGTAATATCTCGAATTATGCACATAAAATAATAGATATGCATTCAGGAAGCCTGAAATAGGTCGTTTATAATGCATTTATAAGCCGAAAAATGCGAAATATGTAAAATTGCCATTGTATCATTAGAATGCGTTTAACTAGAATACCATACCTAATATGTTTTCTTTGCATTACCTTCCATTTCCGTTCTATAAAACACACACACAAAAAAGAGAAAAATTACTTACAAACAGTATAATCGGATTATGAATATTATGCTCTTCTACAGCACATTTCAAAATAGCCAGAAAACATCGTCAGGCAATCGCTATGCAACATGAAAGTTTTCAAAATCTGCTACCCCGTGGCTCAAATTTTTTCCACGGTGTTTTCGTGGGAAAATCCAGACTCACGCGCTTGCACAAAGACTTCTTTTGTTTTCCCATTCAACTAAATTTTTCATTTATTACGTCTTCGAAGTGTTATTCAAACTTTCATCAAAAATGAGAATTTTGAATCATTTTCAAAAAATATTACATGAAAAATTTAGTTGAAATGGAAAATAAAACGTACTCATTGGTCGAGCGCGTGGGTCAGAATTTTCCCACGACAGCACCGTGGGAAAAACTTGGGCGCCGGGGTAGCGATTTTTGAAAAATTTAAAATATAAAATCCCAATGTAGGGGCTAAACTCTAAGCTGCAGGCAGCTGAAATTTTGATGGTACACTGTCAACACATAGCCAATCAGCGTGTCGGTTATGCCTTCAATGTTGTTTCACGAAAAATTCAAAAGCGTGAACCATTTAAAGCAGTCAATGGGCAGTAAGTTAATGCAACAACTCTCTTGCAATCACCGAATAGCTGCATGATGACTTGTTTTTCTGTAGAACAATATGAGATTCTTTTTCTTGTGACCTTTACTGTAAAGTTTCCAAGTTTTGGAAATTCTTCGATTCGTTTTACAACCAAAACAACATATTTCCTATAGGTGAACAATCGACGTCCACTTGAAGAAGAAAAAATACTTGCAATAATTTTTCCACCCTTGATAAATTGTTTGAAATTTTGAAATAATCAGCATTTGCAAGAATTTGAAAAAAACAACCAAAATTGTATGTCCATTTCTGTTGTTCCTATCAAGTAAATATTGTTCTTTTAATATTTTACAATTAGGTAAGTTGTATAAAACAAAAATAAAAGAGAAAAATTACTTACTTACACATGTTGTAAACAGCATAGGTAATTACACCTGGTAAATTTCGGCACAGGTAGCGCTGAAACGAATTTTAAATTTTATTTCATCGTCTTTTTTTTTAAATCCTGAAAAATTAGATTTGGAATTTCCATTTTGGAAATCCGATTCTAAAAGAAGAAAAATAGACAGGGGTTTCAAAATTTTGAAAAATTTGATTTTAAAATCGTTATAAAAATGTTTTGAAATTTATACCCTATTTTCCCTTTACAATATTTCATCATTTTGTGACGTTTCGTCCCACTGTCAGCGACAAACAGATGACAAGATTTTTTTTTGCAGACAAATTAAATGGTGTCTTCTTCCGATGCATTTTTTCTACCCTTCATTATCATTACTAGATGTAAAATCTCGAATTATGCACATGAAATGATATGCACCTAGATATGCATCCAGAAAGCCTGAAATAGATCGTTTATAATGCATTTATAAGCCGAAAAATGCGAAATAATATGCAAAATCGACATTGTATGGTTAGAATGCATTTAACCAGAATACCACAACACTAATGTTTTTTCCTCCATTACCTTCCCATTAGGTTCCATAAAACACACACAAAAAAGAGAAAAATTACTTACAAAAGTATAATTGAATTAATGAATATTTGCGTACATGGGAAAATCAAGGCGGATGTATACAATTAGTCTTTTTAGTCATTTTGTTTAATTGATTTTCATCGTGGCTCTTTCTGTAAAATTCTCAAGTTTTAGGAATTCTTCCGTTCATTTTATGCTGAAACATCATTTGAAGAAGAAAAAATACTTAAGTACAATTTTGTACACTTTTGTCGGGTTGTAACCAGCTAGCAAGAAAAAAATTTGAGTGATTTCAATATCACTTTGAAAACTCATTTGAGTTCATTTTTGGGCCATTCCATGTCAGAAGAACCCAATTTTTGATTTAGGACCTCCGATTTTCCACCGTCATAATTTATATGTATATGAAGGAAACAGAGAATCGTTGATTGATTTTCATATATGGCCTTCATTACTGTAAAATTTCCAAGTTTTGGGAATTTCTTCTGTTCGTTTTACACCGAAACATTATTATTTATGCATCGACAATCTACATCCATTTGAAGGAGAAAAAATACTTACCATTTTGTACACTGAATTTGTCGGGATTAACTCGTCGGCTGGCAACCATCATCTTTGGTATTGGGGAAAAAATTAGAGTGATTTGCAAAATCTCTTTGAAAACTCGCATTTGAATTCAGGTTTTGGGTCATTCCATGTCAAGTGATCCCAGTTTTTGCTTTAGGTCCTCCGATTGACCCGAGTAGCCTATTTTTATATACATATGAATGCTCTTCACATTTGGAAAGTGTGATCATCGCTATATTTGACCTTCACCTTCCCTTGGGACGTTGGGATGGATGAAGTGAAGTTTACTAGCATTTGAAACTTCTCGTCTTGATACCCAACTTTCATGGTAACTTGAAACAACTGTGAATTTTTTGTGATGCAGTTCTCATAACGTGAAGAGGAGGAAAAGGGGTAGGAGGAGGAAGAGGAGGAGGAAGGGGGGGGGGTTCAAAGCCTCAAAATTTTGGTCCACATGAGTAGAAAAATGTTAAATATCGTATATGTGAAATATCGTTTCATACGTTTTCGAGAGCATTGAATAGGCTACAAATATACTAGTTGAATTTTTTTTTCAACGTTTAGGTAATTTTTTAGAATCCTGAAAAATTAGATTTGAAATCTCCATTCTGGAAATCCGATTCTAAAATAAAAAAAGTAAACAGGAATTTCGTAATTTTGAAAAACTTGATTTGAAAATCGTTTTAAAAATATGTTAAAATTCATTCCTTATTTTTCCTTTGAAATATTTCATCATTTTGAGACGTTTCGTCCATCTCAGCAACAAACAGATAGATTTTCGAGATTTTTTTTTGCAGAGAAATTAGATGCGTCTTCTTCCGATGCATTTTTTTCTACCTTCATTATCGTTACTATAGATGTAAAATCTCGAATTATGCACATAAAGTAGTAGGTATGCATAGAGAAAGCCTGAAATATGTCGTTTATAATGAGTTTAAAGAGCCGAATAATGCAAAATATGCAAAATCGACATTGTATTGTTAAAATGTATGGTTTAACCAGAATACCATATATATATGGGTCATTCCATGCCAAATCGGCGGATTTTTGCACGAGGGGTCTTCGATTTTTTTCAAAATCAGATCATTTGTAGAGGTCATCAAACGATGACGAATGACGCAAACCGGACATTTTTTCGATTTTTTTTGACGGAGCTGTGGCGCTTCAAAGTTCTCCAAAATGGCCGAAAATGGAAAATTTCAGTTGCAAATTGCTCCGGTTGTACGTGGTATAGAATTTTGAACTTTTTTTCAAATTGTAGTACTTTGAGAGGGTAATCGACGAGTGATGTCAAAATCAGTGTTGCCACTTTCAAAAACCTAAAAAAATTGATTTTAAAACTTATAATTTAAATATAACCACGATGTCACCCAGTAAAAATTCTGAAAAAATTCTCAGTTTTAGTCCTTTTTATGTAGAATAACATATCAAAAAATTGGACTGGCATCTTTTTTTATTTTCGAGAAAAAAAATTACAAGTTTTACAATTGCTGCAAAAGTACCATCAGAAACCTAAAAAATGAAAATTTTTGCATTTTTGAAATATTTTACCAATGTGTAGATGATAATGTGAAAAAAATCCCCCTCCCCCCATTTGTCAACGAATTGACATTTTTCGTGCTATAAATTTTTATTTCAAGAGTGAAATATATGCATTTTTCGTCAATTTGTCGGCAAATTGGGGGGAGGGGGATTTTTTTCACATTATCATCTACACATTGGTAAAATATTTCAAAAATGCAAAAATTTTCATTTTTTAGGTTTCTGATGGTACTTTTGCAGCAATTGTAAAACTTGTAATTTTTTTTCTCGAAAATAAAAAAAGATGCCAGTCCAATTTTTTGATATGTTATTCTACATAAAAAGGACTAAAACTGAGAATTTTTTCAGAATTTTTACTGGGTGACATCGTGGTTATATTTAAATTATAAGTTTTAAAATCAATTTTTTTAGGTTTTTGAAAGTGGCAACACTGATTTTGACATCACTCGTCGATTACCCTCTCAAAGTACTACAATTTGAAAAAAAGTTCAAAATTCTATACCACGTACAACCGGAGCAATTTGCAACTGAAATTTTCCATTTTTGGCCATTTTGGAGAACTTTGAAGCGCCACAGCTACGTCAAAAAAAAAACGAAAAAATGTCCGGTTTGCGTCATTCGTCATCGTTTGATGACCTCTACAAATGATCTGATTTTGAAAAAAATCGAAGACCCCTCGTGCAAAAATCCGCCGATTTGGCATGGAATGACCCACATATTTTTTTTTTCATTATTTATTACCTTCCAATTGCTAGATTCTATAAAACACACACACACAAAAAGAGAAAAATTACTTACAAACAGCATAATCAAATTTTCCGATTTGCAGCTGCTCTCTTTCTGTGCAATTTTACTCCAAAGTTGGGTACCAAGATGAATTTCAAATTGCCATCTTCGACACTTGATTCCGATACACATTTTCAAAGTTCTGTTTTGAAAGTTTCCATCAAAAATTCGTCCTCTTTCTCAGGATTAATTTTATTTTTTGTAGCCAATTAACGAGTAGTATTTTTATAATGCTAAGCGATAATATTTTTCCGCCGAATTCGAATAAGTTACCTGCAGTTGTTTTCGTCAACGATGAATTGAAATTTTGAGGTGGGATTCATCATGTTCGACACTGGATTCCGATACACATTTTCAAAGTTCTGTTTTGAAAGTTTCCATCAAAAATTCGTCCTCACATATGTGCAATAAATTGTTTTTTGAATTCAATTTTCTAAAAATCAGACATCTTTCTACCAACAAGAAGATGTGGAACTGAAAAATCGGAACGATAGAATTTTCAAATTGATGCTAAGTGTCAGAATGAGATCATTTCGGTTATGCCATAAAAAGTTTGTTGTGGAACGAAAAATTTAAAAGCGTGAACCATTAAAGCAATCAATAAGTAATGAGTTTATGCAACAACTTTCTTGCAATCTATTCGAATTTATTTGAAGCTTATGATTATTTCATCTTGAACTACCTGTATTTCAAATATAAATTTTATAACGAATCATTATACCTTGATCACATAAGTTGTTTTCGAAGACTGAGTCATTTACGTTGACTATATTAAAGACGTGAATCTAATTAAAGAATTAGACGAGATTCACACCATTATGTCGAAGCAGATGAGCAAATCATCGCATGACCAACACACCATAATTATTATTGGACTCTACTCCACCGTAAAATTCATCGAATCCGTTGAAAAAATCAAATGGACAGTCTCAAACGTGATGAATTCGATTTTGAAAAATTTGACTTGTGGTATGTACCTTATCGTGTGATAAGTGACATCTGTTTCAAAGTTTTGTGCATTGAAATTTTGTAAGTCAAATTTTCATAATTTTGAAATCAGCATTTGCAAGAATTTGAAAAAAACAATAAAAATTATGTCGTTTCATTGAAATTGGTAATCACTATTTTGTACAGATTTCCCATGAAGTAAACGTTGTTTTCTTTTTATATTTTACAATTAGGTTGTATAGAACAAAAATAAAACGAGAAAAATTACTTACTTACCAAGGTAGGGAGGTGCTCTGGATCCGGTAAATTTTCGAATTCAGATGCCTGTTTTACATAATCACAACACCACAGTATGGTTTTTTTTTTCTCATTATTTTCCAATTAGGTTCTACAAGGTGTTCGGAGAGGGGGAAGGTACAAACTGCAGACTTGGATATAACGGGATACGAGCGAGGAAAAAAACATGTATGAGAAACAAGTTGCTTATTTTGAAAATTGAAGGGGCAAAATACGTTTTCAAAATCCAAGAGCCAAAATCCAGTTTTGTCTATGGGAGTCGGTACTGCTTTGAAAAATGAACAAAATTACCTATTATGAATGACTTTTTGTCTACCTTGCAAATTGAAGGGGTTACCAATGATTTTTAATCTCAAAAAATCGTCATGAAAAAAATAATCGCGAAAATGAATATTGCATCGAAAAACGAACAAATTTTGTTACGATCATTTTTTTTTTACTCTAAAATTTGAAAAGTTTTTGAAGCTCGACGATTTTCGATTTGCTGAAAGTTTCATTAAATTTACGATTTTCGACCTTGAAAAACTTCTTGAATTTTAGAGTAAGAAGAAAAATAACCGTACCTAATAATTTTTTTTTCATTTTTTGACATAGTACTTATTCGTTTCCAGATTCATTTTTTGTATCGCGATTTTTTGAAATTGAAAATCATTTGTTTTTTTCACTCGCACATTATTAATTTATATTTATATGTACTTATATGTACGTTGACAATCGACGTCCATTTGAAGAAGAAAAAATACTTACAATTTTGTATACATCGAATTTGTCGGTTTGTACGTCAAAAATTTGTCTGTTCTTACATCGAATTTGTCGGCTTGTCATGTCGTCGGTCAGCTCAGCTATCATCGAATGATTTGAAGTTGAACTTTTTATGAGCCTGCCATGGAACCTCATGAAGTGTCCCTCACGGATCTTTATGGAAACCGGTCTCAAAAATAGCCCTTGGCCCAAATACCACGGTTTCTCGTCTTCATACCAAATGTTTGTAATAACCACATTGAAAATGATAATTTTACATTTAGCTAACGTCATTTTTCGAAAATGCTGCACAAAATGAATATATTGATATTGAAATTCCATTGAGGATATATTGATTTTTCTAACATCTAACGTTGTTTTTCAAAAACTGTTTCAAATAAACTTGAATACTCAATTACTCATATTAGTGAAATGGCCTCATGTGTTATGATTTTCCATTTAGCTTACGTTGTTTTTGAAAATCCTGCCCAAAACGAATATATTCAAGATAGAAACCACCTCAAGGGTATTGATTTTCATGCTAACTAACGTTGTTTTTTGAAAAAAAATGTTTCAAATGAACTTGAATATTAGTAAAGTGACCTCAATAGTCGAGATTTTCCATTTATCTTACGTTGTTTTCAAAAATCCTGCACAAACTGAATATATTAGTGGTGAAAAACCAACTTAAGGGTATTGATTTTCCCACTGATTAACGTTGTTTTTTAAAGAATATCTCAATAAACTTGATTATTGGTGAAATAACCTTAAACGTTATGATTTTCCATTTAGCTTACATTGTTTTTGAAAATCAAGCCGAAAATTAATACATATATTGATGATGAAGAACCATCTTAAGGGTATTGATTTCCCTACTAGCTGACGTTGTTTTTCCAAAACATTCAAATAAACTTGAATATTAGTGAAATGACCTTAGGAGTTGAGATTTTCCATTTCGTTTATGTTGATTTTTTACAAAAATTTGAAATGAATATATTTTTAGGCAGTAAGTGTGTGATTTGGAGTGTTCTGAAATTTTTGTGAACATAGAAATGTTTTGCTCACGTGTAATACCTACCTTTTGTTAGTTAGGTACTTCTTGATCAAGTTTTCAAACTTTTATGGTTACTGATGTTGCTTTTTTTGAAAAAAAAAAAAAAAAAAAAATGACTCTGAAGAATAAGTAAAAAGTTTACTAGAAGGATCTTTTCTAAAGAATTTTTTCAAAATCAGTGATATTTTCGTTTGATTTAGTTATGAAATTCTTCAAAATGATGTGCAGGTTTGAAAAATTCTCATAGTTCAAAATTAATAATTTTTTAATTTTTTTAATGCAAATTTTTAATCTTTTTCATGCGGCCCTTAATGTAAAAATTCCAAGTTTTGGGAATTTCTTCTGTTCGTTTTATTCCAATCCAAAACATCATTATTTATGCGTACGTTGACAATCGACATCCATTTGAAGAAGAAAAAGTACTTACAATTTTGTACTCGCTTACACTAAAATTTTATCATGTACCTACTAAATTTTCAGGCTTATTCCGCAGCCTGCTATCTTCAGGTGTTGTAATCGATTTGCGCAAAAAATAAAGTGATTTCAAAATCACTTTGAAAACTCATTTGAATTCATTCTTTTGGGTCATTCCACGTCAAATGATCCCCGTTTTTGATTTAGGTCTTCCGAATCTGCTGAATAAATTTTTATATATGCTCTCAAGTCTTGTCATTTGGAAAGTGGAAACGTCACTATCGTTGACCATAACCCTCCCACGGTACAGGTAATGTGAAGTTGTTTTTTTTTTTTTTTTTAGTATTTGAAGTTTTTCATCTTGGTAGCTAACTTGTGTCGAATTGCTGAGAGAAACCTGTTACAATTTGGAAATGTTTGTAGCTTTTTTATTGTGTCGTTTATAATGTACTTATTTTTCAGCCGAAAAATGCAAAATGTCTGCGAAATTGACATTGTATAGTTGGAATGCATATTTTAACCAGAATACCATGGTATGGGTTTTTCCCATTACTTTCCAATTGGTTCTATAAAACAAACACAATAAAAGAGAAAAATTACTTACAAACACCATAATCGAATTTTTAAAAATTTCTGTCCTGTTCTGTTGTGAAATACCTAAAACTAGAGGAATGGAAATTATGTTCGGAAATTTCATAAATGCTAAAAACAGCCAAAATACGAGTTCAAAGTGAGAAAAAAAATTTCCACCACAATAATACTTAAGTATGAAGGAAACAGTCAAACATTGTTATTTATATGTGTGTATGTACATTCTACATACATCCATTTGAAGAAGAAAAAATACTTACAATTTTGTACGTTTTTGTCGGGATCATTAACCGATGCAGTTTGGTGTTGCGATCGTATCAGTCTGCAGTAAAAAAATAGAGTGATTTCAAAATCACATTGAAAACTCACTCGATTTCTTTTTTTGGGTTATACCATAGTGTGCCTTGATGGGAAAATACATATTTTCCACCTTGATAATGATATGAAGGAAACAGAAATTTGTTGAGTGATTTTCATGTGGCCCTTACTGTAAAATTTCCAAGTTTTGGGAATTTCTTCTGTTCGTTTCATACCAAAACATTATTAGGTATCTGGTATATACGTACATCGACAATCGACATCCATTTGATGAAGAATAAATACTCACAATTTTGTACCAAACGACTTTACAGGATTTATTATCTAAATTCTGGTAAACACCTACATATATAAAACATTACTAACGCGTGCACTCCGTTGCTTTTCGGTAAGGTACTGCACTTGGTTTGCAGAAAAAACATAAAGGGATTTCAAAATCACTTTGAAAACTCATTTGAGTTCATTCTTTGGGTCATTCCATGTCAAATGATCTCAGTTTTTGATTTAGGTCCTGCGAATCTGCTGAAGAAATTTTCATATATACATGTTCTTAAGTTTTAACTTTTGGAAAGTGGGGACATCTCTATCGTTGACCCTAACCCTCCCTCGGTACAGGTGATGCGAAGTTGTGTTTTTTCTAGTATTTAAAGTTTCTCGTCTCGATCACTAACTATGGTGTCGAATTGCTGAGAGAAACCTGTTACAATTTGGAAATGTTTGTAGCTTTTTGAAAGTAATTGACAGTGGTTTTAAAAGTACCTAGGTACTCGCCGAATATGTACAATGTACATATTTCAAAAGTTCGAAGTTGAATTTTTTCATTTGTGAACCTGCCAGGGAAACTCTCGAAGTGTCCCCAACGGATTTGGATGAAAACCGGTTTCAAAAATAGCCCTTGGTCCAAGTACCACGCCATTAAAATTTTTGCTGCCAGTTTTGGGTTTAGCTCCCACATAAAAATTTTGACTCTTAAAATTTTCAAGATCCGCTACCCCGACGCTCAAGTTTTTTCCACAGTGTTTCCGTGGGAAAATTCTGACTTACGCGCTTGCACAAGGACTTCTGTCGGTTTCCCATTCAACTAAATTTTTTGTATTAAATCTCCAAGTAATATTCAAATTTTCATCGAAAGATGAGAATTTGAATAATCTTCGAAAAATATTATAACGTGAAAAATTTAGTTGAAAGGGAAAATAAAACGTACTCCTTGGTCGAGCGCGTGGATCAGAATTTTCCCACGACAGCGTCGTGGGAAAAACTCGAGCGTCGGGGTGGCGGTTTTTTTGAAAATTTCAAAATTTAAAATTCCACTGTGGGAGTTAAACTCAAAACTGCAGGCAGCTGAAATTTCAATGGTACATTGTCACCACATAGCCAATCAGCGTGTTTGTTATGCCTGCAATGCTGTTTCACGAAAAATTTAATAGCTTGAACCATTAAAGCAGTCAATGAGCAACAATTAAGTTGATGCAACAATTTTCTTTCAGTCAGCGAATAGCTGGTTTAAAACATTCTCATTTGCGTAAACGACAAACGACAATTGTTTTCATGCGATTCTTTGATTAGGTATTTTTAGCAAGTTTGGAAAACGTTCAATTTTATCCAAATTTCATTTTTACCTTCTAAACGCGATTTCACTACGTCATTTAAGATTTTCAATCGTGTGTTGAATTGCAAAATTTCATTTCATGGGCTATGGTATTGTTCTTCAAACATACCCTCAATTTCATTTTTCCCCTCTTGACAAATTTTTTGAACATTTGAATAAGAATATCGCTCATTTCAGCAATTTTTATGGGGAAAATAAGTAACTAAAAATGGGTATAGGTACTGTACGACAATCATCAATTTTCGTCACCTCGATATTTCCAGCTTTTTTTGTGGTAGTTGAATTTTACGTTGTTTTATCAGCAATCATTATGCGAAAGAAAAAAATTATCAACAGTCGTCATAACTTACGTAATTTTATTTTTTTCCCTTTTGAAATATTGAATCATTTTGTAACGTTTCGTTCATCTCAGCGACAAACAGATAAATTTTCGAGATTTTTTTTGGCAGAGAAATTAGATACCTATACGTCTTCTTTCGATGTATCTTTTTCTGTCTTTCATTATCGTTACTAGAGCGCCGATTCTCATACTGTGTCGTTTATAATGCATTTTTAAGCCGAGAAATGCAAAATGTAGGTACGCAAAATCGACATTGTATCGTTGGAATGCATGTTTTAACCAGAATACCATGGTATGGTTTTTTTCCATTACTTTCCAATTGGGTTCTATAAAACAAACACAAAAAAATTGAAAAATTACTTACAAATATCATAATCGAATTTTTAAAAAATTCTGTCATTATAAAATTAATAAAACTTGAGAAATGGAAATTATGTTCGAAAATTTCATATGCTGAAAACGTCCAAAATACGAGTTCAAAGTGATGAAAAAATTGTTTTCCACCACAATAATAAGTATGAAGGTAACAGAAAATCGTTAATTGATTTTCATGTGGCCCTTACTGTAAAATTTCCTAGTTTTGGGAATTTATTCTGTTCGTTTTATACGAAGACATTATTATATACGTACGTCGACAATCGACATCCATTTGAAGAAGAATAAATACTTACAATTTTGTACCAAACGACTTGACAGGATTTCGTCCGTGAACCAGGCATTGTTTGTGCTGCCGTGATCGACCTCACCATGCATCGAATGTAAACATAAAAAGATAGCTTTTTAAAGGTAGTTGAGAGTAGTTTTAAAAGTATTCGCCAAAAATGTACTATTTCAAAAGTTCGAAGTTGAACTTTTTTTGTGAGCCTTCCAGGGAACCTCATGAAGTGTCCCTAGGGTTTGTGTGGGACGTGGTCTCAAAAGTAGCCCTTGACCCATAAAATCTCACAGAATAGCTACTTTTTAACTTCTTTGTCAAACCGCGAAATTTACCATTCATTTTTTTTCATTATCAGAATTATTCTAAAATCACTTCTTGCGCAGTAAAAAAATTCAACTCGACATCCCCCCCTCCACACCCACTGAAATCATGAGGTATTTGAAAAATGGTTCCGTCCGACACTTTTTCATTATTCTGTGTGGTAGAAATCTCAAAACCACTGGTACTAGGTATGGATTAATTTTCGAGTCTCACTTTTTTCCAAAAATTGCCTAAAAGTGAATATTGCTTTTTATTTATCTTTCTATCAACAAGAAGTGGAACTGAAAAATCAGAAAAATTAATTTTTTAAATTGATTCTATAAATGGTTGAGGTGTGAACATGTTGGTTATGCCATCAAAAGTTGTTTAACGAAAAATTTTTTAGCGAGAACTATTAAAGCAGTCGATAAGCAACAAGTTGATGCAAAAACTCTCTTGCAATCAGCGAATAGTTGATGATCTTTTTACCTTTTTTATTCTCAAAATCGCTTGGAAATTTCGCTTCTTGGTCAAAAATCTCAGAAAATGTTCACTTTAGGCAGATAAAAAATTGCAAAAGTTTATTTTTCACAAGAATTTGAAATAAATATTTTTTTAGGCAGTGAGTATATAATTTGGAATGTTCTGAAATTTCTATGAACATTGAAATGTTTGGCTCACGTCTGATAACTTCTGTTAGTTAGGTACTTTTTGATCACGTTTTCAAACTTATATGGTTACTGATGTTGTTTTTTTTTGAAAAAAATTGACTCCGAACCTCGTCAAAAAATTAAACACAATTAGAGTTCCTCCGAAAAATTGCGAGGGAAAGCGAAAACCCTGGGAAGGATTGTACCCGAGATGAATATTGAATACGTAAAAAGTTTTACTAGAAGGATCTTTTCTGAAGGATTCTTTCAAAATCATTGATATTTTCGTTTGATTTAGTTATGAAATTCTTCAAAATGAGGCGCAGGTTTAAAAAATTCTCATAGTTCAAAATTAATAATTTTTTTAATGTAACTTTGTAATTTTTTTCATGTGGCCCTTACTGTGAAATTTCAGAGTTTTGGGAATTTCTATTGTTCATTTTATTCCAATCCAAAACATAATTATTCAAGGTTGTACGTACGTCGACAACCAACATCCATTTGAAGAAGGAAAACTACTTACAATTTTGTACTCGCCTACACTACATTCGTATCTCGTCATACTAAGTTTACAGGGATTACTCCGCAGCGTGCTATCTTCAGGTGTTGTAATCGATTTGCGGGAAAAAAATAAAGTGATTTCAAAATCACTTAGAAAACTCATTTGAATTCATTCTTTGGGTCATTTCATGTCAAATGATCCCAGTTTTTGATTTAGGCCCTCCGAATCTGCTGAAGAAATTTTTATGTATGCTCTCAAGTCATGACATTTGGAAAGTGGGAACCTCTCTGTCGTTCACCCTGACCCTCCCTCGTGACAGGTGATATGAAGTTGTGCTTTTCCTGGCATTCAATATTTCTCGTCTTGATAGCAAACTCTGGTGTAGAATTGCTGAGAGAGACCTGTTACAATTTGGAAATGTTTGTGGCTTTTCAAAGGTAATCGATAGTGGTTTTAAAAGTACCTAGTACCTACTCGCCAATTGTATGCATTTCAAAAGTTCGAAGTTGAATTTTTTATAAGCCTGCCAGGGAACCTCATGAAGTATCCCCCACGGATCTGGATAAAAACTGGTTTCAAAAGTAGCCCCAGGCCCAAGTACCACAGCATTAAAATTTTTAGATGCCAGTTTTAAGTTTTGCTCCCACATATAGAAATTTCGAATTTTAAAATTTTCAAAATCCGCTACCCCGACGACGCTCAAGTCTTTTCCACGGTGTTTTCGTGGGAAAATTCTGACTCACGCGCTTGCACAATGACTTCTTTTGTGATCCCATTCAATTAAATTTTTCACATCATATTTTCAAAAGATTATTCAAATTCCTCATTTTCGATAAAAATTTTAATAATCTTCGAAAATAATATGACATGAAAAATTTAGTTTAAAGGGGAAATAAACATACCTACTCCTTGATCGAGCGCGTGGGTCAGAATTTTCCCACGAGAGCACCGTGAGAAAAACGTGACCGTCGGGGTGAAGGATTTTTTGAAAATTTCAAAAGTTAAAATTCTACTGTGGGAGCTAAACTCAAAACTGCAGGCAGCTGAAATTTTATTGGTAACATGCATTCTCAACACATAGCCAATCAGCGTGTTGGTTATGCCTTCAATGTTGTTCCACGAAAAATTTTAAAGCGTGAACCATTTAAGCAATCAATAAGCAACAAGTTGATGCAAAAACTCTCTTAAGATCAGTGATTAGCTGACAACTTGTTTTTCTGTTGGACACACTTTATGTTGGAAATGATGATTTTACATTTAGCTAACGTTATTTTTTGAAAATCCTGCACAAAAGGAATATATTGATATTGAAACTCTCTTATTGAGGGTATTAATTTTTCCAATATCTAATGTTGTTTGTCAAAAACTGTTTCAAATGAACTTGAATACTCGTATGAGTAAAATGATCTTAAGCGTTTTGGTTTTCCATTTAGTTTACGTTGTTTTTGAAAATCCTGCCCAAAATCAATTATATTAATGATGAAAAACCACCTTAAGGGTATTGATTCTTATACTATCTAACGTTGTTTTTGAAAAACTGTTTCAAATAAACTTGAATATCAAGTTAAATGACTTGAGGAGTTGAAATTTTCCATTAAGCTTACGTTGTTTTTGAAAATCCTGCCCAAAATGAATATATTGAAGACAAAAATCACTTCAAGGGTATTGATTTTCATACTATCAAACGTTGTTTTTCAAAGACTGTCTCAGTAAACTTGTATATTGGTCAAATGACCTTAAGCGTTATGATTTTCCATTTAGCTTACGTTGTTTTTGAAAATCATTCCAAAAATTTGTATATTGATGATGAAAAACCACCTTAAGGGTATTGATTTTCCTACTAGCTAACATTGTTTTTCCAAAACATTCAAACAGACAAGAATATTAGTAAAATGACCTAAGGAGTTGAGATTTTCCATTTTGCTGATGTTGTTTTTGAAATTCCTGTGCAAAATGAGTATATAAATGATGAAAAACCACCTTAAGTGTAACTGATTTTCCCACTATCTAAGGTTGTTTTTCAAAAACGGTTTGAGATAAACTTGAATATTAGTAAAATGATCTTGAGCGTTATGATTTTCCATTTAGCTTAAGTTGTTTTTGAAAATCCGAGATCCTGTTGGTTATGCCATCAAAAGTTGTTTAACAAAGAATTTTAAAGTGTGAACCATTAAAGCAATCAATAATCAACAAGTTGATGCAAAAACTCTCTTGCAATCAGCGAATAGCTGATGACTTTGTTTCCTTGACAATGTTGAAACACACAACTTTTATAATCGAATTATAAATATATCGCGTTGTTGACGATTTTCCTTTTTCAAAACATCTCGTCAAATTATGTATGAAGCACAGAGAATCGTTGACAGATTTTCATGTGACCTTTACTGTAAGGAAAATTACCAAGTTTTGGGAATTCGATTCGTTTTACAACCAAAACAACAATATTGCCTGTAAGTCGACGTCCATTCGAATAAGAAAAAATACTTATAATTTTGAACACCGAATTTGTTGGTCACATCGGTGATATGCGGGTGATGTGTTTGGGCTGAGAGGGGAAGAGGGAGGGGGAATCAAAGTGATTTTCAAATCACTTTGAAAACTCATTTGAATTCAGTTTTTGGGTCATTCCATGTCAAATGATCCCAGTTTTTGATTTAGGTCCTCCGAATCTGATGAAGAAATTTTTATATACGTTCTCAACATTTGGAAAGTGAGAACATCTCTATCATTGACCCTATAACCTTTCCACGATACATCTAACTTTGGTGTTTGTAGCCTTTTAAGGTACCTAATCGACAATGGTTTTAAAAGTACCCACTCGTCAAATACCTATGTATTTCAAAAGTTCGAAGTTGAACTTTTTGTGAGCCTGCCGGGGAACTTCATGAAGTGTCGTCCCTCGCGAATTTGGATGGAAACAGGTTTCAAAAGTAGCTTTGAGCCAAGAACCACACCATTAATATTTTAGCTGCCAGTTTTGAGTTTAGCTCGAACAGAAAAATTTTGAATTTGAAAATTTTCAAAATCCGCTACCCCGACGCTCGTTTTTTCCCCACAAAATTCTGACTCGCGCGCTCGCACAAGGACTTCTGTTGTTTTTCCATTCAACTAAATTTTTCATATTAAATCTCCACGTAATATTCAAATTTTCATCGAAAAATGAGAATTTGAATCATTTTCGAAAAATATAACGTGAAAAATTTAGTTGAAAGGGAAAATAAAACATACTCTTTGGTCGAGCGCGTGGGTCAGAATTTTCCCACGAAAGCTCTGTGGGAAAAACTTGAGCGTCAGGGTGGCGGTTTTTTTAAAAATTTAAAAATTTAAAATTCTACTGTGGGGGCTAAACTCAAAACTGCAGGCAGCTTAACTTTTAATGGTACATTGTCAACACATAGGTAGCCAATCAGCGTGTTGGATATGCCTTCAATGCAGTTCCACAAAAAATTTAAAAGCTTGAACCATAAACCAGTCAATGGGTAACAAGTTAATGCAACAATCACTTGCAATCAGCGAATAGCTGATGACTTGCTTTTCGGTATAACAACGCAATTTCATGGCTAATTGGCTATGGTATAGTTCTTCAGACATACCCTCGATTTAATTTTTCCACTCTTGACAAATTTTTTGAACATTTGAATAAGTAAGTATATCGCTCATTTTAGTGATTTTTATGGGGGAAAAAACTAAAAATGTTGAACCACAATCATCAATTTTCGTCACCTCGATATTTCCTGCTTTTTTTGAGGTAGTTGAATTTTACGTTGTTTCAGACATTACAAGAGACAAAAATTATCAACAGTTGTCCATAACCTACGTAATTTTATTTTTTTCCCCATTTGAAATATTGAATCATTTTGTGACGTTTTGTCCATCTCTGGGACAAACAGATGAAGAGTGATATTCCAAAACTCGCTTTGTCCATTTTCACAACTTTTCAGGAGAGAGGAAAAACAGTTTCCCTTTAAACGGGTAAATTGGCTTTTTAGGCGAGTTTAGCACTTTATTTGGGTGGATTTATGATGTAGGAGTGTAGGTATACATTTCATCCACTAAATACTGCTGAAAAAAATTTCAATAAAAGTGGACAAAGCGCCTTTTGGAACATTATTTTTTTTTTTTAATTTTTAGTGAATTGGCTATTTAGGTGAGTTTAACACTGTCACGAACGTCGTGAATTAAAGCCAATAAATTTATCTAATTTTACTTTAGTTTCTAAGAAAACGATGTTTTTTATTCGTTATTAAAAAATGGTGAAAACCGCAGTTTTTGTTTCATTTCGAGCATTTTATTCATTATAAAATCATTTTAATTTACTCAAATTTAGACAATTTGAGATAAACACCTCATTTTGGTAGGTTGATGATGTAGGAATGTGAGTTAATACTTCATCTACCAGGTACCACTGAAAACCCAACTTTGATAAAAATGGACAAAGCGAGTTTTGGAATATCACTCTTCAGATAAATTATCGAGATTTTTTTTTCTTGCAGAGAGATTAAGATACTTCTGCTTACTCCGATATATTTTTTTTCTGCTTTTCATTATCGTTTCTAGAGCGCCGATTTTTATGCATGTAAAATCTCGAATTAAGCACATAGAATAATATGTATTCAAAAAGCCTCATACGTACCTATCGTCGTTTATAATGCATTTTTAAGCCGAGCAATGCAAAACGTACACAAAATTGACGTTGTATCGTTGGAATGCATGTTTTAACCAGAATACCATGGTATGGTTTATTTCATTGCTTTCCAATATTGGGTTCTATAAAATACCAAAAAAAAGAGAAAAATTACTTACAAACACAATAGTCGAATTAAAAATTTTTTTTCGTGTTTACATCGTGTGCACAAGTCTGGAAAACCTGGATAAGTCAGGGAATTTGGTCGGTCTGCAGAAGTCAAGGAATTTTGGAAATTTACAACATTTTTCACTCAAAAGTCAGGGAATTTTGTGAAAGGTTACTTCAAACAGATTTTTCCATTTCTCATAATAAAAAAAATTCACCTTCGCTTTGCTGAGGAAATTTTTTTGCTGGTCGGTTTTATCATTGCCAAATTCCCAGAAAGTCTTGTTTTTTGCAAAAATTGTTGAAGTCTTGCATTGCATCAACTTAATGAGTTACGAGTATCATTAATAAATCTCACTCTTTAGCGCTAAAATGTTTTGCTTTTTTGATAAAAATGGTTAAGAAGATCTGTCTTTACTAATCATTATTGTGAAAGTCTCGTTTTCTGTAAAAATAGAAAAAAGTCTCGCTTTTAGCCTAAATTGTCAAGATTTTTTTTTGGCGAAAAAGATGCTAAGAATTGTGTTGTTTTTTGCATCTGAAAACTCCCACTCTTTTCCAATACTAGTTCTAATGTGTCTTTTTTCGTCTGAAATTGCTGAGAAAAAAAGACGAAAAGACAACAAAAAGACAAAAAGACGGACAGATGAAAAGATGGAAAGACATGTTCAGTTCAGTATTCTGTCCTGTTCATCATTAGTTTCAAGTTTCAATGAATGATGTTTTGAGGGTTCAAATGAAAATTTTATAAACTTTTTGAAAAATGATGTTCCTTCCATTGTGTCTATGCTTGAATGCGAATTATTAATACAATTTTTGTTCTTTTAACAGAACACATCTCTTTTTAAAAGTTTTGATACCAGCGATTGAGCGCAGAACGTCGAAATCTCGATTTTTCCCATTAAAAAACCCAAAAAAATTTCCCACCAAGTTTGAATAAGAGCCACCCTATTGAGCACACAGTCATGCTTGTAAAAAATGGGAACAACTCTAGATCAATTAACGATATTTGGACCTCATGATAGTCAAAAAAAATTGACACCCCCCCCCCCCCTCCACCCCCACATGATCGCATGTGTAATTCAGTTTTCAAGAGTATGGAAAATTGGAGAAATTGGTCTGGACAACCTGGAAAAGTCAGGGGAAAACATTTCCAGAAATGAGAGGACACTGTGGTGTTTCTTCCTTTGGATGTCATTTTGTCAATAAAACTTGAAAAATGGAAATTATGTTCGAAAATTTCATATGCTGAAAACAGCCAAAATACGAGTTCAAAGTGATGAAAAAATATTTTCCACTACAATAGGTAATATTATGAAGGAAACAGAAAATCGTTAATTGATTTTCACATGGCCCTTACTTACTGTGAAATTTCCAACTTTTGGGCATTCTCTTGTTCGTTTTATATAACCAATAAAATATTGTTATTTATGTATGTTCATCTACATACATCTATTTGAAGAAGAAAAAATAATTACAATTTTGTACACTTTTGTCGGAATCATTCTAGTACTGCAGGTCTGCAGCTGGGTGTGCGATCGGTTTGCGATAAAAAAATAGAGTGATTTCAGAATCACTTTGAAAACTCATGTGAGTTCAATTTTTGCATCATACTATAAGTGAAGATGTGTTTTTTTCCTAGTATTCAAAGTTTCTCGTCTCGATACCCAATTTTAAAATAGATGGAAATGTTTGTAGCTTTTTAAAGGTAGTTGAGAGTAGTTTTAAAAGTATTCACCAAAAATGTACTAAGTATTTCAAAAGTTCGAAGTTGAACTTTTTTTGTGAGCCTGTCAGGGAACCTCATGAAGTATCCCTCTGGTTTCTATGGGAAGTGGTCTCAAAAGCAGCCCTTGACCCATAAAATCTCACAGAGTAGCTGCTTTTTTACTTCTTTGTCAAACCGCGAAATTTACCATTCCTTTTTTAATTCATTATCTGAATTATTCTAAAATCACCTCTCGCGCAATAAAAAATTCAACTCGAGATCCCCCCTCCTTCCCCAACCACTGGAAAAAATGAGGTCATTGAAAAATGGTTCTGTCGGACACATTTTCATTATTCTGTGTGGTAGAAATCTCAAAACCACTGGTACTATGTTCGTATGGGTTAATTTTCGAGTCTCACTTTTTTCCAAAAATTGCCTAAAAGTAATTTGCTTTTTACATATTTATCTTTCTATCAACAAGAAGTGGAACTGAAAAATCAGAAAAATTAAATTTTTAAATTGATTCTATAAACGGTTGAGGTGTGATCATGTTGGTTATGCCATCAAAAGTTGTTTAACGAAAAATTTTAAAGCGAGAACTATTAAAGCAGTAAATAAGCAACAAGTTGATGCAAAAAACTCTCTTGCAATCAGCAAATAGTTGATGACCTTTTTACCTTATTCTTCGTCAAAAATTTCAGAAAATGTTCACTTTTAGGCAAATAAAAAATTGCGAAAAATTCTTTTTATAGCTAAAAAGTTTTGACATAATTATGTATCCAGTTGATTTTTTCTTACAAGAATTTGAAAAAAGTATAATTGTTTTATGCAGTAGGTATGTAATTTGGAATGTTCTGAAATTTTTGTGAACATTGAAATGTTTTGCTCACGTCTGATAATTTTTGTTAGTAAGTACTTTTTGATCACGTTTTCAAACTTTTATGATTACTGATCTTGCCTTTTTTTTTTTTTTTTTGAAAAAAGTTGACAAAGAACCTCGTCAAAAAAATAAACACAATTAGAATTCCTCCAAATAATCGCATAGGGAAGCGAATACTCTGGGAAGATTGTTACCCAAGAAGAATACATAAAAAGTTTTACTACGTAGAAGGATTTTTTCAAAATCAGTGATATGTATTTTCGTTTGATGTAGTTATGAAAACTTCTAAATGAGGCGCAGATTTGAAAAATTCCCATAGTTCAAAATTAATAATTTTTTAATCCAATTTAGTAATTTTTTTCATGTGGCCTTTACTGTAAAATTTCCAAGTTTTGGGAATTTCTTCTCTTCGTTTTATTCCAAAACATTATTATTTACATACGTACGTCGACAATCGACATCCATTTGAAGAAGAAAAACTACTTACAATTTTGTACTCGCGTACCCTGTCGACTAGAATGGAGCCTGCTATCTTCAGGTGTTGTAATCGGTCTGCGGGAAAAAAATATAATGATTTCAAAATCACTTTGAAAACTCATTTGAATTCATTCTTTGGGTCATTTCATGTCAAATGATCCCAGTTTTTGATTTAGGTCCTCCGAATCTGCTGAAGAAATTTTTATGTATGCTCTCAAGTCTTGACATTTGGAACTGTCGTTGACCCTAACCCTCCCTCGTGACAGGTGATATGAAGTTGTGCTTTTCCTGGCATCCAATATTTCTCGTCTTGATAGCAAACTCTGGTGTAGAATTGCTGATAGAGACCTGTGACAATTTGGAAATGTTTGTAGTTTTTTAAAGGTAATCGGTAGTGGTTTTAAAAGTACCTACTCGCCAAATATGCATTTCAAAAGTTTGAAGTTGAATTTTTTATAAGCCTGCCAGGGAACCTCATGAAGTATCCTCCACGGATCTGGATAAAAACTGGTTTCAAAAGTAGCCCTTGGTCCAAGTACCACACCATTACAATTTTTAGCTGCCAGTTTTAAGTTTTGCTCCCACATATAGAAATTTCGAATTTTAAAATTTTCAAAATCCGCTACCCCGACGACGCTCAAGTTTTTTCCACGGTCTTTTCGTGGGAAAATTCTGACTTACGCGCTTGCACAAGGACTTCTTTTGTGTTCCCATTCAACTAAATTTTTCACATTATATTTTTAAAAGATTCTTCAAATTCTTTATTTTCGATAAAAATTTGAATAATCTTCGAAAATTAAGTATAACACGAAAAATGTAGTTTAAAGGGAAAATAAAACACACTCCTTGGTCGAGCGCGAGGGTCAACATTTTCCCACGATAACGCCGTGGTAAATCCTGAGCGTCGGGGTAGCGGTTTTTTTTGAAAATTTGAAAACTTAGAAAATTCTACTGTGGGAGCTAAACTCAAAACTGCAGGCAGCTGAAATTTTAATGGAACATTGTCAACATATAGCCAGTCAGCGTGTTGGTTATGCCTTCAATGCTGTTCCACGAAAAATTTAAAAGCTTGAACCATTAAAGCAGTCAATGAGCAACAAGTTAATGCAACAACTCTTTTGCAATTAGCGATTATGCTGATGACTTGTTTTTCTGTTCACTAGCCTTACCTTTCAGTTTGTAAAAAAGTTTTGAAACACGAGTAGTTGGTTCATCAATTTTTGTCACCTCGATATTTCCAGCTTTTTTTGGGGTAGTTGAATTTTACGTTGTTTGATCAGACATTACGAAAGAAAAAAATTTTCAACAGTCGTCATAATTTATGTTTTCCCCTTTGAAATATTGAATCATTTTGTGACGTTTTTTCGTTCATCTCAGTGACAAACAGATGAATTATCGAGATTTTTTTTCTTGCGGAGAGATTAAGATACGTCTATTCCGATGTATTTTTTTCTGCCTTTCACTAGAGTTACTAGAGCACCGATTTTTATGCATGTAAAATCTCGAATTAAGCACATAGGTATAGAATAATACGAGTATGTACCTATTCAAAAAGTATGAGTCGTTTATAATGCATTTTTAAGCCTAGCAATGCAAAATGTACGCAAAATCGACGTTGTATCGTTGGAATGCATGTTTTAACCAGAATACCATGGTATGGGTTTATTTCATTACTTTCCAGTTATTGGGCTTTCTAAAACTCCAAAAAAAGAGAAAAATTACTTACAGACACAATAATCGAATTAAAAAAAAATTGCCTCGTGCATATCTTCTTTTGAATGTCATTTTCTCAAATAAAATTTGAAAAATAAAAAATTATATGTTCGAAAATTTCATATATGTACTGAAAACGACCAAAATACGAGTTCAAAGTGACAAAAAAATATTTTCCACTACAATAATATTACGAAGGAAACAGAAAATTGTTCATTGATTTTCACATGGTCCTACTTACTGTGAAATTTCCAAGTTTTGGGAATTCTCTTGTTAGTTTTATATGTATCTACCAATAAAACATAGTTATTTATGTGTACATTTACATCCATTTGAAGAAGAAAAAATACTTACCTACAATTTTGTCGGGATTAGATCATTCTACATAATCGGGTGCATGTGTGATCTATTTGCGGTGAAAAAATAGAGTGATTTCAAAATCACTTTGAAAACTCATTCGAATTCTTTTTTTGGGTCATACCTACAAGAAGTGAAGATGTGTTTTTTTCGTAGCATTCAAAGTTTCTCGTCTTCATACCAAAATGTTTTTTATAACCATCTTGGAAATTATGATTTTACATTTAGCTAACGTCATTTTTTGAAAATCTTGCACAAAATAGGTAAATACGTATATTGATATTGGAACTCCCTTGAGAGTATTGATTTTTCTAATATCTAACGTTGTTTTTCAAAAACTGTTCTGAATAAACTTGAATACTCGGGTATTAGTAAAATGACCTTATAAGCATTATCGTTTCCCGTTTAGTGAACGTTGTTTTTGAAAGTCCTGCCCAAAATTGATAATTATATTGATGATGAAAAACCACCTTAAGTGTATTGATTTGCATACTATCTAACGTTGTTTTTGAATAACTGTTTCAAATAAACTTTAATATTACTAAAATGACTAAAGGCGTTGAAATTTTCCATTTAGGTTATGTTGTTTTTAAAAATCTTGCTCAAAATGAATGTATTAATGATGAAAAATCACCTTAAGTGTATTCATTTTCTTACTATCTAACGTTGTTTTTCAAAAAATTCTTTGAATAAACTTGAATATTAGTTAAATGACTACATAATACCTACTTAGTTATGATACATACGCACAAGAAAAGAGAAATTACTTACTTACAAACACAATAATCGAATCAAAAAAATTGGATTCACATAGAATATTCGTGGTCTGTGTTTTTTTTAGTCGTCATTTTGTCAAATCAATCTTGAGAAATGGAAATTTTGTTCGAAATTTTCATAATGCTGAAAACGGCCAAAATATCTCGTCAGAATTATGTGATTGCAATGATCTTACCGCAATGCGCAATCATTGACGTATATCGCTTTTCAAGGAAACTGAGTCTTCAAAATATCATCAATCGAGTTCGAAGTGTGCCTTGATGGAAAAATACATATTTTACACCGTGATAATGATATTATGAAGGAAACAGAAAATTGTTGATTGATTTTCATGAGGCCCTTACTGTAAAGTTTCCAAGATTTGAGAATTCTCTTGTTCGTTTCATACCAATGAAACATTGTTATTTATATGTTATGTACCTCTACTTATGTACATCCATTTGAAGAAGAAAAAATACTTACACACTTTTGTCGGGATTATTCTGCATCTATCTTCAGGTGTTGCTATCGATCGATGGTTAAAAAAATGGAGTGATTTCAAAATCACCTTGAAAACGCATTCGAATTCTTTTTTTGGGTCATACAAGAAGTGATGATGTGTGTTTTTCCTAGCATTCAAAGTTTCTCGTCTTCATACCGAATGTTTGTATAACCACCTTGGATCAAGCTAACGTTATTTTTTGAAAATCCTGCACAAAATGAATATAATGAAATTGAAACTCCCTTGAGGATATTGATTCTTCTAATATCTAACGTTGTTTCTCAAAAACTTGCAAATGAACTTGAATACTATGTAGTATTAGTAAAATGACCTTAAGCGTTATGATTTTCCAGTTAGTTTACCTACATTGTTTTTGAATATCGTGCCCAAAATTAATAATATTTTGATGTTGAAAAACCACCTTAAGAGTATTGATTTTCCGATAATCGAATTTTAAAAAATTTGTCTTACTCGTAGTTTCTTCATAGATAATAAGTTTAGCATACATATGAATGTCATTTTGTCAAATAAAACTTGAGAAATGGAAATTATGTTCGAAAATTTCATTTGCTGAAAACGGCCAAATTACGAGTTCAAAATGACAAAAAAATATTTTCCACTACTAGCCTATAATATTATGAAGGAAATAGAAAATCGTTCATTGATTTTCACATGGTCCTACTTACTGCGAAATTTCCAAGTTTTGGGAATTCTCTTGTTCGTTTTATACCAATAAGACATAGTTATTTACATGTACATCTACATCCATTTGAAGAAGAAAAAATACTTAGAATTTTGTACACTTTTGCCGGAATCATTCTGCAGTTGGTCTGTTCTTATCATAGCATTCAAAGTTTCTCCTCTTCATACCAAATGTTTGTATAAACACCTTGAAAATGATGAGTTCACATTTAGCTAACGTCATTTTTTGAAAATCCTGCACAAAATGCATATATTGATATTGAAACTTGCTTGAGGGTATTGATTGTTTTAATATCTAACGTTGTTTTTCAAAAACTGTTCTGAATAGACTTGAATACTAAAATGACCTTAAGCGTTATGATTTTCCATTTAGTGAACGTTGTTTTTGAAAATCCTGCTCACAATTGATAATTATATTGATGATGAAAAACCACCTTAAGGGTATTGACCTTAAGCGTTATGATTTCCCATTTAGTGAAAGTTGTTTTTGAAAATCCTGCTCACAATTGATAATTATATTGATGATGAAAAACCACCTTAAGGGTATTGATTTTCCTACTAGCTAACGTTGTTTTTCCAAAACATTCAAATAGACTCCAATATTACAAAAATGACCTTAATAGTTGAGATTCTTCATTTTGCTCATGTTGTTTTTGAAAACTACCCAAAATGAATGTATCGACGATGAAAAATCACTTTAAGTGTATTGATTTTCTTACTATCTAAGGTTGTTTTTCAAAAACGATTCCAGATAAACTTTGAATATTAGTAAAATGGCCTTGAGCATTATGATTTATCATTTAGCTTACGTTGTTTTTGAAAATCCGAGATCATGTTGGTTATGCCATCAAAAGTTGTTTAACGAAAAAGTTTAAAGCGTGAACCATTAAAGCAATCAATAAGCAATGAGTTGATGCAAAAACTCTCTTGCAATCAGCGAATTGCTGATGACTTTTTTTGCTTGGAAGAAAGAACTGTGAAATTATTATGATTTTTCATCAAGTTGAGGTTATTTTGAAAATCCTGAACAAAATGAATATATTGATCTTGATGGTGAAAAACTACTTTAAGGGTATTAATTTTCCTACTAGCTAACGTTGTTTTTCAAAAACTGTATAAAATAGACTTGAATATTAGTAAAATGATTTTGGGAGTTATAATATTTTCCATTTAGTTTACATTGTTTTTGAAATTCCTGCGCAAAATGGACATATAAATGGTGAGAAACCACCTTAAGGGTATTGATTTTCCTACTATCTAAGGTTGTTTTTCCAAAACGGTTTCAGATAAACTTGAATATTAGTGAAATGACCTTGAGCATTATGATTTTCCATTTAGCTTACGTTGTTTTTGAAAATCCAAGATCATGTAATGGTTATGCCATCAAAAGTTCTTTAACGAAAAATTTTAAAGTGTGAACCATTACAGCAGTCAATAAGCAACAAGTTGATGCAAAAAGTCTCTTGCAATTAGCGAATATGGCTGATGATTTTTTTTCCTGACACGCGACACGCGACTCTGCAATGAACATTGTTACTTTTTTTTCAGAAAGTTCTAAAAAATCTCAACTTTTTCTGAAAATGGCTTAAAAATTTCGCTTCTTGTTCAAAAATCACAGAAAATGTTCACTTTTAGGCAAATAAAAAATTGCGGAAGTCTTTTTTATAGCTAAAAAGTTATGACATATGAATCCAGTTGATTTTTCCTTACAAGAATTTGAAAAAATTATCATTTTTCTAGGCAGTACCTAGGGATGTAATTTGGAATGTTTTGAAATTTTTGTGGACATGGAAGTGTTTTGCTTAAGTCTAATACCTTTTGTTATAGTTAGGTACTTTTTGATCACGTTTTCAAACTTTTATGGCTACTGATGTTGCTTTTTTTTTTGAAAAAAAATCATTCTGAACCTCCTGAAGGATTTTTCCAAAATCGGTGATTTTATTTCCGATTGATTTAGTTACGTTTGTGAAATTCTTCAAAATGAGACGCAGGTTTTAAAAATTCCCATGGTTCAAAATTAATTATTTTTTTAATGCAACATTGTAAGTTTTTCTTGTTTTTTTTTTTTGCATTTTTTTGATTACTCTAGGTACTTGGCAAATTCACCCGAATTCAATTTTCACTTTCCAACGCGATTTGACTTCGTTATTTCCGATTTTCAGTTGTCTGTGGAATCTGGAAAGTTCATTTCATGGACTAGTATAATATGCAGTTCTTCAAACACGCCCTCAATTTGATTTTTCCACTCTTGACGAATTTTGTGAACATTTGAATAAGTATATCGCTCATTTTAGTGATTTTTATCAGGAACAAATAACTAAGTAGGTAATGATATTGAACGAGAATCGTCAATTTTCGTCACCTAATGCAACAACTCTCTTGCAATCAGCGAATAGCTGATATACCTTTTTTTTCGAGAACATTTCTTTAGGCGTGCATCGATTTTTTGTCAATTTTAAAAAAAAATTCACATTCGGTAAGTATTTGTAATTGATGAGAAATCCCTTTTTTACATTTATCAATGGAATGTTGTGAATTTTTTGTAAACATTGAATTGTTTTGCTCACGTCTGATTAGCAAGTTTGGAAAACATTTAACTTCATCCGAATTTAATTTTCACCTTCCAAAAAAAAAAAACGCGATTTCACTATTTTGTTTCAGATTTTCAGTCTTCTGTGGAATTTCAAAATTTCATTTCATGGGCTATTAATATCCTTCCAAAAATCCTGAAATTTATGCTTTATAATGCATTTTTAAGCCGAAAAATGCAAAACGGTATGTTTTTTTTTCATTGGATACTTTCCAATTAGTTCGATAAAACACAAAAAAAGGGAAAAATTACTTACAAACACAATAATCGAATAAAAAAAAAAAATAGATTTCGTAACATTCCTTCGTCTTATGTACCTAGGTATTTTTTTTAAGTCGTTATTTTGTCAAATATATTTTCCACCATGATAATTACATGTAGGTATGAAGCAAACAGAAAATCATTGATTGATTTTCATGTGATCCTTACTGTAAAATTGCAAAGCTTTGGAAATTCTTCGGTTCATTTTATTCCAAAACATTATTATCTATTTAGACATCGATATCCATTTGAAGAAGAAAAAATACTTACTGTACACTGAATTCGTTGGTAGTGTATTAAGCTGCTTTCTCTGAAGATTTACTCGGTTTGGGCCGAAAAAATTGGAGTGAGTTCATTTTTTGGGTCATTCCATGTCAAATGAACCCAATTTTTGATCCAGGTCCTCCGAATCTGCTGAAGAAATTTTTATATGCTCTTAATGTCGTTTATAATGCATTGTTTATAAGCCGATGAATAACACGAAATAGGTTTGTGAAATGGGCATTGTGTCGTTAGAATGCATATGTTTTAATCACAATGTTTTTTTTTTCATTATTTTCCAATTAGGTTGTATAAAACAATAAACGAGAAAAATTACTTACTTACAAAGTTACAAACAGCATAATTGAATTATTAAAAATATCGGTTTTAAAACATTGTTACGGTTTGTTTTTTCATTTTACAAGAGCTTGAAAAAAACTGAATTTCTAATCAAGTTTACAAAATGAAAATTTTGAAATTCATGTTTCATTTTCTATAAAACACAAACACACACACTAAAAAGAGAAAAATTACTTACAAATACACTTATAAAAAAAGGGGTTTCATTTTCATATTATCTAACGTTGTTTTTGAAAAACTGTTTCAAAAAAACTTGAATATTAGTAAAATGACTTGAGGAGTTGAAATTTTCCATTTAGCTTACGTTGTTCTTAAAAATCCTGCCCAAAACTAATTATATTGATGATGAAAAACCACCTTAAGGGTATTGATTTTCATACTATCAAACGTTGTTTTTGAAAAACTTGTTTCAAATAAACTTAAATATTTGTAAAGTCCTAAAGTGACCTTAAGAGTTGAGATTTTTCATTCATCTTGCGTTGTCTTCAAAGATCCTGCACAACATGAATGTATTGATGGTGAAAAACCACCTTAAGGGTATTGATTTTCCCATTATCTAACGTTGTCTTTCTCAGAGACTGTGTCAATAAACTTGATTGTTGGTGAAATGACCTTAAGCGTTATGATTTCCCATTTAGCTTACATTGTTTTTGAAAATCATACTGAAAATTAATATAGCTATTGATGATGAAAAACCATCTTAAGGGTATTGATTTTCATACTATCCAACGTTGTTTTTCCAAAACATTCAAATACACTCGAATATTAGTAAAATTACCTTAGGAGTTGAGATTTCCCATTTGGCTTATGTTGTTTTTGAAAATCCTGCCCAAAATAAATGTATTCATTGATTTTCTTACTATCTAAGGTTGTTTTCAAAAACGGTTTCAGATAAACTTGAATATTAGTAAAATTACCTTAAGTGTTATGATATTCCGTTTAGCTTACGTTGTTTTTGAAAATCCGCGATCATGTTATGGTTATGCCATCAGAAGTTGTTTAACAAAAAATGTTAAAACGTGAACCATTAAATCAATCAATAAGCAACAAGTTGATGCCAAAACTCTCTTGCAATCAGCGAATAGCTGATGATTTTTTTTGCTTAAAGTAAACTTCTGTATTAAGTAAATGAATTTAATAGTTACGATTTTTCATCTAGTTTACGTTGTTTTTGAAAATCCTGCAAAAAAGAAAGATACCTATTACTCTTGATGGTGAAAAACTACTTCATAGGTACCTATTGATTTTTTTACTAGCTAACGTTGTTTTTCAAAAACTGTTTCAAATAAACTTGAATAAGTATTAGTAAAATGATTTTAGGAGTTATAATTTTCCATTTAGTTTACGTTGTTTTTGAAATTCCTGCGCAAAATGAATATATAAATGACGAGGAACGACCTTATGGGTATTGATTTTCCCACTATATAAGGCTGTTTTTAAAAAAGGTTTCAGATAAACTTGAATATTAGTAAAATGACCTTGAGCGTTATGATTTTCCATTTAGCTTACGTTGTCTTTGAAAATCCGAGATTATGTTGGTTATGTCATCAAAAGTTGTTTAATGAAAAATTTTAAAGCGTGAACCATTAAAGCAGTTAATAAGCAACAAGACAAGTTGATGCACAAACTCTCTTGCAATCAGTGAATAGCTGACAACCTTTTTTTTTTTATCGTAGTGCGTCATCTTTAATTGGTCGGTACAAATACTTACATTGTTACTTTTTTTTTCTGAAAATTCTAAAAAATCTCAACTTTTTCTGAAAATGGCTTAGAAATAAATTTTAGAAAATGTTCACTTTTAGGCAAATAAAAAATTGCGAAAGTCTTTTTCATAGCTAAAAAGTTTTGACATATGAATCCAGTTGATTTTTTCTTACAAGAATTTGAAAAAAGTATCATTTTTTAGGCAGTAGAATGTTTTGCTCAAGTCTAATAACTTTTGTTAGTTAGGCACTTTTTGATCACATTTTCGAACTTTACGGTTATGATGTTGCTTCTTTTTTTTTTTTTTTTTTGGAAAAAATTGACTCCGAACCGCGTCAAAAAAATAAACCCAATAGAGTTCCTCCAAAAAATTGCATAGGAAAGCAAATACTCTGGGAAGGATTGTACCAAAGAAGAACATGCAAAAAGTTTTACTAGAAGGATCTTTTCTGAAGGATTTTTCCAAAATCAGTGTTTTTATTTTCCATTGATTTAGTTACAGTTCCGAAATTCTTCAAAATGAGACGCAGGTTTAAAAAATTCCCATGGTTCAAAATTGAAGATTTTTTAAATACAATTTAAATTTTTTTTTTTTTTTGCATTTTATTCATTACTTCAGGTAGTTGGCAAATTTATCCGAATTCAATTTTCACCTTCCAAACGCGATTTTACGTCGCTGTTTCCGATTGTCAGTCGTTTGTGGGATCTGAAAATTTCATTTCATGGACTAGTATAGTTCTTCAAACATGCCCTCGATTTAATTTTTCCACTCTTGACAAATTTTGTGAACATTTGAATTAGTATATCGCTCATTCGAGTGATTTTAATGGGAAAAAATAAATAAAAATATTGAACGAGAATCATCAATTTTCGTCACCTCGATATTTCCAGCTTTTTTTGAGCTAGCATTGTATCGTTGGGATGTAGGTACATTTATATGTTTTAACCAGATTACCACGGTATGGTTTTTTTTTATATTCGCGTTCCAATCAGGTTCTATAAAACACATACTCAAAAAAAATAGAAATTACTTACAAACACAATAATCGAATCGAAAAAATTAGACTAAGGTAGAATTTCCGTGGTCTGAGTTTTTTTTAGTCGTCATTTTGTCAAATCAAGGAATCTTGCGAAATGGAATTTTTTTCGAAATTTTCATAATGCTGAAAACGGCCAAAATATCTCGTCAGAATTATGTGATTGCAATGATCTTACCGCAATGTGCAATCATTGACGTATCGCTTTTCAAGGAAAATGAGTCTTCAAAATTTCATCAATCGAGTTCGAAGTGTGCCTTGATGGAAAAATACATATTTTCCATCGTGATAATGATCTGAAGGAAACAGAAAATCGTTGATTGATTTTCATGAGGCCATCTTACTGTAAAATTTCCTAATTTTGGGAATTTCTTCGGTTTCTTTTATACCAAAACATTATTATTTAGGTAGGTATACGTTTGTACGTCGACAATCGAAATTCATTTGAAGAAGAAAAAATACCAATGAGCAACAAGTTAATGCAACAACTCTCTTGCAATCAGCGAATAGCTGATACACCTTTTTTTAAATGCTTTCTGCGAAAAAAAATTTTAGGGTCTTTTTGTCTTTTTAAATTAGTTTAGCTTTTTAACTATAAAATATTAATTTCATTTAATTAATTAAATAAAATAATTTTATTATATATTTATTCATTCTATTATTCAATTAAAATACAAAAATGCTACCTATGGTGGCACAAATCGTTACTTTTTTAAAAATGATTCTAAAAAATTTCATTTTTTTTTTTAAAAAATGGCTTAGAAATTTTGTCAATTAAAAAAAAATGTTCACATTTCGGAAAATCATAAGGTGCCAAAATGTTTTGGTTACTGATGTTGCTTTTTTCTAAAAAAAAATTCACTCCAAGCCTCGTCACAAGAAGAAACACAATTAGAGTTCCTCCCAAAAATTGATTAGGTAAACAAAAGGGTACTAATATTTTGCACGACCAAAAAAACAAGTATCACGACGAGCATACGTAACGACCAAAAAGGCTGAATGAACGACAATCAAATATCAACTTTCACGCCAGGATAAAGCCCGACAGTAAAGTAGGTTGGAACGACGGAGGATGTAGTATGAGATAACAATAAACACGACTGCATAACATTATTCACGACGAACAAAAAATAATAAAATTTCACCCAAATTATCATGATTTCAAGAGATGAAAATCCAATTCACTGCTATTTTTAAAATATTTTCCCTCCCGCAAATTTTAATGTTCCAATTTTAGTCTTTGTTTTACTCATCTGGCGAGAAAATGTACTAGTTTCAGTCTTTTTCTTCAACTTGTTCATCATTTTTGAAAGAGTACTGGAAAAAATATGATTTTTCACATAATTATTTCCAGCTGTTTTGACCAAAATTACGCAAAAAAAAAGTCACTGCAAAAAGGTCTTATAATTTTGTTTTTTCAAATGCATATGGATAAAAAAGGGAATGACTTAAAATTAAAAATATGATAAAAATGTTTTCCGAGACCCTGATGTGGACCTTCAATACACATTTTCAAAATTTCGAAAAAATAATTTCAAGTACCTTAAATCTGGATCGAAACTTTCAAATGCCAATTTGAAAAAAAATAATAGGCGTTCCATTGGGGCAGAAAAGGAAGAGGGGCCGACCCACAAAGGCTACAAAAGCCCTTCTACTTCAATGAATATTTATTCGTACTTGGTTTTTTAACCTTTTTTTTGTATTTCCAATCAAATTTTAGCATTTTTTAAATTTTTAATTTCGTCGGTAATACGTATTTTTCTGACTTTGAAATGTCGTCGTTGTTCCCCTTAAATGACAGGTGAAAGTAATAAAATGTCGTGAATTTATTTATTTGTTGTTGAATGACTTATCTCGTCGTGCGAAACCATTTTTGGTCGGGTAAACCTTTTTTGGTCGGGAATGCATTTTTCAGCCGTGAAACTTTGAAACGCTTGTCGTGATACTTGTTTTTTTGGTCGTGCGATTAAATGGCACCCTAAACAAAACCAAAATTTTTGTGAGAAGAACTTTTCGTGAAGATTTTTCCAATGTCAGCGATTTCATTTTCGATTGATTCAGTTACGCGAGGCGCTGGTTTATTGATGAATTTCCATGATTCTAAATTGATAATTTTTTTTAATGCAATTTTTTGATAAGGTGTTTAGCAAGTTTGGTAAACATTCACCTTCATCCGAATTTAAATTTCACCTTCCAAACGTGATTTCACTACCTATGTCATTTCAGATTTTCAGTCGTCTTTGGAATTTTAAAATTTCATGCATTCAAAAAGCCTGAAATATGTATATCATTTTTAATGCATTTTTAAGCCGAAAAATACAAAATGGTATGGTTTTTTTTTTCATTGGGTACTTTCCAATTAGTTCGATAAAACACACACAAAAAAAGGAAAAATTACTTGCAAACACAATAATCGAATAACAAAAATTTGACATCTACAGAATCGTTCGTTTTATGTTTTTTTCTCAGTCGTCATTTTGTCAAACATATTTACCACCATGATAATATGTATGAAGCAAACAGAAAATCGTTGATTGATTTTCATGCAGCCCTTACTGTAAAATTTCCAAGTTTTGGGAATTCTTCGGTTCGTTTTATTCCGAAACAGTATTCTTTATACATTCGATATCCATTTGAAGAAGAAAAAATACTTACAAATTTCGTACACTGAATTCGTCGGTATAATTATGTCGGTAATATTAAGCTGCTCTCTCTGATGATTTACTCGGTTTGTGCCGAAAAATTGGAGTGAGTTCATTTTTTGGGTCATTCCATGTCAAATGAAGCCAATTTTTGATTTAGGTCCTCTGAATCTGCTGAAGAAATTTTTATACGCTCCTAATGTCGATTATAATCTCAATCGAGTTCGAAGTGGTTGATTGATTTTCATGTGGGTTTTACTGTAAAATTTTCAAGTTTTGGGAATTCTTCGATTCGGTTTACACCAAAACATCAATATTTACCTATATATTATGTCGACAATTGACGTCCATTTGAAGAAGAAAAAATACTTACAATTTTGTACACCGAATTAGTTGGAATCATATAAGTATCGGTTCGCAGCTCTTCTTGATGAATTTGGGAGGAAAAAATTATAGACATTTTCAAAATCACTTTAAAAACTCATTTTGAATGAAGTTTTTGGGTCATTCCATGTCAAGTGATTCCAGTTTTCGATTTAGGTCCTCCGAATCTGCTGAAGAAATATACTATACTGTTAACATTTGGAAAGTGGAAACATCTCTATCGTTGACCCTAACTCTCCCACGGTACAGGTGATGTTAAGTTGTGTTTTTCCTAGCATTAAATGTTTCTCGTCTTTATAGCAAACTTCAGTGTAGAATTGCTGAGAGATATCTTATTTTCGATAAAAATCTAAATAATCTTCGAAAAATGTTGTATAAAAAATTTACTTGAATGGGATAATGAAACAAGTCCCTTGTGCCTGCGCGTGGGTCAACATTTTCCCACGATAACACCACGGTAAAACCTAAGCGTCGGAGTAAAACTGCAGGCAGATAAAATTTTGATGGTACGTTGTCAACAAATAGCCAATCAGCGTGTATGTACTTATGCTTTTAATGTTGTTCCACGAAACATTTAAAAGCGTGAATCATTAAAGCAGTCAATGAGCTATAAGTTGATGCAACAACTCTCTTGCAATCAGCGAACAGCTCTTTTTTAAAAACTTTGATTTTTCTTAATCTTGGTAGTACAAATTGTTATTAAAAAAAAAAAATTCTAAACAATTTCATTTTTTTTATTGCCAAAAAGTAGATATTGAAATAGTTGCTTTTTTCTTATAAGAATTTGAAAAATACCTAAGTACATCATTTTTTCCCCAGACACTTGAATTGTTTTTCCTCACGTCTAATAAATTTTTTTAGTTACTTTTTGATCACTTTTTCAAATTTATTCGGCTACAGATGTTGTTTTTTTTCTAAATAAAAAATCAACTCCGGGCCTCGTCATAAAAAGAGACACAAATTCGAGTTCCTCCAAAAAATTGTTTAGGAAAACGAAGCCAACATTTTTGCGAGAAGAACTTTTCCTGAAGATTTTTCCAAAATCAGTGATTTTATTTTCGATTGATTTAGTTACGTGAGACGCTGGCTTGAAAAATTTCCATTCCATGATTTAAAATTGAAAAAAATTTTTAATGCAATTTTTTGATTAGGTATATAGCAAGTGTGGAAAACATTCAACTTCATCCGAATTTAATTTTCACCTTCCAAACGCGATTTCACTATGTCGTTTCAGATTTTCAATCGTCTGTGGAATTTCAATAGGTATGTCATTTCATGGGCTATTGATATGCTTCCGAAAAGCCTAAAATATATCATTTTAATGCATTCTTAAACCAAAAAATGCGAAATGGTATGGTTTTTTTTCTCCATTAGGTCCTTTTCAATTAGGTTCTATAAAACACCAAAAAAAAAAAAAAAAAAAAAGGAAAAAATTACTTACAAACACAATAATCAAATAAAAAAAATTCGACGTCAGAAATCATTCGTCCATCTTATGTTTTTTTTTTAGTCGTCATTATGTCAAATAAGTATAGTTTCTACCATGATAATGTGTATGAAGCAACCAGAAAATCGTTGATTGATTTTCACGTGGCCCTTTTTGTAAAATTTCCAAGTTTTGGAAATTCTTCGGTTCGTTTTATTCCAAAACATTATTATTTATACATCGATATCCATTTGAAGAAGAAAAAATACTTACAAATTTTATACACTGAATTCGTAGGTAATTGAGGGGGTGCTTTCTGTAATGATTTACTCGTTTGGGGGAGGGGATTGGAGTGAGTTCATTTTTTGGGGTCATTCCATGTTAAATAAACCCAATATTTGATTTAGGTCCTCCGAATCTGCTGTAGAAATTGTCATACGCTTTTCACATCTTCAAATTTGGAAAGTGTGAACATCGCTATCGTTTGGAGTACTTAAGTTGTGTTTTTCCAAGCATTTTAAGTTGCTCGTCTTGATACTCGTACTCAACTTTGGGATAGAATTGCAAAGAAAGAGAGCTGCTGCAATTCGGAAAAAACTGTTCGCAGATTTTTAAAGGTAATTTGGGAGTGGTTTTTAAAAATATTCGCCATGTATTTCAAAAGTTCAAGGTTGAACTTTCTGCGAGCCTGCTCAGTAGTAGAAAGTTTGCCAAATTTTTGGAGTCACGATTCAAGAATTTGAGAAATTATCTAGGAAGCGTACATTTTCATGATAAATTTTAAACTATGTATTATGCCTTTTTTGTGATGCAATTCTCTTAGAGTAGGAGGGGGGTTCAAGGCCTCGAAATTTTGCTCCAACCTCTTCATTGACTGCTCGTATTTTTGGAAAATTGAAAAATTGCATGATACATAGAGTAGGTAGGTATTGAGTTTTTGGGAGTGCTGAATATGAATATGAACTCAATTTTTAAAATTTGATTCCTCCTTCGCCCTGATGGGTAGCTGCCCAATATGGTGAAAGCAACTGTAAAAACTATCTTGCAATCAGCGAATAGCTGATGGCTTGTTTATTTTGTTTCTATTGGCATAGTGTTTGATTAATCGTACATACGAGTATATAATTATAACATACTTTTGAAAATTTCTATGAACAATTTCAATATTTTGTTTAAAAGTATTATGTATTGAAATTTTGAATGTCAAATTTCCAAAATTTTCAAATCAGCATATTTGCAAGAAACTGTAAAAACAATCAAAATTGACATCGAGTTATTTTATTGAAATTGGTCAAAGTAAATATACATAAACTATTGGTAAAATGACTTCAATAGTTATGATTTTTCATCAAGTTTACGTTGTTTCTGAAAATCCTGCTAAAAAGGAATATATTATTGATCTTGATGGTGAAAAACAATACTTTAAGGGTATTGATTTTCCTACTAGCTTACGTTGTTTTCTCAAAACATTCTAATAAACTTAAAATATTAGTAAAATGAGTTAAGGAGTTATAATTTTCCATTTAGCTTACGTTGTTTTTGAAATTCCTGCGCAAAATGAATGATGAAGAACCACCTTTAGGGTATTGATTTTCCTACTATGTAAGGTTGTTTTTCAAAAACTGTTTCAGATAAACTGAAGTATTAGTAAAATGACCTCGAGCGTTATGATTTTCCGCTTAGCTCACGTTGTTTTTGAAAATCCGAGATCATGTTGGTTATTCCATCAAAAGTAGTTAAACAAAAAATTTTAAAGCGTGAACCATTAAAGCAATCAATAAGCAACAAGTTGATGCAAAAACTCTCTTGCAATCAGGACTTTTTTTGCTTCAAATGAACGAAGTATTGCTATAACGACTTCAATATAGTTATGATTTTTCATCAAGTTTACGATTTTTTTAAAAATCCTCCCCAAAATGAATTATATTGATCTTAATGGTGAAAAACTACTTTAAGGGTATTGATTTTCCTACTATCTAAGGTTGTTTTTCAAAATGGTTTCAGATAAACTTGAATATTAGTAAAGTGATCTCAAGTGTTGAGATTTTCCATTCATCTTTTACTTTGTTTTCAAAAATCCGAGATCATGTTGGTTATGCCATCAAAAGTTGTTTAACAAAAAATTTTAAAGCGTGAACCATTAAAGCAATCAATAAGCAACAAAGTTGATGCTGAAACTTTCTTGCAATCAGCGAATATCTGATGATTTTTTTTTCTGGAAAACGACGCCAAAATCCTTGCGAGAACTTTTCCTGAAGATTTTTCCAAAATCAGTAATTTTATTTTCGATTGATTTAGTTACGTGAGACGCTGGCTTCAAAATTTCCATTTCAATGATTTAAAATTGAAAAAATTTTTTGATGCAGTTTTTTGATCAGATATTTAGCAAGTTTGGAAAACATTCAACTTCATCCGAATTTAATTTTCACCTTGCAAACGCGATTTCGCTACGTCTTTTCAGATTTTCTGTCGTCTATGGAATTTCAAAATTTCATTTCATGGGCTATTAATATGCATCCAAAAATCCTGAAATGTATCCTTTATACTTAATGCATTTTTAAGCCGAAAAATGCAAAATGGTAGTTATGGTTTTTTTTTCATTAGGTACTCTCCAATTAGGTTCTATAAAACACACAAAAAAGGGAAAAATTACTTACAAACACAATAATCGAATAAAAAAATTTGATTCCACCGTCCGTCATCCGTTTTTTTCAGTCGTCATTTTGTCAAACATATATTCCACCATGATAGTATGTAAGTATGTATATGAAGCAAACAGAAAATGGTTGATTGATTTTCACATGGCTCTTGCTGTAAAATTTCCATGTTTTGGGAATTCTTCGGTTCGTTTTATTCCAAAACATATTATTTATGCTTCGATATCCATTGAAGAAGAAAAAATACCTACAAATTTTGTACACTGAACTCGTCGGTAATATTAATTATTGTAGTTGCTTTCTCTGGTTTGGTGAGAAAAATTGGAGTGAGTTCATTTTTTGGGGTCATTCCATGTCAAATGAACCCAATATTTGATTTAGGTCCTCCGAATCTGCTGAAGAAATTGTTATACGCTCTTCATTTCTTCACATTTGGAAAGTGTGAACATCGCTATCGTTGACCCTCACCCTCCCATGAAACAGGTGAAGTAAAGATGTGTTTTTCCGAGCATTTAAAGTTGCTCGTCTTGATACCCAACTTTTGGATAGAATTGCAAAGAAAGAGAGCTGCTGCGATTTGGAAAAAATTGTTTGTAGATTTTTAAAAGTAATTTTGAGAGTGGTTTTTGAATTATTCGTCAAGTAGTTCAAAAGTTCAAAGTTGAACTTTCTGTGAGCCTGCTCATATGTGGCCAATCAACAAACAGTATTTCGACATAGAGGCAATCAGCAATTACTGTTTATCAGAACAAACTTTTGGGGCTGCTTTGGAGTTCAATTTTCAATTTTTTTTTTATACTTGTACGAATGATTCTATTTAGTTGAATCATGAGCGAATGTTCTAATTTACGAGTTTGTTCGACTTCATTTTAATAAATGTACATTGTACATAACTAGTAGGTCCTAGATACCTTCATTATACTTCATAAATTATATCAAAAGGTCAAGAAATGAAAGATCAGCTTCATACTTCAAGTTGATACGTATGTATTTAAAAGCAAACTTAGCAACTAATGCAACCATCAATCAGCCAATGTGGTGAAAGCAAATGCAAAAACTATCCTGCAATCAGCGAATAGCATGATGGCTTATTTATTTTCTATTCGTTTATTAGCGGTTGAGTAATATTATATAATTTTAACATCCTTTTGAAAATTTCTATTAACAAATTTCAATATTTTGTTTAAAAGTTTTATGTATGGAAATTTTGGAAGTCAAATTTTCAATATTTTGAAATCAGCAGTTGCAAGAATTGTAAAAAACAATCAAAACTGAGTTATTTTATTCAAATTGCTGGTCTTGTACCTAAATAGTAAATACCTATAATAGATGGAAATGTTTATAGCTTTTTAAAGGTAGCAACTCGACCCCCCCCCCCCAACTGAAATCATGAGGTATTTGAAAAATGGTTCTGTCCAATACTTTTTTATTATTCTGTGTGGTAGAAATCTCAAAACCACTGGTACTTGGTATGGGTCAATTTTTAGGTTTCACTTTTTTCCAAAAATTGCCCAAGAGTGAAATGCTTTTTATTTATTATCCTATCAACAAGAAGTGGAACTGAAAAATCAAAAAAAAATCGAATTTTTAAGTTGAGGTGGGACGATCATGTTGGTTATGCCATCAAAAGTTGTTTAACGAAAAATTTTAAAGCGTGAACCATTAAAGCAGTCAATAAGCAACAAAGTTGATGCAAAAACTCTCTTGCAATCAGCGAATAGTTGATGACCTTTTTACCTTTTTCTTCCGATAAGTTGTTTGAAATTTCGCCTCTTGGTCAAAAATTTCAGAAAATGTTCACTTTTAGACAAATAAAAAATTGCGGAAGCCTTTTGTATAGCTAAAAAGTTTTCAGAAGGATTTTTTCAAAATCAGTAATATTTTTGTTTGATTTAGTTGTGAAATTCTTCAAAATGAAGCGCAGGTTTAAAAAATTTCCATAGTTCAGAATTGATAATTTTTTTCATGTAACCCTTGCTGTAAAATTTCCAAGTTTTGGGAATTTCTTCTGTTCGTTTTATTCCTAAACATAATTATTTATACGTACGTCGACAAGCGACATCCATTTGAAGAAGAAAAACTACTTGCAATTTTGTACTCGCGTACACTGAATTCATTTCGCGTACACTAAATTCATAGGCCTAGGGATTATTATGCAGTCTGCCATCTTCAGGTGTTCTAATCGGTTTGCGGGAAAATGGAAAGTGGGAACATCTCTGGCGTTGACCCTAACCCTCTGCCGTGACAGGTGATATGAAGTTGTGCTTTTCCTGGCATTCAATATTTCTCATCTTAATAGCAAACTCTGGTGTAGAATTGCTGAGAGAGACCTAGCTGTTACAATTTGGAAATGTTTGTAGCTTTTTAAAGGTAATCCATAGTGATTTTAAAAGTACCTACTCGCCAAATATGCGTTTCAAAAGTTCGAAGTTGAATAAGCCTGCCAGGGAACCTCATGAAGTATCCCCCACGGATTTGGATGAAAACCGGTTTCAAAAGTAGCCCTTGGCCCAAGTACCACACCATTAAAATTTTTAGCTGCCAGTTTTGAGTTTTGCTCTCACATAAAAATTTTCAAAATCCGCTACGCCGACGCTCGGGGTTTTTCCACGGTGTTTTCGTGAGAAAATTCTGACTCCCGCGCTCGCGCAAGGACTTTTTTTTTGTTTTCCCATTCAACTAAATTTTTTATATATTAAGTACATCTTCGAAGTATTATAAGTTTTGGGAATTCTCTTGTTTGTTTTATACCAATAAAACATTGTTATTTACATGTTACATCTACATTACATCCATTTGAAGAAGAAAAAATACTTACAATTTTGTACACTTCTGATGCAGGGATCATGTCTCTCCAACAGCTGAAAGCCAATTACAGGTAATGCCGCTTATAGCTGGGGGGGGGGGGGAAACAAATTTCTGAAACTGTAGGGGGAAAATACAATGGAGGAAAAAAAAACCAAAAAACAAATAGAAAATATATTATAGATGAACATTTATAAACGTGATCCATCAAGAGTGAAAAAATATAAAAACTAAAACAAGAGAGGCTCACAAGCAACTCTCACCGCACCCATGCCCCTACTCCCACGCCATCCCCACCACAAGCCTGAAGGCCGACCTTCCCATACTGAAAATATCAGCCTCCTACACCTACAGAGAAAAGCATCTGAAATACCCATGGTGTTGTTAATGGGAGATACATTCATACTGAATGTATGGTGCTTGCTTCAGGAGAATACTTTTTTTTTTTTGTCTAGAATGGACTTTTGGGCCCCAGAAAATAATTTTTCACAGTTGAAAATTATTATTTTACATTTAGCTAACGTCATTTTTTGGAAATCCTGCACAAAATGAACATATGGATATTGAAACTTCCTTGAGGGTATTGATTCTTCTAATATCTAACGTTGTTTTTGAAAAACTGTTTCAAATAAACTTGAATATTGGTAAAATGACCTTAAGAGTTGAGATTTTGCATTCATCTTAGCTGGTTTTCAAAAATACTGCACAAAATGAATATATTGATGGTGAAAATTCACCTTAAGGGTATTGATTTTCCCACTATCTAACGTTGTTTTTCAAAAAACAGTTTCAGATGAACTTGAATATTAGTAAAATGACCTTGAGCGTTATGATTTTGCTTTTAGATTACATTGTTTTTGAAAATCATGCTGAAAATTAATATATTGATGATGAAAAACCACCTTAAGGGTATTGATTTTCCCACTAGCTAACGTTGTTTTTCCAAAACATTCAAATATGTGTAGACTCGAATATTAGTAAAATGACCTTAGGAGTTGAGATTTTCCATTTTGCTTATGTTGTTTTTGAAATTCCTGCGCGAAATGAATGTAACAATGAAAAAAAAATCACCTCAAGTGTATTGATTCGCGTTCTATCTAAGGTTGTTTTTCAAAAACTGTTTCAGATAAACTTGAGTATTAGTAAAATGACCTTGAGCATTACAATTTTCCATTTAGCTTACGTTGTTTTTGAAAATCCGAGATCATGTTGGTTATGCCATCAAAAGTTGTTTAACGAAAAATTTTAAAGCGTGAACCATTATGAAAGCAATCGATAATAAGCAACGAGTTGATGCAAAAACCCTCTTGCAATCAGCGAATAGCTGATGACTTCTTATTGCTTCAAATGAACGAAGTATTGCTAAGATGACTTCAATAGTTATGATTTTTCATCAAGTTTACGTTGTTTTTGAAAATCCTGCACAAAATGAATTAGCTATATTGATCTTAGTGGTAAAAAACTACTTTAAAGGTATTGTTTTTCCTACTATCTAAGGTTGTTTTTCAGAAATGGTTTCACATAAACTTGGATATTAGTAAGGTGATCTTGAGTGTTGAGATTTTCCATTCATCTTACTTTGTTTTCAAAAATCCGAGATCATGTTGGTTATGTCATCAAAAGTTGTTTAATGAAAAATTTTAAAGCGTGAACCATTAAAGCAATCAATAAGCAACAAAGTTGATGCTGAAACTTTCTTGCAATCAGCAAATATCTAATGATTTTTTTTTTTCTGCATGGGTAAGCCTATTGGTAAGCCTCCCACGGATAAACAGCTGTTACTTTTTTTCAGAAAGTTCTAAAAAATCTCAACATTTTCTGAAAATGGCTTAGAAATTTCGCTTCTAGGTCAAAGATTTCAGAAAATGTTCACTTTTAGGCGAATAAAAAATTTTTTATAGCTGAGAAGTTTTGACATATGTATGCAGTTGATTTTTTCGCATGAGAATTTGAAAAAAAAATTTTCAGGCAGTAAGTATGTAATTTGGAATGTTCTGAAAATTTTGTGAATATTGAAATGCTTTGCTCACGTCTAATAATTTTTGTTAGTTAGGTACTTTTTGATCACGTTTTCAAACTTTTGTAGTTATACTTATGTTGCTCTTTTTTTGAAAAAAATTGACTCCGAACTTCCTGAAGGATTTTTCCAAAATCAGTGATTTTATTTTCGGTTGATTTAGTTACTCTTCAAAATGAGACGCTAGTTTGAAAAATTCCCATGGTTCAAAATTAATTATTTTTCAATGCAACTTTGTAAGTTTTTTTTGCTTTTTTTTTGCATTTTTTTCATTACTCTAGGTACCTACTTTTTGGCAAATTCATCCGAATTTAATTTTCATCTTCCAAACGCGATTTCACTTCGTCATTTCCGATTGCCAGTCGTCTGTGGAATTTCAAAATTTAATTTCATGGGCTAGTATAGCTCTTCAAACATACCCTCGATTTAATTTCCCCACTCTTGACAAATTTTGTTAACATATTTTGAATAAGTATATCACTTATTTTAGTGATTCTTATCGGTAAAAAATAACTAATGATATTGAAGGAGAATCATCGATTTTCGTCACCTAATGCAACAACTCTCTTGCAATCAGCGAATAGCTGATAGACCCTTTTTTTTCTTCCGACAGTGGCGTGTTGAATTTGGTGGCACAAATTGTTACTTTTTTAAAAAGATTTCAAAAAAAAAAAATGTTCACATTTAGGAAAATCACAAATTGCCAAAAAGTTTTGAAATAGTTGATTTTTTCTTACAAGAATTTGAAAAAGGTATAATTTTTTGGCAGTAAGTATATGTAATTGACGAAAAATCCCTTTTTTACATTTTTTTCAATGGAATGTTGTGAATTTTTTGTAAACCTTGAATTGTTTTGCTCACGTCTAATTACTTTTTTTTAGTTACTTTTTGATCACTTTTTCTAACTTTTGCGGTTACTGATGTTGCCTTTTTCTATAAAAAAACTTGACTCCGAGCCTCGTCATATAATGAAACACGATTAGAATTCCTCCAAAAAATTGCTTAGGAAAACGAAGTCAAAATCCTTGCGAGAAGAATTTTTCCTGAAGATTTTTCCGAAATCAGTGATTTTATTTTTGATTGATTTAGTTACGTGAGACGCTGGCTTCAAAATTTCCATTTCCATGATTTAAAATTGAAAATTTTATTTGATGCAGTTTTTTGATCAGGTATTTAGCAAGTTTGGAAAACATTCAACTTCATCCGAAGTTAATTTTCACCTTGCAAACGCGATTTCGCTACGTCTTTTCAGATTTTCAGTCGTCTATGGAATTTCAAAATTTAATTTCGTGGGCTAATGTTATGTATCCGAAAAGCCTGAAACAAGTATATCATTTTCAGTGCATTTTTAATCCGGAAAATACAAAATGGTATGGTTTTTTTCCATTAAGTACTTTCCAATTAGGTTCTATAAAACACAAAAAAAAAAGGGAAAAATTACTTACAAACACAATAATCGAATAAAACAAATTTGAGTTCAAACACGTGGCGGTTCGTTTTGTTCCAAAACATATTATTTATGCATCGATATCCATTTGAGGAAGAAAGAATACTTACAAATTTTGTACACTGAACTCGTCGGTAATATTACGTAATAGTTGCTTTCTCTAGTTTGGGGGAAAAAATTGGAGTGAGTTCATATTTTGGGGTCAGTCCATGTCAAATGAACCCAATATTTGATTTAGGTCCTCCGAATCTGCTGAAGAAATTCTTATTCGCTCTTCACTTCTTCACATTTGGAAAGTGTGAACATCGCTATCGTTGACCCTCATCACCCTCCCTTGAAACAGATGAAGTAAAGTTGTGTTTTTCCGAGCATTTAAAGTTGCTCGTCTTGATAAGTACCCAACTTTGGGATAGAATTGCAAAGAAAGAGAGCTGCTGCAATTCGAAAAAAATTGTTTGTAGATTTTTAAAGGTAATTTATTGAGAGTGAGTTTTGAAATTTTCGCCAAGTATTTCAAAAGTTCAATGTTGAACTTTTTGTGAGCCTGCTCAGTAGTTAAAAGTTTGCCACATTTTTGAAGTCACGATTCAAGAATTTGAAAAATAATCTAAGAAGCGTACATTTTCATGATAATTTAAAACTCTATATTATGCCTTTTTTGTCATGCAATTCTCTTAGAGTAAGGAGAGGGGTTCAAGGCCTCGAAATTTCGCTCCAACCTCTTCATTGGCTGCTCGTATTTTTTGAAAATTGAAAAATTGCATAATACATAGAGTAGGTACATATTGAGTTTATGGGAGCGCTGAATATGAATATGAACTAATTTTTTAAAATTTGATTCCTCCTTCGCCCTGATTGGTAGCTGCCCAATATGGTGAAAGCAAATGCAAAAACTATCTTGCAATTAGCAAATAGCTGATGGCTTGTTTATTTTGAAGTTTTTTTTTTTGCTTTTTTTTGCATTTTTTTGATTACTCTAAGTACTTTTTGGCAAATTCATCCGAATTTAATTTTCATCTTCCAAACGCGATTTCACTTCGTCATTTCCGATTGCCAGTCGTCTGTGGAATTTCAAAATTTCATTTCATGGGCTAGTATAACTCTTCAAACATACCCTCGATTTAATTTCCCCACTCTTGACAAATTTTGTTACCATTTGAATAAGTATATCTCTTATTTTAGTGATTCTTATCGGTAAAAAATAACTAATGATGTTGAAGGAGAATCATCGATTTTCGTCACCTAATGCAACAACTCTCTTGCAATCAGCGAACAGCTGATGGATCTTTTTTTTTTCTTCAGACAGCCGTGAGCTAAACTTGGTGGTACAAATTGTTACTTTTTAAAAAAGATTCTAAAAAATTTCATTTTTTTTTCAGAAAGTGGGTTAGAAATTTCGATTTTTTGTCAATTTCAAAAAAATGTTCACATTATTCAGAAAAATTACAAATTGCCAAAAAGTTTTGAAATAGTTGATTTTTTCTTACAAGAATTTGAAAAAAGGTATAATTTTTTTGGCAGTAAGTATATACCTATAATTGACGAAAAATCCCTTTTTTACATTTTTCAATGGAATGTTGTGAATTGTTTGTAAACCTTGAATTGTTTTGCTCACGTCTAATTACTTTTTTTTAGTTACTTTTTGATCACTTTTTCTAACTTTTGTGGTTACTGATGTTGCCTTTTTCTATAAAAAAATTGATTCCGAGCCTCGTCATGTAATGATTAATGAAACACGATTAGAATTCCTCCAAAAAATTGCTTAGGAAAACGAAACCAAAATCCTTGCGAGAAGAACTTTTCCTGAAGATTTTTCCGAAATCAGTGATTTTATTTTCGATTGATTTAGTTACGTGAGACTCTGGCTTCCAAATTTCCATTTCAATGATTTAAAATTGAAACATTTTTTTGATGCAGTTTTTTGATCAGGTATTTAGCAAGTTTGGAAAACATTCAACTTCATCCGAATTTAATTTTCACCTTGCAAACGCGATTTCGCTACGTCTTTTCAGATTTTCAGTCGTCTATGGAATTCCAAAATTTAATTTCGTGGGCTATTAATATGCATCCAAAAATCCTGAAATGTATCCTTTATAGTTAATGCATTTTTAAGCCGAAAAATGCAAAATGGTAGTTATGGTTTTTTTTCATTTGGTACTTTCCAATTAGGTTCTATAAAACACACAAAAAAGGGAAAAATTACTTACAAACACAAAATCGAATAGAAAAATTTGATTCCATCGTCGTTCGATCTCTTTTTTTCAGTCGTCATTTTGTCAAACATATATTCCACCATGATTGTAAGTATGTATATGAAGCAAACAGAAAATCGTTGATTGATTTTCACGTGGCTCTTGCTGTAAAATTTCCAAGTTTTGGGAATTCTTCGGTTCGTTTTATTCCAAAACATATTATTTATGCTTCGATATCCATTGAAGAAGAAAAAATACCTACAAATTTTGTACACTGAACTCGTCGGTAATATTAATTATTGTAGTTGCTTTCTCTGGTTTGGTGAGAAAAATTGGAGTGAGTTCATTTTTTGGGGTCAGTTCATGTCAAATGAACCCAATATTTGATTTAGGTCCTCCGAATCTGCTGAAGAAATTCTTATTCGCTCTTCACTTCTTCACATTTGGAAAGTGTGAACATCGCTATCGTTGACCCTCATCACCCACCCTTGAAACAGATGAAGTAAAGTTGTGTTTTTCCGAGCATTCAAAGTTGCTCGTCTTGATACCCAATTTTGGGATAGAATTGCAAAGAAAGAGAGCCGCTGCAATTCGAAAAAAATTGTTTGTAGATTTTTAAAGGTAATTTGAGAGTGGCTTTTAAAGTATTCGCCAAGTATTTCAAAAGTTCAAAGTTGAACTTTCTGTGAGCCTGCTCATATGTAGCCAATCAACAAACAGTATTTCGACATAGAGGCAATCAGCAATTACTGTTTATCAGAACCAACTTTGGGGCTGCTTTGGAGTTCAATTTTTAATTTTTTTTTTATACTTGTACGAATGATTCTATTTAGTTGAATCATGAATGTTCTAATTTACGAGTTTGTTCGACTTCATTTTACTAAATATACATAACTAGTAGGTCTAGGTACCTACATTATACTTCATAAATTATGAAAAAAGTTCAAGAAATGAAAAATCAGCTTCATGCTTCAAATTGATATGTATTTTTAGCAACTAATGCAACCATCAATCAGCCAATATGGTGAAAGCAAATGCAAAAATTATCCTGCAATCAGCGAATAGCTGATGGCTTTTTTATTGTTTTATTAGCTTTATAGTTTAATTTTCTGTAGTTTTGACATACTTCTGAAAATTTCTATGAACAATTTCAATATTTTGTTTAAAAGTATTATGTATTGAAATTTTGAATGTCTTTCCAAAATTTTAAAATCAGCATATCTTTACAACGACTGTAAAAATAGTTAAAATTGTGTTATTTTATTCAAATTGGTCAAAGTAAATATTGTTTATTGGTTTTTTATATTTAAAAGCAACTTTGAAAAAATGCATTTCCTAATCACTCAGGTTTTCAAAATGAAAATTTTGAAATTCATATTTCATTTTTCTATTTGGAATTTATTTTGCATATTGTAGTTTTTATTTCCATTGGTGAAAATTTGAAAATCGTGGTCTAAAAAATTTCAAATTTGGCACAGACAGTGTTGAAACAAATCAAAAAATTTTTTTTCATCGTCTATTTTTTTCAAATTCTGAAAAACTAGATTTGAAATTTCCATTTTGGAAATCCGATTTTGAAATAATAAAGACAAAAATAGACCACGAATTTCAAAATTTTCAAAAATTTTATTGGAAAATCGTTTTCTAAAATTCGAAATAGGATTATGAAAATATACTTGAAATTCAACCATCAGGTTTTGAAAATTTTTGAAAATTTCAAAATCAGTTTTCAAAGATTGTTGTTTAGTTTTTTTGTTTATTTTGTTTTTGGTACCTAATTGAATTCGAAGATTCTTACGGTTCAAAGTTCTAAAGTTCGAATCAAGGTCAGAAAAATAAACGCACTCCTAAAAATTATGACATTTATGACCAACTTTTTTTCTAGCTTCACTCGTACCAATTTGCTTTCCTTTCAAAGTGCCACTTTTCATCCAGCTTCTTCGAAAGGTGAAGTTTTGGTAAGGATCAATTTCCACCCGGGTAAGGTGAATTTGCCCAGGTTCTTAACTGACCATGTTCTTTGCTCGAAACTAATAAGTGTGAAAACAAAAACCTTTTTACAATCAGCGAATTACTTAAATGATAATGTTTTTTCACTCACGGTGCATGTATGGAAATATTCAGAAATGTCAGTTTCACCCCATTTGGAAGGATTGAAGTTGACGTAGCGATTTGAAACTTCGGTGACTGGATTTTTCTTAAGGACCAATTTACATCCAGCCAAGGCCAATTTGCCCTTCTTAACTCATCGTGTTCTTTTCTCGAAACCAGTAAGTGTGAAAACAAAAAATCTCTTGCAATCAGCAAATATACCATGATGTCATAGTGTGAGATACAGGCTCCCAAAGTTTTGAATCGCAAATAGGTGATTCCATGTCAATTCGACCAAGAAAAGGTAAGGGGGGGTCGGCGATTTTTTTGAAAATTTTCCTGTGGAAAGACCTTTTGAAGGGATGCCCTATGGCGCAAATCGCAGCCCTCTAGTCCTTTTTTAAAGGCTGCTAGGGGGTGTCAAAGTTTTCATGGAACTTGAAATATCATCCATTTCAGCAGTGGATTAATCGATAACCACGATACCTACCAAAATGGAACTTTTTCCAATAGTTAGGGGTTTTGAAAGGCTTTCTGATGATATCTTAGAAATCAGTGTTGCCACTTTTTTTCGTACGAAAAATTAGCTCGAAAAGTTTCAAAACGTAGTTTTCATATCGTTCCGACTCTCAAAAATTCAGAAAAAAATATATTATGGATAACATTTCATGCTGAACAACATATTTAAAAATTCGGATGACATTTTCGTAAAGTCGATTTTAAAAAATTGAAAGTTTGCGAAAAAATACGATTTTTTGATTTAAAACATGAAAAAAAGTTTTGACAGGTAAAGTTAGTTTACCCATTTGACTCTTATTTTTGCATATCTGTTGGAGAAGTTGAAAAACCCCTTTTACTCGATGAAATGAACTCATCACAAAAAAATCAACATTCGATAAAATTCAAAAAATAAACGAATTTTTAATTTTTTTGCTATGCGTGTGATTTTATCAATTTTTTCATGAAATACGCCAGAAAGGGGTCATAATAAGACAACTGAATAAATCCAAACTTTTTTTGATGTTTGGAATTGAAAATTGATTTTTTTTCGAATTTTGATTTTTTTGTGATGAGTTTATTTCATCGAGTGAAAGAATTTTTTCAACATTTTTCAACGGATAGGTACGTAAAAATAGGGGTCAAATGGGTCAACTTCACCAATCGAAACTATTTTTCATGTTTCAAATCAAAAAATCGTATTTTTTCAAAAATTTCCAATTTTTTTAAATGTACTTCGCGACATAATGGCATCCCAATTTTTATTTTGGTAGGTATCACGGTTATCGAGTAATCAGCTGCTGAAATGGATGATATTTTAGGTTCACTGAAAACTTTGACACCCCCTGGTTGCCTTTAAAAATGGGCCAGAGGGCTACGATTTGCGCCATTGATCATCCCTTCAGAGGGTCTTTCCACAGGAGAAATTTCAAAAATTCGCCGACCCCCCCCCCCCTCCCTTCACTACTTCTTGACCGAGCTGACGTGGAATAACACGAATTCATTTTGTCCAGTTTCTAATATCTGTACTTACTTGCTCCAGAAAAAATGGAGAAATATTGAAATATGTAATGGGAAACTCAATCAAAAGGTACTTTTCATTCAGCTTCTTCGAAATGGGAGGGGGCAGAAAGTGGAATCCATTTTGTGCAGTTTTCATCTGTACTTTCTCGGAAAAAAATGAAAAAATATTGAGAGAATTCTTCCTAGCTTCACTCAGACCAATTTGTATTCCTTTTGAAATATCACTTTTCATCCAGCTTCTTCGAAAGGGGAGGGGGATGAAGAAAGTGGAATTCATTTTGTCCAGTGTTTATCTGCATGTACTTGCTCCAGAAAAAATGAAAAAATATTGAAAGAATAAGAAACCAAATCAACGAGTTCTTTCCTAAGCCATTGGATAAGATGTAACTCAATAACTTACTCGACTCCATAATTCTAAAATCTCCACACCCTTATTATCTTCTCTAGTATAGTATAAAGCGAAGTTTGAAATTCTTTGTCACAGCATCACGGCTAAACGGCTGGATAAAAACGTCTGAAATTTTGACCCTAGACTCCCGTTATGGTGTAGATCAGCCACTGGACATTCGATTTTCAAAATTTTGCCTCAAAAAGCTACAATTGAGCTTCAAAGTTTTTATGACGTCACGACGATGACGTCATCAAGAGCTTTCATTTCGACACCAAATATTTCCGATTTGCTAAGCATTTTAAAAAATCATCAAATCTTCAATTTTTAACATACTTAGAGAATAGGAGATCGAACAAAGGTGAAACTATTCCTGAAAAAACTCGAAAAGTATGCGTGAACTCATTGGCCAATCATATCTCTTCAACTGCAATTTTTTTTCACTTAGTTACTTTGAATGTGAGAAGTTTATTCATCTATTTTCTTGAATTTGAATAAATAATAGATTTTTAGAAAGTTTGATTTTGAAAAAAAAAACAACAAAAAAACGAACAGGTCTGACCCAAAAATGTGCTTCAAGTTCAAAAAAAGTCGGCAATTTAATCCCTTTAATAAGACTAAAAATTTGATACATCTATGTGGGTAATTAGGTTACATTCATAGCCTATTATGACTTATAAAAAATTTTCATTTTCAGTTTGTAAATAAAAATATAATAATCAAACAAATTGAGCCAGGAATAGCGAGGGCAAAAGCTTTTGAAAATTTTCATTTTGATGGTGGAGATTGAGAGAACAATGTTTTTTTTTTTTATGGGAAGAATTGGACTTTTTGACTTGAAAATTTAAAAATTTGACTGATTTTTTGTAGAAATTTCAGTTTTAAAAAACATAAGCAAAAAGACCCAATCAAATTTAGGGCAAAAGCTCTCGAAATTTTGTATTTCGAGAAGTAAAAAAACATTTTTTTTTTCTGGTAAATAAATGCCTTTATTGAGACTAAAAATCTACAAAACTTAACGACTTTGGAATACTTTCTGATTAATGGTTTACAATGCAGATTTTATTTAATCGAAAAACAATGTTCAGGAAAATCAAGGATACAGACGAATTAAAAATAATAATTGTAACACTTTAGATAGGTGATGCTCAACGTGACGCAGAATTGAATTACCCATCGTTAATTTCTCTCAACTTATTACGATTATGCTGCCTTCGCAATTTAGAGGCGACCGTTTCACTCGAATGCAGTTTCGGTTCACTTTTCCAGTCGATATCTCCGTTGTAAATTTCCGTCTTTTTGGATGCCGCTACTCGAGGCGTATCTGCAGTACGTCTCTGCTGCGAATAATGATACCTGAGTTGGCTGGCTCTGGTGCTGAGTAAATCAGGCTCGGCCATATCCGCATTGGCGACCGGTTCTTTGACGTTGTTGTAGATACTTCGAGGTCTTTTGTACGCCTGGGCATTATTAGTCCTAACTTGCGGTGTTCGGATGGCATTAGCGTATCGAGGAGATTGGGGCACGATGCTCTCGTCGAATCTGGGAGCTGCCGGAGCGCTGATAGCACCAGTCACCTGGAACAGTTCCGGATGGTAGGCGACCATATTAGAGTGATGAGCGTTCGGATTAAAGTTTCCATTGTAACGATGAGGATTCATTGCCACTGATCGCAGCTGACTCATTGGTGTATGATTCGGAGTCGGTGTTCTGGAATGAGACTGTGTCTGCTGCTGCTGCTGCTGCTGCTGCTGAGGGTAGACAGTGATTCGACTCATGAGCGCGTCTCTCGGATCATTTTCACCCCAGTCGGTGAACGTTTTTTGGTAACAGGTTCTAGGAGGGCAGCGTGGAGCACATGGGACTGGGCATCGAGGCGGATGAGGCGGGTTTCCAGGAGGAGGGCAGCCGGAACCGAATCCTCCAGGGGGTGGACATCCACGACCACCGGTTGGCTGCTGCTGGTATTGTTGTTGACCGTAGCTCGAATTACAGCCCGGATTACACATCGGGTTGAACCCCATCGACGTTGCTGGGCCCATGCTGCCTGGAGGCATTCCTCCTGGCCCCATTGTGCTGCCTTGCGGACCCATGGTGCTACCGTATGGTCCCATTGTACTGCCCGGAGGTCCCATAGTGCTCGGACCTGCCATTCCCATTGGTCCGGCGCCTGCTGTAGAGTTTCCATTGCATCCTGGCATGCTCGGTATACCGCCTGAAGGACCTCCTTGGGGCATTTGAAAACCGCCTCCGTCGAAGCCTTGTCCACCGCCGTTTCTATATCCGCCATTTTCAATCGGACGAAGGTATTTGCAAGTCCATTGCTGCATGTTGTACTGAGGCGGTACGTTCGGATCAGGGTTTTCGCATTTCTCGCAGTAGCAGACGCTCTTTTCGCATAACTCGACGCAGCTCATTGGTTGCTGTTGTTGTTGTTGAGGGCAACACTGCTGTTGCCCTCCTTGCTGAGGATAGCCGTTCGAAGGTCGGCAGATATCAGACTGGGGCGGATACAGTTCGGGGCAGCTGCCTCCTTGGAAGTTATTCATTCTGTAGCCGCCGCTGATACACGGATTACACGGATCGGAGACGGCTGCGGCGCATCCGTTGCCTCCGCCCCCCATACCCTGGCTCATTCCGGCCGGCATCGCCGAAGCTGGAGGTATACAGGCGCTTAGAGGTTGCGAACACGAAGGCACAGTCATCGTGGGTGGGCAAGGGGGCAGATTCGGAGCCTGAGCGCAAGGTGGACAGTAATTAGGCTGGCAAGTACCGGTATTCTTCGGAGCCTGATTGAAGTTAGTTCGAGGAGCAGCGGTCGTTGGCAGTTCTCGAAGCGCCGGAGGTGCTATAGGTCTTTCGAACTCTTCTTCTTTTTTCTCCTTCGATGGTTTCTTCCTCGACGTTTTTCCTTTACCCGATGATTTACGCCGTTTGGGTTTCTTGACCGCTTGAATGCTGGGCAAATCGGGCCCCTGGTCGGTTCCTGGACATCGAAGAGCTGGTGGTGGAGCAGCTCCTTGCATCGGAGCGTTGTACGATTTCTGCTGATTGTATAAATGCCATTGGTTCAAAGGCGCTGGTATATCCATCGTTTGAGGGAATATCGGATGGAATTGCATAGCTGCTCGTGTGATTGGAGGTTGAAGAGGTAGCACCGGTTCGTCTACAGATTCTGCGGCGTTCGAGCTTTCAGCACTTAAATCCGAATCTGGCCGAGAAGAGTCTTCGTCCGACTCGCTATTGCTGGTGTCGTCATCGACATCGTCGTCGTTGGTGGATCGTGACTTGGCTAAGCTCTTAACGAAGCTCGGTATCCATGAGATATTCGTGTGAGGATCGTTTTTGTCTAATTTGGCCGAAGCACTGGCCAGTCTAGCTTGGATGTACTGATCCATGGTCTTTTGATCGATCAACGGAGTACCGGCTACCGCGTACTCGTCTTGTTTGCCCGACGATGAAGAGGTTTTTTTTCGATCACTTGTCTGAGCATTGTTGGCGCCAGTGTCTGAATCTGCGCTCGAATCGAATCCAGCCACGATAGGCTGGGTTTCTGAAGAAGTAACCGTAGGCTCTAGATTTTTCGAGCTTTCTTCAGGATTTTTAGGCATAAATGAGCCAGCCAGTCGTCGATTCGGTGCGTTGTCGAGAGTAACCTCTTGGTGATGATTTCCAAGCAAATTTTTAAATAGCAAATCTGCATTTTTTCCCCACTGTTTTCACGCCAGACATTATTAGAAGTAGTCAGGAATGTCAAGAGCCAATGCAGGCTTGGTTCAAAAATAATTTGGTCTCATTTTTGGGGACAAATCGACGTAGAGGGTTTTGAGAGGGGGAGGGGGACGATGTTCGACTGAAAGATACCAATTTTTCCGATTGATATCATATTCATTTGACTTGAAAAATTTTCATTTCCTGTTTTTGATTTTTGGAGGCTCAAATTGTGAATATTCTATTTCAAAACAAAAAACAAATTGGGTCGAGCAAAGCAAGGGCGAAAAAATTTCAAAAATTTGAAGTATTTGTTGAGTTTATGAGAGTTTTTGATATGGAAAAAAAATCAAAATCAAAATTTAGTTTTAAATCGTTATTTGGGACTGATTTGGAATTTAATTTTAAATATTTTTTTTTATTCGTTTACGAATGATTTCATTCAGTGAACGTTCTAATTTTTATGTAAAAGCAATCTTAGCAACCATTGCAACCATCAACCAATATGGTGAAAGCAAATGCAAAAACTATCTTGCAATCAGCGAATAGCTGATGGCTTGTTTTTTAAGTTCCATTGGGTTGTCGGAACGTTGGCTTTTTGAGAATCATCGAGTAAACGTAGTAGAGCAGGAAAATAACGTAAAAAAGCGAGGGCAAAAAGGAAAAAATTGGCACATAAATTTTTTCTTCGGGAATGTGTTCAGTTGAACCCTGTGAACTACCAAAAAAAAACCGAACCTCCTAACCCTGGAGCTAATTTTTTTAGAGGGCTAAAACCGGTTCCGATTTACGTTTTTTGCGATTTGCTCCGAAAATATTAGATTTACAAGAAAAACTGCCATGACTAAAAATGTTCCCCTTCAAATTCTCGACAATTTGGTACTAGGCTCGATACCCACCCCTCAAGAGGGGTGTCTGAAAAAAGGGGTGGAAAGAGTAGGTGTTTGAAAAAAAGTCAGTCCAATAAATTGATCAAAGTTACCACTTAATATCATTCGTTTTCGCTCCAATTTTTTTTACAAAGTCTACTCACCCAACTATTAATCACGCCACCATTGATTGGTCTTCAGCCCTCCCAAGGGGTTGGTGGGGAATGCTTGGTTTTTCAAGTAACACACAACTGAATCATATTTTTGAAAAATGAATCTGGACATGCAATATATCGAATGGTATGTTTTCGAGGTCGCTGAATACGAATACCAACTTATTTTCTGGATTCAACTCCTCAAATCCCCTCTGTGCTCCAAAAAGGGGGTTAAAATTTTGAAAAATCGTTATAAGTCGAGTGATATATCGAATGGTATGTTGTTTTTTTTTGATAGGTACCTCAGTGTTCTGAAAATCTTGCAAATTTTGAAGCTGTAATTTAAAAATTTGGAAAAAAATCACGAAGATTTTGGTAGTGTAATATATTTTTATGAGACCCAAAATTTTGGTCGAAATGTGAAAAAAAAAAGATGAAATATCGTGTGAGGTATCGTTTCATACATATCAGCTCATTTTGTTTCATTTTACGTTTCCAAAGCACCCCATGAGTCCCTCAAATTTCCTGAAAATTGAAAAAAAATTGTGTTACGTGTAGGATTTCAATAATGTCGAGGTTTATGAAAAGGGGTGGGAGGGGGAGGGTGTTCTACTGAAAATTTGCCGACTGATGTGGGAAAAAATACCAATTTCTCCGATTGATATGATATATTTTGTACTTATGACTTGTAGTAATTTCCTTTTTCTGTTTTGAATTTTCGGAGGCCCAAATGTGATTTTTTAAATTTCAAAATCAGAAACTAATTGGCCCGAACGAAGCAAGGCCGAAAGGTTTTGAAAATTTTATTTCGAGAGGTCTAGAAAGAGTGCATTTTAGAAATTTCAGTCTTGAAAACATTATAGGAAATAAGCCAGAGTAAGATGAGAGCAAGATCTTTTGAAAATGTGTTCAGAGAAGTGAAATAACAACGTTTTCTCTCATCACAGGGCCTTCTTTGGCTGGGCCCTCCAGAAATTGTGGACTCGGGGAAAACTGCCCCCTCTCGACGCGGTCCTGCCGAATAGTTCCAAAGTCTCCCGTTATGCTCGAACAGTCTTATTTTTTTGCTTTTTATTTTTGTTAGGTTTTGTCCAATGAAAATGTGTCTTATGTTCAAAATTATTAGAGGACGAAAAAAGGAAAATTTTAACTCTTTTTTTTACTAGAATTTTTTCCGAGTAATTTTCGATTCAATGTGAAAGTTTCTACTAGATTTGATCAAAATCTGTCGGTTTTTTCACGATTCCAAGTACCTACTTGACTCAATAGTGTAAAAAAAAAAAAAAAAAAAAAAATAGAAAAAAAATAGCGCCAGTTTCTACTGGAGTTGATCAAAATCTGTCGGTTTTTTCACGATTCTAAGTACCTACTTGACTCAATAGTGTGAAGGAAAAAAAATTAGAAGAAAAATAGCGCCTTACTGCAGTAATTAACACTTGCTCACCTATTGTTTTCTCTGTTTACTTTTTTATAATCTTGTATTTTTATTGAAGTCAGGTATCGATAATCAACTTCGTAAAGAATAACGAAGTTTTCGAGGGGATTCTGGTATTGGTATTGAAAAAAAAACAGTAGATTCAATGAGGCTCCGATCTTTCGACCCTGTTGAAAAGAAGAAAAAATGTGAACCCCGGAGACTCTCTTCTGAGATTACTGACATTGGCAGTGGTGGAATAGCGTATGATATTGACTGTCGATCGTTAGAGGCCTCGAGATACTTGAGGCTCTCAGGGCCCCATGTTTAAGTCGAAAATAATACTATTTTCGCTCTCTCCAAACATGGTCCTTCGTTGGTAGGGTAAGAGTTTGTTTGAATTTTTCATTCTTAATTTCTTTTTGTATGGGTTTGCTTATCTTTATTTTTTAAAATTGACATTTTTAGTTGCTTAATATTTAAATTCTAAAATTTTAGAGTCGAAAAAATAGACTTACCATGAAAAAAGAACAATATTCTTCATCTCTCAAAATACGAATTTTTGGAACGATTTTGCCCTCGTTTCGTTTGAGCTTTTGTGTTTTTTTTCTTCAATTGAACTTTAAAAAAATATATATTCAAGTTTTAATCAAGCCAAAAACGTAAACTTGATACATTTCCATAAATTCAAGTAGGAAAATGACAATTTTTTATGAACCATTACGTCTTAATGAGATGTACATCAATATATTGGCAGAATTGTTATTTCATCTTTTATATGCCTGTATTTCATCTTGAAAACTCACCATTTTATTTGACAGAATTGGTATTTTTTTCTCATATCAGTCGGCAAATTTTCAGTCGTCACCACCACCTCCCCCCACCCACAAAAACCCTCCAGTTTTGTTCTTGTCAGACTGATCTACCTATTTTTCGCGAAATTTAATAAAAATGTACAACTCTCATTCAAGTAGTATCTGAACCAGAGAAACAAACAGGAGTAAATGGATCTGACAATGAGAGATGGGGTAAAATTTTGAGGGTTCCATATCCTGCTAATCCTGCTTTTTGCTGATGTGCCCTGTTATAGACCTGCAGTTGTACTGATTTTAAAGCTTTTTATCGAAATGTCCTGCTTTTTTAAAATCAGACTTTGAATTCTCAATTTACGCTTCACTTTTTATTTTTGATGTAAGGTATATTATTTTTATTTTTTAGGACAATCGAGATTGTAAAAATATTATCACCCTTCTTCCCCGCACCAAAAAAATTATTGGAATACCCCATAACAATGGGAAAATGAAAAATTCATGTGTAAAATGTTGACCCCTCTTTCCTTTTAAAAAGTCACGAAGTGTTGGCCGAATACCTCGCCAGTGAAAAATTGAAATGGAAAGGGTATTTCGACGCCCTCTTTCCTCCGAAAAAATCTTGGAATGTCCGAACACATTGAAAAAGCGATGAATTGAAGAATTGACGTGTAAAATATTGAAATTTCCCCCTGCTCGCCCCCCTCCAAAAAAAGTTCCAAAAATGTGTTTGAAACCGTCTTGTTAGAAATCCTGTTGAAGTCCTGAGTTTATATTTTGAACATTTTGAATTTCTTCAACAAAATTAGAAATTGTCGATTTTTTTCCAAGCTGCTCATTTTTTTCGTAGACTTGATTGTTTTCCAATTTGGAAAAATTACTCTTGTAAGAGGGTAAAATGACTTAAAGCATGATCGGAAGGTACCAATAATTGCTATTGTGTTGTTTCCTAGAAATATCCCTTAAAGCATTTCTTCTAAATACTTACCAGAATACCTCATATGCTCGGCTACGGCGTGGGTAGGAAAGGTTGCATTTACACTCTTAACAGATGTTCACACACACCACAAATAACAACACGAAAGACATGATGAAATATTATAATGTGCGTGATATTAACAACACTTTACATGAGCTACACAATTACATACAACGATGTACTAGTATAGGTTAACATGACGCATTTCTTAAGACTAATCATTCACTCATCGATGAGGTTTCATTCACACATTGGTGAGGGGGTGGCAATAAGGTATCTCTCAACGGAGATTCCCGATAACGTTCCAATAACATATTCTAACCGTGATGGCGACGAGTAGATCACCAATCCTTCTCGCCTACTCACCTCGAACCTAATCTCAGTGCATCGACCTTAATAATAAGTAAACACTAAACTATAACTAAATGAAGAAATTAACATAATCACTTAACACGCGCGAGTAAAACTTATATACTAAATGACTGTATTAACCGATTAGCCGATGAATAACCTACCCGTGTCGACCCGGACAAGCTACTAACGTTCTGTATTCTCGTCGCTTGGCTCATACGGCTAGCTGACGAGAATACAACGCAGTGTTGCCCTAGACACATGCAGTGTTACCATGTGGGCGCGCCCTAAACATACCACGTACGGCATAGTAGTATATCACACTCTCCCTCCCCTCTTAACAAGTTGAAAAAATCCAAGGTTTTCAACGTTGATGAAATTTTAATATGACGTACATTTCCGGGAACTTCAGAAGATGGAGTCAGTGATTCCTAAAACTGCACGTTTAATTTTTCAAATGAAAATTAATTAGGTACGTGTGAAAAAAATTGAAAAATATAGTTCGATTTAAGTAAGGTTAATGGTAGACCACTTGAAAAATCGTGAATTTCTTTTGCACTTCTGAAAGTCTTGCACCAGCATGAAAAATTATTTCAAAAAAATTTCAAGGTGACTCTTACTGGTGTCTGGCATCGCTGGAAGTTCGAAACAGTTCGGTTGAGAACTGACAAACGCAAAAATATTTGACAGAAATATTAATTTCACCGTCCCCTCTCCCCATTTGGAGGGGTTTTAGCGCTGACGTACAGGGTGGCCAGAAATATCGGGTACCCCTAAGAAAGTTTTTCATTAAAAATATAGGTTGGCAACGTGAAATAGATGCATATGATTGGTGGAATGTTATCTCTCCAGTCCAACAACCAATGATGTGTTATCATTATTATCATTCACTGTGACCAACCAAAGTATTTAGTTAGAAAACTTTTTTAGGGGTACCTACCCGATATTTCTGGCCACCCTGTAGCAATCTGAAAATTCGGTAACTGGAGTTTTAGTAAGGGGATCAATTTCCACCCAGCCATAAGGTCAATTTGCCCTTCGTAGCCCGGTATATGCGTTTTGCTCGAAGCTATAACAAGGTGGGAAAGCAAAAACCCTCTTGCAATCAGCGAATACTTACCTAAATGAGGCTTTATATCACATTTTTTCGTACCAAAAAATTTGCCCCACCTCCTCTTAACAAGTTGAAAAAAACAAAGATTTTCAATGTTACTGAAGTGGTATAATATTGCCTACATTGTCGGGCACCTGAGAAGAATGACTGTATTCTAGTCAGTGATTCCTAAAAAAAAACCGTACGTTCAATTTTTCAAATGAAATGTAGGTGTAGTAGTGTATGTACTATAGATACGTGAAAAAACAGAAGAATTTGATCCAAATTCGGGTTGATGGTTAATGATTTAAAAAATAGTGAAAACATCTGGTTGTTTTTTGTTTTGCATTTTTGAAGGTCTTTTACATGCAGGAAAAATTCTGAAAAAATAGGTACCTATAATATGGTGTAAATCTATAGATGAGAAGCAATGCATATCTATTTTTTTGTGATCGACTTCAAATGGAATTTACCAAAAGTACCATTGAATACCAAAAAACGCGCGTTTCATCGAGATGAGTTTGAAAAATTTTTAAAAATTTTCACGGATGACCCTTGGTGGTATCCAGTATTGCTACAAGTGACTAAAAAAGTTCGGTTGAAAACTACCAAACACGACCATTTTCGACAGAAATATTATTTTGAGCCCTTCTGGAAGGGTCTGGGTTGATGGAGGGATTTGTAAATTTGGTAACTGGAGTTGTGGTAAGGATTAATTTCCACCCAGCTAAGGTCAATTTGTCCTTCTTAACTCACCATGTTCTTTGCTCGGAACTAATGAGTGTGAAAACAAAGACCCTCTTGCTATCAGCGAATTACCTGAATGATGATTTTGGAGCGGTTATGACGATGCGTAGGTATAGTGATTTGAAAATTCGGTTACTAGAGTTTTCGTAAGGATCAATTTCCTCCCAGTGATCAGCTATAAGGTCAATTTGCCGTTCTTAACTCACTATGTTCTTTACTCGAAACTATTCTTATAGTAAACGTAAAAACAAAAACCCTCTTGCAATCAGTAAAGAAAATTAACGTAAAAGTTTTGAATATGGTTGATAATAGCATTGTGTTGAAATTGAATTTTTACAAAAATGTTGCCAAATTGAGTAGGTATAATTTCATCGAAATTTTCTACTACCTACCGAGTAATTAAGGACTTCACCCATGACCATCTTTCCCCCTTTCAATGCTCATAGTAACTCTTTCAACGAAATAACTCTACGTTATTTAAATACAAATTTCACATCGATGAAATATTCCCTCGTAAGAAAAAGGCCAACTTGAGCGATAAATTTCAAAGTACTCGTACATTGTACCCACTACCTAAATACCTACGAGTATCAGCTTATTTAGTTTTATTTTACGTTTCCAAACCCCTCCCCCCGATTTAGGCCCTCTTTCCTGAAAATTTGAAAAAATTGTGTTACATGTGAGCCCATATGATCTCAACGATGCAAAGTGTTTTTGAGAAGGGAAGGAGGGTGCTCGACTGAAAATTTTCCTAACGATGTGGGGAAAGGATACCAATTTTGCCAATTGATATCATATTCGTATGACTGGTAAAAATTTTCATTTTCTGTTTTGAATTTTGTATGGAGACCCAAATGTGATTTTTTTCATTTTAAAACAAGAAAAAAATTGGCTGGAGCGAAGCAAAGGCGAAAGTTTTTGAAAATTTTGTTACGAGAGGTCTAAAATAAGATGATTTTTGGGAATTCCAATTTTGGAAAATTGAAGAGAATAAACCCGAACGGAACGAGGTCAAATGTCTTCGAAAATTTGTGTTTTGATAAGTAGAAAAACAACAAGGTTTTCTTTCATCACAGAGCCCTTCTTTTGCTGGGCCCTCCGGAAATCGTGGACCCGGGGGAAACTGCCCCCTCTCGACGGTCCTGCCGAATAGTTCCAAAATCTCCCAGTATATGCTCGAACTGTCTTATTTTTTTGCTTTTTTTCTTTGTTAGTTTTTGTCCAATGAAAATGTGTATTTTCTTCAATATTATTAGAGGACGACAAAAAGGAAAATTTCAACTCTTTTTTTTACCAGAATTTTTTCCGAGTAATTTTCGATTCAATGTGAAAGTTTCTACTTTTTTCACGATTCTGAGTACCTACCTAATTGACTCGATGGTGTCAACAAATAATAAAAAAAAATTATAAGAAAAATAGCGCCTTATTACTGCAGTAGATAACACTTGCTCACCTATTTGTGGTCTACAGGTCTCTTCTATCTTCGTTGATTCTGGTATTGGTATTGGAGAAAAAACCAGTAGGTCCCATGAGGCTCCGATCTTCTGACCCTGTTGAAGAGGAAAAAAATGTAAACCCCGGAGACTCTCTTCTGAGATGACTGACATTGACAGTGGTGGAATTGCCTATGATGCTGAATGTCGATCGTTACAGGCCTCGAGACACTTAGACGCCCCCAGGGACTCATGTTTAAGCCAAAAATATACCTACCTAATACGTATTTTTCATTCCTTCTGAACTTGAATTTTCTCAAGCTTTGGCCCTCACATTGCTCTCGAGCCTGTTTGATTTTTTGATTTTTTTTTAAATTGAAATTTTTAGTTAGGTACCTACTTAATACTTAAATTCTAAGACTTTGGAGTCGAAAAAAATACACTCATATTTAAAAAAAAAAAAAACAGCTATTTTTCATCTCTCAAAATACGAATTTTTGAAAGGTTTCGTCCTCGCTTCGTTTGGGCTCCTGTGTTTTTTTTTCAAATTGATCTTTTTAAAAAATATATTATTTAAACCAAGCCAAAAACGCATTTTTAAGTTACCCTGAAAAAAATTGTCGGATCTGTTTGCTTTTCATTTTCAAAATCAAAATTTTCAAAAACATGATCATTCAGATTATGAAATTTGGGATCGAAAGAAATAAACTAATTTTTAAAGCATTGTTTTCTATCTCTCGAAACCCGAAGTTTTGAAAACTTTTGCCCTTGCTTCGCTTGGACCAATTCAGAATAATTTTCGTTTCCTCTTTTATTTGTACTCGTATTTCATCTTGAAAACTCGTTATTTTATTCGATAACATTGGTATTTTTTTCTCATATCAGTCTATAAGTTCTATAAGTTTTCAGTCACAATGCCCCCCCCACCATAAAACCTCCAGTTTTTCCTTCTCAGATTGATTCATTTTTTGAAGAATTGAACAAACATGTAAAACTCTCATTCAAGCATTTGAATCGGTGGAAAAAAAAACAGGAGTAGAAGGATTCTGAGAGATGAGGATAAAATTTTGAGAGCCCTATGTCCTACTAATCCTGCTTTTTGCTGATGTGTTGCTAGACCTGCATTTGTCCTGCTATTAATGCTTTGTGTTTTATAGCAGACTGGTGAAAAATTGTGATTTCCAACAGACTGATAGAGAAATTTTGTGAAAGTATAGAAATACTAGGGGGCTACGCCCCCTGGCCGCTTCGCGGCCCAACCCCCATATTCGTTCCTCGGGCTTCGCCCTCGGAACTCGCTTTTGGGGGCTGCGCCCCCAAACCCCCCTTCACTCACTCTCAGAAGAGGTTTGCCCCCAAGTACCTTTCCTCAAGAACTTGGGGTTTGAAACGCCATTGTGGAATCATTTCATTCATTTTACACCACTTTCAACGACTTTCAGCACTCTGAACAATTTTTTTCAACCTCCAATACTTTTAATGAATTTTAATTTTTCAAGCAACAATTTTTAAAAATTTTAGGTAAGTACTTAAAATGGACAGTCAGACAGACGATTTGAATTACCTTATAAAAAAATGATAGATGATAGATGCAAAAACAAAGCACGAAGACAGACGGATTAACATTAACAATAACAATAATATCTGTTGACAATTTCACGCTTCATCGATTCGATTTTGATTTGAAAAAATCATAATCATAATCCTCGCATTGTATGAATTCCGTTGTTGAAGGAGTGGGAGATTTTTATGCGCGCGCATGTCGCGTGATCCCGTCTGGAATAACAACGACATGGCATCGCGTTATCCGGTACATTTACGTTGGTGGTTGTGTGTATGCTTGTGTGGGTGTATAAGTACACGCATCGTCTCAACGGTTTTTTGTTTTAAGATGCCATAAAAAACGATCAAAATCGCACGATCTGAGCAACTTTTTGCCAATCTGTTTTCACCATTTTACAGAGCATGAGATTTCAATCATTTCCCTTGTTCCTAGTACCCATCTAGCATATTTAGTTTTCGAGATAATTTAATTCAAATTTAATTCAAATTTGGATTCAAAATAGCTCAAAAACTAAAAACCCCAGAGGGGTAATGTAATCGAGGGAAATGTTCAGGATTTAATGCTCTTTAAAATGAGATATTAACCGCCTTTCTAGCTTTTTTCGTTCTTGATAAATTTGAGAATAATTGAAAAAATGGCAAAAACAGCCCATTTCAACTCAAAATTTGGGCCCTTTAATTCCAAAAATTTTGCCCTCGCGTATTTTCCCTATATTCTGGAGAAGTTAAGCTGTCGATTAAAAAAAAAATTAGCTCTCTAGGTGCCATAGATCGGGCTGGGAATTTTTTGGGTATTTTTTGGGTATTTATTTTTCTTGCAGCTTTATAGTATAGATTTAGTGTTTTCTAGACAGAAAAATGCAACAATTTTCAAAAAAATTTCGTTACAAGTCATTTATAAAGAACAGAAGTTATTATATTTTTTTTTTCGGAAAAAACTCGTAAAAAAATATGAAAAGCTCCTCTTTCTAAAATGAAAGTTTTCCAAAAATCTTACGCCTCGCTTCACATTTTAAAGTACATACTGTACCTAATTTTTGATGTATCAATTTGCATAGTGTGAAAACAAAAACCCTCTTGCAACCAGCGAATACGTATACTTACCTAAATAAGGCTTCATTCGTGCTACTTTATTTGGTACAACCTCCCCCCCCCTAGTCCTACCACCAACAAAAGAATCGTAAAGTGTCCATAAACAATTTTTTATACGTGATTGACCCCACCTCCTCTTAACAAATAAGTTGATTAAAAAAAAACCAAAGATTTTAAATGTTGCTAAAGTCGTAATAGGACGTAAGTACATTGTCGGGCACCTTAGGAGAAGGTATTCATTCAGTCATTCCTTAAAAAACTGCACGTTGAATTTTTCAACTGAAAATCAGGTTTAATACGTACAATGTACATATGTAGAATTAAATACGTGAAAAAAATTGTAGAATTTGATCCAACTTCAGGTTGATTAATTTCACCCCTTGATCAATTTCCACCCAGCCAAGGCCAGTTTGCCCTTCTTAACTGACCATGTTCTTTGCTCGAAACTAATAACTGTGAAAACAAAAACCCTCTTGCAATCAGCGAGTTACCTAACTAAAATGATGATGGTTTTTTCTGTCACAATCTGGGTTACAAATCGTCGGATTTTTTCCACTCTATTCATTTTTTTTAGATGTGATTGTTTTCCAATTTGGAAAAATTCATCCCACCTCCTCTTAACAAGTTGAAAAAAAAACACGAAAATTTTCAATGTTGCTGAAGTCATAATATGACGTTTACATTATCGGACACCTTAGAAGAATTTATAAGAATGTATTCAAGTCAGTGATTCCTAAAAAAAAAGTTTCAAATGAAAATTAGGTGTAATAGAAGTAGATTGGTGAAAAAAATAGAAGAATTTGATCCAAATTCGGGTTGATGGTTAATGATTTAAAAAATAGTGAAAAAATCTAGTTTTTTTTTTTGTATTTTTGAAGGTCTTTTACATGCAGGAAAAATCCTGAAAAAATATAATATGATATCAGTCTATAGATGACATACAATGCATATTTTTTTTTTTGTGATCGACCTCAAAAGGAATTTACCAGATGTACTACTGAAAACCAAAATACGCGAGTTTCATCAAGAAGATGAGATTGAAATTACAATTTTGACCACTTTTGGAAGGGTTAGGGTTGACGTAGCGATTTGAAAATTCGGTGCCTAACTGGAGTTTTTGGTAAGGATCAATTTCCACCCAGCCAAAGTCAATTTGCTTTTCTTAACTCACCTTTTCTTTGCTCCAAACTAGTAAGTGTGAAAACAAAAACCCTCTTGCAATCAGGGAATTGCCTAAATGATGGTTGCAGCTCCTGCATAAGACGTGGGTTGGATGGACCCATAGGAAGTATCAGCATAAGGATTAGACCGTGGTCCTTGAGTGTTGTAGTAACCAGAAACCTGAGATCTCTGGGCAGTACTCTGTGGGGGGACTTGTTGTGACATTGTAGGCTGAGACCACTGCGAAGACCTAGCTTGTCCTTTTGGATCAATAATTCCTACCTTAACCAAAGTAGAAGTAACTATTTTCTCAATGCTAGCAGCATCGACTCCTTTACAGCACGACTCAGTGCCCTTTTTACGCTTCTTTTTAGCTCTACGACCTCTCTCCCAACTAGGACAATTGGCCTCAAGATTGGCCACCCTGTAATCGTAAAAATTGATGAAAACTCAAATTTTACGTTTTGGAAGACATTTTGAATTTCAGCAAAATTATAAATCATCGATTTTTGCCAAGCAAACTCGTTTTTTTTTGTTTTTTTTTTAGACGCGATTGTTTTCCAATTTGGAAAAAATAACCCCACCACCTCTTTACAACTTGAAAAAAAACAGCGACTTTTTGAAAATTACTGGAGCTTCCAGTAGATTTTTGAAAATCGAAATTTCCCAAAATTTCGTCAAAATTATGGAGATGGAAAGCCGAAATTTATTCCGCAAACTAATTTCGGTACGCCATGATGTCGATTGCAGGTGGATTTCAAGTCGTTTTGGAGCCCCCAGCGAATTTTTGAAAATTACTGGAGCCTCCGGTATGATTTTTGAAACTCGAAATTTCCCAAAATGTCATTAAATTGATATGGAAAGCCGAACTTTATGCTGTAAACTAATTTCAATACGCTATACGAAGTCGATTGCTGGTGGGTTTAAAGTGGTTTTGGAGCCTCCAGCGCCTTTTTGAAAATTACTGGAGCCTCCAGTAGATTTTTGAAACTCGAAATTTCCAAAAATTTCATCAAATGGAGATGGAAGCCGAAGTTCATTTTGCGAACTTTTTCAATACGCTACGAAGTCGACTTCAATTGAATTTCAAGTCGTTTTTGGAGCCTCTAGCGACTTTTTAAAAATTACTGGAGTCACCAGATTTTTGAAACTTGAAATTTCTACAACGATTTTATCAGATGGAGTTAGCAAACTAAAATTTACTTCGCAATCTAATTTCAATACGATATGAAGTCAACTGCATTGCGGTTTCAAATGGTTTTGAAACTTCCAGCTAATTTTTGGACTTTCAAAGAGTCGCTGGAGCCTCCAAAACCACTTTAAACCCGCCAGCAGTCGACTTCGTAGCGTATTGAAATTAGTTTACAGAATAAAGTTCGGCTTTCCATCTCCATTTGGTAAAATTTTGATTTTTTTCTCACATTTTGGACAAAATTTAATTTTTGAAAATTCACCAAAAATCGAAAACGGCACTTTAGCACTTGAAATTTCGACAAGTGATGAATTTTTGTCTGCTCTTTCGATCTACTTTTGTTCGGTTTAAAAAATGCGATTTTGGCTGACCTGCCAATCAAAATGGCCGCCATTTTGTAAGTATAGGGCCACTTTTTTTTTTAGGACAATAAGGGCTAGAAATGTTCCTTAGGACTCCCCCTTCAAGAAAAAAGTTGTCCTGGAGGATCTACCGGGGGAGGGTGCAATAGATTCTTATTCGGGCTCCCCGACCAACATAATAATTATATACTTTGTTCTCATTTCTCAAAATTTTGGTCACTTTTTTGCTATTTTTCAGTCATTTAAATCACTAAAAAAATTTAATAGTGATTTTCATGCCTGCTTTTGGAGGCGTTAGGGTTGATGTGGCGATCTGAAAATTCGATGACTGGAGTTTCGGTGAAGATCAATTTACACCAAACCAAGGCTGATTTGCCCTACTTAACTCACCATGCTCTCTGCTTAAAACTAATTAAAGTGAAAACAAAAACCATCTTGCAATCAGCCAATTACCTAATTGATGAGATGGCTTCTTGACCTTGATCCGCCATTAATGGGATGTTGATTTCACCTTTTTTGGAAGGGTTAGGGTTAATGTGGCGATTTGAAAATTCGATAACTGGAGTTTTGGTAAGGATCAATTTCCACCCAGTTAAGGCCAATTTGCCTTTCTTATTACTCACCATTTTCTGCAAATTACCTAAATAATGGCTTTTTCTTGTACGACACAATATATTTTAGCCCATTTGGAGGTGTTAGGGTTGATATAGCGATTTGAAAATTCGGTTACTAGAGTTTTCGTAAGGATCAATTTTCTCCCAGTGACCAGCTATAAGGTCAATTTGCCCTTCTTAACTCACTGTGTTCTTTACTAGAAACTACAGTAAACGTAAAAACAAAACCCCTCTTGCAATCAGCAAAGAAAATTTACGTGAAAGTTTTGCATCGCCATTAGAGTTTGAGAGTTAGGGTTGACGTAGCGATTTGAAAATTCGGTGCCTAACTGAGTTTTTGGTAAGGATCAATTTCCACCCAACCATTTTGACCCCTTCTTTCCTCCGAAAAAATGTTAAAATCTCCAAACACATAAAAAAGGCCAATTTTTTTTTTTGGGGGGGGGGGTGTGTTTATAATTTCTGGATTATTACACCCATGAAGAAAAGGGTTTAGATTTGGCCCCCCTTTCAAAAAAAAAAGAAAAATCGTAAAAAGTGTTTGAAAACCCAGATTTTACATTTTGAAATTTTGTTAAACGTTTTGAATTTCAGCAAAATTAGAAATCGTGATTTTTACCAAGACATTCTCGTTTTTTTTTTTTTTTTTTTTTGTGTAGACGTGATTGTTTTCCAATTTGGAAAAATTAACCCCACCCTCTCTTTACAACTTGAAAAAAATGAAGATTTTCAATACGTATTACTGCAGTTGTAATATGACGTACATTATTGAACGCCTGAGAATGAGGTTGTCAGTCAGTGATTCCATATATGTACCTACGTGAAAAAATTGAAGAATTTGGTCGAAATTCAAATTAATGGTTGACGACTCGAAAAATTGCGAAAAATCTGTTGTTTTTTTTGCACTTCTGAAGGTTTGTCTTTGCACCTCTGGAGAATGTGTTACAAAAATTACGTACCATTGAAAAACTAAGACCGCGTGTTTCATCAAGAAGATTAGTATGAAAAATTTCAAAAAATGTTCATGTATGACCCTTGGTCGTATCCAGCATTGCTACAAATCTAAGAAAGTTGGGTTAAAGACTGCCAAACACGAAATATTCGACAAAAATGTTAATTTTTGTCCTCTTGAAGGCGTTAGGGTTGATGTGGCGATCTGAAAATTCGATGATTGGAATTTCGGTGAGGATCAATTTACACCCAACCAAGGCCGATTTGCCCTTAACTCACCATCATGCTCTCTGCTCAAAACTATTTGTAATAAAAGTGAAAACAAAAACTATTTTGCAATCAGCTAATTACCTAAATGATGATGATGGTTTCTTCCTTGTTCGTATTCATATTTGGTACTTGGGGATATTCGACAGAAATGTTGATTTCATCTTTTTTTGGAAGGGTTAGGGTTGATGTAGTGATTTGAAAATTCGATAACTTGAGTTTTGGTAAGGATCAATTTCCACCCAGCTAAGACCAATTTGCCTTTCTTAACTCACCATGTGCTTTGCTCGAAACTAATAAAAGTGAAAACAAAAACCCTTTAGCAATCAGCGAATTACCTACATGATTGGTTTTTCAATGCGGTCCGTATTTTAGCCAATTTGGAGTGGTTAGAGTCGATATAGAGATTTGAAAATTCAGTTACTAGAAGTTTCGTAAGGATCAAATTCCTCCCAGTGACCGGCTATTTGCCCTTCTTAACTCACTATATGTTCTTTACTCGAAACTGCAGTAAACGTAAAACCAAAAACCCTCTTGCAATCAGCAAAGAAAATTAACATGAAAGTTTTGAACTGCCGGCCCGCGTGCCGCTGTAAATAGAGTGCATGCCTAAATGGAAAAATTGAATTTTTCCTAAAATGTTGCCAAATTCAGTAGGTATAATTTCATCAAAATTATCCACTATCGAGTAATAAAAAACATCACTCATCACCATCCTTCTTGCTTCCATGCTCATGGTAACTCGTTCAACGAAATTACGCTACGTTTAATGCAAATTTCACATCGATGAAATATTCCCTCGTAAGAAAAAGGCCAAATTGAGCGATAAATTTCAAAGTACTCGTGCATTATACCTAACAGCCGATTTCATTTTATTTTACGTTTCCAAACACCCTCCCCCCCAATTTAGTCCCTCAAATTTCCTGAAAATTTGAAAAAATTGTGTTACATGTAGGCCCATATGATCTCAATGATGCAAAGTATTTTTAAGAAGGGGAGGAGGGTGCTCGACTGAAAATTTCCCCAGATACCAATTTTGCCGATTGATATCTAGGGAAGAAGAACATATTCTTTAGCATATTTTTTTCTGTGCCATTATGTAGGGAATATCAAACAGATCTTTGCGAATCAAGAGATTTCAAGTCGATTGAGCCAATGTTATTTTGCATATTTTAGCATATTTCGACTAAAAATGGTCAATTTAGCATATTTTCACCTGTTTTAGCGCATATCTCAGCATATTTAGCCAATTTTCTCAGTTTTTCCCTATTTTTAGGGAATATTTTCAAAAATCTTCGAAATTTGCTTTTTTTGTAATTTTTTGAAAACAAAACTTTTTGAAAACAAAATTTTTTGAACACAAATTTTTATTTTTTTCTTATAAAACTTTGAATTTTTTATCCTTTCCTTGCAAATACCTCCTTGAATTTTCACTTAATCAAATTATCGAGGTTACCATTGAATTCGGTTTGTTTTTCCCTGTAAAATGATACCCATATTGTGCAGAAAATGATGGGAATATTTTGGCATATTTTGACTTTTTAGGGAATTTTTTGGCATATTTTCGACAAAATTAGCGCATAAAATATGCGCATATTTTCAGTTTTTTGGAGCATATATTCTTCTTCCCTATTGATATCATATTCTTATGACTTGTAAAAATTTTCATTTTCTGTTTTGAATGTTTGGGGGCCCAAATGTGATTTTTTTTAAAATTTTAAAACAAACGACACTAATTTGCTCGAGCGAAGCAAGGGCGAAAGTTTTTGAAAATTTTGTTTGGAAAGGCTTCAAAAGGATAATTTTTAGGTATGCTAATTTTGGAAAAGTGAAGAGAATAAATCTGAACGAATCGAGGGCAAAAGTCTTCGAAAATTTGTGTTTTGATATGTAAAAAAACAAGGGTTCCTTTGATCACATGCCCTTCTTTTGCTGGACCCTCCGGAAAGCGTGGACCCAGGGCAAACTGCCCCCTCCCGACGTTCCTGCCGAAAAGTTCCAAAATCTCCCCGTTATATGCTCGAACTGTCTTATTTTTTTGCTTTTTTTCTTTGTTAGTTTTTGTCCAATGAAAATGTGTCAAAATTATTAGAGGACGACAAAAAGGAAACTTTCAACTCCTTTTTTTATCTATTAGTAGAATTTTTTCCGAGTAATTTTCGATTCAGCGTGAAGTTTCTACTGGATTTAATTAAAATTCGCCGATTTTTTTTCACGATTTTAAGTACCTACCTGACTCATTGATGTTAAATTGAAAGGAAAATAGCGCCTTACTGTAGCCTAACACTTGCTCACCTATATTATGATATTTTTTATTATTGGTATATTTTTATCGAAGTCGAATATTGATATTCAACTTCGCAAAGAATAACGAAGTTTTCGAGGGGATTCTGGTATTGGTATTGGAGAAAAACCCAGTACTAGTAGGTCCCATGAGGCTCCGATCTTCTGGCACTGTTGAAAAGGGAAAAAAATGTGAAACCCGGAGACTCTCATTAGACTGAGATGACTGACATTGGCAGTGGGTGGAATGGCATATGATATTGAAGCTGTAGATTGTTAGAGGCCTCGAGACACTAAGAGGCCTCCCAGGGCCCCATGTTTAAGCCAAAAATATACCTACTATTTTCACTCTCTCTAAAGATGAATCTTCTCAAGCTTTAGCCCTCACATCGCTCGAGCCTGTTTGATTTTCTTTATTTTTCATAATTTAATTTTTAGTTACTTAATATTCAAATTCTAAAATTTTGGAGTCGAAAAAATACACTCATCTTGAAGAAAAAATAAATAAAAAACGTACCTATTTTTCATCTCTCAAAATACGAATTTTTGAAAGATTTCGTCCCCGCTTCGTTTGGGCTCCTGTGTTTTTTTTCAAATTGATCTATTTAAAAAATATATTATTCAAATTTTAAACCAAGCCAAAAAACGCATTTTCACCTGAAAAAATTGTGTTGGATCTGTTTGCTTTTTATCTTCAAAATTAAAATTTTCAAAAACTGATCATATTCTGAATATGAAATTTTAGATCGAAAGAGATAAACTAATTTTTAAAGCATTGTTTTCTACCTCTAGAAATCCGAATTTTTGAAAGCTTTTGCCCTTGCTTCGCTGGGACCAATTCAGAATATTTTCGTTTCCTCTTTTATTTGTATTTCATCTTGAAAATTCGTTATTTTATTCGGTAACATTGGTATTTTTTTCTCATACCGGTCGATAAATTTTCATTCACAACGCCCCCCCCCCCCAACCAGGAAACCTCCAGTTTTTTTCTTGTCAGATAGTTTTTTTTTTTTTTTTTTTTGAGGAATTGAATAAACATGTAGAACTCGGATTCAATTATCAGAATCAGTGAAAAAAAAACAGGAGTAGAAGGATTCTGTGAGATGGTGGTAACATTTTGAGGGTCCTCTGTCCTGCTAATCCTGCTTTTTTTGGCACTTTTGAAGGTCTTCCACGTGCAGGAAAAATCCTGAAAAAATAGGTATATTTTTTTTGTGATTGATCTCAAAAGGAATTTACTAAAAGTACCACTGAAAACCAAAAAACGCGCGTTTAATCACTCCAAGTCTGAAAAAGTATGGTTGAGAACTGCCAAACACGACCATTTTCGACAGAAACATTATTTTGACCACTTTTGGAAGGGTTAAGGTTGATACAGGGATTTGGAAATTCGGTAATTAGAGTTCTGGTAAGGATCAATTTCTACCCAGCCAAAGCCAACTTGTCTTTCTTAACTCACCATTTTCTTTGCTCGAATCTGCTTAGTAAGTGTGACAACTATAACCATCTTGCAATCAGCGAATATGTATTTGCCTAAATTTTGTTTGGTTGAAATCGAGCAAACGTGATTTCAACGTTTTTTCGAACAGTAAAATCTCGCAATTTGACCCAACGAAAAATTAAATGAAAAATCATCGAGCTCTTGCTGGTGTGTTTCACATGTAAATTCTTTAATTTATTTGAAAAAATATGCATAAACGCCTTTTTTAGGGGTGCCTAAAGTAGGGGTTAAAAATTACGAATATAGAGGGAGCTTAATCAAACTTTTTCATCTACGTCGAATATATACCTTAAAACGTTACGTTTGGCGCAAATCGCAGGTTCCTAGTTTTCCAGGGGTTCCCAAATAACGAAATTACGAATAATTGGAAAATTGGATTTTCGAGTAATTATCAGCGGAAAATATTGAGCTCATAATTTGGTAAGATGGAGATCTTTCAGATACTAATAAACTGTAAAAAGTTTTTAGCAGGGTTCAAAGGGGTAGGTTCAAAAAGGTGGTTCCAAAATGTTCGAAAAATTAACCCCCTCCCCACTTCTGCCCCTGGGTCAAACAGATATTTTAGGCTAAAAAAGTTTTTGAAAAAAATACTCAGTGGTTCCTAAAAGTTGTTTTTTTTTATTCACAACTTTGGGAACCCCTGGAACCCGAAAAAATGGTCATTTTGGCTTAAGTAACCATGGATTCGTATTTAAGGCATTTATTACAACATTTTAAGCGAGTGGTTCAGTTGATAACTATTCGGGCTCAAAAATGGCCTTATTGCAGCTCCTCCTTTACCTAATGATGATGGTTTTCTCTTGCACAGCTAATACATGAAAATATTCGACAGAAATGTTAATTTTACCCCATTTGTAGGGGTTAGGGTTGATATAGCGATTTGTAAATTCGGTAACTGGAGTTTTAGTGGGGGGATCGATTTCCACCCAGCTATAAGGTCAATTTGCCCGTCTTAACCCGCCGTACTCTTTGTTCGAAGCTCAGTAAGTGTGAAAACAAAAACCCTCTTGCAATCAGCGAATACCTACCTATAAAAATGATGGTTTCACGGTCATAATGCTTGTGTTTTTGTGCGAACTTGCAAAGAAAATTAACGTGAAAGCTTCAAATCGCGAATACAATTATGGAAAAATTGAATTTTTCCAAAATGTTGCCAAATTGAATATGTAGGTATAATTTCATCGAAATTATCCACTATCGAGTAATAAAGGGCATCACTCATGACTATCTCCCCCCCCCCTTCCAAGCTCATGGTAACTCGTTCAACAAAATTACTCTACCTTTAATGCAAATTTCACATCGATGAAATATTCCCTCGTAAGTAAAAGGCCAACTTGAGCGATAAATTTCAAAGTACTCGTACATTGTACGACGACTTATACGAGTACGAGTAATAGTGATACGTAAACGTATTAGTAAAACTCGGTCGTGGCGATGCGCGCCATACGCGTCATTGTTCAAAAAAGCCTTTGAATTTTGTTTTTTTTTTATTTTCCTCTCCGCTCGTTCAACTCGTTTGAATTTTCTTCTACTATACGTTCGTTCGTGTTATGTAGGTAGGTAGGTATGCTAACTTATTAAATTCTTTAACAAGCTATCGTCGTCGAAGAATAGCGTTACGCGTTCGCTTCGGCGAATGTCATTTATCCGGACGGTTATTGCTACAAAAAATTACCTTGCGTAATTTATGAATGCAATTTTAGACGAAGTTGATAGAGTGACTCGTAATTTATTATCATTATTAACCGGAAACAATGTAATTGAAATCTCGATTTTTATAAAATTCAATTTCACCCCTCTGTCTCCCTCTACCTTTGCGTTCAATTTTCCAAAATGCCTCCCCTCCCACCCCTCTACTTACCCGGGGGAGAGCGAGTTATACAGGTCAATTTTTCAATACACGTTGCCGAAAAATGGTATTCATCTTTGAATGATTCGTTCATCGCATATCCGAGATACCTACTCGTATATTCGCGAGTCGCTGGTTGAAAAAAAAATCTCAATTTATACGAGACGAGCTTTTTCTCGCCCTCGTTTTTTTTCATCGTTTGAACGTTGTGTTGTTCGCGAGATGATATTGTAGGTATATATACCTACGCACACACGTCTTATTCGATGCATTGCCAAAATTTTTCGCATCATTAAGCAAATACGTAAGCGTCGACTTTACTACCCTATATATTATGCCCCTTTGCCTTTGCGTTCACCTTCGCCTTCGGCTACAATTCAAAATACTCTGTAACGATTCACGTGTCGTGTCAGCGTTTTCGATGGTGGTTTTTTTTTCAAGGTAGGGTTAGATTGCAGAAAATGTGAAAAAAATTATTTTACAGTGTGGTTGTTTTATAGTTACAAATACCTACCTCACGTTTGTCAGATTATAATATTCGATGTGACTGCACAGTGCACGTGGATGTATGGAATAGAGGCTACCTATGGAAATTCATTGTAAAGTTATCGTTGAAAAGTGCTATACGCTGGCGAAGGTGAATTTTCCAATAATTTGAAACATTGTGGAGGGATTTGAATAGGATCCGTGGGTCGTTTGATCCGCCTGTTTTGAGTTATACGTTGTGAAAAAATAGGCGAGTTATAAGAAGGGGTAGGTATGATATTCATTTACATAATTACCAAGGTAGTTTTGATAAGTTGTATCTACCTTAATAATTTACGTTTAAGAATTAACGTAAGTATCAAAAAATTTCGCATTCGAACGAATTAATTCAACTTACCTATAAAGGAATTCGAGTAGGTTGGTTTAATGTACGAATCCGTTTATTGAATATAATATATTTTCAATTGATTCTAAAACAGTTGAAAAACTGGAGATGCTGTTGAGATGGTACTTTTAAATGAATTATTGAAAGTTCTGTTACCGATGGAAATTGCGTTGAATTTTCTCTTCAGATTTTCCAAGATTTGAAAATATTCATTGAGAAATTATGTAGGTAGATATTTTTAATAAGTAATATTGTACCCAGAAATGGATTTAATTCAAAAAATAATACTTTTAAAATATTATAATTAATAAAATGAGGGGAAAAGCGGAAAAGCCTCAAATGAACAGAGTTTGATATGGGAAGGATTGCCCTACACACTCTGCTAGTGATTCGTATCATTCTTTCTTAGACGATGTCTTGAAATACGTACACTAGCTATGTGTACCTTAGTACACATATTTTACACCCGCATACCTACTGGAAGTTACGGTAATGTGTTAACTGCTATATGAGCTAGGTGATCGTACACACATATGCACGATCATTGTATGTATTCTGTGTAAAACAATGTAATAGATAGAGGAATATAATATGGAATGTGATGTCTCGCACCTCGCGTGTTAACAGGGAGGTCTCTGTACCTCTATACACCCTGTCTACAACCCTTAGTATAAATACGAATACGCGAGCACATCAAATCGCTAATGTTCTTACAATTTCGCGATAGTTGGTTCTTAGTCACTACCCAGACATATGATCGCATGAGCCCTTGCTCATGTCATCCTTTTTTCTGTTTGTACCACTCTCGGTGTGGAAACTTAGCCATGAGAATAGACGATTAAATTGTCTAATATTGGCGTCTTTCAAGGGTTATTCTCTCGATTCCGGCCACTTCGAGGGTAATCCGCTAAATTACTCGTGAATCTCTTTATAAATAACACTAGATAAATAATCTTCATCTGAATTTCTCTGCTAAACAAAACTTAAAATAATTTCATTTAAATAACTCTTAATTTCGGTTCTATCGTCGTCTCTAGTATTAGTGGGGCAAAGGAGAGACAGTAAAATTGCATTGTTATGTAAGTAATTTACAATTTATTCCCTGGGCAGTGTTCGCCCATCCAGATTAATGTCACTTTTAACGTAATTATTTTTAATAAGACAAGTGTAAAATGTAACTTTATCGCATTTTTACGAAGTGTAAATTGTTTTTCATCCCTTAAGAAACTCGCATCAAGTGTTTAATAATGCTTAATATCTCCATCTATTGTCTATACTTACGAGCATATACTCGTACGTTAGCATAGGTTATAACATTTGTCTGTAAATATCTCTAGACTTGAACTATTTTCTAACAAAAACATCATCAAAAGGTGTTGAGCTGTGTTTTTATTTAAAATGGTATCAAGAAATATGCTTATACATAGCAGGTTTGAATGATTGAACTCTCCCACATTGAGCTAGTCTGGGAAACAAGGCAAATATTCCCCACTAAAGGAATATATTTTCTTAGCCGCATTCACATAGAGTTTATTAAGATCAACCTTTACCATCTAATCATTCTCATCAAGTTTATAACAAGTTTCCATGCGGTTTTACAAGATGATATATAGTACAGTAGGACACAAAAAGTAGTGCCCAGTGACTTTTATTTCCAAGTGGAAAGAGCTAGCAAGATGAATGAAGTGGCGTTGAGTAGGGATAAATAAGGGCATTCAAAAGTGACCTTGAAAATTTCAGGCCCATGCACAGGGTGTCCACAAATTGAAAAACCGGATTGGTCAAAAAATTCAAACCGGTTTTTATTTGACGCAACTACACACTAAGGCAACAAAAAGTGATATGAATTTTTTGAACCTGGTTCATTAATTTGCAACCAGTTAACAAAAAATACCCAAAAATTGTAAATGGAGAGAAAAGCTTGGGACAAAAGTTGTAGAGCGTGAAAAATTACACAATTCTGTCTAATCACATTATGAAACTGGTTCATTGGTTCGCATTCAGCAACAAGTTTTTGACAATCACCTAAAAAATGGTGATTGAGAAAAAAAAACACGAAACAAAAGTTTTAGACCGTGAAAAATTGAACCATTTCTGTGGTTCGATTTTGAAACCAGTTCATTACTTCGCAACTTGTTATTGAAAATTATTCAAAAATTGTAGATAGTGAAATAAGCTTGAAACAAAAGTTGTAGAGTGTGAAAAATAACACAATTCTGTGTAATTACATTTTGAAACCGGTTCATTGGTTCGTATTTTAGTAACCATGTTTCTGACATTCACTTAGAAAATTGGAGATAGAGATGAAAGTTTGAACATGATAGAGAAAAAAGTTCGACACATAAGTTGTACTCTTAGAGTGGGAAAAATTGAACTATTTTTACTAATCAGATTTGAAACCAGGTTCATTAATTCGCAGCTAGCCATCGAAAAGATACTGGGTTGTGAATTAATTAACCATTTTCAAAATCTGATCATCAAAATTGGTTCAATTTTTCACACACTATCCAACTTTTGTTTCAAGTTTTTTTCTCCATCTTCAATTTTTAGGCGATTGTCGAAAACTGGTCGCTAAATGCGAACCAATGAACCGGTTTCAAAACGTGAAGTATATATTATGTATAATTATTTCCCACAGTTGAAAAAATAAAACTTACCTCGACGTAAAAACCAGTCGGATGATCTAAGTATTATCTTTTTCAATACCGGGATAACTGTGGAGACCGAAAATTACTCAGAAAAAATTGTCATCTCTGAAGGTTTCTCTGTAACGTTATTATGACTGGTTGCTTATCTTGAAAATTGAAGCAGTCACGTGACTCACTAAACACAAAATTTCTTAATTAAAAAAAATCATCGAAAATAAGAAAATGTTTGGAATCATTGAAACGATGCCCATAACCCACAGCACTCGAGTGCATGAACAAAGAATGTTATTACGACTACGTAATTGCCAATCATCAGTATTGAAGGGGCAAACTTGATTCAAATTTTCTGAATTTTTTGTGCCCTAGATTTAGGAAATTTAAAATTTCCAAATTGTGTTTGCACCTTTTATTTTGAAGGTAGGCAATTTGTCATAATAACTTTGTTTGGTCGTTCACTCGAATACTACGAGTTAGTGAAGTCATTTAAATGATCCAATCATTTTATCAGTTTTGGTAAATTTTTGCTCAAAAATGGTGGAACTTCTTCAATTTACAGATAGGTTGAAAGAAAATGTGTTCCTCCAGCATCGGTGAACCAATCTGGTCTGGTGACTGGCTTTAGAAAATTGAATTAGAAATTAACTTACCTACTATACTCACCTGACTTTTCCAATAATATTATACACAGCAATAAAATTATAAAATTAATTATAGAAATGAATGCTCACCCATACCTTACTTTCTGAGCGCTGAATTCATTTCTAATCTGTAATATAATCGAACCTGTTTTGATAAAAATGGTCCAGTCCCAAATTAAAGTATTTGAGATTCTGCGCAAATTGACTTCTGGACTGGTCGGTCACGTCGTTGCCCTCCCCCTCAGATCCAAAATCCACAGAGTGTAAGTCGATTGCGTGAATGGAAGAGTAGCATATAAATTTGTATTCATCAGATCTTGACCCTTGACCTTGTAATTCTATGTATTCAACTGTGAGGTCGATTTTCATGTCATTTTTCGTTTTTTTTTTAAACCCTCAGATCAACCTACAGCTTGCATCAATTCACCTATAGTAGGTTAAAAATGATGGGAACCCCTGAAACTCCCTTTTGGGATGACTCACCGACCCATAATTCATTTCTACATTGAATAATAGGTATGAACTCAAAATACACCTTGTACTGACATTTCATGAAAAAATTAGAAATCATTGGTTGTTCCTGGTCATTTTATCTGACGTGATTATTTCCTCACCAATTGAAAGTATGTAATTCGCGTGAAAACAGAAACTTCTTGCAATCAGCAAATAGATGATGGTTTTTCCACTATAATGCGGCATTGTTCATTCTTGTAATCTGAATCAAAGCTCACTTTCATGGTTCTACTGAGTGGTTGAAAATTCGCAATTCGTGTTTTGAAAATTTGTTTCATTTCCAAGCATGATTTCCGGAATTGGGAAATTATTTTGGAACGCAGCAGTGCTAATTTTTTGTTCACTATCGCCACTTTTAAAAAATTAAGGCTTGCCAAAATTTTTCGCACAATTATAAAATTATATCCTGGATGTAGAATGACTATGGAAATTATTGTAAACTTATCGTTGAAAAGTGCTACACTGGCGAAGGTAAATTTCCCAATAATTTAGAGCCTTGTGGAGGTAAGTTTTTGAATAGGCTCTGTGTGTCGTTTGATCCGCCTTTTTTGAGTTTTACGTTGTGAAAAAATAGGCGAGAGCTAAAGGTAGTTTTGATAAGGTGTACCTTAAGATTACATTTAAGAATTAATGTATGTACATATCTATATCAACAAATTTAGCATTCGAACGAATTAATTCAACTTACCTACCTACGAGTATAAAGGAATTCGAGTAAGTTGGATTCATATTTTCAATTTATTGATTTTACCTATGAAACAGTTGAAAAACTGCAGGAGATGCCTTTGAGGTGGTACTTTCAAATGTGAAAGTTACCAATCGAGAGGAAAACCCACAAATTAAAAGAGTTTTCATGCAGTTTTACAAGGTGATTTATATAATGTACCTATTATGTATAATTATTTCCCACAGTTGAAAAAATAAAACTTACCTCGACGTAATACAGAGTTGGAAAATACGCGTAGTTGGGATGATGTCTCGCAATAAATTCTGTGAAAACCGAAAATTACTCAGAAAAAATTTTCATCTCTAGGGATTTCTCTGTGATGTTATTACGACTGGTTGCCTATATTGCAAATTGACGCAGCCACGTGACTCCTGAAACACAAAATTTACTAATTTAAAAAAAAATCATCAAAAATAGGAAAATGTTTGGGATCATTGAAGCGATGCCCATAACCCATAGTACTCCAGTGGGCGAACAAAAATGTCATCATGACTAATTGCCCATCTTCAAAATTAAAGGGATAAACTTGAATCAAAATTTCCAAATTTGTTTGTGCCACAGATTTTGAAAATTTTGAATCTTCAAATTGTGTTTACCCCTTTATTTGGATGGTAGGACATTTGTCATAATAACTTCTTTTGGTCGTCCACTCGAATACTATGAAGTAGTGAAATCATTTAAATGATCCAAACATTTTCTCAGTTTTGGCGAATTTTTCAAAATTGGTCAATTTTTGCCCCCAAAAATGATGGAACTTTTTCAATTTACAGATATGTAGTAAGAAAATGTATTCCTCCAGCTTCGGGGAACTGATTGGGTCTTGGAGACTGGCTTGTCTATAAAACGAATCAACAACGCTAAGTTTGAATAATAATACCAAAAAAAATTGAATTTGAAATTAACTTACCTACTACCTCACCTGATTTATCCAATAATATTGTAATTGTTATTTTCAAAGAATTTAATTTCCTAAATCATTGGAAAATATTCTAACCTCTTTTGTACACGCTGATTACTAAATTAATAACAATAGAATGATAAAAACCTAGGTATAGTATAAAATTAATTATAGAAATGAATGCTCATCCATACCTTATTTTCTGAGCGCTGAACTCATTTCTCATCTGTAATATAACCGAACCTGTTTTGATAAAAATGGTCCAGTCCCAAATGAAAGTATTTGAGTTCTGCGCAAATTGATTTATGGACTGGACTGTCGTTGCCCTCCACCTCAGATCCAAAATCCACATAGTCTGAGTCGGTTGAGTGAATGGAAGAAGTACCATAAATGTGTATTCAGTAGATCTTTACCCTTGACCTTATAATTCTATATATTCGACTGCAAGGTCGATTTTCATGTCATTTTTCGGGTTTTTAAACCTCAGATCACCTAAAGCTTACATCGATTCACCTACAGTAAGTTAAAAATAATGTGAACCCCTGAAACTCCCTTTTGGGATGGCTCACCGACCAAGAATTCTTTTCTACATAGAATAATATGAACTCAAAATACATCTTGTATTGCCATTTCATGAAAATTAAAAATCATTGGTTTTTCCTGCTCATTTTTATCTGACGTGATTATTTCCTCACTTGAAACTGTAATTCGCGTGAAAACAGAAACTTCTTGCAATCAGCGTGCAGCGAATAGATGATGGGTTTTCCACTATTCCTGGAAGTGCACTGGAGTCTTACAAGATGATTTATGTGCTTACTTATTGGGTATAATTATTTCCCACAGTTGAAAAAATAAAACTTACCTCGACGTAAAACAGAGTTGGAAAATATGTCGAATGATTGCCTCTGCATAAATTATGTGAAGACCGAAAATTACTCAGAAAAAATTTTCATCTCTGGGGGTTTCTCTGAGATGTTATTAACATAACACTGGTTGCCTGTCTTGCAAATTGAAGCAGCCACGTGACTCGTGAAACACAAAATTTACTAATTTTTTTAAAAAAAATCATCAAGAATAGGAAAATGTTTGGGACCATTGTAGCGATGCCCATAACCCATATAGTACTTGAGTGGGCGAACAAAAATGTCATCATGACTAATTGTCCATTTTCAAAATTGAAGGGATAAACTTGTATCAAAATTTCCAAATTTGTTGTGCCCAAGATTTTGAAAATTTTGAATTTTCAAATTGTGTTTGCCCCATTAATTTGGAAGGTAGGACATTTGTCATAATAACTTTTTTTGGTAGTCCACTTGAATACTACAAGTTAGTGAAGTCATTTTAATGATACAGACATTTTCTCAGTTTTGGCGAATTTTTCAAAATTGGTTAATTTTTGCTCAAAAATGGTGGATCGTCTTCAATTTACTGATCGTCGTCGTCGTAGTCGCGCTCCTTTACAGGAGATAGCGTATATGTCCATCTATATTAGCCGGTATCTAGCGTCAATTTACTGGTAGGTAGTAAGAAAATGTGTTCCTCCAGCATCGGTGAATCGATTGGGTCTGGAGACTGGCTTGTCTATAAAACGAATCAACAATAATGCTAAGTTTGAATAATGATGCATAAAAAAATTAAATTAGAAATTAACTTACCTACTACTTATCTTACCTGACTTTTCCGATAAAATCCATGCTAAAGTTTGATGTAGTACGTACAATACAAAAAGTTTGATCATTTTTTTGTAAAAGTTGATGAAGTAGAATAAAGTTTTATAGAGTTGTATGTAACGTATTCTTGAAAGTTATATAAAACGTGATATTGTTTGATCATTACTTTTATATAAAGCTATATCAGAATTTATCAAAGTATGCATCACTTAGGTAGTTAATTTGTTATACTTTTATTTGCATAAAACTGGATAAAACTTATGAACTTCTGTTTCACTGAAAAAAATTTCTGTATAACAAGATATTCATCTTGATCAAGTTTGATCAAATTTAATCAAACTGTATCTGATTTTATAAAATTTGATCAAACAATTCCGAAAATTTTCCAAGTCCAGACCCTGGAAAAGAGAATATAAATTTTCTTAATACCTGCACTCTCATGGAACAGGGTGGTAAAAGTTGTTAAGATATCTAATTGAGGTGTGGGAGATTGAAGGTTCAAACCCCATCAGAGGCAGTCAAATTTTTTGAAATTTTTTTTTTCACGTTGTTGATGAACTTTACTACACTACTTACTTCACATTTTTGGCGAACGACTGTGAATTTCACAGAATCGAAAATTTCGAAACTTATGTTTCGTGATTTTCGACACTCTCCCCCCTCAGATCCAAAATGCACAGAGTCGTATGTCGATTGTGTGAAGGGAAGAGAACCATAAATGTGTATTCAGCATATCTTGACCCTTGACCTTGTAATTCTACATATATGTATATTCGACTGTAAGGTCGATTTTAATGCCATTTTTGGGGTTCTTTAACCCTCAGATCAAGCTAAAGCTTACATCAATTCACCTATAGTACCTAAGTTAAAAATAATGGGAACCCCTGAAACTCCTTTCTGGGATGACTCACCATTTCACCAACCCAGAATTAATTTCTACATGGAATAATATGAACTCAGAATACACCTTGTACTGCCATTTCATGAAAATTGGAAATCATTGGTCGTTCCTGCATTCCTCGTTCAAAGCCGGAATATTGACTCGATTGAGCGTATGCAAAACACTGTTTGGTCGGATGTGTGGAAGGTATTCCTGATCGAGAATTGACCGCACTCGTTTACCTTCTTCGGGTCCTTTAATGATGATTTTCAACTTTGCATAATTTCTTAGACTGAATTACATATGCCTGCACGAAATTACTTCCCAGATAGCATTGGTCTCGAGATTATTCGTTGACCAAACAGTATAGGTTGTGTCGATCTTCTAACCAAGAGTTAAAACAGATTGGGATTTTCGTGAACACAGAAACTTCTTGCAATCAGAGAATAAGTAGATATATCGATGGTACAGGCAGCGCAGTCATTATAGCCTGGAATTGAATTGACCTCAATAACCAATAGTTCTCGAATGGACAAACAAAAAATGTTGCTGTGCCAAATTTCTCATCTTCAAAATTGAAGGGGTGAAAACAATTTGAAAATTTGAAATCTTTAGAATTTTGAGCATCCCAAATTTGTGAATTTTGAATCAAGTTAGCTCCTTCAATTTTGAAGATGGAAAATCGGCAATATCAACATTTTTTGATCGTCAACTCCATATTATGGGTTATGAGCATGATTTAAATGATTCAAACGTTTGATGATTTTTTTCAAAATTGAAAAATTTTGAGATATGTCAATGACTTGTGGACTAGACTGTAGGCACCCCCCCCTCCCCGATCCAAAATCCACAGAGTCTAAGTAGGTTGCGTGAATGGAAGAGTGCCACATAATTATGCGTATTCCGCAGATCTTGACCATTGACCTCGTAATTCTATGTATTCGACTGTACATGGTCGATTTTCATGACATTTTTCTGGATTTTTAACCCTCAGATTAACTTGCAGCTCGCATCAATTCACGTATAGTAAGTTAAAAATAATGGGAACCCCTGAAACTTCCTTCTGAGATCACTCATCAACCCAGAATTCATTTCTACATGGAAAAATATGAACTCAAAATACATCTTGTTCTGCCATTTCATAAAAATTGGAAATCATTGGTTTTTACTTTTTCCCGCTCATTTTTATCTGATGTGATTATTTCTTCTCAACCTGCCACGTTCATCATTTGAAAATATTTCGCGTGAAAACAGAAACCTTCTTGCAATCAGTGGTTTTCTAAATTTTATTTCCGCTAAGCGTTTAAGCGTTCTTGTTTCTGCGGTTCCGAGTTGAAAAGAAAATTTACAGCAGTTTCTTTCTTCATTATTTTCAATTGGACGATTAAACTGGAATTCCATCAACATTGTAAATCATTTTGATAAGTTTTAATTCTATAATACGCACATCTTTCACAGCCAAAGTTGTGATTTTTGTGGAAATTTTGGCAAACGATTCCCGGAACATCCTGTAAGTTAGAGAAGATATGGTTCTCATAGAATGAGTTAGATAGTACTGTTAAAAAAATCGCTGCTTTTTGCACCTACTTTTTACCCAATATTTTTTATGGAAAATGGTCCAATTCCAAAACATGTTTTCTATTTGAGATTCTGCATCGTCAACTTAGAACCATGATAATTAACATCAAAACTATCTTTAATGATTCTACTGTGTGGTTGAAAATTCGCAATTCGTGTTTTGAAAATGTTTTATTTCCAAATTTCCTAAATTGGGAAATTATTTTGGAACGCAGTAGTGCCAATTTTTTGTTCATTGTTGGCAATTTCAAAAAATTGAGAAATACAACCAAAAACTTGGCAATTTTTTTCATTTTTTTTCCTAATTAGCAAGAAGGAATGAAAAAGTTGGCACAACTGAGTTTCAAAATACTCATTCAGTTATTCTCCAGTTTCAGAAATACTATCTTCCATGAATATTTTGCTAAAATGAATGCGAAATAAGTAAGTACCTAATTGAAAACCAAAATTTTGAAAACACGAATTAATCCAAAAATGATAGATTTTTAGATATCCAACCGCCCAGTAGAATTTGTACAACCCCAAAAGTGGTCTCGGATTTTGATGGTGATCGTCGAAGTCGACGCAGGATCATGAATACCTATTGAAAATGAAGAAACGAGAGTAAAGGTAAGAAACCATTGGAGATTGAGATAAATTGAACTTACATCATGTTTCCCAGAATTGAAAGAAAAAACTTACCTGATGTGATATTTCAATAAGATTTTTTATAATAAATTCTCTTTCTGGAAATATTCGTAAATCCTTCCCTGCAGCGCTATTTTCAGGGCTGAAAATTGTTCTTGGTGACTTTCAAGATCTCAATTGACTGCTTCTTTTTTTTTTTTGTTTTTTTGTGTGGGGTATGTGTGCCTCAGAAGAAGAGGGTTGTGGGTGATCTCAATTGCTACTTTTTTTTTTTTAAAATCTCCTTCTAGACTGCATGAACAACAACATTGTTCACGCTGAGCCAGTGTTGTCTGTTTTCAAAATTATTCCTTCAATTAGAGTAGACTCAGTATGTATTTGTTGAGTTCTTCTGTGTCAGTGGAAGAGGGTTGTAGGTGATCAGATCTCAATCACTAATTTTCATTTTTTTTCTGCCTCCTTCTTGATTGCACGAGCAACATTGTTGTTCACACTGAGCTAGTGTTGTCCAATTAGGGAACTATAACCCAGGTATGTCAGACGGCCATTTTGTTCCTGGTTTGACAAACTTAGCATTGCAGTATATGGGAATTCGCCAAACTTTAACCGCGTATATCTTCAAAACCGTGCACTTTTACAACTTTTTCATAATAACATCTTTGAAAGAGAATTGAACAAGCTTTCCAATGATATGCTACATGTATCAATTGAAATACATTTAATTGTTTTGAATTTCAGTCATTTTTCAGCACTTCATTTTTGAGTTAAAAATAGTTTGAAATTGTGTGAAATTCACAGCATGTGCTCTAATTCAATGATTACTTTCATTCTATGCCAGAAATTCCGTCATAAAAACCTTGAATCGAAAAACAACAATTTTTTTTCATGAGGAACAAAATGGGAGTCTGACATACCCGTCCAATTTTACCAAAAAAACAGTGAAGGTAGCTTCAGAATTGATAAATTCGGGATGGTCATCTTTAGTAACTTACTTTTAACCGCTTCTCCTGCCGGTCATTTTAATCTGGCGAGATAATATGTTGTTCTTAAGCTGCATCACCCTCATCCTTACTTAAAACAATTCTGTGTAAAAACAGAAACCCTCTTGCAATCAGCAAATAACTTGATCAACTCGTAAAAAATACAGTATCACCTGGTAGACTTTGTAGAACTTGTAGAGCCCCAGAATTGGCTTTGGTTTTTGAAACAATTATGACGTGTTCCTCCAGCTTTGGTAAACTGATTGGGTCTGGAGACTGGCTTGTTTATAAAACGAATCAACAATACCAAGTTTGAATAATAATACCTAAAAAAATTAAATTAGAAATGAACTTACCTACTATCTCACCTGACTTTTACAATAATATGATAAATGATAATCATAATTCTTTTGTACTGGCTGATTGCTAAATTAATAACCAATAAAATAGTAAAAACTTATATATGTAGTATAAAATTAATTATAGAAATGAATGCTCAACCATACCTTAATTTCTGGTCGCTGAATTCATTTCTAATCTCTAATATAATCAAACCGGTTTTAATTAAAATGGTCCAGTCCCAAATGTAAGTATTTGAGATTCTGCGCAAATTGACTTCTGGACTGGACTGTCTTTGCCCTCCCCTTCAGATCCAAAATCCACAGAGTCTTGGTCAATTGCGTGAATGGAAGAGTACCATAAATGTGTGTATTCAGCAGATGTTGACCATTGACCTTGTAATTCGATATATTTGACAGTAAGGTCGATTTTAATGTCATTTTTCGGTCTTTTTAACCCTCAGATCAACCTATAGCTTACATCGATTCACCTATAGTAAGTTACAAATAATGGGAACCCATGAAACTCCATTTTGGGATTACTCACCGACCCATAATTCATTTCTACATTGAATAATATAAACTCAAAATACACCTTGTACTGCCATTTCATGAACAAATTAGAAATCATTGGTTGTTCCTGCTCATTTTAATCTGACGTAATCATTTCCTCCCTTGAAAGTAATTCGCGTGAAAACAGAAACTTCATTGCAATCAGGGAATAGATGATGTGGGTTTTTTCATTCATATCTTCTTCTTAATGTTTCAAAATTTGCAATTCGTGTATTGAAAATGTTTTGATTTTCCAAGCTTAACTAATTTTCCGAGTTGGGAAACTATTGTGGAACGCAGCAGTGCTAATTTTCTGTTCATTATTGCCACTTCCAAAAAATTGAGAAATATAGCCAAAAATTTGACACTTTTTTGTTCAGTTTCTTAAAATTAGCAATGGCGAATAAAAAACTGGCACTACTGAATTCCGAAATGCTGATTTCCCCAGTTTCAGAAATCATATCATATCTTGCAATGTTTTGGTCAAATGAATGTGAAATAAGAGTAGGTAATTGAAAAACTTGAATTTTCAAGACACGAGTTCATCCACAAATGAGCGATTATCGAATCTTCAACTGCCAAGTTATAATTTCTATAATACATGCCAGGTCCAACTCCAAATCAATTAAGCATGGCACATTGATGGGCAAAATGACACAACTAGCCTTTGGAAAACTTGCTCGGGCAAGACTGCTTATAGCCACGATTTGTTTTCTAATTACTGCATAGGCTAAGAGTTGTACCTCAGAATTTTTCCAGATTCGAAATCATTTACTCATATTGAGAATAATGAGGAACTTTCACTGAGAAATATTCTACCCAGGGATGGATTCAATTCTAATCTTAAATATTGAAAATGAAGAAACGATAGTAAAGGAGAAGAAACCTTTGGAGATTATGAAAATGAGAAGTTGTGATAGGTACATGGGTACATGTATATGGGGTGGTATTTACAAACTATTTAGGTACTTCCCAAAGTTTAAAAAAAAAAACTTACTTTGTTTCTGAAAACGTTCACAACAGTATCTTGTTGGTCTCTACTTTAAGCAAACTTCTTGGCTAACCTGCTAGGGTTAAAAAACGAATACCTTCTTGAATATTATTTGAAAGCTCGAACTTCTGAAAACGAATTGGACTGTGGCTGGAATGAAAATTCTCTTTATGGAAGGATCCGCAAATCTTCCCGTGTGGAGACATTTTCAAGGCTGAAAATTGTTCTTGGTGACTTTCAACAACTCAAACTGACGTGTTTTTTCCGTTTCTTTTTTGTGTGTGGAGTATGAGTGCCTTAGAGAAGCTGGGTTTAGGGTGATCTCAATCGCTAATTTTCGTTTTTTTGAATCCTCTTCTAGATTGTGTTCACGCTGAGCTAGTATTGTCCAATTTTAGTTAATGATAATGGAAACACCTGAAACTTCCTCCTGGGATCGTTCGTCAACACACAGAAACCCTCTTGCAAACAGCGAATAACTTGATCATCAGTTTGTAAAAAATACGGAACACTCTGTTGAGAACTTGTAGAACCTCAAAAGTGGCTTTGGATTTTGAAACAATTTATCGGTAGGTACCTACTTCCCAGATTTGAAAAAGAAAAACTTACTTGTTTCTGAAAATGTTCACAAAGGTATACTCCGGATGTTTCTCCTTTTAGATCTGCTTCACAGTGAAAGATATAAAAATTGAAATTACACTTGACCAACTCCATTGTGGCTACTACATTGTTTTAGTTTGTGGAGAACTGATTGGCTAACCTGCTAGGATTAAAAAACGAATACCTACTTGAATATTATTTGAAAGGTTGAGCTTCTAAAAACAAATTGGGTTGCTTTCTGGAAGGATCTGTAAATCCTCCCCTGCAGAGACATTTTCAGGGCTGAGAATTGTTCTTGGTGACTTTCAATAACTCAAACTGACTTGTTTTTCCGTGCTTTTTTTTGTATGTGGTATGAGTGCCTTGGAGAATGGGGATTTAGGGTGAGCTCAATAGCAAATTTTCGTTTTTTTTTTTCTAATTTCCTTCTTGACTGCATAAACAACACCGTTGCTCACGCTGAGCTAGTGTTGTTCCATTTTACTGAAAAAACACTGGAGGTGATTTCAGAATTGATACTAAACTTGGGATAGCCATCTTTGATAGCTTACTTTTTAACACCTCTCCAAGTACAACTAACTGTCAGGATCCGGCTAATACCGAATCTAGTGTGCTGTAGAACTTGTCAACTGGGTGGTCAAAAATGATTCCCTCAAATTAGTGGAGACTCAGTGAGAATCAGTTCCCAAGGTATTCGTTGAGTTAATCTGTGTTTAAGCAGAAACATTAGGCAGTTGTTTCTTCTTTAAAACTAGTGTGAAATTCCATCGATGTGTTAGCTGATTACGAAGGTCGAAGGATGTTTTACAACTCCTAATTGCTAATTTGCTGAAAAAACCTTTCAACGCTGGATTTTCTTACACTGCGTTACCTTGAAGGCAATTCTGTGTATGTCCTGAAAAAAACATCTGATATTATGGGTCACTTATAAGGTTGTTCGGATATGCTAGGAAGGGTTTGTCGAGTCCTAATTGAATGTTGGTTAGCTTCATGTATCTTCTGTAGTTCACTTTTACTGTACCCAGATGCAAATTTTCCATTTCAGCACACTTTCAATTATGTAGGTTTATCATGAACCAAGTCCTGATATAACAATGAATAAAACTCCAGAAATTTTATCAATCTTGTAGTCAAACTTTGTCAGGTGTCTCAAAAATATTTACAATAACTTGAAAACTTACCCAACAAGACCATCACGTGGTGAGATTATTGTAAAGTTGAAATTTCAAGTATAATTATTCTCTTATTGTTTTCTGGATGCAGTGTGATTTGTAAATCTGATGCGTTCCAAATCATCGTTATCTCATCAACTGTCGATTTGCTCCAGCAATTAGTCGTTATCATCAATAATAATAATAACGATGCTAAAAACGTGATTAAATTATACAATTCTGGTATGAAGAGTTGAAGGCCCTTGATTAACAATAATATGAGCTATAGGAGCTCCAAAAAAGTGAAAACACACATCACTTGTCACATATTAGGCACATTCGATGTGTCCCTGTTTCGGTGCCAAAAAATGTTTTGTTTATGCAAAATGCGTAAGTACGAATAAGAGTAGGCAAGTGATTTCAAGAAAGTGACTTATTGAGTAAAATCATAACAAAAATATTACTTACTTAATTAGATTAATTTACATAAAAAATAACACAGCTCGGATGAACGTAATTATTGAAAAAATGTGACTAAAAGTAACGACATGGTTACATGTTTGGAAACCATAGACAGAAATTGGAGAATTAGATTCTAGGTATTCTTGTTTGAAGTTGTAGAAACATGGCATTTGAGCCAGAAACGACTCAAATCAGTTGGCTTTCCAATGAAAGCCACACTCTCTCGACTTAACAGGTAACATTATTTTAAATACCTATAGGCTAAAACAATTTAAAAAATATACCATTTTTACATAAAAATGAAAGGACATATTTCACACAAACAGGTAACAATTAACAATCATATAAACATAACATGTGTAAAAAATAGTAAACTGGTAACAGGGGGCAAGGGATGAGCCTCCTCAAATGTTTTGCAGTTGATTTTAAGCTGCTTTAATTTCAATCAATAACCATGAGTTCTTCCCCTAATTAGTAGCCAATCAGTCAACAGTATTTTGCAGAGACCAATTTGTGATTAGTACATAATATATTTATCATTGCCAGATGAGTATTAGATTAATGATACCATGTTTTTAATTTTTTTTTTTAAAATTATTTCTTATAACGATATTTTGTTCACCAATTATTAGACTCAACTGTAAATTTATTGCTTTTGGCTATACGCTATAATCAAATTTGCGGAAAAAAATTACCTAACAAAAAACAAAAACCCTTTTGTAGTCAGTGAATAGCTGTACTTGAGTATACGTGTATTTTGGCTGATATTTTTTCAATCTGATTAACTTATTGTTACTTTTTTTTGACTCTTTTTTGCAATCAGTGAATGTCTCTACTCAAGTACATATATCTATATTATCTTGTCTGTTTCAAGGAATCGCCTAGTAAGCAAGTACCTGTCATTTGTTTATCTGATTGTTACTTTTTTTGACTCTTATCATATTGCAAAATAAAACACAACCCAACTGTATAGCCCACAACACCTTCTACCAAAGACCCACTTGACTAGAAAGAGGAGACCCCTGATCAGTCTTAATTCAGCAGGGTGTTTTCACCTTGCAAAAGTCATTGACTTAGTGCCATTGAGAGCCCAGACTTTTACTCATAATGGCATTGAACAGTCCTGGAGAACATGTAGGAACCTGGGCTCTGGATGTGTATGTCTTCAGCTTGTTTATGTGCAGTTTCTGTCAAGCTGCATGATGTAATCGCCTTAATATCTAATGTCAATGCCAGCTCTCTTATTCACTCTTCATGGAGAATGGCATCACAAATACCAATAATTATATATGGTCACACAATAATAGTTCTTTACAGGTACCTACTACAGAAGTTGCAATCAGCAGCAAGCTTCTCTAGATTGAGTAAAAACTTATCAAACGACTCGTTTTCTTCTTGTAACCACGTTTGGAATTCATTACAGAGATATGTTGAATTATGTATTTTTAGGACAACAATAAATCTTTGGAATATATCCATTGCTGATTCATATTCGTTTTTCTCCTCAGGTGTGGGGTTAAATTGCTCAAAAACATCTTGGGCTGCTTCTCCTGCTACGTTATGGAATAATAATGAATAAGATTTAACTCAGTTTCGACTGCATTGAACATGGCATAGTTGGCAATCGCGTCGAACTCGTCAACCCATAGAAATACATCTTTCTTGTACTAAATATTAGTGCAAATAGTGTGACAGATTTAGCAAACCATCGCCCATAGACCATCTCATTTCAATTTTGTGTAACGTACCTAAATCACAGCACCATTAAGTAAGCACAGATCTCTTTCTCTGCTTTTGACAAAATTTTGTTGTTTGGATCGTTGATTACCCAATTGACTTTCTTTGCAGAGATCATTGTGTTGAAAAATGAACAAAAATCATTCATCTGGGAGACTGCACCTTCTGGATGAAAAACAAAAACAATGCACTTACCATATATTTTTTGATTCTGCAAGTGATCATCCGATGGGTGTGCTCTTTTCCTGGGGCTTTTTTACAGCTCAGGTTCGAGGTAATTTCTCTGGCAATTTCAATAGACCAGAAGAGAAGAAAAGAGGGGATTATGGCCTGTATACCTCTAGCTGTGGCTCGAGGGAAGAAGCATCGATGTTATGAGGCTTGAAAACTGTTTACAGATGGTTTGCAAAGGCTACTCCTCTTCCTTCCTTCGAACGAGCCCGGCTACCTTCAGCTTTATTAACTGGTGGAGCTGTTTGAGTGTTTGAAGAAGTTGAGCTTTTTAGCAGCCTTCTAAAGCGAGTAGTTGGTATATTTATTATTGGTGTTGTTCTGCAAGATAGTTCAGGAAGGATTTGTTATTTAGATCATTGATTACCCGATCAACTTTCTCGCAGAGGTGTTGTGTTGAAAAATGAACGAAAATCATTTACCTGAGCTGAGAGATGGGACCCTCTGGATGAAGAACAAAAACAATGCACTTACCTACCAGTTTTAAATTCTGCAAGTACATAACATCCGATTTTGTATTTATCTGAGAGACTAGATCTCTAGATGAGGATGAAGAACAAGAACAATGCACTTACCTACCATTTTCAGATTCTGCAAGTAATCGATTGATATTATTTACCTTATCGCTAACCCAGTCAACTTTCTTGCCAAGATAATTGTGTTGAAATATGGATGAAAATCATTTATCTGAGAGACTAGGCCCTCTGAATGAAGAACAAAAACAATGCACTTACCTCCCATTTTTAGATTCTGCAAGTTTACGTCTAGAAGTATTCCATTTACTCATTCCTGGCGCTTTTTTATAGCTCAGGTTCGAGGTAATTTCTCTGGAAATTTCAATAGGCCAGAAAAAAAAAGAGGGGATAATGGCCTGCTTACCTCTAGTGGTGGCTCGAGGGGAGGAGCATCGATGTTATGAAGTTTGAAAACTGTTTACAGAAGGTCTGCAAAGGCTACTGCTCTACCTTCCTTTGAAGAAGCATGGTTACCATCAGCTGTATTAACTGCTGGAGCTGTTTGAGTGTTTGAGAAGGTCGTTTGAGCTTTTTGGCAGCCTTCCAAAGCGAGTAGTTGGTATATTTATTATTGGTGTCGAATTCTGCAAGTATGTAGTTCAGGAAGGATTTGTTATTTAGATCGTTGATTACCCGATCAACTTCCTTGCAGAGATGTTGTGTTGAAAAATGAACAAAAATCATTTACCTATCTGAGAGATTGAACCCTCTGGATGAAGAACAAAAACAATGCACTTACCTACCAGTTTTAGATTCTGCAAGTATTATCGAACGTAACATCTGATGTTGTTTATTACTTTGTCGCCTACCCAATCAACTTTCTTGCAGAGATAATTATGTTGAAAGATGGACGAAAATCATTTATCTGAGAGACTAGATCTTCTGGATGAGGATGAAGAACAAAAACAATGCACTTACCTACAATTTTTAAAGGTGTCATTTCTCTGGATGAAACGACGTTTGGCTCTTTTTCAAAAACTCAACAACTTCTACTTACCAAAACTTTTATTTTGAGCACTTGTAAAGAATTTTGAACTCAAAATTGAGTCCATTTTCTAAAACCAACCGTCCGAACCCGGAATTGTGCAATTTCAAGCCATCCTGGAACTTCCATCGCGATTTCAATTTATCCAGAATTTCAAAATTTGTCCTGAGGCAGTGGAAATCAAGTTGAGCAGCCAAAACTCGAGTTAAGGCTTGTTATAGAGGATATGTGGCAAACACGAGACACCTCCTGAGTTGTCTCGACCTGAATGTCCACTTATGTACTCGAAGTGTACCTGGAAATCGACCCAAATGTGGAGAAATCCCTTTGAAGAGGTTGAGAATAATCCACAGCTCGATTTTTAGCTGCCTAAATTAATTTTCTACTTTTTGTGAAGGAATTTTTGAATTTTGGAGGAATTGAAAATCATGCTGGAGATTCCAGAATGTTCAGAAATGGTAAAATTCAGTTCAAGAGAGTTGATATCACATAAGTCGATTTCCATCATCTTTACTGAAATGAGTGTAGATTTTTTATCAGATGTTCAATTCTGAATTCTTGATAATTCGCTAAGAACAGAAAATGTAATTTGGTCAGTTGAAATTCTGACTGCGGGGGTTTCAGGTCATTATTACTTTCATCAAAAATTTTTGAAGCCAAAATCCAAAATTTTGAGAAAGAATAAAAAATGATTTTCTGCACAAGTTGTGATGATTACCTACAAATGCGGAAATGACATAATTTTAAAATAAAGAAATTTTTTGGTCAAAAATGAAAAAATTGGCAGGAGGGGAGTTTTATTTGAAAAATTATAAGTACTTATATTATATTTTTTCAAATTTGAGTTTCAAGTTTGTTTCATGAAAAATATCATTTTTTGTAAAAACAAGATTCTATAAACTTTGAAAAATTTTCCAAATCTAAAAATTTCCATGTAGCGAGTAGGATTGCGTCCAACTTGTTTCCTTACGAGACAAGTTGAACTTTGCGCTCTATAAAGTTCGTGCGCGCGCAGTTGGTCCAATAGGACCGAGATGTGGCTAGAGCTGAGAACGTTGAGCTACGTAAATCAATGTATTGTTAGCTGCAGCTGAGATATGTTCCACGTTTAGTTGAATATTCGTGCCGAGGTTTTTATATGTTGGTGTATTTCTTGTGGTCGGATGTGCATTGATGTATAATTTAATAGCCTTTAATGAACTTAGACCGTTATTTTGTCATTTTGTGTCGATCTCTTTATTTTTATATTTGTGAACTTTATTAGCTGAATTATAACTCTTTGCCACGGTAATCGTGTTATAATTTACTAGTTTCTTTTGGCTTATGCTACTTTATGCAGTCGTAACCCACTGACAGCCAGTGTTGCGTACATGCTTTTTCTTATAGAACGAGTGCTAGACTTTCTTTAATTAGAATCAAAGGTATCTCTGTTTTATACATCCACAATAATTTTTTTTTTTTTCAAATAAAAATCTCCACCGTTAATCTCTTTATTTTTGAGTAAAAAAATTTTTTCATTTGAAAATTACTTCACTCACACGTTTGTAATTGTCACAACTTGTGCAGAAAATCACTTTATATTTTTTCTCCAGATTTTGAATTTGGCTTCAAAAATTTTTGACGTAATGTTTTTTCTGATTTTTGTGTTGGTATTAAGTATTACTTACTTGGAGAAAATTTTCGGAAAATTTTCGTTTACCTGCATCGAAAATTTATTTTGGAAATCGGGATGGAAAAAATGCCCATTTTGAGTATTTTTTCCTCAAATTCCAAAATGAAATTTCGAGTCAAAATCTGCTCAACAAATTTATACATATCCTCCCCATATCATGATTTTTTTTTGATTTTCATCCTTCGGATTGTTCTTGGGTCTCAAAGGATTAATTGATCCTGATATTCAACTGATCTAAAATCTAGATTTATCCAACTTCCAAGTATTTTAGAGGTTTAAAATCTTCGATCTGTGTGACACTAAATGTTGCAATGTAACGGATTGCATGAATAAATTTCATCAATCTCTCCGAGAGATTCCTTTAAGAGTTGTTTGTGCTGCGAAAATTCCAGCCAAATTCGACATCAAAGTACAGCACTTTTTACCAGTTGAAAATTAAAATGATTCCTTACCTTACCCCATGCATAAAAAAGTGGGTTAACATGAAATAAATTGTATTTTTTGTTGCTTGGATTTTAATAGAATTTCCGATCATTACGTATAATAACCAAGCATCGTCTACATCCTCCCACACAATTATTATTACACCATACGACGTCAACGAATAATCTACGCTGCAAGGTGTGGGTGAAAACAACAATCCCGAGGATACCTATTTATTTATATTTCACCTCGGTAATTTCAAAAAAACGTGAAAGAAATAGAAAACCTCGCGACTCTAAACACAGCAACGAGTATAAAATTGAAACATTCGATAACAACATCCGATCTTATGTATAGTCAAACCTTCCAAAACCCTGCGCGACAGAAACGAAAGAGCCCCCCCCCCCTATATAGCTTCAGCTCCAGCCACTTTCTCAAATTAATAAAATTTCTTCCACAAACAAAATTATATCTCCATCAAGCCATTAGGCTGCGAGAGAAAGGAAGAAGAAAAAAAAGAACGTCGTATATGCGAGCGAAGAAAGAAAAAAAAGTCATATCGGAAAAGCGGATGAAAACTTTGCACATATGCCATCATCAACGCTACCGTGCCATCGTTAGCGTGAAAATCTTTCTCTCTCTCTCGTTTCTTCGCTTCACTGGTGTGTGTGTGTGTGCTTGTGTTTGTGTTTGTGGAGAAAATAATGAAATATTCGTATGCACGCCGCCTCGCCACATCGTGCTGTCAAGACATCTCGCCGAAATTCCTGGATCCCTTTTTGCCTCATATACTTATAGACTACTTGCACGTCGAATAGTCGTTTGTAAAAACCTATAATAACTATACGACGTAAGACTTTTAAAAAGACTAATTCCTCTATACCTACCTTATACTCTGCTCGTTTTACTTTCACCTCACCTCTCATCCTTTTCTGCCTGCCTTTTTTCCCCTTTCTCGTTCTCTTTAATCATGTAGGTATAAGTATACGCGATGAGGTATATTTTTCTTCGAAATACCACTAACTCGCCCGTATTCTTTCAACAATATTAACTTACTTAACTACGCGAACGAGTATATAGCCGTTTCGGTTATATCTCCTATACTTATTTTCTAAATACTCGGAAAAATGGTATATCGAGAAGAGCGCGTGATCAATTTTACGAAACATTTCGACTTTTGTACTTTCTTTTCCTTTTTTTTTTTTCAAAACACGTCGTCGTGTTTGAAAGTACCTACGTTTACGTACATATAGGAAAGGGAAGAAGAAAAAACTAGGCTATCTCGCTTATTCTACGCTTTTAACGTGGCTCGACCGACCACCGAATTAAAAACAACTTTTCGATATTTCGAACACGAACGTGTCTAGTTTTCCCTCTGCTCTCGAATGGTTTGTATTTTGACTAGATCACGCTTCACTCGATAACACCTTTTTTATTCGCTATCTTTCCGTATATCTTCATCTTCCTGTTTGTGGAAAAAGCCTGGGTTTTGATGCACTGGACCAGATCGCTTTTTGCTGACCCCTCCCACCCAAATGCTTTTTTCGGACATCAGATTCGACTTTTTTTTATGCTCTCAGCATACTAGCCTCAAATTATCGCAATTCAGAATGGAAATTTTTTATGTATAAAGTCGTATGAATATGATATCGATAGGAAAAATTTGTATTTTTTCCCTTCAATATCAGTCTGCAAATTTTCGGTCAAACCACCTTCCCCTTCCCTTCTATATCATTTCGTTCCCAGAAGCCAATGACTTTGCACCAAGAAGTCTCAAATATCATGAACCGATTATTGAAGCTCAAAATTCGTTGAAAATGTTCAAAGTATATTTTCGTTGGAATATTTGAATTTCTGGCGATATTTCGACACATTTTGATAAGTCACGTGATATTTTTTCAAAATTTGAAAAATCATGATCCAATTTTTTGGAGTTCAAAATTTGCCAAAAATGCTCAAAATACATCCTCGTTGAAATACTTAATTGAATTCTGGCGAGATCTCAACACATTTTGATAGGTTACATGACGTTTTTTTTAATGCTAAAAATGATCACCCAAATTTGGAGCTCAAAATTCTTCAGAAACGCTCCAATCACATTTTTGTTAGAATATTCGTATTTCGGATGAAATTTCAACACATTTTGATAGGTCACATGACACCGTTTCAGAATCTGAAAAATCATGCCCCAATTTTTTGGGGCCCAAAATTTGCTAAAACTGCTAAAAATGTATTTTCGTCGAAATAATCGAATTTCTAGTGAGATTTCAACACGTTTTGATGGGTTACAAGACACTTTTCCCTAATCCCAAAAATCGACCCAATTTTTTGGGGCTCAAATTCGCCAAAAATGCTCTAAATACATGTTCGTCGAAATATTCCAATTTCTGACGAAATTTCAACACATTTCAATAGGTCACATGACACTTTTTCATAATCTGAATAATCATGTCCCAATTTTTTGGGGCTCGCAATTCGGTAGAACTCCTCAAAATACATTCTCGTTGAAATATTCGAATTTCTGACAAAATTTCCACCCATTTTGACAGGTCACATGACACTTTTTCAGAATCTGAAAAATCATACCCCATTGACAGATAAGGCGAACAGCTTCTCAGGAGCTAAACGTAAAAATGTGGAAACCAACTTTAATGTTGAAAGTTGAAAAAAATAATTTGAAAGCAGCCAATAGACTACGTTATAGGTAGACAAAGCGCAAACCTTCTTGTTATCAGAGAATAGCGATGAAATTGTCTGCATAGATGATACTAAGAAACATCGCCAGTTTCAGAGATGATGCCTCTCGATATTTTGGCATCATTAATGCGAGATACATTCAAAACACGAATTAGCCAAAAATCAGCGATTTGCAAACTTTTAACCTCAATTTTCCATTTGTCGATTTCCGATTCTTGTTTGGGTTCATTTTATAGTTGTAAAAACTCGAACATCGTTTAATCAAGAAATTAGTAATTGCCGAATCATGATTTTTTATTCGTTGAATTTATGAGTCTAAAGTAGCGAAAGCTCATTTCAATTTTATAAGTTGGAAGTAATTATATTTTGAAGCAATCAATGAGCTATTAGCGAAGCAAGAACATTCTTGCAATTATGATTTGCTTTTCTCATTTCTTGATTAAAACGTGATCCATTTTTCACGACATAAAATTGAGATGAATACATTTTTCGGTCATTATTGCCAATTTAGGAAAATAAGAAAAAAGAAAATAGCCAAAAACTGATCAAATTACTTCGGTTTATCGAAGCGCGTGCAATAGTATGTTGCTTTTTGTTACTACGAGCAAAATTGACAACACGCGACGTTGAAGTAGCAAAAACTAACTTCTATGTTGAAACTTGAAAGTTAAAAAAAAATTGGATAGGTTAAGCAAAGCGAAGACCCTCTTGCTATCAGCGAATATTGATGAAATTGCCTGTATAATTTTGAAAGAAAATTTGACAAAAATTGCTTGAAAAAGTGTTTTTGAAGCAATCAATGAGCTACGAGCGAAGCAAAAACCCTCTTGCAATCATCGTAGAATGTATATATTTTTTGAAATACATCATGAATTAATTACTTAATTTCAAAACTCTTATCGCTGAAACAATGCATTAGATATGAAAATGTTTAAAATTTCTTCATAATTTTGTATTTCAAATTTCAAATTTTGCTGCCAAGTGGCAAAGTACCTAGCGTTTGAAAACTCATGAAAGAAAAGAAATTCACCTGAAAATTCAAAAGCAACCAATAAGTTATAGATAATTGGTTTATATATAAGTATGTACATACGAGTACATAAGCAATGAAGCAAAAACTCTCTTGCAATCAGATGTACCAGAGTCTGAGGCAGAATATAATATTTGCTCGTATTGTTATCTAGCGTTAAATTCATCTAATCCAATTTGTATTTTTTCATGTTTTAGGTGAGTACCTAACCTACCTGTGTATTTAAGAATACAGCGCTTGTACGAATGCTCCAGGGTGAGTTATCTTTGTGAGATTTTCCATTGAAAATCAGTTTTGCGAAAATTCCAGGAAAACATCATCGTTGCTTTTTTTGCCGTCTGTCCTTATTTTCATCAGGTAAATTTTAGTCGCTTTCTTTAATTTTCAAAGTAGATCATTTTGTTACAGACACACGGTTTCGTTCATCTTCTCAAAAGTTCATTATTGATCATTTTTTTGAACCCGAGAACGTCTTCAGCTATTTATTGAATTTTGAGAATTTTTTTTTGCTTGCTTTTGTAGCTATTTTAGCAATTTTCTTGTATTTTAGAGTTGAAAAACATTACTTATACCTGCAAAAACCAGGGGAAAAACTTACCTACTTGTAAAATATTTTTTCTCCATTTTAAATTAAAAACGTTCAATGCTTGGATACGGTATATGTAGAATTAGGAACCAAATTTTGGTATTAGCAAGGGTTAATCAACTGATGTTGAGCTCAAATTGCTCAATGATTTGTAACTGCATTTTGGGAATTCCAGTAGGCCTTTCTTCGGCGACTCTTGTTGTTGGATTTCAACCCAAGAACAAGCAAAGATGTAAATTTCAAGGACAAAACAAAATTGTAAAAAAATTCTCCATTATTTTTTTTTCAAAGATCAACTTTCAAATTTTGGTAGAATACTTTTATTCATCTCTGCTGCTTGTTATCATTAGGACAAGAATGAAAAAAGTTGAAACTTTGAAAGTTGAAAGTTACAAGAAAAAACATTGAAAGGAAAATTAGGCACTCGAGTGGGAATTAAAAAAAAAAACTGATTCTAGCCTACAGGAGTACCTAGTACAAAGATTTATGGTCAAAAAATCGTTCTCCTACGAAATTTGAAAAAAATTCGTTGAAAGTTTATGTATCTTGGATTGTTTTTTGCTTGATTATTTCATTCCTTGAAATTATTGCTTATTTTACAAATATCTTCCGTATTTCACGAATAAGCCAGTTTTTGGTACTAACAAGGGAGCTACCCAAGGTCTGACACGCGGATCGAAAAAATTTTTTCACAGGCGGATAGAGCATCAAAAAATATGTTATGAGCCAAAATTTTAGCTGCTGAAGTTAACAGGGGGAGAAACCACGGGGGTTTGAATATCGAAAAATCACAAAAATGCACAATAAGATATGCTGAAAAAAGTATAAAAATTGAAATAATTCGGCACCCTGTTCGCTTCAGCAGCTAATTTTTTGACCACGATCTACCATCGATATATGACGACTTATGGTGGACAAGTCGCCTTGATCTGCGTGTCAGACCTTGGGGGTGAATTTTCCCCACCCCCTAATTTTGGGCGAAACTTTCGAAAGAAAATCTGGGGCATGTGATATATCAAATTGTATGTTTTTAGTGACGCTGAATACGAATATGACGTCAGATTTTTGATTGGACCCCATCCACGGCCCCCAGCACCTCCCCAAAGGGGATAAAAGTTCGAAAAAGTGTTTTGTTCGTGCGACACATGTAATAGTATGTTTTTTGTGACGCTGGATACGAATATGGAGTCAGATTTTTGATTGGACAAGTCGCTGCGATTCGTGTGTAACACCTTGAGGATAAATTTTTCACTTATTAAAAAGAATTTAAAAAAATAGAAAATCAAGATAACTCGCCACCCTATTTGCTTTGCAGCTATCTACTTATTTTTTTTTTTTTCACCATGAACCATCGTCGTCGATATATGATTTCCAAAAGTGAACAAGCCGCCTGGATTCTCTTCAAAAATCTGACGTCATATTCGTATTCAGCGTCACAGAAAACATACTATTTCGTGTGTCGCACGAACAAAACACTTTTTCAAACTTTTACCCCCTTTGGAGAGGTGCTGGGGGCCGTGAATGGGGTCAAATCAAAAATCTGACGTCATATTCGTATTCAGCGTCACAGAAATCATACTATTTCATGTGTCGCACGAACAAAACACTTTTTCGAACTTTTATTCCCTTTGGGGAGGTGCTGGGGGCCGTGGACTGGGTCCAATCAAAAATCTGACGTCATATTCGTATTCAGCGTCATTAAAAACATACAATTTGATATATCACATGCCCCAGATTTTCTTTCGAAAGTTTCGCCCAAAATTAGGGGGTGGGGAAAATTCACCCCCAAGGTCTGACACGCAGATCAAGGTGACTTGTCCACCATAAGTCGTCATATACCGATGTTAGATCGTGGCCAAAAAATTAGCTGCTGAAGCGAATAGGGTGCCGAATGATTTTAATTTTTATACTTTTTTCAGCATATTTTTGTGCATTTTTGTGATTTTTCGATATTCAAACCCCCGTGGTTTCTCCCCCTGTCAACTTCAGCAGCTAAAATTTTGGCTCATAACATATTTTTTGATGCTCTATCCACCTGTGAAAAAATTTTTTCGATCCGCGTGTCAGACCTTGGGTAGCTCCCTTGTAAGTAACTCATAATTTATCTATCTTGGATTGTTTTTTGCTTGATTATTTCATTCATTTCATTTCTTGAAATTGTTGCTTATTTTGCATATGCGTAGGTACGTGTATCTATCTTCCGATATTCAACGAATAAACCAGTTTTTGGTACTACGAGTAAGTAAGGCATCATTGCGGATAAGCCTAGTTGACAAATCTTCAATAATTTGGCAACAATGTTATAGTTTTTTTGCATTTTCTTCCCAATTTTTGTGGCCATAGCTGATTCGCAATTGTGGTTCAGATTTGGGCAACCTGGGTCTCTTTAACCTGATTTTTGCTCAACATCTAGGGAACCTCATACAACATCCTTTGGAGATTTAGATAGAAAGTGGGCTTAGTGGTAGCTTCTGGCCCCAAGCACCATTCTATTACAATTTCAGCTACCAGTTTTGAGTTTCACTCCCATGAAATATGAGTACTTATTCTTCATTTTAAGTAGAATGTATGATTGTATGGCCTCAAAAAATCTGTAGAAATGACGATTTCGCGAAATTATGATCCATCGGATAGTTGGATACCCTTCGCGAAATGGGCAAACTTTCAAATAGGAGTGAAATACGTAGCTTGAGTAATGCTGCGTGTGGACAATTGTATGGTATTTTTCCATTATTAAAAACGTTATACCTGGGTAGTCTAATTTATCTCAGCTCCAGAAGTATTATACAGTGGAGAATGTTTGAAATTCTCTTCTATGGGAAAATATGTAGATATTACTCTTAACCCTTTGGAGGTTCTCTAGGTTTTCGGGTTAGAAAATTGAAGTGCCTTAATGAGTGTGATAGGGTACCTCGCCTAATTGGCCAAACCACAAAAAAGTCGAGCTTTTGATGAAAAGTTTTATAGGAAAATGAAAGTTTCCAAAAAACACAAATGTGACATTTCCTAAAAAAAAATTGAATGTATGCAGAATTTTTTTTGAAAAAATGAACCAAAAACATGTGTCAAAAACATTGAACAAAAGCACTCTTTCAAAAAATGAAATAAAAATTGAATTGGAAAAAAAATAAAAAAACAAGGTTGAAAAAAAGTCATCTGGCAGTTCACAAATTCAGCGAGAATCAAATCTTGTTGGCAAAAATGCCTTTGTTTAAAGCATGAAGAGAAGAAAAATCTATGTCGCTAAGAGAGGATTTTTTATCAAGTCATAAAATCTTTTAGGAAATCGAGCCGAAATATGGAACAAAATTTAGCAAAATTGCGAGCTTTCTGGTAGGGGGTAACTAATTATAAAAACATTTTCGCCTTTATTCACGAGATGTAGCATAGAATTTTCTTTCATTTTGGGAAAAAATTAGTATTTTATCACTTATTGGAGTATAGGAATATGAAGATGAAGATGAAGAGAAATAGTGAACAAAAACACAAATCCACAGCGTAAACGAAATGAAAGACTGAACTCCTAGATGAATTTGTATTTTTATTTACTATTTTTACTATTTCTCTTCATCTTCATCTTCATATTCCTATACTCCAATAAGTGATAAAATACTAATTTTTTCCCAAAATGAAAGAAAATTCTATGCTACATCTCGTGAATAAAGGCGAAAATGTTTTTATAATTAGTTACCCCCTACCAGAAAGCTCGCAATTTTGCTAAATTTTGTTCCATATTTCGGCTCGATTTCCTAAAAGATTTTATGACTTGATAAAAAATCCTCTCTTAGCGACATAGATTTTTCTTCTCTTCATGCTTTAAACAAAGGCATTTTTGCCAACAAGATTTGATTCTCGCTGAATTTGTGAACTGCCAGATGACTTTTTTTCAACCTTGTTTTTTTATTTTTTTTCCAATTCAATTTTTATTTCATTTTTTGAAAGAGTGCTTTTGTTCAATGTTTTTGACACATGTTTTTGGTTCATTTTTTCAAAAAAAATTCTGCATACATTCAATTTTTTTTTAGGAAATGTCACATTTGTGTTTTTTGGAAACTTTCATTTTCCTATAAAACTTTTCATCAAAAGCTCGACTTTTTTGTGGTTTGGCCAATTGGGCGAGGTACCCTATCACACTCATTAAGGCACTTCAATTTTCTAACCCGAAAACCTAGAGAACCTCCAAAGGGTTAAGGCTGTATAAACTCTCCATAGTAAAATCTTTTCTTTCATATTTTTTCAAAAGACAAAACTCCAAAAAAAAAGTCGTCCACTTCACAATTTTTTCCTGCTTTATTTATTTATCAAACCTTGCCTACGTTTACTTTTTCCCCTTCTCGAAATAGGTTTCTCCGTAGGCTTTCAACTCTTCATAGACGATCACCTAAGGTTATTGATCTGCCCTTCAGGCTTCTCAAAGCTGTCTGGCCTCCTAAAGTGAATGATCTACCTGTCTGGGTTCTGAAGGTCATTGGCTTGTCTGTCAGGCTTTTCTCAAGGTCTTCTAGCTTACAATCTGTGAAGTAATTTCATAAGCAACCAGTAAGCAAAAAAGCAATGAAAAAACTATCTTGCAATCAGCGAATAGATTATGGGGAACATTCTCAAATTCTATTGAAATGTAAACGTCAGAAGTACAAATTTATGTTTATCCATTTTTTGAACGTAGGGTAACGAAATTACCCAGTTTACTTTCCAACTGGCAAAAAGTGCTGTACTTAGATGTTGAATTTGGTTGGATTTTTCGCAGCCCAATAAAATCATAAAGGAATCTGCCGAGGTCTCTGTCTTCGATGTAAACGGAGAGGGGATGGCATTTATTTATGCACTTTGTTACATTGTATAACATTTAGCTTCACGAAGATCGAAATAAATCTAGATTTTAGATCAGTTTATAAGTATCAGGATCAAAATTAACCCTTTGAGACCCAAGAAGAATCTGAATGACGGATGAAAATCGAAAAATTTCATTATATGGGGAGGAGTATCAATTCGCTGATCAGATTTTTTTTTTAAAATTGAGGTTTACTCAAAATTTTATTTTGCAATTATTAGAGGAAACGCTCAAAATGGGCATTTTTTTCTATCTCAATTTCCAAAATATGCAGGTACACAAAAATTTTTCGAAATATTTCTCCAAGTAATACTTAATATCAACATAAGAATCAGAAAATTTTGAATATACCTATATTACATCAAAAATTTATGAAGTCAAATCCAAAATGCTGAGAAAGAATATAAAGTGATTTTCTGCACAAGTTGTGACAAGTACAAATAATGTGTGAGTGGCGTAATTTTCAAATCAGAAAACTTTTTGGTCAAAAATAAAAAGGTTGACTTTTGAGGATTTTTTTTTTTTGCTTTTGTAGATATTTTAACAATTTGCTTGTCTCTTAAGAGTTGAAAAACAGTATACTGTACCTGCAAAAACCAGGGGAAAAACCTTACTTACTTGTGAAATATTACAAGTACAACTTTTTTTTAACCGATAATATGCATACTTGGTCTCTTTTTTCCATATTTGTTCTCCATTTTAGACCGAAAACATGCATTCTTTGGATTTCTCGGACTAAGAGAACCAAATTTCAGTAGCAAGGGTTAATCACCGATGTCGAGCTAGAATTGCTCAATGATTTATAAAGTCTGCATTTCGGGAATTCTAGTATGACTGATGGCCTATCTTCGGCGACTCTTGTTGTTGGATTTCAACCTAAAAAACAAGCAAAGATGTAAATTTCAACGACGAAACAGAATTGTAAAAATATTCTCCATTATTTTTTTTTCAAAGTTCAACTTTCAAATTTTAGAAGAATACTTTCATTCATCCCTGCTGCTTGTTATCATTAGGGCAAGAATGAAAAAAGTTGAAACTCGAAAGTTGAAAGTTACAAAAAAAAAAAAAAAAAAAACATTGGAAGGAAAATTTGACAAACTCGCGTGGACATTAAAAAAACAACAGCTTGATTCCAGCCTATAGGAGTATAGGCATCTAGTGTAGAGATTTATGGCCAAAAAATCGTTTTCCAACAAAATTTGAAAAAAAATTCGTTGAATGTATCTTGGATTGTTTTTTGCTTAATTATTTCATTCTTTGAAATTATTGCATAACTTACATATAAACATAAAGGACTAAAGTAGGTTTTGATATCATCATGGTGGATGAGTCCATTCGACAAATCTTAAATTTGGCAACAATGTTATAATTTTGCCACATTAACCTCATGAAATGTCCCCTGGGGGATTTGAATGGAAAGTGGACTTAAGGGTAGCTCTTGGCCCAAGCACCACACCATTCAACTTTCAATCTCCTGTTTTGAGTCAAGATCTCGCAGTAAAATTTTCAAAAACCGTTACCCCGACGCTCTGGTTTTTCCCACGGCGTTGTCGTGGGAAAATTTTTACCCACGGGCTTGACCAAGGGACATGCTTTATTTTCCTTTTCAAATAAAGTTTTCATATTATATTTTTCAAACGTTATTCGAATTGTTCATTTTGTATGAAAATTTGTATGATCCTCGAAAGAAGTGATATGAAAAATTCAGCTCAATGGGAAAATGGAAAAAGTCCCTTGTGGGAGCGCTATAGGGTCAGAATTTTCTCACGACATCTACCTATACTCGAAGAACTAAAACTCCCTAATCAGTTCTAATCTTCCTATTGTTTGGGAGACTCCATGTACAATATTGTACACTTCAGCATGGTTAAATTAAATCATCACTGCGCTTTTTAGGATTCGATTTAAAATAAGCTGAAATGCTCAAGTTGTTTCCGTTTCTTGATGGAACGAGTTTCTTATTTTTTTCCAATCAATGTATTACTGTTAAAAAAAGAAAACTTACCATTTTCAATTCATCTATTTTGAATTTAAGTCACAAATACAAATTTTGAATAAGAACACATCAAAAAATAAAAATGCTATGCGGGTGCTTGATGTGGGAGCTATGAAATGAATTAGAAACGTTTAAAAAAAAATCATTACCTACTATAAAGTGTGCAAAAAGATTCATAACTGAATAGAACGCATTTTTGAAGTAGTGGCCTTCTAAGGTGAATGACCTGCCTGCCAGGTTTCCTGTCTGGCCTCCTAAGGGCATTGCCCGGCCTATCTGGCTGCTCAAGGCCGTTTTGCCACTCTGTCTGGCCTCCGAAAGTCATTGACCTGTTAGCCAGGCTTCTCAAACTCTTCTGGCTTCCAATCTGAGAAGTAATTTCATGTTTAATCATCTCGTAATCAACCTATTACTGTTTGATGAAAAATTAAACTTTTGAATCTAAGCGTTAAAAGCAACCAATTAGCAAGAAGCAATAGAAAAAACTCCCTTGCAATCAGTAATGATTTTTTAACTCTTCATTCCAAGTTGATTTTGTATAGATGTTAGTTTTCTTTAAAAGACAAAAATTCAAAAACAAAACTGCATGATCATCAATAATAAATTTTTTCTACCCCTCGGTTGAATCAAAATTTTCCCACAACACTGGAAAAACCCTGAGCGTCGGGGTGAAAATTTCAAAATTCAAAATTTTACTATGGAAGTTTAATTCAAAACTAGCATCTAAAATTTTAATGGTGGGGTACTTGAGCCGATTTTTCATGCGAACCATTCTTTGGTATGAATCATTTTTTGTGATTTGTGCATGACTCAAACACTGTTCATCTTTGGTGCCCGATTTACAACGAGGCTGATCGAAGGCAAGAGAGAACATGTTAGTTACATGAATCTAAAGAAGCGGAGTCTAAGTTAGTTATTATCGGAAACTGTCCCGAATTATGGGATTATGGGAATGAAAATGGACATTTTCCCAATTCTAATCTCCTTATCATTTGGGAGCCTCCATCTATCTGCACTCGGTATGCTTAAATTAAATCACCTTTGCCCAATACGAGCAAAACAAACTGAATTGCTCTAGATGTTTTCATTTCTTGATGGTATGGAACTGTTTTCTTCTTCTTCTTATTTTTTTTGCAATCATGATGATTGAATCACTGTTTAAAAAAAAGGAAACTTACCATTTTCAAATTTAATGAAAACAACTTTTAAGGTGTTGACGTATTATTGTTGATCATGAGTCACATGATCAACAATAATGATTAATCCCCTTTTCTGTGCTTTTGTGCAAAAAATGGTAATTTTTTAGGCAATTGCACCAAAAACGAATATTTTTGCAATCAAGCTGTTAATGTTTGAAGAAAAAATAGACATTTGTAATGGTTTAACTGATAGAAAGAGTGATAGGTGATTAAGGTCTTAAATACTTGATATAGAAATCATAAGAAAAATATCTCTTAAGGGGTGAGAATTTCCCTATGCCTAGTTGCATATGAATATGCAACTTCTCTCTCTGCCACTAACTATTAACATCATAACCAGGTCATAATCTAAGTAAAAAAAAAATGACGACACAAAACAATTCTTACGCCTTTATATTATCGATGTAATTAATAATAATATAACAAAGAATTGTTGCAAAGGTATCAATAAATTATCTATCAATAAAGATACTTAATTTACTGCATAAAATAGACGATTAGATTAGTATGAGGCCCATCGATAATATTATGATTAATTTTTAAGTTTACCTTGGGACAGGGTACACACTCCCATGGTTGACTTATGTGAGGTGATCCAAAATTCCATAAAATGTGACAATCTATCCGAAGATCACAAATTACGTTAAAGAAACTCGTGTTAACCAAACTAATGGTGAGTACTTTAAATTTTAAGGGCAAAGAGGCACACAGCCTAGAGTAGTACTTCATGGTGACCACTGTACCGAGAGCTCGAGATCCAGTACAGGTAGTGAAGAAGATGTTTTTCACAATCCTAGTCCATGACCTAGGATCGGAGAATTTTACACGTAACCTTCCATCTCTACCCTGAAAATAGTTATTCTAATAATAACCCCCATAGGCAGTCAGGGCATGTCTGCTCAACACACATGCATTAAAAGCAATCAAATAGGTATACATTACATGCATACTTAAGTAAAGCAAAACCACTCTTGCAATCAGATGTACTTAGCTGAGTCAAAGCCAGATTACAATGTCTTCTGTTCATTGGTTCTAAATTCTGGAAGGATATAACTTTTTACTTGATTTTTTTTAATGATCTTCAAAATTCTTGCTCTGTGTAATTCTAGTCTCACTATGGTTAAATTGAATCATCATTGTACTATTTGGATACAACTTGAAACAAGATGAAATGCTCAAGGTGTTTTCTTTTCATGATGGCACTATTTTCTTGATTATTTTCAATTAAAAATGCGCTTGGTACCTACTACCTACTTGAAGTCATGCCAACAAAATGTATCAATAATAGTTTCTTCACTACCTACATGAGAACCGGTTATCAATTTAAAATTTGTAGTCCGGTGACTGGAAATTTAATAATCTCACCTATAATCCTACAATTGCTGTAGTAATAAGACTACTAAGCAGTTTTAAAACATGTGGAAAGAATCTTAGACCCGATTCTAAGCGAAGGATATTTCAGCAATGTCACAAATGAATCAGAATTCGCTAAGATGAACCATTCACTGATACTGGATAGCTTTAAATACCCCGATACGTGAGTTTTCTGTATCATATTATATTTTGTTTTGAGATTTACAAGTCGTACCTATTCCTTACCAATAAAGTAAAGTTATAGATTCTGATTATATAAAAAAAAAAAATTAAGCCTGTCGTAGTCCTTCTTCTAGCCTCGCTGGACCATAATGATGTATCACTGCTGAAAAAAGAAAACTTACTATTTTCAATTCATTTTTTGAAAAACTACATGATCAATAAATCTAATTCTCGGCATTGCATACCTATTTCTATACTTGAGTAGCTTCATGATCAATATGATCAATCTTCTTTTCTGTGTTGGTTGTGCCAAAAAAGATCTGAAATATAAATATATTCTGTCATGCATATTACTTACTGGATGTGTAATTGATTATAAATCAACGGGCGGTGAGGATTCTTTAGAGGATTGCGTCTCGAGCCAGGTAATGGTACCAGATTCAAAAATATGAGTCGATGTACATTGTACAATGTACACTTTAGCGTGGTTAAATTAAATCATCACTGCGCTATTCAGGATTCGATTTAAAACAAGCTGAAATGCTCAAGATGTTTCTGTTTCTTGATGGAACGGTTTTCTTAATTTTTTTCAACCATGATATGTATCACTTTTGAAAAGAGAAAACTTACCATTTTCAATATCATCTGCCTAATGAAAATCGAAAATATATTCGTTTCAGGAAATTGTAAAAAGTAAAAGACCCCCCCACCACCACCACCACCACTGTGCCCTCGAGAGGGCTAGGGGGAATTACCGGTGTTTCATTCAAGTACAAATAGTTGGGTGAGTGGGTCATGTGAAAAAAATTCGAACAAAATCGAAAGACATGAGATCAAAATCTGGGTAGAATTTAAAACTCTAGGTATATACTTACTTATAAATACCTATGTATTAATAAAATTATTTGCTTAAAAATAAATGTCTCATATAACAATGGAACGTGTGACTGAAATAGTGGCATACTAAAGTGAATGACCTGCCTGGCTGGTTCCCTGTCTGGCCTCCGAAGGTCACTGACCTATTTGTCAGGTTTCTCAAGGCCTTCTGGCTTCCAATCTGTGAAGTAATTCCATTTTTTATCATCTCGTAATCAACCTATTACTGTTTGATGAAAAATTAAACTTTTGAATACGAGTAGCATTAAGCAATAAAAGCAACCTATAAGCAAGAAGCAATAAAAAAACTCTCTTGCAATCAGCTATGATTTTTTAATTTTCTTGATATGTTACATATAAGTATCACAAAAGAATAGATCTCTTGTTCAAACTTTTATTTGCAAAGTGAGTAGTTTTCTTTAAAAAGTTACCACTTTCCATCATCAGGCAAGTTATAAATACGCAACATTATTGTAATTCCTCACCCGAAGTTTCGACATGGTCTCAATTGGGAACAAATCCATGACTGACATGGAGTATGGAAAAAAAATCGCTGTTTTTTAGAACACTTCTTGTTTGGAGTGTATAGTTTCTTTGAAAGGTAGTTATCATTTCTAAAACTGGAGAGATATTTTGGAATACATACAGTGGTGCCTCAAAAATCCAAATTAGTTCGATAAGTTGTGACTATTTTTTCAATTTATTTTTTTTCTTAAATTGGCAATAATGAAGAAATAATTTATCTTACCTGATTGAATTTAGCGGTGATGAAAAATAAAAATTGTTTTCCATTTGTTGAAAATTTATTTACCTTGGATTGTTTTTTGCTTGATTATTTCATTCCTAGAAATTATTGCTTATTTTACGAGTTCTCGCAACTTCTCGCCTCGGACATTCGATGAATAAACCAGTTTTTTGTGCCAAGTAAGTCATCATGGTGGATAAGCCCAGTTGACAAATCTTAAATTTGGCAACAATGCTATAATTTTGCTGCATTTTCATTCAACGTCTAAGGAACCTCATGTAATATCCCCCGGCGATTTGGATAGAAAGTGGGCTTAGTGGTAGCTCCTGGCCCCAAGCACCACACTATTGAAATTTCAGCTGCCAGTTTTGAGTTTAGCTACCGCAGTAAAATTTTGAATTTTCAAATTTTCCAAAACCGCTACCTCGACGGCCACGTTTTTCTCACGGTGTTGTCATGGAACAATTTTGACCCACGCGCTTGACCAAGGGGCAGGTTTTATTTTCCCTTTCAGAATTTTTTATTTTTTATGAAAATTTGTATACTTAATCCTCGAAAAATGTAATATGAGAAATTCAGCTGAATGGGGGAATTAAACCTGCCCCTTGGTCAAGCGCGTGGGTCAAAATTGTTCCACGGGAACATAGTGGAAAAAAATCTGAGCGTCAGGGGTGAACATTTTAAAACTCAAAATTTTACTATGGGAGTTGAACTCGAAACTGACAGCTAAAATTTTTTAATGGTGGGGTTAGTTGAGCCAATTTTTCATGCGAACCATTATATATGAATCATTTTTGCACTTGACTCAAACACTGTTCATCTTTGGTATCCGATTTATGAAGCTGATTGAAAGCGAGGGAGGACAGTTGTAGAAATATCAAGAAGCGGAATGTACATAGGGTTAGTAATTGACGGAAATTATGTGAATAAAAATGGGCATTTTCCCCCGCTTCAACTCATCCTTATGACCAACTATAATCACCCAATTGTTTGGGACCCTTTATGTACAATGTACTTCAGTATGGTTAAATTGAATTATCTTTCCACAATTTGGATACAATTTAAAACAGACTGAAATGTTCAAGATGTTTTCGTTTCTTGATGGCAAAATGTTTTCTCAATTCTTTTTCAATAATGATGAATCACTGTTGAAAAAAGAAAACTTACCAGTTTCAATTCATCTAATGAAAAACTAAAGTCGTTGTCTTAGTTTTAACAAATATTTTCAACTCTAATTTTGTTTTAACCGCAACCTTAACGCATCTAAAACTCAGGAAAAGTAGGTGTGAAACTCAAAAAATTTTGAAATTTAATCGGCCCAAATTTTGAGTTTACTTCTTCAAGACAAAATATGCATAAACTTGGAAAATAATTTACATTTCTTTACAGCAACAATTAAAAACTTTAGTTATACTTATAAATATCTATTGATAAAATCATTTGCTTATAAAATAATAATAATGTTTCATTTCCAAAGACCATCAAAGAATATTTCCCTCGCTTACTCGATGAACTATAACAATTTAACGATTTCCAATCTTCCCATTGTTTGGGAGCCCTCACGACCCACGTACACTTCAATATGATTAACTTGAATCATCATTGTACTATTTGGATTGGATTTAAAACAAGCTGAAATGTTAAAGGTGTTTTCGTTTCTTGATGGCACTGTTTTCTTTATTTTTTTTTTTTTTTTCAATCAATATGTATCACTGTTGAAAAAAAACTTGCCTTTTTCAATTCATCTAATGAAAAACTTCACTGGTTGTAACAGAATATTGTCTACGCTATTTTTTTTTTTTTTTTTTTTTAAATCATAATCTTCACGTTTCTAGAATTTAGTAAATGTACGAAACTTAAATCTCAAAGGCAAACATAAACTTCAAAAACCAATTATGTACTCACATTTCTTTATAATAACAATTATAAACTCTATACTTAATAAATACCTATTGATAAAATCATTTCTTGATAGTAAATATCTCATTTTAAAGACCATCAAATTATTAATATTTCCCTCGCTTACATTACCTCTCTAGGATTTTTGATTTTTGAGAAATTTCAGTTCCAAATTTTGAGTTTTAGTTTAAAATCTCCAAAAATAAAGTAAAGCAAAAACACTCATGCAATCAAATGTACTTACCTGAGTCTAGGACAGATTGTAATCTGATCATATTGTTCTAAATTCGGGAAGGAGACAAATTTTTACTTGATTTTTTTTGAATGATTCTCAAAATTCTTGCTCTATACTTTGTAACTGCATTTTGGGAATTCCAGTAGGCCTATCTTCGGCGACTTTTGTTGTTGGATTTCAACCCAAAAACAAGCAAAGATGTAAATTTCTATGACGAATCAGAATTGTAAAAATATTCTCCATTATTTTTTTTCAAAGTTCAACTTTCAAATTTTGGGAGAACAGGTACTTTTATTCATCCTTGCTGCTTGTTATCATTAGTGCAAGAATGAAAAAAGTTGAAACTTGAAAGTTCCAAAAAAAAACATTGGAAGGAAAATTTGGCACTCGAGTGCGAATTTAAAAAAAAAGATTCTAGGCTGGCCAAAAAATCGTTTTACAACAAAATTTGAAAAAAATTTGTTGAAAGTTTATGTATCTTGGATTGTTTTTTGCTTGATTATTTCATTCCTTGAAATTATTGCTTATTTTACGAGTACTTGTAACTTCTGATATTCGACGAATAAGTCAGTTTTTGGTACTAAGTAACTCATAATTTATTTATCTTGGATTGTTTATTGCTTGATTATTTCATTCCTTGAAATTGTTGCTTATTTTACATACTTATCAGTTCACGTAATTTCGGATATTCGACGAATAAACCAGTTTTTGGTACTTACTATAAGTAAGTCATCATGGCGGATAAGCCCAGTTGACACAATACATCTTAAATTTGGCAACAATGTTATAATTTTGCTGCATTTTCATTGGTTAATCATTTTCTTCCCAATTTTTGTGGCCATGGATGGATGATTCGCTATTGTGCTTCAGATTTGGACATCTTGGGTCGCTTTAGACCTCATTTTCGCTCAACTTCTAGGGAACCTCATGAAATATCCACCGGCGATTTGGATGGAAAGTGGGCTTAGTCGTAGCTTCTGGCCGCAAGCACCACACTATTAAAATTTCAGCTGCTAGTTTTGAGTTGAACTGCGGGAGAAAAATTTTGAATATTCAAATTTTCCAAAACCGCTACCTCGACGGTCTCGTTTTTTCCACGGTATTGACATGGAACAATTTTGACCCACGCGCTTGAACAAGGGGCAGGTTTTATTTTCCCTTTCAGCTAAACTTTTCATACTATATTTTTCAAAGATAATATTCAAATTCTTTATTTTTTTATGAAAATCATAATGATGTATCACTGCTGAAAAAAGAAAACTTACCATTTTCAATTCATCTAATGAAAAACTATATATCTCTCGGCAAATCCATTTTTAGTGTTCTCGGCATTGCATACCTACTTCTATGCTTGTGTAGTATCATGATCAATATGATCAATCCTCTTTTCTGTGTTGGTTGTGCCAAAAATGAATATTTTTTAGGCAATTGCACCAGAAAGGAATATTTTTGACCCATAATTCTCTTTAAATCGTCACCTTCACGTCTCTAGAATTTATGAAAAATACAGCGATACTCTTGAAATTTTGGAATTAGAAGGGCCCAAATTGCCAGTTGAATTCTCAAAGAAAAAATAATCTGAGCAGATGGTTAAAATGTCTCATTTTGAAGACCATCGAATGTCGAATACTTCCCTCGCTGACGTTACCCCTCTGGAGTTATTGATTATTGAGTAATTTCAATTCAAAATTTTGAATTTCAGTTAAGTACCTATTTTGAATTAGAATATCTCAAAAAATGAAAATGCTATGTGGGTGCTTTGATGAAGGGGCTATGTAATAAATTGAAAAAAGACATTTAAAAAAAGCTTTACCTAGATCTACTCATCCAATAGGTTTGGTACCAACTAGGTATGGGTGATTTTTCCTGCGAACCATTCTTTAGTAGGGCCTGCCTCAAACACTGTTCATCTTTGGTGTATTGGTATCCGATTTATGAGGCTGATCGAAGGCAAGGGAGATGGGCATTCCTCCCCCCCCCCGCTTCAATTCTAATCTCCGTATTGTTTGGGAGCCTCCATGCATACTTCAGTATGGTTAAATTGAAACATCTTTGCACAATTTGGATACAATTTAAAACAGACTGAAATGCCAAGATGTTTTCGTTTCTTGATGGCACATGTTTTCTCAATTCTTTTTCAATAATGATGAATCACTGTTGAAAAAAGAAAACTTACCTATTTCGATTCATCTAATGAAAAACTAAGATCTCAGCTTTACCAAATCGTTACCTTAATGCCAAATCCGAGTATGTCCATCAAAAACAAAATCGTCTTTTTGTGTCACTGATAAGACTCTGGAAAGCCCTGAATTGAAAAATTTGCATCCGAGTACAGTTGAAATGCACCACCGAAGATGCACGAAGCTGCAATGACCGATGTTCAATCAGAACTCAACGAACCCTTCCGAGCATATCCGAACCTTATCAGTGATGCGTAAAATCGTACTTTTTTGTATGGACATACTCGGATTTGGCATTAAGGTAACGAAATATTTTCAACTCTAATTTTGTCTAAACCGCAACTTTAACGCCTCTAGAACTCAGGAAAAGTAGGTATGAAACTCAGAAAATTTTGAAATTGAATCGGCCCAAATGTCGAGTTAACTTTTCAAAGACAAAATATCCATAAACTTGGAAAATAATTTACATTTTTTCACAGCAACATTTAAAACCTCTATACTTATAAATATCTATCGATAAAATCATATTTTGCTTATAAAATAATAATAATGTTTTATTTCTAAAGACCATCAAATTTGAATATTTCCCTCGCTTACTCGATAAACTAAAACTGATTAACAAATTGTAATCTCCTCATTGTTTGGGAGCTCTCACGACCCACGTACACTTCAATATGATTAACTTGAATCATCATTGTATTATGTATTTGGATAGGATTTAAAACAAGCTGAAATGTTAAAGGTGTTTTCATTTCTTGATGGCACTGTTTTCTTAATTTTTTTTTCAATCAATGTATCACTGTTGTAAAAAAAACTTACCTTTATCAATTCATCTAATGAAAAACTTCTTAAAGGAATGAATTTTGTTTTGGTTTTTTAAATCATCACCTTCACGTCTCTAGAATTCAGGAAATGTACATACGAAACTCGGCAAATGTTGAAATTAAAACGGCCAAATTGTGAATTGAAATTTCAAATATAAGGCGAATATAAACTTTAAAAACAAATTACATTTCTTTATGATAACAATTATAAACTCTATACTTGATAAATACCTACCTATTGATAAAAATCATTTTCTTGATAGTAAATGTCTCATTTTAAAGACCATCAAATTATGAATATTTCCCTCGCTTACATTACCCCTCTAGGATTTTTGATTTTTGAGAAATTTCAATTCCAAATTTTTAATTTCAGTTTGAAATCTCCAAAAATAAAAATGTTGTGGGTGCTTGATGTGGGGGCTATGAAATAAGTTTTTAAAAAAAGCATTTACCTATGATAAATGGTGCAAAAACATTTTATGATGGTATGTTGTGTGTCTCAGTGAATTTAAGATGACGTCACCGATATTACAAATGAAATATGAGTGACTATTCTTCATTTTCAGTAGAATGTATGGCCTCGAAAAATCGGTTAAAAAAAGATTCCTTCCTCTGAATACGAGTAGGTGTAGAATAAGTTCCATCGTTGTCTCGTTCCTGGTGCCGTTGCACCGTTTTAGTCTTTTGCGCTCCTGTTACCAACGAATAAAAGATTAGATTTTGTTGAGTAAAGTGAGGTTGATCGAATAAAAATCATACTTACGCTTTGGCAACTGTTTGGTAGTGAGTGGCCACCTCCAAAGGTCTTCTGCCTTAAGCAAAAGAAATGAAAAAACTCTCTTGCAATCAGCGAATCTAGATTATGGGGAACAACTTTTCGTTTATTTCCTTGACAAAAATTCAAAAACAAAACTGATCATCAACAATACATTTTTTCTATCCCTTTTCCAGTTCTCGTTCTCTTGAAAACAATCCATTTTGTCAAATCTATCCAGTAGGTATCCAGTTTTGACCACTCGACAACTGAAAATTTTTCTTTGTTGATGCGAAGAGGCTACATTATTTTGTGTTATCAAGTTATGCATATACTTGCTGTTAGTACAATATTTTATCTGATTTGATTTATTGTCAAGTAATTAATTCATTTATTCGCAATGATTTTCCAGATCTTTAATTAAATCGTTCGCGAATGAATTATGTTCTGTCGTTAAATATTGAATTGAAAATTTAACTCATCAAAATTAATATTGACAATTATAAATACAATGTACTTACTTACAACATTTGTAGTTCCTCACTTGAAATTTGGGCATGGTCTGAATTAAACAAATCCATGACTGACAATGACATGAAGCGTGAAAAAAAACGCTGATTTTTAGAACACTTCGTGTTTGGAGTGTAGTTCCTTTGAAACATTTTCGCATTAATTGCAATTGTCGAGATATCGAATGGTAAGTAGTTATCATTTTTCAAACCTGAGGAAAGAATCTTAGACCAGATTCTAAGCGAAGGATATTTCAGCAATGTCACAAAGAAATCATAATTCTCCAAGATGAACCATCCAGTTATACTGGATAGCTTTGAATACCTCGACACGTGAGTTTCCTGTATCATATACTTAGGTACCTATTTTGTTTAGAGATTTACAAGTCGTATCCTTTACCAATAAAGTAAAGAAAACTTAAGCCTGTCGTAGTCCTGTTTCTAGCCTCGCTGGACCATAATAATGTATCACCGCTGAAAAAAGAAAACTTACCATTTTCAATTCATCTAATGAAAAACTGTCCGGCGGCAACAATTGTTTTTTGGCATTCTTGGCATTCCATACCTACTTCTATACTTGAGTAGCATTATGATCAATCCTCTTTTTCATGCTGGTTGTGCCAAAAATGAATATTTTTTGGGCATTTGCCCCAGAAAGGAAAATTTTTTACCCATAATCTTCTTTCGAAATCGCCACCTTCACGTCTCTAGAATTTATGAATAATGCAGCGATACTCTTAAAATTTTGGAATTAGAAGGGCCCAAATTGCTAGTTGAATTCTGAAAGTATAAAATCTAGACAGATGGTTAAAATGTCTCATTTTGAAGACCATCAAATTTCGAATACTTTCCTCGTTGGCGTTTTACCCCTCTGGAGTTTTTGATTTTTGAGAAATCTCAATTCAAAATTTTGAATTTCAAATCACAAATTTTCGATAGGAATATCTCAAAAAATGAAAATGCTATGCGGGTCCTTGATGTAAAGGCTGTGAAATAAATTTAAAAGAAAAATCATTACCTAGCCCTACTATAAAAGGTGCAAAAACATTTCTAACTAAATGGAACGCGTGTTTGAAGTAGTGGCCTCCTAAGGTGAATGACCTGCCTGTCTGATTTCCTGTCCGGCCTCCTAAGGCTATTGATCGGCCTATCTGGCTTCTCAAGGCCGTTTGCGTCTCTGTGTGACCTCCGAAGGTCATTGACCTGTCTGCCAGGCTTCCTGTCTGTGAAGTAATTTCATGTTTAATAATGTAATAAACCTAACTTATTGGTGTTCGATGAAAAAATACACATTTTAATACGAGTACCAATTGTAATTATTAAGCATTAAAAGCAACCAATAAGCAAAAAGCAATGAAAAAACTCTCTTGCAATCATTCCAGTTCTCGTTCTCTTGAAAATGGCATCTTTTGATAAATATGTGCAGTTCCGACCTCTCAACGAATAAAAATAATTTTTTTCGATATTAATTTTTTTCAAAAAAAAAAAAAAAAACTTTGGTACGATCCAAAACAAATCAACCCAAGAGTCGTTCTTGAATAGTTTTTGAGCGAATCAACTGAATATATTTTTTGATACTAATGGGTTACATTATTCAGTATAGTGTCGAGTTTTGTGGTACAATATTTAATTTAACTGATTTGATTTATTGGTGATCTATTCATTCATTCGCAATGAATTTTTTGAACTTCAATGAAATCGTTCGCGAGCGAATTATGCTCTACTCGTATATAGTTGATATTGAATTAAAAAATGTAATTCATCAAAATAATACGTAATCGTAATATTGAAAATGATGAATGCACAAAGTTAGTAATTTCTTCGAAACATGTTCGCAATAATGATGTCAAGATAATTATAGAAAGGTAGGTAATAGGTATCATTTCAGAAACTGTAGAGCTCGATATTTTGGAGTAGGTACGTATAGTGGTACCGATTTTTAAAATTTTTCAATATTTCCCATTTTAAAAATTTGAATTACCTACTCGTAAATTGGGTGATGAAAAATCGAACATATTTTAATCGAGAAATCATACCTATCACCGCATTATTCTATGTTGAATTCACAAAACCGAAATTGGTACCTTGTTTAAGCTACCTTTCTTGAATGTTGAAAGTTGGAAAAAATTTAAAAGCAATCTAATAATCTATTGGTACACACATATGCAAAGCAAAAGCACTCTTGCAATCAGATGTACTTAACTGGGTCTAACAAATGTTTGATTTCTTCCTAGTCTTTGGGTATTATGTGCACAAAGATGAGTTAATGTTACTTATGATCGTGAGTAACACTTACTTTTGGATTACAGGTTCAAATAGGTTGAGTACTACTATATACAAAGTTGCAAAACTTTGTCAATTATTTTTTTTTGGCAGATAATCTGGTTAGTTTTTCTTTCCAATTCTTCCTCAATTCTGGAAGGATACACGTTTTTTCTTGAATTTTTTAGAATGATTCTCAAAATTATCGCTCTATCTCGAAGAACTAAAACTCCTCAACCAATTTCAGTCTTCCTATTGTTTGGAAGCCTCCACATTTACTCCAGTATGGTTAAATATTAAATCATCATGGAACACTTTGGATGAGATTTAAGACAAGGTAAACTTCTCAAGGTGTTTTCGTTTCTTGATTGCACTGTTTTCTTGATTTTTTTCATACAAAAATCCGTGTAGTGCCTACTTGAAGGCATGCCAATGAAATGTTTCAAATATGGTTTTTTCACTACCTACCTACATGAAACCCCGTTATTAATTCAGTATAATTATTTTGTTTCGAAATTGATAAGTATATACCTACCCTACCTAGATTCTGATTTATATTTATTTAAAAAAAAAACTAGCCTGTCATAGTCCTGCTTCTAGCCTCGCTGGACCATAATGATGTGTATCGATGCTGAGAAAAGAAAACTTACCATTTTCAATTCATCTAATGAAAAACTGTACAACTCTTGATTGTATTGATTCTCTGCTTTGCGTACCTACATACTTCTATACATAGATAGCATCATGATCAATAATGATCAATCCTCTTTTCCGTGCTGGTTGTGTCAAAAATGAATATTTTTTAGGCAATGGCACCAGAAACGAATATTTTTAACCCATAATTTCATATAAATCGGCAGGCACCTTCGCATCTCTAGAATTTGGAATAAATGTGAAACTCAAAAAATTTTACGCATCCTCCGCCAGTTTTGCTTCTGATTTGAAAAACATTGATTTTAATCGTAAGAGTTCTACTTTTAATTCTCGAACCTCACAACTGGTTACGACATCTGGGATACCATTTTTTTCTTCTAACTGGTGTTCTTCTGATACACCATTTCTGAACTCTGCAATCGCAAGTTCAACATTGGAAATTGCCAGTTGATTCTCAAAGAAAAAGATATCTGGACAGATGGTTGAAATGTCTCATTTTGATGACCATAAAATTTCAAATATGTACTTGAAACTTCAAAAAAAAAGAACTGCTCATCTATCGTTCCTTAATATCTTTATGTTGATTACGCTCACCCGGGAAAAAGTTCGATTCAAGTTATTTGTTCTTTCCAATAATGCGACACTTATTCCTCCAGCAGAATTGGTTGAAAAATTATAGAGGTTTGAAACATGCAAAACCACTGCAGAAAAAATTTTGTTTCCTTTAAAATAGTCCAAAGTTCTCGAAGGATATACATTTTTTCTTGAATTTTTTTAGATTATCCTGACTGTCAGCCTTTTCAAGCCCTTCTGGTTTCCAATCTGTGAAGTAATTTCATGTTTAATCATGCAATCAACCCATGAATGTTTGATGAAAAAAATAAACTTTTGAATATGGGTAGTACTTATTGAGCATTATACGCTACCAATAAGCAAAAAGCAATGAAAAAACTCTCTTGCAATCAGTGGAAAAAAAATCGCTGATTTTTATGTAAGTTCATCTATTATGTACCGCACGATTTTTTTTCAATATTACCCATTTCAGCAACAAAAATACAAATTAGCGTGATAAGTTTGACTATTTTTCTAATTTTTTTGAAAAATTGGCAACAATCAATATGTGACCTGTTCTGAGACAAGGGGCACAAGTCGGATTTTTCATTTTCGATTTTTTGGCCATTTTGAAAACTAGACATCCTACTGAGTCAAATGAGACCAATACCAGCCTCCTAGCCTATTTTTTCCACTTTCTTCATATCTTGAACGCATTTAAAGAAAAAAACATGAAAACTGATGATTAGAATTTCAAAGAATATCAGATATTCCTACACGAAATCATTACAAAATGATTTCAAAATGTTTTTCTTAGTTAATAAAATGTTTTTTAATTTAAAAAATACTATTTTTTTCAGAAAAAATGAAATGCCAAATTGATTTTAAAAAATGAAAAAATAGGTAAAAAAACCTATTTTTTTCATTGGTTTTTTTTAAAAACCTCGAAATTTTACAAAAAAATTAACAATCAACACTTTTGAGTGTTAATCAGATATTTTTAATTGAAAAAAACAAATAAAAAAATGTCAAATTGATGAAAAAAAGGAAAAAACATTGGCAACACTATCAATAAATAAATTCATCTACTGATACAATTTAATTGTGACAAAAAATCAAACATATCTTAATCGAAAAATCGGTTCACCACATTTTACCTGTTGAATTCACAAAGCCAAATAGGTGCCTTGTGAAAGCTGCATTCCTTGAATGTTGAACGTTGGTAAACATTTAAAGGGAACCAATTAGCTAATGGTACATGCATACTTACATAAGCAAAGCAAAAACATTCTTGCAATCAGATACTACAATTACTTTTACCCGAGTTTGTTGTGGACCGTATATATTTTTTATTGATTTGTTTAGAATTAACCAATTCTAATCTCCCTATTATTTGGAAGCCTCCACGTACACTCCTGTATGGTTAAATTAAATCATCATTGTACAAATACACTTTGCATACGATTTAAGATAGGGATAAGTTGAAATGCTCAAGTTTGTTTTCGTTTCTTGATGACACTGTTTTCTCGATTATTTTCAATCAAAATTGCACGTACTACCTATACTTACCTGCTTGAAGTCATGCCAAAGAAATGTTTCGGATGATTTCTTCACTACCTACATACATGAGAATCCGTAAACAATTCATAACTAGTAGTCACGTGAGTTTCCTGTATCATATATTTTATTTTGATATTTTCAAGTCGTATTTCTTATCTACTAATTAAGTTATAGATTCTGATTCATAAAAAAATTCAGCCTGTCGTAGTCCTGCTTCTAGCTTCTGGATCATAATGATATATCGCTGCAGAAAAAAGAAAACTTACCATTTTCAATTCATTCGAGGGATAATTCCCAACCGCTGCCGTTTCGGTGCTATGAGTAGATACATTTGGATCCTGAAAATACACAATTACTATCAATTATCAATTCAATTATAGGTAAAATAATTACTCGTAAATTCAAACAACATGGTCCACACCCACACCACAATCTATCACCACATAAACCTTACCTGATCTGGGTTGCGTGCTGATTATTGTGCAGGTGTAATAAATCCTGTAACTCCGAAACAATCAAATAATCTTTTTCGTCGAGGATTAGAGGTTCTGTTATGATCGGTGACATCCAAAAATGCTACACACGTGCTTGATGTGAGCCTGCATTTTTTTCACCTACTCTTCCCATACATCTCGTTCTATGGGGAAGTATTTATCTGTATAGGCTGCTGTAAGAAGTTACCTATAGAATGTCAACAGAATGTATAAATTGTCGCCTTACGAATTCTTTTGCAAATTCATTGTTTTAGGTTTGCTGATCACAGGAAGACAGATAATAAAATTCAAAATAATTATACAGATTTTAATTTATGAAAATGAAATGCGTACAGTATTGTCTCTAGAATTCAGGAAATGTATGAAACTCTTAAAATGTTGAAATTAAAACGGCTAAATTTTGAGTTGAAATCTCAAAGGCGAATATAAACTTCAAAAACAAATTACATTTCTTTATATAATAACAATTATGAACTCCACACTTGATAAAAAGCTATTGATAAAATCATTTCCTTGATAGTGAATGTCTCATTTTAAGACCATCAAATTATGAATATCTCCCTCGCTTACATTACCTCCCTACGGTTTTTGATTTTTGAGAAATTTCAATTCCAAATTTTGAACTTCATTTTCAAATTTCGAATAAAATTATCTCCAAGAATAAAAAATGTATGTGGGTGCTTGATGTGAGGGCTATGAAATAAATTAAAAACTTGAATAAAAAAAATCATTACTTAAAGGGTGTAAAAACATATTGGCATGTGTGACTGAAGTAGTGCTTGCCATTGTCTCAGTGAAATCAAGATGACGTCACCGATATGACGAATGAAATATGAGTGCCTATTCTTCATTTAAAGTAGAATGCACAGCCTCAAAAAATCTGTAAAAAAAAAAAGATTCCTTACTCTAAATAGGTGTATGAATAACTATAAATTATTCTGTTCCTAGCTGTGTCACAGTGGATTCCAGTGGACTATAATGAATGATGCATCGCTAAACTTACCATTTTCAATTCATTCAATGAAAAACTAGCTGAGATCTAGGTATCTATAAATTATACTTGAGTGAGTCATGATCAATAAGGATCAATTCTCTTTTCTTTGCTGGTTGTGCCAAAAATGAATACTTTTTAGGCAATTCCGCCAGAAAGGAATATTTTTAACGTATAATTTTTTTTAAATCGGAACCTTCACGTCTGTAGAATTTAGGAAAAATGCAATATTTGGAAAATAAACGATCACCTTGATCTGCCCGTCAGACTTTTCAAGGCTGTCTGGCCTCTTGAGGGCATTGGACAGTTTATCTGCCTTCTCAAGGCCGTTTCCCTCTCTGTCCGACTTCCGAAGGTCATTGACCTGTCTGTCAGGCTTCTCTCAAGGTCTTCTGGCTTCCTATGTAATCAATCTGACTTGTTGATGTTTGATGAAAAAATAAACTTTTGTATACCTACGAGTAGCATTAAGCATTAAAAGCAACGGAAGCAATGAAAAAACTCTCTTGCAATCAGCGAATAGGGATGGCCGATTATCGTTACTGTATTGACTCGTATCGTGTTTGGTCTAATTACTTGGACCGGAATGAGATCTTCGGCTGTGAACAAACAAAGCAAACACATACACATTTAAGTATGTTAATTTAATTCTTAGTAGATTATGGGGAACAACTCTTCTTTCTAAATTTCATTTTTGGAGATGTGTTTCTTCAGAAGACTAAACATTTTTTTTCGACTCCTTTCTAGTTCTCGTTCTCTTGAAAACAATTTACTCCAGTTTTGATTTCTCAACAACTAAAACTTTGTCTTGATATTCATTTTTTTTTCAAAAAAAAAAAAAAAAAAAAAGACCTTGGTACATTTCAAAACAAATTAATCCAACAATTTTTTAATACTATAATGCCAACGAAATTTTTCAATTGGTTTCTTCACTATACCTATGTACCTACATGAGAACCCATTATTAATTCAAATCTTGTGTGTCATGTGAGTTTCCTGTATCATACGAGTATATTTTGTTTTGAAATTTCCAAGTCGTATTCCTTACCCATAAGGTTCCTTATAGATTCTGATTTGTAAAAAAAATTAAGCCTGGTGTAGTCCTGCTTTTAGCTTCTGGACCATAATGATGAATCTCTACTGAAAAAAGAAAACTTACCATTTTCAATTCATCTAATGAAAAACTACGACGTTCGGCTATGGTATACAACTTGAGTAGCGTCATGATCAATAAGGATCAATCCTCTTTTCTTTGCTGGTTGTGCCAAAAATGAATATTTTTGACCCATAATATTCTTTAAATCGGCAGCTTCACGTCTCTAGAATTTAGGAAGAATGCGATACTCGGAAAATTTTGAAATTGAAAGAGCTCAAATTGCCAGTTGAATTCTCTAAAGATGGTTAAAATGTCTCATTTTGAAGACCAAAAATTTTTGAATATTTCCGTCGTTTACGTTATACCTCTCTGGAGCTTTTAATTTTTGAGTGATTTCAATTCGAAATTTTGTATTTCAGTTACTTTTGAATAAGAATATTTTCTCAAAAGCTGAAAATGCTAGACAGGTGTTTGATGTTGGTCTACATTTATTTCAACTAACCCTCACCCCAATTCGTTCTGTTCTCAAAAACGAAAAATGCTCGGCAGATTTTTAAGAGATTCGGTGTTGACCAATGACCATTGTCATCGTGATACCAGACCACTTCTGCTTTACTGAGAGGTTGAAAATTAGGAAATCTCCAGATTTTTGAATCAATTCGTGTATGGAATAAATTTTCTTCTGGAAATTTTCGCATTAATAATCCCAAAATATCCAAAGATGTCATCTCTGAAGCTGGACAGATATTTTGAAATACAGTGGTACCAATTTTTTTTTCAATATTGCCCATTTCAAAAATCCATATTAATTTGATAAGTTTGACTTTTTATGATTTTTTTGAAAAATTGGCAATAATGAACAAAAAATTAATTTATCTACGATTATAGGTAACATAATTAACTAATTACTAGAGACTACGGATACTTTTCGGCATCGTGCACTGTCGAGTGCTTTTGGCTACGCTCTTTTGACTTTAATGATTCAAGTTCCCTGTACCCTGTTCCATGTTGATGAGATTTTTAATTTTAATTATAAATTTATAATATTCAAATATAATATTAACTTTTACTTATTCATCATTGTCTTTCTTGTGGAATACAAATTTTGTTGCTTAATAGGTATTATACTTTGAGTTAAATGCCTGGTGAGCAGTTGGAAATCTGATTCGATTTTTTCGACTTCGACTTTTTGACTGATGTGATGTCATATCAATCTTATTTTGAAAAACATCCCAAGTTCCAAATGTTTGTACAATTGTACAACAACGTCACTTCTGTTAAGAGTTTTACATTTCTTCAAATTGATTTCAAAAGATCACTAGTGTCATCACAGCTGTTTTTTCTTTATATTTGGTAATGTTTGGATCGGAAACCAAGTTGTCTAACAAGAGTACAAGACTGTTGAGAAAATTATGAAACAGATCAGCATTCAAAAGAAACAGGACTAACACGAGTTTTATCGTTAAAATACGTATAACATTTGTATGAAATAATATGATTATAAAGAAAGATTTGAACGAAAAGGAAACAAGAGATTTTTTTTTCATTATCCACTGTATAATTGAATCGTCAATAAAGGCCTCAAAAGATATGTTACCTGTCCAAATTGACTATTAGCATAGTCTGGCGCCTGACGTGGGATACAAACTTTTCGGAAAAGAGATGTACATGTCACATGTCTTCGGAGCTCCGGAAGCAATTCCAGATCGATTCACCTTACCAACAACACTCCCGAGCATACTCTGGATATACTTTTGATTCTTTGATAAGGAAAATATTTCACTTTCATGGAGACAAGTCAAACGAGTGCAGCCGAAAGCACTCGACAGTGCACGATGCCGAAAAGTATCCTTAGTCTCTAGTAATTAGTACATGAATACACGTAAATTTAAACAATATGGTCCACACCCACACCACAATCCATTACCACATAAACCTAACCTGATCTGGGTTGCGTGCCGATGGTGCAGGTGTAATAAATCCTGTAACTTGGAAACAATCAAATAATCTTTTTCGTCGAGGATTAGACGTTCTGTTATGGTCGGTGACTACCAAAAATGCTAGACAGGTGCTTGATGTGAGCCTGCATTTTTTTCACCTTCCTTTCCCATACATCTCGTTCTATGGGAAAGTATTTCTCTGTAGGCTGCTGTAAGAAGTTATAGAATGTCAAAAGAATGTACATAAATGGTCGTCTTACAAAATCCATTGCAAATTCATTGTTGTAGGTTTGCTGATCACAGGAAGACAGATAATAAAATTCAAAATAGTTAATTATACAGATTTTAATTTATAAAAATGAAATGCATACAGTATTACAATTAACTTACACAATTATTTTAACTATACCAAAGATACCGAAGTAGAGCCATTTTATTGATAATATTTTTTTAAAGACAAAACTTCAAAAAAAAAAAAAAAAAACTCTCACGCATTAAGCGTGAGAAGACCGACTTTTCGTAAAATAAATATCTTTTACGAACGAATTGATCCACTTTTATTTAAACAGTGATTCGCGAACGAACTGATTCGTATAAGTGACTTGTTCGTGAACGAATCGATTTGTACAAGTGACTCGTTCGTGAATGAATCGATTCGTATAAATGACTCGTTCGCGAACGAATCGATTCGTATAAGTGACTCGTTCGCGAACGAATCGAATCATACAAGTGAATCGTTCGCGAACGAATAGATTCGTACAAGTGAATCGTTCGCGAACGAATCGATTCGTACAAGTGAATCGTTCGCGAACGAATCGATTCGTACAAGTGAATCGTTCGCGAACGAATTGATTCATTTACTCAATTTTCAATGAATCATTCGCGAACGAATTGATTCGTATTAGTGACTCATTCGCGAACGAATTTATTCATAAATTAAAGATTCGTTGGCGAATGGTTCTTTCAAAAAATTGATCAATTCGTTCACGAATGATTCACAAAAAATTGAGGGTCGTATACTTAATAGGAATCGAGCAAACCTAGTGAGATTTCAAGTTTCATCGAAATCAGTTCTGCCATTTCCTAGGTAATGAGTTTTGAAAAATTCTGAAAAAAAATTTTGTCGCTCGACAAATTTGAAAGCTTTGAGCTTTTGAAAATTTTGTTTTCGATTACGCGCGAAACCTACGAACTTTTGGATCATGGTGCAAGTCTGGCATCATAGGAATGGTGATGGACTTGTGATACTTCAAGTTTCAGAAAAATTGGTTCAGTCGTTACTCAAGGTAATGATTTTTAAGTGAAAAATGTCGAAAAAAAATTTTGTCGCTCGATAAACTCGGAAGCTTTGAACTTTTGGAACTTGATGATGATGGCGAAATCTCCGCTAAGTAGTGTAGTTCTGAAATTTCAAATTTGATCAAAATCGATTCAGCCGTTGCTGAGAAATTAAATTTTATGTGTAAATTCACCTCATCACATACGAGTACTTAAATATTTAAGTAAAGACTTGGCATACGAATTCATTTAAAATTGAACTTTTAAAAAAATTATTTCTCAGGAACGGTTGAACCGATTTTGATGAAACTCAAAATGTCAGCCCTTGGATACTAGCCGGACAATTTGTCACCATCATCGTGTTTTAAAAGTTCAAAGCTTCCAAGTTTATCGAGCGACAAAATTTTTTTTCGACATTTTTCACTTAAAAATTCATTTAAAAATTTATTTCTCAGGAACCTTTGAACCGATTTTGATGAAACTCAAAATGTCAGCTCTTGGATACTAGTCGGACAATTTGTCACCATCATCGTGTTTCAAAAGTTCAAAGCTTCCAAGTTTATCGAGCGACAAAATTTTTTTTGACATTTTTCACTTAAAAATCATTACCTTGAGTAACGACTGAACCAATTTTTCTGAAACTTGAAGTATCACAAGTCCATCACCATTCCTATGATTTCGCACTTGCACCATGATCCAAAAGTTCGTAGCTTTCTTACGTAATCGAAAACAAAATTGAGCTTTTTCAAATTTTCGGGGGGTGACTTTGCACAAAATTTATTAAAAATTTAATTTCTCAGCAACGGCTGAACCGATTTTGATCAAATTTTAAATGTCACAACTAGGCTACTAGCCGAACATTTTGGCATCATCATCAAGTTCCAAAAGAACGCAGCTTCCAAGTTTATCGAGCGACAAAATTTTTTTTCGAAATTTTTCAAAACTCATTACCTAGAAAACGGCTGAACCGATTTTGATGAAACTTGAAATCTAAGTAGTCCTCTACGATCTCTATAATTTCGCATATTCACTTCGATCCAAAAGTTCGTAGCTTTCGAATTAAATCAAAAATTCAAAAAAAAAATTGTATATATATAATTATATATCTCTATGTATATAGCCGCATACAGGTAAACTCATAACGTTTTGTATAAAATACAAACTCACGTCCCACCTGTAACTTCGTTGCTGTGCATGCGCTCGACGCGTCACCCCATAGGCCTGATAGTACTCGATGTTAGGCCGCGTTATATTCGTTAACTTGATTTTTGGGTGACCTGTGGAGAGGTATCTCATTGCCGAAACATCAATTTTTCAGAAAAAGCTTTTTTTCAAAAGTCCCATACGTCTCTGTTTTTCGCAAATAGCTTTTTAACAAAGCATCCCACAGAAAAATAACCAGCTCTGAGCAGAAAGAAAATTTTATTCTCTACAATTTCCTTCATGGCATTTTTTTCCTAGGATGCATACTTTTCCCATAAAATCACTGTTTAGACTGAAAAACACGAAAATTCGGACCTGTATAATCAACTTTAAATTGAAATTGAGCAGTCAAAAATTTATTTTAGACGATTTTTGACCACGCCATTTGAAAGAGGACATCTTCAACCACCAAAATCACCAAAAAGAACGTAAAAAATGTAAAAAATGATTCTTGGCGATAAACACCTTTTCCTCATATCCTCATACCTATTAATTAGGCTATGTACTCATTTGAAAATTGAGTCAAAAGAGAAAGTGTATAAACGGCAATCTCACGTCCCTGCTCAAACTTTGCCAGTAGACTCCTCACACCTTGTAGATTCATATGGCACCTCATCGAAAAGTCACGTCCTAAAAAGGTTACGAGTTTGTCAAAACGTTATGAGTTTGCTGGTTAATCTATAAAAAAGTTACGAGTTTACCCCCTAGAATATTTATATATCTATATATATAAACCTTATATAAGGAAACCTGAAATTTTGGGAATGAGCCTATCGTGATCCCAGACCCTCGAAACGCAAAGAAAAGTCACTCCCCGACCCAACTTCCACTATCGCAACAAATACAATACTCCACTTTTCTCCGAAAAGTCGGTAAAAAAAAAACTGCTCATCCATCAATCCGTAATATCTTAACGTTGATTTCGCTCACCCGTGAAGTACAATGTAGCTCTGTTCAAGTTCTTTGTTCTTTCCAATAATGCGACACTTATTCCTCCAGCAGAATTAGTTGAAAAGTTATAGAGATTAGAAACATACAAAACCACTACAAAAAACATTTGTTTCCTTTAAAATAGTCCAACATTCTCGAAGGATAAGTATAATTTTTTTTTTGATTATCCTGAAAATACCAGATTTTTAGAGAAGGATATTTCAGCAAAATCACAAATGAATCAGAGTTTGCTAAGATTAACCATCCATTTATACTGGATAGCTTTGAATACCTTGACACGTGAGTTTCCTGAATCATATATGTATAGGTACGTATTTTGTTTTGAGATTTACAATTTGTATCCCTTCCTGTTTCCAGCCTCGCTGGACCATAATGGTGTATCACTGCTGAAAAAAGAAAACTTACCATTTCAAATTCATCTAATGAAAAACTACTTAGCGGGAAATTCTAGGCACTGCATACCTACCTATTTCTATACTTGAGTATAACTTCATGATCAATATGATCAATCCTCTTTTCTGTGCTGGTTGTGCCAAAAATGAATATTTTTTAGGCAATTGCACCAGGAAAGAATATTTTTAACCCATGTTTCTCTTTAAATCGTCACCTTCACGTCTCTAGGATTTATGAAAAATGCAGCGATACTCTTAAAATATTGGAATCACAAGGGCCCAAATTGTCAGTTGAATTCTCAAAGAAAAAAAAATCTGGGCAGTTGGTTAAAATGTCTCATTTTGAAGGCCATCAAATGTCGAATACTTCCCTTGCTGACATTACCCCTCTGGAGTTTTTGATTTTTGAGAAATGTCGATTCAAAATTTTGAATTTCAGTTATACAAATTTGCAATTAGAATATCTCAAAAAATAAAAATACTATGCGGGTGCTTGATGTAGGGGCTATGAAATGAATTGAAAACGTAAATTTGAAAAAAGCATTACCTAGATAAAGGGTGCAGAAGTATATGTATAACGATGGCGAGTCTCTGATCATTCAATCCAAAAAATAGTGTATGGAAAATTTGGCAAACTCGCGTGTAAATTGAAAAAAAAACTTGACTCTTGCCTATTATAAGACTAGTGTAGAGATTTATGGCTAAAAAATCATCTTTCCAATGTTTGAAAAAAAAATTCGTCCAAAATTGATTCATCTTGGAACGAGTTTTGCTTGATTATTTCATTCCCTGAAATTATTGCATAAGATTACGTGTAAAATATCGGATTGGCCTAGGTTAGAGATCTTAAATTTGGCAACAATGTTATAATTTTGCTGCAATCATTTGCTTATAAAACATTAATAAGGTTTCATTTCTATTCTTGATGGAACTGTTTTCTTAATTTTTTTTTTCAATCAATATGTATCACTGTTGAAAAAAAAACTTACTTTTTTCAATTCATCTAATGAAAAACTTCCTAATTACAACGATTTTTTTTAAAAATCAACACCTTTCACATCTCTAGAATTCAGAAAATGTACTAAACTCGAAAATGTTGAAATTAAAACGACCAAATTGTGAGTTGAAATCTCAAAAGTGAATATAAACTTCAAAAACTAATTACATTTCTTTATAATAACAATTATAAACTCCATACTTGATGAATACCTACTGATCGAAATTTTTTCTTGATAGTAAATGTTTCATCTTAAAGAATATTTCCCTTGCTTACATTACCTCCCTACGGTTTTTGATTTTTGAGAAATTTCAATTCCAAATTTGGAATTTCAGTTTCAAATTTTTAATAAAATTCTCCAAGAATAAAAATTTTATGTGGGTACTTGATGGGAGGGCTATGAAATAATTTGAAAAGTAAATTGAAAAAATCATTAGATAAAGGGTGCAAAAACATTATTATGATGGCATGTGTGACTGAAAGTGCTTGGCATTGTCTCTGTGAAATCAAGATGACTTCACCGATATTACAAATGAAATATGAGTGCATATTCTTCATTTAAAATCTGTAAAAAAAAAAGATTCCTTACTCTAAATACGTGAACTGGACTATACTGAATGATGCATCGCTAAACTTATCATTTTCCATTCATTAAATGAAAAACTAGCTGAAATCTAGGTATCCATAAATTATACTTGAGTGAGTCATGATCAATAAGGATCAATCCTCTGTTCTTTGCTGGATGTGCCAAAAATGAATACTTACGCCAGAAAGGAATAAGTATTTTTAAACAATTTTTTTTTAAATCGGAACCTTCACGTCTCTAGAATTTAGGAAAAATGCGATACTTGGAAAATAAACGATCACCTTGATCTGCCCGTCAGGCTTTTCAAGGCTGTCTGGCCTCCGAAGGTCATTGACCTGTCTGTCAGGCTTCTCTTAAGGTCTTCTGGCTTCCTATGTAATCAACCTAACTTGTTGATGTTTAATGAAAAAATAAAATTTTGAATTCGAGTAGCATTAAGCATTATAAAAGCAACCAATAAGCAAAAAGCAATGAAAAAACTCTCTTGCAATCAGCGAATAGATTATGGGGAACTACTTATCTTTTTCTATAAGCGTTTCTTTAGAAGACCAAACTTTAAAAACAAAACTGATCATCGACATAAAATTTTTTTCAACTCCTTTCTAGTTCTCGTTCTCTTGAAAACGATTTCTTTTGTCAAATCTATCCAGTTTCGATTTCTCAACAACTAAAAATTTGTCTTGATAGGTATTCATTTTTTTCAAAAAACAAAAAAAAAGACTTTGATACATTCCAAAACAAATCAACCCAACAATTTTTTAATAGGTACTATAATGCCAACAAAATTTTTCAATTGATTTCTTCACTAGGTACCTACCTATGTAGATATATACATGACAACCCATTATTAATTCAAATCTAGTATGTCATGTGAGTTTCCTGTATCATACGAGTATATTTTGTTTTGAAATTTTCAAGTCGTATTCCTTGCCCATAAGGTTATAGATTCTGATTTGTAAAAAAAAAATAAGCCTGTCATAGTCCTGCTTTTAGCTTCTGGGCCATAATGATGTATCTCTACCGAAAAAAGAAAACTTACCATTTTCAATTCATCTATTGAAGAACTGCGAGTTCGGATTGTAATTTCTGTGTTTTTTTTTTACAAATTTAACTAGGTAAGTGCACAATAAACAAATATTGTTGACCCTATTAATTTTTTTTTCAAATCAGCACCTTCGCATCTCTAGAATTCAGGAAATGTACGAAACTCGGAAAATCTTGTAAGTAATTAAAACGGCATAACTTACATTTTTTTATTCTAACAATTAAAAACTCTATACCTACTTATAATTACTTATTAAAAAAATCATTTTCTTAAAAATAAGTCTGGCCTCCTAAAGTGAATGACTTGCCTGTCTTTAGGGTGCGTCATGTTACATTTTTTTTGAAATCTTGAGGTCTTACCCGCTAATGTTGTTCCATTTGATGAAAAAATAACACCCTAAAATTTTTGTTGGAAAATATTAATATTTAGAGGTCGCGCAAAAGCGTTGAATGTTGAGAGCGGCGAGCGCACGCAAGCACAATATTTCCCACGACGGCGCCGCGGGAAACGCAACGTAGCTTACGGAGGTTGATTTTGCGCAACTATAACGAGAGCGGCATCACCACTACAACTTATCAAGTGGTACTAACCTTTCTTGGATTTTTAAAACAACTATAAAAAAATATTGATCATGATTTTTCGGATCTAGAATTCATTTGAACTCAAATTATGGAATTTAGAAACTGAAACAGTACATTTTCACTAAGTAACATCTTTAAAATTAATAATAGTCGATAAAACATAAACTTGAAGTGTTTCATCTCATAAAATATTCACATTTCAACGTAAATTTATCCCATACATTTTTTTCCTACAATTGTCGATTAAAATAGAATGATACAACCTGAAAATCATACTTTTTTATTTACTTTTCAAAACTTTCATAATTATTTTCACCTATGATCAGCTTCGGAATTGAAAAATTGTTATTGAATCTTCATTATTAATATCTTAGAAATCCTTCCCAATGACTAGGCTTACTTATCTATGTTATCATTCATTGCAGAGGGGATAACGTTTTATAAAACTGCTTTGATCTTACGAGGGAACGCAACGCTGCATTCTCCACCGCGCAACCGTGGAAAATTTCCGCTCGACGCGCTCGCACCTTCTCAACATTCAACTCTCGTGCGCGACCTGTAAATATAATTTTTTCGAACTGAAATTTTGTATGTAGTATTTTTTGATCAAATGGAACACTTTTAGGGGGTAAGCTACCAAAATTTAAAAAAAAAGTGTTTTCTATTGTTCTTTTGACGCACCCTAGAGTACCTACTATTGAACATTAAGCATTAAAAGCAACCAATAAGGAAAAAGAAATGAAAAAACTCTCTTGCAATCAGCGAATAGATCTTGGGGAACAACTGTTCCACGTTTTCTTCACATTTTTCTTCAAAAGACAAAACTGATCATCAGCATTAAATTTCTTCAACCTTTTTCCACTTCTCTTTTTCTTGAAAACGATTTCTTTTGTCAAATCTATCCAACAACTAAACATTTTTCGTGATATTCATTTTTTTAAAAAAAGCCATTGGTACATTCCAAAACAAATCAACCCAACCATTTTTTTATATGATGCCAACAAAATTTTTCAATTGGTCTCTTCACTACGTACATGAGAACCCTATATCAATTCAAAACTTGTATTCTGAATTGTGAGTTTCCTGTATCATACGAGTATATTTTGTTTTGAAATTTTTCAAGTCGTATTCCTTGCCCATGAGGTTATAGATTCTGATTTGTAAAAAAAAAAGTTAAGCCCGTCGTCGTAGTCCTGCTTCTAGCTTCTGAACTACAATGATGCATCGCTACAGAAAAAAGAAAACTTACCATTTTCGATCTAATGAAAAACTACGAGTGCGATGTGATGGGTGTTTTTATTCCCGTCAGTTGTACCAGAAAATAATATTTTTAACCCATAATTGCTTGGCATTGTCTCAGTGAATTCAAGATGATGCCACCGATATTAAGAATGAAATAATATGAGTGCATATACCTGCATACTCTTCATTTTCAGTAGAATGATACGGCCTTGTGAGAATATTCTTACTTTATGCCTGTTACCGTAATAAATAATTACTACTTCAAAGGGGAGAACTAAGAAATACTCCGAGGAGAATAACTTACCTGGCTAGCTCAGCAGGACGGCGTTATAAGAATAGACCACAAGTTGTGGATTAAATCGACACATTTGCATACACAAAAGGCATTTAATCCGATTAAACAGTGTCCCATTGGACGATTAACACAAAATAAGAACAGATTAACATAATTCAAACAAGATTATCACCATAATTAACATGATTCACAGATTACAACGATAGTTGGTCCATGAATATAACTATCAGCGCAACGAAGCGACCTATTTAACACGATAGTCCATCTCTCCGGCCGAAAGAAACAGAACTACGCCGATCCACACGCTCGTAGCTGCGTCTAGGGTGCAGCTCCGAGTAGGACAACACAGTGTTACCATAGGGAGTAATACATAATAGTACACACAGGCAGGTTAGGCATATGAGGATATGACAGCCTCAAAAAAAATCTGTAAAAAAAAAGATTCCTTACTCTAAGTAAATACAATAGCTTCTATGCTGGCATAATAGATTGCGCTTCCAATACATACTAACACTTTCAATTGAGGGGTATGAATTTTTTTTTTGTGTGGCAAACATCACACATACATTTTTAGATTAGGTACCCAAAAATTACAATGAAAAACTAGCTGAAATCTAGGTACCTACTTGTATAATTGAGGAGCTTGGAATCAAAACTCACTTTTGACACCAAAAATCGATATACGTTTTTTTCGGATTCGGATACTTCTTCAATTTCTCTATCACCCTACAGAATCCATTTTTCCGAATTCGGCCCCAGGTCTTCACAATGTATTTTCAAAGTCGCATGGCAGTCTACAAAGCCAAAATAATCAAATTGCAACTTCGGAAGCATATTCTGATCGTGAAAATTGCGAAAATGGTCGTTTTGAATTTGGAAGTTGTGCAACTGAGGAGGTAAAAAATTGGCAGTATTGAGCGCTCAAAACTTTTAAAGCTCTCTGGAGGCGGAACAAAATACTCTAAAGAAAAATTAGGTCGAGGAAAATTGTAGAGAATTAAATTTCCAATCGACATACTGTCGTTAATTTTTTTCTAGGGTGCTTACTTTTAGATATATTTGCAAAAGAAAGTATAATTTTTGAAAAAATTCAGCGCTGAAAACTTTTAAAGCTCTCTGGAGGCGGAACGAAGCATTCTACGGAAAAATTAAATCGAGGAAAATTGTAGAGAATTAAATTTCCAGTCGACACTAATGTCGTTAGTTTTCTTCTAGGAGGCTTATTTTTCGATATATTTGCAAAAGAAAGTAAAACTACCCCACCTTGGAATCAAAACTCACTTTTGCCAAACTTGATAGCCATACCGCAACGATATGGCAACTTGAAAAAAAAAAATTCTCATGGAATCCTATTTAGTAATCTTACTCAAGAGCTCGACACACTTTGTGGCGTTTTTTTCATCAACGCACTAGGCGAAATCAGTTATTATCGATTTTCTCGAAACTTTGTCAGATGGCAAAAGTGAGTTTTGATTCCAAGCTCCTCAATTATTATACTTGAGTAGCGTTATGATCAATAAGAATCAATCCTCTTTTCTTTGCTGGTTGTGCCAAAAATGAACATTTTTAACCCATCATTTTCTTCAAATCGGCAGCTTCAAGTCACTCTGAAAATTTTGAAATAGAAAGCGACCAAATTGCCAGTTGAATTCTCAAAATAAAAAAAATTTGGTCAGATGGTTAAAATGTCTCATTTTGATGACCATATAATTTCGAATATTTCCCTCGCTTAGATTACCATTCTGGAGTTTTTGATTTTTGAGAAATTTCAATTCAATTTTGAATTTCAGTTACAAATTTTGAATTAAGTTAGAATATCTCAAAAAATAAAAATGCTATGCGGGTGTTTGATGTAGGGGCCATGAAATAAATTATAAACGTAAATTTAAAAATAGCATTACGTAGATAAAGGGTGCAAAAACATATTACTAAGGATAGAATGTTGTCAGTGAAATATGTAGTGCATGGTATTGTCTCAGTGAATTCAAGATGACGTCACCGATATAACAAAAATGCAATATGAGCATAGGTAACTTATTCATTTTTAGTAGAATGTATGGTCTCAAAAAATCTGTAGAAATAACGATTACTTGAAATGCGTACTAGATTCCCTTCGCGCGATGGGAAAACTTTCAAATAGGAGTGAAATAGCTTGAATAATGTTGCGTAGACAATCAGATGGTATTTATCCATTATTAAAAACGTCATACCTGAGTAGTCTTTATGAATTTTTCATTGCCTTTTCAAAGTTGAGCTACTTCTATGGGTTCGCTTTCACCTCCATAAGTATCATACAGAGAAGGGTGATGTTTGAAATTCTCTTCTATGGGAAAATATGTATTTCTCTTAGGACTATAATTTTACTCTTCATAGTAAAAATTTTTCTACCATATTTTTGCGAAAGACAAAACTTTAAAAAAAAGTCGTCAACTTTACAATTTTTCCCAGCTTTAAGTACATATGTATTGGAAAACCTTGTCTACGTTTACTTTTTTCCCTTATTGAAAAAGGTTTCTCTGTAGGCTATCAACTCTCCATAAACGATAACCTAAGGTCATTGATCTGCCCGTCATTCAGGCTTTTTAAGGCCGTCTGGCCTCCTAAGGGCATTGACCAGTCTATCTTATCTTCTCAAGGCGTTTACCTCTCTGTCTGGCCTCCGAAGGTCATTGATCTGTCTGTCAGGCTTCTCTCACAAGTCTTCTGGCTTCCAATCTGTGAAGTAATTTCATGTTTGATCATGTAATCAACCTAAACTTATTGATGTTGAAATAAACATTTGAATACGAGTAGCATTGAGCATTAAAAGCAACCAATAAGCAAAAAGCAATGAAAAAACTCTCTCGCAATCAGCGAATTTTCACTCCCTTCATATATTTCTTCGAGTGATAAAAATTGAAGTGATCATCAGCATTACATTTTTTTCAATCTCTTTCCAGTATTCCAGTTCTCGTTCTCATGAAAACGATTTTTTTGTCAAACCTATCCAGTAGGGTGCGTCAAAAGAACAATAGAAAACACTTTTTTTTTAAATTTTGGTAGCTTACCCCCTAAAAGTGTTCCATTTGATCAAAAAATACTACATACAAAATTTCAGTTCGAAAAAATTATATTTACAGGTCGCGCACGAGAGTTGAATGTTGAGAAGGTGCGAGCGCGTCGAGCGGAAATTTTCCACGGTTGCGCGGTGGAGAATGCAGCGTTGCGTTCCCTCGTAAGATCAAAGCAGTTTTATAAAACGTTATCCCCTCTGCAATGAATGATAACATAGATAAGTAAGCCTAGTCATTGGGAAGGATTTCTAAGATATTAATAATGAAGATTCAATAACAATTTTTCAATTCCGAAGCTGATCATAGGTGAAAATAATTATGAAAGTTTTGAAAAGTAAATAAAAAAGTATGATTTTCAGGTTGTATCATTCTATTTTAATCGACAATTGTAGGAAAAAAATGTATGGGATAAATTTACGTTGAAATGTGAATATTTTATGAGATGAAACACTTCAAGTTTATGTTTTATCGACTATTATTAATTTTAAAGATGTTACTTAGTGAAAATGTACTGTTTCAGTTTCTAAATTCCATAATTTGAGTTCAAATGAATTCTAGATCCGAAAAATCATGATCAATATTTTTTTATAGTTGTTTTAAAAATCCAAGAAAGGTTAGTACCACTTGATAAGTTGTAGTGGTGATGCCGCTCTCGTTATAGTTGCGCAAAATCAACCTCCGTAAGCTACGTTGCGTTTCCCGCGGCGCCGTCGTGGGAAATATTGTGCTTGCGTGCGCTCGCCGCTCTCAACATTCAACGCTTTTGCGCGACCTCTAAATATTAATATTTTCCAACAAAAATTTTAGGGTGTTATTTTTTCATCAAATGGAACAACATTAGCGGGTAAGACCTCAAGATTTCAAAAAAAATGTAACATGACGCACCCTACTATCCAGCTTCGACCTCTCAACAACTAAACATTTTTCGTGATATTCATTTTTTTTTTAAAAGACATTGGTACATTTCAAAATAAATCAACCCAACAATTTTTTAATAATTATGATGCCAACGAAATTGTTCAATTATTGGTTTCTTCAATACATATATGAGAATTAACCCGTTATAAATTCAAAACTTGTAGTCATGTCAGTTTCCTGTATCATACGAGTATGTTTTGTTTTGAAATTTTCAAGTCGTATTCCTTGCCCATAAGGTTATGGATTCTGATTTGTAAAAAAAATTAAGCCTGTATGTCGTAGTCCTGCTTTTAGCTTCTGGACCATAATGATGTATGTATCTCTACAGAAAAAAGAAAACTTACCATTTTCAATTCATCTAAACATCTAATGAAAAACTACTATGTTTGGATTTTATTATTCCCTTCAATTGTAGATATACCAGAAACGCATATTTTTAACCCGTAGTTTTCATTAAATCGACAATTTCGTGTCTCTAGAATTTGGGAAAAATACGAAACTCAGAATATTTTGAAATTAAAAGAGCTCAAATCGCCAGTTGCATTCTCAAAGAAATAAAATCTGGGCAAATGGTTAAAATGTCTCATTTTGAAGACCATCAAATTTCGAATATTTCTCTCGCTTACGTTACCCCTCTTAGAGTTTCTGATTTTTGAGAAATTTCAATTCAAAATTTTGAATTTCAGTTACGAATTTTGAATTAAGAATATCTCAAAAGTTGAAAATGCTAGGCAGGGTGCTTGATGGGAGCCTACATTTTTTCACCTACCTACTCCTCCCATACATTTCGTTCTATGAAAAAATTTTTCTCTTTAGGCTGCTGTACCTATTCAAAACAATATAATAGATAAGCGTATTGCGACTTGCAAGCTCAGCATCTATGATGTGAGTAAGTTTTCTTGAAGAAAAAATACATAGGTAAGCAAAAACTAAAAAAAAAAGTGATTAAGAAGTAATAGAATTTGTAAGCAGAACGTGAATTGTCTTACAAATCTCTTGCTAATTCACTGTTTTAGATTTGCTGATCACAGGATGGTAGATACTGATACCCAACTTCGAAATAATTATATCAACAGATTTTAATTATAAAATTGAAATGTGTACGGTATTATAATTGTTAGCCTACACAATCATTTTTATTTACCAAAGACACCGAAATATAGAGCCCTTTTATGATAATTTTCAAAAGACAAAACTTCAAAATAGAAAAAGAACAGCTCATCGCTTTTTCTGATACTGTTTATATGTAAGTAATGGAATCGCTTCATATCCCTTGTATACTTTCGCGCGGATAGTGACTTTAGAAAAAGGCGATCAGCTTTTGGAAAGTCGATATCCGGCTAATCGAACTAAGTTTTTTACTTTGAGCAAATCGTTTCGAACGAATCAGTCACGAGTTTTCTGAAAGATTGAGTGATTCAGTCCGAAGTTTCGACATGGTTTCTGACAAAATCCTATTTGGTAACAATAGAGCCTGGGAAAAAACGCTGATTTCTGGATCCCTTCGTGTTTGCAGTGTATTTTCTTCGAAATTTTTTGGCAATAATGATGTCAAGATATAGAAAGGTAGGTATCATTTCAGAAACTAGAGAGTTAGATATTTTGGAGTAGGTACAGTGGTACCGATTTTTAAAATTTTTCATGTATTTCCCATTTCAAAAATTCGAATTAAATTGGGTGATGAAAAATCGAACATAATTTAATCGAGAAATCCTACCTATATCACCATATTTTTCCATGGTGAATTCACAAAGCCAAAGTTGGTACCTTACCTTGTAAAAGCTACCTTCCTTGGATGTTGAAAGTTGGAAAAAATGTAAGAGCAACCAATAATCTATTGGTACATAGGTACATAATATCGCACCTCGGGAGTAATAAGGTCACATCTCAAAAAAAATTGATTTTGATGTTTTTGCATTTTTGGGGTTTGTATGACCCCCCTCAACCAAAAATTACACTTTGAGTTGGGTAAATTATCTAGATCTTGTAAAAAACAATGGCTTAACTCAAAATCTCAACAACATTGCAAGTTGTTTGGAGTTATAAGGGTACATCTCAAAAAACTCCCCCTTTTTTGAGCAAATTTCGTATACACAAAGTGTAAACAAATAGTGCTGATTGTTTTGAATGTTTGTCAGTTAGAAATAGCCACAAGGAGTGCATTTTTTATTGGTTTGTACCAAATGGAAACATTTTTTTAAATTGATCACTTTTCAGAAAAATGAATTTGCACATATCATGAAATTTTAGTTTTTTGAAGAAAACTCAAAAACTAAGCACTCTAGAAAAAAACTAACGACTGTACGTCGATTGGAAATTTAATTCTCTACAAATTTGTGGTAATGAAATTTTTTTTGGACGCTTCCTTCGCCTCCACATCAACTTTAATGAAAGGTTGTAACTCAAAATGTTTTCCAAACATTGAAATATTTCCTCTTTAAGATTTTATTTTTCAAAGTGTCCTTATGCTAAATGAAGGTAGGATACCAGATCTTTAAAATAAGGTGCATTCATTCCTCACAATTGATTATAAGTTGATGAAAATAATGAATCAAGTTTTTTAAAAAAAGAAAATCACTCTCCTGTAAAATTTCACTTTTTTGAGATGTGACCTTATTGCTCCCGAGGTGCGATATTATGCAAAGCAAAAACACTCTTGCAATCAGATGTAGGTACTTAACTGGGCAATTATTTTTGTTAGGCAGATAATCTGGTTAGTTTTGCTTTCCAATTCTTCCTAAATTGTGGAAGGATACTAATTTTTTCTTGAATTTTTTCGAATGAGTCTCAAAATTCTTGCTCGATACTTGGAGAACTAAAAGTCCTTAACCAATTCAAGTCTTCCTATTGTTTGGATGCCTCCACATTTACTCCAGTATGGTTAAATATTAAATCATCATTGTACACTTTGGATACTATTTAAAACAAGCTGAAGAGTTCAAGGTGCTTTCGTTTCTTGATTGCACTGTTTTCTTTATTTTTTTTCAATTAACAAAAATGCGTGTAGTGCCTACTTGAAGGCATACCAATGAAATGTTTCAAATATGGTTTTTTTCATTACTTAGTACTTACCTACATGAAAACCCGTTATTAATTCAGTAGATATATTTTGTTTTAAAATTCACATATGTAGGTACCTAGATTCTGATTTATATAAAAAGATTGAAAAAATAGCCTGTCGTAGTCCTGCTTCTAGCCTCGCTGGACCATAATGATGTGTATCGATGCTGAGAAAAGAAAACTTACCATTTTCAGTTCATCTAATGAAAAACTGTACAGCTCTCGAATCTATTGATTCTCTACTTTGTATACCTACAACATACTTCTATACATAGATAGCATCATGATCAATAATGATCAATCCTCTTTTTCGTGCTGGTTGTGTCAAAAATGAATATTTTTTAGGCAATGGCACCAGAAACGAATATTTTTAACCCATAATTTCATATAAATCGGCAGGCACCTTCGCGTCTCTAGAATTTGGGATAAATGTGAAATTCAAAAAATTTTACGCATCCTCTGTGAGTTTGGCTTCTGATTTGAGAAACGCTGCTTTTAATCGTAAGAGTTCTACTTCTAATTCTCGAACCTCAGAACTGGTTACGACGTCCAGGATACCATTTTTTTCTTCTAACTGGTGTTCTTCTGATACACTGTTTCTGAACTCTGCAATCGCAAACTCAAAGTTGGAAATTGCCAGTTGATTCTCAAAGAAAAACAGATCTGGACAGAATGAAATAAACAAAGTAAACAAAACGAAAGAAACAAAACTAAAAACACTTATATCATAATGAGAGCAGTCTTTTCAGAGCATACTTACGAGTTGAACTCCTTGAGATCATTTCGCGTGACTTTGCTTATGATCTAATGACTTGAAGGTACATACAAAAAAAAAAAAAAAAAATTACTGCACCTTTATACAGGTTCTTCTTCCGAACTGTATTTTTTGAAGAATATCACCCAAGGTCGGTCTGGTTTCCCGTCTGACATCCTAAGGGCCCAGTCTATCAGGCTTCCAAAGGCGTTTTGGCTTCTAATCTGTGAAGTAATTTCACGTGTGATCATACACTCAACCCATTAATGGTTGATGAAAAAAAAAATAAACTATTGAATACGAGTAGCCTTAAGCATTAAAAGCAAAAAGCAATGAAGAAACTTTCTTGCAATCAGTGAAAAAAATCGCCGATTTTTAGATAGATCTTCCGAAAAGTATCGCATCACTTTTTAAACCGGAGAGATATTTTGGAATACAGTGATGCTGATTTTTTTTTCAATCTTGTCCATTTCAAAAACAAAAATCCAAATTAGCTTGATAAGTTCGACTATTTTTATAATTTTTTTTGAAAAATTGGAAACAATCAATAGATAAATTCATCTACTGATTCAATTTAATGGTGAGGAAAAATCGAACATATCTTAATCGAAAAATCGTCTCACCACATTTTATCTGTTGAATTCACAAAGCCATAATAGGTGCCTTGTAAAACTTGAAAGCCGCATGATAAAAATTTAAAAGCAACCAATAAGCTATTGATACATATGTACCTCTACCTAGATAAGCAAAGCAAAAACACTCTTGCAATCAGATGTACTTACCAAATGAAGTGAGTAGAGTGTAGCAATTGAAATTACACATGATACATATTTTTACTCATCAAAGACACCGAAGTGGAGCCATTTTATGATATTTTTTTAGAGACATGGGGAAATTTGGGTACGTGTACTTTTCCCCCTTCTTGAAAAAAGGTCCTCTGTAGGCTCTTAACTCTCCGTAAACGAATATTTTCCCAAAAAACGAAACTTGAAAAAGAATTTACCACCAACCTGGCAATTCACCCCACCTCATCCTGTTTTCTTGGGAGAACTCGGGGACATTAACTTATCCTCCTCGTTCCCTCCATTGGTCCGATTCTCTTGAAAAAAAATATATTTTCAAGTTCTTTGTTCTTTATAAATAATAATGCAGCACCTATTTCTCCAGCATTATTAATTGTTGAAAAGTTATGGAGGTCTGAAACATGCAAAACCACTGCAGAAAAAATTTGTTTCCTTTGAAATAGGTACAAGTGGTCCAAAGTTTTAGAAGAATACAAATTTTTTCTTGAAATTTTTAAATACCTAATCATCAAAATTCTCGCTCTATATACTCGTAGAACTAAAACTCCTTAACCAATTCTCATCTCCCTATTGTTTGGAAGCCTCCAAGTACACTTGAGTATTGTTAAACTGAATCACAAATCATAATTGTACTAAGTATTTGGATACGATTTAAAACAAGCTGAACTGCTCACCGATATTACAAATGAAATATGAGAGCCTCATACCTATTCTTCATTTTCAGTAGAATGTATGGCCTCAAAAAATCTGTAAAAAAAAGATTCCTTACTCTAAATAGGTGTACAATAAATATGTTCGATTTATCTAATTCCGGTTATGTTATGATCAATAAGAATCAATCCTCTTTTTTCTTTACTGGTTGTGCCAAAAATGAACATTTTTAACCCATAATTTTCTTTAAATCGGCAGCTTCACGTCTCTAGAATTGAAAACGAATGCGATTCTCGGAAAATGTTGAAATTGAAACTGCCCAAATTGCCAGTTGGACTCTCAAAGAAAAAAAATCTGGGCAGATGGTTAAAATGTCTCCAAAAGTTGAAAACGCTAGACAGGTGCTTGATGTAGGTCTACAATCATTTCAACTACCCCCCCCCCCCCCATTATGTGGTTGCTTCGATGTGAGGGCTATGAAATGAATTAAAAACGTAAATTAAAAAAATCATTAGGTAAAGGGCGCTAAAACATAATTATGATGGCATGTGTGACTGAAATAGTGCTTGCAAGCACTTTCACTTGTCTCAGCGAACTCAAAATGACGTCACAGATACACGTATGAAATATGAGAGCCTATTCTTTATTTTCAGTAGAATGTATGGCCTCAAAAAATCTGTAAAAAAAAAAGATTCCTTACTCTAAACAGGTGTACTATAAATATGTTCGAAACTGATGTAATCGGATTAGCGCTCGGTGGCAATAAAATTGCCAAAAATTCGGGTAAAAGTTGGCAAAATCTCCACCAATGAAAACGCTTTATTTAATAGCCAACTCAATTTAAAATTTCGTATTTCAGTTAAAAATTTTGAATAAGGATATTTTCTCGAAAGCTGAAAATTCTAGACAGGTGCTTAATGTTGGTCTACATTTATTTCAACTAACCCCCCCCCCCCACAAATCGTTCTGTTCTCAAAAACGAAAAATGCTTGGCAGATTTTTAAGAGATTCGGTGTTGACCAATGACCATTGTCATCGTGATACCAGACCACTTCTGTTTTACTGAGAGGTTGAAAATTAGGAAATCTTCAGCTTTTTGAATCAATTCGTGTTCGAAATACATTTTCTTCTGGAAATTTTCGCATTATTGATCCCAAAACATCGAAAGATATATTTATCTACTTGATTCAATTTAATGGCGATAAAAAATTGAACATACTAGGTACTTCATTTTCATCGCGAAATGAAAAATTGAGAAATCATATTACCTACATATCATTATCTACATTTTCAAAGTAAGTATCTTGCAAAAGTACCTTGTTAAGGCTACCTTGAATGTTGAAAGTTTGGAAAAATTTGAAAGCAACCAATAAGCTATATTGATAGCCTACATACATACATACATCAGCAAAGCAAAGCAAAACCTGTCTTGGAATCAGGAGTTTGTGTTGGATATAGGTAATTTGATGTTCGGTGCTGTGGTTGTCTATTAAAATGTGTATTGTATGGTGGTATTTTGAAATCATCTAATCCATCTTGTATGTTTTCATGTTTTAGGTGAGTACCTTCCAACAAATTATCGTAGCAAACTACCCATCTACATAGTTGTTTAAGAATACTGCGCTTGTAGGAATGCTCCGAGGTGAGTTGTTTTCCAATTCACGCTTCCAGTTGCCTTCCTATTCGCCAAATTTATAGAATTGAACATGCATATTTTTGTTGGATAAAATTGGAATGCTTTTTGACCCGATCACTCTGTGAGATTTTCCATTGAAAATCAGCTTTACGGGAATATGAGGTAAATGACCCCGTTGCTTTTTTTGCTTTCTGTTCTTTTTCATTAGATTTCAGTCGCTTTCTTTTATTTTCAAGGTAGATCGCTTTTGTTGCAGAATTGGTTTCGTTCATCTTCTCAAAAGTTACAATATGATTGATTATTTTTTTGGACCCGAGAACGTCTTCAGATAATTCTTGAATTGTAGGGATTTTTTTAAATTTTTTGTGTAATCATTTTAGTAATTTGCTTGTCTTTAAGAGTTGAAAAACGTATACCTACTTGAATATTTCCCTCGCTTACGTTACCCCTCTTAAAGTTTCTGATTTTTGAGAAATTTCAATTTCAATTCGAAATTTCGAATTTCAGTGACATATTTTGAATAAAAATATCTCAGAAATTGAAAATACTGAGTAGGCAGGTGCTTGATATTGGACTACATTTTATCTCATCCACTCCTCCCTTACATCTCGATAATTCTCAAAATTCTCGCTCTATACTCGAATAACTAAAACTCCTTAACCAATTCTGATCTACCTATTGTTTGGGACCCTCCATGTATAGGTACACTTACATATGGTTAAATTAAATCATCATTGTGCTATTTAGATACGATTTAAAACAAGCCAAAATGCTCAAGGTGTTTTCGTTTCTTGATGGCACGGTTTTCTCGATTTTTTTTCAATAATAATGTTTCACTGTTGAAAAAAGAAAACTTACCATTTTCAATTCATCTAGTGGAAAACTATCTCGTTGCAGTATTTTGAAGTATGTAGTTGACATTTGAAGAAAAAATTAACATCTATGTAGCATGAAGCAATAAAAGCAACCAATTAGCAAGAAGCAAATGCACAAAATTTCTTTGCAATCACTCTACGGTTTTTGATTTTTGAGAAATTTCATATCGAAATTTTGAATTTTATTAACAAATTTTGAATACCTACGAATATCTCAAAAAATAAAAATGCTACCTATGTAGGTGCTTGATGTGTAGGCTATGAAATGAAAAAACGGAAAATTTAAAAAAATGTGAGATAAAGGGTGTAAAAATATATTATTGTACGATGGACGATGGCATGTGTGACTGAAATAGTGCTTGAAATTGTCTCAGTGAATTCAAGATGACGTCACCGATAGTAAGAATGAAATATGAGTGCATACTCATCTTCATTCTCAGTAGAATTATACGGCCAAAAAGAAATCTGTAAAAAAAAGATTCCTTACTCTAAATAGGTATATCTATAAATTATACTGTATTCGATTGCGTCAGAATCAATCCTCTTTTCTGTGCTGGTTGTGCCAAAATCGAATATTTTTTAGTAAATTGCACCACAAACGAATATTTTTAAACTAAGTTTTTTTTTTAAATCGAAACCTTCACGTCTCTAGAATTTAGAAAAAATGCGATACTCGGAAAATTTTGAAATTGAAAGGGCCCAAAATTCCAATTGAATTCTGAAAGAAAAAAAATCTGGACAGGTGGTTAAAATGTCTCATTTTGAAGACTATCAAGTTTCGAATACTTCCCTCGCTGACGTTACCCTTCTGGTGTTTTTGATTTTTGAGAAATTCCAATTCAAAATTCTTTAATTGCAGTTACAAATTTTGAATAAGAATATCTCAAAAATAAAAACGCTATGCGGGTGCTTGACGTAGGGGCTAGGAAATAAAATAATGACGTGAATTAAAAAAAAATATTACCTACCTAGATAAATGGTGCAAAAATATACGACGCTGGAACGTGTGACTGAAATAAGTACCTAGTGCTTGGTATTGTCTCAGTGAATTCAAGATGACGCGTGACGTCACCGATATAACGAATGAAATATGAGTACTTATTCTTCATTTTCAGTGTAATATATGGCCTCAAAAAATCTGTAGAAATAACGATTTCTTCAAGTTTTGAAATGGATTCCCTTTGTGATAATGAAGACCATTCAAATGGGAGTGAAATAGCTTGAATAGGTACATACCTAAGGCTTTCTAGACAATCGGATGGTATTTTTCCATTATTGAAAACGTCATAATTTTTATGAATTTTTCATTGCCTTTTCGAAGTTGAGCTACTTATATGAGTTTGATTTCAGCTCCTGAAGTACCTCCGAGTACCTCTATTATACAGTGTATAGTGTGATGTTTAAATTTCTCTTCTATGGGAAAAATATGTATTTCTCTTGAGGCTATAACACTCTCCATTGTAAAAATTTTACTTTCGTAAGTATTTTTTCAAAAAACAAAGCTTCAAAAAAAAAACTCAACTTCACAATTCTTCCCAGCTTCATTTTTATTGGAAAACCTTGTCAAAACCTTGTCTTGAAGAGGGATTCTCTGTGGGCTATCAAACTATTCATAAACGATTACCCAAGGTCAATGATCTAAATGCCGTCTGGTCTCCTAAAGTGAATGACCGGTCTGTCATGGTTTCCTATCTGGTCTCCTAAGAGCATTATGACCAGTCTATCTAGCTTCTCAAGGCTGTTTGGTTCTCTGCCTGGCCTTGGAAGGTCATTAACCTGTCTGTCAGGCTTCTCAAGGCCTTCTGGTTTCCAATCTGTGAAGTAATTTTATGTTTAATCATGCAATCAACCCATTAATGTTTGATGAAGAAAATTAACTTCTGAATACGGGTAGTACTTATTGAGCATTATAAGCAACCAATAAGCAAAAAGCAATGAAAAAACTCTCTTGCAATCAGTGGGAAAAAAATCCCTGATTTTAATATGGTGTCATCAAATATGTTCCGTACGATTTTTTTTTCAATATTGCCCATTTCAGCAAAAAAAATACAAATTAGCGTGATAAGTTCGACTATTTTTCTAATTTTTTTGAAAAATTGGCAACAATCAATATGTGACCCGTTCTGGGACAAGGGGCCACAAGTGAGATTTTTTATTTTCGATTTTTTGGCCATTTTGAAAACTAGACATCCTTCCGAGTCGAATGAGACCAATCCCAGCCTCCTAGTCTATTTTTTCCACTTTTTTCATATCTTGAAGTTGCAGAATTCAAAAACGAGTTTTTGAGAAAAACGCATTTTAAAGAAAAAAACATGAAAACTGACAATTAGAATTTTTTCTAACACAAAATCATTAAAAAATGATTACAAAATGTTTTTCTTAGTTGATAAAATCTTTTTTAATTGAAAAAATACTATTTTTTTAGCAAAAATAAAATGTCAAATTGATTTTTAAAAAAATGAAAAAATAGGTAAAAAAAAACAATTTTTTTCATTGGATTTTTTTTAGCCTCGAAATTTTACAAAAAAATTAACAATCAACACTTTTGAGTGTTAATCAGACATTTTTAATCGAGAAAAACGAATAAAAAATGGGTAAAAAACATTGACAACTATCAAAAAATAAATTCATTTACTGATACAATTTAATTGTGACGAAAAATCGAACATATGTGAGGGCGCATACGGAAAGGGACCTTATGATCAAAAAATCAATTTTTTATTTCTTCGCCAAATTTTTGTAGGGACTCTTCAAAAATCGAGTAGAACTCTCCATAGGCCCCAATTTTTATTATTTCATTGTTTTTTTTTACTTTTAAGCGAAGCATGCATACATTTATTATTCATAAAAGTTGAAAAATGACGCAAAAAATTTGAAAAAAGACGTAAAAACGGGTAAAAAAATGAAAATTTTACAAAAACTCGTGACGTTAATAAGACATGAGTGGAAAAAATCATTAAAAAAATTTTCCGATAGCGGAACTCGAATCGAAGACTTTCGGCAAGGTACATACACCTAGCCACCGGTATCGATTTACGAAATGTACTTTTTAACAATAGATATATAACTAACTTTAATGTGAAACTATATAAAAAACACAAGTTGAACCGAAAAACACTGCCACAATCAGCAGCAAACGATTTTTATCAAAACTAATACCCTAAAATTCTTGATAATATCAACAGAATTGCTCACTTTATTAACTTTGTAGTGCCTAATTTGGCCAGTACAGGTCGTTGGAGGGTTGTGTGAATGTGTGATAATGTATAGGACCTTCGAAGTTGGAATAGCCATATGTACATAATCGTACCTTAAAACAAGGGAAATAACGCAAAACTTTAAACCCTCCTCTTGTGAAATTTTACTCTTGGTCGTTAGGTCCCTTTCCGTATGCGCCCTCACATATCTTAATCGAAAAATTGTTTCACCACATTTTACCTATTGAATTTACAAAGCCAAATAAGTGCCTTGTGAAAGCTGCATTCCTTGGAATGTTGAAAGTTGGTAAACATTTAAAAGGAACCAATAAGCTATTGGTACATGGCTACATCCTGCATAAGCAAATCAAAATCATTCTTGCAATCAGGTACTACGAGTACTTGCCTGAGTCTGTATGACGTCGTCGGCAATCTTTTTTCTTGAATTGTTTAGAATTAACCAATTCTAATCCCCCTATTATTGGGGAGCCTCCACCTACACACCCGTATGGTTAAATTAAATCATCATTGTACAAATACACTTGCATACGATTTAAGATACGCTGAAATGCTCAAGACGTGTTTTCGTTTCTTGATGGCACTGTTTTCTCGATTATTTTCAATCAAAATTGCACGTACTACCTATATACTTACCTACTCGAAATAATGCTAAAGAAATGTTTCAAATGATTTTTTCACTACCTAACTTACATATAAAGAACCCGTGAACAATTCATAACCAGTAGTCACGTGAGTTTCCTGTTTTCGTGGTGTGCTCAATGACTTATGATCAATTGATCAACAATGGTTAATCCTCTTTTCTGTGCTTTTGTGCCAAAAATGATAATTTTTTGTGCAATTGCACCAAAAACAAATATTTTTGCAATTCAACCTGTTATGTTTGAAGAAAAAATGGACATTTTTAAATAGCATTAAGCATTAAAAGCAACCAAATTCGTACATTACATATGTACATATATTATATATGCATACATAGGTAGATACATATAAGCAAAGCAAATCCACTCTTGCAATAAGTTAGATTAAAGCCTCTTGCTTAAATTCTGGAAGGGTACAAATTTTTCCTTGTTTTTTTTTTTTTTTTTTTTTTTGAATGATCATCAATAGCGCTTGGGTCAGAATTTTCCCACGACAACACCGTGGGAAAAACTTGAGCGTCGGGGTGAAAAATTTAAAATTCAAAATTTTACTGTGGGAGCTAAACTTGAAATCTCAGCTGAAATTTTAATGGTGTGGTTCTTGGGCTGGGAGCTACCACTTGTTCGGTACATGAGTGCACTAATCTTCTCTTCGTTGAATTTAGCCGCAGGGTGAGGAACAATTATGGGTTTTGTGTAACCATATTATAAAATTGGTGAATGGATTTTTGCATTCGAGGATTTTTTGAATTAGTTGCATGCGTGTTGAGTATTTTTTGGAAGAATCCGATGTGGTAAATGTGCTTGCAGTAATTGTTCTTTGCGTGTATAGTAATCGAATCAATTCTCAATGATCCGAAGCACTCTGGATAGTTCCATACGATATTCGTGATTTCGGACATCCTCATTTTTATTCTAATCTCCCTATGGTTTGTGAGCCTCCATCCTCACTTTATAGTGTGGTTAAATTAAATCGTATTCGCACAATTTGCGGATACGATTTACGAGTAAAACAAACTGAAATGCTCAAGGTGTTTTCGTTTCTTGATGGCATTGTTTTTCTTGATTTTTTTTTCAACCATGATGTACCTATCACTTATGAAAAAAGAAAACTTACTTAGGGTGATGTATCAGCTTTTGTGTATACATTAACTAATTTGTTGATGTACAAATCAAGCTCGTCAATAATAATCACGAGTTTCCGGTTATAGTTCTCGTGAATTAATGATATTATAATCTATGAATTTCTGATCCATATTATTTTCAAAAGTTGGACTGACTTCTAATATGGAGTTGTATCATTGAATTGCTTTCTCGACCTGTTTGTGCATCCTATCTGTGAGTTCATTTACGAAGTTCTTCATGTCTGCATCGACTAGGATTCTCATTTATGAAAAAATTAAGCCTGTAGTAGTCCTGCTTCTAGCTTCTGGACCATAATGATGTATCGCTACCGAAAAAAGAAAAATTACCATTTTCAAATCATCTAATGAAAAACTACTAGTGCCTGCGTCTCGCGTCTCTAGAATTTGGGAAAAATGTGGAACTCAGAAAATTTTGAAATTAAAATAGAAAAAAATGAAACTTCGAAAAAGAACGTAGGGTACCACTAACATGGCAATTTTCCACACCTCATCTTGGTTCCTTGGAAAAGGTTGGACAGTGGACACATTCAATGATGTATCACTGCTGAAAAAAGAAAACTTACCATTTTGGAATAGGTGCTGTATTCAACTCACTTAGCGTCGTGGAATACGATGTATGCTGGGGTTTTACTGAATAAATTTTGCGTAATGTTTGTGCAGGGCTTCTGTAGGCAGTCGCCTTTTATAACGTCAAGTACTCTGACGCTTCCCTAAGTTCAGAAGAAAACTTCAAGCTCCTATCGAGGTTCCTCACTGAGTATATTTATATGATCGCCTGATTTTTGATTTGATCTTCACACAGGACGTTTCTAGTTGTCAAGAGCCTAACTTATTGTTCGCGTAGACATCCTGTTTCAGATTCGAGCCTTTGATGGCACAGTTTTCTTGATTTTTTTCAATCATGATGTATCACTGCTGAAAAAAGAAAACTTACCATTTTGGAATGTACTTGTAATACTAATTATACACAGATGAAAATGTCTGCCTATTTTGAATGGTTTTTCTTTTTTTTCCTTATATTTTTTCCCCTATACCACCCGTTCTAATCTGGTTATGATAATTTTTAAAAGACAAAACTTCAAAATTGAAAAAAAAACAACTCATCGCTTTTTTCTCATATTTTTTCCTCAATTATCAATAACGATGTGTTTTTCCCGTTGCATTTTTTCAAAAAACGAAACTTGTAAAAGAACTTACCGTCAACTTGGCAATTTCTTCACCTAATGTATGTATTACTTGCATAAATGGATTGAATGGTTTTTCTTATTTTTCCTTGTATTTTTTCCCAACACCCGTTCTAATCTGGTTATGATAATTTTTAAAGACAAAACTTAAAAAAAAAAAAAAAACAGCTCATCCTGTTTTTTTTCATGTTTTTTCCTTAATTAAGTATCCACAAACGTGATTTCCTGTGGATTTTTTCAAAAAATTAAACTAGTAACAGAACTTACCATCAACCTAGCAATTTCTCCATGGAAAAGCTTGGGTACATTTACTTCTCCTCCTCGTTCCTCCCATTGGTCCGGTTCTCTTGGAAACAATTTTTTTCAAGTGCTTTGTACATGTACTTACTTTCTAATAGTGCAACACATATTCCTCCAGCATGATTAGTTGAAAAGTTATAGAGGTTTGAAACATGCAAAATCACTGTAGAAAAAATTTTGTTTCCTTTGAAATAATTAGTCAAAAGTTCTTGAAGGATATACATTTTTTCTTGAATTTTTTTATGGATTATCCTGAAAATTCTGGCTTTATACTCGAATAACTGAAATTCCTTAACCAATTCTAATCTTCCTATTGTTTGGGAGCTTCCATGTTCACTTTAGTTACCTATCAGCATAGTTAAATTAAATCATCATCCTGCCATTTGGATGATATGATTTAAAACAAGCTGAAATGCTTAAGGTACATATTTTCGTTTCTTGATGGCACGGTTTTCTTGATTTTTTTTTCAATCATGATGTATTACTGCTGAAAAAATGAAACTTATCCACTATGTCTGTGATTGAAGAGAAGAGAAAGGAAAAACACCAAACTTGCTGAAGGATATCGCTTCATTGGACGCGAATCCTCGAACCTAGTGAATCAATTGTGAAAGGCGCAAATAGATGCCGCTTTGCTGGCAGTGGTTGTGTTGATTTTAAAATTTAGAAAAACATCAAAAAAAATCATGCAATCAACCCATTATTGTTTGATGAAAAAAATAAACTTTTGAATACGAGTAGCACTAAGCATTAAAAGCAAAAAGCGCAATGAAGAAACTCTCTTGCAATCAGTGAAAAAAATCGCTGATTTTTATTTTTCGAATATTGATGTTGTCGTTACGGTAATTATCTATGTCGAGATATCGAAAAGTAGGTATCATTTTTGAAACTGGAGAGAAATTTTGGAATGCAGGTGATGCCGATTTTTTTAAAAATATTGCTCGTTTCAAAAACAAAAATCCAAATTAACTTGATAAGTTTGACTATTTTTCTAATTTTTTTGAGAAATTGGCAACAATCAATAAATAATTCATCTACTGATTCAGTTTAAAGGTGACGAAAAATCGTTTCACCACATTTTACCTGTTGACAGTTGAATTCACAAAGCAAAATGGGTAGGTACCTTGTATGTAAAAGCTGCATTCCTTGTTGCTTGAATGTTGAGAGTTGGTAAAAATTTAAAAGCAACCAATAAGCTATTGATACATATTATCCAGATCTACATAAGCAAAGCAAAATTTCTTCTTGAAAAAGGTTTCTCTGTACGCTATCAAACTCTCCCTTAACGATCACCCAAGGTCATTGATCTCAAGGCCGTCTGGCCTCCTGAAGTGAATGACCTGCCTGTCTGGTTTCCTGTCTGCCCTTCTAAGGGCATTGACCGGTCTATCTGGCTTCTAAAGGTCATTTTGCCACTCTTTCTTGCCTCCGAAGGTCATTGACTTGTCTGTCAGGCTTTTCTCAATGCCTTCTGGCTTCCAATCTGTGAAGTAATTTCATATTTAATCATGCAATCGTTAATGTATGATGGAAAAAAAAAACATTTGAATACAAGTAGCATATTAAGCATTAAAAGCAACCAATTAGCAAACAGTAATGAAAAAATTCCCTTGCAGTCAGCGTAAATAATCGCTGATTTTTAGATTAATTCACATTTCGATCATTATTTTCTTCAAATAATTTTCGCATTAATTACCTATGTCGAGATATCGAGAAATAGGCATCAGTTTTGAAACTAGAGAGATATTTTGGAGTACAGTGATGCCGATTTTTTTTTCAAATATTACCCATTTCAAAAATAAAAATCCAAATTAGCTAATAAGTTCGACTATTTTTCTATTTTTTTTTTTTTTTTTTTTTTTGAAAAACTGGCAACGATCAATTAATAAATTCATCTACTGATACAATTCAATGGTGAGCAAAAATCGAACGTATCTATTTTAATCGAAAAATCTTTTCATCATAATATTTTACCTGTTGAATTCACGAAGCAAAATAGGTGCCTTATGAAAAGTACACTCGTCAAAAGTTTGTAAAAATTTAAAAGCAACCAATAATCTATTGGTAAGTACATGTACATGCATATGCAAAGCAAAAACACTCCTGCAATCAGATGTACTTAGGTACTTACGTCGTATACGAGGGATATGTCGGTTTAACTCCATTGTAAAAATTTTACTTTCGTATTCTTTCAAAAAACAAAACTTCAAAAAAAAGCCGTCAGCTTTACAATTCGTCCCGGCTTCAACTATTGGAAAACGTTGTCAAAACATTGCCTACGTTTACTTTTTTCCCTTCTTGAAAAAGGGTTCTCTGTAGGCTATCAAACTCTCCATAAACTTATTTTATGATTCTAACCAGTTCGATCTTTAACAGTGTACAGAAAGCGCCTAGTTCCCTTCTTAAACACACTGCACCTTTAAAACAGCTTCTTCTTCCGAACTGTATTTTTTTGAAGGCTATCACCCAAGGACGTCGATCTCAAGGCCGTCTGGCCTCCTAAGGGCCCAGTCTATCTGGCTTCTCAAGACTGTTTGCCTCTATGTTCGGCCTACAAAGGCCATTGACCTGTCTGTCAGGCTTCTCGACTTTGGAATACAGTGATGCTAATTTTTTTTTCTTCAATATAATTGCTCATTTCAACAACAAAAATACGAATTAGCTTGATAAGTTTGGCTATGTTTCTGATTAAAATTGGCAACTATCAAATAAATAAATTCATCTATCTACTGATTCAATTTAATGGTGACAAAAAATCGGACAGGCCATACTGATATATTAATCGAAAAATAGTTTCACCACATTTTACCTGTTGAATTCACAAAACCAAATAAGTATACCTAGGTAAGGTGCCTTGTGGAAGCTACATTTGTTGAAAGTTGATAAAAATTTAAAATCAACCAATAAGCTATTGGTACATAGCTACATACATATGTACCTCTACCTACATAAGCAAGGCAAAAACACTCTTGCAATCAGATGTACTTACCTGAGTCTATGGCAGACAGAGAATTTCGTTTTGTACTTCTTTGTTAGGTGTGTTTGGAAATTTATACACATTTTTTCTTCAATTTTTTTGAATCATCTTCTAAATTCTCACTCTATACTCGAAGAACTAAAACTCTTCAACCAATTCTAATCTTCCTATTGTTTCAAATTTTGAATATTTCCCTCGCTTGAGTTACCCCTCTTGGAGTTTCTGATTTTTGAGAAATTTCAATTCGAAATTTTGTAATTTCTGTGACTTTTATGAGTATTTTGAATAAGAATATCGCAAAAGTTGAAAATACTGGTCAGGTGCTTGATATTGGCCTATATTTATTTCATCCACTCCTCCCTTACATCTCGTTCTACAGGAAAATATTTCTCTTAGGATGGCAGATACTAAAATTCAAAATAATTATCTACTATACTTACCGATTTTAAATATGAAAATGAAGTGGGTACAGTAGGTATTACAATTAGGTATCCTACAAAATACATATTTTTACTCACCAAAGACACCAAAGTGGAGTGAGTCATTTTATGATATTTTTTAAGAGACATAACTTCAAAACAAACAAATAACCGCTCATATTTTACTGGGGAAATTTGGGTACGTTTACTTTTTCCCCTTCTTGAAAAAGGTCCTCTGTAGGCTCTTAAAACTCTCCATAAACGAATATTTTTCCTCGGTATTTGATTTAAAACAAGCTGAAATGCTCAAGGTGTTTCCGTTTCTTGATGGCACGGTTTTCTCTTTTTTTTTTCTATCATGATGTACGTATCACTGTTGAACAAAAATAACCTACCATTTTCAATACTGTTGTTATAATGCTACTTAAAAGGATCACACATGATTTTTTTATTGAGTTTACTTACTGCTGATCACAGGATGGCAGATACTTTTCTTCAGTGACCTGATTGCAGTATGGCAGATAAGTACTAAAATTCAAAATTACCGTAAGTACAGATTTTAATTACCTATAAGTAAAATTAAAATTCGCACACTTACAGTAAGTGATATTTTTTAAAAGACAAACTTCAAAAAAAAAAACAGCTCGCTTCTTTCCGAAGTTCGTTGTATTCGTTGGGAAAATTTTCTTTTCAATTTCTTTCTATAACAGTGCAATACATACGAGTATTCCTCCAGCATATTGGTTGAAAAGTGATGGAGGATTGAAACACGCAAAATCACTGCTGTAAACATTTTGTTTTGTTAAAAAATAATCCAAAGTTCTTGAAGGATATACATTTTTTCTTGAATTTTTTTGGAATAATTCTCAAAATTCACGCTCTATAGGTACATACTTAGTATACTCGAATAACTAAAACTCCTTGACCAATTCTGATCTCTCTATTGTTTGGGAGCCTCCATGTACACTTACGTAAGGGTTGAATTGAATCATAATCGTGCCATTTGAATACAATTTAAAACAAGCTGAAATGCTCAAGGTGTTTTTCTTTTCTTGATAGCACGGTTTTCTTGATTTTTTTTCAATCATGATGTAACCCTATCACTGTTGAAAAAAGAAAACTTACCAACAGAAAACCAGTTCTTTTCTTTGCCATAAGTTAAGAATTTTTACATCCTTTCCAAGTTGAGCTACTTCTAGGGGTTTGTTTTGAGCTTCATTATAATATGCAATGAAGGGTGATGTTTGAAACTCTCTTCTATGGGGAAATAATGTATTTCTCTTGAGGATATAACTCTCCATAGTAAAAACTTTTCTTCCATATTTTTTCAGAAAACAAATCTTCAAAAAAAAAAACAAAACATCATCAACTTCACAATTTTTCTCGCCTACATTAATCATTGGAAAACCTTGTGGACGTTTACTTTTTGCCCTTCTTGAAAAAAGGGTTCTCTGTAGGCTCCTAGGCTCTTAATAAACGAGCACCCAAGGTCATTGATCTACACATCAATCTTCTCAAGTCTGTCTGGCCCTTTAAGGTCATTGGCCGGTCTGTCTGACTCCCTGTCTGTGAAGTGGATTCATGTTTAATCATGCAATCAAGCTGTTGATGTTTGAAGAAAAAATCAACATTTACGAGTATGTAGCACGAAGCAATAAAAGCAACGAATTAGCAAGAAGCAAATGCAAAAAATTTCTTTTCAATCAGCGAATAGATCATATGCCATCAATTTAACAATGCGTTCTCTGAAGTCTAATCAACAGTTTGGGCAGGCGTTTGCTATCTAAATCCATACAAATTTCCAACATGATTGTCAATTTGTAATTTAGCCTTTTTAGTTCGAGTTTCTCTCAAAATTGTATCTATGAGTGCCTGCGTCGATCATACCTGTTAAATTGTAATGATTCAACACAACAGGCTTGATAAATTTACAAATCTGGCTAGATTCCACACTATTTTCTACACATAGGTATAATTATATTACTATTGAAATGCTCGAGGTGTTTTCGTTTCTTGATGGCACGGTTCATTTTATTATTTTTTTCAATCATGATATTGTATGTATCACTGTTGAAAAAAGAAAACTTATCTATACCATTTTCAATTCATCTTTTTTCTGTTCTTCGTGTGAAAAATAGCACCAAAAACGAAATTTTGAAATAAAAAGAGCAGAAATTGCCAGTTAAATTCTTGAATACAAAATATACCTAATTATAAAACTTCAGAAATAACTTACATTTTTTTTTTATATAGTAACAATTAAAAACTCAATACTTATAAAAACATATTAATAAAATCCGTAATGTTTCATTTTAAAGACAATAAAATTTTAAATATATATTTCCCTCGCTAACGTTATCCCTCTAGAGGTTTTGATTTATGAGAAATTTCATTTCCAAATTTTGAATTTCAGTTACAAATCTTAGATAATCTACCCGTCAGACTTCTCAAGGCTGGCTGCCTGTCTGGCTTCTGAAGGTCATTGACAGGTCTGTTTGGTTTCTGAAGGACGTCTGACTTCTTGTCTATGAAGTAAATTCATGGTTAATCATGCAATCAAGCTGTTAATGTTTAAAAAAAAAATTAACATCCAGAAATAGCATAAAGCAATAAAAGCAACCAATAAGTATAAGAAACAAATGCAAAAACTTTCTTTGCAATCAGCGAATAGATTATATGGGGAACAACTATAACTGCTCACTGGCATTTTTCACTCGATATGATTTCGTTGTGTTTCAGTTATTTTCGAACAGAAGTGAATACGTATACCATTTTTTTCAATTATCTCGAGATTTGAGCCAAATTTAGAATTTCTTCAACGACTTAATTTAAATTTTGATATTGAGCGTCTCGCTCTTGCTGTGAAGAAATGAGAAATTTAATTTTTTGGATAGTCCAGTCAAATTGAGATTTCACTTGGAATAAATTGGGGAGGGGAGATTTTTTTACATCCAAATGCTCAGGATAGTGTCCTAATTAATATACCAACCTCCCCAACCCTAATTTCAGGTGGAGCTTGGAGCTTTTCCCCCTAAATCCACATGCGTGCCTTCCAACACTTCCCCCCGTTTTTATTGTTTTCAATCATTAATTTCAAAAAATTAGCTTCATCCAAGTTTAAGAGCGTAAAATTTTATATAAAATTGATCCCATGAAATTTTTTGTACGATCTCCCCAACGCAAAAAAAACTTCACTTTTTTCCATAAGTGTAGCCTACTCTTTATTTCCATTAAGTAGTTCCCTAATGTCAAGGTTACCTGTTGATTCGGTGATTTCAATGTCATCATTAATGTCGCTCTTCTTCTGAACCTTCGTCCTGAATACGAAGATGGATCACAGCCGTCAAAAACAACATATGTAAAACTTGGCAACCAATGCAACCATCAACCAATATGGTGAAAGCAAATGCAAAAACCATTTTGCAATCAGCGAATAGCAGATATGTAGCTTGTTTCAAGAATGTCGAGCTCATGTCAGTAAAATCTGGAACGGAGCCAGCTCGTATTCAAAATATTACTGATGTTCGCTATCGCTTTTTTCAACAATGATATCCTCTGGAACAAGAGCATATGATCCACTATTGCACTTTTATGATTGATTTTCATAGTCGAATATACGAGTATTTTAGAAAGTGGCAAAACCACGCCAGCCTTCTTACCCTTAATGTCTGATAAAAGGGGGAGAGAAGGAGGGGGTTAATCGATCAGCCCATGCATCCGATGGAGACAGTCGAATCTCGACTAGTCATACACAGTAGGTATGCCGAGGTATTGATTGTTTTCTACGTAGTATTTTATGTAGGTATGTACTTGTTTTCTTACCATAGTGATTGTTTTCTATTTTACTTCAAAATTTGAATACATGTTTTCCAATTTACTTCGAATATAATATAACATCGCGTAAACACATAATAAATAGAACTAAAGTTATACAGAGAGGGGTGTATCTGGCGTTTGGAGGGGTGGGGGGGGAGTCGTATAAAAAATTTCATGCAATCAATCCTCATGTAAGATTTCACGCTCTCGAACCATGCTGAGCATTTTGGCGAAAAAAAAAGTTCCTCCAATTTATTCCAAGTTGAGTTCTTATATCAGCTGATTAGACTAGACTACGATGTAATTGCAGAATTACGACTGAATGACGTCTTGCTCCCTATCCGGCGTCATAAGGTCATTGACCTATCTTGTAGACTTCTCACGACCATTTTGGCATACAAAGGCAATTGACCAGCCTGTCAGACTTCTCAGGCCATGTGCCCTACCAAAGTCATTGTACCATCTGTCTGACTTCTGAAGACAAAATGCGTGAAGTACCTACATGATTTCATGTTTGATAATTATTATGCAATCAAGCTGTTAATGTTTGAAGAAAAAATGAACATTTAAATAGCATAAATTATAAAGCATTGAAAGCAATCATCAAACAAAAAGCAAATTCAAAAACTCGCTTGCAATCAGCGAATAGATTAAGTACGTGTATTATTTTTCTCTTAGGTTTTCTATTTCTGAGCTGATTATTTGCGAACAAATCGAGTTCTTTTCATCAATGACCATTTCAAATAAATCAGCAGAGCCCAACGAAAAGCTGGCTGTTATTTCCCAGGCGTTTAGTTTCGTTGAACATATTAGGGTCGAATGTAGTTTAAAGCGCAAAAACTCTAAAAATCGGTACTGCTTTGAAGTAAAATAGGTTTGTCTTATCCGCATTAAAAACATTGCCGTGTCTGAGCGAATTATTTTCAACTGAATCAATTGTCGTTGGTGTGTCAATTGTTTTACAGTCAGGTGCGATGTATTTCATCTAGTTTGATTTATTGCCAAGCACTTAATAATTCGTTCATTCGCAATGGTTTCTTTGAACTTTGATTGAATCGTTTGCGAACGAATCATGTCATGTTGTTGATACATATTAAATTGAAAAATGTCTCGATTCGTCGAGAAAATAGAGATTATCGGAGATTCGTAAAGTTTCTCCGAATAGTTATTTGGTTTAGAAGAATTACTCGTATATTTTTGTATGCGAGCTTACAATTAGCTGATCAACAAAGGTCATTGACCCGTCTGTATGACTTCTGAAGACGAAATGCGTGAAGTAATTTTATGTTTAATCATGCAATCAAGCTGTTAATACACTAAGCTAAAAGCAAAATAATGTAAAAACTCGCTTGCAATCACCATCAAAAGGCTGGATATTGCGATGAACTGTTTTATTAAAAAGAAGTAACGAGTATACGTACGTACATATGAAGAGAGGGTAATAAGAGATGAGAATAGCTAGCTTAAAATCGAACCATGCTCTGATTGGCTCAACGAATATAACATTTATTTGGTTTAGAATACTCGTATATTTTGTATTCGAACTTAGCTGATCAACAAAGGTCATTGACCCGTCTGTTGTGACTTTTGAAGACGAAATGCGTGAAGTAATTTTATGTTTAATCATGCAATCAAGCTGTTAATATAATACTTAATCAAAAACCAAATGCAAAAACTCGCTTGCAATCAGTGAATAGATTGGGTATGTTATATTACTAGTTATGATTTGTCGTGGAATAATTGTCCAGTCTTCACGAACAAACGTTTTTCGTCAGTATTTTTTCAAAAGACAAAAATTAAAGAAAAAAACGCCTTCCTACTTCTCGTTTTTTTGAAAAAGATTTACTTAAAAGAAATTGAGTTGTTTTGGATCGATTTGAAAAAGTCAAATTCTGTCGCGTTATGTTTCATTGGATATGATTTTGACGTGTTTCAAAATTATTTTCAAATGATTTTCCAATTCTGAGCTATAATGATTTCACGAACGAATTCAGTTCACTTTATTCAATGACAGGATTATACAACTTTAGTTTTTGAGTGCCTGATTCATTTTCTCGAGAACGATTTTTTTCACTCTGAGTAATATTTTCAAGTTTTTGCTTGGGAGTATTAATGCAGCAAAATCTGAAGATAAACACACTCAAAAATAAAAAGGCCTCTCCAGCAAATAAGATCATGAAATAGGTACCTAATGCAAAGTAATAAATATGTAAATTACAAGTAGGTATAACATACCTAGACCTACCATGGGTAGAAGTAGTTCAAGCTTACAATAAATATTCTGGTTTGACTTTTATGCCTGTAGGATGCGATGGCATATCTTCATCTGAAAAAATAGATCGCGTAATTTTACTGCAAACAGAAGAAAGAAAATTGATTAAAACATCTAATACATTACCAATGGCAAAAAGTAATCACCGCATGATTCCCTTGTATGGCACACTGTTTGTAAAAACACATTTTGTTGGTGAAAAACATTAATATATGTATGTACATTTCAAAGTGTGACAAACATCATAAAGTTGGTTTTGAGAAAATTTATGATTTTTATCTAGTACTTACAAAAATATGCAGCACTAAATTTTCTACCCTACTGCAGTAAAAGTATGGCTCAAGTTGGGTATCGCGAACATTGATCCTAGATGTCTGCTGTTTCGTGTAATTGTTACCAAAATTCCACTTTAGTGACCTTTTTATCAACTAGATTGCTGATTTTTCATAAAGACGATTTTCACGAAACTTTTGTACCTACAAATTCCAAGATATTTTTGATCAATTTTTGATAATTTTGAATTGTTTTTATTCCATTTTAACCACGTGCGACATCGTTTCATGGAATTTTGACTAAATGTCGAAATTTGAAATAATTTTTATGCCAATTAAACGGGTTTTTCGTGGCAAAATTCGATTGAATTTTTATAATATTTGATGCATTTTTCGCAATGCTTCAGAATTTGTTCGGTATTCGAGCGTTTTAACAATATTGCATTAAAATTTCAGTTATTTTAAATTATTTACTTAGGTACACGGGAACCACATCATCTTCGTGCACATCTTCTATCATTTCGAATTGGTTTTGGTTGGTTTCGGGCAAAGTGCCTTCTTTAGTTTCGACGGGTACCACATCCGTATAACTTCTAAAAGATGGGTTTTAAAATTTTTTTTTCTTGAACGTTTCATTCGAGAACTCGACGCGTCAATTTTTTGGTCAGATTATTTCGGATTTTTTGATTTTTTTGGTAGGTATATTATTATTGAACTGACGTGAGTTTTGGATAAATTTTTTGTAATCATAAAAGTGGAGTTTTTGAATAAGAGAAATATCTAAAAAAAAAAGTTTGCATTATTTTTCAAATTGTTCGAAATTATTTCGTGAATTTTTGAAAATTATTTGGTATAAAAAAATTGCAAAAAGTTAATTCAAAATTCAGTTAAACTATACTTAGTCTATACCAAAAAAATCGAAAATTCCGAAGATATGACCGAAAAAATTAATGAATCGAGTTTTTGATTGAAATACTATAATATGTATAAAACTATTCGAAGAAAATAGTTTTCCAAATGCGTATTTCTTTTAAAAATTAATCAGGGCTGCAATTGATTTTAATTTTCTTTTTTTTTCAATTAAGTAGTAGTCAATCAGTGAACAGTATTTTGCAGAGACCAATCGGTGATTAGTATTTATCATTGCTGGATGAGAGATTTTAAAATTTGGTATTACCTTGTAGATTTATTTTAACGATATTTTTCATCAATAAATTAGTTATACTCAAATTCTGTAGGTAAATCTCTTGCTTTTTGCTATAATCGAATTTGCGAAAGAAAAGCTCAATTAACAAAAAGCAAAACCCCTCTTGCAATCAGAAATGGAATGGAAAAATAAATAAAGAAAAGAAGAAATGAGAGAACGAATGTTCAAAAAAACTAATATGAAAGAAAAACACTGAAAAAAATTACATTACTACTGTCATTTACTTACTTTTTGAATTCTGTAGTAGTATCATTTGCATAATGTCTTGGTGTTGTCACTGGAATTGGAAAAGATTTGATAAACTTTTCGCAATGTTTCACAATTTGTTTGATGCTTGGGCATTTTTACAATATTTTATTCAAATTTCAGTAATTTTGAATTATTTACTTGAGTTGAAATTTCATTCAATTTTCAAGTGATTTTCCCAATACATTTGCTCATGTGCTGTTGACTTATCATCATGTTATGGCAATTTTTAATAACTAATTTTTGTCTACAATTTTTTTCCTAATGATGTGGACACTTTTGCCAAGACTTTATAATGCGTCAAATTTCATTGCCATCACTTGGTTATCAACTGGTATAAGTGTATAAGCACAATAATTCCCACTACCCCCTCCCCCCACACCACAAAAATAAGAAAGAAATAATAAAAATGAAAATAACGCCTTACAATACATATGTAATTTGATCGTAGGCAGTCGTGTACTCTGGTTTCCCAAGCAATATTATCGCCAATGGTAATTTATTTCAATATTTTTAATTTCTAGTTTATTTACATTTATTACTGGTCTCCAGTATGTGTCATGTTTTAGTTTAAATTTTGCGATCCGCCTGGCTTCGGTCCACCGGATTGGTTATTTGACGAGAGGAGCCTCGAGGCGGTACATGAAGATCTTCCTCCCTTACATAGTTCTCCCAACGATCTATTTTGAATACGTTTAAAATGTGCTTTAAACACAAATTCATTTGTTTTGGGTTCACCAGACATCAATTTTCAAGATGTGACGTCATAAAATTGCTATACTTAAAGCTCAAGAAATATTGAAAGATTGGAAAAATTTGTCTCTAAAAATACAGTTTGTTCAATTTCACTTTTTTTCAACAAAAAACTTTAAAAAAACGTGTTTTTTTAAAGCAATTGGAGTTGAAAAAAAGCACGTTTAAAACAAAAAAAACACACTGTTTTAAATGGTTTTAAACGGCTTTTTTTGATTAAAACAGTTCTGTTTTTTTTTCATTTGTTTTAAACGTGTTTTAAACATGTACAACCCTGCTACTAACCTCTTGCAGTAAATAAAATCATGAAATACCTACAAAGTAATACCTACCATGGGTACAAGTAGTTCAAGCTTACAGGTCCTTTGGCGCCATTTACCTTACCAGGATGATCGGAATAATTGGAAATACTTAGAAACAAATATTCTGGCTTGACATGGTCTTTTAATGGACTCATCATCCAGAGGAAAATGTCCGCCTTTACTACTAACCTCTAGTAAATAAAATCATGAAATATCTACGAAGTAATACCTACCATGGGTTCAAGTAGTTCAAGCTTACAGGATGATCGGAATGATTGGAATCAAATATTCTGGCTCGATATTGTTTTTATACAGGACTCACCATCAACAGGAAATATGGATCGCGTAATTTTACTGCAAACAGAAAAAAGAAAATTGTGAAAATTGATTTAGAATATCTACCGAATACATTACCAATACCAAAAAAAAATAATCACCGCATACTCCAGATGTGGGCCACTCTGTGAAATGACATATTGTTGGTGAAAAATATCATCAATATACATTGATTAATGATAAGCCGATTGAATCAAGCTAACCTACCTTTGTGGTACCAACACAATTACCCAATGAAAAGTATTGAAATCCATTATTGGAAGGGGGTGATTTCCACCTTCCAATCTGGAGATTACGAAAATTATCGTTTCGAACAAATCAGTTAAGATTTTTCTATGTCTAGAGAAGAGTGAATCAGTAGTTCTTGATTAGTTTCTGAGAGATTCATTTATCAATTCTTATAATCTCGAATGAATGGAGTTCAACTTTTAAATGACAGCGGATTAAAACATTGGTTTTTGAGTGATTCAGTCGTTATATTGAATAGTTTCTGAACGAATCATTCTCAACCGAATCAATTGAAAATTTTTGTTGATACATAGGCAACATTATTTTATGGTCTTATAGTACGTGCAATATTTTATCCAGTTGGATTTACTCGTTGTAGCTGTAAATTCATTCATTCTAAATGATTTTTTTTTTTAACTTGATTAGATGGTTCGCGAACGAATTATGTTATGTTGTCGATATCGAATTAAAAAAATGTCTAGATTCGTCGATCGTCGAGAAAACAATGATTTTCGGGAGTTCGCCAAAATTTTTTCAAGTGTGTGTTTGGTTTAGAATTATTTTTGTAAATTAAGTTTAGATGATAGATGCTGCAGTATTTGCAACTGATGCAATTTCCGTGTAATTACAGACTATAAAAAAAAAACAAAAAAAAAAACTCATCATTACTGTTCGTTCTTTCGTTCTTTCGTTCTTCTGCTTTTTTTTGTTCATTTATTTAAAACGTTTTTTGGTTCTCGTTCCCAAAATATACCAAAATGATTTTTAAAAAATAAAACAAAAATCCAACTTTTTTGCATATTGGCCATATTTTGGAACTTTTTTCTCAAGTTTTGACCTAAAATATCCCAAAATGATCGAAAAAAAATTAAAAATTAAAAACTAAAAATTAAAAACTAAAAAAAAAAAATAATGAAAACAGAGTGAAAAAAAGAAGATCGGAAACAAGGTAAAAAATCAGAAGAACGGTTCTTGTTCTTCTGTTCTTCAAAGACAAATGAAAATTTTCGTTCCGGGTGTTCGTTCGTTCTTTCAAAAATTGGTTGTTCTTTTGTTCTTTCCTTCTTCATTCCTGTTTGTTCTTCCACCCCTGTTTTTTTTAAACTTTGATTAAATTGTTCGCGAACGAATTATGTTCCGTTGTAGATATTGAATTGAAAAATGTTTTGAGTCACCGAGAAAATAGGGATTTTTACAGATTTGTGAAATCTTTATAAATGTTTGTTTGGTTTAGAATGTATTACTCGTATATTTTGTATTCGAGCTTAGCTGATGAACAAAGGTCATTGACCCGTCCGTCATGACTTCTGAAGACTAAAATGCTTGAAGGAATTTCATGTTTAATCATGCAATAAAGCTGTTAATCCAATAAGCAAAAAGCAAAATAAATGCAAAAACTCGCTTGCAATCAATGAATAGATTGGGTATTTATTCATTAAGTTATGTCATCTTATTGTGTGGAGTTGGTAACTGTCCATTCTTCACGAACCAACGTTCTTCGTTAGTTTTTTTTACAAGACATAAATTTTTTAAAAAAACGCCTTCCACTCTCGTTTTTTTGAAAAAGATTTAAAAATAGACTTTGGCTGTGCATGGATTTAAGAAAATCAAATTATGTCGCGTTATATTTTTCACTGGATATGATTTCAATGTGTTTCAATTGTTTTCAGATGATTTTTCAATTCTGAGCTAATTATTTCGCGAATGAATTGAGTTCACTTTTCAACGACAGGATTACAACTTTTGGTTTATCAGTGATTCATTTTCTCGAGTAGGTACGATTTTTTTTTTGCTCTGAGTCAATTTCAAGGTTTTGTTTGGGAGTACTGTAGCAAAATCTAAACACACACAGAAACTCAAAAAAAAAGTGATGTTAGTATCAAAGTGTGACAAATATGTACCATGAAGTTGGTTTTGAGAAAATTTATGATTTTCATCGAATATAAAAATATGCAGCACTAAATTATCAACCCTAATGTAAAAGCGTGGCTCAAAAGTTGAACCGTATCGACTCTTATAGGATTTCAAACGCTTTTTTCATTGCTGAGGTCAGTTACTTTCAAACTACCTCATAAGAGGGTAGAAAACGCATTCAAGTTTGGGCCCAAAAACATTATACACATGTTTTAACCTTTATTAAACTATTTTGAATTTGAAAGTAACAGAGACCTCAGCAATGAAAATAGAGTTGAAAATCCTATATTAAGAATACACACTTAACTCAACGTTTGTGGAAGTGGCATTTGTCCACCTTTACTACTAACCTCTTCCAGTAAATAAAATCATGAAATACCCTTCAAAGTATAGGTAATAAGTACAGGGTGTCCAGAAATATCGAGTACCCCTAAAAAAGTTTTTCATTAAAAGTGTAGGTTGGCAACGTGAAATAGATGCATATGATTGGTGGAATGTTATCTCTCCAGTCCAACAACCAATCATGTGCTATCATTATTATCATTCACTGTGACCAACCAAAGTATTTAGTAGAAAACTTTTTTAGGGGTACTTGATATTTCTGGGCACCCTGTAAATTACAAGTAGGTAAAACATACCTATCATGGGTAGAAGTAGTTCAAGCTTACAAGTCCTTATAATATTCATTGATTAACTTATTCAAATTTTGGTTCATTGTACTTTTGTGTACATATCAACATAATTACATTACCCAATGAATAATCTTGAAATCCATTGTTGGAAGGGGTAATTTCCACCTTCCAATCTGGAGATTACGAAAATTATCGTAGGCCTATAGGTCGTATCTCTAATTCGGATCTGTTTGCTATTTATAAGCAAATCAACAATGGTAATCGTGAGATCTCCATTCACATCTTCTATTTGCAACTGATGATGTAATTCTCATGTAATTATGGACTAGGAAAAAAAACCTCATCAAACTGAACATTGATATCTATTATTTAAATCGTCAAATGTTTCTAAATGTGTTGTGATGCGAGGGGGGCTGTTCCTTAGGGTGTGAGGTGAACCTTTTCACATATTGTTGTGGGTTGAGGAACTCAACTTTGGCTCTGGGATTCAGTTTGATTCGAAAGTGTATGGAGACTAGAAGCAGCTACTTAAGACGTAATCCAGATGAATCAAGTAAATAGCTAATAAACTTTCGAATGGTGGCATTAAAATAGTACAATACGTAATTAATTACGTGAGGTATAAAATGGCAGAATTAATACAGAAGAAAACAAATCCCAGAGCGAATGTCAAACGACTTGGCAGTAAAACGTACGAATAAAAGCTTTGAAGGTGACTTCCACTGCACTGTCTAGAGCGAAGGGGTACGTTGATCCGCCATTTTCTTGCGGAAGAGTATTTTTTATAACTCAAAAACTATGACTTTCGCGAAACTTTTACAAAACTCTTTTCTTTTTTGTAAAAAATGAAAAAAATTTGACCAATTCTGCAAAAATTTTGAAATTTTATGCTGCAGAACCTGAGATAGGTACCTATCTTGAAAAATATCTGAAAACATTTCATTTTTCTTAATTTTTTTTTTCAATTTTTTCAATAATTCATCTCAGGTTCTGCAGCATAAAATTTCAAGATTTTTGCAGAATTGGTCATATTTTCTCATTTTCTGCGAAAAAAAACTTGCAAAATTTTTCTCAAATATCATAGTTTTAGAGTTATAAAAAATACACTTTTGCCAGAAAATGGTGGATCAGCACACCCCCTCTTTAGTGCCCCACTACTGTGGTGATGAAAATTTCCAAAAGGTCAGGGCGGTCATCACCATCAGGTATACAACTTCTTTATGCTGAAATTTATTCAAAAATTGATAGAAAATGATTGCGAATCGAGAAAAACGCGATTGAACAGCAAAATTAATCTGAAAAATGGTTTCAAATTGCAAAAATTTCCAAAATAATTGAAAAAACTTGGATACAAAATATGATTTTAAACCAAACACACTGAACTGTGAGGTGGTGCGCACGTGATATAAATTTTTTTTGTTGTACGTATATTTTGATAGGTCACGAATATGTTTTCTCTGGCAGTGGGATTCGAACTGCCGTGTCCAGAAATACATACATTAATACTCGGTTGACGAAACATGAAGTCTTGGTAACAACACTGATCATGTAATGTATGTAAAAACGAGTATTTTACGCAATCCCATGTTACCTGACGTGTTAATTCTAATACACTAGGTAGACATATGTGGGTATATCGTCGATGAAAAGTTAATTGACATTTTATAACCTTTTGTTAGGGGAATTTCGAAAGCCATAAAATAATCCCAAATTAGATTTGCATCAGTGGCTTGTTATTGTTGCATGAATAAATTGTACCTCAGCTAACTAGGTATACCATATTCAACTAGATGGGCTTTAAAAAGCTAAATTTCACCTTTTTCGAAAATCCAGATAGGTATTTCAAAGGCAGTCCTATACCTTTACCTACCTATAGGTATAGAATGAAAATCAAATACGAGTAATTTGCATTAGCTGTAGTGTTTCTACGTGTGTACGTCTGTGTGTTATATTGGTAGGTAGGTACCTTTCATAGGGACATTATTTAGCGAATATCTCTCATCGATAAATAACCCCAACTCGTCAACGCGGTCACCCCCTCAACCCGCGATAATATTTTATAAAATTGGGGTCGCGTTGGTACATTAGCCCGATATAGAGAGTGAGAGATGTGTGTATTGCAAAATATATACGTCGAGTATACCGAATTGTAGATATACCTATTTGTATTCGTATAAAACATACGAATTACAACGTTGTAGTTTTCCACTTGGTGGAAGTTTTGTTAGTATTTTACATTCTCTCGACTATAGTGCTGGCACTCTCGAATACTATTCAAACAACTCGTACAACATCTTTTGTCATTATCGAGCATCGCTGTAAAGTCTACATCTTCGTCGGTAGCCAAGTATAGGGAAACCCAACACAACGTTTTAATTAACCGAGTAAATATTTTTCTTACCACCAATTCCAAAGAGCTTTTATAAATTATCAACAGTTTTCTATACACTATAACAGCTGTAAACACCAATGTCTTCCCTCAGTGTGGATTGGTGATGGAGGAGTGAAAATGTGCACATTTCTGATAATATTTTTCGTTCTGTGGCAAAGTGTGTTAGTGTTACTGGTCCATTGAACCATGCTCTAATATGGTTCAGTGTACCTCCACTGGAGGCTATTTGTGCGTTTGTTTTGAAGGAGAGGGGTTGCTATTTAATTACACTATCGAGTACATGAATTATAATCTTGTTTTAAAAAGGAGATTATACCCTTAATAATTGTGTACTTTCAAAGTGCAAGTTTTTGGGATTTTTTCACATGATGGTTCCTGGTTTTAAGAGATAAATGGAGGAGTACCTTACCTTACTTACAGTGAGCTGAACTTTTATATCTCACAGAATTCACTTCGAGTAGATGGGGCAAAAGTCCCCACTTTTTGGGGAAATTTAGCTTTAAAAAAAAGTTGCAACATTTTCATCAATTTTTCAAAAAAGGAATTGATATCAACCTTTGACTACAAATTGTACCCTAAGAGAGCTTCCAATGAATTTTTAGACATAACATATTTTTTTCATAGGATAAAAGTTAAAAAAGGGGGAAAGAGTCCATTCTGCCGGGGAAAAGTCCTCAGGAGTAATTTTGAGCCAAATAAGCATCTAAATTGTGGATTAACTAAATAGTTCATTGAATAAAAACCTGTTCATTGGGTATGTCACTTGAGGTGATGACGTTTTGGGACACGTGCTTAATTTTCTTTCAGGGGTACAGCAACAATGCAGCTTGCAAACATAGGCATGCCATGTATATAATTTATTGTCAGTCAACTCCACACAAACCTTCTTGTGATCTTACCTGTATGATGGGTTACCATAAGGTTTTAGTTGGGCATTTTAATCTTAGTGTGGTTCGAGTATCTGCTCCGACTGACAAGTGAGCAGCATGCAACTGTAGGTGCGCCATTTTCATATTTTATTGTTAGTCAACTCTGCACAAATCCTCTTGCAATCTTATCAGTATGATGATTACCCAAAAAATTTTGAATCCCGTTCTTATTGTCTAATTGTGGAATGAATGTCTGCTCTGACTGACAAGTGGAGCAGCGTGTAACCTTAGGTAAAGCATTTTCATATTTTATTGTTATAGTCAACTCTGCACAAGCCCTCTTGCAATCTTATCAGTATAATGGGTTACCCAAAGATTTGCATTCATCAGTTCTCTTTTTATTGTGGCACAAGTGTCTTCTCCGACTGACAAGTGGAGCAGTGTGCAACCATAGGTATGCCATTTTTGTGTTTTATTGTTAGTCAACTCTGCACAAACCCTCTTGCAATCTTATCAGTAGATGGGTTACCCAAATATTTCTATACGTCTCTTCCTTTTTGGCCACAAAATCCAACAGAATCTTCAACTTATCTTGGCGTTTTTTGCCATGTTTCATGGCAGCTATGGCGTATTTATGTTTCACAGCACCCAAGGCATTATCTTCCATCTCTTCTGTTGATATACTGAGAGAATGGGCCAAAGCAAAATGCTTTTTGTACCATTTGGCTTTCTTTTTCATAGCTGTTCTCCAGGCATGGTTGTATGATACAAGGTCCATGAAATACCATAGAGCCTCTCTTTTCGGATGAGGGTGTACTGGTTCAAGATCCGGAATAGATGCCAGCAGCAGGGCAGCATAATTGAATTGCCACATAGCATATCAAACAACTGGTACAGCATCTTGAGCAGTGAACAAAGCAGCGATCACATTGCAACCAGAATAACAAAAATCACAACAACAACGTTCAGACAAGTCTTCAATCAGTATGGTCTTCTTTAGCTACCTATCTTTGAAATTGAAGGGGCAGAATACGTTTTCAAAATCTGAGAGCCAATATCTGATTTTGATCTGGGGGAGGGGGGGGGGTAGTACTTTGAAAAATGAACAAAATCGCCTATCATGACTTATTGCCTTACTTGCAAATTGAAAGGACTACAAATCATTTTTAATTTCAAAAAATCAAGATGAGAAAAATAAATGCAAGAAGGGATAGGTACTACTACGTCAAGAAAAGAACAAATTTTTTATGATCATTTTTTTTTTAGGTAGTATTCTAAAATTTAAAAAGTTTTTGAAGCTCAAAATTGTAAATTTAATGAAATTTTTTAGCAAATTGAAAATTGTTGAGTTTCAAAAACTTTTTAAATTTTAGAGTAAGTATCTAAGAAAAAAAAATGATCTTATAACAAAATTTGTTTATTTTTTGTTCATTTTTCAAGTATTTTACCAAGACCCGTGGTCAAAATTGGATTTTAGCTCTTGGATATTGAAAATGTATTTTTCCCCTTCAATGTTGAAAATAGGCCACACCTTCATATCACATTCTTTCTTAGACTTGAAACGGGCATATTTTCTTGAAATTATACTTCTATTACTTCTACTTTAGTACATGAAACAAACCATTGAAATATTACTTACTTCTAAAATGTACCTATGCGTAGTTTGGTAACTCAAACCGAATGATGTATAGAAAAAGGGCAGGTATAAAATGAAAGAACTACCTACCAAAGAAAAAATTTTTCATATCACTTTGAAAATACGGTATTTTTTTCTAGAATTATTGGTTGGACCGCGAGTATTCTGATTTTTTATTGGATTTCAAAAAAATTAACACTTCGTTCGTATTGTCCTGAGACAGAGCTGACTGGTTCATAGTTACATTGTCAAAAAAATGTATCGTATTTTCAAATTAATGTAAAAAAAAATTCATTGTTAGTTTGGATAAAACACTGGCATACGGGGTTGGATCTGTGGCTGGACAACTTCAGGGTCTCTTTGGTCGTTGAGCAGTACATGATTTTCGTTCTGCAATAAAACAATACATTGAAGTATGAAGTAAAATGTATTGCTTCACATGCACGCGTTGTTCATATATTTTCATACCTGTCTCCTCCTATGGCCCTTCCTTTGAAGGAATCGATCGATTGATCCTCCCTCAAGCTCCTCTTGGCGCTTCACGTTATTTGGCGCAGCTCTATCGAGGTGATGGGCTCCCAGAATTTGATCTGTCACCTGCATTGGGATGACATTTGTTGCTTCGTGTTCTCTAGCATATTCGAGGAACGATGTGACATCACTTTGTGTTATTTTCGCCATTATGCCGCGTTGAGGAATTTCTCGTCGCAAATGCCATTAGAACAACATTTTCACTGTTCTCATGCTTGAAAAAAAAACACCTCACCGTTGTACATGAACTGGAGCTAGACATTCATTCGTATTACATCATTTTCTAAAAAAAAAAAACAGCACCAAACTAGGGGGTGTCCCAAAAAAAATTCCGGAATTTTTTTCAAAGGGCCACCCTAAGCTAGACTTATTAATAATGCAGATTACAATTTTGCGAAAAAAATAAAAATTCCAATAATTTACTTTTTTTTACCATTTATGAAAAAAGTTTTAGCCAGTTTCTTTTTGACGAATGTCAAAAAGCAAGGCGTTGTGCTGTATCACCTGTTTGCAACTCTTGGGTCTCGTGCTCTTTATGCGATTTCATGTTATGCCTGAAATCATATCGCACCTCGGGAGTAATAAGGTCACATCTCAAAAAAGTGAAATTTTACAGGAGAGCAATTTTCTTTTTTTTAAAAACTTGATTCATTATTTTTATCAACTTATAATTAATTGTGAGGAATGAATAGCACCTCATTTTAAAGATCTGGTATCCTACCTTCATTTAGCATAAGAACACTTTGAAAAATAAAATCTTAAAGAGGAAATATTTCAATGTTTGGAAAACATTTTGAGTTATAACCTTTCATTAAAGTTAATGTGGAGGCGAAAGGGAGCGTCAGAAAAAAATTTCATGATGACAAAGTTGTAGAGAATTAAATTTCCAATCGACGTAATGTCGTTAGTTTTTTTCTAGAGTGCTTAGTTTTTGAGTTTTTCTCAAAAAACTAAAATTTCATGATATGTGCAAATTCATTTTTCTGAAAAGTGATCAATTTAAAAAAATTTTTCCATTTGGTACAAACCAATAAAAAATGCACTCCTTGTGACTATGTCTTAACTGACAAACATTCAAAACAATCAATTCGCACTCGTAAAAATACGTGTTTGAGAACATTTCAAAAATGAAAACTTACGTAAGTACTTACTTGTTTCTCTTTTTTTTTTCAACTAGAAAAATAAATCAATGGAACTTATTATTGAGAGTCATCACCACAGTGGTAATTCTATCACTGAAGTACTTTCTCGATCGAGTTTGTTGCCAGAGGCTATATTATATCAGGCTGCTAGAAAATAGGAGAGAGCGAGAGGGGGGACTATGGAAAATTTTTCTTCAGTTAAGTGTGTCTTCGAGTGACAGATTCCAATTTTTAACCAAGGTAATAAGTACCTGGTACCTACCTACCTAGTAAAGCATTTTAATAATTTTGATCAACCTCAACTGCTTTAATTTTGTATTCTAAAATTGAAGGGACATTTTCGTGCTCTCATCCAACATTCTGCAACATTGTGTAGTCAGATTCGGTTATATTGATATACCTAACTCTATATCGATTTGAAATTTCTTCTTTCCAAAATTGTTGAGATTATTGGCTAACATTTTCTTTGTAGGTAAAAATAAAAAAAGTAAATTATTGGAATTTTTATTTTTCTTGCAAAATTTTAATCAGCATTCTTGATGAGTCGCGTGCTGAGTTTTTTGATTTTTGCTTTTCACATAAAATCACCGATGTTTTCGTTTTCCTCGCGAAATTTCAACTTATGTTGATACGTTGCATGACTGGTTTCAAAAAATATATCCGATAGCTTTTTTTCAATTGAATTTGCCCGGATGCGTAACTTGGACAATTTTCTATGACCCGTTGTGCCAGTGATTTTTGAATAACTTTAGCTCCATCTATGCAGAATGAACTAGTGCACACATAACAACTCCAATTTTTAAAAATTACTTACCAGCTCTGTTGATTGTTGTACGAAGTACTTCGAAATCGGCCGACTTTCAGTTTATTGAAATTAAATTCAAGGAAAGTTGATTTTACTTTTTTTTCCACCTTTAATAACGCTGAGTTTGTTAAGCGTCAGATGTTGCCGTCCTCATAAAACATTTGAAATACCATTAGAACAAAATTTTTGGTGTTCTCATAGGTACCTACTTGTAAAAAAAAAAAAAAAAAACAACAGCTCATCTTTGTTTTTACTTGGGTATCATCAACTCATATTACAAAATACTTACTGGACACTACAAGAAATTAAATTATTGAGAATCAAAAAATATATCACAAAAATGGCTACATACTAGTATTATATTTTCCGACCTGAGATGACTAAGCTAAGTAGGTACCAAGAAAAAATAAAACATTTCGCATGAAAACCAACCCTTCCTGTCGACAAATTCAATGGACTTCAATTTTGAATACTGGTGAATTAAATTTTACTCTACTTGTAGAACTTTTCACTTTCACACTCAGCAAAAAAGGCCATCATCTTATTTCGTCCATGTTTGAAATCATACGAGCTAAAGTGATTTGAATACCCTCATCTTAATCAGATATTAAGGAAACCTATCATCATTTTTGATGACTGAATGAAAACTGCAGTCAACCTGAAATTGATGGGTATGTTTTTAAAGCGATTTTAAGACGCTGTAACGCGATTAATGAAATATGATGCACAATTCGAAATAAAAGATGTACCTATTCTAACATATTAATAAATACCTACAAAAAGATGTACATTAATCAAATAAAAAGAAAATCACCATAATGCAATCGAAAAACTTAAACGGTAATATTAAACAAATGAAAAAACGGATACATATTCAAATAGAAAAAATACAAAAGTCATCGGAGGTTTTTTGTTGACTTTACAAATACATTGTATCTCGATAATGCGACAAAATTACGTGTAATTAGGACAAAAATATACAATTACAATGTTGACGCAAATTTTACTTCATTTTTAACACTTTCCCTAATTTGAGAATTATCGAACAATGATCTAGACAATCAATGATATCATCCCAGATTGTTCTCTCAAGATTGACAATCTTGGATTGGCAATGGCTACATCAGTATATCAGCCAATTGCTGCTCAGTTTGAATATGCTGAACATCGATCATGTTTACTCCGATTTGGTCACGGATGAAGAAGTACTTCCTCTAGATATGCTTCTTTCTGCTATGAAATTCGACATTCTCAGCTATTCAAATGGTGTTTCGTTATTCACCAATAACACAGGAACATCAGACAGATTGATTAATTCTTGAAATAATCTCGAAATCCAGATGGTTTCCTTTGATGCTTCGTTAGCGGCGATCAATTAGGCTTTGCGACTCGAGTCAGCTACCAACTGCTGTCGTTTGCTGATCCAGGAAATTGCCGAGTCAGCATACTTGATCAGAACACTGGTTGTCGATCAAGATGTAGTAGGATAGCCGGCAAAATCTGCATCACTGTAACATTCTAGCTGTTTGACAGTTGGATTGAATTTATACACCAACTTGAAGTTTATCGTACCATTTAAGTAACAAATAACGTGTTTCAAACAGCTAACATCTTCGGGTGATGGATTTTCCAGGGATCTCAATAATATGCCAACTGTGCATGAAATATCAAATCGAGTACCTCAGGCAACATACAGCAGCGCTCTAACTGCTGATCAGTAGGGAAAATCAGACGTTTTCTCAATGTCTGATTTTGTAGATCGTTTTACTATTGGAGTATAATATACTGACTTACAGCCAGTCATTCCGAATCACTTCGTGATTTTTCTCAATATACATCAATTGATCCAAGGAAATATCTCCATTCAATGATAGAGATATTCGAATACCAAGGAACTGATGAGTTCCATCAATTTTGTGACTGAGGTGTGAAATTTCATTTAAAAATAAATTTTAAACAATCATGATGCTTTACCAAGGAGCAAAGGTTGAATAGCACTTCGAAATGCGTGTCTTGTGGGGAGAATTTAATGCTCTACAGTAAGGTTATTGCATTAATCTTTGTCGTCGTCGTCGTCGTTTCCTTATAAGCGGTAGGCCTATTGGCCTGTCTGCTGTGGTGTGGAACCTGCCGAGGATGAGCCTGAGGTATCAGTGAGTTTCCTCCTTGGTCTCCCTCTGCTTCTTTTCCCCGTTGGTGTATATTGGAGGAACTGTTTTGGTGATCTTGGTTCCTCCATCCTTTTGACATGATTTCTCCAATCTTTCCTATACTTTTTTATCTTTTTCATGACTGGCATCACTCCGAGATCTGCTGTTATTTTCTCAGATGGGACTCTGTCTCTGAGAGTCACCCCTGCCGTTCTCCTCATGAACTTCATCTCAGCTGCCGTTATTCTTCTTTTATCAGATTTCTTCAGTGCCCAAACCTCGCTTCCATAAGTCATCATTGGTATTGCTAGGGTATTGTACACCTTCAATCTTGTTTCTTTTCGCACCTTGCTGCTTCTCAGGGTCCTATTTATCAGTCCTGTGACTCTCAGGAACTTTGCAATCTTTCCACCAACATCTACTTCTCCCTGGTATGATATCGTGTTTCCCAGGTATTTGTTCGGCTAGTACTGCTTGATATTTACTGCTTGTACTGCCTTCTGTAGTTGTTCATAGAACTCTTCGCTTTGTCAGGTATTTAAATTCAAAGCTGATATTAGCACTTGAATTTTTCAAATTTGGGCATGGAAAATTTTTTTGTACCTTTTTGAACAACTTTTAGTTCTTATCTTCTCTTAATTATAAGCGGTCTCTCCTGTGATTGGTTTTCAGCTATTGGAGAGACCTAAATTGTAAAATAAAATTTGGAAAGAAATAAGTTCATTAATATAATATAATATATAAAAGAGTGTAAAAATATTCCTACTTACCTACCCATTCGTAAAAATAAAATAAAAAAAATAAAAATGAACATAAAATATTTTAAAAATATAAGAACATGAAAATGAAACAAAAAAATATTTTTTTGAAATGTTCTCGTGTTTTATAATTTTGAAAATGAGCTAAACTTGAAAATAATTTTGTGTGGTGCTATCAAAATGCTGAAACATGTCGCAACCAGATTCACTCACTATGTTTAGATATAGCATTGTTCATTATATAAGTTTCTGTTCCAACCCTATGCGAAAGAGAGACAATAAGAAAACACCAAATTAATCGTCAAAAATGATGGAGGTATCGCACCACGGCCAAGAGGATTTCCATGTGGATGTTGTGGTGAGCGTAATATACGCCGGCTGCATCTCGGATCTCGGTGGTATGGCAGCATCCGATCGGCTATTGGTTCCACTTCTTCGATAAATTGCAAACTAAAATTTAAAAAGAAATTAATTCATAAATATATAAAATACATATAAAAGAGTGTAGATATACTTACCTACTCGTAAAAATATAATTACTTAAAAAAAATTAAAATGAAAAAAAAAAATATTTTTGATATGCTTTTGTATTTTCTATTTTGAAAATGAGCTAAAATTGAATTTTTTGTGGTGCTATCAAAATGCTGAAACATGTCGCAATCAGATTCACTCATCGTATATTTAGATTCTACTCGTGAAGCAAATGGCTCATATACATCGAAATGTTAAAACGTCAATGTTGGACATGGTCATTCAATCTAGATCTTCATTATTTACTTCCTTTTTTTTGTTTTAATAACAACTGCGTAGACAGTGGCAGTACCTTACATGCAGCATACTGGAGGTGTGCAAACGTGCGCAATTGTGTTATATGCGGTGTCTAAAGAATCCACTACTAGTCGTTAGTTTTCATTTGCTCGATGGATTGCGAACTGCCCATCTTGCTTATTTTCTTGATGCCGACGGCAAGTTGCCATTTTGATCGTATACTTCGTCCACTGGTATTATCGAATTTTCAATTCAATTTATCTAAATGGTCTTCAAATCATGATTTTCAAGACGAACGCCTTGAAAGCCTCGTCAACAAAATTTCAGTCGCTCGAGCTCATTTTTTGGATTTATGGTAGATTTTTAGAAAAATGTTTCGAGAACAAGGAAAATTCAGATGGGGTTCGATTCTATCTGTAATCAGTTCGAGGGACGATAAATACATGACTCGTTCGTGATTCTGTTGAAAAATTCAAGTGTCTTCAATTTTGAATAATGGCGAAATAAATGCTGCCCTACTTGCAGAACTTTGAATGCTCAACAAAAAAGGCCATGGTCTTATTTTGTCCAAGTTTGAAATCGAACGAGCCAAAGTGGTTTGAAAATTTCAATCAAGGTATATTTGCCCCTCCCCCAATTTTTAGCATACCTTGTGAAAACATAAACGTAACCTTTTTTTTTTTAGTATTTTTTTGAACAAATTTCAGTTCTAATCATTCTTCTCTTAATTAAGTATACGTAAGCGGTCTCTCCTATAATTGGTTTTTAGCTGTTGGAGAGACCTAAATTGCAAAATAAAATTTAATAAGAAATAAATTAATAAAAATAAAATATAATAGAGTAAGGTATAAATATACCTATACTCGTAAAAATAAAATTAAAAAATGAAAATGAAAAAAATTACTGACTTTGAGCTACAAGTTTTATACGAAGATAGTGTTATGAACTTGGTATGGTGAGTGCCGCTGCAGATGACTCAGTACTTCGAGAATATCACTCAATTTCATGTTGTAATCCACATTTAATAAAATTTTACTCGAATCATGAAAATTTTTGGCTTCATGACTGGAATAAAACGTTTTGGCGCTGAAATTCATGAGTAAAAACTTTGAAATTGATTTTAAAAAAAAAAATCAAAATCAAAACAGCAACAATCCGACAGTGTGACAACAAATTTTCCAAGGAAAATCAGATTTTTTATCATCAGCCCCTTACTCATTTCGCTTCTTTTGCGCATTTTACACCATTTGTTTGATTAATAAGGTGTATGTCAGTATTTGGTAAAACAGTGTGAACATATTCTGGAATAAAAAATAGGAAGGTATAATGTATATATTGTATAGGTACAGACAGTATGTTCTGTACTATGTCAGTAAATTAATCGTACCAGTCTATTATGAACAATATAATATTAATAATTATTGTCAGTATTTTCGAATTACTGGCAATATTTATTCTTCTGGGAAATGTTTCGAGAAAAATGAAAATCGAATGATTTAATTTTTTGGTTTGATCAAAAATCAAACAAAGTGGATTACTTTCTCATGGTACATGGGTATTTTCCTATGCGTCTTGTAAGATATTTTTTTCTCATATTATCCGCCGCCATTATAGAATGAAATTGAAACAATTAGGTAGAAAAACTCAAACGGTTAAAAGTTGACGAAATACATCACCAATTGAAAATTTTCTTTAGGAACAATTTACTTAGATAATTAAAATGATCGCAAAATTCCTAATAATTGAAAATTTCAACAATCTACTAAATAAATGGCATCAGCAAAAACTAAAACTTGAATATTTTCAAAAACCATCATCAACAAACATCACATTCGATGCTGCCAATCTATACCTATTCTTGAACTGAAAATTCTCACAGGATTCGAGAGGAATACTTCTCCGTATCTCTACATCCCATCACAACTAAGTATACGGGCTTTTGGTGTGCCATCTTTTTTTACTATGAATACCCATTTGATTGGAATTATTTTCATACCTTTTTTTCACGTTTTTAACAATTTCGAATACCTGATGTTTTGACATAGCATTTAATTCGGCTTCCATGGGAGATGCCTATTTTGCAGTATTTTCGTCTGTATGTAGCTTCCGGATTAGTGGAGTTACATCTCCGATTAGCTCATCTTGCAAATCTGCATCGATAGAGCCAAAATTTGTAAAAAAAAAAAAAGATAGGTATCATGTAACTTATCATAATGAGTTGAAATTTCACGAGAAAAATGAAAGTGTCCCAAAGTTTTTTATCAATTTTTTTAAAGAAATCAAGAATTACCTAGTCAACTTTTAGTATGTGAGTTGAAATGTTTCGAGAAAAATTAAAATCGAATGATTTAATCTTTTGGTCCTTAATCTTATGAAATTTGAGAAAGAAAATTCATTAGTGTACCTCTAAATCTGATTATGCGACCCTCCCGCAAGAACGGAACTCTTAAGTAAAAACTTACCTTCGACGTCGGTTGTTCACTGGTTTCAAGTTTGATGACACGAGCTTAGATTTTTTTTACATTCAAATAATTTTCACGAAAAGAAAAATCCAAACCACTACATCCAGGGATGCGGTGAATGCAGGCACTTCCTTGAGTAGCAACTCCTCGTTGACGATTTGGGGGGGGGGGCTTTTTTTTCTGATAAATTCGTGAATACTTAATACTTACTTGCACACAGCAAAAAAAGTAGGTAGATGCCCCGTAATCTTCACGACCCCCATTATCCCTCATATTTTTGAACTAAGTATTTTAAAAAACAATTATAATACCTACCAAAAAATAACAACTACGTATTTCCCTATTTTTTCAACATTTTCAAAAAAGGGAAAAAATATCAACTTTTTTCATTCCCCATAGACATAGTATTGTAAATGGCCCTCCTAATTTTGAACAACCTCCTAAATTGGAGTGCCCCCAGCACCCTAATCAAAATATAATCCCTGTAATTCGTAAAAATCGATCAATTCAATTTTTTTTTTAACAAGGTTTATTACAATCTTAAGGAGACCTTAAATAAGTAATATTCCCGACTTTAAACAAGTTAGTTACATGACATGTGCATTGAATAACACTTCAAAAATCACCAAAAAAAAATAAACAAATAAACAAATAAAGTTGAAATCAAAAATCATTTACTTACTTAACAATACTCGACTGTACACACTCGATGATCCTTCGAACATTTCAATTATCTCATCATTGGATATTTCATTAAAAATGTCGCTTTTGGAAGCCAAGATCACCATAGTAGAAAGCCATTTTGTGCAATAAAAACTCAAAATTGTTGATCATTTTGAACATTTTTTTGATTTAAAAAATATTGTAGATAATAATGAGACCAAAAATAGGAGAATTCGAAGTTCGAATTTTGAAAAAATGAGGGAAGGATCAAACGAGGGGGGGTGGACACTAATGCTAGTTTAGGGGGCGCTACTCATTGACCTAGGGGGATCACCGCACCCCTGACTACATCGAACACATGGCTCACAATTACATACAACAAATATTTAGCCATTTTCATCAATAATAACCCAACCCAAACTATCTTAAGGCATGCTTACCTTGAACAGTGAATTTCAATACCAAGAATCTCACGATGATTTATGTACGTCATTTCATTCTCCATTAATAATGAATGGTTCTTATATCTCTTAATGACAATCTAACCATATCGACGTGTTGAACCCAACAGTTTCTTCCTCGAGTTTCATTCAAAATTTTGAAGAAGGAAGTTAGCAAAAATGGTTATTTTTTTTACGAAATCGTGAAAATACGTCTTTGGGGGCATTTCAGAAATGAAAACTTACTTACTTGTTTCACTTTTTTCAACTTGAAATATTAACTTTCATTTTGAGTTCGCATCCAATATTCTGCAACATTGCGTAGGTAATCAGATTCGGTTATATCTATTGTTATAACTCATGTCGATTTTAAATTTCTTTTTTCCAAAATTGTTGAGATTAAGGGCTCGAAATTGTTTTGTAAAAGGAAAAAAAAAGTAAATTATAGGAATTCTCATTTTTCTCAAAAAATTTTAATCTGCATTTTCAAGTCGCGTGTCGAGTTTTTTTAATTACGCTTTTCAAATTTGGGGGAATTTTTTACCTACTCATAATTTTTGTATGGGTTAAAAAATAAAATCATCGGTTTTTTCGTTTTCCTCGCGAAATTTTAATTTATTTTGATACGTTGCATGACGGTTTTCATAAAATTTATCCGATATATTTTTTTCGGTTGAATTTACCCGGATGCGTAACTTGATAAATTTTTATGGCCCGTTGTGCCAGCGATTTTTGGCGAATTTTGGCTCCATCGATGCAGAATGGACTAGTGTACACATTACAACTTCAATTTGAAAAAATTACTCACCAACTCTGTCAATTGTTGTACAAAATACACTAGAATCCGATGCATCGTTCAGTTTCTTGAAATTACTTCTAATTTAGTGCATAAGTATAAATTCAAGGAAAGTTGATTTTACTTTTTTCTTTCACTTTTTACGCTGAGTTTTTTAGGCGTCAGATGTTGCCTTTCTTATAAGACATTTGAAATGCCATTAAAACAATATTTTTACTGTTCTCATACTTGTGAAAAAAAAACCAGCTCATGATCGTTTAATTTCGACTAATGGCGAATTGAATTTTCTCTGCTTGCAGAACTTTGAATGCCCAACAAAAAATGACATGGTCTTATTTCGTCCAATTTTGAGATCAAATGAGCCAAAGTGCTTTGAAAACCCCTCATCTTAATCATGATATTAAAAAAAAAAAAACCATCATCATTTTTGAAGGTTGGAGTCTCATCGTGTCTCGTTTTGTTCTTTAAAGCTGACGAAAAATTTTTGATGTTAATTTTATAAGTCTCAGGAACGTTTACCTCCAGATTTCTGTAACTAAGAAGATTCTTTTCAAATTAAGCTACATATGTGTACTACGTACATTAAGTTGGTATAATTATGAGTAAAACCTGCAGTCAACCCGTAATTGATGAGTACATATGTTTTTATACGTACTACGTACATTAAGTTGGTATATAATTATGAGTATAAAACTTGCAGTCAACCCGTAATTGATGAATACATATGTTTTTAGAGCAATTTTAAAAAGCTGTAACGCGATGATTTCTATCAATTTTATCAGTTGCGAAATTTCACTCAAAAATAAATTTTAAACAATCATGATGTTTTACCAAGGAGCAATTCTATCTGGTACTTCGTTTGTGCATTGAGGGTTTGATTCGATTCTATCTACTCGTATACCTAATCAGTTCGAGGAACGATGAATACGATACATGACTCGTTAGTCGTTTGCGATTCTGCCGAAAAATTCAAGCGTCTTCAATTTTGAATAGTGGTGAAATGAAATGCTACTCTACTTGCAGAATTTTTAATGTTCAACAAAAAAGGCCACATGGTCTTATTTCGTCCAAGTTTGAAATCGAACGAGCTGAAGTTCTTGGAAAATTTCAATTACCTATTTGCGAAACTTTCAATTTTTAGCTCAACTTGTTTAAACATAAATCAACGTATAGGTAACCTTTTTTGAGGAGAATTTAAAGTTCTACTAGTAGGGTTATTGCATTAATCTTCAGGTATCTAAATTCAAAGCTGATAGCACTCGAATTTTTCAAATTTGGACATGGATAATTTTTTTGTATTTTTTTGAACAAATTTCTGTTCTTATCTTCTCTCAATTATAAGGGGTCTCTCCTGTGATTAGTTTTTAGCTGTTGGAGAGACCTGAATTGCAAAATAAAATTTGAAAAGAAATAAATTCATGAATAAATATATAAAATAAAGTAAAAAATATATGTACTTATTCGTAAAAAAAAAATGAAAGTAAAATATTTTTAAAAATATAACAACATGAAGATAAAACGAAAAAAATATTTTTTTTTGAAATGCTCTCCTGTTTTTAATTTTGAAAATGAGGTAAAATTGAAAATAATGTTTTATGGTGCTATCAAAATTCTAAAACATGTCGCAATCAAATCAGCTCACCATGTTTAGATTTTACTCGTGAAGCCAAATCGCTCAATACCTATGTGCATCGAAATAGGTTGAAAGGTAAATGTTGGACATGATCATTCAATCTATATCTTCATTATTTACTTTTTTTTTTTTTTTTGAATCATTGCATAGGCAGTGGCAGTACCTTACCTAGTCATTGTCATTAGTTTCCATCTGCTCGATGACTGCAGTATGCTTCCTTCGTGCAATGGTATTATCGAATTTTCGATTCAATTCATCCGAATGGTCTTCAAATCACGATTTTCAAGACGAACGCCTGGAAAGCCTCGTCAACAAAATTTCAATTGCTCGAGCTCATTTTTTGAGTTTTGGCAGATTTTTGGAAACGTTTGAGAATAATGATCATTCAAACTATTTAATTTTTTAGTCCAAGATCTCATGAAATTTGAAATAAAAAAATTGTAGAATCGCTGTACGACCCATCAGTGTACCTATAGATACCTCATACCTACTTACTGGGTCTGATATTGCCATGTTGCTGAATTTTACAGGAAGGAACCGTAGAAAAAGGGTTTTTATTTTTCAGATTAGTGTATCTTCAGAATTGGAAGAGCTACAATCGATTAAAATTTTCGAAATGTAATGTTATTAAGTATCCAATTTTCAAGCCTACGAACATTTTTGATGCAGTGCTTTTAAATTTTCAAAAAACTCTAGCGCCTTCACTTCTGACTTTAGGTGAGTAAATAATGAGGAATGAGAATAGACCCTCAACTCGTTCAACTTTGAACGACTCACAAAAAACTCCATGTTCAGTGTTCATAATGTATATTGCTTCGCACTAAAATTAGAGGTAAGTACCTAGTATACCAATTTGGCGATTTTAATCAATCACAGCTGCTTTAATTTTGAAGATATGCTTAAATTGAAGGAATCTTTTTGTACTCTCATCCTACATTCTACAACATTGATATGATACTTGATACGTGTCGATTTTAATTTTTTTTTCGAAATTGTTGAGATTAAGGGCTTAAGCTTTTTTTGTAAAAGGTGAAAAAAGTGAATTATTGGAATTCTCATTTTTCTCGCAAAATTTTTATGGTACATTGTTGTGATTATTTTCACATGGTGGTTCTTGGTTTTACGATCTCATATTCATTTTCCAAGCCCCAGTATCGTGTATTTTGGTTTTTCGGTGATTTTTGAAAAAAAAAAAGGTATGATGATTCGTAAGTGAATGCGAATTGTCTGTGGAAATTTTCTTCAGTGGCTAACCTAGGTAACATTTGGTTGCAAAAAGCAAAGCTTTATGCACGATCACCTGCTTGAAACTCTTGGGTCTTGTGCACTTTATACGATCTCGTGGTATGCCTAAAATCGTGTGTACCTAACTAAATACATAGGTACTGTAATTGGAAATTTGGTTTGGTCAAAAATCAAACAAAGTGGATTACTTACTCGGTATGAATGGTACCTAATTCAAAATAGTACCAGTGTTTTAGTTACTCGATTGATCTTTATTCTGTCTGTCAATCCATGAACTATGAACTAACTAATTCAAAACAATTACCCTTCAACGCTCTCCTATCACGATTTTAAAAGACAATGAACAATAAGCACAAATCTCATCATTAGAGTTTTCAAACCATATTTACGATAATGATGCATTAATTGAAAATTCATTCCTATGAAACTTGAAGAAATCAAGGACTAAAACTTGAATATTTTCAAAAAAACATCATCATTCCGTCTTTTTAAAATCAAATCAAGCATTACATTTTTAGTGCTGCCAATCTATATTTTCAAACTGAATATTCACGCTTCTGGTGTGCCGTCTTTTTTCACTGTGAATACCTACCCATTTGACTGGAATTATTTTCATACCTTTTTTCGCGTTTTTAACAATTTTGAATACGTAGGTACCTGATGTTTTGACATAGCATTTAATTCGAATTCCATGGGGGAGGTGCCCATTCGAACCTATTTTCGCCCGAATGTAGGTTTCCATGAGAGGTGCCCATTTGGACTTATATTTTCGTCCGCTGTACTGCTTCCTGATTGGTGGAGTAACTTCGTCGATTAGCTCATCCTGCAAACTTGCATCGATAGAGCCAAAATTTATGAAAAATTGGCACAACCAAGCTGTTGTGAATTTTTCAGACACGTATGATTTTTAAAAAAATATCACGTAACTTATCAAGGTTAGTTGGAAATTTTACGATAAAAACAGAAATGTGCCAACATGTTTTCAAATTTGGAAAAAAAAATGATGAATTACCTAGGTAGTTTGTGAGTTGAAATAATTCGCGAAAAATGAAAGTTGAACGATTTAGGTAATTAAACGAGCTATGATCGATTAAAATTTTCGGAATGCCCAAGGGCCTTCATATTTTTTGACTTGAGGTAAATAATGAGGTAGACTCAACTTGTAGAACTTTGAACGACTCGCAAAAAATTCCATATATTGTTCATTTATATTGCTTCGCACTCAAATTAGAGGTACCCATTGTAGCATTTTGATAATTTTAATCAATCACAGCTTCTTTGATTTTGAAGATAGGTATGGTAAAATTGAAGGGACCTTATTTCATACTCTCGTCCAACATTCTGCAACATTGCATGATCATATTCGGTTGTATTGATATGACTCATGTCGATTTTAAATTTCTTTTTTCTACAATTTGCAAGGTTATTGGCTAAATTTTTTTTTAAACGTAGAAAAAAAAGTAAATGAATAAAATTCTATTTTTCTCGCGAAATTTTAATCTGCAATATTGATAAGTCGTGTGTTGAGTTTTTTGATTTTTGCTTTTCAAATTTGGTGGCATTTTTTATTCAAAATTTTTGTACGGGTCAAAAAATGAAATCATCGGTGTTTTCGTTTGAATTGGGTATATTTTCCTGAAGTTACTTTCTATACTGTAAAATAGGTATAAATTCAAGGAAAGTTCATGTTACCTTTTCCTCGATTTTGTACGCTGAGTTTTTCAGACATTAGATGTTGCCGTCCTTCATAAGACATTTGAAATGCCATTAGAACAACATTTTTACTGTTCTCATGCTTGAAAAAAGAAACACAGCTCATCATAGTCTGTGTAATGAAAATGGCAACAATTTTTCCATAATTTTATCATCAACACGCCTAGTTTTTCATAATTGTTCATTTGAACGCGACTTGTTAATGTCACGGACAGCTAGTACGATTCTGTTATACCCACACACAGCCAGCCAGACTTTCTTTCCGCGTTTCCAAATTGAATTTTTCGATCAATTTTTTCAACTTTGACTATTCGGAAACCACACTACAAACTATTCTGGAATATTTCGCAGACTTTTTCGAAACTGAAATTTTTTAACACTCTGATTTACCTAAATTTTTCTCGTTCAAATTTCACTCACGCTCACTCGTGCCAAACTTTGTTTTTTAATCGAACTATAATTTACAGTACAAGGTCACAAATTACAATTAGGCGAACAAAAGAATAATTTACGATTAAAAAATATTACAACTAGTCAAAAATATTTTTCAAAAGGATATACACAGAGCCAATAATTGATCAGAGAAGATTAATCCTATGATTTGGTCATATGAGTGACTTCTCGATCCGTGTTTTAAATGTGACTATCTCCTGCCTTTATTTGAATTGTTTCTACTTCTTGATTATGGAAATTTTTCTCCCACACATCGTAAATAGGAAATTCATCTTCGCATATGTTTTCAGACGCAGCTATCTCGCTTTTCGCCGATTCATCGGATCTTCTTCTCTTCGGCGTCGAAGCATCACTACCTATTCGAAGTACCTACATGAATATAAATTTGAAGAAAGTTGATTTTACTTTTTTCTTTTACTTTTTACGTCTGAGTTTTTTAAGCATCAGATGCTGCCTTCCTCATAAAACATTCGAAATGTCATTAGAATAACATTCTTACTGTTCTCATACTCGTACTTGAAAAAAAAGAAACGCAGCTCACTCGCTTTTCAGTTCACCGATTCATCGGATCTTCTTCTGTTCGGCGTCGAAGCATCACTACCTATTCGAAGTACCTACATGAATATAAATTTAAAGAAAGTTGATTTTACTTTTTTCTTTTACTTTTTACGTCTGAGTTTTTTAAGCATCAGATGCTGCCTTCCTCATAAAACATTCGAAATGTCATTAGAATAACATTCTTACTGTTCTCATACTCGTGCTTGAAAAAAAAAGAAACGCAGCTCATCGTAATTATTGAAGCTAATGCGGAATTAAGGAACAAATACGCATGGTTTTCAAGTCCTCTTGTGGGCAAGAGTTCCAATCCAAAAAATTAAATCGGAAATCAAAAAATACATCTCGAAAATGGCTACTAGTATTATGTTTTCCGACCTGATGACTATAAGCTACCAAGAAAAAATGATACATTTCGCATGAAAACCAACCCTTCCTGTCGAAAAATTCAGTCGACTTCAACTTCGAATATCGAATAATGGCGAATTAAATTTTACTCTGCTTGCAGAACTTTGAATGCTCAACAAAAAAGGCCATGGTTTTATTTCGTCCATGTTTGAAATCAGACGAGCTTGAAGTGCTTTGAAAACCCTCATCTTAATCAGATATTAAAGAACATCCATCATCATTTTTGAGGCTAGGAGTCTCATCGTTTCTCGTGTTGTTCTTTAAAGCCGACGAAACATTTTTAATGTTACTTTTATAAGTCTCAGGGACGTACGTCTCCGGATCTCTGTAACTAAGAAAGTTATTTTTCAAATTAAGTTAGGTACCTACATAATATGGTGTAATTATGAGTAAAAACTGCAGTCAACCCGAAAATTGATGGGTATGTTTTTAGAGCAATTTTAAGACGCTGTAAAGCGATGAGTTCCATCAATTTTGTCAGGTGCGAAATTTCATTCAAAAATACATTTTAAACAATCATGATGCTTTTACCAAGGAGCAAGGTCGAATAGCTCTTTAAAATGCATAAATGAGTGGTCATATAAGATGCCTGCCAAGTCCCTATGATAGGGTTTGATTCTATCTACTCGTATAATCGGTTCGAAGAACTATTAAAAAAATGACTAGTCCGCGATTCTGTCGAAAAATTCAAGCGTCTTCAATTTTGAATTAGGTATGGTGAAATAAATGCTACTCACCTACTTGCGGAACTTTGAATGCTCAACAAAAAAAGGCCTCAAATTTTTCAAATTTGCAAATGGAAACTTTTTTTGTATTTTTTCGGAACAAATTTTAGTTTTTGCCCTCTCTTAATTATAAGCAGTATTGCAAAATGAAATTTAAAAAGAAATGAAAACATAAAAATAAAATATAAAAGAGGGTAAATATACTTGTAAAAATGAAATGGAAAAAAACATAAAAAAAATCACCTACTGAGTTTTCCTTCCAGCTACAAGGTTAATTATTTGTGTTTGGTCATTCTTCAATTTAGCCATAGCGTAATAATTATGTACCTAGGTACTTCACAATATCCAAGACGTTAGTTTCCATCTGCTCGATGGATAAGCCTACAGAATTGGCCATTTTATAGGTAGAGTGCTTCTTGTACCACCTCGCTTGTTTTCTTAATGCTATCCGCCAGCTATTCTGATCGAATACTTCGTTCACTGGTATTATCGAATTTTCGATTCGGTTTATCCTAATGGTTTTTTAAACCATGATTTTCGAAACGAATGCGTCGAAAGCCTCGTCAACAAAATTTCAGTTGCTCGAGCTCATTTTTGGAAATGTTTCCGGCACAATAGAAATTCAAATAGTTTAATTTTTTAGTCCAAAATCTCATGAAATATGAAAAAAAAAAAAATTGTAGAATCGCTGTGCGACCCATCAGTGTACTCACATACCTCATAACTATACCTACTGGGTTTGATTATATGTACCATGTTGCTGAATTTTACTGGGGGCCATAGAAAAGGTTTTTTATTTTTCAGTTTATAGTGTCTTGAGAGTTGAAAGAGCTATAATCGATCAACATTTTCGGAATGTTATACATTTTTACTGTTCTCATAGGTACCTACTTGAAAAAAAAAAAAAACATCTCATCATTGTACAATACACTTCGAAGTTGAATGAATAATATCGTCGCTATTGTCTGATTTCTCTTATGGTCAAGAGTTACAATCGAAAAAAAAAAAAAAAAAAAAAAAAAAATAGAATCAGGAATCAAAATATACATTGCGAAAATGGCAACAAGTATTTCATTTCCCAATCTGATGACTGAGCTACCAAGAAAACATAACACATTTCGCATGAAAACCTACCTTCCTGTCGAAGAATTCAATCGACTTTACTCGTAATTTGAAATAGTAGCGAATGAAATGCTAGGTATACTTATCTACTCTAGTTGCAGAACTTTGAATGCTCAAAAAAAACCGCCATGGTCTTATTTCGTCCATGTTTGAAATCAGACGAGCCAAATTGCTTTGAAAACCCTCATCTTAATCAGATAAAAGAAAACCCATCACCATTTTTTAGGTTTTGCGTCTTATCGTTTCTCGTTGACTTCTTTTGTAGCTGACGAAAATTTTTTGGTGTTATTTTTATAAGTCTCGGGGACGTTCCGTCCACCTCCGGATTTCTGTAACTAAAAAGATCATTTTTCAAATTAAGGTAGAGTAAAAACTGCAGTCAATTTGAAATTGATGGGTATGTTTCATAACACGATTTTTAACGCTGTAACGCGATGATTTCTATCAATTTTGTCAGGTGGGAGATTTCATTCAAAAATAAATTTTAAACAATTATGACGCTTTACCAAGGAGCAGTGTTACTTCATAGGTTACGGACGGATAAGCGTAGAGATGTCTGCCTAAAGTCCCTATGATATGGTTCGATTCTATCTATTCATATAATCGGTTCGAGGAACAATGAATACGTGACTTGTACGCGATTCTGTCGAAAAATTCAAGCGTCTTCAATTTTGAATAATGACAAAATAAATGCTTCTCTACTTGCAGAACTTTGAATGCTCTACAAAAAAAGGCCATGGTCTTATTTTGTCCAAGTTTGAAATTGAACGAGCCAAAGTGGTTCGAAAATTTCAATCAAGGTATACCTATTTTCCCCTCTCTCAATTTTTAGCATAATTTGTGAAAACATAAACGTAACCTTTTTTTTGGGGAGAATTCAAAGTTCTATAGTAGGGTTGCATTAATCTTCAAATTCAAATCTGATACACTCGAATTTTCAAATTTGGTAATGGAAACTCTTTTGTATTTTTCTGAACAAATTTCAGTTCTTATCTTCTCTTAATTATAAGCGGTCTCTCCTGTAATTGGTTTTTATCCTACTAGTAGAATAAAAAGATACTTTATTCACTCTCGCTGGTCGCTCGAGTGATCAAATGCGCGTTTTCTTCCCACGTTTGGATAGAATATGTTATTCAACTAGTGAAATAAAGTGATTTTCGACGATTTTTAATTACTTCCCTCGCTCTGCTCGGGAAATAAACCTCAAAAATCACTTTATTTTACTAGTAGGATAAAATACCATTATCTGTTGGAGAGACCTAAATTGCAAAATAAAATTTAATTAGAAATAAATTCATGAAACTAAAACAATAATAGAGTCTAAATATACGTATATGTACTCGTTAAAATGAAATTAAAAAATAAAAATGAAAAAAATTACTGACTTTGAGCTACAAGTTTTACGAAGATAGTTATGAACCAGTGTAGGGAGCAAGATTGTTTTTGTTCTGGGTTAGGCGCTCTGGCTCCAGCTTCTGAAATTAATTCGTTCCTCGCTCCGGTTCTGCTCCGCTTACGAAAAAAATAACGGTTCAGATTCTGCTCCACTCCTGGAACGCTAAAAAATTTTGTTCCGCTCCGAGGTTTCGCTCCGACTGTGTTTTTTGTATTTTGACAGTAAAAGTGCTGAGTAGAGCGAAAAATCCGCTGTTAAAAACCAAAATAACGACACATTTTTGTCAAAACAATGAAATAGACTTTCAAAACACCAAAAAATACAGAAAAATTGCATGTGGAGTCAAGCAGAACACATTAATACCTACTGATCAAAAAATTTCGCTCCGGACTTTTTATGGTTTTGTTCCGGTTTCGTTCCATCAGATTTATTTTATTTGTTCCAATACCGTTCCGGTCCGGAGCGCACCTTTTTTTTCGCTCAGGTTTTCGGTTCTGTTCCGGTAAATACCCAAATTTTCAGGCGGTTCGGTTCCGGTTCTGTTCCGCTCCCCAGCACCGGTTATGAACTGGTATAGTGAGTCCCGCAGCAGATGACTCAGTACTTCGAGAATATCACTCTATTTCATGTTGTAATCCACATTCTATAAAATTTTACTCGCATCACAAAAAATTTTCGCTTCATGACTGGAATAAAACATTTTGGCGCTTATAAATTCATGAGTAAAAACTTTGAAATTGATTTAAAAAACAAAAAATCACAATCAATACAGCAACAATCCGACAGTGTGACAACAAATTTTCCGAAGAAAATCAGAAATTGTATCATTAGCCCCTTGCTCATTTGGCTTCTTTTGCGCATTTTACACCAATCGTTTGATAAATAAGGTGGACGTCAGTATTTGGGAAAACAGTCTGAACATATTCTGGAATAAAAAATAGGTAGGTATAATGTATATAGAGGTACAGACAGTACCTATATTCTGTACTATGTCAGTAAATTAATCGTAACAGTCCATTATGATTATGAACAATATAATACGAATAATTATCTTCAGCATTTTCGAATTACTTACAATATTTTGTTTCTGGGAAATGTTTCGAGAAAAATGAAAATCGAATGATTTAATTTTTTGGTTTGATCAAAAATCAAACAAGTGGATTACTTACTCATGATATGGGTATTTTCCTATGTGTTCTGGTTTAATAAATGTTCCTCTTTTCATACCTGTCAATTGTTCTCTTGATGAATCCAATTGATGGGTGAAGGAACATTTGAATCAGCTGCAGCCAGCAAAATTTTCTATGACCCGCTGTGCCAGCGATTCTTGGCGAATTTTGGCTCCATCGATGCAGAATAAACTTGTGCACGCTTAAAAATTTCAGTTAAAAAAAATTCTTAGTTTTGTCGATTTTTGTACAAAGTACGCTTGAATTGGATATATTTTCTAGAAATTACTTTCTACTTAAATATGTAGGTAGGTATAAATTCAAAGAAAGTTGATTTTACCTTTTTCTTCTACTTTGTACGCTGAGTTTTTCAGGCATCAGATGCTGCCTTCCTCATAAAACATTTGAAATGTCATTAGAATAACATTCTTACTGTTCTCTTACTCGTACTTGAAAACAAAAACGCAGCTCATCGTATTTATTGAAGCTAATGCGGGATAATATGAAGAACTCACGTTTGCTTTCCAAGTCCTCTTGTGGGCAAGAGTTACAATCCAAAAAATTAAATCGGGAATCGAAAAATACATCTCGAAAATGGCTACTAGTATTCTTATTTTCCGACCCGATGACTATAAGCAACCAAGAAAAAATGATACATTTCGCATGAAAACCAACCCTTCCTGTCGAAAAATTCAGTCGACTTCAATTTCGAATAATGGCGAATTATATTTTATTACTCTACTTGCAGAACTTTGAATGCCCAACAAAAAATGACATGATCTTATTTCGTCCAATTTTGAGATCAAATGAGCCAAACTGCCAAAGTGCTTTGAAACCCCTCATCTTGATCAGGTATTAAAGAACATCCTTCATCATTTTTGAGGCTTGGGTGTCCTATCGTTTCTCGTTGTGTTCTTTAAAGCTGACGAAAAATTTTTGATGTTATTTTCATAAGTCTCAGGGACGTTCTCCTCCAGATTTCTGTAACTATAAGAAGATTATTTTTCAAATTAAAGTAGGTGCATAAGTTGGTATACTTATGAGTAAAAACTGCATGCAGTCAATTTGAAATTGATGGGTATGTTTTTAGTGCGATTTTGAGACGCTGTAACGCGATGAGTTCTATCAATTTTATTTGATGTGAGATTTCATTCAAAAATTAATTTTAAACAATTATGATGCTTTACCAATAAGGAGCAAGGTTGAAGTAGATGATAGTACATATGAAATTGCTTTGTTACTCGACTACTCGTACATACATGATGACGCTAACTGAATGAATATCTCGAAAACGTTTACTTCACACAGGGCAAATATACCAAAATGATGGACGTATTGTCTCAGTTTAATCTTTTCGAATTGCAGCACAAATCAATAACTTTCGATCATTTAAAATATAACTGAAAATTATCACATGGGTTCCAGAGGAATACTTCTCCGTATATCTCTACACCCCACCGCTACTATACGGTCTTTTTTTGGCGTGTCAGCTTTTTTTACTGTGAATACCCAACCCACCATGGGAGGTGCCCATTTGGCCCTATTTTCGTCCGATGTTCTTATAGCTTCCTGATTGGTGGAGTTACATCGCTGATTAGCTCATTCTGCGAACCTGCATCGATAGAGCCAAAATTCATTAATTTGATCGCTGGCAGAACGGGCTGCATGTTGTGAACTTTTCAGGCATATATGATTTTTGAAAAGATATCGTGGAACTTATCGAAATGAGTTGAAATTTTACAAAAAAAAAACGAAAATGTCCCGAAGTTTCATCAAATTTTTTGAAGAAATGATGAATTACGAGTACATACCTATAATCGGTATGTGAGCTGAATTGTTTCAAGAAAAATGAGAATTGAACTACCTAATTTTTTGGTCCTAAATCTCATGAAATTTGGAAGAAGAATTCCATCATACCTGCTGGATCTGATCAAGTATGGTATGCCATGTTGCTGAATTTTACTGGGAACATGGTAGAAAAGGTTTTCTTCAGTTTAGTGCGCCTTGAAAATTGAAAAGGCTGTGATGGATTGAAATTTTTTAAATCCTGTGGCATCTTCCAATATTGCTTCGCATCAAACTTAAAGATATGTATACCTAGTGTAGTATTTTGATGATTTTGATCAATCACAGCTGCTTTAATTTTGAAGATATGGAAAATTGAAGCAACCTTTTCATACTCTCATTCAATATTCTGCAACATGGCGCAATCAGATTCTGTTATGTATTGATGAGACATGTCGATGAGTAAAAACTGCATGCAGTCAATTTGAAATTGATGGACATGTTTTTAGAGCGATTTTATCACGCTGTATAACGCGATGATTTCAACCAATTTTGTCAAGTGCGAAATTTCATTCAAAAATAAATTTTAAACAATCATGATACTTTACCAAGGAGCAAGTTGAATAGAACTTCAAAATCGATGTGAGGGCGCGCGTTTAAGATGACTGCCAAGTTCTTATGATAGGGTTCGATTCTATCTACTAGTATAATCGGTTCGAGGAGCTACCTACTCTACACACTTGCAGAATTTTTAACGCTGAACAAAAAAGGCCATGGTCTCATTTTGTCCTATAGTTTGAAATCGAATCAGCTAAAGTGGTTTGAAAATTTCAAGTATTTGCAACTTCGTCAATTTTTAGCATAACTTGTGAAAACATAAACGTAGTTACCTATAACCTTTTTTGGGGAGAATTCGAATTCAAAGTTGTACTAGTATCTAGGGTTGCATTTAATCTTCAGGTATCTAAATTCAAAGCTAAGCACTCGAATTTTCCAAATTTGCAAATAGCAATATTTTTGTATTTTTTTGAAACAAATTTTAGTTCTTATCTTCTCTTAATTATAAGCGCGGTATTGCAAAATAAAATTTAAAAAGAAATAAAAAACATAAAAATAAAATATAAAAGAGGGTAAATTGGGTAAATATACACTTGTAAAAATGAAATGGGGAAAAAAAATTAAAAAATTACCTACTGACTTTCTGATCGATACTTCGTTTGCTGGTATTATCGAATTTTTGATTCAGTTTATCCAAATGGTCTTCAAATCATGATTTTCCAGACGAATGCCTTGACTTGAAAGCCTCGTCAACAAAATTTCTGTTGCTCGAGCTCATTTTTGGAAATATTTCCAGCACAATAGAAATTCAAATAGTTTAATTTTTTAGTCCAAAATCTCATGAAATTTGAAAAAAAAAAATTGTAGAATCGCTGTGCGACCCATCAATGTACCCAGATACCTCATAACTACCTACTGGGTCTGATTATACCATGTTGCTGAATTTTACTAGGGACCATGGAGAAGGTTTTTTATTTTTCAGTTTAGTGTCTTGAGAGTTGAAAGAGCTATAATCGATTAAAATTTTCGGAATGCTATACATTTTTACTGTTCTCATAGGTACCTACTTGAAAAAAAAAAAAACATCTCATCATTGTACTATACACTTCGAAGTTGAATGATTAGTATGATTAATATCATCGCTATTGTCTGATTCCACTATGGTCAAGAGTTACAATCAACAAAAAAAAAAAAAAAAAAAAAAAATAGAATCAGGAATCAAAATATACATCGCGAAAATGGCAACAAGTATTTCATTTCCCAATCTGATGACTAAGCTACCAAGAAAACATAACACATTTCGCATGAAAACCTACCTTCCTGTCGAAGAATTCAATCGACTTTACTCGTAATTTGAAATAGTAGCGAATGAAATGCTAGGTACTTATCTACTCTAGTTGCAGAACTTTGAATGTTCAAAAAAAAACCCATGGTCTTATTTCGTACATGTTTGAAATCAGACGAGCCAAAGTGCTTTGAAAACCCTCATCTTAATCAGATTAAAGAAAACCCATCACCATTTTTTAGGCTTGGAGTCTCATCGTTTCTCGTTGTTTTCTTTTGTAGCTGACGAAACATTTTTGGTGTTATTTTTATATGTAAGTCTCAGCAACGTCCCATCCACCTCCGGATTTCTGTAACTAAAAAGATCATTTTTCAAATTAAGGTAGAGTAAAAACTGCAGTCAATTTGAAAGTGATGGCTATGTTTTATAGCCCGATTTTATAACGCTGTAACGCGATGATTTCTATCAATTTTGCCAGGTGCGAGATTTCATTCAAAATAAATCTTAAACAATCATGGTGCTTTACCAAGAAGCAACGTTGAATAAGTACTTCGCCATAGGATTCGATTCTATCTACTCGTATTAATCGGTTCGAGGAAAGATAAATACGTGACTCGTTCTGGATTTTGTTGAAAAATTCAAACGTCTTCAATTTTGAATAATGGCGAAATAAATGCTTCCTTACTTGCAGAACTTTGAATGCTCAACAACAAAGGCCATGGCCGTATTTTGTGAAAGTTTGAAATCGAACGAGCCAAAGTTGTTTGAAAATTTCAATCAAGGTACATTTGCCCCTCTCTCAATTTTTAGCATAACTTGTGAAAACATAAACCTAATCTTTTTTGGTGAGAATTAAAAGTTCTATAGGTAGGATTGCATTAATCTTCAAATTCAAATCTGATAACACTCGAATTTTTCAAATTTGGAAATGGAAACTCTTTTGTATTTTTCTGAACAAATTTCAGTTCTTATCTTCTCTTAATTATAAGCGGTCTCTCCAGTAATTGGTTTTTAGCTGTTGGAGGGATCTAAATTGCAAAATAAAATTTAATTAGAAATAAATTCATAAAAATAAAATATTTTGAGTGTAAATATACTCGTAAAAATGAAATAAAAAAAAAAATTACTGACTTTTCCTTCAGCTACTAGTTTTACGAAGTTAAGTAATTAAAACTTGGTTATCCGTAGCTGCTTTGTCGCGGTACTTCGAGAATATCACTCAATTTCATGTTGTAACCTACATTTAATAAAATTTTACTCGCATCGCAAAAAATGTCGACCAAATGATCAGGATTTAATTGTACGTAAGTTTTTCTCACCTCGTATTCGTTGAACGGTTTGTCGTATTGTTGTTGACAATGACAAAGCTGTATTGGCTGATTCGTTCAAATTGGAGGGACTTCCAACAACTTTAATGATCAGCTTAAGGAAGTTCTCATTTAAGTAAGTATTTTTAGCAAATCATGTATGTATCTTATCAAATTGTTTGATTAATAAGGGTTACGTGAGTATTTGGAAAAACAGTCTGAACATATTTTGGAAGACAAAATAGGTAGGTAGATAATATAATGTATTGTATAGGTACAGACAGTATGTTCTGTATTATGTCAGTAATTAAATCGTAACAGTCTATGGTATATTAATATGACTCATGTCGATTTTAAATTTTTTTCCCCAAAATTGTTGAGATTATTTGCACAAAATTTTTTTGTACAAATTAGTAAAAACGAATCTCACCAGTTGATAAATTACTTACTCGTAGGTTATTAAGTAATATAGTATAAATTCTTAAAATACGAAAAAATTTAAAAGAAATCACAAATTATTCACTTAGGTAAATAATTTGAAAAAGTAAAACATTGGAATTCTCATTTTTCTCTGTCGAATACCTGATGAGTTGACATAGCATTTGATTCGGATTCCATGAGAGGTGCCCATTTGGTCCTGTTTTTGTTCAATGTAGCTTTCCAGTTTCCATGGGAGGTGCTCATTTGTACATTTTGGGCTTATTCTCGTCCGATGTATAGCGTCCTGATTGGTGGAGTAACTTCGTCAACTAGCACATCTAAAATAGAGCCAAAATTTATTTTAAAAAATTGGTACAACGAGCTGTTGTGAATTTTTCAGACACGGATGATTTTTAAACAAATATCACGTGACTTATCAAGATTAGTTGACAATTACAATAAAAACGGAAATGTGCCAAAATGTCATCAATTTTTAAAAATAAAATTTTGAATTTCCTAGTTACCGGTCATTTTGGGAGTTGGAATTATTCGAGAAAAATGAAAAATTGAGCGATTTAATTTTTTGGTTCCAAATCTCACGAGGAAAAAAATCCTTGGCTCCATCGATGCAGAATAAACTAGTGCACTCATTACAACTCCAAATTTTTAAAAATTACTCACCAGCTCTTTCAGATGTTGTACGAAATAAAGGAGAATTCATAACGCACTCATTTTCTTGAAATTAGGTACTTTTATTTTAGTACATATATTTTTTCTTCTACTTTGTATATGCTGAGTTTTTCAGATGTCAGATGTTGCCTTCCTCATAAAACATTTGAAACTCTATTAGAACGGCGAATTAAATTTTACTCTACTTGCAGAAGTTTGAATGCTCAACAAAAAAGGCCATGGTCTTATTTCGTCCATTTTTGAAATCAGACGAGCTAAAGTGCTTTGAAAATCCTCATCTTAATCAGGTATTAAAGAACATCCATCGTCATTTTTGATGCTTGGAGTCTCATCGTTTCTCGTTGTGTTCTTTAAAGCTGACGACAAATTGTTGATGTTACTTTTATTAGTTTCAAAGACGTCCGCCTCCAGATTTCTGTAATTATTAGAAGATTATTTTTCAAATTAAAGTACTTGCATAAGGTAGTATAATTATGAGTAAAAACTGCATGCAGTCAATTTGAAATTGATGGGTATGTTTTTAGTGCGATTTTGAGACTCTGTGTGGTGACAGATTTAATGATTCAGTTTAAAGAAAAGAAGTTTTATTCACTTTTACACTTTAAAACATTTAATAACACTTTTAAATACTTTAAAAGAATATTCACAAGTTGAAACAGAAATGTTTCTTATAAGTTATTCCAATAAAACTTGGAAGAGAACTGAATACTGTTACTAGGTTTGCATGAGCTTATATACTAAAATACTAGTACCTAAAAACAGTGTCTTTATGTAAAATAGCATACAAGTAGATATATGAGATGATAAAAGAGTTCTTATGGAAAATAACATACAAGTAGATATATGAGATGATAAAAGAGTTCTTATGGAAATTAACATACAAATAGATATAAGAGTTCTTATGGTAAATAACATACAAGTAGCTGTATGAGATGATAAAAGGGTTCTTATGGAATATAACATACAAGTAGGTATAAGATGATAAAGGAGTTCTTATGGAAAATAACATACAAGTAGGTATAAGATGATAAATGAGTTCTTATGGAAAATAACATACAGATAGATATATGAGAGGATAAATGAGTTCTTATGGAAAATAACATAAAAGAGAATATATTGGTGAAAATTAAGGTAGACTGTGTCATGATGACATACTAGGTAAATTTTATAATGTAGGTTATATAATCTGTCACTACACTCTGTAACCCAATGATTTCTATCAATTTTGTCTGATGCGAGATTTCATTCAAAAATAAATTTTAAACAATCATGATGCTTTACCAAAATGCTTGAACGCCTTGGTTTTTGGTCGATGTCGAATGCTCAAGCGTTTTAGTTTATCCACTATTTCACGAACTGCGCGGGTTAACTCATCATCTTCATCGGTTGATTCGGTGTCATCTTCATTTTCAGAGCTACACAGATCGATATGAATCGTTTCTTTCTTTTCTTCTTTGACAATCACCTTGCTGTATTCGGGATTCGTTGAGTGCGGGAGCCCTGGCAAAGGATTCTTTTTGGTGCTAGGACCTTGGACCAGTGATATGTACTGGTATCTTGATCGCGAAGTTCTTTCCGTATCTTACTTTACAAATCACCCTGACTATTGACTCATTCTCGTACTCTGAACTATTTTCTGAATGCATCTATCGGCAGCTGGACTTGTGGAGAGGACCGCTACTGTATTCGGCTGTGTCTTCTCCTTGATAGATTTCTTGCATTTAGCATTCTTACCCATCATAATCCGATTAACCGTCATTTTTTTCGGAACGGTGATCATCTTCACTTGGCATGCTGAACACAACATTTCTCCCTTCGAAGTCATCTTCACAGTGTTCTCTCCTTCTCGCGGCTAATCACAACAGCACTACACATGGAACCGATATGAATCTGAAAAAATCAGTTCCAAAAATTTTTGTTGCGAATTGTACAACAAACAGTCGATTATTATTATTTTTTTTTTTTTTGAAAGAAGCAAAACTGATATTGCTTAGTTTGGATGTCCGAAAATTAGACAATGGGTGATAAATTTTAGATTACTTGCCACTTCAGTACCTCAACTTTTTTTGATATGTAACGTGGCATGACGGTTTTCAAAAAATTTATCCGATAAATAGCTTTTTTCGGTTAAATTTTCCCCGATGAATCACTTGGAAAATTTTCTATGATTTGTTGAGCCAACGATTTTTGGAGAATTTTGGCTCCATCGATGCTCCATCGATGCAGAATGAACTAGTGCACTGCACACATTACAACTACAAATTTTAAAAAATTACTCTCCAGCTCTGTCAGATGTTGTACGAAATACGCTAGAATCGGATACACATTCCGTTTCTTGAAATTACGTACTTTTATTTTAGGGCATATATAAATTCAATGAAAGTTGATTTCACTTTTTTCTTTCATTTTTTACGCTGAGTTTTTTAGGCGTCACATGTTGCCTTCCTCATAAAACATTTTAAATTCCATTAGAACAATATTTGTACTGTTCTCATACTTGTAAAAAAAAAACAGCTCATCATTGTGTGTTCTGTGTATCAACAGCTCATAATTCGATGTTTTACTCAGTCTCAGGAACGTCCGTCTCCGGATTTCTGTAACTAAGAAGATTATTTTTCAAATTGAACTAGTTATACTACATAAATTGGTATAAACAATCATGAGTAAAAACTGCAGTCTATCTAAAATTGATGGGTATATTTTTATAGAGCGATTTTAAAACGCTATAACGCGATGAGTTCCATCAATTTTGTCAGGTGCGAAATTTCATTCGAAAATTTTTTTTAAACAATTATGATATAAATGTTTTACCAAGGAGCAACGTGGAATAGTTCTTCATAATGGATAAACGGGTGCCCATTAAAGATGCCTGCCACGTCCCTATGACAGGGTTTGATTCTATCTACTCGTATAATCGGTCCGAGGAACGATGAATACGCGACTCGTTCACGATTCTGTCGAAAAATTCAAGCGTCTTCAATAATTTTGAATAATGGAGAAATAAATGCTTCCCAACTTGCAGAACTTTGAATGCTCAACAAAAAAGGCCATTGTCTTATTTCGTCCAAGTTTGAAATCGAACGAGACAAAGTAGTTTGAAAATTTCAATTGAAGGTATATTCGGGCCTCTTTCAATTTTTAGCATAACTTGTGAAAACATAAACGTAGCGTTTTTTGGGGGGAGAATTCAAAGTTCTATGGTAGGTTTGCATTAATCTTCAAATTCAAATCTGATAACACTCGAATTTTTCAAATTGGGAAATGGAAACGTTTTTGTATTTTTTTGAACAAATTTTAGTTCCTTATCTTCTGTTAATCAGAAGGGGTCTCTCCTGTAATTGGTTTTTAGCTGTTGGAGAGACCTAAACTGCAAAATGAAATTTAATTAGAAATAAATTCATAAAAATAAAATATAAAAGAGTGTAAATAAAAATATACTCGTAAAAATGAAATTAAAAAAAAATTACTGACTCCTTCAGGTACCAGTTTTACGAAGGTAGTAAGTTAGAACTTGATCATCCGCAGCAGCTTTGACACGGTACTTCGAGAATATCACTCAAATTCATGTTGTAATCCACATTTAATAAAATTTTACTCGCATCACAAAAAATTTCGACCAAATGATCAGGATTTATAGGTAAGTTTTTCTCACCTCGTATTCGTTGAACGGTTTGTCGTTTTGTTGTTGACAATGACAAAGCTGTATTGGCTGATTCGTTCAAATTGGAGGGACTTCCAACAACTTTATGACCAGCTTAAGGAAGTTCTAATTTAAGTATTTTTAGCAAATCATGTATCTTATTAAATTATTTGATTAATAAGGTGTTTACGTCAGTATTCGGAAAAACAATCTGAACATATTCTGGAATACAAAATAGGTAGGTAGATATAGGTAATGTATACAGACAGTATGTTATATACTATGTCAGTAAATTAATCGTAACAGTCAGTATGGTATATTAATATGACTCATGTCGATTTTAAATTTTTTCCCCCAAAATTGTTGAGATCATTTGCACAAAATGTTTTTGTACAAATTTGTAAAAACGAATTTCACCAGTCGATAAATTACTTACTCGTAGGTTTTCAAGTAATATAGGTAGTAAAAAGCATTAAAATTTAGGTACGAAAAAATTACAAAGAAATCACAAATTATTCACTTCAATAATTAGAAAAAGTAAATCATTGGAATTCTCATTTTTCTCTGTGTTGACATAGCATTTGATTCGGATTACATGAGAGGTGCCCATTTGGCCCTATTTTTGTCCAATGTAACTTTCCATGGGAGGTGCTCATTTGGACATTTTGGACTTATTTTCGACCGATGTACAGCTTCCTGATTGGTGGAGTAACTTCGTCGACTAGCTCATCTTGCAAACTTGCATCCATAGAGCCTAAATAGAGCCAATTTATTATAAAAAAATGGTACAACGAGCTGTTGTGAATTTTTCAGTCAAACAAATACTTATCACGTGACTTATCAAGATTAGTTGACAATTTTACGATAAAAACGGAAATGTGCCAAAATTTCATCAAATTTTTTAAATAAAGTTATGAATTACCTAGTTACCGATCATTTTGGGAGTTGAAATTATTCGAGAAAAATGAAAAATTGAACGATTTAATTTATTGGTTTCAAATCTCTCGAGAAAAAAATCCATCAGTGTACCTACTGGATCTAAATAATTATGTCATGATGCAGAACAGTTTTACTTCAGTTCAGTGTGTCTTGAAAATAAAACGAGCTATGATCGATTAAAATTTTCGGAATGCTGCATCTTCCAAATTTAATCAGGGGCCTTCATTTTTTACTTAAGGTAAACAATGAGGTAGACTCAATATGTAGGACTTTGAACGATTCGCAAAATATGCCATATGTTCGTTCATATTGTTTCGCACTCAATTAGAGGTACCAATTGTAGCATTTTGATAATTTTAATCAATCACATCTCCTTTGATTTTGAAGATACTCGTATTATGCTAAAATTGAAGGGACCTTATTTCATGCTCTCATCTTCCATTCTGCAACATTGCATGATCAGATTCGGTTGTATTGATATGACTTTGTCGATTTTAAATTTCTTTTCACCGAAATTGGCGAGGTTATTGGCTAAAAATTTTGATTTTTTGCTTTTGAAATTTGTCGAAATTTTTGACTCAAAATTTTTGTATGAGTCAAAAAATAAAACCATCGGTGTTTTCGTTTTCCTCGCGAAATTTCAACATATTTTGAAACGTTGCATGACGGTTTTCAAAAAATTTATCCGATAGCTTTTTTTTTTTTGGCTGAAATGGCCCGGATGCGTAATTTGGAAAATTTTCTATGGCCCGTTGTGCCAGCGTTTTCTGGCGAATTTTGGCTCCATCGATGCAGAATGAAGTAGTGCACACATTACAACTCCAAATTTTTAAAAATTACTTACCAGCTCTGTCGATTGTTGTACGAAGATAAACGTTGAATTCGGTACGCCATCACTTTCTTGAAATTACTCGTACACATAAATTCAAGGCAAGTTTATTTTACCTTTTTCTTCCATTTTTTAGGCTGAGGTTTTTTAGGCGTCAGATGTTGCCTTCCTCATAAAACATTCGAAATACCATTAAAACAATATTTTTACAGTTCTCATATTTGTACTAGTAAAAAAAAAAAAAAAAAAAAAAACAGCTCATCAGTGTGTGTGTTGGTACTGTGTATCAACTCATGATGCGGAAGAATGAACACTAATAGTAAGAAATTAAATTATTGGGAATCTAAAAATACATCGCGAAAATATGGCTACTACAGTATTATATTTTCCAGCCTGATGACTAAGCTACCAAAAAAAAAATCCGCATGAAAACCAACCCTTCCTGTCAAAAAATTCAATCGACTTCAATTATTTCGAATAATGGCGAATTAAATTTTATTTTTACTTGCAGAATTTTGAATGCTCAACAAAAAAGGCTACCTATCTTCTTATTTCGTCCATGTTTGAAGTCAAACGAGCCAAAGTGCTTTTGAAAACCCTCATCTTAATCAGATACCTTTTAAAGAAAACCCATTGTCATTTTTGAGGCTTGGAGTCCCATCGTTTCTCGTTGCTGTGTTCTTCAAAGCTGACGAAAAATTTTTGATGTCACTTTTTATAAGTCTCAGGGATGTGTTTGCCTCTGGATTTCTGTAACTAAGTACATAGATAATTTTTCAAATTAAGGTACCTACATATTATAATATGGTGTAATAATGAGTGAAAACTGCAGTCAATTTGAAATTGGTGGTATGTTTTTAAAGAGATTTTAAGACTCTGTAACGCGATGCATGATTTCTATCGATTTTGTCAGACGCGAAATTTCATTCAAAAATAAATTTTAAACAATTATGATGCTTTACCAAGGAGCAAGGTTGAATAGTGCGTCAATGGGTGTGCGTATAATATGCCTGCCAAGTCTCTATATGATAGGGTTCGATTCTATCTACTCGTATAATCGGTTCGAGGAACGATAAACACATGACTTGTTCGCGATTCTATCGAAAAATTTAAGCGTTTTCAATTTTGAATAATGGTGAAATAAATGCTACCTACTTTATGTACTTGCAGAATTTTTAATGCTGAACAAAAAAGGCCATGGTCTTATTTTGTCCTAGTTTGAAATCGAACGAGCTAAAGGGTGGTATGAAAATTTCAAGTACCTATTTGCGACTCTTGTGAAAACATAAACGTAACCTTTTTATGGGTAGAATTCAAAGTTCTACTAGTTACTAGTAGGGTTGCATTATTCTTCAAGTACCTAAATTCAAAGCTGATAGCACTCAAATTTTTCAAATTTGGTAATGGAAATATTTTTGTATTTTTTTGAACAAATTTTAGTTCTCATCTTCTCTCAATTATTAGCGGTATTGCAAAATAAAATTTAAAAATAAATAAAAACTTAAAAATTAAATATAAAAGAGGGTAAATATAGGTACTTGTAAAAATTAAATGAAAAAAAAAAATTTAAAATTACCTACTGACTTTTCCTTCTAGCTATTACAAGCTTAACGAAAGTCGCTGGCGATACTTCCAAGGCGTTAGTTTCCATCCATTGCATAGTGCTTCTTGTACCACCTTGCTTGTTTTCTTAATGTTATCCGCCAGACATTCTGATCGAATACTTCATTCACTGGTATTATCGAATTTTCGATTCAGTTTATCCAAATTGTTTTTTAATCATGATTTTCTGTGTAGAAGAATGCCTTGAAAGCCTCGTCAACAAAATTTCAGTTGCTCGAGCTCATTTTTGGAAGTGTTTCGAGAACAATGAAAATTCAAATGGTTTAATTTTTTAGTCCAAAATCTCATGGAATTTGAAAAAAAAAATTGTAGAATCGTTGTGCGACTCATCAGTATACCCAGATACCTCATAACTACCTACTGGGTTTGATTATACCATGTTGCTGAATTTTACTGGGGACCATAGAAAAAGTTTGGGTGTGATTTATCGGCACGACAGAAAAAGGCGTTTTAACGACGAAAAAAGGGCATTTTAACGACAGAAAAAGGCATTGCACGGGAAAAGAATTATTTCACGACGAAAAAAGTTTTTGAACGACAGTAAATGAATGTCAACGACAATATAAGGTATTGCCCGAGGGAATAATTTAATGCACGTCTACATAATACATTTAACGACAAATCGTGCACGGCAAAGAAATAAAATAGTGAACGACATAAAAAAATACGAATTGCACATCCAAAAATTGATAAAAAGCACGACATTAAAAAAAACACTCAGTTCATCTAGTACGTATCATTGTATAAGTAGTGCTTTTTTGACTTTTGAGGATCTGCCTCTCTTCCGCTTATGTCCCAAAGGAATTGACTTCCCTTCAGCAGGAACTTCAATGAGCTTGAGACGAATGTGCATCGGTACTTACCTAAAGTATGCTTGCACAGTGCTGATTTAGTGTTGTAGGGGCAGGTACAAATTGATGTACATAGGTACGCTTTTCTTTGCTCGACTTATGCGAATCACCAGGCAGCAAACCCAAATAAAAAATTGGAACATCTCCAAACGAATTAAAGTCTGAACTGAACTGAGCAAGAGGCAGGAGACAGTTCACCTTCCTCCAGAGTGATTTTGAAGTTAAAAAATTGTTTAACATGAGGAAATTGAGCAAAATTGCAGTATCTGATTGGAGAAAGAGAAAATAGGTAGTGTTTTTAATTGAGGTTTATTACTCAAAATATATGAGTTTTTTGACCTTGCTCAGCAATTAGTTCAGCCATATGAAATCAAGAAACTCAAAAATGAACTTCTTGCATAATCACAAAATGAGTAATTCCTCTGAAATTTTTTTTTTGGCGGGAAATAATTTATTTTGTCGGGCATTTTGTTTTTTTGGCGGGGAATAATTTATTTTTCCGGGCAATTCTTTTTTTGGCGGGGAATAATTTATTTGGATGTGGATTACATTTCTTTCGTCGTTTGTATTGAGATCGAATTGTCGTTCGTATCACTTACTTAAGTTGTTGTGCTGGACTGTCGTTGGAATGTCCTGTCGTTCGAATCACTTTTTCTGTCGTGCCAATATATATTCCCCATTAAATATTACTCTACTTGCAGAACTTTGAATGCTCAACTAAAAAGGCCATCGTCTTATTTCGTTCAATTTTGAGATCAAATGAGCCAAAATACTTTGAAACCCCTCATTTTGACCAGGTATTAAAGAATATACCATCATCATTTTTGAGGCTTGGGAGTCCCATCGTTTCTCGTCGTGTTCTTTAAAGCTAACGAAAAATTTTTGATGTTACTTTCATAAGTCTCAGAGATGTCCTCTTCCAGATTTCTGTAACTATAAGAAGATTATTTTTCAAATTAAAGTAGGTACTTAGGTACATAAGATGGTGTAATAAAGAGTAAAAAATGCAGTCAATCTGAAAATTGATGGGTATGTTTTTAGAGCAATTTTAAAACGCTGTAACGCGATGAGTTCTATCAATTTTGTCAGGTGCGAGATTCCATTCAAAAATAAATTTTAAACAATTATGATGTTTTACCAAGGAGCGAAGTTGAATAGCCTGGTACTTCGGAGGGCTGGTATCACGACACTCCGTCAACGTTCCGTCAAATGTTGACGGAGCGTTGAACAATAGTTAACCGGTGCTTCGACCTCGGTTAACGCCTTGTCAACGATAGAAATGCTTCCCTACTTGCAGACTTTTGAATGCTCTTGTTAAAAATATTATAAACGTAACCTTTTTTGGGCAGAATTCAAAGTTCTACTAATAGGGTTGCATTAATCTTCAGGTACCTACATATCTAAATTCAAAGCTGCATGATTATAGTATACCTAGGTACTCGATGAATTTTTAAAATTTGGAAATGGGAAGTTTTTTTGTATTTTTTGAACAAATTTTAGTTCTTATCTCCTTTTTAATTATAAGCGATGTCTCCTGTAATTGGGTTTCAGCTGTTGGAGGGACCTAAATTGCAAAATTGAACTTCAAAAAATAAAAACAATAACATGAAAATATACCAATGTTTAGATTCCACTCGTGAAGCCAAATGGCTCAAAAGCAATATAGAGATAAGTTGAAAGGTGACTGTTGGCCATAGTCATTCAATCCAGATCTTCAGTATTCACCTTTTTTTTAATTTTTTGAATCACTACGTAAGTAGGCTACGAGTAAAGGGCAGGTTTATTCACCTCATCTCTCAACGAGATTTTTCATCCACTAGTTGGGAAAATCTACAATTTTGACCACACGTTGATGGCAATTTTTTACAGTAAAAAATCAACTCTTTTTCCAAAATTTGGATTCAGAAAATCTGAAAAAATCAGTTCCAAAAATTTTTGATGCGAATTGCGCAGAAACAGTCGATTACGATTTTTTTTCGGAGAGAAGCGAAACTGAAATTGCTTCTTAGTTCAGATGGACGAAAATTGGCCATGCGTGATTAAATTTTAGATTACTTACTATGTACTGCTACGTAGGAAAATTCTATATAAGGCTGGCTTGTGATCAATTTTACAACCTTTTTTTTGAAACGAAAAAAGGAGCGAAAAAATTCGCGAATTTAGACTTATCGATTGTTGATGTTATGAAATCCTTCCAAATCAGGAAATTTTCTCCGATTTTCTCAAATTTCCATCTAATATCCCTCTCCCCTTCCCCCAACATAATATTACAGAAAATTCGGCTTCGAAAATGAAACCCAAAGTAGCCCTACCGATGAAGAAAGGGCAAAATCTTCTTACAATTCATTTGTGTCATTTTAAGGGCCCACTTTGACAAAATTGAGTTAAGACCGCCAAGTTGTTCATATTTTGTACTATTCCTGATCAAATGGAGCAAACCCGACAGTATTTCGTTGATTTTTACCCAACTTACACCGCTTGAGCACTCAACACTATGAAAAACATACAGTTTTGAGAAAAATGAGTTTGAAGATTTTTAAGTGTTTTTTTTTTTTTTTTTTCATTTAAAATCGCTAACCATCACTAAAGAAGGTCTCTGATAGCTCATTTTGAAGGAAATTTTATGCCGAATCTAATGGTAGGTAACATATTGTATTGTATATGAACCTGACAACATTTTCTCGTACCTCAAGGTTGAACGATGCATTAGAAGATGATTTTCGATCATTTCGATGTATTCGTTCTGCTGGGCTATCTTCTTCCAAACGTTTCTTCAAAATTTTCAACTCGCCAATGGCATTCACAATCATGAATTGTTTACATACAGGTTTACCTCTAAATTTGAATTCTGTGTACATTGATTTTCGTTTAGTATTTCTCTGTGTTGTGTCACTCGTTCAAATCGAACCAATGCATTCAAAATTCCTTCAAAAAATAAGAACTTTCATTTAAAATTTTTGTACTTATTGTAAAATATGAGTTGTGATAACAGAAGAATACTTACTTTACCTGTGATGATATGATCGGAACTATCTGTTCTAGTCTCAATGCACGCCGATCTCGAGTCCATGACAGTAGTTTGTGGAAATTTTGTATCACATTTATTTGTACACCCACACTCCTCAGAAAAATTTTAAAACGGGGAGGTACATTTGAGATTATTACTTTTTTGTCAGTTTTCTCTTTCTAATACTCGTAGCAACCAGTTTGAATCATTTTCCTATCAATTTTAATGGTATCTCCAGATTTTAGGAAGTTTTCAACAATCTCTCTTGATTTTAAATACATTCTAATTCTCTCGCCTGAGATTTTTGCACAATGCAGGGCATTTTCTCCAACCACATTTATCATCTTATTGATGTGAGATACTTATTTTTCAGCCTTGAGGGAGCATAGGAGGATCGTAAGAGGGGCATGATGTGAATTTTTGACCAATTTGTGAATTACACTAGGCAAAGGAAAATTCATGTTCGAGTTGAAAATGGGCTTAATCGATACTTTAGACCCTAAAACAAAAAACAGAGTGGGGGTTTTCAATTTGAGTTATTTTTGTGATCAGGAAAGATGATCAAAGTTGCAAAAATGGCGGTTTTTGCCCCACTTCGAGAGTCTATAGCGACATCAGTATTGTTTTGCGAAAAACAAGGTCATTTTCGGATTCTACGCACTTTTTTAAAGCAAACTACTTTCCCCGATTTTGGATTTTTAAAGTTTCAAGAGCATAGGGGAGATTTCGCCCGAAGTTCAAATTGAATTTTTTGTATTTAGAAAAATTAGTCTTATGCAAAAAGTGCGTAGAATCTGAATATGACCTTGTTTTTTTTCGCAAAACAATACGGATGTCGCTACGAACTCTTGTAGTAGAGCTAAAAACGGCCATTTTCTCCTGACCACAAAAACAACTCAAATGTAAAAACTCACTTTGTTTTTTGTTTTAAGATCCAAACTATCGATATTGATCAACACCATTTTCAACCCAAACACACAAAAAAAGTTCAAAATCCTTTCCCAATGTTATAAGCAAGAACTGCAGTCAATTTGAAATTGATGGGTATATTTTTAGAGCAATTTTAAAACGCTGTAACGTAACGCGATGAGTTCTATTAATTTTGTCAGGTGTGAGATTTCATTCAAAAATAAATTTTAAACAATTATGATGCTTTACGAAGGAGCAAGCTACCATTTGCGCATCTGGCAATGCAATATTGAAAAACATCACTCATTTTCATTTTGTAATCCACATTTAATATCTAAAAATTTTAATCTCATCATGAAAAATTTCGACCAAGTGATCAGTATCTAATTTATAGGTAAGTTTTTCTCGCCTTGTATTCGTTGAACAGTTTGTCGTTTTGTTGTTGACAATGACAAAGCTGTATGGGCTGATTCGTTCAAATTGGAGGGGCTTCCAACAACTTTATGGTCAGCTTAAGGAAGTTCTCATTTAGGTATTGTTAGAAAAAACATCGAATACAGGCAGGTGATCAATTCCTCTTATCAGGGACATATCGATAACGCGACGGGGCAGGTTTCACCTCATCTCTCGAAGTAATTTTTCATCCACTAGTTGGGAAAATTTACAGTTTTGTTTGACCATAAGTTAATGACATATCCTGGAAACTTGAACTCAATCCAAACAAAACAGTTACAAAAATCTTCACGCTGAGACACCACTGCTACATACCATAAACATTAATATAGAAAACGCTACAATAGAATGGAGTGATGAAGCTGTTAAATATCTTGGAGTATTCCTTGACAAACGACTCACTTTCACATATCACATCTCACAGAAAATGAAAGCTACCTACTTCAAACTCAAAACACTTTTCCCACTAATCAACAGAAGTTCACATTTGAAAATCAAAACAGCATTACTAATCTACAAGACTATTCTTCGTCCTTCTTTTACATATGCGGCTCCAGTGTGGTACGGTACCTCCAAAACAAACAAGAAAAAACTTCAAATATTCCAAAATAAGTTTTGTCGAATCGCCACTAACGCTCCATGGTTTTGCCGGAATACTCAAATACAACGCGAACTCAAAATTGAAACGATCGACGACTTTCTGAAAACTGTAACTGAAAAATACCTGAACAAATTATCTGATAACACCCTTACCTGCTGTTTCAATATCGGGCAAATTCGCCCTTCAAGACTCAAACCAAAACTTCCTCAAAATTTCTTTTAGGTTTTTAGCCCTAACTCTTTTCTTTCTTAAGTTATTTTTTAAGTATCCTATTTGTCAAATTCGTGAATAGCGCAAAGCGCTGAACCGAATAATAAAAACTATCTATCTATGTATCTATCTATCAAAATAAACTCATTTTATAAAATTAGGATTCAGAAATTTTTGAAAAAATTCCTACCTACCTGAACCTATAGGAATAGGTATTTGAGTTCCAAAAAATTGTGGTTGCGAATTACGATGAAGAAATACAGTCGATTTTGATGATAATGGTTCGTATATGTTGGTTTGGAAATCCAAACAGTGAAGAACGTTGACAGAGGACAGTGTCAGTTTTGCTTTTCCGTTGTTACTTTTATTTATTTACATATTTATTGGAAAGAAGTACTCGTAAGACTGTAATTGCTCAGTTCACATGGCCTTATATTAGACAGTGTGTGATAAATTTTAGATTACTTACTAGTTACCTATCTGACCTCAATTTTTTAGTGTAGCTGCCATCACCTTTCTTCAATAATCAAAAGGAATTTCGATTCTCAGGTAGAAACTGTCTGAGAACGAAATAATGTTCACTGAGAAGTAAGGAGTGAATCTGGGGAGTAGAAATGGCGAGGAGACACTAAGATGTCTTGAGGAGGTAAATATTCCTCTGAGAAGTACATAATTTGCATATTGTCAACTTTGAGAGGCTGTTAAAGCATGAAAAAAATCATCCAATCTACTAATACAAAGTTTAATTTTCAGCATAACTTGTAATTCAAACTAGAAGTTCAACTAGTAGGACTGCATTTAATCGGTAGGTACCTAAATTCAAAGTTGATAGCACTCGAATTTTTCAAATTTGGAAATGGAAATTTTTTTGCATTTTTTTGAACAAATTTTATCGCTTCGTAATTATAAACAGTCTCTCTTTTAATTGGCTTTTAGCTGTTGGAGAGACCTGAATTGTAAAATAAAATTAAAAAAAATATAAACATAAAAATAAATTGAAAAAAACATAAATATAAAAGTAAAATGAAAGGAAAATAAAAACATTAGATACTTGAAAATAAAATTTAGAAAACAATCAAATTTGAAAAAATATTTTTCTTCAAATGCTCTCGTGTTTTTAATTTTGAAAATGAGTTAAAAATGAAAATAATTTTTTATCGTGCTTTCAAAATGGTGAAACATGTTGCAATCAGATCCACTCATCGTATGTTTAGATTTCATTCGTGAAGCCAAATAATATGGAAATAAGTCGAAAGGTGACTGTTGGCCATGGTCATTTAACCCAGATCTTTATTATTTACCTCTTTTTGTTTTGTTTTACTGCATAGACAGTGGTTTTTGTATTTGTTGAACGGTTTGTTGTTTTTTTTTTTTTTGACAATGATAAAGCTGTATTGGCCGATTCGTCCAAATTAGAGGGGCTTTCAACAACTTTATGGATGGACATCGTTTTCAAAATGTTGAAAACATTGAATACAGGCGGGTGATTATTTTCTCTTATGAGGGGCCATGCCGATAATGCGAGTAAGGGGCAGGTTACCTCATCTCTCAATGTGATTTTCCATTCACTAGTTGGGAAAATTTACAATTTTGACGACACGTTGAAGGAAATTTTTTACAGTAAAAAATGAACTCTTTTTCTAAAATTTGGATTCAGAAATTTGAAAAAACCACTTCTAAAAATTTTTGTTGCGAATTGTGCATAAACAGTCGATTGGGTATAATTTTTTGTTTTTTTGGATAGAAGCAAAACTGAAATTGCTTAGTTCAGATGGCCGAAAATTAGACAATGCGTGATCAATTTTAGATTACTTGCTACTTCAGCATCTACATAGGGGAAAATTCATGAAAAGACAGCTTTGGTGCATCTTGCAAGCTTTTCTTTGCAACGCAAAAAATGCAGCGAAAAAATTCGCGAATTTAGACTTATCGGTTGCTGATGTTATAAGATCCTTGCAAATCAGGAAATTTTCCTCGATTTCCTCAAATTTCCATCTATTATCCCTCTCCTCTTTCCCTCCACAATATCACAAAAAATTTGGTTCCGAAAAGAAACTGTAAGGTACAGGTATGGCCCAACCGCGTAAGGGGAAATTGCTAGAAGCTTCTCCATACCGGGAAATTGCTAGAAGGTTCTCCATACCGGTTCTAATGTATTCTTCTCGAAAGAGGAGAAATAAGATCCACCTCTTTATGGTCAAGGTCTACGTGTTAACTCCCACGATGATCCGAGCGAGCGCCTCGACGGATCATCAGATGAGAAAGAAACATGAGTTCGTTCAAGTCTTCCGAAGTGGTAACATCTTCTTAAGAGCCTTCTCGCGTCGTCGTTATGCACAGGACCAGAGGTCCAGTGTGGTGTCGCCGGTTGTCGAATCTCCATCTTAATAGACAAGTTCTTATTATTCGCGATGATAGGATCTAGTCAAGTGACTTTCAACCCATTTAATTTAGGTTGTAAGATAATTGCCGCCCATTCTTTTCTGGGTTTTATGACGTGATCGTCATAAAATCATGTGCAGTAAGCCTAATCAGCTTACACAGACGCAAGGAATGATTTATCGCTCCTTCAATAGGGTAAGTATATAAATATTCTTACACACCAGGCCTTACGCCTCTTTGGTGACATAATTTAGCTATTTCTCTAACACTAGTGTATAATGAATTGCCTAGTTGTACTTTGTACGTTAAATAGCTCTTAATCAATATAACTCTTTGAGTATAAATTTGTATAATATGTAAAAAATCAGAATAAACAGAATGTACATATTATTCTAGAGGTGTTCTTTATTTAAACCTCTCTTTCTAATGATGAATAGTGCATTAGAGACGATAGACACTCATTCTCTCGAGCTAGCAACGACCAGGGAAATTCTCCTTTCCCTGGGAGTAATTTTAAACATCATCACCATAGTCCAATAATTCCACTATTACATTATTTGGCTATTGTCTCCTGATCTCACTATTACAAAACTCAAAGCAGCCCTCGCAACGATGAAAGGGCAACATTTTCTAATAATTCATTTCAAAACGAGGAAAGGAGGTAGGTACATTTGAGATGATTACTTTTTTGTCAGTTTTTTCTTTCTTATATACCAACGAGCTTGAATAATTTTCCTGTAAATTTCAATGTCACCTCCGGATTTTAGGAAGTTTTCAGCAATCTCTCAGGATTTTAAATAGGTACTTACATTCTAATTCTCTCACCTGAGATTTTTGTACAACGCAGAACGTTTTCTCGACCAATCACATTTATCATTTTATTGATGTGAGAAACTTATTTTTCAGTCTTGAAAGAGCATAGGAGGATCGTAAGAGAGGGGCTGTTACCGCGAAATTTCTCGAGTGCGGGTTCAAAAGTGAATTTTTGACAAATTTTTGAATTACACTAGGCAACGGAAAATTCGTGTTCGGGTTGAAAATGGGGTTTTAATCGATACTTTGAACCCTAAAGCAAAAAACAGAGTGGGGTTTTTCAATTTGAGTTATTTTTGTGATCAGGAAAGATGATCTAAGTTGCAAAAATGGCCATTTTCGCAACTTTGACAGTCTCTCCTGACCACAAAAACAACTCAAATTTAAAAAACTCTCTCTGTTTTCTTGTTTTAGGGTCTAAACTATCGATTAAGCCCATTTTCAACCCAAACACCCAATTCCGTTCCTTGTGTTATAAATAAAAACTGCAGTCAATTTGGAATTTATTTTGGGTATGTTTTTAGAGCGATTTTAAAACGCTATAACGCGATGATTTCTATCAATTTTGTTAGGTGCGAGATTTCATTCAAAAATAAATTTCAAACAATTATGATCCTTTACCAAGGAGCAAGCTACAAGTTCTAGGATTAGTGGTCAGCTGCTTATTTCTGAAGCTGTTGACGCAATATTTCAAAAACATCACGCAATTTCATTTTGTAATCTACATTTAATACTTACCTAAAATTTTACTCGCATCACGAAAAATTTCGACTAAATGATCGGGATTAAATTGATAGGTAAGTTTTCTGACCTTGTAACTTATTCGTTAAACGGTTTGTCGTTTTGTTGTTGACAATGACAAAGCTTTGTTGACAATGACAAAGCTGTATTGGCTGATTCGTTCAAATTGGAGGGGCTTCCAACAACTTTATGGTCAGCTTAAGGAAGTTCTCATTTAGGTATTGTTAGCATAGACCATTGAATACAGGCAGGTGATTATTTCCTCTTATTAAGGGCATCATACCGATAATGCGAGTAAGGGGCAGGTTTATCACCTCATCTCTAGAAGAGATTTTTCATCCACTAGTTGGGAAAATTTACAGTTTTGACCATAGGGTAATGAAATTTGTTACTGTACAAAAATAACCTCAATTCCTAAAATTAGGATTCAGAAATTTGGAAATATAACTTACCTACGTGAACCTATAGATGTATTTGAGTTCCAGAAATTGTGGTTGGGAATTGCGAAGAAACACAGTCGGTTTTGATGACGATGATTCGTTATTTGCTGGTTTGGAAATCCAAACAGTGAAAAAAGTTGACAGAGGATAGTGTCAGTTTTGCTTTTCCGTTGTTAGGTATGTCTTTATTATTGTTTTTTGGAAAGAAGCAATACTGAAATTGATCAGTTCAGATGACCTTATATATGTATGTATTAGACAATGCGTGATAAATTTTAGATTACTTACTTAATCTGACCTCAATTTTTGAATGTACATACATAGGGTGTTGTGGTCTAGCGAAATGAAGTTAGATTCTCAGGTAAAACTGGCTGAAAGATCACTGAGAACTGAGCATTGAATCTAGGGAGTAGAAATGGCGAGAATACACTAAGATGTCTTGAGTAGGTCAATATTACTCTGAGAAGTACATAATTCACAACCTTTATTTTCACAGCGAGGGTAAAAAAATTGCCAACTTTGAGAGGCTGTAAAGCATAAAAAATCATCCAATCGACTTTTTTTTTTAATTTTTTTGATTTATCCGACACACAAGGTTCCGGGGGTTTTTACAAATAAACATATTTATTTACATCTTAAATCTAAGACTAAATCTAAACAAAATGTATTATCTTAATTTATCCCTAATCCTAGATCTAAGATGCAGGGGGATGGGAGAGGGGGGAAAGACGGATTGTCCCACCACGACCCATACCCCCTAGGCGGTTGCCAAGGACCCAATCACCCTACCAGGCTTTGTTATTCACGCATGTCCATCAGGTAGTTGGGAGTCCCCCAACCCCTTCTTGGGAAAAGGATTTTAGGGAGGAGAATTTGGTGCATGGGGGGCAGGGTCAACAAGTGTTGGTCTCCCCTTTGCATTACACGAATTTCGGATATGGGGGGGGGCATTTGCGAGGAGGCCGGTGCACTTGCTAAGGGCTTCACACCAGCCTCTCACATTGGACTTAAGAGTGCAGTACTAGATATCGTTACCTTAATGCCAAATCCGAGTATGTCCATACAAAAAAGTACGATTTTACACATCACTGATAAGGTTTGGATATGCTCGGAAGGGTTCGTTGAGTTCTGATTGAACATCGGTCAGCTTCGTGCATCTTCAGTGGTGCATTTTAACCGTACTGGGATGCAAAATTTTCAATTCAACGCTTCCTAGAGTCTTATCAGTGACGCAAAAAGACGATTTTGTTTTTGATGGACATACACAGATTTGGCATTAAGGTAACGTTATGACTAATTATTATAGGCTGAAAAATGTAGGAAAATAGGTACAATTAATTAACTTAGTCTACTTTGCAAATATATACAGCATTATATGTAATACAAAAAAGAAATTATAATACAAGAAAAAAGCCCACACTAAATTAGTTTAAGCTTATATGGTTTTGAGAAGAATATATTTAGGGCATGTGTAGGTTTTAAAAAATCTAACTATCGTTATTTACTGCTTGAGGTAGTGCATTTTAATGGGTTATTTACAGGGCTTCTACTGGTGGATGTTTGGTTGTTAGATCAGGATTGAAGCTGTTACTCCTTCTGGGTGCATACTCTGACAGTAACTGGGTGGTCCCTGAAGCATTCGATGATTGATTGTTTCACTGTTGGCCACTCCAATTTATCCAGACCACACCCTGGTCTTGGTACTGCTATCTTTTTGATCTTGAGTTGGTCGCATTTGGCAGCAAGTGCTTTCATTGTCGTTACAAAGTCCTTGATTGACGGCTTATCATTGTACTGTTCTTTGGTGATGGCATAGAGGATGTAATTTCCACCTTTTTTGAGCTCAACTACTTCACCAACCTTGGCACCCCTTGACCTCAGAGTGTCCTGGTTGCCAAAGGCTTGTTTAAATAGGAGCGCAATGCCCTTGGACATCCTGAAGTCTCTGCTGACACAATGGGCCAGGGCAAACTGTGGGTATTATCTAAATAGATCAGAGTACCTGACTACAACTCTCGTAATGGCAAAATTTTCGTCATTAAATTGACGCATCTCGTATTATTATACAAAAAAATGACGGAGGAAAAAAATGAAGATTTTGCCCTTGTTTTCTCTCTGTACTCATTGCTCTGATGCCTTTCCTTTCAAAATTCAATTTTCATTTTTTGGATAATCATCCCAAACTGATTGAAAATTGCCAACAATAAAAATATGGCAAGTTTTAAAAATCTTGAACAAATGAAAGAAATGATAAATTTTCACAAGTCATCATCTGTAAGTACTCGTATAGTGAAAAATACATCAACCAACTACGATTCAATAAAATACGAACATTTTACTAGAGGTTGTCTAAATATTTATTTGCTCAGGTATTCCCTTGAATTTTTTCTTGAAATAATGAAAAACAAAAGCAATTGACACTTGTTTTACAAAAGAAGATCCATTTCAGAAACTCGTCCATGAATATTCTCCGAATCATGCTCGTGGAAACTGGGATTTCAATCGTTGATTTAATATTGAATTGTTCTGGAGTCGAAAATGAGTTTTGCTCTCTTTTCGAAGCTTTCAGAATTTTCAGAAATAGTTCTTCCCAGTTTTTCGCTCTCGTTTTGGAGCTTTCAAAATCATTGTCATATCCGGGTAATTTTCACTCTCAAGTTTAAGCTTCCAAATTTCGAAGCATTTTCCTGATTTTCTGCTATCATTTTGAAGCTTTCAATATTTCTGTTTTTCATCACGCAATCCCTATTCAAAAAATGGATCCTTCGAAACTAATCGATTTTTTTCTGCCTAAATTTGCTTTCTCACTTTAATTTTGGACTTCGACATCAAAATATTGATGATCTAACATTCGAAAAATTCATACGAATTTGTGAGAAAGTTTCATGACTCACCAGATAATCATTTCAAAAGGAAATCCTTGCCATAGGTACACATTTTTCTAATTTTTCAGCCCATGCACTTTTTCACATTTGGCTGATGACCAGTTTAGAAATTACTTACGTATTCCAATATACCTCATTCGCCACTGTGGTACTGGAATTCCAGCTGTATTTTTCATTTCGTAGGTTACTTCAAACTAACAGGTATCAAAGGTCAGTGCAACAGCTGATGTTGCATCATTTGTCCAGATCACCTATGAGACATTTTTTCTATTGACATATTTTTTTTTCTTGCTACCTATAGTCGCGAGAGACCCACATAAGGATCTGTTGCACCCTCCCCCCCCCGGCTGATACCTCGGAACTACTTTTTTCTAAAAGGGGGAGTCCTAAGAAACAGTCAAATCGATTGGAAACTGTTTCAACCCATTTTGAGCAGTTCATGGAGCCTCCAGCAGATTTTTGATACCTGAAATTCCCACAAAATTTTATCAAAATGGACTTCGAATGCCGAAATTCATTCTGCAAACTAATTTCATTACCCCACGAAGTCGACTGCAGGTGGATTTAAAGTCGTTTTGGAGTTTCCAGCTACTTTTTGAAAATTACTGGAGCTTCCAGTTGATTTCCGAAACTTGTAATTTTCACATTCCAGTTCGAAACGTATTAAAAAATTCACCCTTTCGCCTCCATCTACTCTGAACTCCAATTTCAACCACATCTGAAGACGACTTCAGGTGGGTTCAAGTCATTTTGGAGCCTCCAGCGACTTTTTCAAAAGTTTCATGACATTTTTAGGAAAATTGAAATTTTCAAACAGTAGCTGGAAGCTTCAAAACCACTTGAAACCACCATGCAGCTAGTCGACTTCATATTGTATTAAAATTAGTATTCAGAGTAAATTTCGGCTTGCTAACTCCGATTGATAAAATGTTGTGAAAATTTAAAGTTTCAAAAATCCGGTGGAGACTCCAGTAATTTTCAAGAAGTCGCTGAAGGCTCCAAAATGATTTGAACCCACCTGAAGTCGTCTTCAAAGGGTGTAAACATTGGAGGCAGAGTAAATTTCGGCTTTCCAACTCCATTTGATGAAATTTTGTGGCATTTTCGAGTTTCAGAAATCTGCTGGAGGCTCCAGAACTGCTTAAAACGGGTTGAAACAGTTTCCAATCGATTTGGCAGGTCGAAAATAAAGTATATATCAAATTTAAGCTTTCTAGGTCAATTTGGTAAAATTTTGATTTTTCCTCTCATTTTTGGCCTAAATTTGATTTTCAAAAATTCACCAAAAATCGAAAAAGGCACTTTAGCACTTGAAATTTTGACAGGTGAAATTTTTGTCTGATCTTTCGATCTACCTTTGTACGGTTTAAAAAATTTCGTGCAAGTCCTATGTTGGAACGCAAAATCTGAGATTTGGGCTGACCTGCCAATCAATATGGCCGTCATTTTGTAAGTAGGGCCACTTTTTTTTCAGGACAAGGACTAGAAATGTTCCCTCTCCTACCAAAATTTATATACTTTGCTCTCATTTCTCAAAATTTTGGTCGCTTTTTTGCTATTTTTCAGTCACTAAAGTCACTAAAAAAAAATGGAATAGTAGATTTCATGCCTGTATATTAGACAATGCGTGACCAATTTTAGATTACTTACTACTCCAGAGTTAATGTTTGTAGGATCTTATATCGACAAATTGGAAATTCGGCACTTCCTTTACAAGAGAAGATCCATTTCAGAAACTCGCCCATGATTCTCCGAATCATGCCCATGTAAACTGTGATTTCAATCGTTGATTTATTGTTGAATTGTGCTGGAATAGAAAATTAGTTTCGCTTTCTTTTTAGAGCTTTCAGAATTTTCGAAAATAATTTTTCCCAATTTTTTGCTCTCGTTTTTGGAGCATTCAAAAATTGTCATATCCGATTAATTTTCACTCTCAAGTTGGAGCTTCCAAATTTCGAAGCATTTTTGCTGATTTTTTGCTCTCATTTTGAAGTTTTCAAATATTTCTAATTTTTTTCCATCACGCAATCCTTATTCAAAAAAATCAATCCTTCGAAAATAATCGATTTTTTTCTGGAAAAATTTGCTTTCTCACTTTAATTTTGAACTTCGACATCAAAATTGATGATCTAACCTTCGAAAAATTTATGCGAATTTGTGAGAAAGTTTCTTCACTCACCAGATGGTAATTTCAAAAGGAAATCCTTGCCATACACCTTTTTCAAATTGTTCAGCCCATGCACTTTTTACATGGCCTACTTTTCATTTTTTAGAAAAAAAATAATCACACGGTGATTCTTTATTGCTAATGACCAGTTTAGAAATTACTTACGTATATGTATAGGGGAGATTTTTTGTTTGTTGTTCCTCTCGTAAAATTGTTTTTTTGTTAAAACCATTCGATGGATTAATTTTAACAATTTTTTAGTGCTTAGGGAGAGTTTTCAGAAATGGATGTTTTACTTCTGAATATAGATACTTTGCTTTTTCTGTGTGAGGTTTCGTGAGGGGGGTTGTTGGGAGGTAAACTGTCGGGAAATACTGTCAAAGGGTATTCTTTACATGATATTTGTTTCAAATCTAGTGAAAATCCCTTCAAAAAGTCCTCTTTCGGATTTATGTATGTGAAAATTTGAGAAAATGCTGGAAATACGAGTACATAATATTGCTCGAGATCGACATCTTGGCGAAAAAAATCCTCCAATATTGTTCGGTGTAGGATTGCATGGGTTTGAAATTCTCTCAGATTCGATCTGACGTGATCGCAGTGAGCATGATTTTTACTCTTTTGTCATCCAATTTTTGTGGAATCATGTTGTAGTAGAGTTGAGATGGTGAAAGCAGATTAAATAAATTTGTACCCATATACTCGTATTCTTGAATTTTAGAAAAAAAATTACTTACTTTCAACGTGATTTTTTATTTTTTTTTGTTGATGTTGATTGGCTTCACTTTTTCGAATACTTTTGTGCGAGAATTTTCGTGTTAGTCCTGTTGGCCTTTTTTCTGCTCCATCGTATCAAGTAAGTATTTATGATGATTAAAAATCTTCAGCTACTTTTTTAAAAGAGAAAATCATTAGTTTTATTTAAGAAATTTATTGCTCTCTTTTACCTTCAATAGAAAAAATTGAGAGTCGAGTTGTCAGAATCGACTCCTTTAAATCGTTTCAAGTTTGCACATTTACCAAAGAATAACTAAGTACTTACGGTTCTGTTCGAGCTAAAAAAAATGTTTGTGATACAGTTTCCATCTCCTAAACACCCAAAATAAATTGAGAAATTGGACTTTGAAGGCAAGATAGCGAGATTCGCACTCTCCAAAGTAGACGAAACTAACACAAAAGGTTTTAGTTTCGACATGAAACCATCTCCAAAATTTTTTCAGTCAATCCTTCCATCCCAACCCTGAAACTGGAGAAATATTTTTGGAACGTAATGGTACCAATTTGATATCAAAAAATCGAGATAAATAGCCAAAAACTTGACAGTTTCTTCGGTTTTTTGAAATGGTCAATAATGACTAAAAAGTTGACACCAATGCGTTGCAAAATGTTTCACCGGTTTTAAAAATGAATTATTTCGGTATTTTGTCTCGAATTTTTTTCTCTCTACCAAATTTGATGAAAATCCTTTGGGTCATTCCACTTTTCTTCTAATTTTAGTACTTCGAGTGGGTAATCGACAAATGATGTCAGAATCTGTATTGTCACTTTCAAAAACCTAAAAAAAATCGATTTAAAAACTTATAACTCGAATATAACCATGATCTCGACGAGTAAAAATTCTGAAAAAATTCCCAGTTTTAGTCCTTTTTATGTAGAATAACCCTATCAAAAAATTGGATTGGCACTTTTTTTCATTTTTGAGAAAAAAAATTACAGGTTTGGCACTTATTGCAAAAATACCATCAGAAACCTAAAAAATGAAAATTTTTACATTTTTGAGATATTTGATATGTTATTCTAAGTACATGAAAAAGACTAAACCTGGGATTTTTTTCAGAATTTTTACTCGTCGAGATCATGGTTATTTGAATTATAATTTTTTTAATCTATTTTTTTAGGTTTTTGAAAGTGGCAACACTGATTTTGACATCATTTGTCGATTACCCACTCGAAGTACTAGAATTTGAAAAAAACTTCAAAATTCTATACCACGTACAACCGGAGCAATTTGCAACTGAAATTTTCCATTTTCGGCCCTTTTGGAGAACTTTTTTGAAGCCCCACAGCTTCCCCAAAAAAAATCTAAAAAATGTCCGGGTATCGTCATTTGTCATCATTTGATGACCTCTATAAACGTGATCTGATTTTGAAAAAAATCGAAGACCCCTCGTGTAAAAATTCGCCGATTTGGCGTGGAGTGACCCTTTGACTTTTTTTTTTTTGCAATCCACCAGCTATATAATTTTGTCACCCTTTTTCTGTTCTTTGTGGAACTTTTCTACAGGGGTCGGCATAAGTTAGTATTCCGATTTGCACAAACAAAAATTTTTTCAAATGAAAATGAATTTTTTTCTGTAGTGACATAGTGGGGGAAAAAACTATTATTACCAAAGTGTTGGTGGGACTTCCACGAACACAACGCACTACCTACAAGACCTTCTATCTACTCATTACACACAACAGGGTATTAAAAAGGACGCATCAGTTTTCGAATACGAATACTAACTTATGCCGACCCCTGTACTCGTATGAGGGGAAGAAGAGTAAAAGGTAAAACAGAAACACGACATTAATAAACAGGAATAAAATTGAAATTAAAAGAAGGGGTGGAGTAAGAGTTACGAGGCACTCGGTATAGATATTATAGTACGTCGTACGTTAGCTTACAAGTTACATCATACAACTACCTATTCAAAAGGCTTCGTTCGATGCAGCTTTCGAGTTTGGGTTTTTTCGGAATTAGGTACGATAAGAAAGATAACACCTTTGCCATTCGATTCGTGTCTCTGCCTATGTGTAAATCTATTGTGAAGACGACCAATTTCTACGTATTTCGTGTTCAGTTTCGACTTGATTCTCGTACTAGTATGATCGAAGTACTTCGTAATGGTTGATGACGCGACGTGTTCGGTTTTTAATGTACAAATTAGTGAATTCTGAATCGTAATTTTTCAAATTTTTTCGCGTAAAATGTTAAAATATTGTTTTCGAAATTCGAATTTTTTACTACGGTTCGTGATATCGGTGAATTTGTTTCGTATTAATGTCGTTATTAGGTAGGTAGTAGGTACCTATTCGCGTAGGTAACCGAACTACTTATATTTCGAGCAAGTTACTAGTTGAAATTTTCGTTACGTAAATTTTTAACGTGTTGTACGCGGAATTTATGTCGATCGTTTAACTAATGTTAGAGTAATTTGGTGCATCTTTTTATTTTGGAACGAGATCCTCTTAAGTCATAGATGCAAGGCGAAAAATCTTCATCGAAGACGAGACATCTCTCCTCGTTGTTCTGTATTCTTCTTGGAAATTATTTCGGTGAGTTAGTTTTATATTTTCCATTCATCTTAATAACTTACTTTGAATTAATTTTTTCATTAATAACTCACTTTAGAGTTAATTTTTTCTTTAGAAGTAACTTCGTGGTTCCTGTAGATGTGCTTTTTATTCACGATTTATTTCTTTCCTTTGAGACGATTTCCTTTATTGGCGATTCTTTTCATGATTTTTGAATGATGTTTTATTTTTAAGCGTATTTTAAATTAGGAAATAATTCTTTCGCAGTACCTAATTGTATGTGTGGGATGTGGCAAATCAAGCAAGGGGGTGGAAAAAAGCGGACAAGCTGATTAAAGAATTTGATTGTGTGGAAAACAATCCAATAATACCTACGTACCTAACTAGGTACTTGGCAATTTCTAAAGGTTACTAGACATTTCATTTTGCCAAATTTTAACAAAGTTTTGAGTACTTGTTATAAAGTTCTGCGCAATTTCAATGAAATTACGTGCCAAGTATTTAGCATTGAACAGGTATAACCCGACTATCTACTGGTAAAAACTTACATTATGGAGCATTACTAGTATTGTCATCGGTTCATCTTATTTCAATTTTATGCTGCGTTTTTCAAATCTTGTCCACAGAATACGTATTGTGGGAGGAAGGGAATTTATTAAGAATCCGATTAGAAACATTTAGATTTACTTACTGATTCGAATCCGGAGTCGTTATCGATGTGTCACCCTTGAATATTACTATACGAGCATTTTACATGCTGAAAATTGAAGTACGTGTTAATTCGACAATTTTTGTCTCTCTGTCGAAATCGATGAAAGCTAATTGATGTTTCCCTAAACGTCGTCCATCTATTAAAGTTATCTGAAGGAAGAACCCTTATTGTTTGTTCTCTGAGTGTTTGCGGGAAGAACGAAAAACCCATTTCCCTATCGACCAAACTTGGCGTTTTTATGCCACATAGATATCTGAATAGCATTTCACGATTTGCAAACGATTTATAGGATTCAGTTTCATATAATGATATCGTATGGATGTCTGACTATATCAACTATGTCACAGGTATATCTAGCGATATCTGCAACAATGTATTTCTCATCATAACTTTTCTAGATATTGTTTGGATATCGTGGAAAGGATATAGGTTTGGCGATATCTCTGGAATATCGTTTCTATATGAGGTGATTTTATGTAAAAGCAACGTTATCCTACAGATATCTGAGATATCCTACAGATATCTGAGATATCCTAAGATATAGAACGATTTCTTCAACACGTTTTTTTTTTTTGCATTCAGTAACTCATGCAATGTGTGTAGAGTATCATTCAAGTTAAGATGGCTGAAAAGTGAAATGAATGGTTTGTTATTTCTAAAGTGTTCTCAGAGGTGTTTCATAACTGTGTTCATTTTTTGTTCTTTATGGATCGTGAAATTGTTTTTAAAACATTTTATAAATCAGTGTATGTGTTTGTGTTGGATGATATATCCAAAATCTTGAAAATTGTGCATTTTTGAATGGAATGAATGAAGCTATACCAATACAAATTCCATTAGACTGTGATTTCATTTTCATTGAGGTACTGTGTTTAAATTGAACTCATTTTTTAAAGATATGTACGTGCCTCTTTTTTTTTTTTAAATTAAAATTAAAAACATGAGTGGTTCAAAACATTTAAACTCTCCTCTAAGGTTTTTTTTTCGAAACGTGATTTTAAAAATTTGAATTATTTTCCAAACTTAGTTATGACCAATTTTACTATCAAAACTCCAAAAATAACACGTCATAATCATTCTTTTGTTTTATGTATGTACCTAATGCGATCATTAGGCCAAATATTGTGATTGGTACCATACAAGAAATGAAAATAAATAAATGATTCGCCCCGGCACCCCCTCCCAGGGCCGGTGGCGCCCCTGTGTGAAGTACCCTGGTTATTAGTGACTTTTGAGGTTTGAGAGTGAGGAATTCTTCATGTTTGAGCAAGATTTCAATGTTGAAATCTTTCCCATAAGTTTGTTCTTTATTAATTTAAAAAAATTGTTTAGGTACCTACCTATTAGTATTTTAGATATAACTTTTTTGAAACAATTTCTGTGTAGTTTTCTAAATTTGTGTTTGTATTTATGTATAATTTCAACACAACTATAAATGACGAATTTTTAAAATAATTCAGTTTTTAATAACGCGTCATTACCCATAGCTGTTTTGAAATGTACATCGATATCTACACGATTTTGGAAATACTATTCAGGAATTACCTCGAAAAAAGATATAGCTACGATATAAAAAATTGAAATCGGATGTACATCGCCCATCGATATCCAGCGATATCCTCAGATGTAGACTGGATATCTCCAGATATAGAAAAACGATATAGGCTGGATATCTGAAAGATATTTGTGAGATATCTATGTGGTATATCCAAAGCAATACGATATCCCATGGATATATTTTATCAGATTTCACGATATCGTTGGAAATCGTTCAGATATACAAAGATTTACAACAATTTAGCGATATAGGCGGACATTTTCGCCATTGTATAGATATAGGAGCGACATGATACTGCTCTGCATAAGAGATGGAACGATATCGTTTGGTTGTTAGGGTTTACTTAATTGCTTTTTCATCATTTGATGTCAACACATAGCCAATCAGCGAGTAGTATTTTTGCATTACTATAAGCTATAATTCGTATTTTGGCGCCAAATTCGAAAAAGATACCTGAATTTATTTTCTTCAATGATGAGTTTAAATTTTGGGACGGGATTCATAATTGATGCCAAATGTCCATAAGGTGAGATCATGTTGATTATGTCCTCAAAAGTTGTTCAGTTGAATGTTCTAATTTACAAGAAATTTTTTAGACTGTATTTTAATACCTAGAAGTAGGAGGTAGTTACATACTACTTTATGATGAAAAAGATAAAGAAATGAGAAATCAGCTTCAAGTTGATGTTTAAGCATAAACGCGAGCTTAGCAACAAATGCAACCATCAACCAATATGGTGAAAGCAAAATGCAAAAAATCTCTTGCAATCAGCGAATAGGATGGCTTTTGAAATTCTATATTGCTTCATTTGCATTGCGATTTACGTATAGGTACTTCAGCTGGTTACAGATTGTGTGTTATTTCGCTGATTGAATTTTTCCTGAATTTCTTGTATCATTCAGGATTGATGGAAAGGCATATATTATTCAATCGCGTATTTGTCGATTTTTCGTGCTGAAAAAATGAGCCTATGTTTTGTGCTTTTGGTTCTTATAGGAATCAAGGAAATGTAGTCGATTCTTTTGATTTTTCTTGTAAATTGCATTCACTTGCGATTTGTAAACGTCAAAAACATGAATGAATCGCATTTCTATCGATCGTTGAACAACGTAGAGGTAATGTTAAAATACCAAAAAAGAAAGAGAGTACTAAAAGGATTAGGGGAGTTGTCCTTTTCCTGAACTTCTTCTCCACTCGATTCCAGTCAACCAGGTTTTTACTTTCATAGGAAAAATAATTAAACAAAATGATGATTATTAATCCCAAATAGAACAAAATACTTGAACTAATTTTTAACATAAATGGAGAGAAACTGATTGATTGACCTAAGAAAAAGAAAATTAAAATTAAGTACTATATAGATAGTTGAAAGAAGAGAATCTGAAAAAAAATGCAGACTCTTGGAAAATTACATTTCGTCGTCACATGGCCAAGAATCTAAATATAAAAATGAAAAAATTCACTGGAAACGAACGAAGTGGGACGGAGAACTTACCTTAGGTAGTTTGGTATCAGATGATCATATGTTTGGTGGTGAATTTCTTCAAAATTTCGAGTTATATGCGAAGCACGTGGCTTCTTCAAATCACAACATAGGCAAATAGTCATAATGAAGTTAGTTGTTGGACGGTTGAATTCTGGCAAATGATTTCCGGAACACCCTGTATGTATTTCTGACGATTCACAGTATCAGCGAGATGTTTTAAAATTTTCAAATAACATAGACAATTTTAAAATTGAAAACTTACCTACCTATATTCGAACAAACGCATCAAAATTTACTGTCGGGTGCTTAATCTTACTGTTAGTAGGCATTCAGACCCGAATCAATTCTGATTCTGATTCTGGATTGAAAGACTCCATTTTTTGAGTAATTTCTCATGTTCATTGACTTCTACACTGGATTGTAGTAGCCCCCCCCCTCCTCCAACATCCAAAATCCACCTAGTCTTAGTCGGTTGCATGAATGGAAAAGTGCCATAAATTGCGTATTCTGGAAATCTTGATCTTGTAATTCTATGTTTTCGACCGTAAGGTCAATTGGGATGACTCACCAACTAAGAATTCATTTCTACGTAGAATAGTATGAACTCAAATTATACTTCTTGTGCATGCTGCCACTTCGTTAAAGTTGGAAATCGTTGGGTTTTCCTGCTGATTTTCATCTGGCGTGATTATATCTTCCTCAACCCGCCACGCTCCTTACTTGAAACCATTCCGTGTGAAAACAGAAACCCCCTTACAATCAGTGAATAGATCATGTTCATTGACTTATTCATTCTGGACTTGACAGTGGTATATTTCTTTCCCCCTCCCGGCCCCCACAAACCAAAATCCATAGAGTCTTATGTTATTGGTCGGTTGAGTGAATGGAAGAGTGCCATAAATGTGTATTCCACAGGTCTTGATCTTGCACATAATTCTGTGTTATTGACCATAAAGTCGACTTTGATGCAATTTTTCACGTTTTTTAACCCTCAGATTAACCTTCCACTTGTACATCGATTCATCTTGTATAGTCAGTTAAAAAGAATGGGAACCTCTGAAACACGTCCTTCTGGGATTACTCACCAACCCAGAATTCATTTCTACATAGAATAATATGAACTCAAAATACTTCTTGTATTGCCATTTCACAAGAATTAGTACTTAATCGTCGATTTTTCCTGTTCATTTTTATCTGGCGTGATTATTTTTTTTCAACCCACCATGCTCCTTACTTTGTGCGTGAAAACGGAAACCTTCTTGCAATCAGTTTCATAATTTAGACGACTTCAAGGTATTCTAACATGACTTGTGCGCAAATTTTGTTGTTTTTCAATTCTCTGTCACTTCGAATTGTTTTTATACCATTTTAACCAAGTGTAACATTTTTTTCATGCAATTTTGGCTAAACTTGTCTAATTTTGCGCAATTTCCTCGCCAATTTTAGAGGTTTTTTCTGCAAGAAATGTGATTAAATTTTGAACTTATTTGGTCAACTTGTCCCAATGGTTTACAATTTGTTTAATGCTTGAGCATTTTTACAATATTTTATTGAAATTTCAATCATTTAAAATTATTCAAGTTGAGTTGAAATTTCATTTAATTTTTTTGTGATTTTTGCAACGTTTGCTCAATATTCTACTAATTTACCATCTTGTTAAGTATGGTAATTGAAAATAACTGAGGAGTCAGTTTCCCAAATTTTGTGATTTTTTGTCTACAATTTTTTTTTTCAAGGATGTGGATGACTTTTGCAAGGTTGTGGAGATAGATTTGTGCACATCTCAATGTGTGGCACATCTCAAAGTGCAGTAATCGTCACAGATGCTAGCTACCTACTTGAGGTATAGCAGTACCTAACTTCTAAGAGCTTCGTAGATACCTGGTGACTTACCGCCTCGTTACCTATTTTTCGGACACTGATTATTTATTTACAGAATACACAATACAGACATTTACCTTATGAAATAAGAAAAGTCTTCAGTTATACTTTGCATCGTTTATCATTCAATAAAGCAATTACATAGTAATAACTTACTCAAGCTAATTATACTGAGCCTTTACAGTCTTATGTAAATGAGAGGTAGCATTCTAAAAATGCCTTAAGGAGTGCCTATGCACATTACCACGGGGAAGGGAACAATAAACGGATGAGGGAAGGTCCATCTATGTTACTCTTTTGAAAGAGATTTAAAATAAAGATGAACTTGTAGTTTTGCGTAACAACCAAGCACCCGAGTGCATTTGACAATTTCAATCAGTGTAACTAGAACTCAGTCTATTTCAAAATAGATCACTTCATCATCTATTGAAGTTATCTGGGGAAAATACGTACCATTGTTTGTTCTTGGAGTTTTTGCGGGAAGCACGAAAAAACTATTTAAGTACCTTAATTGCTTTTTCATAATTTCATTTCAACACATAGCCAATCAGCGAGTAGTAAGTACATATTTTCATATCGCTATAAGCAATAATATGTGGGTATTTTGGCGCCAAATTGGAAAAATCATCAAAAACATGAGCAAATCACATTTCTATGGAGTAAAAATCGTCGAACAACTTATGCTGAAGTATAAAAAAATAAAGAAAGTAAAAGGATCAAGGTGTTGTCCTTTCCCTGAACTTTTCATACTCGCGATTCCACTCAACCAATTTTACTTTTGAGAGGGAAAAAAATTCAACAAAATGACGATTATTAAGAGGATTTGAATTTCGTATGATGGGAAAATGAATAGTATACGCGACAGGATTGGACAGTAACGCGATTAACTTGTGCGATTCAAGTCCCTCGGCTTCGCCTTGCTCCTTAAACTTCGCACTCGTTAATCGCATACTTTCCGCTCCTGTCACGTAATATATTTCATCAAATGTAGAGAGAAACCGATTGACTGAAATAAAAACTTATCCATAAAAGAAAATTGAAATTACTAGATAGGTAGTCAAAAAAAGATAAACTGAAAAAAATCCAGAATCTTGGAAAATTACATTTCGTCGTCATGTGGCCAAGGGTTTGAATATAAAAATGAAAAAATTCACTGGAAACATACGAAGAGGGATGGAGAACTTACCTCTGTTTGATAACTCGAACTTATTAATTAACCATATAAGAATAATAGGAAAACATTTCAAGGAAAGACTGGGGTTAGATTTTGATTTTTCCACAAGAGAAAAGATTTTAGGAAAAGTTTGAGAATTTTCAGGATTTGGTGATTGGTGATCCTAACAATAAGCAAAGAAGCGATTTTGATATTGAATATATGCCAAATTTGGAAATTTTGAATCACGTCAACTCCTTGAATATTTTAGAGATGGGAAATTTGTCAGAATAACATTTTTTGTTCGTCCACTCGAGTAGGATTATGAACACCATTTAAATGATTCCAACATTTGCTTATTTTTAATGATTTTTTCAAAATTTTGAGTTATGTGAAGCACGTGGCTCCTTCGATCAATTCACAAGACTGGCAACCAGTGGTTAACTTTTCGCAATGTTTTACAGTTTGTTTGATACTTGGGCATTTTTATAATATTTTATTCAAATTTCAGCCATTTTGAATTATTTACTTTTAAGTATTTTTTTCAACGTTTGCTCAATTCTGCTGATTTATCATCATGTTGTGGCGTTTTGTTATAACTGAGGAGTCAGTTTCACAAATTTTGTGATGTTTGTCTATACGATTTTTTTTTCAACGATGTGGACGACTTTATTTGCAAGATTTTGCTCAATTTATCAAGATTTCATCAAATCAAAAGTGAGCAATTTCTAAATGTTACTAGGCATATTTTAACAAGGCTTTTAGTAGGTAGTGTTGCGAAGTTCTGCGCAATTTCAATGAAATTACATGCCGAGTATTTAGCATTGAAGAGTTATATCCCAATTTTTTCCGGTGAAAACTTACGTTATGGAGCATTAATCTCTGTGTACTGCGTCCATCTTTTTTTCAATTTATTGCTGCGTATTTCAAATCTTATCCGCGGGATACGTCTTATGGGAGGAGGGGAACTTATTAGGAATCCGATTAGAAAAAATTTAGATTTACTGATTCGAATCCGGTCGAGTCACTTCGTTGAATCAATAGTCTGAATAATCGATGTGTCACCCTTGAAGTTTACTATACCTATTTTACATGCTGAAAATTGAAGTACCTAGTACGTATTAAATTAATTCGGAAATTTGTATCTCCTTGTCGAAATCGATGGAAGGCTAATTGATTTTCCAGTCGACCAATTTTACTTTTAAGAAGAAAAAAAATTGAACAAAATGATGATTATTAATCATACCTAAAATAATAAGTAATAGTGAATATGAACTAAGGAGAGTCTAATAATATTGGAAAAGAAAAACTCTTCTTATTTCCTGCATGAATAGAAGTTTAAAATGAGGAGAGTGTTTTTCTTTTCCACTATAAATCCTAAATAATACATACTTACAAAATATGTACTTGAAGTATTTTTCATCAAATACATAAATAGAGTCAATAGAAAGAAACTGATAGACTGACAAAAATCTTCATAAAAGAAAATTAAAATTACTGGATAGTGTAATGGGTCTTATGGACCTTTTCAATTAAATAGTCGACAAACTGAATAATTAATACTTTCACTTTATTTCACGAATTTAACACAAGTATATACAGAAACAATAAGCTTAAACCGAAGCTAAACTTAAGACTTTCGTCTACAAGATAGAAAACCGAATCATCCCAAACCCTGGACTCACCAGAGTATTTGTAGGGAAAAATCATCATGTAAAGGGTTGGCTAAAAGACATTTTGACTTAAATTGCTTAGACATTTTGACTTAAATTGCTTACGGTTCGTAATGTGCAATACTGCAATTACGAACCGTTTGTTGCACATTAGCAACTCGGAAGGGTGGTCAGTGGTTTACCAACGTTCGACACGCGTCATATTTTTATGGCTGTGAGGCTGTGTGGCGCCAGCCGATATTACGTTTTTTTAACAGATTTTAACTTTACGTATATTTTGCCTACATGTGTCATCACAATATTTCCTTTCTCCCAAAAAAGTGACCACACTTTTCCCAAAATTCAAATAGAAATTTAATTTCCCAAAATTTGCCACACTTGAAAAAAAATTTGACTATGGAATAGATTGTGAAAGGGGACAAGGGGGGGGGGGGTTTAATTTTCAATTTTAGAAAGTTTCCATTCGGTTTATTATCATTTTTTCAATTTTGTGTTTTACCCAAAAAAAATTAATAAATAAATATATTTTCCCAAAAAAAAATTAAAAATGGGACAAGATACTTGATTATGAGTCCAGAGTCTGTTTGCTTTTTGTTTTTTCTCTAAATTTATAATATACAAGTACTAGAGGTATACATCTAAAAAACAAAAATATTTTTTTTTTTTTTGGTTAGTATAAGTATTACACATAGAAAATGTTATTATAAAAAATGGTATTATGAAAAATAGTATTATAAAAATCAAATTATAATAAATCGAAGTATGAGAAATCTAAACATAAAAAATCTAAATATAAAAAATCTAATTATGAAAAATCTAATTATAAAAAATATCAAATGGAATGTAAATATGAGGTATTATGAGTAGAGATTTTTTTTTTCAAAAAATGAGTATTTAAAAAAAAATACACATGAAAATACTTAAAATAATGACTAGAGACACTCAGATCAATCTTAATTCAAATTTCATATATTTATTAATCTATTTATTCTCTTTTTTTTTCTTTTTTTTTTTTTTTTTTTTTCATTTTTTTTTCTTTTTTTTTTTCTCCTTTTTTTTTCTTTTTTTTTTTTCATTGTTTTTTTGTTTTATGCATTTTTTTCTCCTTTTTTTTTTTTGTTATTTATACGTAAAATTTTTTCTAAAAAGATAAGTAAAATTATTTTAACAATATTTTTTTAAAACTAATACACTTAAAACAATTAACCATATTGTAAAAATAATACTGCTAATAGTATGTCCTCCATACAAGGGAGTCTGAATATCATTTAAAATTATATCTCTTAATTTGTTTTCAAATATTTGGGGGTTTTCTTTAATATTAAAAGAGGGGGTTTGTTCCTTCCAATTTTCATTAAAAATTTTTGTAATATTTTTAAATTTTAAGGGACTAAAGGGGTGAAAATCTATTTTGCTATTATCTAATTTAGTCCATTGCAAGGGAAGCAGTCTGTTTAGATGTAAGATATTTTCAGAAGTTTTTATGCAAGGAAATCCTTGTGGGATCAGAATTTGGGTTTCCTCATCAGTTTTTAAAAGTAATTCAAAATCACAAGGGAGTTGAATTTTTATTGCACCAGATTGATTATAATTTATCTCTAAAGGAATAGTATCTGATTTTGAAGAGTTGTGAAGGAAAAGAAATTTTTGAGGATTGGAAATGATGTAAATATTTTCTTGAATTTTTCTAATTATTGTTTTTGAATGCATGTGCTCACATTTAAAATTGCACACTGTATTTAATTCTTGAAGTTGTTTTCCAAGGATTAATGATTTTGCACATTCTGGTGATTCATAGGTGGAATCAAAGTAGTCCAAAAAACATAACTGTCTTGAAAGATCACATTTTTTTAATGCTGTTCCTGTAATTTCTCTGATGATTTGTTTTCCAGAATCAAAAGCAATTAGCATTTGCTCAGTGTTCAGAATACAGAGCTCTTCTTTATTTCTGAAGTAGATTGGAGTATATTTGAATAATTTCCAGTCTGAATTAATTTTTTTCAAAGGCACTCGAATTTCTAATAAAATCTGCTGTTCTGAAATTTGACAATGTGTGATACTTCTGGTATAGTATTCCAAAATTTCTGAAGTAGGTATGGCTATGGTGTAATTAAATTTTTCAATATTGGTTTTCAAAACTTCAATGTAATATTTCAAGCTTTCTGGAGAGATAATTGATGATGGAAGCTTGTGCTCTTTACAATGTTCAATAATGGATGAGAAAAACGAATTATAGAATGTTTTCTCTAGAATTGATATTAGTACTGGATATGTGGATCTATCTGCTGCAAAAAGGTCTGCAAATTTTTCCAAAGTGGTAGAGAGTGTGTCTATTGTTTGAGTTATCATTTCAATATTTGCATGAATTAGTTTAGAGAATGATTTAAGTTCTGTGGAAATATTGAAAATATCTGCATGTGTTTCAATTAAGGCTTCTTTTAAATTTTTATAATTGGCTGTTAATTCTTGCTGGTTGACAAATAATGGGTAGAGATCATCTTTAGTGACTACATCACAACAAAATTCTAGGAAATTACCATAAAGTTTTCCTAGTAGAAATGATCTTTTTCTTCTTGAATGTTCATTTAATATTTTTGCATCAAAACGAGTTTGTTGAAGTTGATTATCAATGAAGGAATCCAATCTTGTCAGTGCTTTGTAGAAATCATGAGTATAGGTGCATTCATCTTTCATTTCACAATTGGTATTGGGAGGATATTCATAGGAAGAATTAGTAGGATTACTATTCGGAAAAGTATAATTTAAGATAAATTTATAGGGAATGGATTTTTCATAGACAACTATATTTTCAATTTCAGATATAAAGGATCCAGGAATAATTTCAGTGAATAGGTTTTCAGTACAAGAAATTTTGAAAAGAGAGTAGAATACCAAAAATGTCAACATTCTGGAAATTGAAAGAAAAGACAGAAAAAAAAATGTTAAATAAAGAATATTAAAAAGTTTTTAAGCAGCAAAAAAAATTCAAAAACAAAAGTTTGGAAAGAAAATAAAAACAATTGGAAAGAACAAAAATGTGGGGGGGGGGTATTTACAAAAAGGTCAGCATCCTGAGGGGGGAGATTTTCAAAATATCATTAAGTTATATGTGGGGGGGGGGGTTAAAAAAAACTTACATACAAAAAATTGAAAAAAAAGTTAATATTTCAAAGACTTGAAAAAAAAATTTGGAGATATCAAAAAAAAATTAATCAGCTCTCAAATCGTTTATGTTGATCTCTGTTCTAGAAATTATTATGTCATACATATTTAAAGCGTATGGCAATTCATCGTAATAAACGTATACATTGTAGTCTAGAATTGACAGCATCTTTTTAATTAATTTGATGACGGTTTCGATCGGATCATTCACTGAAATCCGAATTGGGCCAATAGGCGCTATGGTCACTTTCGACTCATCCCAGCGGAATCTACTTCCGCAATATACAATTGGAAATGTGTTTCTGTCATGTATAAAAATGTCAACGAATGCTGTCACACTTTTTTTTGCAATATTTGAGATTTCAAAAATTTGTACCATCTGAAAAAAAATTGAATTAATTAATTTGTTCTACCATGTATAAGTAATTTTACCAAGATGTTGTGTTTCCATGCTATGCCAGAGAAAGATAACGAAGTATTTGCCTACACCTTGTATGTATTATTGGTGCGTGAGGTTTTTCCAAAACAAAGTAACTGGATAACTGGAGAAGGTAGAAAAAATATGGAATTTTGCTAAAAGATAAGATTTGTTTCCATATCTGGAGGTTTGTCAATGTCCAGTACGTACTTCTTATGCTTGCTTGTTTGAGGTGTTCAAAGGTGTATTGTGAACCAGAAAAAAAAATCTTGATTTTTATCAGTTTTGTGTGTAAAATTTTTGTGAAAAGTTGATATATTTTTTTATTTTATTTTCTTATTTTATTCCTTTTTAATTAATTTGAGTTACAATGGATTCTCAGAACAATGACTTTCTTGCTGGTAAGTGAATTTTTGATTCTATTTTTATCATTAAATTGGTGTATATTTTTTTTTCAAAAAATTTTAGGGGGGGAATAAATTTGGATCATGATTTTAGGCTATTTGTGTTTGATAAAAAATTATAGAATTTCTCAATTTTTCTAGGTTTAGATGAAATCAATTTTGACAGTGAGGAATTTCAGCCTGTAGACGTTATCCAGGAGGTGACAAATGCTGGACCACCAAATGAGGTATGTTTTTTGTTTTTTTATTAAATTTTTGAAAGAATAATTCACATGATGTCTGTGTTTTTTTTTTTTTTTTTTTTTGATTTTTGAGTTTTGATAACTTTGGTTTTGTTTGTAGACAAGTTTAAATGCTATGATCCTTGAGTTGGAAACACCAAGAAATTCCACAGTGGAGCCCCAGATGGAGACTCAGATGGAGCCCCAAGCAGGACCATCGAATGTAAATGTTGTACCAGAGCCTCAAATTGTTGAACCACAAGCAACTGGAAATCATTTTGTTGAGGTAAAAAAAAATTATAGAATTTTCAAAAAGTAATTAAAATTTTTAAATTGGCATACTATTATTATTTTTTTTTTACATTTTTTTTTTGAAAATTTCAAGCTCAAAATTTAACTTATTTCTGGCAAGGAGTCAAAATTTGTGGATTTTTCTGTGTTTTGATTAGCTTTATTTATTTATCATTATTTTTTTTCATTTATTTATTTTATTTATTAAATTTTATTTCGAAATGTTTTCAGGCTCCTAGGTTAAATAGAACTGTTGATCAATTCAGATTTCCACTACGACATTCATACTTGAAAGCTGATGGTGTTACGAAGGGATTCTTAACACATAATGACCCTAGGGCCATGTGTGTTGATTACGAATTAGGCTTTAACAGCCCATGTATGTCTACACGGTGCTGGTTTTATAATAGCCACTTTTGGTCTATTCATGTAAGTTGGGAAAAAAAAAATTTCATCATTTTTTGTCTAAAAAAAAAAATCATATTTTTGACACTTTTTTGTAACATTTTTTTTTTATATTTTCAGAAGGACTTAATGGAAACAATAAAAGTTCGGTTCGAAGGAGGTATGGTGAATATTAATGTAATTCAGGTCCATCCGCAGTTTAAGATATTATTTCCCTTTACTTATCAAAACTATGTGGATCTCAAAAGAAATATCATTAGATTTGGGCCATCCTATGATGAATGTTACTTATGGTTACCTACGAGATCACTGGAAACGTCACCATTGGTATTTATTTTCCTTTTTTTTTTTTTTTTTTTTTTTTTAAATTTAGAATTCTGTTTTCGAAGTTTTTATGGTTTTTTTTTTGTCATTTGTTTTTTCCAAAAAAGGTTCTTTTATTTGTTTATTTGATTTATTTATTTTTTCAATCACAATTTTTTTGTTTTGTTTTATTTTTATTGAGGTATTTGTTTTTGTAATTTTCAGAGGCACCGTTCAAACGTTTGAGTTGATATCAAGCAAGTCCGAAGAAAGAGTGAGAAAAAAAAATTGTAAAAAGTAATTTTAATTAACCTGTAAAAAAAAAGGTAAAATATTAATTTTTGTACAGTTATTAGATATGTATGTATTTAAACTAATTGTTTTTTTTTTTGTTTTTTATACGTATTTTTATAGAATAAATTATACAATAAGAAAAACTACTGTTTGTTATTCATGGGGACAACCCAATATATTTTTTGAATGTTTTTTTTTTTTGTAATGAGCTCAATTTAAAGATTTCTGAATATTTTCTGCTGAAAATCGTCATATTTCACAATTTATTGAATATTTTGAGCAGTTTTAGGATCGGAAGATCGCAAATGTCATGTTCACAGTCGTTTTTTGATGATTATGATTTGCTGATTGATGGAATGACGAATTTAAAATTAATGATTATGAATTGTGCTCATCAAAACGAGTGAAAACGATACCCATTTGTATTCAAATTTTCAAGTAGGGTATATGAATATTTTGGAAATGTTTCATTCCAAAGAAAAATCGAATATAATTCCTATTCAATAGGTACTTTACCTTGAATGAGAGCATATTTTGGGTTGCCCTACTTATAATTAAAAGCTACCTATGTACATGCTTGATATAATAAAAAACTAGCATAAAAATATTGAAAAAATAACATAGCAAAAAAAGTAGAATTTTTCATTTTTCCATTTTTGGTTTCATTGCCCAGGTTTCAATAATAATTCGGGCAGAATTCGTTCGTTTGAAATTATTACATCGAAAACGAAAATTTTATTTGGCACAGTTATGAAAAATACATAGGCTTCAATGCCTAAATAATAGAAAAGTTTGTTCATTGTCCTTTGAACATCGTCAATTTCATCCCAGGTCACATTAAAGAAGGGTACATGGTACCCTGCAACGTCTGGGTGCGCAAGATCCCATGTATCATGGTCATCGTAGAAAATAATGGTCTGTTTTTCTCTATGTACGTAATGATTGACCAGTCTCATTATTTGAGCTTTGGTGGCTTGACTTAACGGTTCAGGTTCATTGTAAGGAATCATCTGAAGGATAGAAAGAGAGGAGAGTAAAATATTGACGAATCGTTCATATTGTTACACCTTGGTGTTAGTTGGTTAGTGGGTGAAGTTAAAGATAGAAAATCACGTGCATATGTTCACTGAAGGTTAGTAAACAGTGAAGAGAGAGAAAGAGCGAGAGATAAGGATAGCTGCGAGGTTATATTGGTTAAAATCACGTAGCATGTAACAGTACTATAAAATCAAAGCAAGATTTTTTTTTCAAGCTTGCTGTTGGAATGTTTTACGTAATTTTTTTGTCAAGTTATGTACGTTCTCTGCTAAGAAATTTCTGAAGTGGTCAGTGTTGAAAATAGAAGTGATTATCGCCATAGAAAAATAATTACATTTGTCAGTGACAAATTATTGGTCAGAAAATTGATAAAAATCGCATTATTGGTCAGATATATTTTTTTGTAAATTTTCATTCTGCTCAGTTTTGATTGGATGTTTGGAAAAATGTGATACCTACACTGTGTTTCTTTTTTAAGGAAACGTCTTCCTGGGCCCAGTGGAAAACTGCACAGATTGATCACGAAATTTTTGAGAATTCTCAATATTTCCCCTATTTTCGTTTTTGATATTTTTCTAATCGTCTGACATGTACAATCTCACGTTTTATTTTTTTCTTAGTTTCATACTCAACTTCATAATTTAATGGAGAAAATTTATGTAGAATTTTAACTGGTCCTAGATAAGTAGGAATGAATTTTCCTTTAATAGGATTTTGTAAAAGTGCTGTTTCGCCTACCTTAAAAATCAATTCCTTATGCTTTTTGTCATAATTTTTCTTATTAATCAGCTGATTTTGCTCAATTAAAGATGGTACCTTTTTTCTAATTTTATCCAATTGTTCAATTTCTTCCAGTCTTCCTTTCATAGATGATGAATTAATGGATAATTTATTATCTATGGGTAAATTGGGATGTCTCCCATACACTAGGAAGTATGGAGATAATTTATGAAAATTTGATATAGGCGTGATATTGTATGTAAAAACAATAAATTTGACCAGTTTTGACCAATTTGATTTTTCATCGTTTACATAGTATGCTAGGGTTTTACATAACGAATGGTTCAATTTTTCAACTGCTCCTTGAGTAGTTGGGGAATAAGTGGAACTAAAAATTAATTTTATTCCAATTTTGGAGCAAAATTCCATAAATTCTTTATTATGAAAATGTTTACCATTGTCACAGGTGATTTTAAGTGGACATCCAAATTGACAAATTAGGTCATAAATAAAGTCAATAACTGCTGAAGCGTTTGCTGATCCTGTTGGTTTAGCGAAAGCCATTTTTGTGGACTTACACGTTCCTACTAAAATGTAAGATTTTCCATCACTTGTGGGAAGGGGACCAACAAAATCAATTTCAATATGGCTTAATAAATCACATTCTAACACTTTGATTGGTTTTAAAAGTCCAGGTTTTGGTCCTGGTTTCAATTTTCTCAGCTGGCATTCATGACATGATTTTATAAATTTTTCAACATCTTTGGTTAAATTTTGCCAGTGAAATTTATTTTGCAATTTTTCAATAGTTTTTCGAATTCCAAAATGTCCTCCGCCTATAGCTTTGTCATGATACGAGGCAATTATTTCATTAATTAAATGGGATGGTATTATGATAAGATTTTGTTTGGGATGTTTAAGTTGGAGAATTCCTTCAGGACTTAAAATATATCTACGACTAATTTTTTTGAATTTATTCAATTCAGATGATGGAATTTCAATTGTTTCATTTTTCAATAAAGAAATTAAATTTTTACAAAAATTGTCTTTCATTTGCTCAGCCACAAAATTTTGGTTGGTTGAAATTGTGTTAATTTCAATTCTGCTTAAAAAATCTGGGACAACATTATTTTTACCAGGTTTGTGTTTTATTTCAAAATCAAATTCTGAAAGTTTTAAAATTAGTCTCGCCATACGAGAATTGGGTTCCTTCATTTTTCTGTAATGAATTAGGGGGGCATGATCAGTAAAAACGAAAAAATGTTTACCAAATAAATATTCTCGAAAGTACAAAATTGTTTCAACTAAAGCTGTTAATTCCAGGTCATAAGTGCACAATTTTTTCTGTCGTGGTTGAAGTTTTCTGCTGAAATAGGCAATAGGATGGATTTTTCCATCAAGTTCATTTTTTTGAGAGATGACCCCTCCAATGGCTATATTTGAAGCGTCTGTTTCTACTATCGTTTCTCTAGATTCATTATAAATTGCTAAAATTGGATCATTAATTAGAGCTTTTTTGAGAAATTGAAATGCTTTTTCATGTTCATCTTTCCAAATAATTTTGTCTTTTTTAGCTGGGTTGCCTTTAGTAAGATCAGATAGGCAACTTGTAATACTTGAAAAATTTCTAATAAATTTTCGATAATGAGAACACATTCCTAAAAATTGTCTCAATTCAGTGACTGTGGTTAGTTGTTTAATTTTTCGGATACTTTCAATATTTTTTTCAATTGGTTGGATCAAAGTTCCATTAATTTTATGACCTAAAAGGTTCACTTCTTTGAAGAAAAATTTGCATTTTGATGTTTTTAATCTCAATTTTAAACGATCTAGTCTATTTAAAGTTTCTTTTAAATTTTTTAAAGCTATTTGAAAAGAACTGCCAAAAACACACAGGTCATCCATGTATGCAACTAATATTTCATATAAGAGGTCATGAAATTCAGAATTTATAGCTTTACTAAAAGCTGCAGGTGAAAGCATTAAACCTTGAGGTAAACGAGTAAATTGATATAATTGATTATCTACAATTATTGCTGTTAAATATCTGCTCTTTTTAGCAAGTGGTATCTGATGGAAACCTGCATTACAGTCAAGTAGACAAAAATATTTTGATCCTTCCAAGGCCATGATAATATTTTCGATTCGAGGGACTGAATTATGGTCTGGATACAATTTTTGATTAATTTTTTGAAAATTACAAAGGAAACGATATGAGCCATCTGGTTTTCGTAATAAAAAAGCAGGGGAACAGTAATGTGAAGTTGATCTCTCTAGAATGCCATTTTTGAGCATTAATTTTATCTGCCTATTAATTTCGCGCCTTTCAATTGGAGATAATTTATATCCCCTTGACACAACAGGTGTATTGTCTTTGACCTGTAGAACATATTCAGGGATATTTGCTCTTTCTATGTTGGTTGGGTCAGTCGAAAATAAGTGCAAATAATTTTTCAAAAGGGAAAGGACAGCCTGTCTCTGATCATTATTTAAATCTGGAGAAATTTGTAATTCATTTTTTTCAGAATCGAATAATTTAGACATATTATTTGTATCAATTTGGTTAATTTGAACTATGTCATTGACATTATTTTCAGGTAAAGTTTGCGTAAATGTGCCAATATTTTGATTTCTTCGGATAGTTTGTAGAGAATGAGTAAAATTTCTCAAGTTCATTGTCAACGTATTGTCATACATTTCATAGTTTACAAGCTTCGTGCCTGTTCTGTTGACAAAAATGTTAGTGTGCATAAAAATACCTCGAGTCAGTTGCGTTGGGGTTATTGTTATTGTAAATGTACGAGTTTGTTTCCCAGCAATTGCGATATCTGTAGTAGCGATAAGTTTATTATGCAACAACATGACGGGTGTTTGTTTATTTATCAACGAGAGCCATTTATGATCCATTGGCAAAATCAATTTATTTGGATAATTTCCTAACGAAAATGTATTTTTACTGAAGTTAATTATGGCTGAATTTTCAATGAAAAAACTGATACCTAAAATAAAATCTGCATTCAAATTTTCAGCAACGTATACTGTAAGAGAAAATTTTATATTTTCAATTTGAACTGAAATATTCATTTTACCTATAATAGGTAGGGAAGAACTATCTGCTGTTGAGACTTCTAGATCAGAAGGAGATAAATTTTTGAAGTCTTTTAAAATTTTATTTGACATCAGTGATACATTACTACCTGTATCAATTATAGCTGTATATATTTTATTATTGAAAATAATTTTGATTTCAAAATTTTTTATTGTAAATGGATTTTTTTGAATACAGTTTGTTTTGGTTTTTGAAAAATTTGAGCCAAAAGAAGATATTTCCTCATCACTGAAATATTTTAAATCGGAATATCTATTTAGATTAAAAATAAAATCAGTTTTCTGAAATTCGTTCAAGAAAAAATATAAAATTTGTGATGAGGTATCTTGACCAAAAATTATTGGCGTTTTTTTTTGTCATTTAATCTGCATTTTTCTCGGATATGGCCTACTTTTTTGCATAGGCTACAAAAATCTCTTCGTTGTGGTCTTGATTGTGGTTGATTTAATTGATATGATTGATTTGGGTTTTGATAAGGTCTAGGTCCATATGACCCAAAACGAAAAGGTTGATTTGGACCAGGAGATATTTGTCTAAATGGATGAAATCCAATTTGACTTCTTTGAAAATTGATGCGAGGAAATGGGGGAGGTGGAAACATAAATGGGCGAGGAGGAGGTGGTGGGGGACGATAAGGTTGACGTTGAAAAGGTTGTGGTCCAAAAAAGAAGGGACGAAATGGTTGAGGTCGAAAACGTTGAGGATAAAAGGGTACTGGGCGAAAGGGGAACCTATTTGGGGGGGTTGGATTCTGTTGAGGAGTAAACTTGGCTATCGTAGCATAATTATTTTCATGTTTTATATCGAGGTTATTTATTGAATCACATAAACTGTCGACATTCGAATTTTTGAGCAAAAATAGCTCATTTTCTACTTTTTTAAGCCTTGATTCCTTATCCTGATTTTTCCTATAATTTAAAAGATTTTCCGTGCATTCATACTTTTGTAAGTTTGCCCTAATTTTTTCGACAGTTGAGTTATCCAAAAGAGAAATTGCTTTATGAATGTCATTTTTTAAACCTTTTAAAATGTGTTTACATTTTACTGATTCTTCCATAATAGGGTTGACACTATTACAGAGATTCAAAATGTCAGTAAAATATTGTAGTAATTTTTCATCATCATTTTGGAATCTGGTCATTAGGATATTTTCATTAGCTTCTTTCTGAGCTTTTTCATTGAAAGCCTCTAAAAATTGTGTTTTTAATTCAGAATATTTTGTTTTTTGATTGGGAATATTTCTAAAGACTTCCAATGCCAATTCCGAAAGGTACATTGGAAGTACTTTAGCTTGATGCTCGTCGCTCCAATTATTTGCTTTAGAGCATAATTCGAAGCTATCAATAAATTTATATAGGTCATTATTGAGACCAGAAAATTTTTCAGGATCATAAATTTTTTCTTTTTGTGTTGTCATATTTTCCGTTTGAACTCTTTTACTAGTATAACAACTGTTTTGTCTTTTTACAAGACTAGCGTGAATATACCTAGCTGTCTTATTGTTTTTTTCAGATTCACTAATAAATGTTTTAATACAATTTCGAAAAGAATCTAGAGTCAATTTTTTTGGAAAAGTCAAATTTAATTTTTTTATCAAATATTCTGCTTCTGCTACTGATAGACAATAGATCCAACTGATGGATTGGGGAACTGATAATGGACTAGTTGGAGTAGATTTTTCTTGGTTTTGTTCTTGGGTTGGGGAATTTTCTTTCGAATCAAGGGATTCAAATTTTGATTTGTCAGAGTCGGATTCGGAAGTATTTAATACGTTTTCTTCAGAGGATGGAGCACTATTTGGTGATTTTTCTGATTCGGGGTTGAAAATTGTGGAATTGCCACCACTCATGAAAAATAAAGGAGAGAAACAGAAAAAATTCAATTTAGATCTGTTTCATCAAATCTGAATTGCAAATTTGGCTGATACCAATAAATGTCGTCAGAATTTTCAGTTTTTGGTAAAGTTTGTCTTTTTGTTATCTGTAATTCAACGTCAATAGTTTTAGTTGTCTTTTTTGGTATTTTGTTCGGTTTTGTGTTATGATTTCTCTTGTATTCGTAAAAGTACAGTTCAGTATCTGAATTTTCAAAAATTAATTTTGAAGGAGCGTTTTTGTTTTTGTTTGATTTTAAAAAAAGATTTCTAAAAAACTTAATAATAGCGTTCATTATATGAAATAAGCACACATATTTTTAAATTGGAAAAAAAAAGCACAAAAAAGCACCAAAAAAAAAGCAATTATTCTGAGAAGATAAAATGAAAATATAATATAGGATGAGAAATTACCTTGAAAATTGAATTGAAAAATTGACTTGAAAACCACTTTCCAGGAAGTAATCGTCTGTTGACCTTCAAGAAGAACTTCTTCACAGATTCGGACACGAAAAACTTCAGGAAAATTCGTTGAAATTCGGGAAAATTCGTTGAAATTTGATTAAAAAAATTCACGTTTTTTGATTTTACAGATTCGGACACAAGAAACTTCACAAAAATTCGTTAAAATTCGTAAAAATTCGTTGAGATTCACCAAAAAAATCTCCGATAAAAAATTCACAACTTTGATTTAAAAAAAAAATTCCAGTATTCAATTACGTTTATGACAGGAAAAAAAAATTCACGAATTCGAATTCGGTAGATATGAGAAGAAAAATTCAATTGAAACTTTACTAAAAATCACGAAAATTCAAATAATTTGCCAAAAAAAATCAAGTATTCAATTACGTTTTGAGAAAAACGATTTTTAATTTAAAATCACGAAAATTCAATTGATTCGCGAAAGCTTTCAAAGCTCTTTTTCGTTGGGCGCCAAATTGTAATGGGTCTTATGGACCTTTTCAATTAAATAGTCAACAAACTGAATAATTAATACTTTCACTTTATTTCACGAATTTAACACAAGTATATACAGAAACAATAAGCTTAAACCGAAGCTAAACTTAAGACTTTCGTCTACAAGATAGAAAACCGAATCATCCCAAACCCTGGACTCACCAGAGTATTTGTAGGGAAAAATCATCATGTAAAGGGTTGGCTAAAAGACATTTTGACTTAAATTGCTTAGACATTTTGACTTAAATTGCTTACGGTTCGTAATGTGCAATACTGCAATTACGAACCGTTTGTTGCACATTAGCAACTCGGAAGGGTGGTCAGTGGTTTACCAACGTTCGACACGCGTCATATTTTTATGGCTGTGAGGCTGTGTGGCGCCAGCCGATATTACGTTTTTTTAACAGATTTTAACTTTACGTATATTTTGCCTACATGTGTCATCACAATAGTTAAAAGAAGAAAAATTAAAAGAAAAATCCGGACTTGAAACATTACATTTCGTCGTCACATGGCCAATAGTCTGAATATAAAAATACATATTTAATTATTATGAAATTGTTCAACTTTTAAGTAGGTAGTTTTTTCAACGTTTGCTCAATTCTGTTGATTCATCATCATGTTATGTTAATTTGAAATAACTGTGGAGTCAGTTTCACAAATTTTGTCATTTTTGACTACAATTTTTTTTTTTTAATGTTGTGGACGACTTTTGCAAGATTTTACTCAATTTATCAAGATTTCATCAAAAGTTGTTAGCAATTTCCAAATGTTACTTGGTATAATAGACATTTCATTTTGCCAAATTTTAACAAGGTTTTGAGTAGGAAGTGTTGTAAAGTTCTGCGCAATTTCAATAAGATTACGTGCCAAGTATGTATTTAGCATTGAACAGGTATATCCCAACTTAGCTCTGTTGTCCTATCGCATTCCAACCAGCATCCAACGTAACCTACTACGCAGCTTCCCACCCTCTACACAAACAAATGTACCTACCCCCCTCCTTAAATCCTAAGCACTACGCATCACTTTAAGCTCTCGACGAATATTATTGTTAAACTTTATCACTCTGTTCTCATGCCTTGAAGATGGTACGTTATTGTATCGAAACGGCCGTCGCATTTTTCGTAATAATAAATATACTTAGTGTTTTTTTGTAAACGTGATCTTTCTTTCTTCTTATCTGGGTAAAAAACCCCTATTCCTTCAAATGCTTTAGCAGATTCATTAATTGGCGCTGGATCTGGCCTCAGAGGCGCTGCAATTTGCTGGTCAGGAACACTGACACTCCGTTGCCGGATTCAATGATGATTTGAAATTGTGGCACGAGATTCATAAAAAATTGCCGAGAAATTTTTAAATGGTACAATAAATTATTTTTTGAATTCAATTTTATAAAAATTAGGCATCTCTCTATCAACAAGAAGTGAAACTGGAAACTCAGAAATATAAAATTTTTAAATCTATGCTAAATGTCCATAAGGTGAGATCATGTTGATTATGCCATCGAAAGTTGTTCAGTTGAATGTTTTAATTTACGAGAAAATGTTTCGACTGTATTTTAGTACAAAGAAGTAGGAGGTAGTTACGTTCTACTTTATACTTAATAAAATAGATAAAGAAATGAAAAGCAGTTTCAAGTTGATATTTGAAAGCGAGCTTAGCAACCAATGCGACCATCAACCAATATGGTGAAAGCAAAATGCAAAAACTCTCTTGCAATCAGCGAATACGTAGCTTATGAGATTCGTGAAGGATTCGCGATAAAAATGATGAAATACGAAACACCTCGAATTTGCACTCTACACACTATTCGTATTTCGTCGATATATGTACATTTGACAAGAACGAACTTGAAAATTCGTCAACGAATCGCGAATCCCTTTGACGATTCGTCTAAAAACCGCCCGGTCGAGAGATCGGGCGCGAAACGCGAAACGTGAAAAAACTGATTCGTGATGATTGCGAATCACCACGAACAGGTGCGAAATGTGATCTACACACTATTCGCAGTTCGCGATATATTCGCGAATCATGTTTTTTTCGTGGTGATTCGCGCATAGTCTGGAACCGGCATATGGCTTGTTGATTCGCTATTCTCGTCTATACGCGATGGTACGTACACGTAGGTATGTACTTTACCTGGTTACAGATGTATTCTTGCTGATTGAATTTTTCCTGAATTTCTTGTATCATTCAGGTTTGATGGAAAGGCCATATTCAATCGTGTATTTGTCGTTATTATTTTTCGTGCTGAAAAAAATGAGCCTCTGTTTCGTGCTTTTGGTTCTTATAGGAATCAAAGAAATGTAGTCGATTCTTTTGATTTTTGTAGTAAATTGCATTCACTTGCGATTTGTAATTGTCAAAAACACGAATAAATCTCATTTCTATCGAGTGAGAATCGTTGAACAACGTAGGTAATGCTAAAATACCAAAAAAGAAAGAGAGTACTAAAAAGTTGTCCTTTTCCTGAACTTTTCCACTCGATTCCAGTCAACCAGGTTTTTACTTTTGAGAGGAAAAAAATTAAACAAAATGATGATTATTAATCCCAAATAGAACAAAATACTTGAACTAATTTTTAACATAAATGGAGAGAAACTGATTGATTGACCGAAGAAAAAGAAAATTAAAATTAGGTACTATATAGATAGTTGAAAGAAGAGAATCTGAAAAAAAATGCAGACTCTTGGAAAATTACATTTCGTCGTCACATGGCCAAAAATCTAAATATAAAAATGAAAAAATTCACTGGAAACGAACGAAGTGGGAGAGAGAACTTACCTTAGGTAGTTTGGTATCAGATGATCTTTATAAGTACTTCAAAATTTCGAGTTATGCGAAGCACGTGGCTTCTTCAATTCACAACATAAGCAAATACTCATAATGAAGTTAGTTGTTGGACGGTTGAATTTTGGCAAATGATTTCTGGAACACCCTGTGTGTATTTCTGACGATTCACAGTATCAGCGAGATGTTTTAAAATTTTCAGATAACATGGACAATTTTAAAATTGAAAACTTACCTACCTATATTCGAACAAACGCACCAAAATTTACAGTAAGGTAATCTTTATAGGCATTCAGACCCGAATCGATTCTTATTCTGGTCCTGGATCGAATGACCCCATTTTTTGAGTCATTTCTCATGTTCATTGACTTCTACACTGGATTGTAGTAGCCTCCCCCCCCCGATCATAAATCTACCCAGTGCCATAAATGCGTATTCCGGAGATCTTGATCTTGTAATTCTATGTTTTTGACTGTAAGGTCGATTTTCATGCCATTTTTAGCGTTTTTTATCCCTCGGATCAACTTGCAACTTACATAGATTCACCAGTGATAAGTTGAAAACAACGAGAGCCCTGAAATTCCCTTCTGGGATGACTCACCAACCCAGAATTCATTTCTGCGTAGAATAATATGAATTCAAAATACTTCTTGTATTGCCATTTCACAAGAATTAGTACTTAATCATCGATTTATCCCGCTCATTTTTATCTGGCGCGATGGCGTGATTATTTCTTTTTAACCCACCATGCTCTTTACTTTGTGCGTGAACGCAGAAATCTTCTTGCAATCAGTTTCATAATTTAGACGACTTCAAGATGTTTCGACTTTAAATTCTCTGTCAGCTGTCACTTTGAATTGTTTTTATGGCATTTTAACTAGTGTACCTACCATTTTTTTCATGCAATTTTGGCTGAATTTGTCTAATTTTGCGCAATTTTCTTCCCAATTTTAGAGTTTTTTTTTTTGCAAGACATGCGATTGAATTTTGAACTTATTTGGTCAACTTTTCGCAATGTCTTACAATTTGTTTGAAGCTTGGGCATTTTTACAATATTTTATTGAAATTTCAATCATTTAAAATTATTCAAGTTGAGTTGAAATTTCATTTAATTTTTTAGTGATTTTCGCAACGTTTGCTCAATATTCTACTGATTTATCATCTTGTTAAGTATGGTAATTGAAAATAACTGAGGAGTTAGTTTCCCAAATTTTGTGATTTTTTGTCTACTATTTTTTTTCAAGGATGTGGATGACTTTCGCAAGGTTTTACTCAATTTATCAAGATTTTATCAAAAGTTGACAATTTCTGAATGTTACTAAACATTTCATTTTGCCAAATTTTAACAATCTTTTGGTTATGTTGCAAAGTTCTGCGCAATTTCAATGAAATTACGTGCCGAGTATTTAGCTTTGAACAGGTACCTATATCTCGACTTTCTGCTGGTAAAAACTTACATTATGGAGCATTTATCTTTGAGTATTGTATCCATTTTAGTTCAATTTAATGCTGCGTATTTCAAATCTTGTCCACGGGATACGTCTTATTGGAGGAGGGGAATTTATTAAGAATCCGATTAGAAAAATTCAGATTTACTTACTGATTCGAATCAGGAGTCGTTTCGTCGAATCTTATTTGAATCCGGAGTCGTTTCGTTGAATCTTATTCGAATCCGGAGTCGCTTACTTGAATCAATCGTACGAGTATTTTACATGCTGAAAATTGATGTACCTACGTATTAATTCAGCAAGTTTTGTCTCTGTCGAAATCGATAAAAGCTAATCGATGTTTCCCTAAACGTCGTCCATCTATTGAAGTTATCTGGGGAAAATCAAACTAGAAGGCTCAAATTCAATTTGAAAATTTGAAATCCGAAGCATGTCCCAAATTTGGAGATTTTGAATCAAGTTACGTAGCACTTTCAATTTTGAAGTTGGGTAATTTGTCATAATAACATTTTTTATTCGTCCACTTATTTTCAATGATCTTTTTCAAAATTTTGAGTTATCCGAACACGTGGCTTCTTCGATCAATTCACAAGACTGGCAACCAGTCAACATGGAGTTTTTTATTCGTCTTCTCGAGTAATATCTACAGTTGAATTTTGATAAATGACTACATAGAACAATAATAACCTTATGAATTCGAAATACTTCTTGTACTGCCATTTCATAAAAATTAGAAATCGTCGGGGTTTCCTGCTCATTTTTATCTGACGTGATTTGTTCTTTTTAACCCGCCACCCACATTATTTGAAAGTATTCCGCGTGAAACCAAAAACTCTCTTGCAATCATCGAATTTTTAAATTTATGCTAAATAATTATTCAAGGTTAGATCGTGTTGATTATGCCATCAAAAGTTGTTCAGTTGAATGTTCTAATTTACGAGATATTTTTTCGACTGCATTTTAGTACATAGAAGTTTGAGGTTGTTACATTCTACTTTATAATGAAAAACATAAAGAAATGAAAAGCAGTTTCAAGTTGATATTTAAAAGTGAGCTTAGCAACCAATGCGACCATCATCCGATATGGTGAAAGCAAATGCAAAAACTCTCTTGCAATCAACGAATAGCTGATGGCTCATTGAAATATTCTTCGCCGAATATTTTGCGATATATGTACGTTGGTACTTTAGCTGGTTACAGATCGTTGGTAATCTTGCAGATTGAATTTTTCCTGAATCTCTTGTATAGCTATATATCATTCAGGTTTGATGAGAAGTACAATTCCGTCGCGTATTTGTCGACTTGTCGTTATTATTTTTCTTCATGAAAAGAGCCTAGACTATATGTCTTGTGCTTTTCGTTCTTATAGAAATCAAGAAATGTAGCCTATCATAGTGATTTTTCTTGTAAATAGTGCATATTTACTTTTGATCTGTAAAATGATCAAAAACATGAATAAATTACATTTCTATCGAGTAAAAATCGTCAAACAACGTAATGCTAAAATACCAAAAAAAAAGAAAGAGAGTAAAATGATTCAGAAGTTGTCCTCTTCCTGAACTTTTCCACTCGATTCCAGTCAACCAAGTTTACTTTTGAGAAGAACAAAAATTAAAACAAAATGATGATTATTAATCCTAAATGCAAAATACTTGAAGAACATCTCCATAAAAGAAAATTAAAATTACTAGATAGTCTGAAGAAGAAGAATTGGAAAAAAACCAGACTTGGGAAATTATACATTTCGTCGTCACATTGTCAACGGTCTGAATATAAAAACGAAAAAATTCACTGGAAACGAACAATGAGGGAGGGAGAACTTACCTTAGTTTGTTTCTTAATAGCTGAAATAGGTGTTTTGAGGATTTACCAAGTGTCAGTCCAATGCAAAGCTAGTAAATTCAATATTTCGAATAAAATGAAGAGCAGACTTCATCTCCTTGACTGGAGGCCTTGGAATTGGGCATAATTAATCTAATTAAAAACCTACAGTCGATCGATTCATAGTTATTTTTCTGGCAAATTATGCATTATTTAATTGCGATTGGTAATCGTCAAAAACATGAATAAATCACATTTCTATCGAGTAAAAATCGTTGAACAACGTATAGGTAATGCTAAAATACTAAAGAAAGAAAGAGAGTAAAAGGATTAGGGAGTTGTTCTTTCACTTTTGAGAGGAAAAAAAATGGAACAAAATGATGATTATTGATCCTAAATAAAACAAAATAAGTACTTGAACTATTTTTCATCAAAAACTGATAAGACCAAAGCAAAAAAAAATCTCCATAAAAGAAAATTAAAATTACCTACTGGATAGTCGAAAAAAGAAAAATTGAAAAAATTCATATCACGCGTCTCTTTCATTTCGACAGGTAATTCAAGTCTAAAAAAATCGTGGTCCATGGCTAGTAATCGCCATTGTAATGATGATGATCAAATTTGGGGTTTTTGACGAGTCAACCGGGGAGATTTCCTTTGTTGGCAATGAAAATAATTCTTTCGTTGTACTTACCTAATTGAATGTGTGGGATAAAAAAATGTTTGCGACATTATAATGACTTCAATAACTCATAGTGCTCGAGTGGACGAACAAAAAATATTACCATGGCGGATTGTCCATCTTCAACCTTGAAGGCTCAAATTCAATTTGTAAATTTGAAATCCAAATTCGAAGCATATCCCAAATTTGGAAATTTTGAATCAAGTTACGGAGCTCTTTCAAATTTTGAACTTGGGCAATTTGTCATAATAACATTTTTTGTTGGTTCACTCGAGTACTATGGATTAGGGGCATCATTTGAATTATTCAAATATTTTCTCATTTTTGATGATTTTTTTCCAAAATTTTGACTTTTGAGTCATGTGAAGCACGTGGCTACTTCAATTCATATAAGGTAGGTAACCGTAGTCATAATAGAGTGGTTTGTTCGTGTCGTACTATCTACGGTTGAATTTAGTAATATGATATCCTGAACACACTGTACGTATTTCATAGTCTTATTTAATCCTTATCCTGGTTCTGGATTTATAAACCACGGTAGCCCCTCTCCCCCCCAGGATACGAAATTCACAGAATCTTGGTCGGTTGCGTGAATGGAAGAGTGCCATAAATGCGTACTCCCCTACTCCCCAATCCCGACTTTCTGCCGGTAAAAACTTACATTATGGGACGTTAATTTTCGTCGGTTCATCTTAATTCTATTTAATGCTGCGTATTTCAAATCTTGTCCACGGGATACGTCTTGTTGGAGGAGGGGACTTTATTAAGAACCTGGTTAGAAAAATTTAGATTTACTTACTGACTTACTGATTCGAATCCGGAGTCGCTTCGTTGAATAATACCTTTGAGTAATGGATGTGCCACCCTTGAATTTTACTATATTTTCTTCTTCTTCCTCGCTTGCCCATATCCAGACATTGCGACTACAAAATCCCCGCAACCAGTTCCCTCCAGCTATCTCTGTCCTCGGCCTTTCTTGTGCACTCTCCCAGTGACATTTTGGCAATTTTCTTGATCAAGTCCGTGTATCGGGTGGGTGATCTTCCCCTTCCCCTCATGCCTTCTATGTGGCCTTAGACTGTCAACTTTTCCAAGTTGTCCTGTCTCACGATGTGTCCAAAATAGCGCAGTATTTGTCTCCTTGTAAGGAGGAGTTATGCCTTGACTGCCTTGGGTGATGCAGGTAACCCTCTTCACCTGAGGTTGTCCCTACTGTACCCATTCGCCGGAGGGGAAGGAAAACTAGTTCCAAAAGAGGGGAAACGTGGTAACTTCTGACGATCGATGGTACGACCATGGATTGTCTTCGCAGTAAAATCACTTGGATGTAGTATCTCGAGCCCGCTACATCTCTGTCACTCGGTAAACATTGTACTTATGGCTGGCGAGCCACTATTTGAGTTATTAGTAGTGCCCACTCAAAGATGGTTAAAGTAATTTTATATTAACTCGTGATCCCGTTATGTCGTTGCGTTCGCAAGGTACCACAGGGCATTTATCCTAGCTTCCGGACATGGGTAAGTGTCTCTAGTTTAAAGTGTATTTTCTTAACGTGTCCCCTAAACAGGCCTTAGTATTAGGAGAGCCTAAAAGTGTAGGGTGAAGTGTACAGTGGTTTGAGGTACTTGTGCCTCCTTTGCTCATCCTTTGTGAGTACAACGTCGAGTATATCCTCGGGTATATTGACTAATTCAGAAGGGATGTTAAGTTTAACTACTTATTGCCAGTCTCCGACTCATAATCTACTCATCACCGTTGTGATGTAAGACTAGACCTAAGACCCCTAGTCTAGCAACCTTACTAAGTACCCATTCTTTACATACTATGTTTGGCTTACATCACAGGGATATTTGTGTAAATATATTATTTAAACAAATCGTCTCATATCTGTTTTTATTCACGTAAAAATGGACATATTATGTGATAATGTCATTAGATGATTCGTGTTACTAAGTGTATTCTGAGCTAGCTGGTTAAAGAGAAATGTTCACTCTCTAGGGAATATTTCTATCCTCACCCCAATAGATATATTTCGATAATAACCACCACACTTAATAATTCTCGATTACCTTTTAACATCCTGATGACTGTGCTTAGCCTTTCTTTTACACCCAGTTGTTGAAGTATTGACGCATTTGTTCTTTTCTGGACCAATGATATCCTTAGCATGCGTCTGTAGCAGTACATTTCAAATGCGTCAATTTTATCTTGATCTGCCTTGCATATTGTCCAGCACTCTGACACATACAGGAAGATGGAGAAGACTAGCGTTTTTACTATTCTTAGCTTTGTGGCCTTTGTAATGTTGTGGCTTTTCCATATCTGGTTGAGCTTTCCCATTGCTTCATCGGCAATTTTTGTGTCTTTCTCGAAATCGATGAAAGCTAATTGATGTTTCCCTAAACATCGTCCATCTATTAATGTTATTTGGGGAAAACACAACCCTTGTTTGTTCTTAGAGTTTTTGCAGGAAGCGCTTACCTAATTCCGATTTGTACTCGTCAAAAACATGAGCAAATCACATTTCTATGGAGTAAAAATCGTCGAACAACTTATGCTGAAGTACAAGAAAATAAAGAAAGTAAAAGGATCAGGGAGTTGCCCTTTTCCTGAACTTTTCATACCCGATTCCACTCAATCAATTTTACTTTTGAGAGGGGAAAAAATTCAACAAAATGACGATTATTAATAGGATTTTTTATCAAATGTAGAGAGAAACCAATTGAAATGAAATAAAAACTTATCCATAAAAGAAAATTAAAATTACTAGATAGGTAGTCAAAAAAAGAGAAACTGAAAAAAATCCAGACTCTTGGAAAATTACATTTTGTCGTCACGTGGCCTGGTGGCCAAGGGTCTGAATATAAAAATGAAAAAATTCACTGGAAACGAACGAAGAGGGATGGAGAACTTACCTCTGTTTGATAACTCGAACTTATAACCGTAAGGCTATGAACATTTTTTTAAAAAAGCAGAGAAAACCAGAGAGAATGGGAAATGTAGGAAAACATTTCAAGGAAAGACTGGGGTTAGATTTTGATTTTTCCACAAGAGAAAAGATTTTAGGAAAAGTTTGAGAATTTTCAGGATTTGGTGATTGGTGATCCTAACAATAAGCAAAGAAGCGATTTTGATATTGAATATATGCCAAATTTGGACATTTTGAATCACGTCAACTCCTTGAATTGAATATTTTAGAGATGGACAATTTGCATAATAACATTTTTTGTTCGTCCACTCGAGTAGGATTATGAGCACCATTTAAATGATTCCAACATTTGCTTAGGGGTTTTTTATCCGTCTTCTCGAGTAATATCTACAGATGAATTTTGATAAATGACTATATAGAACAATAATAACCTTATGAACTCGAAATACTTCTCGTACTGCCATTTCATAAAAGTTAGAAATCGTCGGGGTTTCCTGCTCATTTTTATCTAGCGTGATTATTTCTTTTTAACCCGCCACGCACATTATTTGAAAGTATTCCGCGTGAAATCAGAAACTCTTTTGCAATCATTGAATTCTACATTGTAATGACGAAAACTTAATAGTCTTCTTGGATACTAGCTGGGATATTTGATCCGTTTCTACAAAATGCTTTGGCAGGTTCATCGATTGGCGCTGCTGGATCAGGCAGAGGCGCTGCAATTTGCTGGTCAGGTACACTGACACTCCGTTGCCGGATTCAATGAAGATTTGAAATTTTGGCACGAGATTCATAAAAAATTGCCGAGCAATTTTTAAATGGTACAATTAATTATTTTTTGAATTCAATTTTACAACAATTAGGCATCTTTTTATCAATAAGAAGTGGAACTGAAAAATCAGAAATATAAAATTTTTAAATTAATGCTAAATGTCCATAAGGTGAGATCATGTTGATTGTGCCATCAAAAGTTGTTCAGTTGAATGTTCTAATTTATGAGAAATTTTTTCGGCTGCATTTTAGTACATAGAAGTTAGTAGGAGGTTGTTACATTCTACTTTATAATGAAAAAGATAAAGAAATGAAAAGCAGTTTCAAGTTGATATTTAAAAGCGATTTTAGCAACCAATGCGACCATCAACCAATATTGGTGAAAGCAATGCAAAAACTCTCTTGCAATCAGGGAATAGCTGATGGCTTATTAGGAATACTGATCGCATCCTGGGCATCGGCATACGGCGATTTTTAAATCGCTGGTAAGTTCACCAGCCATAAGTATTAGAATTTATTGATTCCACTTATCAACAACAAGACAAAATATTCTCGTCTTAGAAAACAATTTCAAATTAAGTACAAATATATTATTCTCATTTTATTTTTTTTTAAATTTCCATCGTTTAAACAGATGATGGATAATATTAATATCGACAATAAATATAAGAAGGGATTTATCCCATGAAAATTTCCATTTGACTAGTTAATTAAATTGAATTAAAATAATTCCTTTGTTGTTTTCTTTCTCAACTCAAATCATTTCTCAATGAAAGCAATCTCTGTCTAAATCACTTCATTTTGCGCCTGAAGGAGGCTGTCAGAAAATTAATTGAATAATTACGTAATGTACAATTGAACAACAAATAATACAAAATAATGAAATATTAACAAAAACAAAATAGTCAAATGAACACAATTCATTAGAGAAGGTACATGGATCGTGAAATAAATTAGCAGGTACCATCAGCAGTGACACCAATGACACCATTTTCGAAAAAGAATTCAACCTGGATGAAGATAATATCGATAGTTTCTTCAGTTAGTTGTTTATGTACCTTCTTTCAACAAATAACAAGATAAATAATAACAAAAACAATTAAAGTAAATCAACAATTAATTATCGTCCTCTAAAAATCCCAAGTACCGTACACGATGAGGGTCCAATTGAGTCAAAAGTTCCCAATTTGAGATTCTTCAAATTTTGAAAATTCCGAACGTAGTGAAAACTTTTTTTCATTGTTCACTGAAATACTACTACAAGTTCGTGAAGTCAGAAAAATGATCCAAACGTCTCCTCGTCAGTCATTTTGAATTATTTATTTTCTTATTGTGAAATTTTGTTCACCTTTTAAGTACTTTTTTCAACGTTTGCTCAATTCTGCGGATTAATCGTCATGTTGTAGTAATTTAAAAATAACTGAGGAGTCACTTTCACAAATTTTGTGATTTTTGTTTACGATTTTTTTCAAACGATGTGGACGACTTTTGCAAGATTTTTCTCAATTTATCAAGATTTCATCAAAAGTTAGAAATTTCTAAATGTTATGGTACTCGACATTTCATTATTCCAAATTTTAACATGAGTAGGTAGGTAGTTTTGCAAAGTTCTGCCCTATTTCGACGAAATTAAGTGCCGAGTATTTAGCTTTGAACAGGTATATCCCAACTTTCTATAGGTAAAAACTTACATTATGGAGCATTATTATTGTTTTCGGTCCATTTTATTTCAATTTAATGCTGCGTATTTCAAATCTTGTTCACGGGATAGGTCTTGTGGGAGGAGGGGAATTTATTAGGAATCTGATTAGAAAAATTTAGATTTATTACGTTTGTTTTTTTTACACGGATTTTGGCAGATTCAAAGTGCATGAGAATCTGCTGGGATAGTAGCTTTTGAAAATGGATTTTGGATTTTACTTGAGAAGAGAGAAGACTTCTAATGTTTTGAAAGGTTGTGTTGGGGATCTAATACAATTTACACGGAACACGGATTCTCGAAAATCTGGTTTTTGGACGGTTTTTGAATTTATTTTTAAAAACACTTTTTAGGATGACTCACCGACTCAGAATTCATTTCTACGTAGAATCGTATGAGCTCGAATAATACTTCTTGTGCTGCCACTTCGTTAAAGTTAGAAATCGTTGGGTTTTCCTGCTCATTTTCATCTGGCGTGATTATTTCTTCTCAACCCGCCACGCTCCTTTACTTGAAAGAAACCAATCCGCGTGAAAACAGAAACCCTCTTGCAATCAGTGAATAGATCATGTTCAATTGTTCATTGACTTCCGGACTATATCGTTGCTCATTTCTCTCCCCCTCCCGGCCCCCACAAACCAAAATCCACCGAATCTTACATTGGTCGGTTGCGTGAATGGAAGAGTGTCATAAATGTGTATTCCACAGGTCTTGATCTTGCACATAATTCTGCGTTTTTGACCGTAAGGTCGATTTTGATGCCATTTTTCGCGTTTTTTAACCCTCAGATTAACCTTCCACTACTTGTACATCGAATCTCCTTGTGTAGTCAGTTAAAAAGAATGGGAACCCCTGAAACACCCTTCTGGGATTACTCACCAACCCAGAATTCATTTCTACGTGGAATAATATGAACTCGGAATACTTCTTGTATTGCCATTTCACAAGAATTGGTACTTATAATCGTCGATTCTTCCTGTTCATTTTTATCTGGCGTGATTTGTTCTATTTAACCCACCACGCTCCTTACTTTGTGCGTGAAAACAGAAACTTTCTTGCAATCAGTTTCATTGCACCATTGGTATGCAAAATACTCGTGTAGTAATGTTCAAGGGTGACACATCGATTGAGTATTTTTTAGACATAGGTACTTTCCAAAACAGAATCGCCAAAAATTGAAACAGCGAATGAAAAATTGTCGAAATGTCATGCAAACATACGGATGAAACAAAAATTGAAGTACATACATATTAATTCGAATTTATCTGGGGAAAATACCTCGTTTGTTCGTAAAGTTTTTGCGGGAAGCACGAAAAAACTAGTTTACCTAATTGCTTTTTCATAATTTAATGTCAACACATACTTAGCCAATCAGCGAGTAGTAGTTAAGTATTTTCATATTGCTATAAGCAATATATTTGCTCGATGGTAATATAAGTTATTTTTCGAATTCAATTTTATAAAAAGCAGGCATCCTTCCATCAACAAGAAGTGGAACTGAAATATCAGAAATATAACATTTTTAAATTGATGCTAAATGTCCAAGTTGAGATCATGTTGATTATGCCAACCATCAAAAGATGTTTAGTTGAATATTCTATAATTTACGAGAAATTTATTCGACTGTATTTTAGTGCATAGAAGTAGGAGGTAGTTACATTCTACTTTATAATAAAATAGATAAAGAGATGAAAAGCAGTTTCAAGTTGATATTTAAAAGCGAGCTTAGCAACCAATGCAACCATCAACCAAAATAATTATAGTAATAGCAAATGCAAAAACTCTCTCGCAATCAGCGAATAGCTGATGGCTTGTTGAAATATGTATTTATATCGCTCTTCTCAAAGATAATATTGTTGCTGTCATTTCGACTAGGTAGGTAAAAAATTGATCGTCCATGGCTACAGTTATCGCCATTGTAATGATGATGATGAAATTTGGGATTTTTGAAGAGTCGACCGGGGAGATTTCCTTTATTGACAATGAAAATAATTCTTTCGTTGTACCTATAATTGAATGTGTGGGATAAAAAAATGTTTGCAACATTACAATGACTTCAATAACTCATAGTGCTCGAATAGACCAACAAAAAATAATGCCATGACAAATTGCCCATCTTCAAACTTGAAGGCTGAAATTCAATTTGAAAGTTTGAAATCCGAAGCACATCCCAAAGTTTGGAAATTTTGAATCAAGTTACGTAGCTCTTTCAATTTTGATGTAGGGTAATTTGTCATAATAACATTTTTTATTCGTCCACTTATTTTCAATGATCTTTTTCAAAATTTTGAGTTATCCGAACACGTGGCTTCTTCGATCAATTCACAAGACTGGCAACCAGTCAACATGGAGTTTTTTATTCGTCTTCTCGAGTAATATCTACAGTTGAATTTTGATAAATGACTACATATAACAATGAAAACCTTATGAACTCGAAATACTTCTTGTACTGCCATTTCATAAAAGTTAGAAATCGTCGGGGTTTCCTGCTCATTTTTATCTGGCGTGATTATTTCTTCTTAACCCGCCACGCACATTATTTGAAAGTATTCCGCGTGAAACCAGAAACTCTCTTGCAATCATCGAATTTTTAAATTTATGCTAAAATATCCAAGATTAGATCGTGTTGATTATGCCATCAAAAGTTGTTCAGTTTGAATGTTCTAATTCACGAGACATTTTTTCGACTGTATTTTAGTACATGAAAGTTTGAGGTTGTTACATTCTACTTTATAATGAAAAACATAAAGAAATGAAAAGCAGTTTCAAGTTGATATTTAAAAGTGAGCTTAGCAACCAATGCGACCATCAACCGATATGGTGAAAGCAAATGCAAAAACTCTCTTGCAATCAGCGAATAGCTGATGGCTTATTGAAATATTCTTCGCCGAATATTTTGCGATATGTGTGCGTTGGTACTTTAGCTGGTTACAGATTGTTGGTAATCTTGCAGATTGAATTTTTCCTGAATCTCTTGTAGGTACATATATATAATTCTGGTTTGATGAGAAGTGCAATTCCGTCGCGTATTTGTCGATTTGTCGTTATTATTTTTCTTCATGAAAAGAGCCTAGACTATATGTCTTGTGCTTTTCGTTCTTATAGAAATCAAGAAATGTAGCCTATCATAGTGATTTTTCTTGTAAATAGTGCATATTTACTTTTGATCTGTAAAATGATCAAAAACATGAATAAATTACATTTCTATCGAGTAATAAAATCGTCAAACAACGTAATGCTAAAATACCAAAAAAAAAGAAAGAGAGTAAAATGATTCAGAAGTTGTCCTCTTCCTGAACTTTTCCACTCGATTCCACTCAACCAAGTTTACTTTTGAGAAGAACAAAAATTAAAACAAAATGATGATTATTAATCCTAAATGCAAAATACTTGAAGAAAATCTCAATAAAAGAAAATTAAAATTACTGGATAGTCTGAAGAAGAAGAATTGGAAAAAATCCACACTTGGAAAATTATACATTTCGTCGTCACATTGTCAACGGTCTGAATATAAAAACGAAAAAATTCACTGGAAACGAACAATGAGGGAGGGAGAACTTACCTTAGTTTGTTTCTTAATAGCTGAAATAGGTGTTTTGAGGATTTACCAAGTGTCAGTCCAATGCAAAGCTAGTAAATTCAATATTTCGAATAAAATGAAGAGCAGACTTCATCTCCTTGACTGGAGGCCTTGGAATTGGGCATAATTAATCTAATTAAAAACCTACAGTCGATCGATTCATAGTTATTTTTCTGGCAAATTATGCATTATTTAATTGCGATTGGTAATCGTCAAAAACATGAATAAATCACGTTTCTATCGAGTAAAAATCGTTGAACAACGTATAGGTAATGCTAAAATACTAAAGAAAGAAAGAGAGTAAAAGGATTAGGGAGTTGTTCTTTCACTTTTCAGAGGAAAAAAAATGGAACAAAATGATGATTATTGATCCTAAATAAAACAAAATAAGTACTTGAACTATTTTTCATCAAAAACTGATAAGACCAAAGCAAAAAAAAATCTCCATAAAAGAAAATTAAAATTACCTACTGGATAGTCGAAAAAAGAAAAATTGAAAAAATTCATATCACGCGTCTCTTTCATTTCGACAGGTTATTCAAGTCTAAAAAAATCGTGGTCCATGGCTAGTTATCGCCATTGTAATGATGATGATCAAATTTGGGGTTTTTGACGAGTCGACCGGGGAGATTTCCTTTGTTGACAATGAAAATAATTCTTTCGTTGTACCTACTTATCTAATTGAATGTGTGGGATAAAAAAATGTTTGCGACATTATAATGACTTCAATAACTCATAGTGCTCGTATGGACGAACAAAAAATATTACCATGGCAGATTGTCCATCTTCAACCTTGAAGGCTCAAATTCAATTTGTAAATTTGAAATCCAAATTCGAAGCATATTCCAAATTTGGAAATTTTGAATCAAGTTACGTAGCTCTTTCAATTTTGAAGTTGGGTAATTTGTCATAATAACATTTTTTGTTCGTCCACTCGAGTAGGATTATGAGCACCATTTAAATGATTCCAACATTTGTTTATTTTTAATGATTTTTTCAAAATTTTGAGTTATGCGAAGCACGTGGCTCCTTCGATCAATTCACAAGACTGGCAACCAGTCAACATGGGGTTTTTTATTCGTCTTCTCGAGTAATATCTACAGCTGAATTTTGATAAATGACTACATATAACAATGAAAACCTTATGAACTCGAAATACTTCTTGTACTGCCATTTCATAAAAGTTAGAAATCGTCGGGGTTTCCTGCTCATTTTTATCTGGCGTGATTATTTCTTCTTAACCCGCCACGCACATTATTTGGAAGTATTCCGCGTGAAACCAGAAACTCTCTTGCAATCATCGAATTTTACATAGTAATGACAAAATCATTGTAGGCTGTGGGACACGGTTACTGGATCCGTTTCTACAATAATGCTTTGGCAGGTTCATCGATTGGCGCTGCTGGATCAGGCAGAGACGCTGCAATTTGCTGGTCAGGTACGCTGACACTCCGTTGCCGGATTCAATGAAGATTTGAAATGTTGGCACGAGATTCATAAAAAAATTGCCGATCAATTTTAAAATGGTACAATAAATTATTTTTTAAAATCAATTTTGCAAAAATTAGGCATCTTTTTATCAACAAGAAGTGGAACTGAAAAATCAGAAATATTAAATTTTTAAATCGATGCTAAATGTCCATAAGGTGAGATCATGTTGATTATGCCATCAAAAGTTGTTCAGTTGAATGTTCTAATTTACGAGACATTTTTTCTACTGAATTTTAATACATAGAAGTAGGAGTTAGTTACATTCTACTTTATAATGAAAAAGACATCAACCAATATTGGTGAAAGAAATGCAAAAACTCTCTTGCAATCAGGGAATAGCTGATGGCTTATTAGGAATAATGATTGCATAGTGGGCAAATTGTGATGGTAATTTCACCAGCCATATTAGAATTGTTTCCACTTATTAACAATAAGACAAAAATGTTCTCCTACTAGAAAACAATTGCGAATTAAGTACAAATACCTATATTATTCTCGTTTCGTTTTTTTTTTTAAATTTCCATCGTTTAATCAGATGATGGATAATATTAATATCGACAATAAATAAGAAGGGATTTATCCCATGAAAATTTCCATTTGACTAGTTACGTAATTAAATTAAATTGAAATAATTCCTTTGTTGTTTTTTTTTAAACTCAAATAATTTCTCAATAAAAGCAATCCCTGTCTAAATCACTTCATTTTGCGCCTTAAGGAGGCTGTCAGAAAATTGATTGAATAATTACGTAATTTACAATTGAACAACAAATTATGAAATATTAACAGAAACAAAATAGTCGAATGAACACAATTAATTAGTGAAAGTACGTGGATCGTAAAATAAATTAGTAGGTACTAGGTACCATCAGCGGTGACATTATTTTCGAAAAATAATTCAACCTGTATGAAGATAATATCGATAGTTTCTTCAGTTAGTTAGTTGTTTATGTACCTTCTTTCAACAAATAAGATAAATAATAACAAAAACAATTAAAGTAAAATCAACAATTATCGACAATTATTACATAAATCTCAATTCTTAATCATCCCCTTCGAAATGGAGAAGGTGAGCAAGGTGAAATATGACGTCGTAAGATATGGCTGTACCCTGTCCGTGTCCACCATCTCCTCTAAAAATTCCAAGTACCGTACACGATGAGGGTCTAATTGAGTGAAAAGTTCACTGAAATACTACAAGTTCGTGAAGTCAGTAAAATGATCCAAACGTCTCCTAATTTGTTGGCAAATTTTTGCCTGAAACTGGCGTGTAACTTCAATTCACAAAAGAGTAAGAAAATGTTTGCATCATTATAATGACTTCAATAACTCATACTGCTCGAATGGACGAACAAAAATAATTATTACGACGAATTTCCCACCTTCAAAATTGAAGGTGCAAATACAATTTGAAAATTTGAAATCCTCATAATTCGAAGCATCCCAAATTTGGAAATTTTGAATCAAGTTAGCCCCCTGAATTTTGAAAATGGGCAATTTGTCATAATTAAATTTTTTGTTCGTCCACTCGAGTACTATATGGATTATGGGCATCATTTAAATAATTCGAGTATTTTCTCACTTTTGATGATTTTTTTTCAAAATTTCGAGTTATGTGAAGGACGTATAGCTCCTTCAATTCACAAGATAGGCAACTAGTCATAATGAATTTACCTAGTTGTTGGACGGTTGAATTTTGCCAAATGATTTCTGGAACACCCTGTATGTATTTCTGAATCAACCAATATGGTGAAAGCAAAAGCAAAAACTGTATTGCAATCAGCGTCCAATGATTGCTGCGTGATTTACATATTGAAAACATGGCAGTGTTTAGTTCAAATCTTGATCCATTCAGCGCCTGGAAAAAATTAAGATTAGAACGTACATGCATATTGTCATGATAAGCATTCACGATACGTACTTCTCCAAAGTCCAACGACTTTATATTAGATATTGATCTGTGTCAGAATGGTCATCATCTCGTAGGGATACAATATTATTTATAGGTACGTGTCTGCAAAGTCCTCCTGCAGTAAATCAGAATACAGTTGAATAATCTGCAATAAAATGATGCGTTAGTACATTTTGTTAGTCTGTTGCGTGAATAGAAGAGTGCCATAAATGCGGATTTCGCAGCTCTTGATCTTGTAATTCTGTGGTTTTGACTGTATAAGGTCGATTTTCATGTCATTTTTCGTTTTTTTTAACCCTCAGATCAACCTGAAAATTATATCCATTCACCTGCGATAATTTGAAAAGAATGGGGACCCCTCAAACTCCTTTCTTGGATTACTCACCAACCCAGAGTTCATTTCTACGTAGAGTAATAATATGAACTGGAACTCCCATTTCATAAAAGTTGGAAATTGTCGGTTATTCTGCTCATTTTCATCTAACGTAATTATTTCTTTTTAACCCTTCATGCACCTTATTTGAAAGTACATATGAAGAGTGATATTCCAAAACTCGCTTTGTCCATTTTCACAACTTTTCAGGAAAGAGGAAAAACAGTTTCCCTTTAAACGGGTAAATTGGCTTTTTAGGCGAGTTCAGCACTTTATTTGGGTGGATTTATGATGTAGGAGTGTAGGTATACACTTCATCCACTAAATACTACTGAAAAAAATGTTAATAAAATAGATAAATCGCGTTTTGGAACATTATTTTTTTTTAAATTTTTAGTGAATTGGCTATTTAGGTGAGTTTAACACCTCATTTTGGTAGATTGATGATGTAGGAATGTGAGTTAATACTTCATCTACCAGGTACCGCTGAAAACCCAACTTCGATAAAAATGGACAAAGCGAGTTTTGGAATATCACTCTTCATATATTTCGCGTGAAAACAGAAACTCTCTTGCTATCAGCGAATCAAGATACGTTTTGTATCTACATTTTCGCGCGTTATGTTGAAATTCCTTGTCATTTTAAATTGTTTTAATGCTATTTCAACCATTTGTAACATTTTTTTCGTGCAATTTTAGCAACATTTGTCAAATTTTGCATAATTTTCGTGCCGATTTTAGATGTTTTTTTTTGGCAAGAAATGTGATTGAATTTTGAACCTATTTGGTCGTCATTTTTTTTCTCAATGTTTTACAATTTGTTGATATGTTTGGGCATTTTCACAATATTCTATTCAAATTTCAGTCATTTTGAATTATTTACTTATATGAAATTTCATTCAACTTTTATGTGATTTTCGCAACGTTTGCACAATCCTGCTATAATTCATCTTCATGTTATGATAATTTAAAATAACTGAGGAGAGAGTTTCACAAATTTTTTGTGATGTTTGTCTACGATTTTTTTCTAACGATGTGGACGACTTTTGCATGATTTTACTCAATTTATCAAAATTTCATCAAAAGTTTGCAATTTCAAAATGTTACTTGTCATTTCATTTTGCTAAATTTTAACAAGGTTTTGAGTAGGTAGTTTTGCAAAGTTCCGCGCAATTTTAATGAAATTATATGCCGAGTATTTAGCTTTGAACAGGTATATCCCGACTTTCTACAGGTAAAAACTTACATTATGGAGCATTATTGTTGGTCCATTTTAGTTCAATTTAATGCTGTGTATTTCAAATCTTGTCCACGGGATACGTCTTGTAGGAGGAGGTGAATTTATTAAGAATCCGATGAGAAAAATTTAGATTTATTAGGTTTGTTTTTTACTCGGATTTTGGCAGATTTTCGAGAATCTGGATTTTGGCTGATTTAAAGTGCAGGAGAATCTGCTAGGATAGTAGATTTTGAAAATAGATTTTGGATTTTACTAGAAGAGAGAAGACTTCTAATGTTTCGAAAGTTTGTGGTGGCGATCTGATGTAATTTTTACGCGGATTCTCGAAAATCGGGGTTTTGGACGGTTTTTATCGAATCTGTTTTTTAAACAATTTTTAGATCCCCACCACAAACTTTTAAAACATCAGAGGTCTCCTCTCTTCAAGTAAGATCCAAAATCCATTTTTCAAAAGCTACTATCCAAGCAAATACATATCGTGTCACCCTGGAATTTTACTATAAATTCTACATGCTGTAAATTGAAGTACCTACATATTAAATCGGCAATTTTTGAAGGCTAATTGATGTTTCTCTAAACGTCGTCCATTGATTAAAGTTATCTGGGGGAAAAACCCCTATTCCTTCAAATGCTTTGGCAGGTTCATGAATTGGCGCTGGATCAGGCAGAGGCGCTTCAATTTGCTGGTCAGGAACACCGACACTCCGTTTTTGCATTCAATGATGATTTAAAATTTTGGGATGGGACGAGATTCATAAAAAATTAACCAATATTGTGAAAGCAAATGCAAAAACTCTCTTTCAATCAGCGAATAGCTGATGGCTTGTTTACCTGAATTTCTTGTATCATAGCATTCCGGTTTGATGGAAAGGCCTATATTCAATCGCGTATTTGTCGTTATTATTTTTCGTGCTGAAAAGGTTAGACTATGTTTTGTGCTTTTGGTTCTTATAGGAATCAAGAAATGCAGTCGATTCATAGTGATTTTTCTTGTAAATAATGCATTATTCGTCTTGCGATTTGTAATCGTCAAAAACATGAACAATTCACATATCTATCGAGTAAAAATCGTTGAACAACGTAGGTAATGCTAAAATACCAAAAATAAGAAAGAGAATACTGAAAGGATTTGGGAGTTGTCCTTTTCCTGAACTTTTCCACTCGATTCCAGCCAACCAATTTTACTTTTGAGAGGAAAAAAATTGAATAAAATGATGATTATTAATCCTAAGTAAAACAAAATACTTGAACTAGTATTTTTCATCAAAATAGAGAGAAACTGATTGACTGAAATGAAAAAATTTCATAAAAGAGAAAATTAAAATTGCTGTACTGGATAGTCATAAAAGAAAAAAAAATTGGAAAAAGTCCAGACTTGGAAAATTATACATTTCGTCGTTACATTGTCAAGGGTCTGAATATAAAAATAAATAAATTCACCGGAAACGAACGAAGAGTGAGGGAGAACTTACCTTAGGTAGCAGAAGTTCTTTACTGAGACTAAACATTTTTGAAATCCGTTCCCCTTTGTTCTTATTGTCGTGGGTAATTATTTCTCCATCAATTTTTTTTTCTCTTTTTTCTGACTTCCTTGTTGACTTTTTCAAACATATGTACGAGGATATTTTTGCTTTCATTTTGACTACTAATTGAAGCCTAAAAAGTTCGTCGTCCATGGCTAGTTACCGCCATTGTAACGATGATGATCAAATTTGGAATATCTGATGAGTCGACCTGGTAGATTTGTTCCTTTATTGGCAATTCTTTTCATGATTTTTGAACACTGTTCGACTTTTGAGCGGATTTTGAATTGAGAAAAATATAATTCCTTCGCTGTACCTAATTGATTGTGTGGGACGTGACAATCATACAAGGGGGTGGAAATGGAACGGAAAAGCTGATTAAAGAATTTTATTGTGAGAGGAGAACAATCTCCAGTACCTAACTTGATAAATCCTACGATGGTACATTTATCTAAAAATCAAATTTTGAAAATTCTGAACGTCATGATAACTTTTTTTTTCGTTTACTGAAATACTACGAGTTAGTAATGTCACTGAAATGAACCAAAATCTGCTCATTTTTTGGCAAATTTTTCACAACTATTGGTGAATTTTTGCTCAAAAATGGTGTCAATTCTCAAAGAATAAGAAAATGTTTGAAACATTATAATGACTTCAATAACTCATAGTGCTCGAATGGATGGACAAAAAATATTATCAGGACAAATTGTCCATCTTCAATCTTGAAGGAGCGAATACAATTTAAAAATTGGAAATTCAAATTTGAAGCATATCCCAAATTTGGAAATTTTGAATCAACTTAGCCCCTTAAATTTTGAAGATGGGCAATTTGTCATAATCAAATTTTTTGTTCGTCCACTCGAGTACTATATGGATTATGGGAATCATTTAAATAATTCGAATATTTTCTTATTTCTTATGATTTTTTTTTCAAAATTTTGAGTTATGCGAAGCACGTGGCTCATTCAATTCACAGGATAGGCAACTACTCATAATGAAGTTAGTTGTTGGACAGTTGAATTTTGGCTAATGATTTCCGGAACACCCTGTATGTATTTCTGAATATTCGCAGTATCAGCGAGATGTTTGAAAATTTTCAGATGGCATGGACAAGTTTAAAATTGAAAACTTACCTACCTAGTACCTACCTATATTCGAACAAACTTACCAAAATGTTCATTCATTATTGATGCTTTTAGGTACATTATACCCGAATCAATTCTTATTCTGGTTCTGGATTGAAAGACCCCATTTTATGAGTCATTTCTTATGTTCATTGAATTCTGGACTGGACTGTAGTAGCGCCCCCTCCCCCCTCGATTCAAAATCCAACGAGTTTTAGTAAGTTGCATGAATGGAAAGAGTGCCATAAATGCGTATTCCGCAGATTTTGACCTTGTAATTCGATGGTTTTGACTGTAAGGTCGATTTTCATGCCATTTTTTTAATCGTTTTTTACCCCTCGGATCAACTTGCAACTTATATCAATTCACCTGTGTTAAGTTGAAAAGAATGGGAACCCCTGAAATTCACTTCTGGGATGACTCACCGACTCTGAATTCATTTTTACGAAGAATAATATGAACTCGAATAATACTTCTTGTGCTGCCAGTTTCGTTAAAGTTAGAAATAATCGTCGGTTTTTCCTGCTCATTTTCATCAGACGTGATCATTTCTTCTCAACCCGTCACGCTCCTAAACAGAAACCCTCTTGCAATCATTGATATGTTGGCATCAAGTATACTCTCTGAACTCCCCGATATATGAGATGGTCTACCGCTGTTTTGATGTTTTCGAAAACTTGATCCTCTGGTATTCTCCAGATTTTAAAGGATTTCGATTTTGCGCGTGACTTTTGTTCTCAGAGAATGCTCCTTACTCTCAAACTGTGCCAGTACAAGCAGCTACAATTTCAAAATCAAAATTTACTTGGTCAGTTTAACTAGATTTAAATCGTCTCAAGTCGATTCCATAGACTTCGATCAACTATGTAGGTACTAGATAATTCTTTCAAGTTGTCAAAGTCTTGCTTCTTGCCTAAAATTAACAAAAATCTCGCTTTCCCGGACACTTGCTAAATAATTTTACTTTTCTTCTCGAAACTCCCAAATGTCTCTTTTTTTGAAAAAAAATTGTCCAAAGCTTTTTGCCTAAAATGTCCAAAAAAATGCAACCAGTCATAATAAAGTTTTTTCTTCGTCTCCTCGAGTACCTAGACCTTCTATGTATCTATGGTTGAATTTTGGCAAATGATTTCCGGAACACTCTCCATGTATTTCTGACCATATTTAATTCTTAACGTGATCCATGGATTGATAAACCCTATTTTTGAGTCTTTTCTCGTGTTCATTGACTTCTGGACTAAACATGAGGCCCATTCTCCCCTTCCCGCTTCTCCTAAATATAAAATCCACAGAGTATTAAGTAGTGTTGGTCGGTTGCGTGAATGGATGAGTGCCATTAAATGTGTATTCCGCAGATCTTGCCTGATCTTGCACATATGTATTACATAATTCTGCGTTTTTGACCGTAAGGTCGATTTTGATGCCATTTTTCATCAGATTAACCTGCCACTTACATCGATTTACCCAGATATAATCAGTTGAAAAGAATGGGAAACCCTGAAACACCCTTCTGGGATGTCTCACTAATCCAGAATTCATTTCTACGTAGAATATTATGAACTCAAAATATGTACTTCTTGTACTGCCATTTCATAAAAGTTGAAAATCGTTGGTTTTTCATGCTCATTTTTATGTGGCTTGATTATTTCTTTTCAACTCGCCATGCACCTTTTATTTGAAAGTATTTCGCGTGAAATCAGAATCTCTCTTGCAATCAGCGAATTTTAGTTTCATATATTTTCATTATTCATGGAAACAAAGTACATACTTAATCAATCAAAAATGCCTTAATTATGCCAAATTTTAACAAGGTTTTGAGTATGTAGATAGTGTTGCAAAATTCTGCGCAATTTCAATGAAATTACGTGCCGAGTATTTAGCTTTGAACAGGTATATCCCGACTTTCTACCAGTAAAAACTTACATTACCGGTGCCTTTATTGTATTCGGTTCCGTCTTTATTTCAAATTTAATGTTACGTATTCTAAATCTTGTCTCCAGGATATACGTCTTCTGGGAGGAGGAGACTTTATTACGAATCCGATTAGAAAAATATACGTAGATTTACTGATTCGAATCTGGAGTCGCTTCGCTGATTCGATAGTCTAAATATAATCGATGTGTCACCCTTGATTACTATACCGAATATTTCACGTGCTGAAAATTAAAGTACGTATTAATTCGGCAATTTTTGTCTCTTTGTCAAAATCGATGAAAGCTAATTTGATGTTTCCCTAAACGTCGTCCATCCATTGAAGTTATCTGGAGGAAAAAACCCTCGTTTGTTGTTAGAGTTTTTGCGTGAAAGAACAAAAAAACTATTTTACTTAATTGCGTTTTCATCGTTATCAACACGTAGCCAATCAGTGAGTAGTATTTTTTTATAATAAGTACAGGGTGCCCAGAAATATCGAGTACCCCTAAAAAAGTTTTCTGCTAAAATACTTTGGTTGGTCACAGTGAATGATAATGATCGCACGTGATTGGTTGTTGGACTGGAGAGATAACGTTCCACCAATCATATGCATCTATTTCATGTTGCCAAACTATATTTTTAATGAAAAACTTTCTTAGCGGTACTGGATATTTCTGGGCACCCCGTATGTATTTTGGCGCCAAATTCGAAAATGATACCTGAAGTTGTTTTCTTCAATGATGATTTGAAATTTTGGGACGGGATTCATAAAAATTTTTTCATTTTTCGAATTAAATTTCATAATAATACAGATTAGGCATCTTTCTATCAACAAGAAAGGGAACTGAAAAATCAGAAATATAAAATTTTCAAATTGATGCCAAAAGTCCATAAGGTGAGATCATGTTGATTATGCCATCGAAAGTTGTTCAGTTGAATGTTCCAAGTTACGAGAAATTTTTTCGACTGTATTTTAGTACATAGAAGTAGGAGGTGGTTACATTCTTCTTTATAATAAAATACGTAGATAAAGAAATTAGAAGCAGTTTCAAGTTGATATTTAAAAGCGACGAGCTTAGCAACCAATGCAACCATCAACCAATATACTGAAAGCAAATGTAAAAACTTTCTTGCAATCAGCGAATAAGTAGCTGATGGCTTGTTAAGGTCTTCGAAATGTTTTGAATAGTTCTTTTGCGATATACGTAGGTACCTACTTTAGATGGTTACAGATCGTATGTAATCTTGCTGATTGAATTTTTCCTGAATTTCTTGTATCATTCAGGTTTGGATGGAAAGTATAATTATTCATCATTCAATCGCGTGTTTGTCGTTATTATTTTTCTTCCTGAAAAGAGCTTTAGGCTATGTTTTGTGCTTTTGGTTCTTATAGAAATCAAGAGTAGCCGAAGCATAGTGATTTTTATAGTAAATCTGTAGTGCATATTTACTTTAGATCTGTTAAATTATCAAAAACATGGATAAATCACATTTCTATCGAGTAAAATTCGTTTAACAACGTAGGTGATGCTAAAATATATACCAAAAAAGAAAGAGAGTAAAATGATTAGGGAGCTGTCCTTTTCCTGAACTTTTCCATTCGATTTTAGTCGACCAATTTTACTTTTGAAAGAAAACAAATCAAACAAAATGATGATCACTAATCCTTAATAAAACGAAATACTTGGAACTATTTTTCATCAAATACATAGAAAGAAACTGATTGACCGAAGAAAAAAAATCTCCATGGAAGAAAATTAAAATTACTGGATGGTCAAAAGAAGAAAAATTGAAAAAAGCCCAGACTTGGAAAATTAAGTATTTAATATACATTTCGTCGTCACATTGTCAAGGGTCTGGATATACAAATGAAAAAATTCACTGGAAACGAACGATGAGGGACGGAGAACTTACCTTAGTTTCTTAATCGCTGAAATAGGTTTTTTGAGGATTAATGGAACAAAATGATGATTATTGATCCTAAATAAAACAAAATAAGTTCTTGAACTATTTTTCATCAAAAACTGATAAGACCAAAGCAAAAAAAATCTCCATAAAAGAAAATTAAAATTACCTACTGGATAGTCGAAAGAAGAAAAATTGAAAAAATTCAGGCGTCTTTTTCATTTCGACAGGTAATTCAAGTCTAAAAAAATCGTCGTCCATAGCTAGTTATCGCCATTGTAATGATGATGATCAAATTTGGGGTTTTTGACGAGTCAACCGGGGAGATTTCCTTTGTTGGCAATGAAAATAATTCTTTCGTTGTACTTACCTATATTGAACGTGTGGGATAAAAAAATGTTTGCGACATTATAATGACTTCAATACCTCATAGTGCTCGAGTGGACGAACAAAAAATATTACCATGGCAGATTGTCCATCTTCAACCATTGAAGGCTCAAATTCAATTTGTAAATTTGTAATCCAAATTCCAAGCATATCCCAAATTTGGAAATTTTGAATCAAGTTACGTAGCTCTTTCAATTTTGAAGTTGGGTAATTTGTCATAATAACATTTTTTATTCGTCCACTCGAGTAGGATTATGAGCACCATTTAAATATTCCAACATTTGCTTATTTTTAATGATTTTTTTCAAAATTTTGAGTTATCCGAAGCACGTGGCTCCTTCGATCAATTCACAAGGCTGGCAACCAGTCAACATGGGGTTTTTTATTCGTCTTCTCGAGTAATATCTACAGTTGAATTTTGAAAAATGACTACATAGAACAATAATAAAACCTTATGAACTCGAAATACTTCTTGTACTGCCATTTCATAAAAGTTAGAAATCGTCGGGGTTTCTTGCTCATTTTCATCTGGCGTGATTATTTCTTTTTAACCCGCCAGGCACATTATTTGAAAGTATTCCGCGTGAAACCAGAAACTCTTTTGCAATCATCGAATTCTACATTGTAATGACGAAAACTTAATAGTCTTCTTGGATACTAGCTGGGATATTTGATCCGTTTCTACAAAATGCTTTGGCAGGTTCATCGATTGGCGCTGCTGGATCAGGCAGAGGCGCTGCAATTGCAATTTGCTGGTCAGGTACACTGACACTCCGTTGCCGGATTCAATGAAGATTTGAAATTTTGGCACGAGATTCATAAAAAATTGCCGAGCAATTTTTAAATGGTACAATTAATTATTTTTTGAATTCAATTTTACAACAATTAGGCATATTTTTATCAATAAGAAGTGGAACTGAAAAATCAGAAATATAAAATTTTTAAATTGATGCTAAATGTCCATAAGGTGAGATCATGTTGATTATGCCATCAAAAGTTGTTCAGTTGAATGTTCTAATTTATGAGAAATTTTTTCGACTGTATTTTAGTACATAAAAGTAGGAAGTTGTTACATTCTACTTTATAGGTAATAAAATTGTAGATGAAGAATTTGAAAAGCAGCTTCAAGTTGATATTTAAAAGCGAGCTTAGCAACTAATGTGACCACTGACCATTAACCACTATGGTGAAAGCAAATGTAAAAACTCTCTTGCAATCAGCGAATAAGTAGCTGATGGCCTTCTAGCTCTTTGTCTCAAATTCCCAGAAGTCTCTTTTTTTGAAAAAAATTGTCCAAAGCTTTTCTGCCTAAAATTGCCAAAAAAAAAAAACGCAACCAGTCACAATAAAGTTTCTTCTTCGTTTCCTCGAGTACCTACTATTTATGGTTGAATTTTGGCAAATGATTTCCGGAACACTCTGCATGTACATAAATCAGACCCTATTTAACTCTTACCCTGATCCTGGATTGATGATGAACCCTATTTTTTGAGTCATTTTTCGTGTTCAATTGACTTCTGGACTGGACTGTAGCCCATTCTCTCTCTTCCTCCTCCCCCAATCGAAAATCCACAGAGTCTTATGTAGGTCGGTCGCGTTACCGCAAGGTCGATTTTGTTGCAATTTTTCGCGTTTTTTAACCCTCAGATTAACCTGTCACTTACATCGATTCAGCTATATAGCCAGTTAAAAAGAATGGGAATCCTTGAAATACCTTTCTGGGATGACTCACCGACCTGGAATTCATTTCTACTCGTACATGGAATAATATGGACTCAAAATACTTCTTGCACTCATGCACCGCTATTTCGTTATAAAGTTAGTAATCGTCGGTTTTTCCTGCTCATTTTGTATCTGGCGTGATTATTTCCCTTTAACCAGCCCATGCACCTTATTTGAAAGTATTCCGTGTGAAAACAGAAACTCTCTTGCAATCAGCGAATTTTTTATTATCTAATGATTTTTTTTTCTGATTTGGACCATTTCATTTATACTTATCTAAACGCAAATTTTGAAATATTTTATCAATCCCTGGTCATTTTGAATTGTTTTAATGCCATTTAAACCAAGTGTAAAAAATTTTTCATGCAATTTTGGCCAAATTTGTCAGAATTCTGCGCAATTTTCGTGCCAATTTTAGAGGTTTTCTGTTATGGCCAAATATGTGATTGAATTTTGAACATATTATTTAGTCATCTTTTCGCGATGTTTTACAATTTATTTGATACTTGGGCATTTTTATAATATTTGATTGGAATTTCAATCATTTTGAATTATTTACTTTCAATAAATTTTTTCAACGTTTGCTCAACTCTGCTGATTCATCATCATGTTATGGTAATTTGAAATAACTGAGGAGTGGTCTAATAGGTATACGAGACATTTTTTCGACTGTTAGATAATAGAAGTAGCTGGTGTAGCTACATTCTACTTCATAATAAAAAAGGTGAAAAAATGAAAAGCAGCTTCAAGTTGATATTTAAAAGCGTGCTTAGCAACCAGTGCTACCATCAACCAATATGGTGAAAGCGAATGTAAAAACTCTCTTGCAATCAGCAAAAATAGCTTTCGCAGGGTGTACAGTTTTCGCCTATGGTTACCTGCCTTGAATACGAATTTGATGTTGACTTTATCCACTTTCGTCAATACTTCATGCAAAGTGGGATTCTCTTTAAGTTAGCTGATGGCTTGTTGAAATGTTCATTGAACTTGTGCGCTTTGTGCCTGATCCTGGTTACAGATCGTATCTTGCTCACTTGCTGATTGAATTTTTCCTGAATTTCTTGTACGTACCTACCTATCATCCAAAAGTTTGATGGTAAGTACATTCCATCGCGTTTTGTTGTTATTATTTTTCATTCTGAGAAGAGCCCATGTTTTGTTCTTTTGGTTCTTAATATGTAGAAATCAAGAAATGCGATTCATTGTGATTTTCTTGTAAATAATGCACATTCACTTGCGATTTGTTAAATCGTAAAAAACATGAATAAATCACATTTTTATCAAATAAAAATCGTTGAATAACTTAGTTAGATATGTAATGCTAAAATACCAAAAAAGAAAGAGGGTAAAAAGATTAGGAAGTCGTCCTTTTCCTGAACTTTTCCACTCGATTCCAGCCGACCAATTTTGGGATAGGATTCATAAAAAATCGTCGAGCAATTTTTAAACGGTACCTTCAAGTACTTACATATGTGTACTTCTACGTCAAAAGGGCCCATTTGGTCGGTGCCGAGAAGGGTGTAGATTTTATTTTTCAAAAATCGGTGCAATCTTCCAAAGTTTTCCAATTGATTTAAATGGCGCGCGAACGTGAAGCTTTCATGGACAGCTTCACACTCAAACACTGTTGGAATCGACTGGAGAACATTGGAAGCTTATTTTGATTTTTGAAAAATAAAATCTATACCCTTCTCGGCACCGACCAAATGGGTCCTTTTGACGTAGAAGTACACATATGTAGATACTATAAGTTATTTTTCGAATTCAATTTTATTAAGCATAACATTTTTAAATTGATGCTAAATGTCCAAGGTGAGATCGTGTTGATTATGCCATCAAAGTTGTTCCGTTGAATGTTCTAATTTACGAGAAATTTTTTCAACTGTATTTTAATACATAGAAGAAGTAGGTATATGTAGTACATTCTACTTCATACCTACGTTATAAATTTAAAAGTGAGCTTAGCAAACAATGCAACCAACAACCAATATGGTGAAAGCAAATGCAGAAACTCTCTTGCAATCAGCGAATAGCTGATGGCTTATTGAAATCTAATGAGATTTTTAATCAATTCATCCTGTGGTAAGTTGAAAAGAATGGCAACCCCTGAAATTCCCTTCTGGGATGACTCACCCACTCAGAATTCATTTCTACGTCGAATAATAATGAACTCAAATTATACTCATTGTACTGCCATTTCATAAAAGTTGAAAATATTACCTTAGCTAATACTCTTGAAGAATTTTTTGGTTTCTCCACGTCTTACGAGTGCATTACCTAATAATATTTCAAAAAGACAATTAACAGCTGTTTCTTTCTTCATTTTTTTTTCAATATGGTGATTAAACTGAAATTCAATGAACCATTCTCGTCAACTTTTTGAACAGTCTTTGAGATATCTTACTAGAATTTTTCTCGGTTTCTCTGAGTTTTCATCGATCTACGATTACAATTGTACAGGGTTTGATAAGGCAGTTGAATAATTATTATCGTACTGCACATGTAGTTGATTTTTGGCGATTTCCAATGATTCGGTGATTTTATTGGGGGGAGATTTCATTTACATCCTGTTGTTTCCAATTATTGTTTTTATTGGTAAAATTTCAACCATGAAGAAGTCGGGAAAAAAGTAGAGAAAAAAATATGTACCTATACTTAATGCGTCACTTTTATTGCCATCACATATATTTAATCATCAATTGGTAAATGTGTATTGAGGTACAATAATTCCCATCTCCCCCGCCCCCCCCAAAAAAAAAAGAAAATCTAATAAAAATGAAAATAACGCCTTACAATTGTTATCGTTTTGCTTTAATGAAAATTCCAAACGCTCGACTTGTTCATGTAGGGCCTGGAATGAAATCAGAAGGTTAGAAGGTCGAAAAGAACTTTTAATGATAGTCTACTTTGTGGTGATTTTTCTCAAAATTGCGATCACATTGTTGGTTTTTGGTGAAAGCCGATACTGCAGACATTTTTCGCGTTTTTGACTTATAGACTAGCCTATTGCCCTCCCCCTTCCACTCATTAATTCAGAGAGTCCACGTTTTGCACGTACTACCAATGAGGTATGACACAAATGTACCTCTTAGCTGTATAACATTTGATGAATTTTTCGCAATGCTTCACAACTTTTCGGTATATTCGAGCATTTTAACAATATTTTACTGAAATTTCAGTCATTTTAAATTATTATTTACTGATGTGTGATGTACATGAAATTTCATTCAATCATTGAAATGATCTCGGCAAGATAATATGAAAGAAAAACATTGAAGAAAAAAATCACTTACCCCTGTCGTTTACTTCCTTTTTGAATTATATGGCGTCGATGAGTAACATCTTGGTGTCTGTCACTGGAATCGCAAAAAATTTTATCAAGTTTTGGTTATTTTTAGATACACATTCTATGTCATTCTAACAAATTTTATCAATGTTTTGAGGAGTGTTGCAAAATTCTATGCAATTTTATGCCGTGTACCTGTACCTATTTAGCATTGATCAAGTATGTACATACAAACTTTCTTGCGGTATAGTTACACTTACATGTGATGCATTAATCTGGCATCCCTACGTCATTTTATAATTTTATGCTACATATTCTGAATCTTGTCCAGAGGACGCTGGTGGGAAAAGAGCTCAGAAGGGTCAAGTCGGAAAAATTGACGAAACTGTGTGACCCAAAATCCTGAACTCGTACTTCATGCAATTTGAGCTTAATTTGTCGAAATTTTGCACAATTTTACGTCCATTTTAGAGCTTTTCTTGGCTAAAAAGTGTGATTGAATTTTGAACATATTATTTGATCAGCTTCCCAATGTCTTACTATTCGATCGGTACTTGGGTATTTTTAAAATATTTTATTCAAATGTCAGTCATTTTAAATTATTTACTTGAGTTGAATTGCCATTCAATTTTTTTAAATCATTTCGGCAACGTTTTCTTAATTTTGCTGATTTCTCAATCATCATGTTGTGGCAATTTTTAATAACTGAGTTGTCAGTTTCGCAAATTTTGTAATTTTTGTCTACGATTTCTTTTAACGGTGTGGACGACCTGAAAAAAATCTTCGTAAAAGAAAATGAAAATTACTGGATATCCTAAAGAAGAAAAATTGAAAAAAATCCAGATTTGGAAAATTACATTTCGATTGTTAGGTACATGGTCAAGGATCATATATATAAAAATAAAGAAATTCACTGGAAACGAACGAAGAAGGAGGGAGAACTATTTTCAAGACAAATTGACCATCTTCAAAACGGAAGGAGCAAACTCGATTCAAAAGTTCCAAATTTGAGAACCTTCAAATTTTAAAAATTCTGAACGTCATGATACTTTTTTTCTTCGTTCACTGAAATACTACGAGTTCTTAAAGTCACTTCAGGGTCATTCCATGCCAAATCGGCGGATTTTTGCACGAGGGTTCTTCGATTTTTTTCAAAATCAGATCTTGTGTAGAGGTCATCAAACGATGACGAATGACGCAAACCGGACATTTTTTCGATTTTTTTTGACGGAGCTGTGGCGCTTCAAAGTTTTCCAAAATGGCCGAAAATGGAAAATTTCAGTTGCGAATTGCTCCAGTTGTACGTGGTATAGAATTTTGAACTTTTTTTCAAATTGTAGTACTTTGAGAGGGTAATCGACGAATTATGTCAAAATCAGTGTTGCCACTTTCTGAAACCTAAAAAACTCGATTTGAAAACTTATAATTTAAATATAATCACGATGTCCACCAGTAAAAATTCTGAAAAAATTCTCAGTTTTAGTCCTTTTTATGTAGAATAACATATCAAAAAATTGGAGGGGCATTTGTTTTCATTTTCGAGAAAAAAAAATTACAAGTTTTATTTTCATTGCAAAAGTACCATCAGAAACCTAAAAAATAAAAATTTTTGCATTTTTGAAATATTTTATCAATGTGTAGACGAATATGTGAAAAAAATCCCCCTCACCCCAATTTGTCAACGAATTGACATTTTTCGTGCTATAATTTTATTTTAAGAGTGAAATGTATTGAAAAAATGTCGTCGCCGTTAAAAAATTGGGGTGACGGGGATTTTTTTCACACATTCGTCCACACATTGATAAAATATTTCAAAAATGCAAAAATTTTTATTTTTTAGGTTTCTGATGGTACTTTTGCAATGAAAATAAAACTTGTAATTTTTTTTTCTCGAAAATGAAAACAAATGCCCCTCCAATTTTTTGATATGTTATTCTACATAAAAAGGACTAAAACTGAGAATTTTTTCAGAATTTTTACTGGTGGACATCGTGGTTATATTTAAATTATAAGTTTTCAAATCGAGTTTTTTAGGTTTCAGAAAGTGGCAACACTGATTTTGACATAATTCGTCGATTACCCTCTCAAAGTACTACAATTTGAAAAAAAGTTCAAAATTCTATACCACGTACAACTGGAGCAATTCGCAACTGAAATTTTCCATTTTCGGCCATTTTGGAAAACTTTGAAGCGCCACAGCTCCGTCAAAAAAAATCGAAAAAATGTCCGGTTTGCGTCATTCGTCATCGTTTGATGACCTCTACACAAGATCTGATTTTGAAAAAAATCGAAGAACCCTCGTGCAAAAATCCGCCGATTTGGCATGGAATGACCCTTCAATGATCCAAACATCTCATTTTTTGGCAAATTTTTCAAAATTGGTAAATTTTTGCCCAAAAATGGGTTTACTTTAATTCACAGACAGTAAGAAAATGTTTGCATCATTAAAATGACTTCAATAACTCATAGTGCTCGAATGGACGAACAAAAAACATTATTACGACGAATTTCTCATCTTCAAAATTGAAGGGGCAAATACATACAATTTGAAAATTTGAAATCCTCAACATTTGAAGCATCTCAAATTTGGAAAATCTGGAATCAACTTAGCCCCTTGAATTTTGATGATGGGAAATTTGTCATAATTAAATTTTTTGTTCATCCACTCGAGTACTATGGATTATGGGCATCATTTAAATAATTCGAAAATTTTCTTATTTTTAATGATTTTTTTCAAAATTTCGAGTTATATGAAGCACGTGGCTCCTTCAATTCACAAGAGAGGCAACTATGTCATAATAAAGTTAGTTGTTGGACGGTTGAATTTTGGCAAATGATTTCCGGAACACCCTGTATGTATTTCTGACATTCTGACGATGATTCACAGTATCAGCGAGATGTTTGAAAATTTTCAGATAACTTGTACAATTTTAAAATGAAAAACTTACCTATTCGAACAAACACACCAAAATTTATACATCGGGACGGACGGTCTGTTTGTGTATTTTTTTCAGACCCTAATCAATTCTTATTCTGGTCCTGGATTGAAAGACCCCATTCATTGAGTCATTGCTCGTGTTCATTGACTTCTGCACTGGACTGGACTGGAGTAACCCCCCCCCCCCTCCGATCACAAATCCACCTAGTCTTAGTCCGTTGCGTGAATGGAAAGAGTGCCACAAATGCGTATTCCGCAGATCTTGGTCTTGTAATTCTATGTTTTTGACTGCATTAAGGTCGGTTTTCATGCAACTTTTTTAGCGTCTTTTACCCCTCGGATCAACGTGCAACGTACATCGATTCACCTGTGGTAAGTTGGAAAGAATGGGAACCCTGAAACTCCCTTTTGGGATGACTCACTGACTCAGAGTTCATTTCTACGTAGAGTAATATGAACTAGAATAATACTTTTTCATTTCACGAAAGTTAGAAATCGTCGGTTTTTCCTGCTCATTTTCAGCTGACGTGATTACCTATATTTTTTTCTCAACTCGCCATGCTCCTTATTTGAAACTATGTACTTAAACTCCGTAAATCTCTTGCTTTCGGCTATATCGAATTTGCGAAAAAAAAAACACAATTAACAAAAAGCAAAAACCTTCTTGCAATCAGAAATGGACTGATGGACTGGAAAAATTAATAAATAAGAGAAGCAATGTTCAAAAAAACTAATATGAAAGAAAAGCACTGAAGAAAAAAATTACTTACCCCTGTCGTTTACTTCCTTTTTGAATTGTATGGCGTTCTTGCATAATATCTTGGTGTCTGTCACTGGAATTGTAAAAGATTTTATCAAGTTTTGGATACACATTCTACGTCATTCTAACAAATTTTAACAATGTTTTGAGGAGTGTTGCAAAATTCTATGCAATTTCATACCGTGTACCTATTTAGAATTGAACAGGTATGTACAAACTTTCTTGCGGTATTCACTTACATTTGATGCATTATTATCTGGAATACCTAGGTCATTTCATAATTTGATGCAACATATTTTGAATCTTGTCCAGAGGACACTAGTGGGAAAGAAGCTCAGAAGGATGAAGTCGGAAAAATCGACGAAACTTCGTGACCCCAAATACTGACCTCGTACTTTTCAATTCCTTGTCATTTTGAATTGTTTTTATGCCATTTTATCAAAGTGTAACATTTTTTCATGCAATTTGACCTTAATTTGTCGAAATTTTGCACAATTTTCACGCCCATTTTAGAGCTTTTCTTGGCTATAAAGTGTGATTGAATTTTGAACATACGTATTTCATCAACTTTCGCAATGCTTTACAATTTGATCGGTACTTGGACATTTTTGCAATATTTTTTTCAAATGTCAGTCATTTTAAATTATTTACTTGAGTTGTTTCATTCAATTTTTAGTTCAGCGGTCTTCACTAGTACGTTTGCTCAATTCTGCTGATTTATTAATTATCATCATGTTGTGGAAATTTTTAATAACTGAGGGGTCAGTTTCACTAATTTTGTAATTTTTGTCTTCGATTTTTTTTGACGGTGTGGACGACCTGAAAAAGAATCTTCGTAAAAGAAAATGAAAATTACTGGATAGCCTAAAGAAGAAAAATTGGAAAAAAACGACTTGGAAAATTACTTTTTCGATCGTGACATGGCCAAGGATCTGGATATAAAAATGAAGAAATTCACTGGAAACGAACGAAGAAGGAGGGAGAACTTACCTTAGAGTTTGGTAGCAGAAGTTCTTTATTTATGTATTAGTACCTAGCTACCTACCTTTCAGATTAGCAATCGAATCATCAAATCCGGAAAATTCTCAATTTTTGTATAATCTTTTCCCTGTTGTTCTTATTGTCGTAGGTAATTACTTCTCTATCTAATTTTTTTCTTTTCCTTTTCTCTTTTTTCTGACTTCCTTGTTGACTTTTTCAAGTTTATGTGCAGAGATACATATTTGCTTTCATTTCGACTACATAATTCAAATCATCTGAAGTCGATTCCATAGACTTCGATCAATTACTAGATAATTCTTTCGAGTTGTCAGTCTTGCTTTTTGCCAAAAATTTATAACAAACTCACTTTCCCGGAGAGTTGTTGAATAATTTTACTTTGGTTCTAAAAATTCCCAAATGTCTCTTTTTTGATGAAAAATGTCCAAAGCTTTTTTGCCTGTAATTGCCATAAAAATGCAACCAGTCATAATAAAGTTTTTTCTTCGTTTCCTCGAGTATTTACTATTTAGGGTTGAATTTTCGCAAATGATTTCCGGAACACTCTGCATGTATTTCAGACCCTATTTAATTCTTATCCTGATCCTGGATTGATGAACCCCATTTTTGAATCATTTCTCGTCTTCATTGACTTCTGGACTGGTCTGTAGCCCATTCTCTCTCCCCCCTCCTCCAATCGAAAATCCACAGCGTCTTACGTTGGTCGATTGCGTGAATGGAAGAGTGGCATAAATGCGTATTCCACAGATCTTGATCTTGCACATAATTCTGTGTTTTTGACCGTGAGGTCGATTTTGATGCCATTTTTCGTCAGATTCACTACAGTTGAAAGGAATGGGAAACCCTGAAACACCCTTCTGGGATGACTCATCGAATCGACCCAGAATTCATTTCTACTCGTAAGTTGTAAAATAATATGAACTCAAAATACTTCTTGTACTGCATGTGCGCATTTTGAAATCTCTTTCAATTTTTTGTCATTTTAAATTCTAAGTGTAAGATTTTTTTCGAATGCAATTCTGGCTAAATTTTTCAAATTTTGCACAATTTTCGTGCCGATTTTAGAGGGTTTTTTTTTGGCAAGTAATGAGATTAAATTTTGAACTTATTTGGTCAACTTTTCGCAATGGTTTACAATTTTTTTGATACTTGGGCATTTTGAATTATTTACCTACCTATATGAAATTTCGTTCAACTTTCAAGTAATTTTTTCAACGTTTGCTCAATTCTGCTGATATTATCATCATGTTATGGTAATTTAAAATAACTGAGGAGTCAGTTTCACAAATTTCCTGATTTTTGTCTACGATTTTTTTTAACGATGTGGACGACTTGAAAAAATATCTCCGTAAAAAAAATTAAAATTACTGGATAGTCAAAAGAGGAAAAATTGGAAAAAATCCAGACTTAGAAAATTACATTTCGATCGTCACATCGCCAAGGATCCGCTTATAAAAATGAAAAAAATCACTGAAAACAAACGAAGAAGGAGGGAGAACTTACCTTGTATGAAGTTTGGTAACAGAAGTTCTTTCTGTAAATTATCAATTACTATGAAATCCTGAAAATTCTCAATTTTTTTCTAAAGTCTTTCCCCTGTTGTTGTTATTGTCGTAGGTAATTATTTCTCCATCTAATTTATATTTCTCTCCCTTTTCTCGTTTTTCTGACTTTCTTGTTTACTTTTTTCATGATGATGAAATTTGGGATTTCTGACAAGTGGACCGGGTAGATTTTCCTTCATTGGCAATTCTTTTCATGATTTTTGAACAATGTTTGACTTCTGAAAATCATTTCTCATGTTCGTTGACTTCTAGACTGGACTGTAGCAACCCCCCCCCCCTGATCCAAAATCCACACACTTTTAATCGGTTGCGTTTTGTAGATCTTGGCCTTGAAATTCGATGGTTTTGTCTGTGAGGTCGATTTTCATGCCATTTTTAGGTTTTTTTACCCCTCGGATCAACCTGCAACTTACATCCATTCACTTGCATTGGTAATTTGAAAAGAATGGGAACCCCTGAAACTCCTTTCTGGGATGACTCACCTACTCAGAATTCATTTCTACATATGGAATAATATATGAACCTGAAATAATACTTCTTGTACTGCCATTTCGTTAAGTGAGAAATCGTCGGGTTTTCCTGCTCATTTTCATCTGATGTGATTAACTATTTCTTCTTAACCCCCCACGCTCCTTACTTGAAACCATTCCGCGGGAATACAGAAACCCTCTTGCAATCAGTGAATAGGTTTTTCCACTTATTCGGTTTTGAATTGTTTCCGATGATTAAATTGAAATTCAATCAACTTTATTTCTCGTCAACTTTTGAGGATCTACAACTTGTGTATCATTTTGACGAGTTTTAATTCTATTTGTATTTTACAAACTTTTTCACTATCGAATTTATGTTTTTGTGCCAATTTTGTAGTTCTAACAAATGATAGGGATACTTTATTCAATTTTTGCGGCATTTAATTCCGTTTTGAGAATATTTGATGTATTTTTCGTAAGCACTTTCAATCATTTTTGCAAATTTTTCGCAAAAATCTGCTGAAATTTCGCGATGCTACGTGCGTAAAATCTTAAAATTAGTCATTTGTAACGGTTTCAGGGACCTACTCAATGGAAATTTGATGAATTTTTGACCAATTTTACTAGAACTTCACTCGGTTTTTCTGATTTTTCATATCGATCTACGATAACCTTACAGAGTTTGATACGTTAGTCAGTTGAATTATTTGTATCGTACTGCATAGTGCATACAAGTGATTGTTGGCGATTTCTAATGGTTTTTTTCGGGCGGGGGGGGGGGGGGGGGGGATTTTGCTCAAATTTTGAGATGTTTTTTTACATCCTGTTGTATCCAATTATTGTTTTTATGGGTAATTTCAACTATGGCTAAAGAAGTGGCGAAAAAAGTAAAGTAAAGAAATGTATAATGCTTTACTTATTTATTGCCATCACTTGATTCATCAACTGGTAAATGTGTATGTACAATTATTCCTCCACCCACCCCCTCCAAAAAAAAAATAAAGAAATAATAAAAACGAAAATAATGCCTTACAATACATAATTTGATGATTGATGATCTTTGCGACTCGTTTTCTGACTCGTATCTCAGTTTTCAAGTAGGTACGTACTTTGGTATATTTTAGATAATTCAAAGCTGCAATTAGATACTCGTCGACTGTTCATTTGTGTGGCACATTGCATTGTTTTCATTCTTTAAATTTAATTTATTTAGATTCGATTGATGATTCAGTTTTCTAAAAAAATTCACTAAACTCAGTTGGTACAGGTAGCCCAAAAGAAAACAAGAAAACTTATTATGTGTAAACATACAGTATCATTAACAGATAAGGCGATGCGGAGCTACTCAGGGACTAAACACAGCGAGGGCAAAAGCTTTTTACAATTTGAAATTTTAAAAAGCTGAAGAATAACACTATCATTTTTGATAATGTGGAAAATCACTATTCTGACCTTTGAATTTTTCAAATTCTGACTTGAGTAATTTTTCCAGATGAAATTGTAAAATTTTAAGAAACAAAGCAAATTGGCTCGAGCGAAGCGATAATAGAGCCAAAGCATTTGAAAATGATATGACTTGAAAACTAAAATAGCCTGGTTTCTCTATCAAAATCTACAACCATCACTTTAGGGTTCTATGTATTAAGCGGAGGAGAATTTGCCAATCGCTTAGTTTTGGGCGAATTCGTGTGTTAAAAATATAAGTATTATTTTCTTCGTGAATATGTTTCGCATTATTAGTGCCAAAGTATCAAAAGATATCATTTCTAAGACATGGAGAAATATTTTGTGACACAGGGATGTCAATTTTTTTGTCACTGTTGTACACTTCGATAAACTGAAACAATTTGATAAGTTTTTGGCTACCTATTTTTCTCTTCTGATTTTCAGAAATTACCAATTATGACCAAAAAGTTGATTGTAGTTGAAAGTATCTAATTATTTTGAAGCAATCAATGAGCTAGGTATGAGCGAACCAGAAACCCTCTTGCAATCATTCAAGTTTTGTACAGATGAAATTAATAACTTAGCAAATAAATCCGTGTTTATGTCTTGAAAAATTACCGAAAGTAATAAAAAATCGATGGAATTTGCCAAAAATTTAAGTATGAAAAGTTTTCAAAACGTTTTAAAATTATGTAAAAGCGCTGAAAACAAACATTGAAATCACTGAAGTGCAAAGATGGATGAAAATTCGGCAAAGTCAGTCAAAACGTTAAAGTTTTGTATCGTATAGAGCTATAACCTGCCGGGGTCAAAATCAAAATTCATCATCCCCAGAATCAGTTCCCGGGGGGGGGGGAAGTAGGGAATTTTGGAGGTTTTTCCCGCAAGGCTATTTGAGAATTGCACTCGAACACATGTAAAAATGACTTGAAAACCAAGGAAATGGTAATTGTAAAATAACTGAGGAGTCATTTCCACAAATTTTGTAATTTTCGCCTACGATTTTTTTCAACGATGTGGACGACTTGAAAAAAATCTCCGCGAAAGAAAATTAAAATTACTGGATAGTCTAAAGAAGAAAAATTGGAAAAAATCCAGACTTGGAAGAACATTTCGTCGTCACATTGTCAATGGTCTGAATATAAAAATAAACAAATTCACTGGAAACGAACGAAGGGGGAGGGAGAACTTACCTTTTAGTTTGGTAGCAGGGTGTAATAATCGATACGTCTAAATCAACTAGTTCTTTACTTAGATTGTCAATCACTAAAAAAACCTGAACATTTCTGAAATTTTTTCTAAAATCTTTTCCCTGTTGTTTTGATTGTTGTATGTAGGTAATTATTTCTCCATCAAATTTTTTTCTCTTTTCTCTGACTTCTTTATTGACTTTTTCAAGTTTATGTACAAACTACAAAGATATTTTTGCTTTGATTTCGACTAATTCGAGTGGAGAAGTGCCATAAACGCGTATTCCGCAGATCTTGGCCTTGTAATTCTATGGTTTTGACTGTAAGGTCGATTTTCATGCCATTTTTTAAAGCGTATTTTACCCCTCTGATCAACTTGCAACTCTATATCGATTCACCTGTGATAAGTTGAAAAGAATGGGAACCCCTGAAACTCCCTTCTAGGATGACTCACCGACTCTGAATTCATTTCTATGTAGAATAATATGAACTCAAATAATACTTCTCGTGCTGCCATTTCATTAAAGTTGGAAATCTTCGTCGGATTTTCTGTTCATTTTCATCTGACGTGATTATTTCTTAACCCACCATGCCCCTCTATGCTCCTCACTTGAAGCTATTCCGCGTGAAAACAGAAACCCTCTTGCAATCAGTGAATAGAGACGCATGGTTTTTCCACTTCGTTTGTGATTTTTCGGGGGACATCGCGACATTAAGTACGTGCATAAATTTTAAAATCATCCAGGTAGTTATTTTTAAACGGTTTCATGTACACTTACTCAATTGAAATTTTGAAGAGTTTCTGAGCAATTTTACTAGATAAGAATTTTGCTCGGTTTTTCTGATTCTTCATCGATCTACAATAACGCACAGAGTTTGATAAGTCCGTTGAATGATATCACACTGCATCGGTAGGTACAATTGATTGTTGGCGATTTTCAATGATCCGGTGTTTTTTTGGGGGGAGGGGGAGATCTGCTCAAATTTCGAGATGTTTTTCACTTCCTGTTGTTTGCAATTATTGTTTTTATGGGTAAGTAATCTCAACTATGGCTGAAGAAGTGGGGAAAAAAGTAAAAACAAGAAATATAATGCGTTGCTGTAATTGCAATCGCTTGACCATCAACTAGGACGTAAATGTATAAGTACAATAATTCCCCCCCCCCATCAAAAAAATAAGATAGAAATGATAAAAATGAAAATAAAGCCTTACAATAGGTACATAATTTCATGATTGATGATGTGTACGTAGCTTCACATACTCCGGCACGTTTCTTTGTTTTCAACTAGGCAGGTATATATATATAATGCCAAGGTGCAATTAGATATTAGTCGACTGATCATTTTTATGATACATTGCGTTGTTTTGTTCTTAGGGCAAAACCTTTTTACAATTTGCAATTTTAAAAAGCTGAAGAATAATAGTATCATTTTTGATAATGGAAAATCGCTTTCCTGACCTTTGAATTTTTCAAATTCTGATACCTAATATTTTTCCAGGAATTGTAAACTTTGAAAAAGCAGAACGAACTGGCTCGAGTGAAGCTAGGGCCAAAACATTTGAAAGTGTGTGATGGTTTTTCTATCATAATCTACAACCAATTTTAGGGTTTTATTGAGCGGGGGGGGAATTTGCAAATCGCTTAATTTTGGGTGAATTTGTATTTTAAAATATAGGTACATATTTTCTTCGTGAATAGGTATGTCTCGCATTATTATTGCCAAATTTCTAAGACATGGAGAAATATGTTGTGATACAGGGATGCCAATTTTTGTTGTCACTGTTCTTCTTTCACTTGGATAAACCGAAGTAATGTGTTAAGTTTTTGGCTATTTCCTTTTCTTATAATTTTCAAAAATTGGTAATAATGACCGAAAAATTAATTTAGTTAATTTTATGTTGTGTAAAATAATGGGTCAAATTTTAATGAAGAAGTGAGAAAAAGACTAATGTTGCTTTTTATATGCTACGAGTAAATTCACGACATTGAAGGAGCAGAAACTAACTTAAATATTGAAATCTGAAAAAAAATGAAAGCAACCAATAAGTTATGAGTTGACAAAGCGGGAACCCTCTTGTTATCAGTGAATATTAGCGATGAAAACCTGTCTAGATACTGGAAAAAGAAATTAATAGTGGTATTGACAAAAATTGCATGAGAAAGTGTTTGAAACAATCATGTCTAAATTATACACAAACACTGTAAACGATCGATAAGCAAAAAACAATCACACAAATGTGAAGTGTCAATAATGAGCACTATTTAGGAAAACTTGCAAGGAATAGGTAACTAAGTATCTATTGTTGAATATGAAATTTCGGTAAAATTTGAGACAATTCGTTAAAATTTTCATAAAACGTGGTTGATCTCCTAAACAATATTAATATGTACATTTGAAACATTAAAAACAGTCTGTAAATTGCAAAACCTTCTGATAGTTTTGTAAAGTTTCCCCAAAATAATTGTGCCCCACGTTGGGCGCCAATGATAAAATATTAATGTGTCGTAGATATCACTAAGATTATACGTGCGTATATCTGATACCTACTTGAATTACCTACTCGAATAAGCAGGTAATCTATGACAGGTGCACAACTGTAATCGTATTAAATTACCACTTACCCCGGCTATGGGATTTGAAGTACACTACCTAACACACTAAAATATCATAAGATTTTGTGTAAACGAATTTATTGTTGTCAATGATGACACACTTAGTAACCAACTGGGAGAAATGATTGGAAAAACACAATGTTAACTCTGGGGGGATTACGCTAATTCTATTTAACACTAATTAAAACTATACAGGAACACTTTAAACCTAGGGCCGAAGCTGTAAAGAATTAAGGACATATTAACTTGGTACCTCGCAAACTCGCGAAAGCGAACTACACTTTGGTCTAGTTGCCAAAGAAGCTGGAAGGCTTATTTGGCACCTTGACCACGTCACTGTTACCAACCACATCACCGAACAGTGCTGGAAGGGTAGAATTACCTATTTACATATACGTGTTACCATTAAGGCATATCCGTCTAACAAGTGTTGAAAAACCATCTAAATAATGTAAAAGTACATACTCAAATTACATATAACTAAATTGAACTTTTGAAAAATTACGATGAGAAAGTAATGGAAAAGTGAAATTTGCCAAAAGTGCGAGAAAAGCTGTTGAAAATGTGTTGGAAGTGATGTAGGTAAAAACACTTGAAAAAAAACAAAAAAAAAACATTGAAATCATCTTAGGTACATCAGTGAAAAATTACGAATCTACCTACGTTAACTTTATATTGAATCGGTGTCATCTTCTGAAATTGTGATAATTTGCAAGTACGATTCTCTATTTTTTAGAAAATTTTGATTTCCAATTTTAGTTTGGTTTAATTTTACGGTTGTGTAAATTCGATCATTGTTCAATCAAGAAAATTTCTTTTGCATTTAATGCAAAATTGCGAAATCACGATTTTTCATTTGCCGAATGCACGAGGCTTAGGTAACGAAATCTACTTTCAATTTCAAAAGTTCTAAGTATCTAGTTACTTTGATGCAATCGAATGAGCTATGAGCGAAGCAGAAACCCTCTTGCAATCAATAAACTTTTGTACAAATGAAATCTCACAAACGCACGTTTAATATTACCGAAAGTATTGAAAATTCAATGGAATTTGCCAAAAATTTAAGCTTGAAAAGTTTTGAAAACATCTTAAAATGATAAAAAAGCGCTGAAAACAAATATTGAAATCACTGAAGATTTGCAAAGCTGGATGAAAATTCGGCGAAGTCTGTCAGAACATGCGCGAAAAAGTGTTCAAGTGACGTAAAAAGCATTGACCAAAAAGTATACCTATGGAAGTTACTGAAAATTATACCTATGTATAGCAACAACTATTTCCTACCTGATGAAATAGGTGAACCTTTATTGAATCAGTTTGTCATCTCAAATCAGATTGTGATCATGTGATGATTTAAAGTTGTGATTCTTATCTTTTTTTTTTTTTTTTTTTTAAATAAAAAAATCTTGTGTACCTCATTTTCTAAAATTATGTCAGTTTTTTGGGAGGGAGGGAGAGAGAGAGGGAGGGGGAATCAATAGAATGCTGAAATTATACCTGAGAAAAAATGGCTTTCTGACTATTTCGTCAGACCTTTTTAAATCTGTAATAATTTTAAGAATTGAGTCAGCTTTAAGCCACAAACATATCCATGATTAAAAACTTTCCTCGGAGAGGAGACTTTATGCCGACTTCTGGAATGTTTCTGGTTTCTTAGCTGATGATCCATAAGCTATAGCAAATACTCTCTTGCAATCTGATGTACCTGAGTCTGAGGCAGGATGATGAAGTTGTTAATATATTATGTATTATGTATATTATTGTTTCGGATTGTGGTAGCATAAAAATCATCTAATACGTTTTGTATTTTTTCATGTTTTAGGTGAGTACCTAGACCTACCTACAAATTTTCGTTCGTTATGTATACTTACGAATACAGCACTTGTTGGAATGCTCCGAGGTGAGTTTATTTTTCAATTCACGCTTCAGGTTCCGGTCTCGTATTCGTCAAATTTAGTATGAAATTGAACATCTTTTCGTTGGATAAAATTGGGAAGCTTTTTGACCCGATTGTTTTGTGAGATTTACCTACCATTGAATATCAGCTTGACGGAAATACGATGAAAATGTCCTCGTTACTGGTTTTTTTTTTTCAAAGTAGATGCGTTCATTTGTGCCTATTTTTTTTTCATAATTTTGATCGAAATTATTGAAAAATTCTCTGTGAATAAGAATTATTTTTTCAGACGTGATTCGTGATCCGTGATTCGAAGGATTTTTTGACCGATGATTCGTAATTCGTCGTATCAATTTGAGCCACAAATCACGTTCGCGAATCATTTTTTACGTCCTCGTTATTAAATTTTTCATATAAAAATGTTTCAAGAAATTGTTACAAAGTCCTATACCCCATTTTGCCAACATATTTTTATCTCTCTTTTCACATGTTTAGGTTATATTCAGTTTTGTTTTATACAGGGTGTCGAATGATTGGTCAGCAAAACTTCAAATTTCGATACAATCGGATACCGATGAAAAAAATTGTTATGTTGGTAGGTGTTATACCCTATCTTCAAATTTGAAAGGAAAAATTGCGTTCTTCGAAATCGAAACTAACGATGAAAATTCATCATCTTATTAATATTACTATTACGATATGAGTTTGATTAATGTCGGTTTCCCAAAATTACATTGATGAAAAGATCGCTCGATCGTGACGAAAAAATCGGAAATTCTACAATTGTACCGTCTTGAAAGTTGAAAACTTTTGTGCAAGCTGTCATTACATTCGTTATCACTTGTTAATGGATTATTTCAAAAATAATCATCGAGTATGTTTTTCTCGTTGCTTTACCACGGATATCTGGATGTTACAATATTAGATGAGGTAGCTTTACAACTGTTTCTGGCGATATTTGGTGAATTGGGCTGATCTTTCATCAACATTTTTTATAATTTTTAAGTAATTTGATACTTAATTCGGTACAAGTTGAGTTTTTGTAGAAATTATTGTTCGTTGAAATCCACGAGCTAGTGTGAACTTCTGTCGTAGTCTCATGAAAAAAAAAAGTTGAGATTTGCATTGCTCCAATATTTTTGCTGTCTCATAATCTTATCTAAGAACAAGCCAAAATAACTGGCTTATTTTGTTCAAACAGTCATTAATTTCTGAAAGGTTTGAAATTTTTTTTTTTTTTCAATGTTCAATTTAAGAACTCGATTCATTAATTTTTTTGGTCAGATTTTCGGTATTTTCGATTTTTTTGTTAGGTATATTATTATTTAACTGACGTGAGTTTTGGATAAATTTTTTGCAATTTTTTCATATCAGTTTATTCTAATTCATTTCGAGGTTAAGTTTGTATATTTTGAGAAAATAATTTCGTAAAAGTTGAGTTTTTGTATAAAAGAAAAATCTTTAAAAAAGTTTACTAAATTTTTCAAATTGTTCGAATATTATTTCACGAATTTTTAAAAACTATTTGGTATAAAAAATTGCAAAAAAATTTATCCAAAATTCACTTAAAATAATAGTTTATACCAAAAAAATCAAAAATTCCGAAGATATGACCAAAAAAATTGATGAATTGAGTTTTCTCGATTAAAATAAAACTAGTCAAAGAAAATATAGTTTTCCAAATGTCATTCTAAGAAATTTTAACAATGTTTTCGTTATTTAGGGAGAAATAGTGCTACTTTTGCTCCCTCTTCTGATTTTTGGAAGTAAATACTGGCGTTTTTCTCCCTCATAACAAAAAATATACCTATTATTCAACCAGGGAGTAAGAGTGATTTTACTCCTTAGTTGAATAAACTACTACTAATTGAACAGTGTTGCAAAGTTTTATGTAATTTCATGTCGTGTATTTAGCATTCAACAGGTACGTACCAACTTTCTTACAGTATACACTTACATTTGATGCATCTATCTTCCGAACTTAAAATTAATCGTACATTTTCACGTGGTAAGTTTTCAATTTCTGCTCACTTTGAAAAACTGGCATTTCATAGTGAAAATCTGAACTTGTAAATCTGAACTTGTATGCTTGTCAGAAAAAATTGAGCTTCAACGGTGAAAGTTCGATTTTGAGTCGTTCAAAGTTTGAATGGTTCTAAATTTTCCTAAATACGACTAGGTATCTACGATTTTTTACCAAAATTCAATTTGGTGATATTAGATCAATTTTATTGGTGATTTTTCATAATCTAGACGATTTTTACAAAGCTTCGAGGCCCCATATCCTGAACTCGTACTTTTCAATTCCTTGTCATTTTGAATTGTTTTTACGCCATTTTAACAAACTGTACCATTTTTTCGTGCAATTTTGGCCAAATTTGTCAACATTTTGCGCAATTTTCTCGCCCATTTTAGCGTTTTTCTTGGCTAAAAAGTGTGATTGAATTTTCAACGTATCAATTATTGTTCTTATGGGTAGGTAATTTCAACTGCTGTAGCTAAAGGAGTGAGGAAAAAAGTAAAGAAACGAAATATAATTGCGTTAATTTAAGAAATTGCCATCGCTTGATCATCATTCTGGTAAAATGTGTGAGTACGTACAATAATTCCCCCCACCCCTCACCTAAAAAAAGGTCGAAATTTGAAACAATTTTTATGCCAATTTAACGGGTTTTCGTGGCAAAATTCTATTGAATTTTGATGATATTTGATACATGTTTCGCAGTGCTTCACAATTTGTTCGGTTTTCGAGCATTTTAACAATATTTTGCTAAAATTCCAGTTATTTTAAATTATTTGCTTCCTCAATCCTACCTCGGGCCCCACGTTGGGCGCCAAATGTAAAGGTATTTTATTAGGTGAATAAGGCTAGAGAGATCTTAACCCAATTTCCAACAAGATAGGTAGTTCCATGTACTGTAATAGTTTGTTTGAGACTCCTATTACCTAACTTGCAGCCAACTTTACATTCAATATTACCACGAATACGAAAAGAAGTTCTAATGCTCGAACTAATCGACTCAAAAGCGCAATGTTACATAATTTATCAACACATTACTAAAACAATTGAATTATTTCTTTGAACAAAAGAGTAACAGTTTATCGCGAATTCACAATAATTATAACAAGATTAACCTATAAAACATGGCATTTACCATATTAAAACGTTCCTACTCGTATTACCGATGTAATTAGACTAGACCGAGCCAACAGAGAGTATCCTATACTTCACTATGTACCCCCTTCCTATGATAGGTAACCATTTTCCCTCTCTACAATAGGTACTTTGTTGTACCCTCGCAATCACAGTTTCGAAGGAACAGGGAAGAAATCCGTGAATGCTGAAAATGTTGATTGTTTTTAATTCTTTGAGACCCGAGAATCTGACGAATGAAAAGTGAAACATTTCATTTGGAAAGATGTATTACGTAACTTCATCTAGCAGATTTTTTAAAATTTTAGGTTTACTCAAAATTTCATTTTAGAATTTGAGGAAATGCCCAAGCTTTCATGATCCCAGATATACTTATATTTCACGTATAGGTAATTTTTGCCAACATTTCACTTGTGTGACATTTAATCGACATTATTGATGATTTTTCATAAAGACAATTTTCACGAAATTTTTATGCATACAAATTCCAAGATGTTTTTGATCAATATTTGATCATTTCGAATGGTTTTTGGGTATTCCATTTTTAACCATAAGTGCAACATTGTCTCATGCGACTTTGACTAACTGTCAAAATTTGGAACAATTTTTATGCCAATTTAACCGGTTTTTTTTTTGTGGCACAATTAACGTAAGTTTGCAGTTTGTAATAATACTTTGTGTACTGATACAGTAAATAAATAATTATGATGATGATGATTGAATTTTGATAATATTTGATCTACTTTTCGCAATGCTTCATAATTTTTTCGGTATTCGAGGATTTTAACAATATTTTACTAAAATTTCAGTTATTTAAAATTATTTACTTAGGTACATGAAATTTCATTCAACATTTTTTAAAATATGGGGTGTCGTTCTCTAGCAATCTTAATTCCATTGTGCTTTATGTACCTAATTTGATAATACGATAAAAGTTGAGTTTTTGAAGAAATTTTTTGTAAAAATCAACGAGCAAGTGTGAACTTTTGTCGAAGTCTCCAGAAAGAAAGTTTTATAGTTATGGTGGAAATTTTCGTTTGTTCGATCGAGCAATCGTCATTGCATAATTTCTGAAAGATGAATATGAAATATTTATTTCTTTCAAATGTTTTATTCGAGAACTCGACTCGTCAATTTTTTGGTAAGATTTTCAATATTTTAGATTTTTTCATTACCCTATAGGTATTATTATCTAAGTAACTGACGTGAGTTTTGGATACATTTTTTGCAATTTTTTTTGTACGAGTTCATTCTAATTCATTTTAAGGGTTATTTTGTATATTTTGGAAAAAGTAATTCCATAGAAATATATTTTTTAAAACTATTTGGTATAAAAATTTGCAAAAAATTTATCCAAAATTCACTTGAAGAATAGTGTAAGACCAAAAAAATCAAAAATTCCGAAGATATGACCAAAAAAATTGGTGAATTGAGTCTTTCATTAAAATTCAAGAAAGATAGTTTTCCAAATTCTTATTTCTTTTAGAAATTAATTAGTGCTTTTTATGGTTTGCTGCAATTGATTTTAACCACTTTTTTTTTTTATTAGTAGGTAGCCAAACAGTGAACTTCATTTTGCACAGACCAATCGGTGATCAGCATTTATCATTGCCGGATGAAAGTTATTTTAGAATTTCGGAATTATACTTAGATTTATCTTAACGATATTTTTTCATCAATAATTACCTATACTTAACCTGTGTAAATTTCTTGCTTTTGGCTTTAATCGAATTTGCGAAAAAAAGCACGCAATTAACAAAATGCATAAACCCTCTTGCAATCAGCGAATAGCTGATGGCTTGTTAGAATAACAAAAATACGTTCAACTGTGGCTAAAGAAGTGGGGAAAAAGTAAAGAAACGAAATATAAATGCGTTAATTTTATTGCCATCACTTGGTCATCATTCTGGTAAAATGTGTGAGTAGGTACAGTAATTCCCCCCCCCCTCCCCATAAAAAAGTCGAAATTTGGAACAATTTTCATGCCAATTTAACGGGTTTTCGGGACAAAATTCTATTGAATTTTGATGATATTTGATACATTTTTCGTAGTGTTTCACAATTTGTTCGGTATTCGAGCATTTTAACAATATTTTGCTAAAATTTCAGTTATTTTAAATTATTTACTTACTTACTTACCTACATGAAATTTCATCCGAATTTTTTAATAGTTTCTTCATCTATATCATCAACAAATTTTATAATTTTTAGGTAATTTAGCAATTCGATAAACGTTGATTTCTCGAAGAAATTTATTGTTAAAATCCGCTAACAAGTGTTCATTTTGTTAACTTTTGTCGTAGTCGCAAGAAAAAAACATTTATGATTTTGGTGAAAATTTTCGTTTGTTCGAGCAATCATTACATGATTTCTGAAAAATTATTTCGAAAAATTATTTTTTTTCCGAATGTTTTATTCGAGAATTCCAATCAATAATTTTTTTGGTCAGATTTTCAGAATTTTTGATTTTTTTGGTAGGTAAGTATATTATTATTGCTGTACTGACGTGAGTTTTGGATCAATTTTTTGCAATTTTTTTGTATCAGTTTATTCAAATTCATTTCGAGGTTATTTTGTATAGGCTATTTTAAAAAATAATTCCATAAGAGTTGAGTTTTTAAATAAAAGAATAAACTGAAAAAAAAGTTTGCCCAATTTTTCAAGTTGTTCGAAATTATTTCGCAAATCAATGAAAAATTATTTGTTATAAAAAATTGCAAAAAATGTATCCAAAATTCAGTTAAATTATAGTCTAACAATAAGTACCAAAAAAATCAAAAATTCCAAAGATATGGCCAAAAAAATTAATGAATTGAATTTCTGATTGAAATAAAACTATTTTTAAGAAAATGGTTTTCCAAATTCGTATTTCTTCTAGAAATAAATTTTTTTCCTAGTGCTTTTTAGGCGTTTTGCTGTTAGCAGTTAAAATCCTATTGCAATTGATTTTAATCATGATTTTTTTTTTCAATTATTATTAGTAGCCAATCAGTGAACAGTATTTTGCTGAGACGAATCGGTCATTAGTATTTATCATTGCCGGATGAGAGATTTTAGAATTTCGAATCAGATTAATAATATTATTTGTGTCTATTAATGCGAGCAAAATAAGCAAAAACCCTCTTGAAATCAGCGAGCAGCTACTCGTATTTCTGAATTTTAATATCTGAGCCTGAGATAACCATGTTTTTATAACACTTTTCAAATTTTTGTAATATTTTCAAAATTTGTAATCAATCATCTCCGTTTAAGTAGTTTTTTCAACATGCCTAATCGATTAGGTACTCATCGTAATTTTTTTGTTGAAAAAAAAAAATCAAAATTGAAAACAAAATACATAAATGAAGACACAATATTACCTTACCAATAGGTTTTTTGTTGGCAAAAAGTTTAAATTGTGAACATGTTTGAGATTTGGTCAACGTTTCGCAATGTTTTACAATTTGCTCGATACTTGAACATTTTTACAATATTTTACTGATATTTTAGTCATTTTGATAGATATATTCACCCACCTGACCCATATCTACTTGAAATTTCATTCAACTTTCAAGTAATTTTTGAAATGTTTGCTCAATTCTGCTGATTCATCATAATTTTATGGTAATTTTCAACTAAATAAGAGTCAGTTTCACAAATTTTGTGATTTTTGTCTACAATTTTGTTTGCAATGATGTGGACGACTTGTGCAATATTTTACTCAATTGATCGGGATTTCATCAAGTTTTGGAAACTTTTAAATGTTACTTACTTACTATAAACATTTTCATTTTTTCTAACAATAATGTCTTGAGTATAGACGTGTTGAAAAGTTCTGCGCACAATAATTTCCCCCTTCCCCGTTGTAAAGAAGAAAGAAATAATAAAAATGAAAATAACGCCTTACAATGCATTATTTGATGTACAAGGGAGTTACCTAACTTTGACTTATGTTGACTGTACACTGCACGTGTAAAATAATCATACATATTTCGATATTAAAAGTCGATTCTGCAGAGATTTTTCGCGTTTTTTACGCATAGACCAGCCTGTTGCCCTCCCCTGCCACCCACTGATCTGGAGAGTCTACGTTTTGCACGTACTGCAATGACGTGTGACTCAAATGTAAGGTACCTTTACATGGCTGTATTTGACTCATATCCAGAATCGAGGGAGCCCTCCATTGAATTATAATACCGCCTCCTAGACACAAAAATTCCAACATAATATACAAATAACAATACAGCTATTCTGCTTAGGTACTAAAAGCGCGGAAACGATTTAGTCCAGTAACTTTAGCAAAAAAATAGGGGCTATAGTGAATCTCTAGGTGGCAAGCTGATTTTTGGTATACTGGTCCATTTTGATGTCCTGAAAACGAATCCGAGGAGTCCCCTACTGTGCCGGGTGAGCTTTCCCCCAAATTGTGGATTTTAGCCCCCCAAAATAGGTTTTTGGCCAATGTATCGAAAAATATCGACTCTAGCGTAAAAATGATTGAAGAATGTTGTTCTACGTCAAATTTCTGATCTATTGATATATCAACTGTCTTTCTCCCCCCAAGGGGGGTGGAACTACAACCATTCAAAAAAGGGGGGTTTCCTGAAAAATACATAAAGGATATAGGCGCCTGAGGGGGGTGAAATGGTCCCCGAAAGCGTTCGAGTTGATAACAGCATGGAAGGTGGGTCCCATCGAGAAACTTCCGCGTGAAAAATTTCAGATCGGCACCACCTCCCCTTTTTGGGGAACCCCCCTTTTCTGTAATTTCAATACCAATTTTCTCAGCCCCATTTCAACCGATTTTGAAAATTTTTCAGTATGTTATGTGTATTCATAGTAGGTATCCCCGCAAAAATTTTCAACCTCCTCCCATCATATTTACTCCTCAAAATAGTGTTTTTCAACTTATTTCAAATAGTATAAATTGAGGGGGCTATGTGCTGTGGAGAGGGCTAGATGAGTGTAGCAAAAAATCTGACGTCATATTCGTGCTCAGCGGTATCGAATCATAAGAAAACGACACCCTACTCATTAATACTTAGTTATTTTCCTCGGAATTTCCATTTTACCCCCAACCCTCCCCAAGGCACATTTTCACACCATTTTGAGGGGTAAATATGAGGGGAGGGGGTTGAAAATTTTTGTGGGGATACCTACTATGAATATACATAACATACTGAAAAATTTTCAAAATCGGTTGAAATGGGGCTGAGAAAATTGGTATTGAAATTACAGAAAAGGGGGGTTCCCCAAAAAGGGGAGGTGGTGCCGATCTGAAATTTTTCACGCGGAAGTTTCTCGATGGGACCCACCTTCCATGCTGATATCAACTCGAACGCTTTCGGGGACCATTTCACCCCCCTCAGGCGCCTATATCCTTTATGTATTTTTCAGGAAACCCCCCTTTTTTGAATGGTTTTAGTTCCACCCCCTTGGGGGGGAGAAAGACAGTTGATGTATCAATAGATCGGAAATTTGACGTAGAACAACATTCTTCAATCATTTTTGCGCTAGAGTCGAAATTTTTCGATATATTGGCCAAAAACCTATTTTGGGGGGCTAAAATCCACAATTTGGGGGAAAGCTCACCCGGCACAGTAGGGGACTCCTCGGATTCGTTTTCAGGACATCAAAATGGACCAGTATACCAAAAATCAGCTTGCCACCTAGAGATTCACTATTCAATGCTAAAGTTACTGGACTAATTCTCAAAGGCTGAATTTTAGCAGGCGATTTCCGGGACACTTTATAGATGCTGTTCTGAATCGCTCAAAATTCATAACATTTGAAGAACGAAAAGGTACAAACGATGAATATGAAAACCGTGCCGAATGAAATTGAAAAATTTAAATTTTTTCTTACCTATATAATCAGGATGGAATTTATTCTTAAAGTACCTTCTATTGCGGTATTTTCTTCTGACTTCTGTTCATCTTCTGCGATTAACAAAATTTTATTTCATCAACAAATTTTATAATTTTTAGGTACCTACTTACTTAGTTTAATATTTCGATAAAAGTTGAGTTTTTGAAGAAATTTTTTGTTAAAATCCACGAGGAAGTGTGAACTTTTGTCGTAGTCTCGTGAAAAAAACGTATAGATTTTTTGTGGAAATTGTCGTTGGTTCGAGCAATCGTTACATAATATTTCTGAATGATGAATTTGAAAAATTGTTTTTTTTCGAATGTTTTAGCCCTATTCGAGAACTCGACTCGTCAATTTTTGTGATCAGATTTTCGGTATTTTAGATTTTTTCTTAACCTATATTATTATTCAAACTGACGTGAGCTTTGGATACATTTTTTTCAATTTTTTTTTATACCAGTTTATTTAAATTCATTTTGAGGTTTATTTTGTATAGGTAAGTATTTTGAAAAAATAATTCCATAAAAATAGAGTTTTTGAATAAAAGAAAACTCTTTAAAAAAGTTTACTTAATTTTCCAAATTGTTCGAATATTATTTCATGTATTTTCAAAAACTATTTAGCATGAAAAATTGCAAAAAATTTATCCAAAATTCGGTTGAATAATAGTCTATACCAAAAAAATCAAAAATGCCGAAGATATGACCAAAAAAATTATGAATCGAATCATTGATTAAAATAAAACTATTCGAAGAAAATAGTTTCTGGCAGCTAAAACCCTGCTGCAATTGATTTTAATAATTTTTTTTCCTAAAAAGTGTGATTGCATTTTGAACATATTTGTTCAACTTTTCGCAATGTTTTACAATTTGTTTGATCCTTGGGCATTTTTACAATATTTTATTGAAATTTCAGTAATTTTGAATTATTTACTTTTAAGTAATTTTTTCAACGTTTTCTTCTATCTGCAGATTTGTAATCATGGTATGAAAATTTTTAATAACTGAGGACTCAGTTTCGCAAATTTTGTGATTTTTGTCTGCATTTCAGTGAAATTACGTGCCGAGTATTTAGCATTGAACACGTATATCTCAACTTTCTTCTTGTAAAAACTTACATTACGAAGCATTCTATAGTACGATTTATCGTTTCTTTTTTCAATTTAATGCTGCGTATTTCAAATCTTGTCCAACGGTGTCACTCGTGGTAGTTGGAGGCTTTGAAAGATCAGATTGAAAAAATTAACTGATTCGAATCTGGTGTCGCTTCGTTGAATCATCAATAATAATAATCGACAAGTCACTCGAATCTTACCATGTAATTTGATTGTGGGCGATTTTCAATGATTCGGGTATACTTAATTTTCTTTGAGGAGATTTTGCTCAAATTTCGACATGTTTTGCTTCTTATTATTTCCATATTTTATTTTTATGGGTAATTTCAGCTGTGGCTAAAGAAGTGAGGAAAAAAGAAAAGAAACGATGCCATCACTCGATCATCAACTGGTAAATGTATAAGTACACCCCCCCCCAAAAAAAAAAAAACTATAAAAATGAAAATAACGCCTTACCTTAATTCGAGATTCTTGCGGTACCTATGCGGATAAAAAAACCAGAATTATTACGCCTACAGGTACCTAATACCTATAAACACTTACATTCGATGCACAATTCCACAATTTTCTTGCATTCTTGCTATTATACCGACGTCATTTTTCAATTAGATGCTACATATTTTGAATCTTGTCCAGAGGACAGGGGAGGAAGAGGAGCTCGGAAAGATCGAGTCGAAAAAATTGACTGATATTCGAACCCAGCGATGTAAAAGTTACTATATTTTACGTTCTGAAAATTGAAGGCCTTTGTACCCCCTTCCTAGCAAAATCAACTGAGAAAAAAATAACGTAATTTTTCATGTGTTATAGTGAGCTTTTACAGTGAAAGTTCTCAGTGAGAGTTTGATTTTGAGTCATCCAAAGTTTAAACGATTGATTTTGAAATTTCCTGGATGTCTACCTACTTCGTGTGCTTAATTTTTTGCCAAAACTTCACTTTGGTGACATTGACCAACTTTATCAATAATTTTTCATAATTTAGCCCAAAGAGGAAAGAAATAATAAAGATGAAAATAACGCCTTACAAATACATAATTTGATCTTCAAAGTTTTGTCTTCAATGCTAATCGTGATCAATTTCTTCATCGATAAAATCACGACTTCGCACATCTGTATCCTCGGGAACGAACCAACTGTACCACTCTAATGGGTTGATCTTCAAGGGAGTTTATTCTGGTGTTACCTGTCTCTAGCACGTGTAAAATAATCATTATGTGCATTGTGTATTTCGGTAAAAGTCGATTCTGCTGAGATTTTTCGCGTTTTTGACGTATTGACCAGCCTGTTGACCTCCCTCTCTCACCTACTGATCTGGAGAGTCTACGTTTTGCACGTTCCTACGTACGTACAATGAGGTATGACACAAATGTACCTTATTTTACTGAGCAGTTATTTGATTCATCTCCAGAATCGAGGGAGCCTTCTATTAAATTATGATACCGCCTCCTAGACACAAAAATTCCAACATATAAAAATCGACATGTTTTTTATCTCCTGTTATTTCCAATTTTACTCGTATATTTATGGGTAATTTCAACTACCTATATGGCTAAAGCAGCGAGGAAAAAAGAAAAGAAACGACGCCATCACTCGATCGTCAACTGGTAAATGTATAAGTACAATAATTTCCCCTCCCCTCCCCTCCCCTCCACCCAATAAAAAGAAAGAAATGATGAAAATGAAAATAACGCCTTACAATATACTAATTTGCAAGTATACCACTAATACCACTATACAAATAGATTATAATGATTGTGTTTGTCTTTCTTTAAATTTGAAGGGGCAAACTGCGTTCTTCAATGGTTAAAATTTATTTTCCACTGAGGGGTGACTGAATTCGATAAAAGTCAAGTTTTTGAAGAAATTTTTTGTTAATATTCACGAGCAAGTGTGAACTTTTATCGTAGGTCTCATGAAAAAAACTTTTAGATTTTTGGTGTAAATATTCTTTTAAATGTTCAAGATATAATTTTCTAAAAGATGAATTTGAAAAACTGTTTTTTTCGAATGTTATATTCAAGAACTAGACTAGTTATTTTTTTTTATCACATTTTCGGTATTTTTGATTTTTTTGTTATGTAAGTATATTATTATTGAACTGACGTGAGCTTTGGATAAATTTTTTTGCAATTTTTTCATATCGGTTTATTCAAATTCATTTCGAAGTTAATTTTTTATATTTTGAAAAACAAATAATTCTTTGAAAGTTGAGTTTTTGAATGAAAGAAAAATCTAAAAAAAAGGCTGCCCAATTTTTCAAATTGTTCGAATATTATTTCATGAATTTATAAAAGCCATTTGGTATAAAAAATTGCAAAAAATTCAAGTTATCTAAAATTCACTTGAATAATACCTAGGTCTATACCAAAAAAATCAAAAATTTCGAAGATATGACCAAAAAAAAATGATGGATCGGTTTTCCAAATGTCATTCTAACAAACTTTAACAATGATTTGAGGAATGTTGCAAAGTTTTATGCGATTTAATGACGTCTATTTAGCATTGAACAAGTACGTACCAACTTTCTTGCGGTATACACACTTACAATGATTGATTCATCGTAAAAATCTGAACTTGTATGCTTGTCAGAAAATATTGATCTTCAACCGTGAAAATTCGATTTTGAGTCGTTCAAAGTTCGAATGATTTTAAATTTTCCTAAATACGGCTAGGTGTCTACGATTTTTTACCAAAATTCAATTTGGTGATATTTGATCAATTTTATTGGTGATTTTTCATAACCTAGACGATTTTCACGAAACTTTGTGACCCCAAATCCTGAACTCGTACTTTTCAGTTTCTTGTCATTTCGAATTGTTTTTATGCCATTTTAACAAGATGTAACATTTTTTCGTGCAATTTTGGCTAAATTTGTCAACATGTGATTGAATTTTTAACAATTTGGTCAATTCCCCCCCCCTCCCCCCAAAAAATGTGATTTTTGTCAACCATTTTTTTTTTTTTTTAATGATGTGGACGATTTTTGCAAGATTTTACTGATTAAGATTTCATCAAAATTTGACCATTTTTACTTAGATGTATTTAGGCGTTGTATTTTGTCAAATTTCAACAATGTTTTGAGTTGTGTTGCAAAGTTCTGCGCAATTTCAGTGAAATTACGTGCCGACTATTTAGCATTGAACAGGTGTATCCCAACTTTCTTCCGGCAAAAACTTACATTACGGAGTATGTGGAGGAATTGCCTTTTGACCACCCTGGGTACCCAATCTGGCCCATTACGTTCCTATTGGGGACCACTAGCTTCGGGGACTTGACAGGCTGCGCCTTATACAATAACCCAACAATGTGAGACAACTGAAACAACCCAAAGAACATACAAGGTATTGTGCTTATGGTTTATTGTCAGTTGTGCACCACCAAGGTGTCAACCGTATCTACGAGATGCCACAATACAAAACAGGGTGTTCTTCTGCTGAGTGTCTTATTCGAGAACTGTGTGTGTGTACCCAGCGTTAAAGGTACCTTCGCCTACAAAGAATAAATAAGACTGCCAAGAGGCTACTGCCTGCGGCTCCGGCTTGCTCTCTGTGGAACTAAACCACCAGAGAGCGCTGATCTTCCTTAGATCTTCTTAGAAGAATCAGTGTATGGAGCATTAGTACAATTTATTGTCTGTTGATCCACATGCTTATTTTTTCATATTAATGCTGCGTATTTAAAATCTTGTCCACGGGTCACTTGTGGAAGCTGGAGGCTTTGAAAAATCAGATTAAAAAAATTGTATGATTCGAATCCGGTGTCGCTTCGTAGTATCATCAATAATTTTATTTAATAATCGATGAGTCACTTGAATTTTACCATGTATTCGATTGCGGGCGATTTTCAATGATTCGGGTATTTAATTTTCTTTGAGGAGATTTTGCTCAAATTTCGACATGTTTTTTACTTGTTGTCATTACCAATTTCATTTTTATGGGTGAGGAAAAAAGAAAAGAAACTCCCCCCCCCCCAGAAAAGCAAACTATACAAATGAAAATAACACCTTACCATGATTCGAAATTCGCGAGAAATAATTATGGTTACGTAAGTATGTATTTGTATACCTAGTTACTAGTTACGCATGGCAGAGACGATCACTCCTAAGAATGATGTTTTATTTTTGAGCGAATTATTTTAAATTATGAAAATAGGTAATTCTTTAGTAGTAGGTAAGTACGTATCTAATTGAATGTGTGAGATGTTGCAATCGCGCAGTGTAGTGGAAATGAAAGGGAAAAGCTCATCGACGAATTTGACTGCGAGGAGAACAATCTAATAGTTGGGCAAATATGTGAAATGCGAGTATGTCGATGGTATTCTTAGCCATTTACACATCAGCGAAGAACGATTTTTGGGTCTTCGAAAGTATCTAATGAAATCGCGAATCTACAGCTTGTTTCGGAAATCGTCTGCCAAAAATTCAAAGTTGCAGATCGTACTCGAAGATACGAACAGAAAAGTTACTATTCAGACTCTTTTTTCAATTCTTATCAGCTAGTCCTGCTGGATTGTAAGACTCCAGTTCTCGAGTGACTTCTCATGTTCATTGACTTCTGGACTGGACTGTACTAACTCCCCTCCACCCCCCTCACCACACCTCAAAAAAAGAATGAAACGATGAAAATGAAAATAACGCCTTACAATATTATACTAATTTGCAAGTATATCACTATCTTAATTAGATTGTCGTGAATTTGTGGTCTTTCTTTAAATTTGAAGCGGCAAACTGCGTTCTTCAAATCTAACGGTTACAATTTATTTTTGACTGAGGGGTGACTGAATTCTATAAAAGTTGAGTTTTCGAAGAAATTTTTCGTGAAAACCCACTAGCAAGTGTGAACTTTTGTCGTAGTTTGATGAAAAAAATGTTTAGATTTTTGGTGGAAATTTTCGAATTTGAAAAATTAATTTTTTTCGAATGCTTTATTCAAGACCACTCGATAATTTTTTTGGTCAGATTTTCAGAATCTTAGATTTTTCGGTGGATAGATATGTTATTATTGAACTGACGTGAGATTTGGATAAATTTTTGCAAATTTTTTTATGTATCAGTGTATTTAAATTAATTTTCAGGTTTATTTTGTAAATTTTGAAAAAAGTAGTACATAATTCGATAATTACAGAAAAGTTGAGTTACTATAAAAAAGTTTACTTAATTTTTCAAATTGTTCGAAAATTAATTTACCTACTTAGATGTATAAAAAATTGCAAAAAAATTATTCAAAATTCAGTCGAATAGGTATATAACAAAAAAAATCAAAAATTCTGAAAATATGATCGAAAAAATTAATGTATTGAGTTCGTGATCAAAATACGTAAAACTATTCGAAGAAAATGTAATTTTCCAAATTCGTATTTTTTTTCAATTAGTAGCCAATCAGAGATCAGTATTTTGCTGGGACCAATCGGTGATTAGTTTGTATGATTGCCAGATGAGAGATTTTAGAATTTGGAATCATATTGATAATATTATGTTTTTATTATTTATCTTAACGTTATGTTTTCATCAATAATAACACGTATATACTCAAACTCTGTAAATTTCTTGTGCATACAAATTCCAAGATGTTTTTGATCAATATTTGATCATTGCGAATTGTTTTTATTCCATTTTGACCATGAGTGCAACATTGTTTCATGCAATTTTGACTGAATGTCAAAATTTGGAACAATTCAACATTTTTTTTTTTGGTGGAAAAATTCGATTGAATTTTGATTTGATCAGCATTTTTGCATTGCTTCACAACTTGTTCGGTATTCGAGCATTTTAACAATATTTTACTAAAATTTCAGTTATTTTAAATTATTTACTTACATGAAAGTTCATTCAATTTTTAAGTGGGGAAGTTCTGTTATTTTTTTGCGTTGATCTTTCATTAACAAATTCTATAGCCTAATTTTTTGGTAATTTGATAATTCGATAAAAGTCAAGTTTTTGAAGAAATGTTTTGTTAATATATTCACCAGCAAGTGTAAACTTTTGTCGTAGTCTCATGAAAAAAACTTTTAGATTTTTGGTGTAAATTTTATTTTGTTCAAGAAATTGTTATGTAATTTCTAAAAGATGAATTTGAAAAACTATTTTTTCGAATGTTGTATTCAAGAACTGGACTAGTTATTTTTTTTTGATCAGATTTTCGGTATTTTTGATTTTTTTGTTATGTATAAGTACATATATTATATATTATTGAACTGACGTGCGTTTTGGATAAATTTTTTGCAATTTTTTCATATGTATCAGTTTATTCAAATTCATTTCGAGGTAAATAATTGTTTGAAAGTTGAGTTTTTGAATGAAAGAAAAATCTAAAAAAAAGTTTGTTCGAATATTATTTCATGAATTTTTAAAAACCATTTGGTATAAAAAATTGCAAAAAATTCAAGTTATCTAAAATTCACTTAAATAATACCTAGTCTATACCAAAAAAATCAAAAATTTCGAAGATATGACCAAAAAAAAAATTGATGGATCGAGTTTTTGATTAAAATACGTAAAACTAGTCAAAGAAAATAATTTTCCAAATGTCATTCTAACAAATTTTAACAATGTTTTGATGAATGTTGCAAAGTTTTATGCAATTTCATGACGTCTATTTAGCATTGAACAAGTACGTACCAACTTTCTTGCGGTATATATGTTAGGTACCAAGTCCGAAATTGTACAATTCGGGGATAGTACAGCCAATTTTGTACCATCTCCGAAGTGTCCGGACCAAGCGTGAATATTACTTTTTCATCGGGCTTTGTTCGTACCATGCCCGGAGGGTCCGGACAAAGTGTTTGACTTGGTACAATTTGTGTTGTGCAAAGTCCGATATAAAGTTTTATAATGAAGGAATTCGAATTTCATGCCTTTATTCAAAAATTCAAACCTTGACATTTTATTCAAGTACAAAACGAAGGCGTTTTATTTTTTGATTTATAAATTTTCAAAAGCTTTTGCACTCGCATTTACCATTTACCTATTTTATTATTCCAAAACTGAAATTTTTTAATATTTATTTTTCAAATTTTTCAAATCTTAAAACCAGAAAAATTATCTTTTTGCATCTAAAAATAATAGGTACCTCCTATTGGGATACGCCAATTATTTAGGATTAAAAATTTGCATGACTTGGGGGGTTGCTAAAGTTTTAAAAGTATCCATTTCAAATTTCATCAGACTTTTTGAGACCAGCACATTGCGAATAATAATATCTCCATTCAGGTTCATTACTCATTAACCACAAACAACTAGGTACCTACCTACCAAAAGAGCTACAAGGGTTAGATTTCTCGCACAAACTGCCCTAGTTCTTGAATTAGGAATTTTCGAGAGCTTCTGCCCTCGCTTCGCACAGTTTCATCAAAATCGGTTCAACCGTTCCTGAGAATTTTTTTTTTTTAAGTTCAATTTTAAATGAATTCGTGTGCCAAGTCATTACTTAAAATACTTAAGTACTCGTACATAGGTATGTGAAAAATCCGAATGAGGTGAAAATTTGCACATAAAATTTAATTACTCAGCAACGGCTGAACTGATTTCGATGAAACTTGAAATCTCACTAGGTTTGCTCGATTCCTATCAAGTACTAATACGACCCTTAATTTTTTGTGAGTCATTCATGAACGAATTGATCAATTTTTTGAAAGAACCATTCGCCAACGAATCGATCAATTCTTTAATTTATGATTTTCTTGAGAAATGAGCATAGCAATATTTGAATCTTTAAAAATTCCCCAAAAATCAACAAATTAATTTCAGCACCCGAAAATTTTGCTGAGGTGTATTTTAGAGTCATCTTTAAATTTCCTTTTATTCGGTTCAATATTTATGGAATAAAGGGATGTAAAATTCGAATTCATTCATTATAAAACTACATTTCGGACTTTGCACAACACAAATTGTACCAAGTCGAACACTTTGTCCGGACCCTCCGGGCATGGTACAAACCAAGTCCGACGAAAAAATAATATTCACGCTTAGTCCGGACACTTCGGAGATGGTACAAAATTGGCTGTACCAACCCCGAATTGTACAATTTCGGACTTGGTACCTAACATATACACACTCACATCTGATGGGTTCATGGATTTATCGTCAAAATCTAGCTTAAACGGCGAAAGTTCGATTTTGAGTCGTTCAAAGTTTGAATGATTTTAAATTCTCCTTAATAAGACTAGGTATCTACGATTTTTTACCAAAATTCAATTTGGTGATATTTGATCAATTTTATTGGTGATTTTTCATATTCTAGACGATTTTCACGAAACTTTGTGACCCCAAATCCTGAACTCGTACTTTTCAATTCCTTGTCATTTTGAATTGTTTTTATGCCATTTTAACAAAGTGTATCTACCATTTTTTCATGCAATTCTGGCTTAAATTATTCTGTCCAAATTTTGCACAATTTTCAATGCCCATTTTAGAGTTTTTCTTGGCTAAAAAGTGTGATTGAATTTTGAACATATTTGGTCAACTTTCCGCAATGTTTTACAATATTTTATTTAAATTTCAGTCATTTTAAAATATTTACTCGAGTTGAAATTTCATTCAATTTTTAAGTGGTTTTCGCAACGCTTTGCTCAATTCTGATGATTTATCATCATGTTATGGCAATTTTTAATAACTGAGGAGTCAGCTTCGCAAATTTTGTAATTTTTGTCTGCAATTTTTTTTCCTAATGATGTGGACAACTTTTGCAAGTTTTTACTCAATTCATTAAAATTTCATCAAAATTTGGCAATTTTTAAAATGTTACTAGACATTTCATTTTTCCCTATTTTAACAATGTTTTTAGTAACTAGTCTTGCAAAGTTCTGCGCAAGTATTTAGCATTGAACAGGTATATCCCCACTTCTTTCTACTGATGATACTCGTACTTATATTACGGTGCATACGTTGATCCATGCACTTCTTTTTTCCAATTTGAAGCTGCGTACTTATTTCAAATCTTGTCCACGGGTCACTTGTGGGAGTTGGAGGCGTTGATAAATCGGATTAAAAAAATTAACTGATTGTAATCCGGTTTGGTCTCGTTGAATCATAAATAATTCAATAATCGACGAGTCACTCGAATTTTACCATACATATATTTGATTGTGGGCGATTTTCAATGATTCGGGTAATTTTCTTTGAGGAGAGTTTACTCAAATTTTGACCTGTTTATTACCTCCTGTTATTTCCAATTTTATTTTTATGGGTAATTTCAACTACTTATGGCTAACGAAGTGAGGAAAAAAGAAAGGAAACGATGCCATCACTTGATCGTCAACTGGTAAATGCATAAGTACAATAATCCACGCCCCCCCTCACCAAAAAAAAAACAGAAATCAATTATGTAAGTACTTATGAAAAATGAAAATACAGCCTTACCTTAATTCGAGATTTGCGAGAAATGTGAGTGATCGTTCCTACATGCTAGTGACGGTCCCTCCTTAGGATGATGTTTTATTTTTGAGCGGATTTTAAATTAGAAATTTGGTAATTCTTTGGTAGTAGGTACCTAATTGAATGTGTGAGATGTGGCATTGTGGCAATCATGCAAATGGAGTGGAAATAAAACAGAAAAGCTGATCAACGAATTTGATTGTGAGGAGAACAATCTAATAACTGGGGAGTAATACGTAAAATACATATATGAGTATGTCGATGGTATTTATTCAGTCATTTACCCATCAGCTAAGAACGATTTTTGGGTCTTCGAAAGTACCAGAAATCGCGAATCTATAGCTTGTTTCGGAAATCGTCTGCCAAAAATTCAACTGCAGATTGTACTCGAAGATACGAACAGAAAAGTTATTATTCAGACTCTTTTTTCAATTATTATCAGCTGGTCCAGCTGGATTGAAAGACTCCAGTTCTCGAGTGAATTCTCATGTTCATTGACTTCTGGACTGGGCTGTAGTAACCCCCCCCCCCTACTCCAAGAAAGAAATTATGAAAATGAAAATAACGCCTTACAATATACTAATTTGCAAGTATATCACTATAGACAACGTGTTCACGATTTTTTTTTCTTTCTTTAAATTTGAAGGGGCAAACTGCGTTCTTCAAATTTAACGGATAAAATTTATTTTTAACTGAGGGGTGGCTGAATTCGATAAAAGTTGAGTTTTCGAAGAAATTTTTCGTTAAAACCCACTACCTAGCAAGTGTCAACTTTTGTCGTAGTCTCATAATGAAAAAAACGTTTAGATTTTTGGTGGAAATTTCGGATTTGAAAATTAATTTTTTCGAATATTTTATTGAAGAACTCCACTCAATACCTACACACCTTTTTGGTCAGATTTTCGGAATTTTATATTTTTTTGGTATTGAACGCCGATGAGTTTTGGATAAATTTTTGCAGTTTTTTTTTATATCAGTTTCTTTAAATTCATTTTCAGGTTTTTATTTTGTAAATTTTGAAAAAAGTAGCAATTTGATAATTACAGAGAAGTTGAGTTACTTATAAAAAAGTTTACTCAATTTTTCAAACTGTTCGAAAATTATTTCACTTAAATAAATATAAAAAATTGCAGAAAAATTATTCAAAAGTCAGTCGAATAATAAGTAGGTACACCAAAAAAATCAAAAATTCCGAAAATATGTTCGAAAAAATTAATGAATCGAGTTTGTGATTGAAATAGGTAGGTACATAAAACTGTTCGAAGAAAATATAGTTTTTCAAATTCTTTTGTTTTTTTTCTTCAGAATTTAAGCAGTGCTTTTTAGGGTTTTAATCATCATTTTTTTTCAATTACCTAGCAGCCAATCAGCGATCAGTATTTTGCTGGGACCAATCGGTGATTAGTTTTTATTATTGCCTGATGAGAGATTTTAGAATTTGAAATTATACCTATTGATTAATTTTGTGTTTTTATTATTATTATGTACTTATACTCAAACTCTGTATAGGTATTTCTCGCTTTTGGCTGTATAATCGAATTTGCTAAAAAACAACAATTAACAAATCGCAAAAACCCTCTTGTAATCAGCGAATAGCGGTGGCTTGTTAAAAGTTATTTGTATTGAATACCGGGCAGAAAAACCATTTAGATAATTTCAAAAAGTTCAGTCTGTTTTGAAAGTCCAAAACTCAACTTTTTTGAAATTATCTAATCGATTATTGTCAAAATATTTACGAAAATAACATAAACGAATTTGAAAAAATTATCAAAAAGGCTAAAAGCAAAATGATGGAAACCACATTGAGATGGCGTTGATCAATATTTTTATCATTTCGAATTGTTTTTAGGTATTCCATTATAACCATAAGTGCAACATTGTTTCATGCAAATTTGACTGAATGTCGAAATTTAAAACAATTTTTATGCCAATTTGGCAGTTTTTTTGTGGAAAAATTCGATTGAATTTTGATAATATTTGATCAATACTTCACAATTTGTTCGGTATTCGAGCATTTTAACACTATTTTACGAAAATTTCAGTCATTTTGAATTATTTACTTATTTATGTATACACATGTGACGTGTTCATTTCATTCAACTTCTTGAAGTGATTTTGTTTGGAAATCTTCTTACAGTTTGTGCTGATCTTTCATCGACAAATTTTACTTATAATTTTTAGGTATAGGTAATTTGATACATAATCCGATAAAAGTCAAGGTTTTGAAGAAATTTATTGTTTAAATCCACGAGCAAGTATTTTTGGTGAAAATTTTCTCTTGTTCGAGTGATCGCTAATTTCTGAAAGATGAATTTGTAAAATTAGGTATATTTTTCGAATGTTTTATTCGAGAGCTGGACTCGTCAATAATTATTATGGGCAGATTTTCGGGATTTTAGATTTGTTCATTATCGTATTATTATTGAACTGACACGTGAGTTTTGGATAATTTTTTTGCAATTTTTTTCATACCAGTTTATTCAAATTCATTTGAGGTTTATTTTGTGTATTTGGAAAAAACAATTCCATAAAAGTTGAGTTTTTGAATACAAGAAATATCTAAAAAAAAGTTTGCCTAATTTTTCAAATTTGTTCAAAATTATTTCGCGAATTTTTGAAAATTATTTGATGTAAAAATTGCAAAAAAAGTAGCCATAATTCAGTTAGATAATGGTCTATATAGGAACCAAAAATATCAAAAATTCCGAAAATACGAGTATGACCGAAAAAATTGATGAATCGAGGTTTTGATTAAAATAAAACTATTCGAAGAAAATAGTTTTCTAATCAGTGAACAGTATAATCGATGTCTAGTATTTATCATTGTCGAATAAGAGATTTTAGAATTTCGAATTAGATTAGGTAATAATATATTATGTATGTTTTTATTATTATTTTACTTTAACGATATTTTTTCATCGATAATTAATTATCATATATTCAACTATGTAAATTTCTTACTTTTGGCTATAATCGAATTTGCGGGGAAAAAACGCAATCAACAAAAAGCAAAAACCCTCTTGCAATCAGCGAATAGCTGATGGCTTGTTAGAAGTAGGAAAATAAGAAAACGTATGATCTATTTGGGTAAAATGAATAAACTAAAGAAAAGTGATAGCACAAATGTTCAAAAAAACTAATATGAAAGAAAAACATTGAAAAAAAAACACAAATTACCTACTTAAGTTTTCAATTTTTGGTCATTTTGAAAAATTGACATTTCATGGTGGAATTCTGAACCTTGTAGGTATGCTTGTCAGAAAAATTTGAGCTTCAATTGTGAAAGTTCGATTTTGAGTCGTTCAAAGTTTGAATGATTTTAAATTTTCCTAAATACGACTATAGGTATCTACGATTTCTTTTACCAAAATTCGCATTGGTGACTTTTCATAACCCAGACGATTTTCAGGAAACTTTGTGACCCCAAATCCTGAACTCGTACTTTTCAAATTCCTTGTCATTTTGAATTGCTCTTATGTCATTTCAACAATGTGTAACATTTTTTCATGCAATTTTGGCTTAATTTGTCAACATTTTGCGCAATTTTCATGCCCATTTTAGAGTTTTTATAGACTAAAAAGTGTGATTGAATTTTGGACATATTTGGTCAATTTTTCGCAATGTTTTATAATTTGTTTGATATTTTGGCATTTTTTCAATAAGGTATTTTACTAATTCAAATTCCAGCAATTATTTACTTGAGTTGAAAGTTCATTCAACTCTTAATGATGCGATTTTATATCTTCTCCACGGTTCACTCATGGTAGTTGGAGGATTTGAAAAATTAGATTAAAAAAATTAACTGATTCGAATCCGGTGATGCTTCATTGAATCATCAATAATTTAATAATCGACCATTTGATTGTGGGCGATTTTCAATGATTCGAGTGATTTTCTTTGAGGAGATTTTGCTCAAATTTCGACATATTTTTTACCTCCTGCGTTATTTCCAATTTTATTTTTATGGGTAATTTCAACTACCTATGGCTAAAGAATTGAGGAAAAAAGAAAACAAACGATGCCATCACAAGATCGTCAACTGGTAAATGTATACCTAAGTACAATAATTATTCCCCCTCTCCTCCACCCACAAAAAAAAGAAAGAAATAATAAAAATGAAAATAAAGCCTTACCTGAACTCGAAATTCGCGAGAAATATTCTATGTTAGGTTGCACTATTGGTAGAGACGATCACTCCTATGAATGATGTTTTGTTTTTTGAGCGGATTTTAAATTAGAAAATAGGTAATTCTTTGGTAGTAGGTACCTACCTTATTGAATGTGTGAGATGAGGCAATCATGCAATGGAGTGGAAATAAAGCGAAAAAGATGATCAACGAATTTGATTGTGAGGAGAACAATTCAATACCTGGGGAAATAAGTATGTGAAATATGAGTATGTCGATGGTATTTTTAGCCATTTACACACCAGCGAAGAACGATTTTTGGGTCTTCGAGAGTAATGAAATCGCGAATCTACTGCTTGTTTCGGAAATCGTCTGCCAAAAATTCAAAGTTGCAGATCGTTCTCGAAGATACGACCAATAAAGTTATTATTGGGTCATTCCATGCCAAATCGGCGGATTTTTGCACGAGGGGTCTTCGATTTTTTTCAAAATCAGATCATTTGTAGAGGTCATCAAACGATGACGAATGACGCAAACCGGAAATTTTTTCGATTTTTTTTGACGGAGCTGTGGCGCTTCAAAGTTCTCCAAAATGGCCGAAAATGGAAAATTTCAGTTGCAAATTACTCCGGTTGTACGTGGTATAGAATTTTGAACTTTTTTTTCAAATTGTAGTACTTTGAGAGGGTAATCGACGAGTGATGTCAAAATCAGTGTTGCCACTTTCAAAAACCTAAAAAAATCGATTTTAAAACTTATAATTTAAATATAACCACGATCTCGGCGAGTAAAAATTCTGAAAAAATTCTCAGTTTTAGTCCTTTTTATGTAGAATAACATATCAAAAAATTAGACTGGCATCTTTTTTTATTTTCGAGAAAAAAAAATTACAAGTTTTACAATTGCTGCAAAAGTACCATCCGAAACCTAAAAAATGAAAATTTTTGCATTTTTGAAATATTTTACCAATGTGTAGACGATAATGTGAAAAAAATCCCCCTCCCCCCAATTTGTCGACAAATTGACGAAAAATGCATTAATTTCACTCTTGAAATAAAAATTTATAGCACGAAAAATGTCAATTCGTTGACAAATGGGGGGAGGGGGATTTTTTTCACATTATCGTCTACACATTGGTAAAATATTTCAAAAATGCAAAAATTTTCATTTTTTAGGTTTCGGATGGTACTTTTGCAGCAATTGTAAAACTTGTATTTTTTTTTTCTCGAAAATAAAAAAAGATGCCAGTCTAATTTTTTGATATGTTATTCTACATAAAAAGGACTAAAACTGAGAATTTTTTCAGAATTTTTACTCGCCGAGATCGTGGTTATATTTAAATTATAAGTTTTAAAATCGATTTTTTTAGGTTTTTGAAAGTGGCAACACTGATTTTGACATCACTCGTCGATTACCCTCTCAAAGTACTACAATTTGAAAAAAAAGTTCAAAATTCTATACCACGTACAACCGGAGTAATTTGCAACTGAAATTTTCCATTTTCGGCCATTTTGGAGAACTTTGAAGCGCCACAGCTCCGTCAAAAAAAATCGAAAAAATTTCCGGTTTGCGTCATTCGTCATCGTTTGATGACCTCTACAAATGATCTGATTTTGAAAAAAATCGAAGACCCCTCGTGCAAAAATCCGCCGATTTGGCATGGAATGACCCTTTCAGACCCTTTTTTTCAATTCTTATGCTGGTCCTGCTGGATTGAAAGACTTCATTTCTCGAGTGACTTCACATGTTTATAGACTTCTGGACTGGAATGTAGTAACCCCCCCCCCTTAAAAAAAGAAAGAAACAATGAAAATTAAAATAACGCCTTACAGTATACTAATTTGCAAGTACATACTCATTGCTAGGTGTATGTACTTTAAAAGATGTCATGAAGTTTTTTTTGCCTTTCTTTAAATTTGAAGGGGCAAACTGCGTTCTTCAAATCTAACGGTTAAAATTTATTTTTGAATGAGGGGTGACTGAATTCGATAAAAGTTGAGTTTTCGAAGAAATTTTTCGTGAAAACCCACCAGCAAGTGTGAACTTAAAAAATGTTTAGATTTTTGGTGGAAATTTTCGAAGTTGAAAAATTAATTTTTTTCGAATGTTTTATTCAAGATCACTCGATAATTTTTTTGGTCAGATTTTCCGAATATTAGATTTTTTCGGTAGGTAGGTATATTATTATTGAACTGACGTGAGATTTGGATAAATTTTTGCAAATTTTTCTATATCAGTTCATTTAAATTCATTTTCAGGTTTATTTTGTAAAATTCTGAAAACAGTAGTAATTCGATAATTACAGAAAAGTTTACTTAATTTTTTCAAATTGTTCTAAATTATTATACTTGTACTAATATAAAAATTGCAAAAGATTATTCGAAATTCAGTTGAATAATATATACCAAAGCCAAGAAAATATCGAAAATTCCAAAAATACGATCGAAAAAATTAATGTATCGAGTTCGTGATCAAAATACACAAAACAATTCGAAGAAAATATAGTTATTTTTCCAAATTCGTATTTTTTTTTTCAATTAGTAGCCAATCAGCGATCAGTATTTTGCTGGGACCAATCGGTGATTAGTTTGTATTATTGCCAGATGAGAGATTTTAGAATTTGGAATCATAAATTGATAATATTATATTTTTATTATGCATCTTAACGTTATGTTTTCATCAATAATAACACTTATATACTCAAACTCTGTAAATTTCTCGCTTTTGGCTGTATAATCGAATTTGCGAAAAAAAAATTAACAAAAAGCAAAAACCCTCTTGTAATCAGGGGAAACGAATTCGAAAAATTATCAAATATGAGAGAACGAATGTACAAAAAAACTGATATGATAGATGAAATGTGAAATATTTACGAAACAACAAAAAAAGATTTGAAAAGTGAAGAAACAACGAAAAAATAAAAAAACTAATATGAAAGAGAAACATTTAAAAAAACAAATTACTTACTTATACTTATTTGTCTGTAATTCTCTTCGACAAACGCTGCCCGTTTTCTCTTTTCACGCGAATACGTGTCCTTTACTCGGTTTCAGCCTCACCGAATTTGAGAATAAAACGTTGAGTTTGTCTTCGCTGAAATTGAAATTGAAAATTTTTCTCAATTTTCTTGAAACTTCTGGAATATTTGATAAAATTGACTGATATTCGAACCCAGCCCCGTTGAAGTAATAACAATCGACGCTTAACTCGAATTTTACAATATTTTACGTGCTGAAAAATGAGGGTCTTTGTACCCCCTTCCCCTGCTAAAGTGGCTGAAAAAATATTATCGTAATTTTCAATTTCTGGTCACGTTGAAAAATTGATATTTCGTATTAAAAGTCTTGCCTTTTATGCTTGTCACGAAATTTTTGCCAAAATTTCACTAGTGTGACATTTAATCAACATTAGGTATTGATGATTTTTCGTAAAGATAATTTTCAAGAAATTTTTGTACCTACAAATTCCAAAATGTTTCTGATCAATATTTGATCATTTCGAGTTGTTTTTAGGTAAGGTAGAGTGGGGTAATTGCAAATACGGGGTAATTGCAAAATTGTGACCTCATGCAAACAAATATCAATTTTCTGGTTGTGCCAACTAGGGGGTGTCAAAGCAACGACCTTTACCGACATATTCTCCTGGTCACACCTCGCGGGGTTCAGATTGTCGCTCAGTAGCAAACACTTTTATCAAAGCATGTTGAAACCACTCATAAGTAAAGTAAGAGGTGTTTTTTTAAAAAATGCATGTGAAATAGAAAAAATTGTCGATTTATCTGGAATTTTCGCGATTTAGGGTCATGAAGGAATGAAGTTTAAGGTAAGATATCGCAATTTGAAATTTTTTTTTTATTTTGGCCGTAAATTGCGTTTTTGCAATTACCCCAGAAAAAATCAACTCGGGGTAATTGCAAAAACGATTTTTTTTTTCATTTTTGCACTTACCACAAATATTTTTTTGCTCCAAATAACTTGAAAATGGTTCGAAATAACAAAAAAAATAAACTTCCACGGTCACATGATGAGTTACACGTTAGAGAAGTGATTAACAGTTTTACTGAATTTTTAAATTATTGCTCCTTTTTGATGTTCTACTGATATATTTGACGGAAAATGTATTTCTATGACGAGTTTTTTACATAAAAAACATCAGAAATGACCAATAGTTGATTTTTTGTTCATTTTAGCGAGTTTTAAAAAAAATAATTTTTCAACATTTTTTCACTCCCCTAAAATTTTTTTTGGGAAGTGGAAAACTTATCGAATTTTTCACCGAATCAAGACCACGAATACATCAAAAGTTAGCAAATGACACGTAGAATACAGTGAGTGTGTTGAAAATGCAAAAAAATACAAAAATAAAAAAATATTGCCCACTTTTGCATTTACCCTAACACGGGGTAAATGCAAAAGTCGATTTTCAAATTTTCAAATTGCAATTTTCTCCACGATTTTGTTGGCAAAATTGGTCTTGTAACGATAACTGAAACGTTGTTATTCGATAACTTTTTAGTTTTTTATTTTAAATAAAAATAAATTTCGTTTCGAAAGTTTGAATTATCGTTGGTTGCGTATTATATGAAATTTTGTCCTTTTCGTAAAATCGCGTAAACTGTTGGCTGTTAAATTATCGTCATATATTCGTTGTTTTCGTTAGGTATTAAGTTCGTTCGCGTTATTATTGATTTAATCTTCGAGTTGTAAAGTTATCAAGTCGAGCATAAAGCTCTGTTTTTGTTGTTGTTATTTTCCTTCGGGTCAATAACCTAGAATTAAAAATAAATCTTTTATTTTTATTCTGTGTAAGATGTCTGTTCGATTTGTTCGAGTTAATTGATGTCTAGTAGTCAGGTATTTTCCAGTCAAAGGGAATTTATCGTACAGATTTGTGAACCAAATTGTACCAAAATTTTACCATTGATAGAGAACCCCCTGAAGTATATGTGGTACAAATTTCAGCTTCATCCGTGCAATAGTCTTCTCACAGCGCCCTCTCAAAGTGTCACTAATCAAAAAGTGCTTTGCAATTACCCCACTCTACCTTATTCCATTTTAACCATAAGTGCAACATCGTTTCATGCAGTTTTGACCGAATGTCAAAATTTGAAACAATTTTCATGCCAATTTTACAGGTTTTTTTTGGTGGCAAAATTCGATTGAATTTTAATAATATTTGATCAACTTTTCGCAATGCTTCACAATTTTTATTCGGCATTCGAGCATTTTAACAATATTTTACTAAAATTTCAGTTATTTTAAATTATTTACTTACATGAAATTTCATTCAACTTATTTACGACGACGTTGAATATTGTTCTGATCTTTCATCAACAAATTCTATAGCCTAATTTTTATGTAATTTGAAAATTCGATAAAAGTTGAGTTTTTGAAGAAATTTTATGTTAATATTCACGAGCAAGTGTGTAACCTTTTGTCGTTTTTTGGTCTTTCTTTAAATTTGAAGGGGCAAACTGAGTTCTTCTAATCTAACGGTTGAAATTTACTAGCAAGTGTGAACTTTTGTCGTAGTCTGATGAAAAAAACGTTTAGATTTTTGGTGGAAATTTTCGAATTTGAAAAATTATATTTTTCGAATGTTTCATTCGAGAACTTCACTCCATAATTTTGTTGGTCAGATTTGAGATTTTTGGAATTTTAGAGTTTTTCGGTAGGTACATATATTATTATTGAACTGGCATGCGTTTTGGATACCTAAATTTTTGCAAATTTGTTTTATACTCGGTTTATATTTTAAAATTTCAACTACCTATGGCTAAAGAAGTGTGGAAAAAAGAAAAGAAACGATGACATCACTTGATCGTCAACTGGTAAATGTATAAGTAGGTACAATAATCCCACCCCCCCCCCCCCCCCACCAAAAAAAAGAAAGACACGATGAAAATGAAAATAACGCCTTACAGTCTGATTTGCGAGTTGGGCAAAAAGTCATAAATAGGCTGTAATCCTTTTCATTAGATAGTTTTTTATGTTCTACCCACTCGCTAAGTCAAATATTTTTATAGTGATATCCGGTTGTACCTATTCAAATCTGATGTTTCGCTGACCTCTCGCAGTGGACACCCTAGCTTTCGAGATCTTAGATATCTGCTGTTTCGTGTGATTTTTACCAAAATTCCACTAGCATGACTTTTTATCAACTATGTACATCTACATACTTACACATAGATTGATAATTTTTTCATGTCGAGGGAGACGATTTTCACGAAACTTTTGAACCTACAAATTCCAAGATATTTTTGATCAATTTATGATCATTTGAATGGTTTTTATTTCATTTAAACCAAGTGCAACATTGTTTCATGCAATTTTGATTGAATGTCGAAATTTGGAACAATTTTTATGTCAATTTGATGGTTTTTCGTGGAAAAATTCGATTGAATTTTGATAATGTTTGATAAATTTTTCGCAATGCTTCAGAATTTGTTCGGTATTTGAGCATTTTAACACCTATTTTACAAAAATTTCAGTCATTTTAAATTATTTACTTTATATGTACATGAAATTTCATTCAACTTCTTGTAGTGATTTTGGCAATATTTTTTCAATTTGTGCCGATCTTTCATCGACAAATTTTACCTGTAATTTTTAAGTAATTTGAAAATCGTGAAATATTTGGGTAAAATGAATAAACAAAAGAAAAGTGAGGGAAAGAATGTTCAAAAAAACTACTTACTTAATACATATAAAAGAAAACATTTAAAAAAACGCAAATTACTTACTCCTGTCGTTTATGAATTTCACACCATTTTATTCGATGAAGGCTTTTGTATACCCCCTCCCCAGGAAAAAGTGACTGAGAAAAAAATTATCGTAATTATTCGAAGTTGAAATTATTGATTTTGAATTTCATATTTTTATTTTTTCTCATCAGCATTTTAACAAACACATCCTCGCTTCTTGATGATGAGCGTTATTCTTGGGAAGAGGATAAAACTTCTTTCGCATTTATCTATAAAAATATGGATCATAGGAGATGCTAAAGTAATAAAGCTACTTTCAAGGTTGATTGTTGATAGTTAAAGGAAAAATGGAATCAGCTACAGCTAAGTTTAAGTAAAGCATGATTCCTCTTGCAATCGCAGTTCCGAATGGATAAGATTGAAATGATTAGAAATAATGTATTCGAAATTGATGAATATGATGAAGATCAGCTGTGAAAATATTCTAATTTGATTCATTCCTAATGAATTTTATTGGGTGCCTTTTAGCAACAATTTTTATGTTTCTTTAAAATAATGAATATTTTTGAATGTTATCGCTGTAGCTGTATTTTTAGGTACATTGTTTTTATAAAACTTTTCAAAGTTTTGTAATGTTATCGAAATTTGTAATCAATCGTCTCCATTTTCGGTGAGTTGTTTCCCATTTTGAGCAGTTTTTTCAACTTGCCTAATCGATTACTCATCAAAATTTTTTTGTTAAAAAAAATTAATAAAAAATTGAAAACAAAATGAATGAAGACACAATACCTTACCTAGGTTTTTAAAAGTGACGAATTTTGAATACGTCAGGTAAGCGTTTCGCATTCTCTTACATTTGTTCAATATACTTGGGCATTCTTACAATATCTTACTCAAATTTTAGTCATTTTGATAGATAAATATTCACCCTGCAGCTACTCGAAATTTCATTCAACTTTTAAGTAATTTTTGATTAATCATCATTTTATGGTAATTTTTAACTAGATAAGAGTCAGTTTCACAAATTTTGGTGATTTTTGTCAATAATTTTTTTTAATGATGTGGACGACGTTTGCAATATTTTACTCAATTGATTCAGATTTCATCAAGTTTTGGAAGTTTTTAAATGTTACTTAATAGATATTTAATTTTTTCTAACAACGTTTTGAGTACTATTGCAAAGTTCTGCGCACAAAAATGTCTCCCTCCCCCGTCCCAAAGAAGAAAGAAATAATAAAAATGAAAATAACGCCTTACAATGCATGATTTATTGTATATACACTAGGGAGTTTTGATCTCAATAATATTTCGATAAAAGTCGATTCTGCAGACATTTTTCGCGTTTTTTACGCGTAGACCAGCCTATTGCCCTCCCTCTTCCACCCATTGATCTGGAGAGTCTACGTTTTGCACTTACCTTACCTACGTACAATGAGGTATGACACAAATGTACCTTTCACTTAGATGTACATATTTGAATTATATCTCCAGAATCGAGGGAGCTCTCTATTAAATTATAATACCGCCTCCTATAGACACAAAAATTCCAACATATACAAATGAAAATATGGCTACACTGCTTACTGAAGGTGCAGAAACGATTCTCAGAGGCTGAATTGTGGCAGGAGATTTCCGGAACACTTTATACATTGTAGATGCGGTTTTGAATCGCTGAAAATTCATACATTTGAAGAACGAAAAGGTTTCAACGATGAATATGAAAACCATGCCGAATGAAATTGAAAAATTAAAATTTTTCTTACCTATATAATCAAGATGGAATTTACTCTTTGAAGTATTCTTTTACATCATATTTTCTGACTTCTGAACATCTTCTGCTGTGGTTCGGGGGGGAGGGGGGTCAAATCGTCTCGACCAAACAACTTCACTTTCGCTCATTGTAAGTATGTAATTTACTATTTATCGTTATGTTTCAAAGAACTCAATTTGTCCCTTCAGATTCAATGAAAGGCGAACATCTTCATGATTTTTTTCGAAATTTCGCTGACCTCTTACTGGACACTCTGGCTTTCATGATCCTAGATAGGTATCTATTTCATGTAATTTTTGCCAAAATTTCACTTGTGTGACATTTAATTAATCCTATTAATGATTTTTCATAAAGACAATTTTTACGAAATTTTTGTACCCACAAATTCCAAGATTTTTTTTATCAATATTTGATCTTTTCGAATTGTTTTTTAGGTAATCCATTTTGACCATAAGTGCAACATTGTTTCATGCAATTTTGACTGAATGTCATTTGAAACAATTTTCATGCCAATTTTGACAGTTTTTTTTATGGCAAAATTCGATTGAATTTTGATAATATTTGATCAACTTTTTGCAATGGTTCACAATTTGTTCGATATTCGAGCATTTCAACAATATTTCACTAAAATTTCAGTTATTTTAAATTATTTACTTGCATGAAATTTCATTCAACTTTCATGCTCGCCTTTTCATTGAATTGAGCTGATCATTTCATCAACAAATTCTATAGCCTAATTTTTTTGTAATTTGATAACTCGATAAAAGTTGAGTTTTTGAAGAAATTTTCTGCTAATATTCACGAGCAAGTTTGAACTGAACTTTCAGAACTTTTGACGTAGTCTCAAGAAAAAAACTTACTTAGATTTTTGGTGTAGGTAAATTTTCTTTTGTTCGAGCAATTATTATATAATTATAGTTCCTAAAAGATGAATTTGAAAAATTATTTTTTTCGAATGTTTTGTTCAAGAACTCGACTAGTCAATTTTTTTTGGTCAGATTTTCGGTATTTTTGATTTTTTTGTTAGGTATATTATTATTGAATTGACGTGAGTTTTGGGTAAATTTTTTGCAATTTTTTTTTTTATATCAGATTATTCTAATTCATTTCGAGGTATATTTTGTATATTTTAAGAAAATAAGTCCATAGAAATTGAGTTTTTGTATAAAAGAAGAATCTTTAAAAAAGTTTACCAAATTTTTCAAATTGTTCGAATATTATTTCATGAATTTTTAAAAACTATTTGGTATAAAAAAAATGCAAAAAAATCATCCAAAATTCACTTAAAATAATAGTTTATACCAAAAAAATCAAAAATTCCGAAGATATCACCAAAAAAATTGATGAATTAAGTCTTCGATTAAAATAAAACTAGTCAAAGAAAATAGTTTTCCAAATGTCATTATATAACGTATCATTTTATCAATGTTTTAAGGAATGTTGCAAAGTTGCATGCAATTTTTAGCATTGAACAAGTACGTGCCAACTTTCTTGCAGTATACACTTACATTTGATGTATTTATCGTACGCGACATCTGTTAGTAGCTTCCGGACAAAATTTAGTGAGAAAAAAATTATCGTAATTTTTCACGTGGTAGTTTTCAATTTCTGGTCATTTCGAAGAATTGAGCTTTCACAGTGAAAGCTCACAGGAAGAGTTCGTTTTTGAGTCATTCAAAGTTTAAACGATTGTTTTTGAATTTTTCTAGATATCTACTTCGTGTACGTACTCAATTTTTTGCCAAAACTTCACTTTGGTGACATTGATCAATTTTATTAGATACTGATTTTTCATAATTTAGACGATTTTCAAGAAATTTCGTACCTATACAAATTCTGAAATATTTTTCATCAATTTATTGTCATTTTGAATTATTTTTATGCCATTTTACCCAAGTGTTACATTGTTTCATGCAATTTTGGCTAAGTTTGTCAAACATCTGCGCAATTTTCATGTCCATTTTAGAGTTTTTATTGGCAAAAAATGTGATCAAATTTTGAACTTATTTGGTCAACTTTTCGCTAGGTTTCATACTTGGGCATTTTTACAATATTTTATTGAAATTTCAGTCATTTAGAATTATTTACTTGCGTAAGTAATTTTTTCAAAGTTTTCTTATATCCTTTTCTGGATTCATTGGGAAAATTTTCGAAAACTGAGGAGTCAGTTTCACAAATTTTGTGATTTTTGTCTACTTTTTTTTTTCCGAATAATATGGACGACTTTTGCGAGATTTTACTCAATTTATTAAGATTTCATCAAAATTTGGTCATTTTTAGAGGTATTTAGGCATATATTGTATGTATTTTTCCAAATTTTAACAATGTTTTGAGTAGTGTTGCAAAGTTCTGCGCTATTTCAGTGAAATTACGTGCCGAGTATTTAGCATTGAACACGTATACCTACCTATCCCAACTTTCTTCTTGTAAAAACTTACAATCCGGAGCATTAGTACGATTTGTTTCTTTTTTCAATTTAATGCTGCGTATTTCAAATCTTGTCCACGGATCACTTCTGAGAGTTGGTGGCTTTGAAGAATCAGATTATAAAAAAATTCACGGATTCGAATCCGGAGTCGCTTTGTTAAATCAATAAATAATCGATGTGTTATGCACTTTGAATTGTACTGAATATTTACATGACGAAAATTGAGGTCAATTTTGCTATTTTAGTCTCCAACTTGAAATCGATGCAGGCTATCTAATTGATGTTTCCAAAACGTTGTCCATCTAGTTACTCGGAAAAAAAATTATAGATAATTTTTACTATTTCACACAGTAACCGGATCCCATTCAAAAATATTGCGATTTTTACTATGAGATTAGTAAATTTTACTATGAGAGTAATAAATTGTACCTAATTCTATAGGTAAAATGTATTTTTTGGCTGAGTAAAAATCACTATTATTTTTGAATGGGATCCAGTTACTATACTCAAATAGTAATTTTTATTGATTTTTTTTCCAGTGTAAAAATTGACCTGTACAGTGTACATATTAAAGTGGCTGAGAAAGAAAATCTTCATCGTAATGTTTTCAAATTCTCACGCAGTGGTTTCCAACTTCTGGTTATTATGAAAAATTGAGCTTCAACAGCGATAGTTCGATTTTGGGTCATTCGAAGTTGAAATCATTGATTTTGAATTTCCTATTTGTAGTACTCTCGCTTCTGGATAATGAGCGTTATTCGTGGGAAGAGGATAAAACTTCTTTCTCATTTTTCTACAGAAATATGGATCATAGGAGATGCTACAGTAGTAAAGCTACTTTCAGTACGTTGATTGTTGATACTTATTTGAAAGAAAAATGGAACCAGCCACAGCTAAGTTTAAGTAAAGCAAAGAACCCTCTTGCAATCGCGGTTTCGAATGAATATCTAAATATGGTTTCATTGGTTTCGGAATGCTTTTGTTTTGTTGAAAGAAAAACGGAAGCAGCTACTTACTGCTAACTAAGTAGGTACCTACAAGTAAAGCATGATCCCTCACGCAATCGCGGTTTCGAATGAATAAGTAAGAAATCCTGTATGCTAATTGCAGGATTTTTATGGAATTTTTTCCCTGATAAGGTAGAAAGGCGTATCGTTTTTCTTCAGAAAATATTACCTATAGGCCTACTAACGACGAGACGTGAAGAAGACATTTTTATGTGATTATCATATTGCGATTATCTAGACTTCCAAAACAGCGATTTTTTTGAAAAGAAAACTGAAAAGTGCCATTTATAAATAGTGCGAAAAAGTGCAAAAAAATTCAGAACAGGATGTTGTAGAATTATCGTTTGAAAAAGCTTTCATCTAGAGCACTAAAATGATGATGTTACAAAGTTCAAATGAGTTTTATTGAGTACTTACCTTTTATCGAAAATTTCCTAGTTTCTTTTAATACGAGTACCTACCTACTCGTATTTCTGAATTTTATTGCTGTAGCTGTAACTTTTCAAATTTTTGTAATATTTCCAAAATTTTTAATCAATGTTCTCCATTTTCAGTGAGCTGTTTTCCTTCTTGAGAAGGTTTTTCAACATGCATAATCGATATTATGATACTCATCATAATTTTTTGTTCAAAAAAAAAAAGAAAATTGAAAACAAAATAAATTAAGACGCAATACTTTACCTATTATGAGCGACGATTAGCTGAATTCTTTGACAATTCTGTTACTCTTAATAAATATTCACCTACTTGAAATTTCATTCAACTTTCAAGTAATTTTTGAAATGTTTGCTCAATCATTCTGATTCATCATCATTTTATGGTAATTTTTAACTAGATAAGAGTCAGTTTCACAAATTTTGTGATTTTTGTCTATGTACGATTTTTTTTCTTATGATGTGGACGACTTTTGCAAGATTTTACTCAATTTTTATTGAGATTTCTTCAAAATTTGGCAATTTTTAAATGTTTTTAGGCATTTTTTTGGTCAAATTTTAACAATGTTTTGAGTAGATCGTGTTGCAAAGTTCTACGCTATTTTAATGGAATTACGTGCCAAGTATTTAGCATTGAACAGGTCTGGTATATCCCCACTTTCTTCGATAAATACTCGTATACTTATGCATTATGGTGCATAAAAATCATCTGGTTGATCCGTACGATTCTGTTTTTCAATTTAAAGCTGCGTACTTATTTCAAATCTTGTCCACGGGTCACTTGTGGGAGGTGGAGGCTTTGAAAAATCAGACAGATTTAAAAAAATGACTGATTCGAATTCGTTTTTGCTTCGTCAAATCATCAATAATTAATAATCGATGAGTCACTTGAAGTTTACCATATATTTGATTGTGGACGATTTTCAATGATTCGGGAAGATAATTTTATTTGCGGAGATTTTGATCAAATTTCGACGTGTTTTTTACCTCCTGTTATTTCCATTTTTAGCCAAATTTTTGTATAATATGATGGCTATTGTTATTTTTATGGGTAATTTCAACTACCTATGGCTAAAGAAGTGAGGAAAAAAGAAAAGAAACTATGCCATCACTCGATCGTCAACTGGTAAATGTATAAGTGCAATAATTCACGCCCCCCCCCCACCCCACCGAAAGAAAACCAGAAACAAATAACTTATAAAAATGAAAATACAGCCTTACCTCAATTCGAAATTCGCGAGAAATACATAAATTGTGGTCATGGTTGGATACACATGCTAGTGACGGTCACTCCTAAGAATGAGGTTTTATTTTTGATCAGATCTAAAATTAGAAAATAGGTAATTCTTTAGTAGTAGGTACCTAATTGGATGTGTGAGATGTGGCAATCATGCAATGGAGTGGAAATAAAACGGAAAAGCTGATCAACGAATTTGATTGTGAGGAGAACAATCCAATAACTGGGGAAACATGTAAAATGTGAGTATGTCGATGGTATGTATTTTTTTTTATCCATTTTACGCATCATCGAAGAACGATTTTTGGGTCTTCAAAAGTACCTAATGAAATCGCGAATCTACAGCTTGTTTCGGAAATTGTCTGCTAAAAATTCAACTGCAGATCGTACTCGATGATACGAACAAATAAGTTATTATTCAGACCCTTTTTTCAATTCTTATCCCGGTCCTGGATTGAAAGACTCCATTTCTCGAGTGACTTCTCATGTTCATTGACTTCTGGACTGGACCGTAGTAACCCCTCCCCCCTACCTCACCACATAAAAGAAGAGACGATGAATAAAACGAAAATAACGCCTTACAATATATGTAAGTTAGGCGAAAAGTCATAAAATAGGTGATTCTGTGTTGGTTGGTAGTTTTCTATGTTCTAACCCACTCGTTAAGTCAAAAAAGAATTCCAACCGTTAGATTTGAAGAACGAAGTTTACCCCTTCAAATTTAAACAAAAACAAAAAATCTTCACGATGACATTTTTAATAGTGATATCCGGTTGTGTTCAAATCTGACATTTCACTGACCTCTCACAGTGGACACTCTAGCTTTCATGATCCTAGATATCTGCTGTTTCGTGTAATTTTTACCAAAATACCACTTTTGTGTGACTTTTTATCTACTAAATTGATTTTTCATGGAGACGATTTTCAAGAAATTTTTGTACTTACAAATTCCAAGATATTTTTGATCATTTTGAATCGTATATATTCCATTTCAACCAAGTGCAACATTGTTTCATGCAAATTTGACCGAATGTCGAAATTTCAAACAATTTTTATGCCAATCTTAACAGTTTTTCGTGGAAAAATTCTATTGAATTTTGACTATACTTTAAGATGCATTTTTCGCAATGCTTCACAATTTGTTCGGTATTCGAGCATTTTAACAATATTTTACTGAAATTTCAGTCATTTTAAATTATTTACTTATGTACATGAAATTTCATTCTACTTCCTGAATTGAGTTTGGCAAGTCTTCGTTCAATTTGTGCTTATCTTTCATCGACAAATTGGAGTCAGTTTCGCAAATTTTGTAAGTTTTGTTTACTGTTTTTTTTTTTTTTGAAAAAAAATGATGCGGACGCAATTTTTAAAACGTTACTAGACATTTCATTTTTCCAAATGTTTACTATATTTTGTGTTATTTTAATGGAATTACGAGCCAAGTACATATTTAGCATTGAACAGGTACCTATTAACCACTTTCTTCTGGTATCTGGTTGATCCATGCGCTTCATTTTTTCAATTTAAAGCTGCGTATTTCAAATCTTATCCACGGCTTACTTGTGGGACTTGGAGGCTTTGAAAAATCAGATTAAAAAGTCAACTGATTAGAATCCGGTGATGCTTCGTTGAATCATCAATAATTCAATAATCGACGAGTCACGTGAATTTAACCCTATATTATTGATTGTGGGCGATTTTCAATTATTCGGGTAATTTTCTTTGAGGAGATTTTACTCAAATTTCGACATGTTTTTTACCTCTTTGTTATTTCCAATTTTATTTTGATGGGTAATTTCAACTACCTATGGCTAAAGAAGTGTGGAAAAAAGAAAAGAAACGATGTCATCACTCGATCGTCAACTGGTAAATGTATAAGTAGGTACAATAATTCCCCCCCCCCACCACCAAAAAAAAGAGAAAGAAATTATGAAAATAAAAATAACTCCTTACAATCTAATTTGCGAGTTGGGCAAAAAGTCATAAATGCGATCCTTATCCGGCAGTTGTATTCAAATCTTACGTTTCGCTGACCTCGCAGTGGACACCCTAACTTTCGTGATCCTAGATATCTGCTGTTTATTCGTGTAATTTTTACTAAAATTCCACTTGCATGACTTTTTATCAACTATGCACAATTGTACATACACATAGATTGATAATTTTTTCATGTCGAGGGAGACGATTTTCACGAAACTTTTGAACCTACAAATTCCAAGATACTTTTGATCAATTTATGATCATTTGAATGGTTTTTATTTCATTTCAACCAAGTGCAACATTGTTTCATGCAATTTTGACTGAATGTCGAAATTTGGAACAATTTTTATGTCAATTTGATGGTTTTTCGTGGCAAAATTCGATTGAATTTTGATAATGTTTGATAAATTTTTCGCAATGCTTCACAATTTGTTCGGTATTCGAGCATTTTAACAATATTTTACACAAATTTCAGTCATTTTAAATTATTTACTTTATATGTAAGTACATGAAATTTCATTCCACTTCTTCGAAAAATTTTACCTAACTTCTTCGAAAAATTTTACCTAAATTTTTAGGTAGGTAGGTAATTTGATAGCTATAAAAGTCAAGTTTTTGCGAAGTTTATTGTTTAAATCCACGAGCAAGTGTGAACTTTTGTCGTAATCGCAAGATAAAAACGTTGAGATTTTTGGTGAAAATTTTCTATTGTTTGAGCAATCGTTAATTTCTGAAAGATGAATTTGTAAAATTAGGTATATTTTTCGAATGTACGTTTTATTCGAGAACTCGACTCGTCAATAATTTCGTGGGCAGATTTTCGGGATTTTAGATTTGTTCATTATCGTATTATTATTGCTGACGTGAGTTTTGGATACATTTTTTGCAATTTTTTCCATAGCAGTTTATTCAAATTCATTTCGAGGGTTATTTTGTATTTATTTTGAAAAAAAATAATTCCATAAAAGTTGAGTTTCTGAATAAAAGAAATATCTAAAAAAAGTTTGCCTAATTTTTCAAATTGTTCGAAATTATTTCGCAAATTTTTGAAAATTATTTGATGTAAAAAATTGCAAAAAATATATCCATAATTCAGTTAGATAATAAGTACGTAGGTATACCATAAAAAATCAAAAATTCCAAAAATACGAGTATGACCGAAAAAATTGATGAATCGAGTTTTTGATTAAAATAAAACTATTCGAAGAAAATAATTTTCCAAATTCGTATTTCTACAAGAAATTAATCAGTGCTTTTTAGATCACTTTTTTTTCTACTAGTAGCCAATCAGTGAACAGTATAATCGGTGATTTGTGCTTCGTGTAAGTACTCAATTTTTTGCCAAAACTTCACTTTGGTGACGTTGATTAGGTAATTTTATTAGATACTGATTTTTCATAATTTAGACGTTTTTCAAGAAATTTTATATCCACAAATTCTGAAATATTTTTCATAAATTTATTGTCATTTTGAATTATTTTTTTGCCATTTTAACGAAATGTAGCGTTGTTTCGTGAAATTTAGGCTAAATTTGTCAAACTTCTGCGCAATTTTCATGCCCATTTTAGAGTTTTTCTTGGCAAAAAATGTGATCAAATTTTGAACTTATTTGGTCAACTTTTCGCTAGGTTTCATACTTGGGCATTCTTACAATATTTTATTGAAATTTCAGTCATTTAGAATTATTTACTTGCGTAAGTAGGTAATTTTTTCAAAGTTTTTTTATATCCTTTAAGACTGGATTCATTGGGAAAATTTTCGAAAACTGAGGAGTCAGTTTCACAAGTTTGGGATTTTTGTCTGCCATGTTTTTTGTTTTTTACTCAAATGATGTGAACAACTTTTGCGAGATTTTACTTAATTTAATAAGATATTTCATCTAAATGTGGCCATTTTTAGATGTATATTAGGCATTTTATGTATTTTGCCAAATTTTAACAATGTTTTGAGTATAGTATCGCAAAGTTCTGCGCAATTTCAATGAGATTACACGTTCAATATTTAGCTTTGAAAAGGTACATATATCCCCACTTCTTCCGGTAAAAACTTACATTTCGGAGCATTTATGATCCATGCACTTCTTTTTTCAATTTAATGCTGCATATTTCAAATCTCGTTCACAGGACATTGTGGGAGTTGGAGGCTTTAAAGAATCAGATTGAAAAATCAACTGATTCGAATTCGGAGTCGCTTCGTTGAATCAATAAATAATCGATGTGTCACCTTGAAATTGTACTGAATATTTACATGCTGAAAATTGAGAATTTAAACTCTGCTATCTACTGTGTTCCTGGTTGACAGACAATTGATGTTTCCCTAAACGTCGTCCATCTATTAAAGTTATCTGGGTAAAAAATGTGTTTGTTTTCTAACGAACAACTGAACATAAATGAACGGCTTGATTTCATCCACTTAAGTACTGCCGAGTTACCACATGTACCATGGATTGGCCAACAGTAGTGAGAGTTATTTTATGGATCTTACGAGATGCTGAAGTGATAAAGTTACTTACAATGTTGATAGTCGGAAGAAAAATGGAAAGCATGGACCCTCTCGCAATCACAGTTTCAAAGGAACAAGGAAGAAATTTTTGAATAAGTACTGTTTTTAATTCTTTAATACCCGAGAAACCGACGAATGAAAAGTGAAAAATTTCATATGAGAAGGAGTATTACTTCATCTAATCGATTTTTTTTTTAAATTTTAGGTCTACTCGAAATTTCATTTCGGAATTTGAGGAAATACCCTAGCTTCATGATCCCAGATATCTATTTCATGCAATTTTTGCCTAAATTTCACTTGTGTGACATTTGATCAACATTATGGATGATTTTTCATAAAGACAATTTTCACGAAAGTTTTGTACCTACTTACAAATTCCAAGATGTTTTTGATCAATATTCGATCATTTCGAATTGTTTTTATTCCATTTTATAAGCATAGTGCAACATCGTTTCATGCAATTTTGACCGAATGTCAAAATTTAAAACAATTTGTATGCCAATTTTAAACGTATTTTTTTTTTTTTGGTGGCAAAATTTGATAGAATTTTGATAATATATTTTGATCAACTTTTCGCAATGCTTCACAACTTTTATTCAGTATTTTCGAGCATTTTAACAATATTTTACTAAAATTTCAGTTATTTTAAATTATTTACTCATGTACTCAACTTTTGAACTGGTATAGTTTTAGCAATCTGCCGTTTTCATTGTGCTGATCTTTCATCAACAAATTCTATAGCCTAATTTTTAGGTAATTTGATAATTCGATAAAAGTTGAGTTTTTGAAGAAATTTTTTGGCAATATTCACGAGCAAGTGAAAACTTTTGTCATAGTCTCATGAAAAAACTTTTAGATTTTTGGTGTAAATTTTCTTTTGTTCGAGTAATCATTAAATAATTTCTAAAAGATGAATTTGAAAAATTATTTTTTTCGAATGTTTTGTTCAAGAACTCGACTAGTCAATTTTTTGGTCAGATTGTTGGTATTTTTTGATTTTTTTGTTAGGTATAAGGGTAAGGGCGCCTAATATGGACTGGTTTTTTGTTTTTGATTGCTGTGGCCACTGTAATTGAGCTAAAAATTTGGTTGATAGCTCAAAATGTACCTACATCTATCTAGTTTCATATTCTAAAGCCTCAACATTTTTGAGAAATTTCAAGTGTGTCAAAAATATCATTTTCTGAAAAGTGTCAAAAATCAAAAATTGAATTTTGGGTTCCTAATATGGACTGTTTTGAAAAATCAAAAAAAAAACGCTGAAATCTCCTAAAAATACGTTCAATAGCTGAAACACCGTTAAAATATGTTTAATTAAGACAATATGAGTAAATTCTAAGTGGGCCCAAATGAATTTTTTCCTGAAAGTAGTCAAAATTTAAAAAGTCAATTTTGGGTCCCTAATATGGACTAATTTATTGTGAAATTAACTAAACCCATAACAAATGTACACCAGTCCATATTAGGCTACCCTATAACTTTGAACTTTGAAAAATCATAAGTATATGTACCTTGAATAATTTCTAAATTGTCTTGATTGATTCAGAAAACTTCACCATTTCTTAATAATGATAATAAAAAACATTATAGGGTGTCCCCGGGAAATTTTTCGAGAAGCCGGATTTTCTAAACAGATGAAAAAATTTTTGAGGTTCTCAATTTCGTTTTTTCCCTCTAGAATCGCGAGTTTTGACTTTAGGGAGCTGATTTTGGTCTCATTGTGATTTTCTGTGAAAAATACATCAGATTAAGCTTGTACCTGCCAGGTAGTGCTAATAACCACCGAGATTGGGCCTCAGTCCATATTAGGCACCAGTCCATATATAGCACCCTTACCCTTATGTGAGTTATTTGGATAAATTTTTTGCAATTTTTTCATATAAGACGTTTATTCAAATTCATTTTGAGGTTTATTTTGTATATTTTGAAAAAATAATTCCATAAAAGTTGAGCTTTTGAGTAAAAGAAAAATCTAAAAAAAAAGTTTTCTCAATTTTTCAAATTTTTCGAATTTATTTCGCGAATTTTTGAAAATTACTTGGTATAAAAAATTGAAAAAAATGTATCCAAAATTCATTCAAATAATAGTCTATGCTAAAAAAAATCAAGAATTCCGAAGATATGACCAAAAAAATGAATGAATCGAGTTTTTGATTGAAATAAAACTAATTCGAAGAAAATAGTTTTCCAAATTCGCATTTATTTTTTAAAAAATATTAATCAGAGTGCTTTTTAGGGGTTTTGCTGCTAGCAGCTAAAACCCTGTTTGCAATTGATTTTAATCAATTGATCATAATTTTTTTCAATTGGTAACCAATCAGTGAATGGTATTTTGCAGCGACCAATCGGTGATTAGTATTTATAATTGCCATCATGAGAGAATTTGGAATTTGGAATTAGATTCTCGCTTTTGGCTGTAATCGAATTTGCGAAAAAAAAAAACAGTCAACAAAAAACAAAAACCCTCTTGCAATCAGCGAATAACTGATGGCTTGTTAGAACCTTACAATTAGAAGCCGTTTTTCGTGAGTGTACGTTGGTCGTGAATTTCAAAAAAAAGAAATCATTTTGATGATTCCTAAAAGTTTAGTGAGTCTTGGAACTTTTTGAAACCATCAAATCAATTATTGTCAATGTATGTATCTACGAAGTACCTAACAAAAATGTATTTGAAAAATTATCGAATAAAAGAAAAATGAGAAAACGAATGTTCGAAAAAACTGATATGAAAGAAAAAATGTAAAATATTTACGAAATATGTAATAATAGATTAGAAAAATGAATAAGCAACAGAAAAGTGAAAAAACGAATGTTCAAAAAAACTGATATGAAAGAAAAACATCAGAAAAATAATTACCTACTCTTTTCGTTTACTTACTTTTTGAATGCTAATGCATTTTGCTGTACCTGGTGAGATTCCTACTCGGTTTTAGCCTCACAGAGTTCGAGAGCAAAGCGTCGAAGTTGGTCTTCGCTGGAAATGAAATTAACAATTTGTCATAAGTTTTCATGAAACTTCTGGAATATTCGATAGTTTTCTTTAAAAATAATTTGAACGACTTTTGCAGTGTTATTGGAATATTTTTGCAAAAGATTTAACCAACTATTGATCATTTTTAGACAATAGGTATGTCATTCTAACAAATTTTAACAATGTTTTGAAGAGCGTTGCTAAATTCTATGCAATTTCGATGCAATTACCTTTACCTGCCGTGTATTTAGCGTTGAACATGTATGTACCAACTTTCTTTCGGTACAAACAACTTACATTATCTTTCCACCATGCGGTCATTGCGTTTTATTCGCTTGCTATTACTGACGTCATTTTTTAATTAGATGCTACATATTTTGAATCTTGTCCAGAGGACATCGGAGGAAAATGAGCTCAGAAGGCTCGAGTCGAAAAAATTGACTGATATTTGAGCCCAGCGCCGTAAAAGTTGCAACATTTTAAGTTCTGAACATTGAAGGCCTTTGTACCCCGGCCCTTCCTAACAAAATAAACTGAGAAAAAAATTATCGTGAGTTTTCATGTGTTGGTGAACTTTCACAGTGAAGTTCTCAGTTGAGTCATTCAAAGTTTAAACGATTGATTTTGAATTTTCCCAGATATCAACTTACTTTGTGTGCTTAATTTTTTGCCAAGGCTTCACTTTGGTGATATTGATCAATTTTATCAATGATTTTTCATTATACGATTTTCACGAAATTTTGCATCCACAAATCCTGGAATATTTTTCATCAATTCATTTAGAGTTTTTCTTGGAAAGAAATGTGATTGAATTTTGAACATATTTGGTCGACTTTTCGCTATGTTTTAAGTACAATTTGTTTGATACTTTTTGGGTATTTTTACAATATATATTTTATTGAAATTTCAGTCATTTTGAATTATTTACTTTTAAGTAATTTTTTCAACATTTTCTTGCCTTTCAGCTGATTTTTTATTATGTTATGAAAATTTTGAATAACTGAGGAGTCAGTTTCACAATTTTATGATTTTTGTCTACAATTTGTTTTTTTTTTCTAATGATGTGACCGACTTTTGCAATATTAGGATTTTACTCAATTTATAAGATTTCATTAAAATTTGGACATTTTTAGATGTATTTAGGCATTGTATTTTGCCAAATTTTAACAAGGTTTTGAGTTGTGTTGCAAAGTACGTAGGTACTCCCAAAATAGGATTTCGTAAACTTGGAAAATATTTCACGAAAAGCTCGTACGTTTAAGTTCAAACTTCTTTTGACGTAAAAATTTACCCTGTAGAATGAAATTTTATTTTGAAATATAGGTGGAAGTGGAATAAGAAATTCCAAAACCTGTATCCATATTGTTCAAACTCGAGTAATGGTCTGGTTTTCCCATAATAGGATTCCATAAGTTTTGAACATTTTTCATAGAAAGCTCGTGCGTAAAAATTGGAACTTTTTATCATGTGGAAATTTTCCCGATGGATAAAACATTCATTTTGGAATTTTGGGTCGAAGTGAGATACGATAGGTCTCACATCGATGCCAACTTTGGGAAAATTTTCACTTCATAAAAAATTCAAAATTTTGTGCAGAAACTTTCTGTGAAATATTTTCAATATTTATAGAATTCTACTTTCGGGAATGTATTTCACCAAGTTTGGCCAAAATGTATACTGATTTGAGAATGTTTTTAGTCCATTTCCATCAAAATTCTAGAATTAAATTTGATTCTATTTCTGGTAAATTTTCACATTTTGAAAAGATTGAAATTTTGTGTACGAACTTTTTGTGAACATTTTCAAAATTTAAAGGTGCTTATTTTTGGATCTCGTGTGTATAAATTCAACGCGTTGGTGCAATGTTGGTGTTGAGGTAAGATCTGTAGTATCTGAATTCGACTCAAAAATTTCAAAATAAAATTTGACCCCAATGAGTGTATTAATCCGACGATTTTTGTCTCCTTGTCAAAATCGATAAAGGCTGGTTGATGTTTTCCTAAAGGTTGTCCATCTATCAAAGTTATGCGGGGAATTTTTTTTTTTTAATGAAATAACTTGAATGAAAAAGTTGACGGCTTACAGCCATCTATTTTAGTGCTGCCGTGTACCAGATTTAATTTTAGTAAGAGTAGTAAGTAGCTAAATACATCTACGTACTACTTTATTTATAAATTATAAAAATGATCAAGAAATGAGAAATCAGCTTCAATAAGTTGATATTTAAAAGCGAACATCACTTGATCATCAACTGGTAATTGTATGTAAGTATAAGTACAATACTTCTCTCCCACTCGCCATCCCAAAGAGGATAGAAATAATAAAAATGAAAATAGCGCCTTACAATACAACCTTATTGATGATATTTTTTCATATGTTTTTTGTATTTCTTGCATTGGACTACAAATACGAGTATGATCGAATTTGCGAAAAAAACAAAACAATAAACAAAAACTAAAAACCCTCTTATCAGCGAATAACGATGGCTAGTTAAAAGTTATTTTATATATTTTGTTTAGTGAATTTCAGGAAAAAATCATTTAGATAATTTCAAAAAGTTCAGTCTGTTTTGAAAGTCCAAAACTCAACTTTTTTGAAATTATCAAATCGGTTATTGTTGAAAATATTTACGAAAATAACATGAACGAATTTGAAAAATTATCAAATAGCCTAAAAGAAAAATGAGAAAACGAATGTTTAAAATAATTGATATGAAAGATAAAATGTGAAATATTTACGAAATTACCAAAAGTAGATTTGAGAACTGAAGAAACAAAAGAAAAATGAAAAAAAAAGAATGTTTAAGAAAACTAATACATATGAAAGAGAAACATTGAAAAAAAAACAAATTATTTACTTCAGTAGGTACGAATTCACGTCCGTTCCTCGTTTTCACCATCTGCACATGGACATAGTCGGATCGCTTCCGCCATCCAGTGGATACAACTATGTCGTGACGATGATTGACCGTACCTCTCACTGGCCTGAGGCGTTTCCTGTGTCGCAGATAACTACCAAAAAGATCGCCGAAATCCTCACTAGAGAGTGGGTACCTCGTTTTGGCGCTCCTGCTACAATTACCACTGATCAAGGTCATCAGTTTGAGTCAACCTTGTTCCAGAAACTGGCTGAGCTTTTTGGTGCTCAACGTAATCACACCACAGCCTACCATCCACAGTCAAATGGCCGCATTGAGAGATGGCATAGAGCTCTGAAAGCAGCAATCATGGCTCATCAAACACCTAAGTGGTTTGATGCTTTACCCATGATCCTCCTTGGTTTACAATCTGCACTCTGCAGCGACCAAGGAGTGTCCGCAGCTCAGCTCACATTCGGTACAGAGCTCAGATTACCTGGTGACTTTTTCACCCCGTCTGAAGCTCCAGTGGATGAGCCAGAAGTTGTTTGTGGTATTCGTCAGGCGATTCATAGTATGACGGAGACAACTCGTACGTGCAAACAAGGCGCAATCTACGTTCCAGATGCTCTCAAAGACTGCTCTCATGTCTTCCTTCGTGTCGAGACGCAGCGTCGAGCATTACAGCCACCTTACACTGGACCTCATAAAGTCATTCGTCGTACAGACAAGACTGCTGAGGTTGAGGCTGACGGACATACAATTGTCGTTTCTCTAGATTGTTTTATGTTGCTCTAATAAACGTTTGTCAATTGACACCCACCTGTCTGTTAACTATTTATTTATTCAAGTCGTAGCTTGATGATTTTCGAGTTGAGGCCCAGACCTCACATAGTATGTATTTAGGCATTGTATTTTGCCAAATTTTAACAATGTTTTGAGTTGTGTTGCAAAGTTCTACGCTATTTCAGTAAAGTTACGTGCTGAGTACGTATAATTAGCATTGCACAGGTAGGTATATCCCAACTTTCTTCTGGTAAATACTTGCATTATGGATCCATTTTAGTGCTGCCGTGTACCAGATTTAATTTTAGTTAAAGTAGTAAGTAGCTAAGTATGTACATCTACGTACCTACTACTTTATTTTTATAAATCATGAAAATGATCAAGAAATGAGAAATCAGCTTCAAGTTGATATTTAAAAGCGAACATCACTTGATCATCAACTGGTAAATGTATGTACCTACAGTATAAGTACAATAATTCTCTCCCACTTCCCATCCCAAAAGAGGAAAGAAATAATAAAATTATTTTGATAATGTTTGATGCATTTTTCGCAATGCTTCACAATTTTTGTTCGATATTCGAGCATTTTAACAATATTTTACTAAAATTTCAGTCATTTTAAATTATTTACTTACCATGAAACTTCATTCAACTGTTGACACAGTGGTTCTTATGCTCTTCAATCCATTGTGCTTATCTTTCATCAACAAATTTTATTTTTAGGTAATTTGATAATTCAATGAAAGTTGAGATTTTGAAGAAATTTTTTGTTAAAATTCACGAGCCAGTGTGAACTTTTGTCGTAATCGCAAAAAAAACTTTGAGATTTTTGGTGAAAATTTTCTCTTGTTTGAGCATTTATTAGATATAGATACATAATTTCTAAACGATGAATTTGAAAAATTCGTTTTTTCGAATGCTTTATTCGAGAACTCGACTAGTCAATTTTTTGGTCAGATTTTCGGAATTTTTGATTTTTTCATTATTACCTATTCAACTGACGTGAGTTTTGGATACATTTTTTTGCAATTTTTTCATATCAGTTTATTCAAATTCATTTTGAGGTTTATTTTGTATATTTTGAAAAAATAATTCCATGAAAGTTGGTCGTTTTTGAATAAAAGAAATGGGTATCTAAGAAAAAGTTTACCTAATTTTTCAAATTGTTCGAAATTATTTTGTGAATTTTTGAACATTTTTCGGTATAAAAAATTTCAAAAAAATTATCCAAAATTCACTCGAATAATAGTCTTTACCAAAAAAGTCGAAAATTCCGAAGATAGTTATATGACCAAAAAAATTAATGAATCGAGCTTTTGATTGATATAAAACTAATTCGAAGAAAATAGATTTCCAAATTCATATTTCTTTTAGAAATTGATCGGAGTGCTTTTGGGGGTTTTGCTGCTAGTAGCTAAAACCTTGATCTAAATATTTTTTTCCCCAATTAAATAGTAGCCAATTATTTAGGTATTTAAACGATTTTCAAGTCATTTTTTCATCAATAATAATAAACTAAAATTCTGTAAATTTCTCGCTTTCGGCTATAATCGAATTTGCGAGAAACAACAAACAAAAACCCTCTTGCAATCAGTTAGTTGAAAAAAAAAAAATCATTTAAGTAACAGATAATTCCAAAACGTTTATTGAGTTTTGGAATTTTTTGAAATTATCGAATCAATAATTTGTCAAAATATTTACGAAATAACAAAAATGAATTTTAAAAATTATCAAACAAAAGAATACCTAATGAAAAAACCAATGTTCAAAAAAGCTGACATGAAAAAAAAAATGTGAAGTATTTATGAAATAAGAATAATATATTTGAAAAATTAATAAACAACAGAAAAATGAAAAAAAAGAATGTTCAAAAAAAACTAATAAGTACATTTATGAAAGAAAAGCATCAGAAAAAAGAATTACCTACTCTTGTCGTTTACTTACTTTTTGAATGCTCTGCATTTTCCATGGTGTAATGTCTGCGAATGTTACTTTGTTGCCGCGTAATTCTCTACCGCATCGCTTATCCTTCTTTTAACATGAGTACATGTCCTTTACCCGGTTTTAGCCTCACACAGTTTGAGAGCAAAGCGTCGAAGTTGGTCTTCGCTGGAAATGAAATTAACAATAATTTTTCACAAGTTTCCATGAAACTTCTGGAATATTCGATAGTTTTTTTTTAAATAATAATTGCCAAAACTTCACTTTGGTGATATTGATTAATTTTATTTATGATTTTTCATAATTTAGACAATTTTTTTCAAGAAATTTTGTGCTCACAAACCCTAAAATACAATTTTTCAATTAATTGTCATTTTGAATTATTTTTATGCTATTTTAACCTAGTGTAACATTGTTTCGTGCAATTTTGGCTAAATTTGTCAAACTTTTGCGCAATTTTCGTGCCAATTTTAGAGTTTTTCTTGTTGAACTTATTTGGTCAATTTTTCGTAATGTTTTATTCCATTATTTGTTTGATATTTGGGCATTTTTACAATACATATTTTATTGAAATTCCAGTCATTTTGAATTATTTACTTTTAAGCACCTAATTTTTTCAGAGTTTTGTTGCTTTCTCGTAGTTTTATCATCATGTTATGGATATTTTTAATAACTGAGGAGTCAGTGTTACAAAATTTGTGGCTTTTGTGTACAATTTTTTTTTCTTATGATGTGGATGACATTGTTTAGAAGGTTTTACTCAATTTATTAAGATTTCATCAAAGTTTTATCATTTTTAAATGTTCTTAGGCAATTTATTTTGCCAAATTTTGACAACGTTTTGAGTAGTGTTGCAAAGTTCTGCTCAGTTTTAATGAAATTACGTGTCAACTACATATTTATAGCATTGAACAGGTATATCCCCACTTCCTACTTACCTGTAAAAACGTAAAAACTTACATTACGGATAGTTGAGTAATTGTTTGGGAAACTGCGGCCATCTCATTTCAATTTAATGCCGCGTAACTATTTGAAATCTTGTACACGGGACACTTGTGGGAGAATGAGACTTTAGAGAATCATATCAAAAAAATTAACTGATTTGAATCCGGAGTCGCTTCGTTGAATCAATAATTAATCATCTACGAGTCACCTGAATTTTATCATAATTATCTTTACATGCTGAAATCGATGAAGGCTCGTTGATGTTTATGTAAGTAAACGTCATTCATCTTATTCATTTAAGTTATCTGTGAATGAAAAAGTTGACGGCTTAAATCTAGGTATTCATTTTGGTACTTCCGGGTACCACATGTGCCTACCATGGATTAGCCACCAGTAGTGAAAGTTACTTACTATTATGTATACCGCGATGGGTGTTTTTGGAACATGAGTCCCATTAGTGCGGGTAGGTAGGTGAGGAAAATGGGTGTAAGGTACTTTGCCGATTCCCACATTGGATGGCTTTGCCCGTGCTTGTCCTAAATCTTGTTTTGAAAATTGATGTATATCAAAATGGCCGATGAGAAAGAAAATCTTCAACGTAATGTTTTCAAATTATCACACAGTGGTTTTCAACTTCTGGTCATTATGAAAAATTCAGCTGCAACAGTGAAAGTTTGATTCTGAGTTATTCAAAGTTGAACTTACTGATTTTGAATTCCCGTTTATTTTTCTCATCAGCATTTAACTAACAAGTCTCTGCTACTGGATTCCTTGATGATGAGCGTTATTCCTGGGAAGTGAATAAAACTTGTTCAGAAATAGGGTTTTCCGTTTTTTGAATTTTTCTACAAAAATACGAGGGATGTTCCCACTCCTGGCAGTTTTGTAAAAATGAACAAAAACAAAATAATGTTGAAAAAATCGTTTGATTCTCTGAACTCCCTGGATTATTTTGGTATAATCACCTTTGAGATTTAAGCCCTTTTCACATTTGAAAATCAGCTTCTATGAAGGTGTAAATTTAGAAGCAAACAATGAGCTGAAAGAAAAAATCCTCTTGCAATCAGCGATCAACTGATTTGAGAAGAGTGAATTCAATTTGGGGCCAACAGGTGTTCAAAAATGAATTCTGCGCCCTAAAAATCCCAGATTTTGATATCCATATTGCATTTTTGAGCATTTGGAGAAGTGGAACCGAAGAATCAGAAAGATAAATTTTTAGAGTTCACAGAACAGCGATTTTTTTGAAAAGAAAAATTTTAAAGTGCCATATCTAAATAGCGCGAAAAAGTGCAAAAAATTTCAGAACATGATGGAGTAAAAATTATCGTTTAAAAAAGTTGAGTGAATTGTTTTCCTTTTTGAGCAGTTTTCTTAACATGCTTAATCAAGTACCTATACTCATCATGAGTTTTTTTGTTGAGTAAACATAGAGAAATAAATCAAGACACAATACCTTACCTCGATTGATAGTTGACTTCAATTGATACGAGCTTCTCTGGGGCCTGTGGTAGGAGTTCGGAAGAGTCAGTTCTGCTTTGAGTGATTGCTTCCCTTTTTTGAGAAGTTTGTGTTCATTTAATCGTCGAACTCGAGCTCATTCTTTTGCATTTTGAAAATGTGCAATTACATAGCTAGCGTACTTTTTATTCAGTTTCGAATGAATTGTCGAGGACGAATTCATGTCTCTTGGGAAAATATCTAGACATATCGATATTAATTATGAATTTCTCTCTCTAAAATATCCATATTACCAGCACTCACAAAATCATTATGATTCGCGACTCCATCTTGTATTCTGTGGAATTCAATCAGAAATGAAAAGCACCCTGTAGTGTATTGAAAAACAAAATTTAGAATTTCCAGCGTGTGAAGGTGTAAATTTAGAAACAAACAATGAGCATAAAGAAAAAAATCCTCTTGCAATCAGCGATCAATGCAACTGATGGTTCATTCTGGTTTATGGAGAATTGACTCTTCCTCGAAATCGGAAGTAAATCCTCCCTCTCCTTGATGATGAGTATTACTCCTGGGAAGAGGATAAACTTGTATAGAAATAGGGTTTTCAAATTTCTCAACATATAGATGGCTCCTACGAGATGCTAAAGTGATAAAATAAGCTGCTGTACTTTCAATGTCGATGGTGGAAAAAAATTATTGAAAGCAGCTAAAGCTATAAGTATATATACAAGATGTGCGGTGAGGGGATGTGTCGATACTTTAGATTTGGATACAACCTGGTACCAAAATTGTTTTCAGATTCCAAGAGCCTAAATTCAATTTCGGCCACGGGGATCAGCGGTATGTACTTTGAAAAATAAACAAAATTACCTATTAAGACTACATATTTTCCGAACTTTCACATTGAAGGGGGCTACAAATGATTTTTAAATTTTGAAAAATCGTCATGAAAAAAAATGAATGCGGAAATGAATATCCTACTGCATCATAAAATAAACAAATTTTATTGTGGCCATTTTTTTTCTTACCTACTCTGAAATTTAAAGTCTTCGAAGCTCGAAAATCGTAAATAATGAAATTTTTAGCAATAAATCGAAAATTGTTGTGCTTCAAAAACTTTTCAAATTTAAGAGTAATAAAAAAAATGACCATAACAAAATTTGTTCATTTCTTGACGTATAGTATTCATTTCCGCATTCATTTTTTTCATAAATATAAAATCAAATGTAGCTCCTTCAGTTTGCAAGTTGGGCAAAATGTCATAATCAGTCATTTTGTTCATTTTTCATATACTTACTTACTTAATGTTACCTACTATGTTTTTGCAAAATTCTTCAAATTTTTGTAACATTTTCAAAATTTTCAGTCAATTATTCTTCATTTTGAGTGATTTGTTTTCCTCTTTGAGCAATTTTATCAACAATATTCATATTCTGAACCAAATGATTCATGTTGATTGTTTGGTTAGAAAAAAATAACAATAAATCAAGACACAATACCTTACCTCGTCGATTAATAGTTGACTTCAATTGATGAGATAGTGATATCCATCCTTTGATTTTCCTCTGTGGGACCAAGTTGAAGGCCTGTGGTGAGCAGTTTTTTCAACATGCTTAATCAATTACCCACTCATCATGATTTTTTCGTTGAAAAAAAATTTTAAAAAAAGTAAATTAAGACACAATACCCTACTTATGAGCAACGATTGACTTGAGACATTTATTTAAATACTCGTACCTTCTTTTCAATGCTAATTTTAGAGTTTTTCTGTGCAGAATGTGATTGAATTTAGAACATTTTTAGTCAGATTTTCGCAATGTTTTACAATTCATTTATACTTGTGCATTTTTACATCATTTTATTTAAAATTCAGTCATTTTGAATGATTTACCTACATGAAATTTCATTCAACTGTCGAGTAATTTTTGAAATGTTTGCTCAACTCTTACTGAATTCATCATCATTTTATGGTAACTTTTATCAACTAAGGAGTCAGTTTTACAAATTTTATGATTTTTTTCTACATTTTTTTTCTAAGGATGTGGACGACTTTTGTGAGATTTCACTCAATTTATTGAGATTTCATCAAAATTTGACCATTTTTATAGGTTTTTAGGCATTTTATTCTGCACAATGTTTGGAGTAGTGTTGCAAAGTTTTTCGCAGTTTCAATGAAATTACGTGCCAAGTATTTAGCATTGAACAGGTATATCCCGACTTTCTACTGTAAAAGCTTACATTATGGAGCATTAATTGTGCAGTCATTTTGTTTCAACTTAATGCTGCGTATTTCAAATCTTGTCCATTAGTCGGGGGGGGAGGGGGGCATAAGGATCACCTGCATTCCCCTGCCGATTCTCCGGGACAACTTTTTTCTTAAAGAAGAAGTCCTAAGGAACATTTCCAGCCCTTGTCCTCAAAAAAAAAAGTGGCGCTACTTACAAAATGGTGGCCATTTTGATTGACAGGTCAGCCGAAATCGCAGGTCTTACGTTCCAACATAGGACTTTCACGGAATTTTTTAAACTGTGCAAAGGTAGATTGAAAGAGTAGGCAAAAATTCATCACCTGTCAAAATTTCAAGTGCTAAAGTGTCTTTTTCGATTTTTGGTGAATTTTCAAAAATCAAATTTTGGCCAAAATGTGAGAAACAATCAAAATTTTACCAAATTGACCTAGAAAGCTGAAACTTGGGGTATATCCTATTTTCGACCTGCCAAATCGATTGGAAACTGTTTCAAACCGTTTTGAGCAGTTCTGGAGCCTCCAGCAGATTTTTTGAACTCGAAATTCTTACAAAATTTCATCAAATGGAGTTGGAAAGCCGAAATTAATTCTGCAAACTAATTTCAATATGCTATGAAGTCGACTGCAGGTGATTTTCAAGTCGTTTTGGAGCCTCCAGCGATTTTTTGAAAATTACTGGAGCCTCCAGTATATTTTTGAAACTCGAAATTCTCACAAAATTTCATCAAAGGATCTACCATGAATTATCCATCAGTAGTGAAAGTTACTTACTATAACTTGTACCGGGATGCGTGTTTTCGAAGCATGTGTCAGTTGTAGTCTGGTACCTGAGGAAAATGGATCTAACATACTTTGCCGATTCTCACCGATTTTAAGTCATTCAAAGTTGAAGTTATTGATTTTGAATTTCCGTTTTTTTTTCTCATCAGCATTTAACTAACAAGTCCCTGCCCCTTGATTCCTTGATGATGAGCGTTATTCCTGGGAAGAGGATAAAACTACATCAGAAATAGGGTTTTCGCATTTTTCTACGAAAATACGAGGGACGTTGTAAAAGTAAGTTTCCCACTCCTGGCATTCGTGTAAAAAATAATGAAACCAAAATGTTGAAAAAATCGTTCGATTCTCTGAACTTTCTGGATTATTTTGATATAATCACCTTTAAGATTTAAGACCTTTTCACATTTGAAAATCAGGTTCGCGATGATCGTCTTCGATGAATTTCCGTCCAACTTCTTGAAGATTGATTGAACTCGGTTTTTTCATCATCATTCTGGTCACCTTGGTATATTTCTCGCCGGAAAATTGAGAAATCAGCTTCAGGTTGATATTTACGTAGCGAACTTAGCAACCAATGCAACCATCAACCAATGAGACGTGAAGAAGACATCTCTTCAAGATTTTAAAGTTTCGATATCATGTAGACATCTCAGAACAGTAATTTTGTTGAAAAAAAAAAAAAAAAAAAAAAAATGGAAATGCCTTACCTACATGGTGCAAATTGCAAAAGATTTTTGATTCGCCAGATGTGCCGCGGACGTTGGAGTAACGTTCACAAATGTTTTCATCTAGAGCATCAAAATAATGCTGTTACGAATTTCAAATGACTCAATCTTCATTCTTAATGAGCTTTATTATAGGTACCTTACAGCAAATATTTCCAAGTTTTTTGAAGGGTATATTTACTTATGAATTTCATTGCTGTAGAAGAGCTATAATGTTATCTACCATGTTTTCATTGGTCAAGTATCTCCACTTTGAGTGATTGCTTCCCTTTTTGAGAAGTTTTTGTTCATATTTTAATCGAACTCGAGTTCATTCTTTTGCCTTTTGAAAAATGTGCGATTAGCTAAGGTACCTTCTTTTTATTCAGTTTCGTATGAATGTCGTTGACGAATTGATGTCTCATGGGAAAATATCCAGACATATCGACATTATTTATGAATTTCTCTAAAATATCCATATTACCAACACTCACAAAATCATTATGATTTGCGACTCCGTCTTTTATTCTGTAAAATTCACTCAGGAAATAAAAAGCACCGTGATAGTGTATCGAAAAACAAGCGTGTGAAGGTGTAAATTTAGAAACAAACAATAAGTAGAAAGAAAAAAATCATCTTGCAAGTTCATTTCAAATTAACCGCTAGTCTATCCGCCTTTTCGTCAAGAGCGGATGGGCACTTTTTTATTATGAACATTTTAGCAAATATTGTCATTTTGATCAAAAAAACCCAACATGGGTATCGAATTAATAGGTTTTGAGGACACTGAATTCCATTTGGGGCCAAAAGGTCTTCAAAAATGAATTCTGCGCCCTAGAAATCCCAGATTTTGATATTCATATTGCATTTTTGAACGTTTGCAGAAGAAGTGGAGCTGAAGAATCCGAAACAAAAATTTTTAGACTTCAAAGAACAGCGATTTTTTCTGAAAAGAAAAATTTAAAGTGCCATAAATAGGGCGAAAAAGTGCGAAAAATTTCAGAACATGATGGGGTAGAAATCATGATTATTATTGAAAAAGCTTTCACCCTGAGCATCGAAATATTTCTGTTGAAAATTTCAAATGACTCATTTTATTCATTCTTAATGAGTTTTTTTTTTTTTTAGGCAGGCATCCTTTAAGCGAAGATTTCCAAATTTTTTTGAATGGATATTCATGAATCTATACATATAATCTTGCAATGTTTTTACAAAATTCTTCAAATTTCGTAACATTTTCAAAATTTTCAGTCAATTATCTTCATTTTGAGTGATTTGTTTTTCTCTTTGAACAGTTATGCCTAATCTAATTCCTCATGTTGATTGTTTTGTTTGAAAAAAAAAAAAAAAACAAGACACAATACCTTACCTCGATTAATAGTTGACTTCAATTGATACATATAAAAAATGCATCATTACATTTTCCTCTGCGGGGCCAAGTTGGAGGCCTGTGGTGATCAGTTTTTTCAACATTCTTAATCAATTACCTACTCATCTTGATTTTTTGTTGAAAAAAATTAAAAATGAATAAATTAAGACACAATTCCTTACCTGTGAGCAACGATTTACTTGAGAAGTTTATGCTAGAATTATCTTGGTTTTCATGTTAATTTTAGAGTTTTTCTGTGCAGAATGTGATTGAATTTTGAACATTTTTGGTCAACTTTTGGCAATGTTTTACAATTTTTTTGATATTGGAGATTTTTACATATTTTATTCAAAATTCAGTCATAAATTTCATTCAACTGTCGAGTAATTTTTGCAATGTTGGCTCAATTCTGCTGATTCATCATCATTTCACGGCAACTTTTAATAAGTGAAGAGTCAGTTTCATAAATTTTGTGATTTTTGTTTACATTTTTTTTCCAATGATGTGGACAACGTTTGTGAAATTTTACTCAATTTATTAAGATTTCATCAAAATTTGACCATTTTTAGATGTTTTTCGACATTTTTCATTTCGCCAATTTTAAAAATGATTTGAGTAGTGTTGCAAAGTTCCGCGCAATTTCAATGAAATTACTTGCCAAGTATTTAGCATTGAACAGGTGGGTAATTCTCAGAAAAAGGGTCGATTTTGATATGCATAATTTTGAAAAACGAAAATCATTTTTTTGGAAAATTTCAAGTGGGAATCATTTGTATATGTGTCCCAGATCCCTTTTCTAGTGTTGGCCTCAATTCAATCCCCCCCACTGTGGATCCCGGCCCCCCTAAAACGGCGATAATTAGAATTCGACCCTCATCGATGTGTAATATGTCGATTGACATGTTTTCAAGGTCGTAGAATTCGAATCTGGAGTTATTTTTTTTGTAGAGGTGGAGGGTGAGGCGTGGGGAGGGGGAAAATGTCAAATTCTGCTTATATTATCGTGTAATATGTCGATTTATGTTTTTCAGGCCGCAGAGTTCGAATCTGGACTTATTTTTTTGGTAGGGGTAGAGGTGAAGTGTGGGGAGGGAGAAAATGTAAAATTTTGCTTGTATTATCGTGTAATATGCCGACTAGCGCGATAAAAGTACAGCTGTCTGAAATTTGGCCAAGTCGAAGGACAAATGGGCGCTGGACAAGCCGAAGGACAATCTCAACGTTTTTTCGTTTCTAGCGTTACCTACTGGACATAATTCGATTTTTAACACGTAATGAATGTGTACTTATCATGTAGAATAACTTCCCTTTCTCAATTATCGTTTTTGGCGGGTTCATCAGGGTAAATAAAAAGGCAAGCCGAAGGACACCGATTTTGCGAAGTATCATATTTTCAGAGACAAGTACGATCAGAACGAGCTATTGCGTAGGTTTTGAAAAAAACATTGCGGGGTAACATTTTTATGAGGACAGTGAACCAGTGCAGCCACTCGCCGGAAAAAAATGTTGGATTGGGAAGCTACCAAAAATAATTGAAAATTGCTCGAAAATTTGCGCAAAAAGTGTGTGACAGTTTTCAAATGTGAATTGTGAGCTTCCTATAGACTTATTGCAATTGCAATTTGCACAATAAGAGACCTTCATGTTCTATGATAATGAGAATGTGTCAATTTTTCCAAAAAAAAATGAAGTTCATGACACTTTATAACATTCATTTTCAAAAACATGATGTGTGACAGCCAAGTCGAAGGACATTTGGGGTATAAAATCAAATGTACACCAATGAAAGGAGGGTCTAAAAACCTCAATACCATGTGTGAAATGTGTGCGGGGTCATTCTTGAATGGACCAAAAAAAAAAAAAAAAAATTCATGCTAAAACCGTTGAGAAATTTGCCATGTACACGAATTTTACCTTTTTCTGAGAATTACCCAGGTATAATACCGACTTTCTACCTGTAAAAACTTACATCATGGAGGATAATTTTTGTGTACTGCAGCCATTTTATTTCAATTTAATTCTGCGTATTTGACATCTTATCCACAGGACACTTGAGGGAGGACTGGAATCTAAAGAATCAAATCAAAAAATTGACTGATTTGAATCCGGAGTCGCTTCGTTGATTCAATTATTAATTAATCGATGAGTCACTTGAATTTTACGATATGTTTACATGCTGAAATCGAAGAAAACACGTTTATGTTTCCCTAAACGTCGTCCATCTATTAAAGGTATCTGTGAATGAAAAAGTTGACGGCTTAAATCTATTCATTTTAGTACTTCCGGGTACCACATGTGCCTACCATGGATTAGCCATCAGTAGTGAAAGTTACTTACTATATAACTTGTACCGGGATGCGTGTTTTTGAAAAGTGGCCGATGAGAAAGAAAAGCTTCATTGTACCTAATGTTTTCAAATTCTCACGCGTGGTTTTCAACTTCTGGTTATTATGAAAAATTATTGAGCTTCAACAGTGAAAGTTCGATTTTAAGTCATTCAAAGTTGAAGTTATTGATTTTGAATTTCAGTCTCGTCAGCATTTAACAAACAAGTACCTGCTCCTTGATTCCTCGATGATGAGCGTTATCCTTGGGATAAAACTACTTCAGTACCTAATATGGTTTTCGCATTTTTCTACGAAAATACGAGGGACATTGTAAAAGTACCTAAGTTTCCCACTCCTGGCATTCGTGTAAAAATGATCAACGAAAACAAAATGCTGAAAAAATCGTTCGATTCTCTGAACTTTCTGGATTAGTTTGATACTCGTATAATCACCTATAAGATTTAAGCCCTTTTCACATTTGAAAATCAGCTTCGCGATGATCGTCCTCGATAAATTTACATCCAACTGTCATTTTTTTCACCATCATTCTCATCACCTTTGGGTAATTCTCAAAAAAAGTTTAAAAATCATGTAACCGGTGGTTTACTTGAATACTATTGACAATTGAAAATTTTTTTCAGTGGTATTGTGTAGATACCAACTCGGGCATCACGTGCATATAGTTTAACGCCCCCCCCTCCACTATGGGTCAAGTCCCCCCAAACCCTGAAAACTCCATCGTCGTGGCCTGTAACCACTTAAATTTTTCAACTTCATCTTCAAAAATGAATTACACTATCACTTTTTCTAAAAAAAAAAAAAAATGGTACATATTCTTATAATATGGTATGAGAGTAAATGACAGAACTGATATAAATTTTTGGAATGATACTTATACCCTGAAACCCAGGTCATAAAGTGATGTAACCAGTTTTTGGTCCATCGCCGTGGCCAATTTTTGTTAATTTTTTTCTGGCCCCCATATTAGACTTTTTTAAAGGTGAAATGGGTACACTGTATCGTTTTAGTGATAGTAGTGCTGCGCCCATTTCAAATCCATCAAGCAAATGCAGTTAACCAGTCTGCAAATTGTAATCTGTGAAAATTGTACTGATTTCCTTTTTTCGGATCCATCGCCGTGGCTTATCATTCTCACGTTTAAAAGAGACATTTTTTTTTCTTGGAAAAAAAAATATATTCAAATAGTAAGTACTTGATGACCACAACTATGAAAATTGAAAAATTATTGATTCTATTACTGGTAAAACAAATTTTAGTTCTTTTTTTTCTGACGTCGTGGATAGTACAGTTTGGTATTTCGTCGTGGCTATCATGATTTTTTTGTCCACGGCGAAGGAAAGTACCTACCTTATCATGTTTGAATACTCCCATTAAAATGAACCTGGTACCTACTTGATGAACTTTTTGTGAGCTAAAGCTACTAATAACTGCTCCAGTTATACCTATACTTACCCAAAAGTAGTGAACAGCCTTTTTTTTTCAACATGTGGCACCAATTTTTTTAAAACCCCTCCCCCCGCCTCTATTGAAGATGACTTGGGCCTGAAGTCATTTTTGGGGTCCTGGGTATGCCTAGAATCAAGTCTCTTTTGAAAAAAATTCAAAAAAATGTTTTCATTTTCGAAAAATTTTAGTACTGAAATTTAAACTTTTTTTGAGAATAATTACCCCTTTGCATTTTTCACCGGAAAGTTGAGAAATCAGCTTCAAGTTGACATTTACGAAGCGAACTTAACAACTAATGTAACGATTCAACCAATACGGTGAAAGCAAATGCAAAAACCATCTTGCAATCAGCGAATCAGAGCCGGCGACGTGAACTATTCTTGTGTGAATCTCTGCATCTCGTGACAAACGTTGGTTCAATTCAGATTCTCAAAAAGTATGGTGAACAGTGTTGATAAACATTGGGCATGTGAACTGGAAATGTATTACCTCTGCACTTATGCTATTTTATTTTCATCATTATTGCTCTGCTTGAATTACATTATGATGATTGGTGATGGTTTTTTTCGTTTTTGATATCTTGATTCATTTGTGAGAGACTCAAGATGATCAGTGGCGATGGTGTGGCCAGGATTTTCTCAAGGTGGGGTAACACCAGATTTTTAGGCATGAAAAATTGAAATCAGAGGTCATTTTTTGAAAACCTATCGTGATGATCTCCATTTTGAGTAATTGATTTCCGATTTTGAGTAGTTTTTCAACATGCTTAATCCAATTACTCGTCATGATTATTTTGTTGAAAAAACAAAAGAAATAAATCAAGACACAATACCTTACCTCCATTGATGGTTGACTTCAATTGATGCGGAAGAGTCAGTCCGGAAAACCAGGTTGATGTCCGTATTCGACTTTCGAATGGGAATCAAAACGATACTATTACAAATTTCAAATGACTCATTTTATTCATTATCAATGAGTTTCATTGGGTACCTCGTAACTTTTAGCGAACATTCCCAAGGTTTTTTTAAATGAATATTTCTGAGTTTGATTGACGTCAGTTCAATTTTACCACGTTTTTGTGAAACTTTTCAAGTTTTTGTAACATTTTCACAATTTTTTGTCATTTATCTTCGTCCCTTGGAGTGATTGCTTTCCTTTTTACCTAAGCAGTTTTTTCAACATGCTTAATCGATTACTTATCTTGATTTTTTCGTTGAACAAAAAATAAATTAATTAAGACACAATACCCTACCCATCCATAAGCAACGATTGATATTTGACTCGAGACTTTCTAATTTTAGAGTTTTTCTTGGCAAAATGTGATTGAATTTTGAACAAAGGTCAACTATTCGCAATGTTTTACAATTTGTTTGATACTTGGGCATTTTTACAATACGTACGTAGGTATTTTATGAATTTCCGTTTTTTTCTTCGTCAGCATTTAACTAACAAGTCCCTGCTCCTTGATTCATCGATGATGAGCGTTATCCTCGGGAAGAAGATAAAGCTACTTCAGAAATAGGGTTTTCGCATTTTTCTAAGAAAGTACGAGGGACGTTGTAAAAGTAAGTTTCCCACTCCTGGCATTCGTGTAAAAATGAACGAAAACAAAATGCTGAAAAAATCGTTCGATTATCTGAACATTCTGGATTATTTTGATATAATAACTTTTAAGATTTAAGCCCTTTTCACATTTGAAAATCAGCTTCGCGATGATCGTCCTCGATAAATTTCCGTTCAACTTCTTAAACATAGATTGTGAACTCGTTTTTTTCATCATCGTTCTCGTCACCTTGGTATTTCTCGCCGGAAAATTGAGAAATCAGCTTCAAGTTAATATTTACAAAGCGAACTTAGCAACCAATGCAACCATCAACCAATGAGACGTGAAGAAGACATCTCTTCAAGATTTTAAAGTTTTGATATCATGTAGACATCTCAGATCAGTAATTTTTTTGAAAAAAAAAAAAAAAAATGGAAATGTTTTACCTATCTGGTGCAAATTGCAAAAGATTTTAGATTTACGGAATCACAAACGTTTTCATCTAGAGCATCAAAAAAATGCTGTTACGAATTTCAAATGACTCATTCTTCATTCTTAATGAGCTTTATTAGGTACCTTACAGCAAATATTTCTAAGTTTTTTGAAAGGTATAATATTTACTTATGAATTTCATTGCTGTAGAAGAGCTATAATGTTATCTACCATGTTTTCATTAGTCAATTATATCCACTTTGAGTGATTGCTTCCCTTTTTGAGAAGTTTGTGTTCATATTTTAATCGAACTCGAGTTCATTCTTTTGCATTTTGAAAAATTTGCGATTAGCTATAAGGTAGGTACCTACTTTTTATTCAGTTTCGTATGAATGTCGTTGACGAATTGATGTCTCTTGGGAAAATATCCAGACATATCGACATTAATTATGAATTTCTCTAAAATATCCATATTACCAGCACTCATAAAATCATTATGATTTGCGACTCCATCTGTTATTCTGTGGAATTTACTCGAGAAATAAAAAGCACCGTGATAGTGTATCGAAAAACAAGCGTGTGAAGGTGTAAATTTAGAAACAAACAATATGAGTAGAAAGATAAAATCATCTTGCAATCATGCTGGTATAAGTGAGGAAAGTGGATCTAACGCAGATCTTCATCCGTAATGTTTTCAAATTCTCACGCAGTGGTTTCCAAATTCTGGTTATTATGAAAAGTTGAACTTCAATTGCGAAAGTTCGATTTTGGATCATTCGAAGATGAAATTATTGATTTTGAATTTTCTATTTGTATTTCTTCTCATCATCATCAGCATCCAGAAAAGCCCTCGCTTCTGGATGATGAGCGTTACTCGAGGGAAGAGGATAAAACTTCTTTTGCCTTTTTCCACAGAAAGATGGATTATAGGAGATGTTAAAGTGGTAAAGCTACTTTCAATGTTGATTGGTTGATAGTTGAAAGAAAAATGGAAGCAGCTATATAGCTAAGTTTAAGTAAAGCATGAACCCTCTTGCAATTGGAGTTTCAATTGAATAAATAAGAAATTCCTGAGTCCTTTGTTCTTTGTCTTGGGGATACTTGTGGGAGGAGGAGGGGGCTCTGAAGAATCAGATCAAAAAAATTAACTGATTCGAATCCGGAGTCGCTTCGTTGAATCAATAATTAATAATCGACAAGTCACTTGAATTTTACCATAATATAGATATTAAACATGCTGAAATCGAAGAAGGCTCGTTGATGGTCTTCCTAAACGTCGTCCACCTAAGTATTAAAGTTATCTTTGAATAGAAAGGTTGACGGCTTAAATCTTTAAATTTTGGTACTACCAGGATGGATGTTTTTGTATCATGCGTCAGAAAGAAAATCGTCATCGTAATGTTTTCAAATTCTCATGCGGTGGTTTCCAACTTCTGGTTATTATGAAAAATTGAGCTTAAACAACTGAAAGTTCGATTTGGAGTCATTCAAAGTTGAAGTTATTGATTTTGAATTTCCGTTTTTTTTTTTTCTCATCAGCATTTAACAAACAAGTCCCAGTTCCTTGATTCTTCGATGATGAGCGTTATACCTGGGAAGAGAATAAAACTTCTTCAGAAATAGTACATATTTTCGTATTTTTATACGAAAATTGTGTACGAGGGAGGGTCGTTGTAAAAGTAAAAGTTTCCCACTTCTGGAATTTGCCTAAAAATGAACGAAAACAAAATGTTGAAAAAATCGTTCGGTTCTCTGAGCTTTCTGGATTATTTTGATATAATCACCTTTAAGATTTACGCCCTTTTCAATTTTGAAAATCAGCTTCGCGATGATCGTCCTCGATAAATTTCAGTCCAACTTCTTGAACATTGATTGAACTTGTGTTTTTTTTTTTTTTTTACCATCATTCTCATCACCTTGGTATTTTTCGCCGGAAAATTGAGAAATCACCTTCAAGGTAATATATTTAAAAGAGAACATCGCAAACAGTGCAACCATTCTACCAATATAGTGAAAGCAAAATGCAAAAACTATCTTGCACTCAGCTGACGGCTTAAATGGACTTTGAAATAGTGTCTTCGTCAAGCTTTTGTTGTTGAATTTTTGTTAAAAATAAAGTCAGTTGTCGAATGTTTACGAATCTTTCAAATTTATTTTTGTGAGTAGATTCAATTATGTAACAATTATGAGCGGGACGCCCTTTTATTATATAAGGACCACTTCTTTTGGCATAAAGTTTGCCAGTAGTGCCTCGCTCAAAGCTTGAATGCCTATGTTTGGTTAGTAAAACCATATCGCCATTGTCCAAGGGAGTAGGATCCCCATGAAGTTTGTTGAATAAATATTCAATTATTCATCTTTAATTCTTTGAAGATTACACTTTTCACGAATGAAATTTTCAATTGCTTGGCGTTCGGTCATTTCATCAATTTTTTGATTTTGCATTGCTGAGGTGTATACTGCTTTTTTGGCTAGACCATCAGCGATTATATTATTGTATAATCAAAACGACGTGCGAATACGTGTAAAATTTCGCAACTTTCGAATTTTGACATTACTTAAATTTAAAATATTTTCAAATTTTTTTTTTATGTATGACTTGTTTATTTCGAGCATTTTTCCATCCTTTTTTTCTCCAAATTGCAACTGTTAGGTTAATTGCTTTAACAGCATAATTTTAATCCGTATAAAGTTTTAACTTTTTGATACCATTAAAAAGCATGATTTGGAGCCCAATGCCTATCGCGATTAACTCAGCAAGATTATTGGAATTTTTAAATGATGGATGCGAAATTCTTTCAGAAACGTTGAAGTTTCCTTCAGGTTTGATACAACTGCCAATGCCAGCAATATAATCACCTTTAAGATTACCTTTAAGATTTACGCCCTTTTCAATTTTGCAAATCAGCTTCGCGATGATCGTCCTTGATAAATTTCCATCCAACTTCTTGAATATTGATTGAGCTAATTTTTTTCTCCATCATTCTCGTCACCTTGGCATTTTTCACTGGAAAGTTGATAAATCAGCTTCGAGTTGATATTTAAAAGCGAACTTAGCAACCAATGCAACAATGCAACCATCAACCTACATGGTGAAAGCAAATGCAAAAACTATCGTGCAATCAGCTGACGGCTGCTTAAATTGGATGTTGAGGTTAACGCTTTGGATGCATTTCGAGGGGTTGACAATTTTGCTAGTTAGGCAAACAGTCAAGGAACAAGCAGGAAATGTTTTGGAGCGTCTGATAATCCTGGTTTTTAAGAGTATTTTTTTCCTGATGAGTAAGGTAGAAATACGTAACTTTTATCTTCAAAGAAAATTAATAACGATGAGACGTGAAGAAGACATCTTTTTGAGATTTTTATGTTGCGATATTTTTAGACTTCTCAGAATAGCGATTTTTTTGAAAAGAAAAACGAAAAGTGTGCCATAAATCATGCTAAAAAGAGCAAAAAATTTCAGATCATCATGTACCTAGAAGAATTATCGTTTAAAAAAGCTTTCATCCAGAGCATCAAAATACATAATGCTGTTACAAATTTCAAATGACTCATTTTATTCATTCCTAATGAGTTTTATGAAGTAGGCACCTTTTAAGCGAAGATTTCAAAGTTTTTTTCAATGGATATTTTATGAATTTTATTGCTGTAGCTGTAACCGTGTAACGTTACCATGTTTTTGTAGTTTTTTCAACATGCTTAATCAATTATTCATCATGATTTTTTGTTGAAAAAAAAAAAGAAATAAATCAAGACACAATACCTTACCTCGATTAAAAAAGTCGACTTCATTTGAAAAGGGCCATTTTAAACGAGATAGGCCTATCAGTAGCCTTAAAAATCTTAAGGGAATTTCACGTCTAAATTACGAAGTCTATAGGGGTATTAAATTTTTTTTCAGAAACAGAAACTCGTTTATACATATACTCGAGAAAGGCTGAAAAAAATGTTCGTTGTAATTTTTGACATATCATCATGTGGTCGGTTTCAAGTTTCGTGCATCATGAAAAAGTAAGCTTTCATTGTTGAAAGTTTCATTTTGAGTAATTCGAAGTTTGGGCACCTATTAATTTTGAACTTCCTGTTTTTTTTTTCTCAAGTTTACACCTCTCGAAGAAGCTCTCTCAAAACTCACTCATTTAGAGAGAAGGTCTCTAGGAGTTTATAAGTCTCTCGAATTTGCTCAAAAATGTTTTCACGAGTCATCTTTACGATGGTCTGGTCTATAGTACCCATAATCGTTTCCCTTTCAATCATTCATGGAGTGGGAGTCGTAGGCAAAGCCTAATTAATTTTTGAGCATTTAGATTGAAATGTTTTGCAAAATAGCTCAACTTTGAAAGCTCAAATCACTGCTTAAGACTGCACGAAATTGACGAGCAAATTCATTAGCGAGAGTTCAAAGATATATTGAATCAGAAATTGAAATTTGAAAATCTCAATCTGAACTTTCGAAGTGGATGTTGCACTTTTCGTAAACACCAAAATTGAAAGCGGTCGTTTGAAAAATTGAAAAAATCACATGGAGGGCATTTTTTGTTCGTTTCATTTGAATCAAAAACATTTCCAAAATGAGATCTGAATATCTTTCGTGGGCACCGCAGCCTCGAATTTTGATTAAAATTCGAAAAAAATCTAACTCGAAGATGCTGGGTTTGGATGTTTGTTTGTTTTTTTATGATCCCGACCTTCTGACAGCTCCTCTCTCTCTTCTCCAGGGTCCCTAACTATAAAATTCTGTGAAAAAGGGGATTGAATTTCGCCCCTTCAATTTTGAATATAGGCCACACCTTCACATGACCTTTTTTCTTATTCGTACCTGGTTGTATCCAAATCTGAAGTTTTCATCATCACTCCCTGGATAATCTGTATAAGTAAAGCATGAACCCTTTTGCAATCAAGTTTTTGAAGGATCAAGTAAGAAATGTGACAATTTATTGTACGCGGTTAAGGTAGAAAGAGGTATGTAACTTTTTTCTTCAAAAAACGTTGATTAATGATAAGTTGTGAAGACATATTTTTGAGATTTTTATGTATGTATATTGCGATAATTTTATACTTACCTGGAACGCGAACGTGGATTTTTTTTTTGGAAATAAAAATGAAAAGTTCCATAAATAGTACGCAACAGTCAGAACATGGGGAGTAGAATTATCGTTTATCAAAAAATCATTCATCTAGGGCATCAAAACGATGCTGTTTTAAATTTTCAAATGACTAATTTTATTTTCAGCGAACGTTTTCAAGTTTTTTTTTTGTTTTTTTTTTTTAATGGAATGTATCTGAATTTTATTGCTGTAGGTGTTATTTTACCACGTTTTTATGGAACTTTTCGAATTTTAGTAACATTTTTGAAATTTTTTGTAAATCATTTCCCTTTTGAGTGATTGCTTTCCTTTTTGAGCAGTTTTTTCAACGTGCTTAATCGATTACTCATCTTGTTTTTTTTTTGTTCAAAAAAAATTAAATAAAAAATAAATTAAGACACAATACCCTACCAATAAGCAACGATTGATAGTTGACTTGATGCACTGAATACGTTATCTTGATCTTCGTGCTAATTTTAAAGTTTTTATTGGCTAAATGTGATTCGAATTTTGAACATGTTTGGTCAACTTTTTGCACTGTTTTACAGTTCGTTTGATGTGTACTTGGGCTTTTTACAATATTTTATTCAAAATTCAGTCATTTTGAATTATTTACCTACCTACATGAAATTTCATTCAATTGTCCAGTAATTTTTGCAATGTTTGCTCAATTTTGCTGATTCATCATCATTTTTCGGTAACTTTAGCTGAGGAGTAAGTTTTACAAATTTTGTGATTTTTGTCTACCATTTTTTTCCTAATGATGTGGACGACTTTTGCATCAAGATTTTACTCAATTTATTAAGATCTCATCAAAATTTGGCCATTTTTAGATGTATTTAGGCATTGTATTTTGCCAAATTTTAACAATGTTTTGAGTAGTGCTGCAAAGTTCTGCGCTATTTCAGTGAAATTACGTGCCAAGTATTTAGCATTGAGCAGGTATATCCCAACTTTCTACCGGTGAAAACTTACATTATGGAGCATAGTCATATACATATGTGGTTTCTAGAAGGTTTAATTTCCTATACTTCGATTCCTATTTACCCTTGTCTCATCCTATTTCATCTACCTATCTTTCTTCCTAGTTGAACTTTTCCACTCAAGTTTGAAACTGTCATTCCTTGTCCCAAAAATAATTCTATTTTCTACTCCCTAGATACCACAAAAGCTACATAATAATGTTGTTATGTTTTTACAAAATTCTTCAAATTTTTGTAACATTTTCAAAATTTTTAGTCAATTATCTTCATTTTGAGTGATATGTTTTTCTCTTTGAGCAGTTTTATCAACAATATGCCTTATCCAATTACTCATGTTGATTGTTTTGTTAGAAAAAAAAAGGGAAAAAAACAAGACACAATACCTTACCTCGAATAATAGTTGACTTCGATTGATGAGAACTCGACTGGGTGACCATCTGACCAAGTTGGAGGCCTGTGGTGAGCAATTTTTTCAACATGTTTAATCAATTACCTACTCATCTTGATTTTTTTAGGTTGAAAAACATAAAAAAATAAAAAATGAGTAAATTAAGACACAAAATACCCTACCTGTGAGCAACGATTGACTTGAGACGTTTATATTCGAACTATCTTGGTTTCCATGCTAATTTTAGAGTTTTTCTGTGCAGAATGTTATTGAATTTTGAACATATTTGGTCAAAATTTCGCAATGTTTTACAATTTGTTTGATACTTGGGCATTTTTACATCATTTTATTCAAAATTCAGAATTTCATTCAACTGTTGAGTAATTTTTGTAATGTTTGCTCCATTCTGCTGATTCATCTTCATTTTATGATAGGTAACTTTTAATAACTAAGGAGTCAGTTTCACAAATTTTGTGATTTTTGTCAATTTTTTGCAAGATTTTACTCAAACTTGGACATTTTTAGATGTTTTTAGGGATTTGATTTTGCCAAATTTCAACAAAGTTTTGAGTATTGTTGCAAAGTTCTGCGCAATTTCAATGAAATTATGTGTCGAGTATTTATCATTGAACAGGTATATCCCAACTTTCTTCCGGTGAAAACTTACATTACACAGTATTAGATAATCTTGAGATACTGTGTCCATATTCTTTAAATTTAATGCTGCGTATTTAAAATCTTGTCCACTGGGCACTTGTGAGAGGAGGGGGCACTAAAGAATAAAATCAAAAAAATTGACTGATTTGAATCCGGAGTCGCTTCTTTGATTCAACAATTACGATTTTACCATGAAATCGTTGAAGGCTCGTTGATGTTTCCCTAAACGTCATCCGTCTATTAATATTATCTGTGGATAAAAAAGTTGACGGCTTAAATCTATTCATTTTGGTACTGCTGGGTACCACATGTGCCTATACTACCTACCATGGATTAGCCATCAGTAGTGAAAGTTACTTACTATTACCTATACCAGGATAGGTGTTCTTGAACCAAGTGTACTGTTGTGGTACGCTGCAGCTGAGGAAAATGGACGTAGATAGCTGTCACGTTACCATGTTTTTGTAAAACTTTTCAAATTTTTGTAACATTTTCAAAATGGTTAGTCAATTATCCCCATTTTGAGTGATTTGTTTTCCTTTTTGAGCAGTTTTTTCAGCGTATTTAATCCAATTACTCATCATGATTTTCTTGTTGAAAAAAATAAAAAAGACATGAATCGAGACACAATACCTTACCTCGATTTGTAGTTGACTTCAATTGATAAGAATAAGGCTACTCATTTTTTTCTCATCTTCGGGACCGAGTTGGAGACCTGTAGTAGGAGTTCGGAAGGGTCAGTTTTGAAAACCAGGTTGCAGTCCAGACTCGACTTCCGAATTGGATGAAAATGATACTGTTACAAATTTTAAATGACTCATTTTATTCATTCTTAATGAGTTTCATTGGTTACATAGACCTACCTAGGTATCGTACCTTTTAGTGAACATTTTCAAGTTTTATTAAATGGATATTTCTGAATTTGATTGATGTCGGTTTACCTAATTTTACCACGTTTTTGTGAAACTTCAAGTTTTTGTAACATTTTCAAATTTTTTTGTCAATCATCTTCCTTTTGAGTGATTGCTTTCCTTTTTAAGCAGGTTTTTCAACATGCTTACTTAATCGTATACTCATCTTGATTTTTTTGTTGGAAAAAAACTAAACCAAAAAAATAAATAAATAAATAAAGACACAATACCCTACCTATGAGCAATATGATTGATAGTTGATTTTGTCGTTTTGTTTTCATGATACCTAGGTTTAGAGTTTTTCCTGGCAAAATGTGATTGATTTTTAATAAGCATGTTTGGTTAACATTTAGCAATGTTTTACAATTCCTTTCAATATTTTGTTCAAAATTTAGTCATTTTAAATTATTTACCTACCGACATGAAATTTCATTCAACTGTTGTGTAATTTTTGCAATGTTTGCTCAATTCTACTGAGTCATCATCATTTTATGGTAACTTTTACTCGTAATAACTGAGGAGCCAGTTTCACAAATTTTGTGATCTTCGTCGAATTGTTTTTTCTATCGATGTGGACGATTTTTGCAAGATTTTACTCAATTTATTAAGATTTTATCAAAAGTTGGCAATTTCTAAATGTTACTAGAGATTTCATTTTGCCAAATTTTAACAATGTTTAAAAAAATTAACTGATTCGAATCCGGCGTTCCTTCGTTGAATCATCAATAATTTATCTATTATTAATGGGCGAGTCACTTGAATTTTTACCATATATTTACATGCTGAAAATATTGGCCATCAGTAGTGGGAGTTATTTAAACAGTTACGTTTTCGAACCATGGATGGGTGTACCCGAAGCAGGTACCTATCGCATCCTGGCAAGTAAAGAAAATGGATCTAACGCGATGATCGTCCTTGATAAATTTCCGTCCAACTTCTTGAACATTGATTGAACTGGTTTTTTTCACCATCATTCTCGTCACCTTGGTATTTTTCACCGGAAGATTGAGAACTCAGCTTCAAAGAAGACATCTCTTCAAGATTTGAAAGTTTCGATATTATTCAGACTTCTGAGAACAGTGATTTTTTTGAAAAAAAAAAAGAAAAAAAAAAGGAAATGCCTTACCTACATGGTGCAAAGTGCAAAAGATTTCAGTGGGCTTCATGGACGTGGGTGTAACGTTCACAAAAGTTTTCATTTAGAGCATCAAAATAATGATGATACAAATTTCAAATGACTCATTCTTCATTCTTAATGAGCTTTATTTATAGGTACCTTACAGCAAAGATTTTCAAAATTATTGAAAGGGATATTTATGAATTTTATTGCTGTAGAGAGCTATAATGTTACCATGTTTTTATTAGCCAATTATCTCCACTTTGAGTGATTGCTTTCCTTTTTGAGAAGTTTTTGAACTCGAGCTGATTCTTTTGCATTTTGAAAAATGTGCAATTAGCTGCTGGGATACATTTTGTATGAGGACAAATTATGGATTTCTTTAGTACATATCTATCCATATAATACCAACACAAACACTCACAAAATCATTATGATTTGCGACTCCATATTTTATTCTGAGGAATTCAATCAGGAAATAAAAAGCACCGTGTAGTGTATCAAAAAACATAATTTGGAATTTACAGCGTGTGAAGGTGTAAATTTAGAAACAAACAATGAGTAGAAAGAAAAAATCTTCTTGCAATCAGTGATCAACTGATGGTTTATTTCAAATGATACATTGTTTGTTCTGCGTGCTTTTTCATCAAGGGCTGATGGGAACTTTTTTAACTTGAACATTTTAGCCAATATTGTCATTTTGATTTTAAAAAAAAGTGCAACATGGTATTGAATTGATGGGTTTTGAGAACACTGAATTCAATTTGGGGCCAAAAGGTCTTCAAAAATGAATTCTGCGCCTTAGAAATCCCATATTTTGATATTCATTTTGCATTTTTGAACATTTTCAGAAGTGGACTAAAGAATCAGAAACATAAATTTTTTGACTTCACAGAACAGCGATTTTTTTGAAAAGAAAAAATTTAAAGTGCCATACCTAAATGGTTTCATCCAGAGCATCAAAATATTTCTGTCAAAAATTTCAAATGACTCATCTTATTCATTCTTGAAGAGTTTTTTTTTTAGGGCAGGCACCTTTAAGCGAAGATTTCCAAGTTTTTTTGAATGGATATTCATGGAGTTTATTGCTGTAGCTAAAGTTACATATTAAGTTGCTATAGTTACATATTAAGTTGCTATGTTTTTACAAAATTCTTCAAATTTTTGTTACATTTTCAAAATTTTTAGTCAATTATCTTCATTTTGAGTGATTTGTTTTTCTCTTTGAGCAGCGTTTTATCAACATCTGCTTATTCCAATTACTCATGTTGACTGTTTTGTTGGAAGAAATAAAAATAAATCAAGACACAGTACCTTACCTCGTTCAATAGTTGACTTCAATTGATATGTAATACTAACTTCGCACTGCCAGACCGCGTTGGATGCCTGTGGTGAGCAGTTTTTTCAACATGCTTAATCAATTACCTACTCATCTTAATTTTTTTGCAAGATTTAATCAAATTTGGACATTTTTTGATGTTTTTAGGCATTTTATTTTGCCAAATTTTAACAATGTTTTGAGTAGTGTTGCAAAGTTTCTGCGCAATCTCGATGAAATTACGTGCCGAGTATTTAGCATTGAACAGGTATATCCCAACTGTCTTTTGGTGAAAACTTACATTACAGATATAATATTGTCTGTCATTTGAATCCGGAGTCGCTTCGTTGAGACATCTTTTTAGTAAAAGTAGTAGGAACATCTACATACATACCTATAGAATTTGAGCACACTGAATTCAATTTGGGGCCAAAACGTTTTCAAAAATGAATTCTGCGCCCTAGAAATCCCAGATTTTGATATTCATATTGCATTTTTGAACATTTTCAGAAGTGGAAATGAAGAATCAGAAATATAATTTTTTTTTAAATTGATCTTAAAATAGTCCAAGGTGAGAGATTATGTTGATTGTGCCATGGAAAGTTGTTTAGTTGAATTTTCTACTTTACAAGAAATTTATACGACTTTATTTTAATAATAGTATGTAGTAGGTATATTCTACTTTATTTACCTATAAAAATTGTAAAAAAAGATCAAGAAATGAGAAATCAGCTTCAAGTTGGAATTTAAAAGGGAACTTAGCAACGGATGAAACCATTAACGAGTACCTATGGTGAAGGCGAATGCAAAAACTATCTTGCAATCAGTGAATAATATGTACGTTTGTTTGGAGTTTTTGTAGGACTGGTTTTGGCTCATAGTTTCCTTATCTTTTCTATCGTAGTCTGAATGGGATGAAAATGATACCTATCTACTGTTACAAATTTCAAATGACTCATTTTATTCGTTCTTAATGAATTTCTCATTGGGTACCTGAGGTACTACCTAGCTACCTACCTAAGTATCATACCTTTTAGCGAACATTTTCAAGTTTAATTAAATGGATATTTCTGAATTTGATTGATGTCAGTTTAATTTTATCAAAAGTTGGCAATTTCTAAATGTTACTAGACATTTCATTTTGCCAAATTTTAACAATGTTTAAAAAAATTAACTGATTAGAAGCCGTTGCTCATTCGTTGAATCATCGATAATGTATTAATAAGCGGCTATTCACTTGAATTTTCACCATATATTTACATGCTGCAAATATTGGCCATCAGTAGTGGGAGTTAGTTATTATCCGTGGATGGGTGTTCTTCGAGCAGGTACTTATCGCATGCTGTCAGGTGAGGAAAATGGATCTAACGAACTTTGCCAATCACAATGGATGGCTTCGCCATTGCTAGCCTCAGTCTTATTTTTTTAAAATTGATTCGTATTGTACATATTAAAGTGGCTGAGATAGAAAATCTTCATCGTAACTATTGTTTTCAAATTCTCGTGCAGTGGTTTCCAACTTCTGGTTATTATGAAAAATTGAGCATCAACAGCGAAAGTTTGATTTTGAGTCATTTGAAGTTGAAAATTATTGATTTTGAATTTCCTATTTTTTCTCTTCAGCGTTCAACAAACAAGTCCCTGCTCCTTGGTTATTTCTGGGAAGAGGATAAAGCTTCTCCAAAAATAGGGGTTTCCCATTTTTCTACAAAAATATGTGTCTTACAAAATGCTAAAGTGATGAAACAGCTTTCAATGTTGATAGCTTTTTAAATAGATTGTAAGCAGCAATAAATCTATTTGTATAGGTAAAGCATGAACCCTCTTGCAATCGCGGTTGAAGGAACTAATTAGAAAATATTTTGTGTTTCTTAATCCATTGATACCCGAGAAGAATCTGTCGAATGAAAATTGAAGACGTCATAACAAAAAGGGGTATATATGACACATATGTCCTTTTTGAGACGAATCCATATTGTTATTCTTCAGACCTTCCTCTATCATATGAGACCACCCCCACTTCACAAAGTCGAAAAACCAGTGAGCTATCGCCATTTTAAAACTGCGAAATCGATTAAAAATTTACTTTTTCAGAGATAATGGGTTACTTATGGTCGATTTTGTGTTGTCAACCATTATTTACCTGGTTTAAATCCAAAAATTTGCTCAAAAACATTTTTAAATCAATAAAAAAAAATTGGCCAAAAAAACTTGTCTTTTTTGCTACTTTTTTTTACTTTAACATAGTGATATTTTTTTAGAGATAATGGGGTACTCATGATCGATTTTGTGTTGTCAACCGTTATTTACCAGATTTAAATCCAAAAATTTGCTCAAAAACATTTTTGAATCAAAAAAAAAAAAATTGGCCAATTTTTCGCTTCAAAAAGGACATATAATTCGAAATGTTTGAGCGCTTACCGCTAACACACAGTTTCCTCCAGACTGACGGTTCATAGCATTTCGTATAGTGAGATAGTGGGAAAATAATATAAAATCGTCATCATGTTCAAATATGCACATTTCTAAACTTCACAAGCACTCAAACTTTCAAACAGTTTTTTCTCAAAATACAACTTTCACACATATGTCCTTTTTGCTATGACGTCTTCAATTGAAACATTTCATTATGTATGGGAAGGAGTATAACTTCGTTATAAACAGGGTCTTTTCTTTTAAAAATGAGGTTTACTCAAAATTTCATTTTGGAATTTGAGGAAATGCTCCAAATGGTCATTTTTAAAATCCCGGTTTTCGAAATGAATTTTCAATGTAGATTGTAGGGATACGAAAATTTTTCGAAACGTTTCTCTAGGTAAGTAATGCCAACATAAAAATTGGAAAATTTTGAATAATATACGACCATATGCGTCAGAAATAACCTCATGTAAAGGACTAGTATTCCCAAAATAGGAATCCGTAAGTTTTAAAAAAATTTTCATCCATAGAAAGCTTGTACATCAAAGTTTGAACTTCTTATAATGTAAAAATTTTCCCAGTGCATGAAACTATCATTTTTTGGAATTTTGGATCGAAATCAGATACTATAAGCACATCATGAAAAGTTTGAACTTTCGTGTAGAAGCTTTTTGAGAAAATTTTTCAAAATTTATAAGAATCCTATTTTGGAAATGCTCGTAGGTACACCAAGTTTAGCCATAGCCTAATGTATACCGGTGTGAGCAATTTTTAGTTCCTCCTCCATCAAAATTCCAGAATTGAATTTGATTCTAGCTGGTGAATTTTCACATATTGAAAAGTTTTAAATTTTGTGTAAGAGCTTTTTGTGAACAATTTTCAAAATTTAAAGGTGCTTATTTTGAGATTTCGTGTGTATAAATGCAACGCGTTGGTGCAATGTTGATGTTGAGGTGAGATCTGTATACCCGTAGTATCATAGATCCAGAATTCCTAATTGACCCCAGCGAACTTACCAACCAATGCAATCATCAACTAATATGGTGAAAGCAAATGCAAAAATCATCTTGCAATCAGCGAATAGCCAATGACTTAAATCTATCAGTTTTTGTGTTTCCACGAATTATGTCAGTCATATACTTATTGGCCATGAATAAATTTCGAGTCATTCGAAATTGAAATTGTCGAATTTGAATTTCCTATTTCTTCTACATAAACTTAGTTCACTCCTTGATGATGAAAAAGGACAAAACTTCTCCAAAAATAGGATTTTTGCATTTTTCTACATGAATATGAGTTACTCTTACGAGATGCTTACCTAAGCGATGAAGCTACTGTGTACTTTAATTTTCAATGTTGATAGTTGGATAAAAGTTGAAAGCAGCGAAATCCAAGTATACAGGGTGTCCGGGAAGTGGTAGTACATACTTCAGATTTGGATATAACCGGACAGGTACGAGTCAAAAAAAGTAAAATTAACAAGTTGCATATCTTGAAAATTTGAAGGAGCAAAATACATTTTCGAAATTCGAGAACAAAAATCCAACTTTGACCATGGGGGGGGGGGGTTGGAATTCGAAAATGATCGATTAGCTAAAAATTTGATTAAATTGACTATTTTCGAGTTCCAAAAACTTCTTCAATTTTAGTGTAAGAAAAAAAATGATCGCGACAAAATTTGTTTATTTTTTGACGTAGTAGTATTCATTTCCGCATTCGTTTTTTTCATCAAGATTTTTTGAAATTGAAAATCATTTGTAGCCGCATTAATTTGCAAGTTGGGCAAAAAGTCATAATAGGTAATTTTGTTCTTTTTTTAATGCACTAACGACCCCCATGGTCAAAATTGGATTTTGGCTCTTGAATTTTGAAAATGTATTTTGCCCCTTCAATTTTCGAGATGGGTCACACTTTCACATAACCCCTTTTCTTAGTCGTAGTCTGTTGTATCCAAATCTGAAGTTTACATCACATCTCCCCGGACACCCTGTATTGGTAAAGCTTGAACCCTCTTGCAATCGCGGTGTCGAAGGAACAAGAAATTTTTATTACGTATTAGTTCTAAATCTGACTCTGTACTCTACTTATGAGCAACGATTGATAATTGACTTCAGACATATCAGCTGAAAGACCATAATGGGTTGATAAGTAGGGTGAATTTGCCTACGAGAGCCTCAGGGTTGATATTTGCATGGAGAGTGGGTACCATTGAGCACCTTCTGACAAGAAAGTTTCAGACCCCCCCCCCCCAGCGTTATTTAAATGGACCCAATTTTCTAAAATTATCATGAAATTCATTTTTAGGGGCATTCCCATAACGATTTTGATCCCTCTCGCTCATATTTTCCCCTCAAAAGTGTGTAAACTAATCAGTATAGTCTGAAAATCGTAAACATGAAAATTGAAAGCATTCGGAAAAATTGGAAAAAGTCACATCGAGGACTTTTTTTCATTTTATTTGAAGCAAAAACATTTCCAAAGTGAGATCTGAATATCCTTCGGTGGCACCACAGCCCCGAATTTCGACTAAAATTCGAAAAGAAACCCCTAATTCGAAGACGCTGAGTTTGAATATTTGTGTTGTTTTTACAATCCCGACCTTCTGACAGCCCCTCTCTCTCTCTCTCTTCTCCAGTGTCCCTAACCATAAGATGCTTTAGAAAAGGGGATTGTAGGCCACACCCCCACACCTTCACATAACCTTTTTTCTTATCGTACCTGGATGTATCCGAATGTGAAGTTTGCACCATCACTCCCAGGACACCCTGCATAGATAAAGCAATAAAGCATGAACCCTCTTGCAAATGTCTTTTTGAATAAGGAAATCATTGATTATAGAGCATATTTTCTTGTTCTGTTAAGGTGGAAACAGGTAACTTTTTTCTTCAAAAAACGTTGATGAACGATAAGTGTTGTGAAGAAAACATATTTTTGAGGTTTTTATAATGCGATATTTTTATACTTCTCAGAACGCGAACGTGGATTTTTTTTGGAAAGAATAATGAAAAGTTGCATAAATAGTGCGAAAAAGTCAGAACTTGGTGGAGTAGAATTATCGTTTATCAAAAAAGCATTCATCTAGGACATCAAAATGATCCTGTTTTAAATATTCAAATGACTAATTTTATTTTCAGCGAACGTTTTCAAGGTATTTTTTTAATGGATATATCTGAATTTTATTGCTGTAGGTGTAGTTTTACCACGTTTTTATGAAACTTTTCGAATTTTAGAAAACATCTTTGAAATTTTTTTGTGAATCATTTTACTTTGCTAATTCTCATAATGGGTGGCTTTGCCGGTGCTAGATTAATCTTGTTTTTAAAATTGATTTGTATTAAGTAAATTGGCTGAGAAAGGAAAGCTTCATCGTATTGTTTTCAAATTCTGATTATTGTGAAAAATTGAGCTTCAACGGTGAAAGTTTGATTTTGAGTCTTCCGAAGTTTTTAAAATTATTGATGTTGAATTGCCTATTTTTTCTCATCAGCGTCAGCGTTTAACGACTTCAGAAATAAGGTTTTCACATTTTCCCACATATATTATTATGGCGCTTACGAGATGTTCTGAAGTGATAAAACAACTTTCAATGTTGATAGTTGGAAAACAAAATTGAAAGCAACAAATCCACTCGTAAGTATAGGTAAAGCGTGAACCCTCTTGCAATCGGGGTTGAAGGAACAAGTAAGAAAATAATACCTACAGAAAATATTGGCGTTCTTGGCCCTTCGAGATCCGAGAAGAATCTGCCGAATGAAAATTGAAACATTTCATTAGGTACCTATACGGGAAGGAGTATAACTTCTTTATAAACAGATTTTTTCTTTTAAAAGTGGGGTTTACTCAAAATTTCATTTCGGAATTTGAGGAAATGCTTGAAATGGGAATTTTTTAAATCCCGGTTTCCAAAATGAATTTTCATACAAGAATTTTCCGAAAAGTTTCTCCAGGTAATACCAACATAAAAATTAAAAAAAATTGAATAATATATTACATAGGTACGTCAGAAATCACCTGATGCAATGGTATGAGACGTAAAGAAGACATCTCTTCAAGATTTTAAAGTTTCGAAATTATTTAGACTTCTCAGAACAGTGATTTTTTTGAAAAATAAAAAAAAATGGAAATGCCTTACCTACATGGTGCAAAGTGCAAAAAAATTCCGAATGCACGATGACGTTATTCTAAGAGTAACGCTCACAAAAGTTTTCATTTAGAGCATAAAAATAATGCTGATACAAATTTCAAATGTCTCATTCTTCATTCTTAATGAGCTTTATTAGGTACCTTACAGCAAAGATTTTCAAGTTTATTGAAAAGGGATATTTAAGTATGAATTTTATTGCTGTAGAGAGCTATAATGTTACCACGTCTTTATTAGTGAATTATGAATTATCTCCACTTTGAGTGATTCATGCTTCCCTTTTTGAGAAGTTTGTGTTCATTTAATCGAACTCGAGCTCATTCTTTTGCATTTTGAAAATGTGCAATTAACTAGGATATACCTACTTTTTATTCAGTTTTGAATAAATATAGAGGACGAATTATTAATTTCTCTAAAAATCCATATTACCAGCACTCACAAAATCATTATGATCTGAGACTCCATATTTTATTCTGAGGAATTCAATCTAGAAATAGAAAGCATCATTTATAGCGTATCGAAAAACGTAAGTTGGAATGTACAGCGTGTGAAGGTATAAATTTAGAAACAATAAACAATGAGTAGAAAGAAAAAATCCTCTTGCAATCAGCCCTCAACTGATGGTTCATTTCAAATTTACCTAAGTGTTTGTTTTGCGTGCTTTTTTGTCAAGGGTTGATGGACACTTTTTTACCTAGAATCTTTTAGCCAATAGGTATTGTCATTTTGATAAAAAAAAAAGTGCAACATGGGTACTGAATCAATAAGTTTTGAGGACACTGAATTCAATTTGGGGCCAAAAGGTCTTCAAAAATGAATTCTGCGTCTTAGAAATCCCATATTTTGATATTCATTTTACATTTTTGAACATTTTCAGAAGTGGACTGAAGAATCAGAAACATAAATTTTTTGACTTCACAGAGCAGCGATTTTTTTGAAAAGAAAAATTTAAAGTGCCATAAATGGTTTCATCCAGATGCTGTTTCAAACTTTCAAATGACTAATTTTATTTATTCTTAATGAGTTTTATAAGGCACCTTTAAGCGAAAATTTCCTAGTTTTTTTAAATGGATATTCGTGAATTTTATTGCTGTAGCTACATATAAATGTTGATATGTTTTTACAAAATTCTTCAAATTTTTGTAACATTTTCAAAATTTTTAGTCAATTATCTCTATTTTGAGTGATTTGTTTTTCTCATTGAGCAGTTTTATCAACATACGAGCATGCTTAATCCAATTGCTTGATGTTGACAGTTTTGTTGGAAGAAATAAAAATAAAAATAAAAATAAATCAAGACACAATACCTTACCTCGATTAATAGTTGACTTCAATTGATAAGTTCTGAATATCCTATTTCTTGAAGATCACACCTACCAACTATTCTTTAAACACGAGTATTGTTTGGTCTAAAACAATTCAACCAGCTTTATTCATTAAGAAGCTTTGATTAATGATTGATATGACTTATATCAACAACTAGTCTCAGAGAGTATACTATACGAATTATAAGAACTTTGGACTTTTATTTTACTTTGCGGAACCAAGTTGGAGGCCTGTGGTGAGCAGTTTTTTCAACAGTAGCTAACACTATGTTCACTGAAATTGGTATTAACACAGAGAGCAGTTCACACTGTGGGTTCCCTATTACATAATCAACTATAAAGCAAAGCTAGAGACTTGACACTTACCCCGGCTAGGCGCGTAATAGGATACCACTCCACGATTATTTATCATAAAAGAAGTACACCAACACAAATACGCTTGCACTGATAACTTGAATTACACAAATAAATAAATACACGTACATAACACACGAGTATTACAAGGGAAAGTACTTAAATTTAATACTTAATCAAAATAATTCCTTAACTACAATATAAAACCATGTTAACCGAGGGCCTTAGCTCCCAAGAATTATTGGCACATTAAACTTGTCAGCTCGCGACTCTTGTAGTTGTAGAACTGTGATGAGTCTAGGTAGTTAATTTGGCTACTTAGCCAAAATAATATACCCTGATCACGCCTATTGTTCCCTAATTGGTTTAGGGTTAAGATTAGCTAATATATTGGTAGTGGCTTCAAGGCATATATGTTCTTCCTACTCTTACATTTTGAGTAGTGTTGCAAAGTTTCTGCGCAATTTCAATGAAATTATGTGCCGAGTATTTAGCATTGAACAGGTATATCCCAATTTTAATCCAGTGAAAACTTACATTACAGATAGTATTGTCATTCTTCTTTGAATTTAATGCTGTGTATTTCAAATCTTGTCCACGTGGCACTTTTCGGAAGAGGGGGCTCTGAAGAATCAAATCAAAAATTGACTTGATTTGAATCCGGAGTCGCTTAGTTGTGACATCATTTTAGTAAAAGTAGCAGGAATATCTACATACATACTTTACTTATAAAAAATATTACCTATTAAAAAAAAATCAAGAAATGAGAAATCAGCTTCATGTTGGTATGCATTTAAAAGTGAACTTAGCAACCAATGCAACCATCAACCAATATGGTGAAAGCAAATGCAAAAACTATCTTGCAATCAGTGAATTATAGCTTATGTTTTTTTAAAAATTAGTCAGACTGGTATATTGTGTCATTTTTCACATAAATTTCACCAATAAAAAAAATTTCCCATTTTCTTCTACAAATTACTTACTCAATCCTTGATAATGAGCGTTATTCCTGAGAAGAGGATAAAACTTCTCCAAAAATAGGATTTTTGCATTTTTCTATAAAAACGGCTCTTACGAGATGCTAAAGTGATAAACCTACGTACCTTTGAGGTTGATAGTTGAAAAAAAAAGGTTAAAAGCAGGGAAATCTAAGTATTACAGGGGTCCGGTGAGTGGTGGTGAAAGCAAGTACAAAAACTATCTTTCAATCAGCAAATACTTAGCTGATGGCTTAAATCTATCAATTTCGGTGATGAGGCGTGCTGTGAAGACCATGGAGTGGCCATCATTAGTGAGAGTTACTTGAAGTGAAGACATCTCTTTGAAATTTTGATGTTGTGATATTATTTAGATTTCTCAGAACAGTGATTTAAAAAAAATAAAAAATGAAATTGCCTTACCCGTATGGTGCGAAGATCAAAAGATTTCATTTCTTGATGTATAGGATAGATTTGATGTTTGGAAAAGTATTCATCTAGAACATCAAAATAATTCTGTTACAAATTTCAAAAGGACTCATTCTTCATTTTCAAGTTATGGGTTTTATTAGGAATCTTACAGCAAAGATTTACAAGTTTCTTGAAATGGATATTTATGAAATTTATTGCTGTAGAGAGCTATAATGTTGCCATGTTTTTATTGGTGAATTATCTCCACTTTGAGTGATTGCTTCCTTTTTGAAAAATTTGTGTTCATTTAATCGAACTCAAGCTCATTCTTTTGCATTTTGAAAATATTGTGCAATTAGCTAGGGTACTTTGTATTCATATTCGTATGAATATCGAGGACGAATCAATATCAATTATGAATTTCTCTAAAATATCCATATTACCAGCACTCACAAAATAATTATGATCTGCGACTCCATATTTTATTCTGAGGAATTCAATCAGGAAATAAAAAGCACCGTGTAGTGTATCGAAAAACATAATTTGGAATTTACAGCGTGTGAAGGTGTAAATTTAGAAACAATAAACAATGAGTAGAAAGAAAAAATCCTCTCACAATCAGCAATCAACTGATGGTTAATTTCAAATTGTTTGATATACTCAGTATTTTTTCTCTGTGCTTTTTCGTAAAGGGTTGATGGGCTTTTTTTACCTAGAACATTTTAGCCAATATTGTCATTTTGATTTAAAAAAAAAAGTGCAACATGGGTATTGAATTGATGGGTTTTGAGCACACTGAATTCAATTTGGGGCCAAAAGGTCTTCAAAAATGAATTCTGCGCCTTAGAAATCCCATATTTTGATATTCATTTTACATTTTTGAACATTTTCAGAAGTGGACTGAAGAATCAGAAACATAAATTTTTTGACTTCACAGAACAGCAATTTTTTTGAAAAGAAAAATGTAAAGTGCCATAAATGGTTTCATCCGGAGCATCAAAATATTTCTGTCAAAAATTTCAAATGACTCATCTTATTCATTCTTGAAGAGTTTTTTTTTAGGGCAGGCACCTTTAAGCGAAGATTTCCAAGTATTTTTGAATGGATATTCTTGAAGCTACATAATAATCTTGCTATGTTTTTACAAAATTCTTCAAATTTCGTAACATTTTCAAAATTTTTAGTCAATTATCTTCATTTTGAGTGATTTGTTTTTCTCTTTGAGCAGTTTTATCAACATATGCTTAATCCAATTACTCATGTTGACGGTTTTGTTGAAAGAAATATAAATAAATCAAGACACAATACCTTACCTCGATTAATAGTTTACTTCAATTGATAATGACATCATATCAGTGGGACAAAGTTGGAGGCCTGTGGTGAGCAGTTTTTTCAACATGCTTAATCAATTACCTACTCATCTTGATTTTTTTGCAAGATTTTACTCAAAGTTGGACATTTTGTCATTTTTTGATGTTTTTAGGCATTTTATTTTGCCAGATTTTAGCAATGTTTTTGATAAATAATAGATTTAATCACTATTTTGGCTTAAGTGAAGACCAAATAGTGAGGTGAAAGCAACGCAGCTCGAAATTATTGATGAGCTTTTTTCTCACCTAAGTTACTCCTAACTCGTTGCTTGTCATTGCTACCAAAAATATTGATTTTTGACTCGTCGATGGTAATTTCAAATGACTCATTTTATTCATTCCTAATGAGTTTTACTGGGTGCCTTTTAGCGAAGATTTCCAAGTTTCTTTAAATGAATATTTCTGAATTTTATTGCTGTAGCTGTATTGTTTTTGTTACCATTTTTCTTACAAAACGTTTTCAAATTTTTGTTATATTTTCAAAACTTGTAATCAATCTTCTCCATTTTCAGTGAGCTGTTTTCCTTTTTGAGCAGTTTTTTCAACATGCTCAATCGATTACTTGTCATAATTTTTTGTTGGAAAAAAAAATTGAAAACAAAATAAATTAAGACACAATTACTTTACCACAAACAAATTTGCACCACGCCATCTGTAATTGGTGTGATCGCCATTTCAACCGCAGTTCGTTTCAAATTTAGTGGATGTCGATACCTCAGATTTGAATACAACCGAGTACGACCAAAAAAAAAAAAAAAAAATGTCATGTGAAGGTGAGGCCTACTATGTTCAAAATTGAAGGGGCAAAATAGTTTTCAGAAACTAAAAGCCAAAGTCCAATGATTCGGCAGTATGTACTTTGAAAAATAAACAAAGTTACTTATCATGGCTTTCTGCCCAACTTGTAAATTGAAGGGGCTACAAATGATTCTCAATTTCAAAAATCGCCATGAAAAAAAGAAATGCGGAAATGAATACTGCGTCAAAAAATAAACAAATTTTGTAATGGTCATTTTTTCCCTTACTTACACTGAAATTTAAAAAGTTTTTGAAGCTTGAAAATTGTTAATCAATGAAATTTTTAGCAAATCGAAAATTGTCTAGATTCAAAACCTTTTCAAATTTCTGAATATTAAGAAAAAAAATGATCATAACAAAATTTGTTTATATTATTTTGACGTAGGTAGTATTCATTTTAGCAATTTTTTTTTCATCGTGATTTTTCGAAATTGAAAATAATTTGCAGCCCCTTCAATTTGCAAGTTGGGCAAAAACTAAAAAGTCATTAATAAGTAAGTTTGTTGATTTTTCAAAGTATACTGCCAACCACCATGGTCAAAATTGGTTTATGGCTCTTGGATTTTGAAAAAGTATTTTGCCCCTTCAATTTTCAAGATAGACCACACCTTCACATAATCTTTTTTCTTAGTTAGTCGTACCCAGTTTATCCAATTCTTAAGTTTGTACCACCTTTCGCCGGACATCCTAAATAGGTGAAGCTTGAACCCTCTTGCAATCGCGGTTTTGAAGGAACAAGAATTTTTTTATTGCGTAATAATATGTCGTTTATAATATGGCCATGTACTCTACCTACGTATGAGCTACGATTTATAATTGACTTCAGCCATATCAGCTGAAAGACCATAATGGGTGGATAAGTATAGGGTGAATTTGCCTCCGAGAGCCTCAGGGTCGATATGTATTTGCATGGAGGGTTGGTACCACTGAGCACCTTCCGACAGGAAAGTTTCACACCCCCCACCTCCAGCATTATTGAAATAGGCCGCATTTTCTAAAATTATCATGAAATTCATTTTAAGGGGCATTCCCATAACGATTTTGATCCCTCTCTCCCATATTTTCCCTTCAAAAGTGTGTAAACTAATCAGTAGTCTGAAAATATAGTTAACACGAAAATTGAAAGCATTCGGAAAATTTGGAAAAAATCACATCGAGGACTTTTTTAAAAATTTTATTTGAAGTAAAAACATTTCCAAAATGAAATCTGAATATCCTTCGGGGGCACTACAACCCCGAATTTGGACTAGAATTCGAAGACGCTGAGTTTGAATATTTGTGTTGTTTTTACGATCCCGACCACCTTCCGACACCCCCCTCTCTCTATTCTCCAGTGTTCCTAACCATGAGATACTTTGAAAAAGAGGATTGGATTTTGCCCCTTCAATTTTGAAGATAGGCCACACCTTCTCATAGCCTTTTTACTTAGTCGTACCTGGTTGTATCCAAACCTGAAGTTTGCACCACCACTCCCCAAACACCCTGTGTAGATAAAGCACGAACCCTCTTGCAATCCGGTGAGACTGTTTTGTGCACAATTGCTAGTTTTTCACACAAATTTTTGAATTGCGCACATTACCCTGTTAGGATTGCGCACAAGGAAAAAAACGTAAAATGGTTGAACAGGATGTCTAACAACTGAAAACTAAAAAAAAGGACCGTGGAAGGACCTTTTGGAAAGACATTTTTCAAAATTAAAAACGTACTGATCCTCCCCCCTCCCATTCGTTTTCCCAAAATTGCCAAAAAAGCTTTAAAATCTATCATTTTCAAAAAATAATAAAAATAATAATCAAGAAAATACATCAAACAATGGAAATCAGGGTGTCTACCAAAATACGATATTCAAAGATCGCGACTACAGCCTTGCAATCGTGTTTTTGAAGGATCAAGTAAGAAATTATCGACCTTTATTGTCTGTTTTTGGGGTAGAAAGAGGTAACTTTTTTCTACAAAGAACGTTGTCGAACGATGAGGCGTGATGAAGGCATCTTTCTGACATTTTTATGTTGCGATATGTAGACTTCTCAGAACATCGATGTTTTTTTTTTGGAAAAGAAAAATGAAAAGTGGCTTGAATAGTGCGAAAAAGTGCAAAAAAATTCAGAACGTGGTCGAATAGAATAAAATTATCGTTTATTGAAAAAGCTTTCATCTAGGGCATCGAAATTAAATTACGAATTCTAACGTATCCACTATCCACGTAATATTAATATTCCAAACAACAAATTTCTAAAAAACTGGAAGAAAAATCGGATGCCTCTTGGATTTTGAAAACGCATTTTCCCCTTAAATTTTGAAGATAGGCAACACCTTCACCATAACCTTTTTTCTTAGTCTTACCCGATGTATATTGACATCCACTCACCAGACACCTTGTACATCATCAGGGCTGGGGACGTCACCCGTGGAGTCGAATTTCCAGCTAGATTCAATATTGTTTTCAAGTTGTTCCGAGTGAAAGCCTGCGAAATAGAAAACCAATGATTTTATGCCGAACTTACAAAAACTTGAAAAATATAAAAAAATTACTTACAAAATGTATAATCTTTTGAGTTTATAAGTCGTGTTTCTATATTCGTTCCAAAATGAATGCTCCAGATCTTGCTGGATTTTTCCTGCCAGAGGCGGTTTTTTTTTCATCGTGATTTATTGAAATTGAAAATCATTTGCAGCCCCTTCAATTTGAAAGTTGGGCAAAATGTCATTAATGAGTAGGTTTGTTGATTTTTCAAAGTACTGCCAACCACCAGGATCAAAATTGGTTTTTGCCTCTTGGATTTTGAAAAAGTATTTTGCCCTTCAATTTCCAAGATTTGGCCACACCCTCACATTACTTTTTTCTTAGTCGTACCCAGTTTATCCAAATCTGAGGTTTGCACCATCACTCCCCGGACACCCTGTATAGGTAAAGCATGAACCCTCTCGCAATCGTGTTTTTGAAGGGAATTATCAATCTGTGCAGAATATTTTGTTTTCCTTTTCCGGTTTTCTTCACAAAACATTGATAAACGATGAGTCGTGAAGAAGACGTAATTTTTTGAGATCTTTAATCTTGCGATATTTAGACTTCTCAGAACATCGATTTTTTGGGAAAGAAAAATGAAAAGTGCCATAAATAGTGCGAAAAAGTGCAAAAAATTTCACAACATGGTGGCGTATATTATCGTTTATTGAAAAAGCTTTCATCTATTCGGTCAAAATGATGCTGTTACATATTTCTAATGATTCATTTTATTAATTCTTAATGAGTTTTATAAGGTACCTTTATGCGAAGATTTCAAAGTTTTTTCAAATGGGTATTCTTGAATTTCATTGCTGTAGCTAAAACTATAATGTTACTACGGTTTTATAAAATTCTTCAAATTTTAGTTCAATTTCCAAAATTGTTAGTCAATTATCTCCATTTTGAGTGATTGCTTTTCTTTTTGAGCAGTTTTATCAGCATGCTTAAATAATTACTCATAATTATGTAATGATTTTTTTATTAAAAAAAAAAAAAACAAAAAACGAAACGAAACAAATCAGGACACAATACCTTACCTACCTATAATTTTATCGGACCAGTCTTTCAGGGCGTTTTAAATAGTTGTAGGGCGACACTATGAATTGATTGTCGTTCACCGTTTACATGTAAACAAAATAAAATTACAAATCGTTCTCCATTTATCTATAGGAATATGTACCCTACCTATGAGCAACGATTGATAATTGACTAAAAACATATCAGCTGAAAGACCATAATGAGTGGATATGTGGGGTGAATTTGCCCCCGAGAGCTTCAGGGTTGATATTTTCATAGACGGTGGTCATTGAGCACCCTCCGTCAGGAAAGTTTCAGCCCCCTCCCCCCACTAACCCTTCCCACGTTTTTGAGATAGCCCTCCTTTTCTGAAATTATCATAAAATTCATTTTTAGGGCATTCCCATAACAATTTTAATCCCTCCCTCTCCTATATTTTCCCCTCAAAAATGTTTGAATTAATCAGTAGTGTCTGAAAATCTTGACCAACTTAACGTCTAAAGTGGATTCTCAATTTGTTGGTATTTTGAGTGTGTCCAAAGAACAATGGTGACACGAAGGAGGAGTTCGGAGAGGAGAAATTGAAAAAATGATCTGATATTCAAACGCAGCGTCATCGAAACAGTAACAAAATCGATATATTACTTGTATTTTATAATTTTTTACGTGCTAAAAAGAGGTGCTTTTGTACCTTCTCCCCTTTCTTTTTTTGATGTACGTATACGTTCATCGTGCGGTTTGCCTGTGAGTTCTTCCATCGAAGATGATTCGTTCCAGATCGACTTTTTCTCTTACTCTATATCGTAGAATTATCGTTGGGAAAAGATTTCATCTATAGCATCAAAATAATACGGTTACAAATTTCAAATGACTCAATAAGTAGGCTCCTTTTAAGCGAAGATTTCCAAGCTTTTTCAATTGGATATTTTATGAACCTTATCGCTGTAGCTATAACATTACCTACCATATTTTTATAAAACTTTTCAAATCTTTTGAACATTTTCAACATTTTTGGTCAATTATTTATCTCTTATTCGCGTGATTGCTTTCCGTTTCTGAGTAGTTTTGTCAACATACTTGATCGATTACTGATCATGATTTTTTTATTGAAAAAAAAAAAAAAAATCAAGACACAATACCTTACCTCGATTAAAATAGTCGACTTCAATCGATCAGGGTCGTTTAGTGTCATGCTACGTGTTGCTGTTTCTTAAAAGCATTTTTCTGCTGTTAAGATACATAGAAAGAGCTAGGTGACTTTTTTTTTCAAAAAACATTGATGAACGATGAGACATGAAGAAGATATTCTTTTGAGATTTTCATGTTGCGATATTTAGACTTCTCAGAACATCGATTTTTTTGAAAATGAAAACGAAAAATTCCATACAAATAGTGCGAAAAAGTGCTAAAAATTTCAGAACATGGTGGAGTAGAATTATCGTTTATTGAAAATAGGTTCAACAAATAGGTATACAGGCTTGCTACAGCTTATACAGGCCCGTTTCTGGAAGTGACATCGACTATCCGAGACCCGACGCGACGTTCCGAGGCCCGTTAGCGGGTCTCGGAACGTTTTCCTATTAAAAACTATATTTTCATAATGTACACACTTCAGGGATGCTATAGACAAATTTTTGTCTGGGACTCACAAAGTAGGTATCATACCTACAGTATATACAGCTTACCTTACTTCACCCCACACAGAAACTTCATACTCGCGTCATTCCTGTATAAATCACTCCTTGGAGATCGCACCAACGGCTCTAGACCAGGCTTGATAGCCGCTAGCAAGGCGCATGCGCGAACGAATTTACCAGGCACTCTTTAAAATTTTTCCAAGTGTCAAAGACGCGGGCCTCGGATCGTCAGTACGATGTACCGGGTCTCGGATAGTAAGCAAGTTCCATATATATAAATATGCACGATAAAATACGAAATACAATTCAAGCAATACTTAAGGTACGAATATCAAAAGTTGTCGACAAGTTGTTCGAATATTTTGTCGACTTTATCGACAATTTTCTCTGGCATCCATCGGCGACCACAGTAGATAAATTATCGACGTCGTCGACTTTATCGACTGTTTGTCTGGTACAATTTAAGAATTTATCGACTTGAACCCTCTTGCAATCAGGAGCGCCTAGTCGCCTACTACTTGTACTAAAGTTGAAATCGTTGTTTTTCAATTGTCTGGGTCGGTTACTGGCCACCATCATCTACCCCTAAACACATAATGAAAAAAGCTGTTTCCCATCAGCATTTAACAAACAAGTCCCCACACATTGATGATGAGCGTGATTCATGGGAAGAGAATTCAGAAGACGATTTTCGAACAGACGATCTGTTATTTTTAATTGAACGATTCGGAGAGTCCCATGCGGAAAAACACCAGTTGTATTTACCAGTGGTACCAGCCTACTGGGATTTTCGACACCCACAGGTAAAAATACCACAGGTAATCACGACTGGTTATTACAAGTGGTTGTCACCACATGTAATAACTGGTCGTGATTACCAGTGGTATTTTTACCTGTGGGTGTCGAAAATCCCAGTAGGCTGGTACCACTGGTGGTTTCTTCTGGTAAATACAACTGGTATAAATTTTCGAATTGAGATGAAATGAATTGCGACCACATGTAAATCAAAAAGTCATATTTATTAGTATTATTGCTCCATTTCAGCTCGGTGAGTCTTCGGTTACTGCAACGATGACGACTGATTATTCATTCGTTGAACTTTTTTTTTCGCGTTGCCACACTTGTTTCTGATGCAATTATTCAACAGCTTCATTTCATTGGGAAAATGTTTCTCGGCGTAGTCTGAAAATTAAAGTTCAAAGTAAATAATAGCTATGCATATGCTTGTAATTGCATATAATATGTACTTCTCAAATAATTCACTTACTTTTGATTCTTTCGATTTTTATGGGATCCAATTGTTTTCGTGGCTGTGCCAGCTCAGGGTGTTTTTTGTAGAAATTGGGCACCTTTCCTGAGATAGTACTTTCAGCCATCTCCGCATCATCAAAACTTCGATCCATCGCATCATTTACAAATGAACTCAGATTGACTTTCGAACATTTGGCAAAGAATACCTGCAAATGTTTGGGGAAAAAATTAATTAGTGAAACAAATGAAACCTTGTCAATTTGACATGCACAGAAACAAAAAAAAATTCCAAGTACTGGCTTTCTCTGCAGTGTGGATAAGACACAAAAATAATTTGAGAAATATACACACCACTGCATTAAAAACTGAATCTGCACTTTCATCTGGTTTTTCTTCAGCTTTGTTTCCTAGTTCGTCAGATACGAGATTGTCACAAATAGATTTGGTTTTGTGATCGTCAAATACAGTTTCTTGACAAGAGTTAGTTGTTGATAGCTCGATTGCAGCTGATGATAAACCCAATTGTGAGCAAATGTTAGCTGATGATTTGTTTCGAGTCGATTCAACATCCGACAATGGCAATTTTTGAGTAAATTCAACAACAGACGATGGCAATTTTTGTGTAACAGCTGATGACATGTCGCACTGCCTTGCTGAAGTAGCTGGAGTCCTCATTAGATTTAGCATATCCTTCAGCTTTTCTTCCATCTCCGATAAATCTTAAATTGAATAAAAACAAAATGAATGTAGGGATAAAAAAAAAATTGGCATTTGAGAATACTTAGTATAGTTTATACTCATCAATAGATGTGGATCGTTTATTGAATTACACTAAATTCAATCAATACTATACATAGGATGGTTCACATTCAAATTTAAGGAGGAGGAAGTGATCCAAATTTGAAAAAGAAATCGTATCAAAGTTAATAAAGTTATACAACTTTTGATATCAAGTACCCATATCATTATATGCAGTGAAATTGCAAAATTTTTTAAGCTAGAATTCCACAATGATCCACATCAATTGTAAACAAATGAGTAAAATATAGATACTAGGAAACAATCAGGCCACCCCTGTATCAGGGTTACAAAACATTCGAATCCAAATGATTCGAATCCGGATTCTAATCCATTCTTGGATTCGAAAAAATTTATTCGAATCCGATAATCTGATGTGGATTTGTGACAATGATTTGAATCCGAAAAAGCAAGTCGGATTCGTGAAATTATTCAAATCTTTTTGATGGATCCATAAATTTTCAATTTTCTCGTTTTAGATCACAAATTTTTGGGAAAGAACCTGTATTTGTGAATTCGAATCCGGATTCGAATCCAACAAATCTTAAGGATATTTCATCGAATGGTAATGTTATGATTGAAAGTTCGAAAATGACTGAAATTGGGATCTAATTATTTTAAATAATTTAAATTACCATATAAAACCATTGTTTGTTGAAAAAATTTGGATTCGTGGATTAGAATCAGATTCGAATCCACAAATCCACATAATTATTCGAATCCGATTCAAATCCACGGATCAGACCCAATTATTTGAATCCGATTCGAATCCAAAAAACAGGAGTGATTCATGGATTCGGATTCGAATCCATTTCGTACTGGATTCGTTGCAACCCTGCCCTGTATGCAGAGGGGTGAGTAATAATTACCTATCAATTAATAATAATTATGCAGTATAAGTATATTGGTAATGGATATGGATAAATATTACGAACATTTACGAGATGTTGCAATCGTTTTAATTTCTTTGAGTTCTCGTTTGGTCGTTTTGACTTCATCCTTCAAACACTTGTTTTCTTGTTTCAATGCAGAGTTATCTTTTCTCTCCAGCAATAGTTCTGCTTCTAAGACAGAAACTTTCTTTCTCCATTCTTCGATTTTCATTTGGTCGTCGTCGGTGTCGCTGTCATCAGTGTGGCTGTCGTCATCTTCTGAAGACGGGATCGGAGTTGATCGTTTACGTGGTGTCCGTTCTTTCTTCATACCACATGGCATGGGTTTTTTCGTAACAGGTTGCGCCGATTCTGTACTTGAGATAATACCAGCATCAATTTCGTTCATTAGATTGATCATGTTTTGTTGTGTATTATCAGCGAGCTCTTTTTTTTTACTTTTTGAATCGGATAATTTTTGCTGAAATGAAAAACGATTGAGTGAATAAATTTCCATTTTAGAAAATTCTATCTAACTTTAATACATAATTATACTAAAACAGGATTTCAAATGTTTTCAATGGCTGTCATAACGTTCTGTAATATTTAATAAATAGTTTAGTATTTTATCAATTTGTTTTTGTTCTGTGTTCTGTAAAAGTATTACTAGGGTTACTATAATTTCATACAGGTAAGGACAGCCGACATCTTCCATCCAACCTTGAACACAACAACATTAGAATGCATCTGTATGCATATAACTTTCCATATAAAAAATGTAATTTTTTTGATTGTTCGCGAGTTCGGGTGAACTTTCATGTGGTCTCAAATTAAAGACGATGAAATTCCCTATCGATTGGTGTTAAATTTTCATCATTTTGCGTAAAAATGACGATTTTATGAATACTTTTATTTTACTGATTTTTGCATACTATACGTACGTCATCTTTAAACTGAAAATACTCGAAATTTTCAGTGGACACATAGGTATTTGAGTACAGCAAAATGTTCGTGATTTTATCCTCTTTAAAATGAGATATTACCGAAAGCTCTACATGCAACCGTTCAAAAGTTTTCGAAGTTTTAAGTTGCGAAAACAAGCTGCGGATGGTAAGTATTGAACTTTGAATTAATATTACTCGAAATTTTCAGTGGACACATAGGTATTTTAATACATCAAAATGTTCGTCATTTTATCCTCTTTAAAATGGCTGTTTACCGAAAGCTCTACCTTCAAATGTTCAAAAGTTTTTGAACTTCAAAGTTGCGGAAAGTGGTCAAATTGTGTTATTACGGTTATCATGTGTTATCAGTAAGTTATAGTTTTGATCAGTAACCACTTTTTGCAACTTTGATCTTCAAAAATTTTTGAACATTTGAAGGTAGAGCTTTCGGTAAACAACCATTTTAAAGAGGATAAAATGACGAACATTTTGATGCATTAAAATACCTATGTGTCCACAGAAAATTTCGAGTAATATTAATTCAAAGTTCAATACTTACCATCCGCAGCTTGTTTTCGCAACTTAAAACTTCGAAAACTTTTGAACGGTTGCATGTAGAGCTTTCGGTAATATCTCATTTTAAAGAGGATAAAATCACGAACATTTTGCTGTACTCAAATACCTATGTGTCCACTGAAAATTTCGAGTATTTTCAGTTTAAAGATGACGTACGTATAGTATGCAAAAATCAGTAAAATAAAAGTATTCATAAAATCGTCATTTTTACGCGAAATGATGAAAATTTAACACCAATCGATAGGGAATTTCATCGTCTTTAATTTGAGACCACATTAAAGTTCATCCGAACCCGCGAACAATCGAAAAAGTTGCATTTTATACATGCATAATTGTATGCATACTATGATAAGATAACATGTTTATCCATTTCTTGGATGGGCAATGGCGGCTGTCCGTACCCATAACGAAGTTTATAGTAGCCTTAGTATTACAAAACAACAGTGTTGGCAAAACGAAATTATTTCGTTTTGTAAAATGTTAAAAAAAACGCAAAACGAAACGAAATAAAAAAACGCAAAACGAAACGAAATAAAAAAACGCAAAACGAAACGAAAACAAAACGAAACGAATTGCTTCTCCATATTACATAACGTTATGATAAACGAAACAAAATTAATTTCATTTTGCCAACACTGCAAAACAATAGAAATGTTTGATGTTTTGAAAAAATTGAAAGAAGAAATAATTACATGAAAATGAAAAATTTCAAGTCTTTTGACCTATAATTCATCAATTATTGATTTTTCGTGTTCATTTATGATTTTGTTTGTAAGTAGGATGTGCAAAATTTCGATGTTTTAGTAACTTTATTTGCTCTTCAAATTCTTGTTCAATAAAGTCAAAATCAAGTTATGGCAATTAACGCTAATCAAAACACAAAAATGAATAATATAATAAAGAATTTTTCATAGAACAGAAACTGAAAATCCTTTCATTAATAATCATAATTAAAACTGGCACAATGCTGATGAATGAATAGCAAAATTTAAAATAGAAAGTTGATGTTATTTACACTAATTCCTTGAAGTATAATTATATACATACTTTTTTCAAATTGGCGACTTTCAAATCTTCTTGGTCTGGATCAGCCCTTTTTTTAAAATTTTTTCTATTCGATTTGTCGATTTTTGACTGTCCTGTGGTGGTAATATTCTTGACCATTTCCGTCATTTCCAACCAACCTATTTTCAAAAAACAATGTACATTGAAATCAAAAAATTAACTTTGATTTTTACAAAAATTTGGATTGGACCCTCTCTTTCCCTTTTATTTTAAATTTCAAGTAGGTAACCATACTTTATGATTCTGTATAAAGGAAATTATCGAACTAAGTGAAATGAAATAAATGGAAAATACTAAAAACTGCACCAGTATTTTAAACTGCTTTAAAATTTGTAAAGACGAACGAAAGGTTTACAGAAATATTGGCCTTCTAAATTTTGCTTCTCATTATTTATCAATTTTACGAAATAGAACTCTCTTGTTTTCCTTTCTTTTTATATAAATTTTTAATTTTTTATAATTTGCCAAATCATTGAAATTCAAGAACAATTAAAAGAGAAATTTTTCGTGTTTAGTAAGAATTGCAAATTTTTATAGCAAATATGAGAACAAAAAGTTGTACTAGACATTGAAGCTATGGAACTAAACCACATTCCTCCTCTCACATGGCTATTGATCTATTTTTAAAAATCTATTGTTTGTAAAATCTTATACAACTTACTTCCAACACCATATATTTTTGTTCCTGGCCATAGCTCCCACTTCAAATTCTTCTGTTTAGCTACTGCTCTTGCCATTTTTGGAGGTGGTTGTACTTCTACATTCTTCGGCCACTTAATCGTAATTGGAATGGAGTCATCTATTACTTTTTGAAAGTCGTCTTCATTTTCAGGCAATATCACCCATGGTTTATATCCCACAGCTACACTGCCATCACCCTCAGCACCGTTAAACTCGCAGCACACTAAATCTGCAGTTGAATAATCAATTTCATCGGTCATTTTCGTTGCCTAAAAAAATAAAACATCAAGTACCATAACAGAATTTGAATCACTTTTCACATATGCTTGGCTTATCTGTAATAAACTTACGTCTATACTTGGTGAAAACGGGGCAATTTGCAATTAAACTGACACTTTCCTGACTTATATCTTCCTCGTGATCAGAGAATGACTCGAAATCAAGCGAAGTACTTCTACGTTTACTTGAGAGGGGATAGTTTGCCAAAATGCTAACGCTCTTCTGACTGCTACTGTCACTGCTTATTTCTTCCGGATCAGAGAATGACTCAAGATTAATTAACGATGCACTTTTAAGTTTTGTTGAGAAAGGATGATTCGCTAATAAGCTGACGCTCTTCTGACTATCACTTCCTTTATCTGAATACTGATCCAAAAGAGTCGAGTACTTATCTAAAAGAGTCACGTATTCCCAAAGTAATTCTTTCACGCAATCACTGCACCTGGGTACTGGATATCCTACAAAACACAATAATTATCATTTCAATTCGGTATTTCAAATTTGATATCAGCTTTATGCAATCTGAGTACATCTATGTACTCGAGTCATGAACTATATGGAAGCGCCGATGGACACAATGTAAATTCGTCAACAATAGTAAAATATTAGAGCTGGGTGTGTAGGGCCAGTGAATAGTTAGAAAAAGTACATATTTCAACTAATAAGTATGAGTTGCATCATAAATACACTTTTTTTCAGCTTAATCCGGCCATGAAGACTTACAGACGAATTTACAATGTGTTTATTGGCACAAACACGTTGATATAATTTCGATGTAAATATTATACATTCAATATTTTACTTACTTTTATTCTTGAACGTAATGAATTCCATTAATCGGAATTAATGTTGACATCACTTTAAATTGCACAAAATATAATCCAAACAAGACGATTAGATATTTCTACAAAATTCACAAAGCACAATTCTCACATCAACAATTCAACATGGACGACTTCATTAGTATTCTGAAATTTGGTATAAAAATGATTTTGAAATTCAACCAATAGCGATCGAGTATTTACTTTTTTTCGTCATGTGTACGTGACCACGTGAGCAGAACAGAACATATGGATATGTGATGGGGCATGCTTGTTTACAAAGTGATTATCACGTACGTTGTGTTGGGTTGATTTTTCATTTTTCCATCAATTTGATTACGTTAATTATTTGTTTGATAATTTCTAATTGGAAATTGCAAATGAAATGTGACCATGTACCCTAGGAAAATGGAGACGATAATAATTATGATTCAAAATTGCTTTAGATAAGTATAATTGTGTAATATTGAGTGTATCATTAAGAAATAAAGTATTTAGATACTTTGTGAAATGATTTGGAATTTGTTTCCAGATATCACCTTGATTTACCATATGGTCAACAACAGCTGATCTACGTTATGCTTGATATTTCCCTCCAAAAATTATTTCCAGGAGTTATGGTTTCATTAAATCCGTTTTGTAAGTGTATTTTTTTTATTGTACATACATCCAAAAATCCAGATTCATGTGTATTCGTAGTTGAATTTTTTTCTCATAAATACGCCATGGAAAGAATAAAACGAGTGAGACCTGTGAATTATAAACGGTGGTTGAAGATTCCTGAGTTGGAAATACCTCGTACAACTTTACTTTCTCGAAATAAACGAATACGTTTGAATGATGCTAATGTAAGTATAATCCTACTCATACCATATCCATAAAGTACAAAAATATCATTTATGTAGGTATCAAATTAGTACGATTACTAAAATCCTCTCTTGAGTTTTTACAAATTGGATTCATGTGGCTGTAGATATAAGAGATGAGTAACAATATCATATTATAACTGAACACCATATAACAAGACAAATAAATACGTTGAATTTTTTAAAAGTTGTATTCATATCTGTGCTGCATACACGTCATAATTGTCTAATTTCGGTTTCTAATTTTCTAATTCAATTTTGGAATTTTTTATTTACTTCATTAGATAGACGAAGGCAGTTCAACAGGTGGTGTCAACATGAATGAATGTTTTCAATTGGTGAGAAATGGTGATTACGACGTCAATGATTTGCTAGAATGCAGTTCGAACGAATTTCCAGAATTGATGATAAATGATGAAAGCAATGTTGCTGATATCAATTCATCAGAATGCCATAATCGATCACATGAATCGTTGATATTTGATGACAGTGGTGCTGATTTACGAGACTGTGGTGATGATCGGTCATCAATGCATGAGAAATCTCAACGTGTAAGTATACTTGTAGAAGCTCAACTTTAACTAGATTGGTCAAGAAAACTCATATAGACTGCTTACATTGGATACATTGTGATTATATAATCCATATACAATTTTTGAAAATTATATTAATTTTTTGATTCATCGAAAAGTTGGTTGTAAAATCCTATTTTGTCAAAAATCGTTTGTACCACCTTTTTACTTTCATTTACATATTTCATCTCCTGTAATACAAGGTATTATTTTGACGTAAACTATGTAAGCAGTCGATATACTATACTGTTCGTATAATATACTGCAGCCTTGTGTCACCGCTGCCGATATACCTATCCTAGCTATGCTACAAAATGATACTTCTAGTCACTAGTAATTTAATAAATTTTCGAATTGTGACTGAAAAAAGTTTGTTAGTCTAACCAAAAAATATGCATAAATGCTTAGTTAATGTACAGAACCAGGGTTGCAAAAGATTCGAATCCAAATGATTCGAATCCGGATTCGAATCCATTCTTGGATTTGAAAAAATTTATTCGAATCCAATAATCCGATGTGGATTTGTGACAATGATTCGAATCTGGAAAAGCATTATTCGAATCTTTTTGATGTATTCGTTTGATAACAAACGAATCCATAAATTTTCAATTTTCTCGTTGTAGATCACAAATTTTCGGGGAAAAACCTGTATTTGTGAATTCAAATCCGGATTCGAATCCAACAAATCTTAAGGATATTTCATCGAATGGTAATGTTATGATTGAAAGTTCGAAAATGACTGAAATTGGGATCTATAATTATTTTAAATAATTTAAATTACCATATAAAACCATTGTTTGTTGAAAAAATTTGGATTCGTGGATTAGAATCCGATTCGAATCCACAAATCCACATAATTATTCGAATCCGATTCTAATCCACCGATCAGACGAAATTATTTGAATCCGATTCGAATCCAAAAAACGGGAGTGATTCGTGGATTCGGATTCGAATCCATTTTGTACTGGATTTGTTGCAACCCTGGTACAAACTGAAGAAGCTTCTAAATTTGATATCCTTTAATTGTGTTTGTTCACAGAAGTTTTTGAATGGCTCGCCTATTTTCGCGGAAGAAGCTGAAATTTTAATAATGGCGTACATCATAAGATACAATTTGAATGATGAAGCAGTCGACGGATTGATACAATTATTTACAACATTGGTACCTGAATGTACGTTACCCAGGACAATTTATAGTTTTATGAAGAAATTTGACTCAAGGAAGGATGTTTCTGCTTTAAAAAGACATTTTTGCAGTGCATGCTCAATGATTATTTCATGTGGTAGCGACAAACGCGGAGCAATGTGTAGCAAATGTTCACGTGAGTGCAATAGTGATTTTTTTTATTACTTTCCAATCAAGGACGCTCTCACACAATTTGTGAACAGTTCGGATTACTTGATTATGATTAACCGACATGAATACAGCGATGTTAATGATGGTGAGTATTGTAAGAATAATCAGAACATAAGCAAGACAGATGTAACTTTACAATTGAATACTGATGGAGTTTCAATTTTCGATTCTTCAAATAAGTCGCTGTGGCCCATTCAAGTGCTCATTAATAATTTACCTCTCCTATTAAGAAGAAAATACCTACTGCTATGTGGACTATGGTTTGGCAAAAATAAACCAGACATGAATATGTATCTCAGACTGTTCGTTGAAGAAATGAAACAACTTTATGATGATGGAATCGTTAGAGAAGTGGATAACACTTTGGTAAAAGTTCATGTTGTATTATGTGTCTGTGATTCCGTAGCAAGACCCACATTGCAAAACATCAAACAATTTAATGGAGAGTATGGTTGCTCTTTTTGTTTACAAGAAGGAGAGATTTCCAAAAGAAGTACACGCATATATCCAAAAATGAGCATTTTGCCTATTAGAAATTTAGAACAGCACATGGCAGATGCTAGAAAAAGTATTGAAGGTAGGCCTACACCTATTAATGGCGTAAAAGGTCCGTCAGTTCTAATGCTGCTTCCCAGTTTTGACATAACAAAGTGTTTTTCCATCGATTATATGCATTCGGCGCTGCTAGGAGTTGTTAAGCAGTTCATTGAGCAATGGTTTGATTCAGCAAATCACGATCAGCCTTGGTACCTCGGTACAAAAGAGTCTGATTTTGATAAAAAATTACTGAGTATACGACCACCATGCGAAATTAGTTGGCTTCCTCGGCCAATTAGTACTAGAAAAAAGTGGAAAGCAAGCGAGCTCCGAAATTTTTTATTGTATTATTCGTTCTATTGTATAAGTGACCTTCTACCAACACGTTTTGTTAGCCATTGGTGTGCTTTAATATATAGTATCAGTACATTTCTTCAACCTTCGATAACTACAGAAGAATGGAGAAAAGCAACTGAGGCATTATTTCATTTTGTTATCAACATCGGAAACCTTTACAATAAAAACTTCTACAAATTCAATGTGCATCTACTTCTGCACCTACCCATTTGTGTTCGAGAATTTGGTGCTCTTTGGGCAACATCTTGTTTTCCTTTTGAACACTATAACGGAATTTTGAATAAATTATTCGTAAATGCAACAGGTGTTCAACAGCAAATTTGCAAAAACTATTTTCGATTTAAAAAACTGATGTTGGAGTCTAACAAATTTTATGACTCGTCCGCTTTTTTAGATCAGGTACCATTAGGTAAACAATTATTCATCAACTTCATGAATGGTGACAAAGATGAAAATCTGCAGCTGACTGGTGACGTCTACCAATTTTCTGTTAGAAAAACACGTGCAACTATCAGTATATCCGAGCAACGTTCTATTGAGGCAGTATTGGACTCGAAGATTGACATTAATGCAGTCACATTGTATCAGTTTTGTAACGTTAGAGGAATGCTGCTTCACTCATATGATTTCAACAAACTGAAGAGTCGCAACAATAGTATCGTTCAGTTACAAGACGCAACTGTGATCATGGTGTGTAAAATTTTGAAGGTTTTTATCACGTCTCCTATCGAAATAAATGAAAAAAGGATTGTGATAGAAGCGATTCCAGCTACAAAAAGGATTAACAATTCAAATCTACCCAAGCAAAACAAATTTATTGCTTCTGTAACCAAGGAGTTGGTTTTTAATTGTACACGACAACGTATCTTTGTTCTGCCTGAAATGATTCAGAAAAAGTGCGTTTCCATTAACGTAATTGGTGATGATGATGGTATTAACTATACATTGGCAACCCCATTAGCTAACCATTTAGAAAATGGTTGGTGAAGAATATATAGCTGCGTATATATTAATGATCGTATTATATGTGCATGATAATTAGGTATATACATATATCATTATTTATTAATTGTCATAATTTTTTATTTTTTTTTTATTTTATCAACCCATGCAGATATATGTTGCACTCGAATTATATTTCAAATAAATAATATAAATATGATCTTGCAAACATTAATAAGCCTAAATTGAAACATTTCATTTTTTTAAGACCATTGCTCTTTCTTCATATTTTTATTAAAATCATGTTTTCTAGTTCTCATGGTCATACATTTCATGGATTTTACTCATTTCTCAAAGCGCGTATTGATGCAATTCAAGTCTTAACATACTATACATAACTCTTGAAAATAATATGTATGTACATAGATGATATTTTGCCATAATAATTTTTTTTTTTAAATTGAAGGCAATGGCTACAGGTACTACTAGTAACATGAAATACTTACCAGTGATAAATTTTTACCACTGATAAAAACTACTTATACACCAGTGGTAAATATTTACCACTTGTCAAAACCATACCACTGGTACCATTAAATACCAGTGGTAAATTTTTACCACTTATAAAGACTACTGGCACACCAGTGGTAAATTTTTACCACTCATAAAGACTACTGGCACACCAGTGGTAAATTTTCACCACTGGTGAAAACTACTGGTACACCAGTAGTATTTTATTTTACTACTGGTGTTTTTCCGCATGGGGTGACTGGGCGATTTTTTAATTTCAATTTTGGATTCAAGCTTTCTGGCCGGATACATTTTTCGAGCAACAGAGCGATTAATGGTTACCTTTTTAGGTCTGGTTTTTACTCTTCCAGCCTCTGGATTTAACGTATCACTCGATGGGGTTGCGGTTTGACGTTTCGCGGTGACAGGACGGCTTGGGCCACTTCTGAGATTATCTGATTTGGTAGCTTTTCTGGAGTCTGTTGTATTCTGCTTTTTTTCTCGGCGATTAACCGATCTACAGTTTCTTCTTCGGTATCAGGAAACTCGTTAATATCACGATTGGCCTCCACTAGTAGGTATATATTCTAATTGTGGGGTGATTTCCGTGTTGGACTGAATATCACGAGCTGCGCTTGAAGAATTGATCGAAATTGAACATTTCGAACGATGAATTAAAAAGACAGGCATCTTTAAAAATTGGGGTTTCGATTTCAGAACATGACGAAGTAAAAAAAATTATGCTGTTACAAATTTCAAATGTCTCATTTTATTCATTCCTAATGAGGTTTACTGGATGCCTTTTAGCGAAGATTTATAAGTTTCTTGAGATGAATATTTCTGAATTTTATCGCTGTACCTGTATTGTTACCATTTTTTTTTTTTTACAAAACTTTTCAAATTTTTGGAGTTTTTTTCCTTTTTGAGCAGTTTTTTCAACATGCTCGATCGATTACTCCTCATAATTTTTTGTTGAAAAAAAAATTGAAAACAGAATGAATTAAGACACAATACTTTACCATAAACAAATTCTCACCATCTGTTGGGAGTTAGTTCCTTACAAACCGGTTCGTTTCTAATTTAATGACAATCCCGGCGGCGGACGAGTAACAGGAATCGCAGGGAAAATTTAAAGTTGAAATGATTGATTTTGAATTTCCTATTTCTTCTCATCGACACTCAACAAACAAGATCCCACTCCTTGATGATAAGCGTTACTCATGGGAAGAGGATCACGCATTTTTCTACAATGAAGATGGCTCTTACAAGATGCTAAAGTGATAAAGCTGCTGTAGATAGGTAGGTACATAGTTTCAATGTTGATCTTGATATGTAGCTGAAAAAATTTTAAACAGATAAAGCTAAGTATACAGGATGTCCGGTGAGTGGATGTCGATACTTCAGATTTGGATAAAAGCAGGTACGACTTAGACTGTTATGAGGAGGTGTGGCATATTTTCAAAATTGAAGGGGCAAAAAGTTTTCAGAATCCAAGAGCCGAAGTTCAATTTTGACCGTGGGGGGTCGTCAGTATATTGTACTTTGAAAAATAATCAAAATTATGCCTTTAAATTTTTAGCAAATCGAAAATTAATGAGTTTCAACAACTTTTTCAAATTTTAGGATAAGAAGACAAATGACCATAAACCATAACAAAATACGTTCATTTTTTAACGTAGTATTCACCATCGTATTTATTTTTTTCATCACGATTTTCTGAAATTGAAAATCGTTTGTAGTCCCTTCAATGTGCAAGTTTGGCAGAAAGTCATAATTGGCAATTTTGTTCATTTTTTAAAGTACATACTGCCGGCCCCATGGTCAAAATTGGATTTTGGCTCTTGAATTTGAAAAAGTTTTTTGCCCCTTCTACCTTCACATAACCTTTTTTCTTAGTCCTAGAAGTACCTGGTTCCAAATCTGAAGTTTGTACCACCACTCGCTGTACATCCTGTATAGGTAGGTAAAGCACAAACCCTCTTGCAATTGTGTCATATCTAGGGATCTACACATTGTGTTGCTTTTTCTTCTTTGAGAATATTCTTACTTTGTGCCTGTTACCGTAATAAATAATTACTACTTCAAAGGGGAGAACTAAGAAATACTCCAAGGAGAATAACTTACCTGGCTAGCTCAGCAGGATGGCGTTATAAGAATAAACCACAAGTTGTGGATTAAATCGACACATTTGAGTACACAAAAGGCATTTAATCCGATTAAACAGTGTCCCATTAGACAATTAACACAAAATATGAACAAATTAACCAAGATTATACGAAATTAACAAGATTCACAGATTACAACGATGGTTGGTCTGAGAATATATCTATCCGCGCAATGAAGTGACGTATTTAACACAATAGTCCATCTCTCCGGCCAAAAGAAACAGAACTACGCCGTTCCACACGCTCGTAGCTGCATCTAGGGTGCAGCTCCGAGTAGGACAACGCAGTGTTACCATAGGGAGTAATACATAATAGTACTACATAGGCAGGTTAGGCATATGCGGATATAACACTTCAAATCGTGTTTTTTCTCTTAAGATACATAGAAAAAGCTGGGTGACTTTTTTCTTCAAAAAACATCGGTGAATGGTGAGACATAAAGAAGACATCTTTTTGAGATTTTCATGTTGCGATAATTATTTAGACTTCTCAGAACATCGATTTTTTAGAAAAAAAAAAAACGAGTAGAATTATCGTTTCCTTATTGAAAAAGATTTCATCCAGAGCATCAGAATATTTCTGTTACAAATTTCAAATGTCTCATTCTATTCATTCTTGATGAGTTTTATTATGGGTATCTTAGGGCGAAAATTTCCACGTTTTTTTGAACGGACATTTACAAATTTTATTGTTGTACCTTCAATGTTATCTTGTTTTTATAAAACTTTTCGAATTTTTGTAACATTTTCAAAATTTTTAGCCAATTATTTCCATTTTGAGTGATTTGTTTTCCTTTTTCAGCAGGATTTTCAACTTGCTTAATCCAATTACCCATTATGATTTTTTTGTTAAAAAAAAAAAAACGAAACAAAATAAATCAAGACACAATACCTTACCTAAACTTATTTTATCGGACCAATCTTCTCTCTCGTCTACGATTTGTGAGTGGCACGATTGATTGTCGTTGACGGTTTACCTGTAAACATAATAAAATCACAAATAGTTATCCATTTATAGGACTATGTACCCTGCCTATGAGCAATGATTGATAATTGACTTCAGTCAGATCAGCTGAAAGACCGTAATAGGTGGATAAGTGGGGTGAATTTGCCCCCGAGAGCTTCATGGTTGATATTTACATTTGATGGTAGGTGGTATCATTGATCAACCTCCGTCCGGAAAGTTTCAGACACCCCTCCTCGTTTTTTAAATACATACGTCACTTTTTCTAAAATTATCATATGATTCATTTTTAGGGGCATTCCCATATAGATGAACAATGATCCCTCTTGCAATCACGGTTTCGAAGGAACAAGAAATTTTGTGTACAACTGTTTGTGAGTTATTTCTGGTTTTTAAGAGATTTTTTTTTATCTGATAAGGTAAAAAGAGGTAAACTTTTTTCTTCTAAAAATATCAATAACGATGAGACGCGAAGAAAACATCTTTTTGAGATTTTTATGTTGGGATATTTAGACTCCTCAGAACAGTGATTTTTTGAAAAGAAAAATGAAAAGTGCCATCAGATCATGATGCAGTAGAATTATCGTTATAGAAGGAGCTTTCATCTAGAGCATCAATATATAATGCTGTTACAAATTTCAAATGACTCATTTTATTCATTCTTAATGAGTTTCATTAGCTACTGTTTTATAAAATTCTTCAAATTTTTGTAACATTTTCAAAATTTGTAGCCAATTATCTCCATTTTGAGCAGTTTTTTCAACATGCCTAGGTATCCAATTATTCATCACAATTTTTTTGTTGAAAAAAAAAAGAAGAAATAAATCAAGACACAATACCTTACTTCGATTGAACCCTTTGTGGAGATAGATTTTTGCTTATCTGAATGTGTGAGCACATCTCAAAGTGCAGTACTCATCACAGATGCTAGCTACCTACTTGAGGCCTAGCAGTACCTAGCTTCTATGAGCTTTGTGGGTACCTGGCAACTTACCGCCTCGTTACCTACTTTTCGACATTTACCGTATGAAATAAGAAAAGTCTTCAGTTATACTTTGCATCGTTTATTGTTCATAAATCAAGTATAGAGTAGTAACTTACTCAAGCTTATCATACTGGCCTGTACAGTATTACAAAAGTTGAGAGATAGCATTCTAAATGCCTTAAGGAGTGCTAAAGCACATCACCACAGGGAACAGGAACAATAAACTGATGTGGGAAGGTCCATCTATGTTACTCTTTCAAAAGAGATTTTAAATAAGGATGAACTTGCAAGTTTTATGTAATAACCAAGCACTCGAGTGCATCTGACAATCTCAATCAGCGCAACTGGAACTCAATCTATTTCAAAATAGATCACTTGATCATTGCTTCACCAGTTCATATTTTGAAATACTACTGGACTTACGCAACTAGTTTAGATAACTAGATTTATGCAAAATTGCAAATATGAGAATAGGTACAAGCCTATCTCATCTCTGAAACGCCGATGTACCAATGTTATATCATTGGGAGTCGCCAAATGACTGGTTTCTCTAGCGTTTCTCTTTCAATACGAAGTTCTATGAGAATTAATCCGCTAGAGGTCGTATTATGGAACTATTTAGTATGTTGACTATTGGCAGAATGAATTTCTATCGCTTACGCAACTGAAAATACAGCACAATCTGTCTAGTACACCTTTCATCTAGGTAACTGTGGTATATGCTTGAAAATGTTTTTTCAAAATATTAATATAGGTACCCATTGGTAGCCAGTCATAGTAGTATTGATGAATTCCAAAGAACTTACCTCATGACTCTACAAACAGCCCTACCACATCACATTACCCCTGCTGAGTTTTACTGTTGGATTTAAATTCTTCTCTTCGAACTCGGTATTTTGTTTACTATACCTACCCATGACTCATTGCTTGTCATTGCTACCAAAAATATTGAATTTTGACTCGTCAGTGGTAATTTCAAATCACTCATTTTAGTCATAACTAATGATTTTAGTGAGTGCCTTTTAGCGAAGATTTGCAAGTTTTTTTAGATGAATATTTCTGAATTTTATTGCTGTAGCTGTATTGTTATCATTTTTTTTTTACAAAACATTTTCAAATTTTTGTTATACCTACCTATTTTTAAAATTTGTATCTACTCAATCTTCTCCATTTTCAGTGAGTATGCTCAATCGGTTACTCGCCATCATAATTTTTTGTTGGAAAAAAAAATTGAAAACAAATTATTTTTTGCATTGTGATTTTTTGAAATTAAAAATTCATTTATACCTAAGTCCCTTCAATTTGCAAGTTGGACAAAAAGTCATAATAAGTAAGTTTGTTGATTTTTCAAAGTACCATCGTCTTCCATGGTCAAAATTGGATTTTGGCTCTTGGATTTTGAAAAAGTATTTTGCCCCTTCAATTTTCCAGATAGACCACACCTTCACATAACCTTTTTTCTTGGTCATACTCAGTTTATCTAAATCTGAAGTTTGCACCACCACTTGCCAGACACCCTGTATAGGTAAAGCATGAACCCTCTTGCAATCGTGTTTTTGAAGAAACAAGTAAGAAATTATCAATTGTGTTTTTGAAGGAACGAGTAAGAAATTATCAAATGAAGAAACCTTTCTGCTGTTAAGGTACATAGAAATAGGTAACTTTTTTCTTCAAAAAACATTGATGAACGATGAGACGCGAATAAGACGCCTTTTTGAGATTTTTATGTTGCTATATTTTTAGACATCACAGAACAGCACTTTTTTTGTAAAGAAAAATGAGAAATGCCATAAATAGTGCGAAAAATTGTAAAAAATTTCAGAACATGATGAAGTGGAATTATCGTTTGAAGAAGCTTTCATCCAGAGCATCAAAATAAAGCTGTCACAAATTTCAAATGACTCATTCTATTCATTCTTCAAATTTTTGTAACATTTTCAAAATTATAGCCAATTCTCCATTTTGAGTGGTTTGTTTTTCTTTTTTAGAAGTTTTTTCAGCATGCTTAACCAATTACCTACTTAACGATTTTTTTATTGAAAAAAAAAATGAAAAAATGAAAAATGAGTAAATTAAGACACAATACTACCTTACCTATGAGCAACGAAAAGTTGAACTTTAAGTTCTTGCGAAATTGCGAAATAATAGCGAAAATAAAATTGGAATAAATTTCCTTAAAAAGATGGAGAAATAATCTAGCCACGAGAGCATTAAAATTACAACCGTTTATTAACGTTGCTGAGGAAACAAAGGCGAGGATGATTCGTAGAAAATACACACGGTGGTGTAATTCGACGTATCCCTACCTCTGAGACTTTGAAGGCAACAGGAATTTAGCTACATCGATGGTTAGATGGAGATGAGGATTCTTTTGAATCCAAATCCTACCTAATTTGACGGGAGGGGAAGTAGTAAGTAGATAAAATTATCGTGACGTCATGCGACGACGAACGAATCGTATAACGTCGATGAACGACCGAACTGATTCGACTCTGTGATTTTCACAGAGTTGAAAATTACGAATACATATTTCGATTCGCAATTTTCAACAAGAATGCTGAAATTATACCTGAGAAAAAATGACTTTCTGATATTTCGTCAGATCTTTTTACATCTGTAATTATTTTAAGAATTGAGTCAGCTTAAGCCACAAACACATCCATGATTAAAAACTTTCCTCGAAGAGGAGACTTTATGCCGATTTCTGGAATTCTTCTGGTTTCTTAGCTGATGATCCATAAGCATAGCAAATACTCTCTTGCAATCAGATGTATCTGAGTCTGAGGCAGGATGATAAAATCGTGAATATATTATGTGTTATTGGTTCGGGTTATGGTAGCATAAGAATCATCTAATATGTTTTGTATTTTTTTTATGTTTTAGGTGAGTACCTATAGACCTATCTACAAATTTTCGTTGTGAACTACGTTATGTATAATATTACGAATACAGCACTTGTTGGAACGCTCCGAGGTGAGTTTATTTTTCAATTCACGCTTCAGGTTCCGTTCTCGTATTCGTCAAATTTAGTATCGTAGAATTGAACATCTTTTCGTTGGATAAAATTGGGAAGCTTTTTAACCCGATTGCTCTAAGAGATTTACCATTGAAAATCAGCTTTACGGAAATGCGAGGAAAATGTCCTCGTTGCTGTTTTTTTTTCAAAGTAGATGCGTTCATTTGTATATTTTTTAAAAATAATTTTGATTGAAATAGAAAAATGTATTGTGATAAGAATATCAAAAAGTCTGCATTATACCATCTTGAAAGTTGAGAACTATTGTGCAAGTTGTAATTCGTTATCATTTGTTTATGGATTATTTAAAATAATCATTAAGCATGTTTTTCTCGTTGCTTTACCACGGATGTCTATTGTCCATGTTACAATAATTTGATAATTTGTCAATTTTGAATAGGTACATATTTTGCAGTTTTTTCATATCAGTTTATTCAAATTCATTTCGAGGTTTATTTTGCACATTTTGAAAACATAGTTCCATAAAAGTCGAATTTTTGAATAAAAGAAAAAAAGTTTGCTTAATTTTTCAAATTGTTCGAAAATTTTTTTCGTGAATTTTTAAGAATTAAGTATTTATACTCGTATGTATTTACACATTGTGTTGCTGTTTCTTTAAAGCGTGTTTTTGCTGTTAAGATACATAGAAAAAGCTGGGTGACTTTTTTCTTCAAAAAACATTGGTGAACGATGAGACGTGAAGAAGACATATTTTTGAGATTTTCATGTTGCGATATTTAGACTTCTCAGAACATCGATTTTTTTGAAAATAAAAACGAATAGTTCCATAAATAGTGCGAAAAAGTGCTAAAAATTTCCGAATATGGCGGAGTAGAATTATCGTTTATTGAAAAAACTTTCATCCAGAGCATCAGAATATGTATTTTTGTTACAAATTTCAAATGTCTCATTATATTCATTCCTAATGAGTTTTATTAGGTAGGTACCTTACGACCAAAATTTCCAAGTTTTTTTAAATGGACAAGGACATTTATGAATTTTATTACTATCTATAGCTTTAATGGTTACCTTGTTTTTATAAAACTTTTCGAATTTTTGTAAAATTTTCGAAATTTTTAGCCAATTATTTCCATTTTGAGTGATTTGTTTTCCTTTTTCGGCAGTATCTTCAACATGCCTATCCAATTACTCGTTATGATTTTTTTGTTGAAAAAAAAAAGAAACGAAATAAATCAAGACACAATACCCTACCTAAACTTATTTTATCGGACCAGTCTTTCCAGGCGGTCGACAATTCTTTGGTGGCACTATTGATTGTCGTTGACCGTTTACCTGTAAACATAATAAAATCCGCAAATAGTTTTCCCTTTATAGGACTATACCTACATATGCACCCTGCCTATGAGCAAGGATTGATAATTGACTTCAGTCTGAAGATCAGCTGAAAGACCGTAATGGGTGGATAAGTGGGGTGAATTTTCCCCCGAGAGCTTTATGGTTGATATTTAAGTACATGGATGGTAGACGAAAGTATCAGCTAATCTATACAACGACCCTTTCTACAATTTAGGAAAGTGATTCTTCTAACCAAATTAACTTTTTTCCAAAGTAACGGGGTGCTGGACAGATACTGAGAAGTAATGTAATCTCCCCAGACACCCTCTAAAGCATGAACCCCTTGCAATCGCGGTTTCGAAGGAACAGAATGTAGAGTGTTGTAGTTGGTATATTATATAAAGATGATCTAACACGTTGGCTTTATTATTGATTATACGTTATTCTGTTTTATTGTGAACCAAGTCTCCTATTCTCTCAGCGAGAACAATATTGCTGGAGGCATCCTTTTCAGGAATTTATCAATGTTCATTAATGAAGTGTTCTTTGGTATCAGTTCCTTGGACTAATGATTGGAAGACCATGATTGTTGTAATTCAGGTTGAGATGATAAAGATTTGTTTACGATATCGTGGCCCAGTCCATCTCCCATAACTAGAACACCGTTAACGAAATAAGTATGTTGGGAAGAGTAGGTTCGAGGTCGATTGACAGGTGTAGGTATTGTGAAACACAATATTTTTATACAAATTTTCAAATTTGTGTTACATTTTCAAAATGTGTTTTTGAGCAGTTTTTTTTAACATGCTTGATCGATTACTCAACATGATTTTTTTGTTGAAAAAAAAAATAATAATAATAATAATAAATCAAGACACAATACCTTACCTAAACTTATTTTATCGAGCCAGTCCATCATGTTAGCGTTTGATAGCTCAGCTTGTCTATACACTATGAATTAATTGTTGTTCGTCGATTACCTGTAGGTAAACAAAATAAAATATTTTGTTCCCGAGAGCTTCAGGGTTAATATTTATATATGTAGACGGTGGGTGGTATCATTGAGCACCCTCACGTCAGGAAAGTTTCAGGTTTCAGAACCCCCCCCCCCCTTTTTTGAATATGCCGCCTTTTCTAAAATTATCATGAAATTAATTTCTAAGGGTATTCCCATAACAATTTTAATCCCTCTCTCTCATATTTTCCTTTCAATAGTGTTTGAAGTAATCAGTAGGTATAGGTACCTAAGTATAGTGTCTGAAAATCTTGACCAACGTTCATCGTGCAGTTTGCCTTGAGCCCTTCCATCGAAGATGATTCGTTCCAGATCGATCTTTTCTCTTACTCTATAGAGTGGAATTATCGTAAGAAAAAGCTTTCATCCACCTAGAGCATCACAATAATGCTGTTACAAATTTAAAATGACTCATTTTATCCATTCTTAATGAGTTGTATTGAAGTAGACCCATTTTAAGCGAAGATTTCCAAGTTTTTTAAATGGATATTTTATGAATTTTATTTTTGTAGCTGTAACGATGACACCATGTTTTTATAAAACTTTTCAAATTTTTATAACATTTTCAACATTTTTGGTCAATTATCTCCCTTTTGAGTGATGGCTTCCCGTTTATCAACATGTTTGATCGATTATTCATCGTGATTTTTTTTGTTGAAAGAAAAAAAAGAAATAAATCAAGACACAATACCTTACCTCGATTAAAATAGTCGACTTCAATTAAAAAGGGCCATTTTAATTTTGGATGATCTTCAGGACCGAGTTGGAGGCCTGTGGATGTGGTAGGAGTTCGGAAGAGTGAGTTCTGAAAACCAGGCTGATGTCCGGCCTCGACTTCCGAGTGTGGGGCGAAGTCTCTTCACCGATAGACGAAAGCACCTAATCCATACAGTGACCCTCATTCTGCAATTTAAGGAAAAACTGTTAATATGTGAAGGTGGATGTGCCCTATCTTCAAAATTGAACGGTCAAAAAACATTTTTTGAATGTAGCAGCCGAAATCCAATTTTCACCATGAGGGTCGGTATAAATACTTTGAAAATTAAACGAAATTACCATACTTATTATGACTTTTTGCCTAAATTTCAAATTGAAGAGGCTACAAATAATTTTTAATTTCAAGAAATCGAAGTAAAAAAATAAATGCGCGAATGAATACTACGTCAAAATATAAATTGTTATGATCACTTTTTTCTTACTCTGAAATTTAAAAAGTCGTTGAGGCTCGAAAATTGTAGATTTGATGAAATTTTTATCAAATCAAAAATTTTTGAGTTTCAAAAACTTTTCAAATTTTAGAGTAGGTAAAAAAAAACACGTAGTATTCACTATCGTATTTATTTTTTTCATCGTGATCTTTTGAAATTGAAAATCATTTGTAGCTTCCTTCAATTTGCAAGTAGGGCAAAAAGTAATACTTGGTGTAATTTTGTTCATTTTTCAAAGTAGGTACGTACTACGTACTATCGACCCTCATTGTCAAAATTGGATTTTGGCTCTTGGATTTTGAAAACGTATTTTGCACCTTCAATTTCGAATATAGATCATAGCTTCCACATAGTAACCTTTTTCCTTGGGCGTAGCTGCCCTGTTGTATCTAAATCTGAAGTTATTTGCATCACCATCTCCTCAGACACCCTCTGTAGGTAAAGCATGAACCCCTTGCAATCGCGGTTTCGAAGGAACAAAAATTTTCTTGACGTAACGTTGAATTTATTATGTATTGATCAGAAACCATGTCTGCTAGGGGGTAAATCTGATTGACATACTCTGCACTTTGGCTGTGAACTGCGAACGTTCGGTCTGTGAATTTTACTGGTATCAGATTTTCATCGTTGAGAGTTCCAGGACACAGTGGAACCAAACAGGGCTTTGGAATCTTGATGTCTGGCCCAAAACAGTATATTACGTCGTTGATGCATTCTCAATGTAAGGTATGGTTACATGTTGAAGTTCGAACGTGGTTCTGTGTAGGTGTTGGAGTCTTGTCACAGACCCCGCAGGTCGGCAGATAAAATGGAAATACTTCGCTTATTGTATTCATGATTGAATGTCTGTTGAACGATAACACGTGGTGGGTATCAAGTATGTCAGTATTGGGTAATTTGAGAATTTATATTTTACTTGAGGAATGTAGATTAAGTACGTAAAAGTATCTGGATTGAACAGATGATTTGTACGAAATGTGCTGGAAGCTTATATCGAGGAACCACAACATTTTCAAAATTTGTAGCCAATTGTCTCCATTTTGAGTGATTTGTTTTCCTTTTTTAGAATAATAATAATAATAAGTAATAATAATAATTTTATTTCAATGCTTAATCCAATTACTCATAGTCATAATGATTTTTTGTTGAAAAATAAATAAATAAACCAAGATACAATACCTTACCCCGATTTATAGTTGACTTCAATTGATAATGACGCTACCGTTTCCTTTAAGGTCATACATCTTCAGGCCGGGTTGAAAGCCTGTGGTAGGACTTCGGAAGAGTCAGTTCTAAAAACCAGGCTGATGTGCGGACTCCACTTCCGAAAGGGATGAAAAAGATACTGTTAGAAATTTCAAGTGATTGATTTCATTTTGTCTTAATGAGTTTATTTATTAGGCACCTACTGCCTAGGTATCGTACCTTCTAGCAACCAATTTCAAGTTTTTTAAAATGGATATTTCTGAATTTTATTGCTGTAAGTTCAATTATACAACGTTTTTATGAAAATTTGCAAATTATTGCAACGTTTTCAAAATTTTTTGTCAATTATCTGCCATTTGAGTGATTGCTTTCCGTTTTCGAGCAGTTTTTTCTACATGCTTAATCGATTACTCAACTCGATTTTTTTGTTGAAAAAAATTTTAAAAATGAAAAATGAGTAAATTAAGACACAATACCCTACCTATGAGCAACGATTGACTTGGCACGTTTATTTAAACTTTATGATGAGCGTTATTCCTGGGAAGAGAATAAGGCATCTTTAAAAATTGGGTTTTCGATTTCAGAACATGACAAAGTAAAAAAAATGATGCTGTTACAAATTTCAAATGACTCATTTTATTCATTTCTAATGAGTTTTACTGGATGCCTTTTATCAAAGATTTATAAGTTTCTTGAGATGAATATTTCTCAATTTTATTGCTGTAGCTGGCAAAAATTGGAAACTATTCTTTCCGAATATCCGGCGAGAAATACGACATTTTTTGATATTTCAGTTGAATTTGGAACTTTTCTGACAGTTTTGACTGGATGCATTGGAGAGGCCTTCTTTTTTGGAAAATTTCATTTAAAATTGCGTTATTTTTGATAGTAGATAATGTGGCCCAACTGTTTCGAGGAGATTTGATTGAAAAAAATTCCGCTATTTCCGATCGAATGATGGCTTGAATTTAATTGTTTCCTCGAACAACATTGGCCTATTTTTCAGTACGAATTCTTGTACGAGAATTAAAATATCCCTACCTGTTACCAACACTCACAAAATCATTATGATTTGCGACTCCATATTTTATTCTGTGGAATTCAATCAGGAAATGAAAAGCACCGTGTGTGTGAAGGTGTACATTTAGAAACAATGAGCAGAAAGAAAAAAATCCTCTTGCAATCAGCGATCAACTGATGGTTTATTCATATTACGAAATGATTTAATACGATCTGCCAAAACCCTGCGACGAAATCCAGGGTACTGAAGAATTTGGCCTCTGCATCCTCGGTCATGATACGATCAAGGAGTCCAGCTTCGTTATAGTTCTCCTCAAGGATTGGGTCCAAATCGACTGAAAAAAAAACCGAAATAAATCAAGACACAATACTCTACCTAAACTTGAGCTTCAGGATTGATATTTACATTGACAGTGGGTGCAGGTACCATTGAGCAGAGCACTCTCTGTCAGGAAAATTTCAGACACCCCTCCCCCCTTTTCGATATAGCCTTCCTTTTCTGAAATTATTATAATATTTTAAATCTCTCTGTAAAAGCTTCAAACTGATGTATTTTTTGCCTATCTAAAAACACATAAAAAACCAAAATCATATTTTTTCACCTAAGTGTAGCTGTAACGTTACCATGTTTTTATACAACTTTTCAAATTTTTGTAATATTTTCGAAATTTTTAGTCAATTCCGTTTTCGAGCAGTTTTTTCAACATGCTTGATCGATTATTCATTATGATTTTTTTGTTGAAGAAAAAAGAAGAAACAAATAAATCAAAAGCCAATACCTTATCTCGACTAAAGTAGGTAGTCAACTTCAATTGAAAAGGGCCATTCTAGTGGTGTCGATCATTTTGAGGCCTGTGGTTGGAGTTTGGAAGAGAAATTTAGAACATATAATATTATGATGATTTTGGAGTACGAGGATGGTATCATGTTAATTTTTGTGATACGTACTTTTTAGGGCACTAATAAATTACTCTGTCCTACTTAACAAGGGAACTACCCAGGGTGTGATACGCCGATCGAAAAAAAATTTTCACAGGCGGATACAGCATCAAAAAATATATTAAGAGCCAAAATTTTAGCTGCTGAGGTTCACATGGGGGAAACTTATGTGAACCTGGCTTGTGGAGGGCTGAACAGTTTTTATCCCTCGTAGGTATGGAAGCACCGGAACATAGAACCGTCTTCATTGAGGCATTATCGACATTCACTGAGAAAAATTTTCAAAAGTGGCCCTCTAATAAAAATTCATTTTTGGCTGCACAATAAAAAATCGTTCAAGAATATTGTTTTTTTTTTTCTGCTTCAAGTGTGAATATTTCTGATCAAGGTCTCCTGGAAAAGAACTAAGTATAATCAGGCTGCACAGTTGAGGAATGTTCTACCGTATACTTTATGAGAAATTTATTCGACTTCATTTTAATAAAAGTACATAGTAGGTACATTATACTGTATTTATAAATAATAAAAAAGATCAAGAAATGAGAAATCAGCTTCACGTTGATTATTTAAAGCGAACTTAGCAACCAATGCAACCATCAAACAATATGGCGAAAGCAAATGCAAAGACTATCTCGCAATCAACGAATAGCATGATAATATGGTTTCTTCAAGGAGATTTGTTCGTTTCAATTAGAATATCTATACCTATGTGCTCTGTTTACACGGATTTTGGCAGATTTTCGAGAATCTGAATTTTGGACGTTTTTTAAAATCACTTTTTTCAACACTTTTGAGAGTACATTTTCAAAAGCTGCTACCCTAGCAGATTATTGTGGATTCTATAAAACTGCCAAAATCCGTACCGACCAACTATCATTACCAACATTGGATTTTGGCTCTTGGATTTTGAAAACGTTAATTTTGTCCCTTCTATTTTGAAGATAGACTACATCTTTCACGTAACCTTTCTCCTCGGTTGTACCCTGTTGTATCCAAATCTGAAGTTTGCATCACCATCTCCCCAGACACCCTCTGTAGGTAAAGCATGAACCCCCTTGCAATCGCGGTTTCAAAGGAACAAAGTAATGATATGTCGTCTACATATTTTGTGACACCTTTTTCATCAGGTATAACAATGTTTATCAGATTTACGAAAAGTGCTGATGAAATCTTAAGCCCATAAGGCAAACGAATAAATTGGTATACGCGACCATCAATCTGGAACGCACAATAGGTATTTACAGAATGATTCTTCTAATACGATCTGCCAAAACCCTACGACAAAGTCCAGGTTACTGAAGAATTTGGCCTCTGCATCCTCGGTTGTGATACGATCAAGAAGTCCAGCTTCGTTATAGTTCTCCTCAAGGATTCGTATCAATGTTCGTTGATAAAGTGTCCTGTGGTATCAGTTCCTTCGACAAATGATTGGAAGACCATGATTGTTGTAATTCAGGTTCAGATATTAAAGATTTCTTTACAATATCGTGGCTCAGTCCATCTCCGATGGTTAGAAGGAACACCGTTAACGAAATATTTTGGGAAGGAGATGTCCGAGGTCGATTGACAGGTGTATTGTGAAACAATGTTTTTATAAAACTTTTCAAATTTTTGTAACATTTTCAAAATGTTTGGTCAATTATCTCCATTATAAGTGATTTCTTTCCGTTTTTAAGCAGTTTTTTCAACATGCTTGATCAATTATTCATCATGTTATTCGTTGAAAAAAAAGAAAAGAAATAAATCAAGACACAATACCTTACCTCGATTAAAATAGTCGACTTCAATTGATAAGGGCCGCTCTAATTTTGGCATACACTTTCCCGTACCTCCCCCTCATTTTGTGAGGGGCGGTAAATAGCACCTAGAAGGATAGTGCTAGGTTAGTGCTGGAAAGTGCACGAATGGGGTAGGCTAAGCCTAGTAATTTTCGAGCATTTCGATTGAGATGTTTTGCAAAATAGCTGAACTCTGAAGGCTGAAATCTCTGATCAAGACTGCGTGAACTTGGAGCAAAAATAATGAGAGTTTGAACATACTGAATGGGAAATTTGAAAATCTTAATCTGAACTTTCGAGGTAGAAAGTTGCTCTTTTCGTAAATACCATACGAAGATTGAAAGGCAGTCATTTGAATAATCGCAAAAAATCACATAGAAAACATTTTTGTTCAGTTTATTTGAAGCGAAAACATTTTCACAGTGGAATCTGAATATCCTTTCGAGGGCACCACAGTCCCAAATTTTGATTAAAATTCGAGAAACCCTAATTCGAAGACGCCCAGTCGGAATATTTGTTTGTTTTTACGATCCCGACCCTCTGATACCACCTCTCTCCCTTCTCCACCGTTCCTAACCCTAAGATGCTATTAAAAATGGGGGGTCCCTAAATGGCCCTGCTGGAGCATCAAATTTGAAAAAAAAAAATAGAAAATAATATGATGATTTTTGAGTATGATGTGGTAGGTAGGTATTACTCGTATATTGATTTTTGTGATACTTTTATTAAGGTACCTACTAAATTATTCTGTCCAATTTCTATTATTTATTTGCAGAATTATTTTTATATATTAATGTGTTTTAATATTTGTGAAAAGATTCCACTTCCAAAGGTTACTTACTTACTTTGCGGGAGGTCGCGTTTTTTGCAATTCATGGGCTATATTCAGCATTATAGTAGTTTCGCGTGTTTTTCTAATTCCATCTCAAATTGCTTTCTGTAAAAACACAATACCTACTTATGCTTCCTAGAAAAGAACTAATCAGGCTGCACAGCTGAGGAATTTTATGGTAAAGCTGACTGCTTGAACTTGGAGCTAATCTATTAACTAGAGTTCAAAGATACTGAATGGGAAATTACAAATAAAATTTGTGAATATCAATCTGAACTTTCGATATGAAAGTTGCACTTTTTGGTAAATACGAATATTGAAAGCAATTGGAAAAAATCACATATCGACGACATTTCTTCATTTTAGGTATTTGAAGCAGAAACATTTTCAAAATGAGATCTGAATATTTGGAAAAAAAATTGATTTGAAGACGCTGAGTTTGTATATTATTTGTTTGTTTTTACGATGCCAACTTTCTGACACCTCCTCTCTCTTCCAGTGTCTCAAACATTCTTTTTTTAAAAAAAGAGGAAATGAAAATTAATTACCTGTGACACGTTGTTTATCTGATTTTCAAGGGCACCGAGTTCGAGCATTAAATAATTTTTTTAGGCACGCTTCATGAATGCCTCTCTGCTGGCGTACCTTTGAAAAAAAATGTCGGAAAATATTGAAAATATAGGTTGATTTTGAGTATGATTTGATATTATTTCAATTTTTGTCATACTTTTAGGGTACCTACTAAATTATTCTGTCCAATTCTATTATTCATTCCCAGAACTACTTTGAAATATTAATGAATTATTTATTTATTTTTGCGAAAAATTTCCACTTCCAAAGGTTACTTACTTATTCGGATGAAAAAATTACAAATCAGAACAGTAAATTAATACTTCTCCTCAAAAATGAATAAATTGATATGATTCGAAAAGTAAAATACCCTGCATGCAAAAAATTGATTAGTCAATCATCTCCATTTTGAGTGATTGCTTTCCGTTTTCTAGCAGTTTTTTCAACATAATTAATCGATTATTCATTATGATTTTTTTGCTGAAAAAAAAAAGAAGAAATAAATCAAGACACAATACCTTACCTTGATTGAAATAGTCGACTTCAATTGAGAATTGACTTTTTTAAATATAGACCACACTGAAAGAACCAGCTAAGTCACTTTTTTTCAAAAATGAGTTTATGGTCGAATTAAATTCACACTGTGGAGTGGAAAAATGTAGTCCATTTAGATTTTGAAAAAAAATCGATTTTTTGTGGTTAAAATGGCTTTGAAAAAAAAGAGGAGGGGAGAGAAATGAGCCTAGACCAAATCTGAGGCGAAAAGAAAGAAAATTCCAACGTCATTAATTATTTAGCATGCGAAAATTTTTAATTATGTCATCATAATTTAATCGATTTTAATCGAATCAAGTTGTTGCGAAATACTAATTTTTCGATTTTTTGCTTGAGTTTTTGCTCGAAAAGAGTGACTTTTCAACTCGTGACTGGCGTGTCTCTACATTGTTTTTTTCTATACTATGCCTTGAGTTGTGTTTGTGGGATGTTGTGTGATGTATTTCCTGTCATTTGTATTTCCTATTTTTTCTCATCAGCCTTCAACTATAACAAATCCCCACTCCTTGATGATGAGAGTTATGAGTTATTCCTGGGAAGATCGAAGATAAAACTTCTCCAAAAATAGGGTATTCGCTTTTTTCTATGTACATGAATTCTTCTTCCCCTTCTTTTTTTTTTTTTTTTTTTGATATACCTACAATCCTACATATACGTTCATCGTGCAGTTTGCCTGTGAGTTCTTCCATCGAAGATGATTCGTTCTAGATCGAAATTTTTTCTTACTCTAGAGTAGAATTATCGTTAGACAAAGCTTTCATCTATAGAGCATCAAAGTAATGCTGTTATAAATTTAAAATGACTAATTTTATTCATTCTTAATGAAGTTCATTAGCTAGGTACCTTTAAGCGAAGATTTCCAAGTTTTTTTAAATGGATATTCTACGAATTTTATTGCTGTAGCTGTTTCGGCACTTTGTTTTTATACAACTTTTCAAATTTTTGTAACATTTTCAAAATTTTTGGTCAATTATCTCCCTTTTGAGTGATGGCTTTCCGTTTTTGAGCAGTTTTATCAACATGTTTGATCGATTATTCATCATGATTTTTTTTGTTGAAAGAAAAAAAAAGAAATAAATCAAGACACAATACCTTACCTCGATTAAGTAAAATAGTCGACTTCGATTTATAAGGGCTGCTTTATGTCTGTGGTAGGAATTTGGAAGAGCTTCTGAAAACCAGGCTGATGTCCGGCCTCGACTTCCGAGTGTGGGATGAAGTCTCTTCGCTGATAGACGAAAAAATCTAATCCATACATCGACCCTTCTACAATTTAGGAAAGTGGCCTTTTGTCTTACTCTATAGAGTAGAATTATCGTTAGAAATAGCCTTCATCTGGAGCATCAAAGTGATGATGCTGTTACAAATTTCAAATGACTCATTTTATTCATTCTTAATGAGTTTTACTAAGTAGGCACCTTTTAAGCGAAGATTTCCAAGTTTTTTCAAATGGATATTTTATGAATTTTATTGCTTTAGATGTAACGGCACCATGTTTTTATAAAACTTATCAAATTTTTGTAAGATTTTCAAAATTTTTGGTCAATTATCTCCCTTTTGAGTGATGCCTTTCCGTTTTCGAGCAGTTCTTTCAACTTGCTTGGTCGACTATTCATCGTGATTTTTTTGTTGAAAAAAAAAAAAAAAAAAATAAGAAATAAATCAAGACACAATACCTTACCTCGATTAAAATAGGTAGTCCACTTCAATTGGGAACGCCCTTTTAACGTAATCCTTGCAGCAACCTTTCTGCAGTTTAAGAAAGTGATTCTTCTAACCAATTCAACTTCTTTTCAAAGGAACGGCGAGCTCGGACAGATACTGAGAAGTTATGTAAAAAAAAAAAGGAATTGGTAGATGTTCGAACTAATCAGTAGCCTAAAAATCTTAAGGGGACCTTCACGTCTAACTTTGGTTTTCAATTTTATGGAATTTTGAGGTGACATGATGGTGGAATTTGAAGAGATGAATTCGCAAAAATTAGCTTCACCGAATCAATTACAATCGATATTTTATTTGAATTGTATAATTTTTTACGTGCCAAGGGGTGCTCTTGTACCGTCCCCTCTTCTTTCTATGATAGGTATAAGTTCATCCTTCGGTTCGTTTACTTACTCGAGAAAGGCTGAAAAAAAATGTTTGCTGCGGTTTTTGAAAAATTATCATGTGTTTGGTTTCAAGTTTCATTCGCCATGAAAAAGTGAGCTTTCATTTTTGAAAGTTTGATTTTGAGTAACTCGAAGTTTAGTTATATATTCATTTTGAACTTCTTGTTTTTTCTCAAGTTTTCACCTCTCGAAGTTTTCTCAAAACTCAGCCATTCAGAGAGAAGGTTTCTGGGATTATAAGTCTCTCGAATTTGCTCGAAAATGTTTTCACGAGTCCTCTTTGAGATTATCTAGTATATATACCCATTATCATATTCCATTTCGCAATCCTTCATGGAGTGGTAGGTGTAAGCTAAGCCTCGTAATTTTTGACCATTTCGATTGAGATGTTTTGCAAAATCGCTGAACTCTGAAGGCTGAAATCTCTACTTAGTACTGCGTGAACTTGGAGCAAATCTTCGTATTAACGAGAGTTCGATGATAGGTACTGAATGGGAAATTGAAATTTGAAAATCTCAATCTGAACTTTCGAGGTGGAAAGTTGCTCTCTTCGTAAATTTAATACGATACGAAAATTGAAAGCAGTCATTTGAAAAATTGGAAAAAATCACATCGAAGGTATTTTTTCATTTGAAGCTAAAAATATTTTCAAAATGAGCCCTGATTATCCTTCGGGGGCTTCACACCCCTAAATTTCGATTAAAATTCGAAAAATTATCCTAATTTGAAAACGTCGAGTTTGAATATTTGTTTGTTTTTACGATTCCGACCCTCTGAAACCCCCTCTCTCTCTTCTCCACTGTCCGTAACTCTAAGATGCTTTTAAAGAGGGGGAAATGAAAATTGTCTGTGACACGTTGTTCATCTGGTTTTCGAGGGCGCTGAGTTCGAGTATTTCATAATTTTTTTAGGCATGTTTTCTAAATGCTTTTCTGCTGGAGCATCTTTGAAAAAAAAATTAGAAAATAGGATGATTTTTGAGTATGATGTGGTAGGTAGGTATTACTCGTATATTGATTTTTGTGATACTTTTATTAAGATACCTACTAAATTATTCTGTGCAATTTCTATTATTTATTTGCAGAATTATTTTGAAATATTAATGTGTTTTAATTTTTGTGAAAATATTCCACTTCCAAAGGTTACTTACTTTGCGGAGGTCGTGTTTCAGCAATTCATTAGTGTAGTGTATCATTTATGAGAAGTCGACGACATTTCTTCATTTTAGGTACCTTGAAGTAGAAACATTTTCAAAATGAGATTTGAATATTCGAAAAAAATTGATTCGAAGACGCCAAGTTTGAATGTATTTTGTCTGTTTTTACGATGCCAACTTTTTGACACCTCGTCTCTCTTCCAGTGTCTTTAACATGCTTTTAAAAAAATTGAGAATGAAAATAACCTGTGACACATTTATTTTGGTCTGACTGTTTCGAGGAGATTTGATCGAGAAAAATTCTCAATTTCCAATCGAGTGATGGCTTGAATTTAATTGTTTTCTCGAACAACATCAGTCAATTTTTCAGCACGAATTCTTGTTCAAGAATTAGAATATCCGTACCTATTATACCAACACTCACAAAATCATTATGGTTCTTTCAGTGTGTAGAATTCAATCAGGTAATAAAAAGCACCATACGTAGCCTATCGAAGAACTAAAGTTGGAATTTCCAGCGTGTGAAGGTGTAAATTCAGAAACAAACAATAGGCAGAAAGAAAAAAAATCTTCTTGTAATCAGCGATCAACTACTGATGGTTTATTCATTTTCACGGAGTTGAACATAATCATTGGGAAATTGAAATTTGAAAATCTCAATCTGAACTTTCGAGGTGAAAGTTGCTTTTTTCGTAAATACCATACGAAGATTGAAAGCAGTCATTTGAAAAATTGTAAAAAATCACATCCAAGACATTTTTGTCATTTTATTTGAAGCAAAAACATTTTCAAAATGAGATCTGAATGTCCTTCGGGGGGCACCGACATCCTCGAATTTCGATTTTGAAAAAATCTAGGTAATTCGAAGACGCCGAGTTTAATATTTGTTTCAGTTGGCGCACCAAGTTTGAATGAAATTTCGAAAAATTTCGAAAATTGGAAATTGTTCCGTCCAAATCTATTATTTATTTTCAGAACTATTTATAAAAAATTTCCACTTTTAAAGGTTACTTACTCTACGGGTTTTCGGGATCCGAAAATTTTTCACCATGATAAAATAAATAATGTTTCAAGTTCCGATGCTTCCATAGGAGGGATGAAAACTGTTCAGTACTCTACAATCCAGGCTTAGTTTTTGGAATAGCGTAGACGTTGAAAACGAACAACACTAGTGCTTTTTCCTCTAAAATTTGATTTCAGGCTTTTAAAAAAACTGATTTTGATTATTTTGAGAATGCTTTTTTTGAGCTTTCAAGCTCAAAGGTTTCTCAAAATTAATACATATTGATGATGACCACGTTGTAGAAGAAATTTCAAGGAACAATTTTCGTTCGAACATTTTTTTTTTTTTTTTAACGACCAGTAGGTAAGGAGATGGACGAATCTTCATTTAAGTTCATATGAATACATTATTGTAGCATGTCAAAATTACCACATATTTACGTTGTGTTCTTTTACCTACTGTGAATACGACAATAAGTACAGTAAATTGAATTTGATTGATCTATCGAATCGAATCTCCAAGTTAGGGGGTATGGAAGTGGCCCTCTAATTCAAATTCATTTTTGGCTGCACAGTAAAAAAAATTGTTCAAGAAAATTGTTTTTTTTTCTGCTTCATGTGTGAATATTTCTGATCAAAGCCTCCTAGAAAATAACTATGAAGCTGCACAGTTGACTGTTGAGTAATGTTTAATGTGTACTTTACAAGAGATTCATTCGACTTCATTTTAATAAGTAGTGCCTACTAGATACATTCTACTTTATTTATAAATTACAAAAAAAAAAAATCAAGAAATGAAAAATCTGCTTCAAGTTGATATTTAAAAACAAACTTAGCAACCAATGCAACCAACAACCAATATGGTGAAAGCAAATGCAAAAACCATCTTGCAATCAGCTAATTTGGCAGTTTTTGGTACTACAGTATAGATGGAGAATATAACGCGCGCATAATTATAAACTGCGGAAGATTGCATCTATTTTCGCAGCTCCTACTAGTCGGGGGGCCCGCATAAGGATCACCTGCACCCCCCTGCCGATTCTCCGGGACAACTTTTTTCTTAAAGGGGAAGTCCTAAGGAACATTTCTAGCCCCTGTCCTCAAAAAAAAAAGTGGCCCTACTTACAAAATGGCGGCCATTTCGATTGACAGGTCAGCCGAAATCGCAGATTTTGCGTTCCAACATAGGACTTTCACGGGATTTTTTAAACCGCACTAAGGTAAATCGAAAGAGCAGGCAAAAATTCATCACCTGTCAAAATTTCAAGTGCTAAAGTGCCTTTTTCGATTTTTGGTGAATTTTCAAAAATCAAATTTTGGGCAAAATGTGAGAAAAAAATCAAAATTTTACCAAATTGACCTAGAAATCTGAAATTTGGGATATATCCTATTTTCGACCTGCCAAATCGATTGGAAACTGTTTCAAACCGTTTTGAGCAGTTCTGGAGCCTCCAGCAGATTTTTGAAACTCGAAATTCTCACAAAATGTCATCAAATGGAGTTGGAAAGCAGAAATTTATTCTGCAAACTAATTTCAATACGCCATGAAGTCGACTGCAGGTGATTTTCAAGTCGTTTTGGAGCCTCCAGCGATTTTTTGAAAATTACTGGAGCCTCCAGCAGATTTTTGAAACTTGAAATTCTCACTAAATTTCATCAAATGGAGTTGGAAACCCGAAATTCATTCTACAAACTAATTTCAATACGCTATGAAGTCGACTGCAGGTGATTTTCAAGTCGTTTTGGAGCCTCCGGCAATTTTTTGAAAATTACTGGAGCCTCCAGTAGATTTTTGAAACTTAAAATTTTCCCAAAATTTCATCAAATGTGGTTAGCAAGCTGAAATTAATTCTGCACTTCAATTTTAACACCTTCTGAAAACGACTTCAGGCGAGTTCAAGTAATTTTGGAGCCACCAGTGACTTTTTGAAAAGTTTCATCGCGTTTTTAGGTGAATTGAAAAGTAGCTGGAAGTTTCAAAACCACTTGAAACCACCATGCAGTCGACTTCATATTGTATTGAAATTAATTTGCAGAGTAAATTCGGCTTGCTAACCCCATTTGACGAAATTTTGGGGAAATTTCAAGTTTCAAAAATCTACTGGAGGCTCCAGTAATTTTCAAAAAATTGCTGTAGGCTCCAAAACGACTTGAAAATCACCTGCAGTCGACTTCGTAGGGTATTGAAAATAGTTTGTAGAATGAATTTCGGCTTTCCAACTCCATTTGATGAAATTTTGTGAGAATTTCGAGTTTCAAAAATCTGCTGGAGGCTTCAGAACTGCTCAAAACGGTTTGAAACAGTTTCCAATCGATTTGGCAGGTTGAAAATAGGATATATCCCAAATTTTAGATTTCTAGGTCAATTTGGTAAAATTTTGATTTTTTTCTCACATTTTGCCCAAAATTTGATTTTTGAAAATTCACCAAAAATCGAAAAAGGCACTTTAGCACTTAAAATTTTGACAGGTGATGAATTTTTGCCTGCTCTTTCGATTTACCTTAGTGCGGTTTAAAAAATCCCGTGAAAGTCCTATGTTGGAACGCAAAATCTGCGATTTCGGCTGACCTGTCAATCGAAATGGCCGCCATTTTGTAAGTAGGGCCACTTTTTTTTTGAGGACAGGGGCTAGAAATGTTCCTTAGGACTTCCCCTTTAAGAAAAAAGTTGTCCCGGAGAATCGGCAGGGGGTGCAGGTGATCCTTATGCGGGCCCCCGACTATACATGATCATATTCTTCATGTAAATACATGATGGTGTCTTTGTAGAGCTCATCTGGCATGCAAGGCGTTGTGGAACCACCATCTCTGATTTTATGTAAAATTTTGATGTCATTTCAATGATGACATACCACTTCTCGAGGTTTCTTTTTGCTTTTTTCTAATATTATCTGATTGCATTTGCTGTAGATTTCGAGTAATTTGTTTTCCTTTTCGTGCAGTTTTTTCAACATGCTTAATCGATTACTCATCATGATTTTACTGCTGAAAAAAAAATTTTTTTTTTTTTAAACACGAAATAAATCAAGACACAATACCCTACCCTATCCGAATTACTGCAAATCAAAGTAATACAATTGAACATATGCGTTATGAACTTGTCACCGACAAAGTCTGAATCACAATAGGCTGTAAGTAGTGAGCACCCTCCATCAAGACAGTTTCAGACTCCCCGGACCCCCTCCCATTTTTGAGATAGACCCCCTTTTCTAAAATTATTATCAAACTCATTTTTATGGGCATTCCCATAGCAATTTTAATCACCCTCCTCTCCATATTTTCCCCTCAAAATGGGATTTGTTTTAGCTTTGCATATCTGTGTTAGCGCGATGACCATGATTCGGCACAAAAATGGGAATAGCATTATTTTAATTGCGTTTTCGACCCATAAAAAACATTTTTTTTTCAAAAAAAAATTCAAGGTGAGACATGGTCAAAACTTGAAAAAACTTGAAGCCTATAGGGATATGGGTTAAGAATGGATTTAGGTGTAAATTACCTACTGTTTTTGATTAACGAGATGTCGGTTTCCAATATGACGTCCAATTTAATGCTACTCTCGTCCAAACCCCTGCAGAGATTCATATGCAAATGACGCCTCATTGTTAACCAAAAACAATAATTGTTTACATTACATCATAATCCATCTTAACCCCCCGGCCCCCCCCGTCTCATATTTTTTTTTGAAAAAAAAAATGTATTTTATGAGACGAAATCGCATTTAAAAATGATATACTTACTCATTTTTGTGCAGAATCATGGTCATATCACTAAAAAAAGATACACGAAGCTAAAAACCTCTGTTTTTAGGGGAAAATATGTGGGGAGGGGGTGAAAATTGTGATGGGAATGACCCTTTGTAGATGCTTACTACATAATGAAAAATTGAGAAAAATCAGTCAATATGGGGCTGAAAAAATGAATTTTATATTGATTTTAGAAAAAGGAGATTATCTCAGAACATTCTGTTATTTATTGCCAGATTATCTTGACAGATTAACGAATCAAGTATTTATTTTTATGAAAAGTTTCCACTTTCAAAGGTTACTTACTTTGCGGTTCGAATGATGAAATTCATGTTGTTAACTTTATTATCATCTGGTTTAGATTTTATGATTGATCAATATATATAATCCTGAAAAAAACTGTTTGTTTTCATTCAATTCAAAGATTCACGGCCTGAAATCGAATTTTAGGAGAAAAAAAAATAACGGTGTCGTTCATTTTCAAAGTAAGTAGTTAAATACCTCTTCCAAAAACTAAACTTTCAAGCTTGATTTTTTCAACTAAGTATGAGAAATCAGTTTCAAGTTGATGTATTTAAAAACGAATTTAGCAACCAATGCAACTGTGCAACAACCAATATATGGTGAAAGCAAATGCAAAAAGTATCTCGCAATCAGTTAATATCTTAACAAAAAAATAAAGAAAAGTTTCGAAAAAACATGGCAACGTCACAGCTACATATGTACTGCAATAAAAGTAATTAATATCCATTTTAAAAAACTTGAAAATATTTGCTATAAGGTACTTACCTAGCAAGTGAAACTCATTAAGAATGAATAAAATGAGTCATTCGATATTTGTAACAGCATCATTTTGATGATATAGATAAAAGTCGATCTGGAACGAATCATCTTCGATGGAAGGACTCATAAAAACACGAAATAAATCAAGAAACAATACCTTATCTAAGACCAACAATTTGAATCAAAATCATTCCATCAGAATCCACTTCTACGGCCCCCCCTAGCAAATTTTTTTTGAAACAAAAACTATTTTATGGGACAAAAACTCATTTAAAAATGCTATTCCCATTACATGAAGCTGAAAATCTCCGTTTTTAGGGGAAAATATGTGGGAGAGGGTGAAAATTGTTATGGGAATGCCTACAACATGATAAAAAATTAAGAAAATCAGTCGACATGGGCCTGAAAAAATGAATTTTGAAAAGAGGGATTATCTCGGAAACACCGGGGGGGGGGATCGCGGGGTCTGAATGTCCGACTATTTATTTCCAGAATTATCTTGAAATATGTATTAATGAATTGCAGTATTTATTTTTATGAAAAATTACCACTTTCAAAGGTTACTTACTTTGCGGCTCGAATGATGAAATTTTCATGTTGATAACATTTTCGTCGCGTGGATTGAGATTTGATGATTGATCAGTATATTATAATCCTTACAAAAACTGTTTGTTTCCATTCAATTCAAAGATTAAAGTTTTTTCAATTTCACGGCCTGAAATCGAATTTTAGGAGAAAAAATAGCAGTGTCGTTCATTTTGAACGTACCTCTTCCAAAAACTATCGTTAACTTTCAAGCTTGATTTTTTCAACTTCGATTTTCTGGCTTGTGGATGGTTTTATCCCTTTTTGTATGCTGAAAAACTCCCTTTTGATTTCAGGGACGGTGCATGCCATTTTGTACCATCTCCGAAGTGTCCGGACCAAGCGTGAATATTACTTTTTCATCGGACTTGGTTTGTACCATGCCCGGAGGGTCCGGACAAAGTGTTCGACTTGGTACAATTGTGTTGTGCAAAGTCCGAAATATAGTTTTATAATGAATTAATTCGAATTTTACACCCCTTTATACCACAAATATTGATCCAAATAAAAGGAAATTTAAAGATGACTCTAAAATACACCACTAGCAAAATTTTCAGGTCCTGAAATTCATTTTTTGATTTTTGAGGAATTTTTAGAGATTCAAATATGGCTATGTTCACTTCTCAAGAAAAAAAAATAAAAAGATCAAATTGAGGTATGTACTTACTAACTAGAATGCTGAAATTTGGTTTTTACTTTCTATTTTCAACTTCTCGATTCGTTTGGTGGTGGTTTTGAACAGGACCATATTTACGCATAGGCAACTTATAGGCAGCAAATTTTGAAGCGTTTTCAGCTCGATTTTTGCGATATTTTTTATACTTGTGAATTGTACATAAGTATTTAGAGTAGGTATAATTAAAGTTTAGCATAAACCCCTTTATGACCTTTTCGATCGATTTTTTCAAAACCATTTTGTATCACTGAAAATTCAAATGTTTTTTAATTTTTTAAAAAATTACTGGAGAAATCAGCTATCAACTCAGAAAAATGGTACAAACCAAATTTCAGCCTTTCACGACAATTTGGTAAAGTTTTGACTTTGAAAAACCCATAAAAAATGAATTTGGAATCGAAGTTTTAGTGCACGAGAATTTCACGACTCCAGAAGTTGAAACTAGAGAGTATAAAAACCAAATTTCAGTATTTTAGTTAGTAAGTACCTCAATTTGACCTTTTCTTTTTTTTTCTTGAGAAGTGAGCATAGCAATAATATTGGAATCTTTAAAAATTCCCCAAAAATCAAAAAATGAATTTCAGCACCTGAAAATTTTGCTGGTGGTGTATTTTAGAGTCATCTTTAAATTTCCTTTTATTTGGATCAATATTTGTGGTATAAAGGGGTGTAAAATTCGAATTAATTCATTATAAAACTATATTTCGGACTTTGCACAACACAATTGTACCAAGTCGAACACTTTGTCCGGACCCTCCGGGCATGGTACAAACCAAGTCCGATGAAAAAGTAATATTCACGCTTGGTCCGGACACTTCGGAGATGGTACAAAATTGACTGTACCAACCCCGAATTGTACAATTTCGGACTTGGTACACAACATATACATATTACGAATCAGGATCTCATAATCCTCCAGTACATCCTGGTTCTCCATGGCTTTTAGTACGAAGTTGTGGTTAAGAGAATTGAAAGCTTTTTGGAAGTCGATGAAGGCGAGGTGGAGGAGGACTTGAAACTCATTAGCTTTTTCTATCAACAGATCTATTGTAAACAGGTGGTTGGTCGATAAGAACCACCTACTAAACCTTGCCTGATCTGAAGTAGTGAAGTTTGCTGTAATTCCAAAAAACTCGACTTCAGTCTGCGTTCGATCAGATTTGAGAATATTTTCCATGAAGTTGAGCTCAAGCCATAATTGGTCTGTAGTTGTCTTTAACTTGAGTCTGACCCCTTTTTTGTGGATTGAGATTATGTATTTTTTTTTTTTTTTTTACATTTTTTTTTATACTGGGCGTGTATAATTGCCAGGATTTTTACGCCCAGTTTTGAGGGGTTAGTCTAGATTTGGTTTGAAAGATTGATTTCTTTGATGTATTTAAGAATGTTTTCCATCTGTTTGATGTTGTCAGGAATTGTAGGGTTGAGGTCTGAAATGTTTAAGGATTGGCGTTTTGTTTTGAGGGAGGGACAGTAGAATAGAAGGTGTTGAGTGGAGATTATTTCAGAATTACAGAATTGACAGGTGGGTTTAGGAGCTTTGGTGTACAAATGGCTGTGGGTTAATTTGGTATGACCAATTCGGAGGCGGGTGATTATAATTTCTTCTGATCTGTTTAGGTGACTAAGGTGCTTCCAAGGGAGGATTGATTTTTTGTGGGTAAATAGTTTGTGATTTGTTTTTGAGTTCCATAGGTTTTGCCAATTGGAGTTTTGGATGATTTTTAGAATGTTAATAACATCATCATGGGTCACAGAGAAAATTTTAGAGGGGGTAACAGCTGATTTAGCTGATTCATCTACTGCCTGGTTTCCTTCAATGCCTACATGACTTGGGACAAACATAAATTTAATAATTTTGTCAGTAGTCTGAAGTTTATAGATGATTTGATGGATCTTATGGACAAGTTGATGTTCAGAAAATTTGTTTTGAATTGATAAAAGAGCAGAGAGTGAGTCTGACTGAATCAGGAATTTTTTGTTAGGGCTTTTTGAAGTGGAGATCTTTTGTAGGCAATGGAGTATAGCAGAAACTTCTAAATTGAAAATTGAAGAATATTTATGAGCTGTGAAGTTGGTAATTTTACCATTTGAGTGTTTCCAATTTCTTGGAATTTCTTTGATCCGTACAATTTTATTTGAAAATTTTGTAATGAAATCCCTCATTTTGCCCTCCTCCCCTCCTCATACCAAATTATAAATGTTCGTTTGTTACTTCAGATCTTATCCTGCAGATTTCTCATAAGTTTTATTTATTTATTTATTTTTTTATTTAACAAAGTTTATCACAATCTTAAGGAGACCTTAAATAAGTAAAATTTCTGACTTTAAACAAGTTGGTTACATGACATGTGCAGGGTTCTCTCCAGTGAGAGTATACTCTGCTATTTTATAAAGTATCTCTCCAGTGACAGTACTCTATTTATTTTTTATAATATCTATGATTAAGTCGTGAGGTTTTAACTGATGGATGTTTCTTTGCTTTGATCTTGTTTTGTAATTTTTCAACTTGAGAAATTCTTTTATCCATTTTTTTAAGCAGTTCCCAAATGTTTTTTAAGCTCGCCTGCTCTTCTAGTTCCACTGGTTCATCCAATTCATCCGTGTTATTCTTTGGAAGGTTTCTTTTGACAATTTTGGCTTGTTCAGGTTTCTGAGTTGTTATCTGCTCCTGGCTTTGAGTGGTCCTTTGCTTGACACGATCAATTACTGTCATCTTTGGTTTAGATGTAGCAGCAATTTTTGCTTGATATACTAGACACCCTCTCCAGTTGGCTGTATGATCACCATCACAATTGGCACACTTGGCTGGGTCTTCTTTCTTCTTCCTACATTGCTTTGTTTCATGGTCTAATCCACACTTAACGAATTTGGGTTTCCTTGCACAGTACGTTTTAGTATGACCAACCTGCTGGCAGTTTTTACATTGAGGTAGCTCCCTCTTTTTTGCTGGAGGTTCTACCTTCACTTTAGTGTGCAACAAGAACCCCATTTCATAAATGGTCTTGTTGTTTTCTTTTGGGCTAAGATATACATAAAAGAGTGGTAATGCCACCTTATATGATTTCTTACTCACAATTTCTCCAGATACATCTTTTTTCACCTCTGTTTTTTTAATAATTACATTGGTGACATTAATGGCATCATATCCGATTTTAATCAATTCTTAAGATATACCTACATAAAAGAGTGGTAATGCCACCTTGTATGATTTCTTACTTACAATTTCTCCAGATACATCTTTTTTCACCTCTGTTTTTTCAATAATTACATTGGTGACATTAATGGCATCATGTCCGATTTTAATCAATTCTAATTTGATATCCTCAGGTGAAGTGGAGGGGTGTAGCCATCTTATAACTATCTGATAGGGTTTATCTTGTTTCAACTGATATGTATGGTGCCCAATTCCATACATTTTGTGACTAGGATTCTTCCTTATAGCCTCCAGTGCCCTATACACTGCTCTAAAGCTTTGCTCATTTGAGCATGCTATTTTAACATCTCCATTAGAGAGGGTTTGCATTATAGGGGTTTCACACTCTTCCATGCTTTCCAACATTGCAGTAAATTCAGTAATATTTTTAATTCCACTTTTGTAAATAGGTGGAATACGTTTCTTTTCGAGTTTTTCACTGTAAGTTTCTTTTGACTGGATAGATTTAATGCTGTCTATTGTCATATTTGCTATGATTTTCCTCTGACTTGTCTGTTGATGATGTTTGTTCGCTGAGATGGGTTTCATCCTCCTTTTTGACTTGGATTGATAGTGAGCTACTACTTCCCGTAAGTGGTTGATTTGCCTCTGCTGTTCTTCTAACTGTTTTTGTTGAAGTTTATTTTGTTTCACAATGTCACTGTACATATCTGTTAGCTGGTTGTACGTGGGATCGCCATCGTTCATACCCATCATAGTTCACATTCACTATTTACATTCCCGACGCACAGTAGGTATTTGAATTGTTTACAAGTATAAACACTCGAATAGGTAAATTGTAAATCGTTTCTTATGCATATGTGCTGCCATGATGAACACAGCAAAATACGTGCATCACTATACTTTAACCTCCGCGAACTATTTCTCATGAGTGAGGTTTTTTTTATTAAATTTTATTTTCAATTTCAGAAAATCTGATTCTGTAAGGGCAATTCTCTTGTAATAAGGGAGCTAATTTTAGTAGAAAATTGGGTCTCCGTAAATCCCAGCATAGAATTCAGAAGCTGTTTTGTTTTATTTCATTTCTCGAGTAAATTTTTCGGTTTTTCCCATCATGAATAAATGGTATCCAATGGTTTTGGTTTTAAATTTTTTTGATACAGCTTTCTAGATTATACTAGACACGTAAGTACCCTGCTCTCTGTAAATGTGTATCTATTAGGTAGGTAAGCGTTTATAGATTCCGATTCATGGTGAACGATTGTAAGGCTACTTACTTATCAGTTATGTGATTATCTAGAAAATTGATTTTCTGTGTTATTATGGTTTTCCTCGTCTCCGACAAACCAATTCATAATCTGCCCTCTTTCTGTGGACTTTCCAACTCAAAAACTGTATCAAACCGAAATTAATTCAATTTATCGGTCGAATCTCCCTTCAAAAGAAGAAAACCGTACCCAATACGATACAAATGCTACAGATACTTTATCCTTTTCCATCAATAATACATACAAAACCTTATGCCTTAGGCCATATTATAAACCAGTAAAGAAAAACGACAAAATCCGACTACGACTATAGGCAAAAGAAACTTCAAATCTTTTATACACTCGTTCGTATCGTATTCGTATTTTCATTCCATCGAGAGCGCGAGGTCTTTTCTCAATTATACTTTGAAAATATTTAAAATCTTATAAACAATTTCACGTCGCCTTTTTCAATTTACTCGAGTACATAAACTCATTTCGGAAAATACGCCACGCCGCGACCCTAAAAAAAAACTATACCTACCTACGTATACTCTTCCTAAGTATTTTATATATAAAGAGAATGATACAGTATACGCGTTTAAAGTCGAGAAGATGGGAACCCGAGACGAAAACTTTTTAAAGAATTTATTTCATCGCTTTAACCTATACAACGAGTAGGTATACTTACGCGGTTACGCATAATCTGAAATTTACCAAACAAGCAAGCAAGGAAAAAAAAGAAAAAGAAAACCCAGCCTAAATCGTATTAAGCCGTTACAAATAGAATCATTCTTAGCTCGCGCGAGATCGAGTTTCATCGCGTAGAAATGAAAAGCTTTTAAAGTTTGTTTTCTTCATCGTCATCGTAGTCGTCGTCGGTCGTCTTCGATGAAATAGCTCTCTAGCTAGAGCGACGAAGACGCGACGACGACCGTTTGTCATCATCGTCCGACTATTTGGCGTAATAGCTGGTAAAAGCACTCAAATTTCAGCACAATGTATTCAATTTTTATAGTATCGGAAAGGGTAAGTACAGAAGGGGGAGGGGGTGTGTTTTTTCCATTACCGTTCAGATATCCCATCCGCATGAACAGTATAGAGACTACTACGACGATTTGTTGTTCGATGTGTACGAGATACAACAACGTAGAAATTACATTTATATTGTAACAATGAAATTTCAACTCTTAACTCTTTCGACTCGTCGTCTTCTACCACGTGCTTTGTCTGGATTTCATCTACGTACTCGTATACGTAGGATATCTTCGTAATAACATCGAATAAAACCAATTGGATTCTTTATATCGATACAATGTACACGTGGATGTGGATAGAGAAGTGAAATTAAGCTGAAAAATCGAGTACTCGTCTCATCGTCTGAAAATAATGCTCAAAATGAACGTAGTTCCATAGTTTCCTTATTTTTGGGAAGCAGAAGCGTGCCAAATTGTTACGCTCCCCTCCCCCTTCCAAAACAGAAAAATTTAGGCGACGAGTTGAGAATTTTTGGGAAAAATTAGGCGACCAGTTGGGAACAGTTGGGCAATTTGAGAAGATTGAGGGAAAAATGCAATTGTCTATCTTCAAAATTGAAGGGGCTAACTTGATTAAAAAATTCCAAATTTGAGATACTTCGAATTTTGAGGATTTCAAAGTGTGCGTTTGCCACTTAGTAGATTGTGAAGATGGGCAATTTGTCATACATATAGTAATATTTTTTGTTCGTCCATTTCAGCAATATGGGTTATTGAAGTCGATTTAATAATGCAAACATTTTCTTTCTATCTGTGAATTGAGAAGGTAGGTACACCATTTTTGGGCAGAAATTTACCAATTTTGAAAATTTGGTCAGAAAATGAGAAAATGCTTGGATCATTTCAGTGACTTCATTACCTAATAGGACATATTTGAATGGACGAAGAAAGAAAATCGTCATGACAAATTGCTCATCTTCAAAATTTAAGAGGCTGGCACTATATGAAAATTCAAAATCTAAGTCTCAACAAGGAAATTCTGATGAATTAAGTTTGCTCGTTCAATTTTGAACATGGATAACGTTTTTTTTTGTAATTTCACAAAAAAAAAAAAAATACGAAAGGAAAATTTTTTCAAAAAAATAGGAAACTTACCAAGACTTTTGATATGGCAATAAAACAGATTAAATTTCGTGCATGTGGGACAAAACGCAGAATTTATTTGGTACAAGTGTGTACTGAAAAAAAACCTTTTTGATGATTTTTTGAAAATTTTCACCAAAAAATCGAACTTTTTCACATTAAGCAACTGAAAAAAATACAACTTTTTCTCTATTTTTAGCAATTTTTGCTAGAAATTAAATTTTTTGGAAAGCAGAACTTTTTCAAATTCAACTTGAAAAAGGAGTTTTTTCAAAAAATGAAGGAATTTCTCATTCGTAAAATGTATATTATGTTTAGTTTTACAACACATTTTTTTTATTACAAAATGAGCCATTTTTCCAGAAAAATGTTTTTGGCGGGAAATCATTCATTTTTCCGGGCAATAAATTTTTTTGGCGGTTAAAATTTTATTTGGACGTGGTTTAAATTTCATTCTTCGTTATATATTATATGAGATTGAAATTGTCGTTCGTATTAGGTACTTACTTAAATTTTCGTGCTGAACTGTAGTTAACAGTTGTTCTTAAAATACCCTATTTTGTCGTTCGAATCACTTTTTCTGTCATATCAATAGGTAGATACCTAGATATAATTCCCCTTTGAAAATTCAAAATTTTCAAAATCCAGGGCACAACAAATTTGGAAATTCTGAATCCAGTTACAAAACAGGGTGCCCAACTTTTAAATGGAGACAAGTCTCGTCTTCCATTTTATCGCATTGTCTATCAATTTTTAAATTGATAGGTACCAATTGAATTGATCATGCTACCAAGAGCTTTTCGAAGAAAAATTTGAAAGCATGAAGTAGTAAAGCAGCCAATTAGCACGAAAAGCAAATGCAAAAACTTTTTTGCAATCAGCGAACAGCGCTCAGATAATCTTTTGAAATAGTGGTTTATCTCTGAAATCCGTCCGTCGACTGCTGGCTTTTTAGTATCGGCCAAGTACGAAAAAATGACCGTTGTCCTCTCGTTCTCCATCAAAAATTCGACGAGTTTATCGACTTCTTTTTTTATATCGAAGATTGGAATTGATAGATTCTGAGAGTCTTCCATACAAATCTCTACGTATAAGTATTCATCCTGAGGATGGATGAGTTTTTTTCTATACTTGTCAAGATACTGCTTCGGTGCCGCCGCTGTCGATAAATTTTTTAAAAGGCGTCGATTAATCGCACCAAAAAGGCCAGTGCCCATTAGAGTTGTCGTCTTGTAATATACGTATTGGTATGGCGCGGAGTGGTTAATTTTTCCTTTAAATCTTCCCCTTTCGAGTCAATATCGCTAACTTCGAAATACTTATCGTATTTTTTATGCTAATTTATGATGGAGGTCCAACTCCGGAAAGGAGACAAGTCTCATCTTCCATTCTTATCTCATTGTCTATCAATTTTTAAATTGATACTAATTGAATTGATCATCGATAGCTGTTTGATGAAAAATCTGTAAGCAGGATGCAGTAAAGCAGGGCCATAAGCAAAAAGCGAATGCGAAAACTTTCTTGCAATCAGCGAATAGCTAAAGGGTTGTTCGAATAGATTGTTTTCTTTTATTGTTCATTATTGGAAAGTAAATAATCTGGATTCAGATGACAATGGTCTATACTTACTTACATAAGTAGGCGCAGAATTTCAAATACCATCCATGGGAAATGGAACATTTGCTATCATCACAATATTGTTTTGTAATTAACGATTAAACCAAAACCCTTCAATATTTCCGAATTCCAAATTTTTTTCGAAAAACGTGGGATGGAGCTTCAAACACCGAATTCGACGTTTTCGATTGAAAATCATTGGGAAAATTCAACGAAAAAAATGTACTTCAATTTTCCGAAGAAATTCACAAAAGAATTCCCATGCAATGACAAATGGATGAACTCTGAATCTTTGATTCAAGTATCGTCTTTCAAAATTATTCAGAACGCTTGGGAAATTTTCTCAAAAAGATCAACTAGCATTTTATCAGCTCAAATCCGACTTCCTGCAGTTTTGGGACAAAATATCTACTTGTATGGTATTACATCAAGCGAAAAAAAAAGACGAGTGTGAACATTTTTTTTCTGAAAAAAGTTCAGCTTGGAAAGTTCTGAAAACAATATTCAAAAAAATATTTTCAAAGTTTCACTTAGAGAACTGACCTGTATAAAGTCGACCACATTTTTTAGAATAGTAGGTGTTCACTTGATGGATGATAATGTGAACCATGACTAGAGAGAGAAAATACTTTTTCTGATAAAATTTCTGCTTGGAAAGTTATGTTTCATCGCGCAATAAAATATTTCTACAATTTCACCCAAGGATGGCAACTGTGTCTACTTGAGCACACTTTTCATAAATACAATTCAAAGTTAATTATTTGGACTGAGGCTAGAGAGCAAAAACAAAATTCTGAAAATTCGCGATGAATTGTTCATAAGTACTATATGCGGAAATATGTTTAGGTACAAATTCGATTTTATTCTCGCTGTATTTATTTTGAGAAATTCCATTTTTTCGTGAGTGGCTGATCTTGTAATATTGAAAATAATTCCAGTTTTTCTTTACTGCTGTTTGTTTGAATATTTCATTCCTTAGGTCTGTTTCTTTACTTTGATCTATTTGGATGACGTTAATCTTGTTAATATCGAATAAAACCAATTGGATTATTTATATCGATACAATGTGCTCGCGGATGTGGATAGAGAAGTGAATCTTATAGAAAAAAACGTGAAGTTTTTCACAAGAAGTAAATTCGAACAAGTATTACTGGAAGTTATACTTTCAGTAAACTTGCTCGAATTTACTTCTTGTACTAGTTACTGTTGAAACTTCCTGTAATACTTGTTCGAATTTACTTCTTGTGAAAAACTTCAAGTAGGTATAACAAGTACAAGTTTGAATGTAGTTCCTGTAGATCTCCCTGTAAAACTTCCTGTAAACCTACTTCCAAATTCTGCCAAAAAACTTGAAGTTTACTAGTACAACTTTGAAGTACCTGTAGAACTTCCTGTAATACTTGTTTGCATTTTTTCCTTTATAAGGAAATCATCTACTACATACTTTATCTGCGAGAAGTAAATTATCATAAAAGTTGTAGTTTTACTTCTAAAACTTGCTAGTAAAACATGTTGAGATAGTATACTTTTATTAGTCTTTATGTGAAAACTTTTTGTACAATACAGTATTTAAAACAGTGGCGGACTGGGTCGTTTAGGGGCCGCTGGCAGATGCACCAAATGGTGCCCCAAAAAATTTCCCCCTCTCCCTTCAGAACCTTTCTCATTCTGTTTTCCCATGTTTGGATAGACATACTTGAATGCAGTTGTGTGATTTATTTTTGCTTTTGTTTTTTTATTCAATAGGTATAGCAAAAAAGAGGAGATTTGTGGGGGGGGGGGCGGACAAAAAATTTGACATAAGAAAAAAATATCAATTTTACCAAATAAAATGACGAGTTTTTAAAGTGAAATAAAAGATGAAATGACAATTTGTTCAGTTGATATAATTCACATTATTTGGACCTATATAAAAAATTCTCATTTTCACTTTTGAATTTATGGAAGTTTCAAAAATGTTTTTTTTTTTTTGTTTAGAGAAGAGATAGAAATTGATCCGAGCAAAGCAAGGGCAAAATCTTTCAAAAATTTGTATTTTGAGCTGTAAAAAAGCGTTTTTTTTTTTTTTACAAAATTTGTTCACTTTTTCTGCTCAAAATTTTAGAATTTGAAGGACTGTTTTTTTAAAAATTGAAAAGCAAGAGCGGAGTGAGAGCAAAAGCTAGTTTTGAGAAGTAGAAAAACAACGTTTTTTGAGGTGAAATGTCTGATGAGTTTTTTTTTTTGACCACCCAATTTTAGAATTTGAATGTACATACTAAAATTGACAATTTAAATTTTTAAATAAACGAGAAGGAAACCAGCCCGCGAGCCAAGCTAGGGCAAAAGCTTGCAAAAATTTTTATTAGAAAAAGTGAAAATATCATCTTTTTTTTGTTTAAACATGGCCCCTGGAGGCCTTGGTTTTCTCGGGCCCCTGATGCGATCGCCAGGTAATATCATAGGCCAGTCCGCCACTGATTTAAAACTAGAGTTCATAGGAAATTTTTGCCCAAAATTTTCCAAAACGTGCAAATCCTTAAATTTCTATGGGAATTTTACGAAATTTATGAAATAAAATGTTGTAAATGGTGAAAAAATTGTAAAAAAATGTGTGTAATTTTTGCAAAATATTATAAAGTTGTTTAAAATGAAGGAAAATTTCAAAAATTTGGAAATAATTGGAAATTTATTAGTTGTACGTGGTTGACAAATGACCATTTTTAAACTGACATTTTTTCAAAATAAGTATGGCCTACCTCATATTCTGAAGAATTATAAATTTTATTTAATTCAAGTTTAAAAGAATTACAACTACTGGTGACAGTATTTTACTTGAAGTTATGGGATTAAAACTTGAAGTTGTACTGAGTACATGTAGTATTACTACAAGTTCAACGAGAACTAAAAGTAAAACAACGAGTAATGATATTTACTTCTTATTTTACAACATGAACTTGAAGTTCTACTCGATGTAAATAGCTACACTTTCATAACTTGTTGTTATACCATCAAAACTTGCTGTAAAACTACTAATATCATCAAAACTTGCTGTAAAACTGCAAGTTTCCGAAAAAAACTTCAAGTTTATCGAGTACTCTTTTGAAAATTATGTACAAAACGAACGTAGTTCCAGTTTCCTTATTTTTGGCAAGCAGAAGTGTCCCAAATTGGTGGGGTGTCTCAGCTCCCCTCTTCCAAAAACAGAAAAATTTAGGCGACAAGTTGAAAATTTTTGGGGAAAATAAGACGAGTTTGAAAAATTTGAGAAATTTGAGAAGATTGAGTGAGAAAAAAATGCAATTGCCTATTTTCAAAATTGAAGGGGCTAACTTGATTCGAAATTTCCAAATTTGAGGTGCTTCGAATTTTGAGGATTTCAATTTTTAAATTGTACGTTTGCCCCTTCGATTGTGAAGATGGGCAATTTGTCATTGTAATATTTTTTGTTCGTCCATTTGAGCAATTTGGGTTATTGAAGTCAATTTAATGATGCAAACATTTTCTCACCATCGGCCATCTGTGAATTGAAAGTACACCATTGTTGGACAGAAATTTACCTATTTTGAACATTTCGCAAGAAAATGGGAATATGTTTGGATCATTTCAGTGACTTCACTACCTCGTAGTACATATTTGAATATACGAAGAAAAAAATTCGTCATGACAAATGGCTCATCTTCAAAATTTAAGAGGGCTAGCTGGCACTACATGTTTGAAAATTCAAAATCTTCGAAATGTAAGGCTCAACAAATTTGAAAATTCTGAATCAAGTTTGCTCGTTCAATTTTCAAGATGTCAATTTGTCATCAAAGCAGGGGGTCTAACTTTGAAATGGAGACAAGTCTCGTCTTCCATTTTAGGAAATTAAAATGGGTGTGATTTATCGGCTCGACAGAAATAGGCGTTTACGCGACGAAAAAAAGGCATTTTAAGGACAAATAAAGACTACCTATTGCACAGGAAAAGAACAAAAACTAAGATTTTTTGACAGTTATTTTTGCCAAAAAAAAAAAAAACGAGATTTTTTGATAGTTTCGATGAAAAGCGAGATGTGTTTGGTGGTTTTGACCAAAAAAGCGAAACTTGTTTACAATTTTTGTAAAAATAGAAAAAAGCAGGACTTCTATCAATTTTCAGCGTTTTAATTGGGCTCGTTTTTTTTTTTTTTGGAATTTCACAAAAAAAAACACGAAGGGAAAATTTTTTCAAAAAATGAAAACTTACCAAGATTTTTGACTGTTTTTATTCAACTTGATATGATTTAATTATAAATTAGGAGTAGATAAGATCTCAATCCTTTATATTATTTTCAAAATTTGATATGTGGATTGATGACATTTTAACTTACCTTTCGATCTTCAGCTTAAGTGACCTGAAAATTAATCGTTTCATTAAAATGAATTAATATTCTAAGTCTCAAAATAAAATTCTTCTTACGAGACTTCTTCTTGTTACCTTCTTGGCTTATTATAAATTGTGTTTTGTTGTAGAAGATATTTTATTTTATTATGGTGATGGAAATTGATCTATTAAAACATATGTGATATTGAACAGGTTATCTTTTTCCTATTAGTCGAATCCTCCTATCTTGTCTCATTCTAATCCATTTACCTACCTATCTTCTTCCTCTACCTATTTTCCTAAATACCTATTAACTCGAACCGTTTATTCCTTGCATAAAATATTATATTTTCTTATCCCTTAATATCACAAAATAACATATGAAACCAAAAACCTTCAATATTTCCAAATTCAGCATTTTTTTCCGAAAAACGTTGTAATGAGGAGGATTGTCCTCACCCTCTGCTAGTTATTCGTATTATCGATGCTTTTATATATGTATTACTAGCAACGTATGTTTTTTATACCTATACACTGGAAATGTGGTAACATGGTAAACTTCTATGAAAGGGATAGGTTCGTCTATACAGACAATTACGTTGTACTTTGCTTCGTAAGAAAGGGTTTCCTGTGCCCTGCATACCCTTCAACCTACAGCCCTTTTTAAACTTTTTTTTTGGAAAGCAGAATTTTTTTGAACTCAACTTGAAAAAAAATTTTTTTCAAAAAATGGAGGATTTATATGTTTAGTTTTGCAACAAATTTTTTCATTACAAACGGAGTTATTTTGGGTGCCTAACTTTGAAAAGGAGACAAGTCTCATCTTCCATTTTTATCTCATTGTCCATCAATTTTTAAATTGATACTACTAATAATTGAATTGATCATGCTACCAAGAAAGAGCTGTTCGAAGAAAAATTTTAAAGCATGAAGTAGTAAAACAGCCAATGAGCGCGAAAAGCGAATGCAAAAACTTTTTTGCAATCAGCGAACAACTGATGGCGTTAAGAAATTGAATTCCCAGCTTCACTGGAATGGAGACAAGTCTCGTCTTCCATTTTTATCTCATTGTCTATCAATTTTTAAATTGATACTAATTGAGTTGATCATCGAGAGCTGTTTGAAGAAAAATCTGTAAGCTGTAAGCAGTAAAGCAGGCAATAAGCGCAAAAAGCGAATGCGAAAACTTTCTTGCAATCAGCGAATAGCTAAAGGATTTCTCAAATTGATCGTTTTCGTTCGTTAATTCTTCTTTGATGGTAAATCATCTGAATTCAGATGACAATGGTCTAGAATTTCAAATACCATCAGTGGGAATTGGACAATTTTTCCCAAAACAGCTTGACTAGGGGCGAGAGCGAAAAAGCTTCAATTTTATTTTTCTCGAAAAATTACATCTTTTTGAGGACTCATATGTATCTAGATTCAGGAACCCTTTTGCCATCATCACATATTGTTTAGTAATTAACTTTGAACCAAAAAAACCTTCAACATTTTCGAATTCCGAATTTTTTTTTTTAAAACGTGGGATGGGGCTTCAAACACCGAATTCGACGTTATCGATCGAAAAACATTGGGAAAATTCAACGAAAAAAATGTCCTTCAATTTTCCGAAGAAATTCACCAAAGAATTCTCCATGCAATGACAAATGGATGAACTCTGAATTTGTGGTTCAAGTATCATCCTTGAAAATTATTCAGAATGCTTGGGGATTTTCTCAAAAAGATCAACTAGCATTTTATCAGCTCAAATCCGACTTCCTGCAGTTTGGGAAAAAATATCTGCTTACCTACTTATAAAATTACATTAAACAAAAAAAATAAAGACGAGAGCGTCACCTAACATTTTTTTTTTTCTGAAAAAAGTTCAACATGAAAAGTTCTGAAACACTAGGTACTCAAAAGAATATTTCCAAAGTTTCACCTAAAGAACTTACCTGTATAAAGTCGACCACATTTTTCAGAATATAATAATGGTATTCAAAATTCATGGTTGATAATGTGAACCATGACTAGAGAGGGAATATATTTTTTTCTGAAAAAAGTTCCACTTGGAAAGTTACGTTTCATCTCGCAATAAAATATTTCTACAATTTCACCCATGGACGACAACTGAGTCTACTTGAGCACACTTTTCATGAATACAATTCAATGTTAATTATTTGGACTAAGGCTAGAGAACAAAAACAAAATTGTGAGCATTCGTCGCGATGCTTACAGTTTTATGGTTCAATGAATTGTTCATAAGTAAGTACTCGCATGTGAAAGTATGTTTACAAATTCGGTTTTATTCTCGCTGTATTTATTTTGAGAAATTCCATTTTTTCGTGAGTGAGTCTGATCTTGTAATATTGAAAATAATTCCAGTTTTGCTTTACTACTGTTTGTTTGAATATTTCGTTCCTAGGTCTCTTTTATTTACTTTGATCTATAATATGAATAGCGTTAATATTCTTGGATAATATCGAATAAAACCAATTAGATTCTTTATATCGATACAATGTACTCGCGGATGTGGATAGAGAAGTGAAATTAGGCTGAAAAATCGAGTACTCTTTTGAAAATTATGTACAAAACGAACGTAGTTCCAGTTTCCTTATTTTTGGCAGGCAGAAGCGTGCCAAATTGGCGGGGGTGTCTCAGCCCCCCTCTTCCAAAAACAGAAAAATGCAGGCGACAAGTTGAGACTTTTTGGGGGAAATGAGACGAGTTGGAAAAGTTGAGAAATTTGAGAAGATTGAGTGAGAAAAAAATGCAATTGCCTATTTTCAAAATTGAAGTGGTTAACTTGATTCAAAATTTCCAAATTTAAGGTGCTTCGAATTTTGAGGATTTCAAATTTTTAAATTGTACGTTTGCCCCTTCGATTGTGAAGATGAGCGATTTGTCATACTTAATAATATTTTTTGTTCGTCCATTCTAGCAATATGGGTTATTGAATGAAGCAAACATTTTCTTATACTATCTTTGAATTGAAAGTACCTACACCATTTTTGGGCAGAAATTACCAATTTCGAAAATTTCGCCAGAAAATGAGAAAATGTTTGGATCATTTCAGTGACTTCACTACCTCGTAGGACATATTTGAGTGGACGAAAGAAAAGTCATGACAAATTGCTCATCTTTAAAATTTAATGGGCAAGGAACTATCTGAAAATTCAAAATCTTCAAAATCAAAGTATCAAGAAATTTGGAAAATTCTGGATCAAGTTTTCTCGTTCAATTTTGAAGATGGACAAAGTTTTTTTTTTTTATTGAAATTTCACAAAGAAAACACGATAGGAAAATTTTTCAAAAAATAGAAAACTTACCAAGATTTTTGACAGAGCAAAACGCATTAAATTCTGTGTCATCGTAGGATCTATTTGGTAGGTATGTATGTTCTAAAACAAAACTTTTTTGATAATTTTTGAAAATTGCAGGTCAATGTCCAAAGGTCCCAAGTCATCATTGAGGAGTTATTCTCTATTGTTTTTGTGCATGGCTATTGCTTCCCTAATTGGTAGTTCTGATATTCTGGCAACTGGTTTTTCTAGGGTCAAGTTGAGTTCAGTTATTGTGTGTCCAGTTGCTATAATGTGGTCACCTATTGCTGATTTTCCTTCAATATTGTATCTAGCTTTGTGCATATGTTCCTGGTATCTGTTTATGATGTTTCTCTTAGTCTGTCCTATGTAGAGTTTGTCACAGCCAGAGCATGTGATCTTATAAATTCCTGATTGGTCAGTTTTTGGGTCCTCCCAGTAGGGTTTTCAGTTTATGTTGATTAGTTGTGACAGGTTCTAAATCATTTTTCCTGAAGATCTGACAAAGTTTGTTGGTTATGACTAGGTAGTGGGTCAACTTGATTCTTCTATTATCTGGTTTATCACTTTGGAATGTGGTGATCTCTTTCAATCTTTGTTTGCTTATATGGTTATTGATGAGGGTGTCTGTGGTTCTAGTCTTGTAACCCAGATTGTTGGCTACTCTTTCAATGTGGTTAAATTCTCTCTTCCTATTTCCTGAGCTCAAGGGTAGTGCACAACATCTATGGACCATGCTGTTAAAAGCAGCCAGTTTTTGGCTCCATATCGCTAACTTCGAAATATCGTATTTCTTACGATAATATGGTAGAGGTCCAACTCCGGAATGGAGACAAGTCTCGTCTTCCATTTTTATCTCATTGTCAATCAATTTTTTGAATTGATCATCGAGAGCTGTTTGAAGAAAAATCTGCAAGTTGGAAGCAGTAAAGCAGGCAATAAGCGCAAAAAGCGAATGCGAAAACTTTCTTGCAATCAGCGAATATGCTAAAGGATTGTTCGAATAGTTATGTTTCATTTCTTATTGTTTATTATTGGAAAGTAAATAATCTGGATTCAGATGACAATGGTCTATAGATACATAAGTAGACGCAGAATTTCAAATACCATCAGTGGGAACTGGACGATTTTTCCCAAAACAGCTTGGCTAGAGGCGAGAGCGAAAAAGCTTCGATTTTATTTTTCTTGAAAAAGTACATCTTTTTGAGGACTCATTTATGTGTCTAGATTCAGGAACCCTTTTGCCATCATCATCAATATTGTTTAGTAATTAACTTTGAGATAAAAAAACCTTCAATGTTTCCAAATCCCGCATTTTTTTTTTTTGAAAAACGTGAGATGGGGCTTCAAACACCAAATTCGACGTTTTCGATCGCAAATCATTGGGAAAATTCAACAAAAAAAAAAAATGTACCTCAATTTTCCAAAGAAATTCATAAAAGAATTTCCATGCAATGACAAATGGATGAACTCTGAATCTTTGATTCAAGTTATCGTCTTTCAAAATTATTCAGAATGCTTGGGAAATTTTCTCAAAAAGATCAACTAGCATTGTATCAGATCAAATCCGACTTCCTGCAGTTTCGGGAAAAAATATTTACTTGTGTAGTATTACATCAAAGCGAAAAAAAAAGACGAGAGTGTGAAAATTTTTTTCTGAAAAAAGTTCAACATGAAAAGTTCTTTTGAATACCTTCAATGTATGTTATAATGTTCAAAGATGATTGTTTGGACCAAGACTAGAGAGGGAAAATCTCTTTTCTAAAAAAAGTTCAGCTTGGAAGTTCTGAAAAACTATTCAAAAAAATATATCCGAAGTTTCACTTAAAGAACTTACCTGTATAAAGTCGACCACATTTTTCAGAATAAATATTTGGTACTGAAAATTCATGGTTGATAATGTGAACCATGACTAGAGAGAGAAAATATTTTTTATGATGAAAGTTCTGTTTGGAAAGTTACGTTTCATCGCGCAATAAAATATTTCTACAATTTCACCAAAGGATGGCAACTGTGTCTACTTCAGCACACTTTTCATAAATACAATTCAAAGTTAATTATTTGGACTAAGGCTAGAGAGCAAAAACAAAATAAATTCTGAAAATTCGCGATGCTTCCAGTTTTATGGTTCAATTAATTGTTCATAAGTACTCGTATGCGAAAATGTGTTTACAAATTTGGTTTTACATATTTTGGCATTTTTTCGTGAGTGAGGCTGATCTCATAATATTGAAAATAATTCCAGTTTTTCTTTACTGCTGTTTGTTTGAATATTTAATTCCTGGGATCTCTTTCTTTACTTTGATCCAAGTGAATAGCGTTAACATTCTTTGATAATATCGAATAAAATCAATTAGATTCTTTATATCGATACAATGTACTCGCGGATGTGGATAGAGAAGTGAAATTAAGCTGAAAAATCGAGTATGGTACTCTTTTGAATATGATGTACAAAATGAACGTAGTTCCAGTTTCCTTATTTTTGGCAAGCAGAAGTGTGCCAAATTGGCGAGGGTGTCTTAGCCCCCCTCTTCCAAAAACAGAAAAATACAGGTGACAAGTTGAGACTTTTTGGAGAAAATAAGACGAGTTGGAAAAAGTTGAGAAATTTGAGAAGATTGAGTGAGAAAAAAATTCCCATGCAATGATAAATGGATGAACTCTAAATCTTTGATTCAAGTGTCCTCTTTCAAAATTCTTCAGAATGCTTGGGAGATTTTCTCAAAAAGATCAACTAGCATTTTATCAGCTCAAATCCGACTTCCTGCAGTTTGGGAAAAAATATCTGCTTACCTACTTATAAAATTACATTAAACAAAAAAAATAAAGACGAGAGCGTTACCTAACATTTTTTTTTCTGAAAAAAGTTCATCATGAAAAGTTCTGAAACACTAGGTACCTACTCAAAAGAATATTTCCAAAGTTTCACCTAAAGGACTTACCTGTATAAAGTCGACCACATTTTTCAGAATATAATTAGGTATTCAAAATTCATGCTTGATAATGTGAACCATGACTAGAGAGGGAATATATTTTTTTCTGAAAAAAGTTCCACTTGGAAAGTTACGTTTCATCTCGCAATAAAATATTTCTACAATTTCACCCATGGACGACAACTGTGTCTACTTGAGCACACTTTTCATAAATACAATTCAATGTTAATTATTTGGTCTAAGGCTAGAGAACAAAAACAAAATTGTGAGCATTCGTCGCGATGCTTCCAGTTTTATGGTTCAATGAATTGTTCATAAGTACTCGCATGCGAAAGTATGTTTACAAATTCGGTTTTATTCTCGCAGTATTTATTTTGAGAAATTCCATTTTTTCGTGAGTGAGGCTGATCTTGTAATATTGAAAATAATTCCGGTTTTTCTTTACTGCTGTTTGTTTGAATATTTCATTCCTAGGTCTCTTTTCTTTACTTTGATGTATTTGAACAGCGTTAATTTCTTTGATAATATCGAATAAAACCAATTGGATTCTTTATATTGATACAGTGTACTTGCGGATGTGGATAGATAAAGTGAAATGAAGCTGAAAAATCGAGTACTGTTTTAAAAATTATGTACAAAACGAACGTAGTTCCAGTTTCCTTATGTTTGGCAAGCAGAAGTGTGCCAAATTGGCGGGGGTGTCTCACCCCCCCCCCCTATCAAGACAGAAAAATTCTGGTGACAAGTTGGAAATTTCTGGCAAAAATGTTCAAAATCGAAGAAACAGCCGATTTTACTAAGTATCTTATTCTGAAAGCTGCTCCTTTTCTAATTTTGAAAAAAATCATCGAAAATAAGAAAAATTACCTACTCGACACATCGAATTTCAACAAAACATTAATAACAGTAGACGTACTAGATGAATATTGAATATTAAAAATACGTTACAAGAAATTCAAAGCTTCAAAGTTTGAGTTAAGCTGAAGTTAAATACATTGTATGAGAATAACATGATAAGAAACATGGCAAATGAATAACATTATGAAACTACCTATTACGCTATAACTTTAACATCTACCTATAAACAAATGTAATTATAACAAATTGACCATCTTCACAATTGAAGGGGCTAAGTTGATTCGAAATTTCCAAATTTGAGGTGCTTCGAATTTTGAGGATTTCAAATTTTCAACCTGTGCTTGCACCTTCAATTTTGAAGATGGGCAATTTGTCAGAATGATATTTTTTGTTCGTCCATTCGATTACTACGAGATATTGAAGTCGATTTAATGATGCAAACATTTTCTTACTATCTGTAAATTGCTGTTATACTTACACCATTCTTGCACAAAAATTTGGTAAATTCGCCAAAAAATGAGAAAATGTTTGGATCATTTCAGTAACTTCATTACCTCGTGATATTTGAATGGTCGAAGAAAAAAAGTTACTATGATGAATTGCTCATCTTCAAAATTTAATGGGCAAGGCACTATCTGAAAATTCAAAATCTTCAAAATCTAAGGCTCAACAAATTTGAAAATTCTGAATCAAGTTTGCTCGTTCAATTTTGAAGCTGTGCAATTTGTCATCAAAACAGGGGGTTCAACTTTAAAATGGAGACAAGTCTCGTCTTCCATTCTAAAAAATTAAAATGGTTGTGATTTATCGGCTCGACAGAAATGGGCGTTTACACGACGAAAAAAAGACATGTTAACCACAAATAAAGATATTGCACAAGAAAAGAACAAAAACTAAGATTTTTTGACAGTTATTTTTGCAAAAAAAAACACGATATTTTTGGATAGTTTCGATGAAAAGCGAGATCTGTTTCGTGGTTTTGTCCAAAAAGCGAAACTTGTTTACAATTTTAGTAAATAGAAAAAAAACGGGACTCCGCATCAATTTTCAACGTTTTGGGCTAGTTTTTTTTTTGGAATTTCACAAAAAAAAAACACGAAGGGAAAATTGTTTCAAAGAATGAAAACTTACCAAGATTTTTGACATAGCAAAACGAATTATGTTCCATATAAAACGGAAGATTTGATTGGCATGCACTAAAAAAAATTGTTTAATAATTTTTGAAAATTTTGACCAATAAGTTGAACTTTTTATAATTTTAGCAGCTGAAAAAAAACTACAACTTTTTCACTATTTTTTTTTTGCAATTTCTGCGAAATTAAATTTTTTGGAAAGCTGAACTTTCTCGAATTCTACTTGAAAAAGGAGTTTTTTCAAAAAATGAAGGATTTATAATTATGTTTAGTTTTGCAACAAACTTTTTCATTACAAACGGAGTTATTTTTCTATAAAACATCTTTTTGGTCGTTATATGAAATCGCAATTGTCGTAAAATTCAAAATTTTCAAAATCTAGGGCACAACAAATTTGGAAATTCTCTAGTTAGCTCCTTTCAATTTTGAAGATTGGCAATTTGACATCAAATCAGGGTGCCCAACTTTGATATGGAGACGAGTCTCATCTTCCATTTTTATCTCATTGTATATCAATTTTTAAATTGATACCAATAGACTTAATCATTGAGAGCTGTTTGAAGAAAAATCTGTCAGCAGGAAGCAGTAAAGCAGGCAAAACGCGAAAAGCGAATGGGAAAACTTTCTTGCAATCAGCGAATAGCTAAAGGATTGTTTGAATTCATTGTTGTCGTTTTTTACTTCTTCTTGGAAAGTAAATGATCTTGATTGAGATGAAAATGGTCTATGATACGTAGACGCAGAATTTCAAATACCATCACTGGGAACTGGATCATTTTTCCCAAAACAGCTTGGCTAGGGGCGAGAGCTAAAAAGCTTCGATTTTATTTTTCTCGAAAAAGTACATCTTTTTGAGGACTCATTTACCTATGTATCTAGATTCAGGAACCCTTTTGCAATCATCACAATATTGTTTAAGTATTTTCAAAATTTAATTAGCTAGATTTATGGGATTCTAACTTACCTTTTCGATCTTCACCTTAAGTGACTTGAAAATTAATCGTTTCATCAAAAATGAATTATTCTAGATCTCAAAATTCTTCTTACGAAACTTCTTCTCGTTACCTTCTTGGCTTATTATAAATTGTGTTTTCATGTAGAAGCTATTTTTTTTTTTTTTATTATTATGGTGATGGAAATTGATCTATTAAATCGAAAATCATTGGGAAAATTCAACAAAAAAAATGTACTTCAATTTTCCGAAGAAATTCACGAAAGAATTCCCATGCAGTAACAACTAGCATTTTATCAGCTCAAATCCGACTTCCTGCAGTTCGGGAAAAAATATCTACTTGTATAGTTACATCAAACGAAAAAAAAAAAGACGATAGCGTGAAATTTTTTTCTGGAAAAAGTTCAACATGAAAAGTTCTGAAACACTAGGTATTCAAAACAATATTTCCAAAGTTTCACCTGAAGAACTTACCTGTATAAAGTTGACCGTACCTAAATGGGCAAAAGAAAGCATAAAAATTAACCACCATTCCCTCCATTCTTATAAAAAATGAAAATCAACTCACAATAAAAAATTTGTGGATTGAACTTAAAACGTTATCGAATACCACATCGTCCTTCAAAACTGGAATCAAATTCCCTACTTTATGTAGAAACCTGTAAGTATATTTTTGGAATGTCTGTTTTGAAAGTGAGCGACTCAGAGAGGATTCTCATAAAATACCCTATTTTGTTGTTCGCATCACGTCTTTTTCTGTCGTGCCAATGTATATTCCCCTTTGAAAATTCAAAATTTTCAAAATCTACGGCATGCACAACAAATTTGGAAATTCTTAATCAAGTTTGCTCGTTCAATTTTGAAGATTGACAATTTGTCGTAAAAACAGGGGGTCCAACTTTGAAATGGGAACGAGTCTCGTCTTCCATTTTTATCTCATTGTTTATCAATTTTTAAATTGGTGCGAATTGAATTAGATATTGATCACGCCACCAAGAGCTGTTTGAAGAAAAATCTGAAAGCATGAATCAGTGAAGCAGCCAATGAGCGGAAAGCAAATGCAAAAACTGTCTTGCACTTGCAATCAGCGATCAACAATGGAATTAAGAAGTGGCCTGCATTATCTGTAGTCGATAAATCTTCCTTTTTCGAGTCAATATTGCTCACTTCGAAATAAATATCGTATTTTCTACGATAATACGATATGATGGAGGTCCAACCTTGGAATGGAAACAAGTCTCGTCTTCCATTTTCATCTCAATGCATATAAATTTTTAAATTGATGATGATTGAATTGAACATGCCATCAAAGGCTGTTTGAAGGATAATCTGAAAGCATGAAGCAGCAGAGCAGCCAGTAAGCGAAGAACGAATGAAAAAACTTCCTTGCAATCAGCGAATAGCTAATTCATTGTTCGAAACGTTCCTGTGGGTGGTATCTGTCCTAGATCGCTCTCACGAGTTGTTGAAGACGTGCAAATCGCCTAATATTCTCAAGTAAATTCGCTTTCTGAAAATATTTTCTCCTCAAATATTTCGCATCAATTATGCCAGGTCGTTGAAAAATTGAACAAAATATCCGTAAATACCCACCAATTTTTTTTTTGGCTGCTGAATACGGACAATATTGCGAAACGATTGGCACCACTGTATCTAAAAAATGATTCCTCAGGTCCAGAAATTATATTTTTCATTGTTTTGGCGTAATTAATGTGAAATACACGGGAAGAAAATGCTTTCAAGATACAGATTTACTGATCCAAAAATATACGTTTTGCTTTTCTATCGCCCAGTATGTAGAACTCTGAAAATGATCTAGGGTACACTTTTTGAGAACTCGTATGTCTTGACTTTCAACCCAGAATGGGTTTCGCTGGGTTTGATCAAAATTCCTTGGCATTTTTTTTTTCGCGAGCTACCCTAGATGACAGTTATTAGGGTAAAGTATAATTTCAGGAACCCTGTTGCAATCATCACAATTTAGATATTGTTTATTTTATAGTACCTATGTGGTGATCGTCTGATCGTCCTTTATTTCGGGTTGAGAATTTGGGAACCCACTTCTTCAATATTTCCGAGTTCAGCATGAGAGACTTCAAACACCCGATTCGACGTATTTCGATCGAAAAATAAATTGGTAAATTAATAGAAAAAAAATTGCTTTAATTTTCCGAAAAATTTCACGAAAGAATTCCCATGCGAATGAAATAGAGGAAGAGAGTATTACTTATTTGTAAATTATGACAAATTAATGAACTCCGAGTCTCTGGTTCATAAGTAGATATTATATCATCTTTCAAGATTATTCAGAATGCTTGGGACTTGAAAATGCAAATTCTCAAAATCTAAGGCACAGCAAATTTGGAAATTCTGAATCAATTTTGTTCTTTCAATTTGGAAGATGGACAATTTGTCATAAAAATAGGGGTCCAACTTGAAGGAAAATATGAAAACATGAAGCAGTAAACCAGCCAATGAGCGGAAAGCAAATGCAAAAACCTTCGTCCAATCAGTGAACAACTGATGGATTGTTCGAAAAACTCATCAGACTGGATGTATTGGATAAACTGGATTCAGATGACAATGGTCTATAGATAGATACGCAGATTTTCGAATACTATCTTCGGGAACTGGGTAACTTTTCCGTAAACAGCTTTGGTGGTAGGGGCTAGAGCAAAAAAAAAACAATACTTTTTCGATAATGTACAGTTTTTGAGGACTCGTATCTAGATTCAGGAACCCTTTTGCAATCAACACGGTATTTTTTTGTCAACTAAATGGTACCTACTCACAATTTTCGGTTTCAAAATTGTGTCTTGAGAGCAGAACTTGTCAAAAAATATTGAATTTTCCAAGCATAGTTGTGCTGTCTGTGTCTCATTTTTGAATAAGATTTTTCAAAAATTTCATTTGAGATAATATTTGTAGTTTTCTTAACAACAGAGTGGCCTACTTTTACCTATAAATCTACCATTCGAGTCAATATCGCCAACTTCGAAATGACATAACCTGTATCGCGTTTCTTACAATAATATCAAAGAGGTACAACCTTGGAATGGAGACAAGTCTCTTCTTCCATTTTCATTTCGTTGTCTATCACTTTTTTAAAAAATTGATGCTTATTGAATGGATCATGGCCATCGATAGCTGTGTGAAGATAAAGCAGGAAGCAGTAATGCAGCCAATAAGCGAAAAGCGAGTGCGAAAACTTTCTTGCAATCAACGAGTAGCTGATGGATTGTTCGATACGTTAGGATTCATGTTCCTTTATGAATGCACTTAGATAAACTGGATTTAGACGACATGGTTCATAAGTAGATGCACTGCACCACTTTTCCCAAAAACAGCTTGGGTAGGGGATGGAGCGAAAAAGCCACGATTTTTTCGAACATGTACACGTTCGGAGGACTCGTATCTAGATTCAGGGATCCTTTTGCAATCATCAAGATTTTGTTTTATAATTGAATGGTTCCATCAGAAAAGGGCCTAACTTCAGTTAGGCCCTTTCATAATAAATCGCAAAAATGGATTCTACAGTGGAAATACCACCTAGCACACTTCGTTACTTAGCGCTACCTATAGTCACGCCTTCAAAACTGAACGTCAAAGTCGGACACCTCCGCCGATTTCCCACCAAATTGTCTCTGAGAGTCTGGTGGTTTGCGTTATTACTATGTTTTGCACTTGGTTTTCATAACTTATCAGTGGTACGCCATTTTTTACAGACAAAAGTAACTTTTTCGTAATTTTTCAGTGGTGCGGAATTTCTTAAGGAAAAAATAAATTTCTACAAAATAGTTGTTGAGAACGTTTAAATGACCTATTTTAACCCAACTTCGTTATAATGTTATAAAATATTGCCTTTTACATGATAAAATTACGCGATTCAGCACATTTTTTCATCGAAAAAGTAGGTTCACAAGAAAGGGCCTAATTGTCCACTTTGTATTTTCAGTGTTTTCTTTGTATTTTATTGCAGAAAAGTAAAAGTAAAGAATGATTTTGAATCTTCAATGTATACGGAATGAAAAAAAAACAATAAGTTGCATGTTATTCTAATATTTTCTATATGATATTCATATTCAAATGTTCAAAATGCGTTTTTCTCAAATCGCCATCTTTTCAGTTAGGCCCTTTTCTGGTGGAACCATTCAATTAATTTCGACAAGAGAATACCGGTCCATTTTATGTTTGAAGGAAAGCACCTAACGTGAGTTCAGTCGAATACATAAGACATAAACCTTTTATGAAATTGTGTTTGACTGTTCTGCTTTTGCCAAGAAGAAAATTGATCATGTTCAGAGGAACACAGATAGGTACTCTTGACTTGACAGAATTTCACATTCAGGAAGTCCAAAATTTTTTCGAAAAATGTGAGATGGTCTTTCTCCCAGAATAATTATTTCAGAAATTAATAAACATCGATACTCTCGTAATGAAGAAAATGAAAGAAATCAAAATTTCATCTTTTCAAGTCTCGTCTTCCATTTTCATCTCATTGTCTATCAATTTTTAAATTGATGATAATTGAATTGATCAGGCCATCAAGGGCTGCTTGAAGAAAAATCTGAAAGCATGAAGCAGTAAAGCAGCCAATAAGCGAAAAACGAATGGGAAAACTTTCTTGCAATCAGCGAATAGCTAATGGATTGCTCGATTAATTAAAGCTTGACAGTTGACTTGCAATTCTTGAAAGGTAAATAAACTGGATTCAGATGACAATGGTCTATAAGTACCTAGACGTAGAATTTCAAATACCATCCTGTGGGAACTGGACCATTTTTCCCCAAACAGCTTGGACAAAGAAGAAAGTCATTATGATGAATTGCTCATCTTCAAAATTTAAGGGGCAGGCACTATTTGAAAATTCGAAATTTTCAAAATCCAGAAAACAACAAATTTGGAAATTCTGAATCAAGTTTGCCCCTTCAATTCTGATGTTCGGCATCTTGTCATAAAAACAGGGGTTTCAACTTTGAAATGAAGACAAGTCACGTCTTCCATTTTTTATCTCAACGTTTATCAAAATTAATACTAATTTAATATTATTGATCATGCCACCAAGAGCTGTTGGAATAAAAATCTGAAAGCATGTTTCAGTAAAGCAGCCATAATGACTAATGAGAGAAAAGAAAATGCAAAAACTTTCTTAAAATCAGTGATCAACTGTTGGATTGTTTGAAAAACCAACTCATCTCATAAGTACAATCCTCATCTGTTGTCAATTTTTTTAAATGTGAATAAACTGGATTCAGATGGCAATGGTCTATACTCTATTGTTCGGAATTCTAGAGCAAGTGGGATCAAGCAGGTGTTTTGTGTCGGACCACCTGCTGATCATTGTTCATCAGTTTATTTGTTACCTGCCAAACCCATTATTTTGTCACGTTTTGATCTTATCAGGGTCATAAAATAACTCTTATTTCACTCCATTGTTCTCCCGACCTTTCTCACACCTGCAGGTTAAGGGATTTACGACATTTACTACCTGCTTGGTTAAGGGGTTGGTAGAGGGAGAAGCAGGTGGGATTTTCCCCCTCTACAAACGTCGTTAACCTCCTAAATCAATTTCGAATTTGGGTTCAGTGCGATTAGAACTTTCATTGGGGTAACATCTCAATTAACTACATATTTCTTCTTGCACATTTGGGCATTCAGCATTTATTGCTATACATATTCAATATATTTAATCAACTATCTATTGTTTATTATTCTTATATTTAATTATAGCGATTAATTTATTTCATCTATAGATATATATACGCAGATTTTCGAATACTATTTTCGGGAACTTGGTAACTTTTCCCAAAACAGCCTGGGTAGGGGCTATAGCAAAAAAAAAAAACAATATATTTCGATGATGCACACTTTTTGAGGACTCGTATCTAGATTCAGGAACCCTTTTGCAATCAGCACGCTATTTTTTTGTTATTAACTATTGATAACTTATGCGGTTGTTTCTGATTTCTAAATTGTGTCTCAAGAGCAGAACTTATCAAAAAATTAAATTTTTCAAGCATGGCTGCACTGTCTGTGTCTTATTTTTGAATACGATTTTTCAAACATTTCATTTGAGATAATTTTCATAGTTTTCATAACAACAGTGTAGCCTACTTTTACCTTTATATCTTTCCCATTCGAGTCAATTTTGCCAACTTCGAAATGACATAACCTCTGTATCGCATTTCTTACGATAATATCAAAGAGGTCCAACCTTGGAATGGAAACAATTATCTTCTTCCATTTTCATTTGATTGTCTATCAATGTTTAAAATTGATGCCAATTGAATTGATCATGTCATCAAGAACTGTTTGAAGACAAATCTGAAAGCAGGAAGCGGTAAAGCAGCCAATTTGCAAAAAGCGAATGCGAATACTTTCTTGCAATCAACGAATAGTTTATGGATTGTTCGAAACGTCTGGTTCTACGATCTTTGAGGACAATGGTCTTTAAGTTGAACGCAGAATTTCAATTATTATCTGTGGGAACTGGACCACTTTTCCCAAAACAGAACAGCTTGGGTAGGGGATAGAGCAAAAAAGCCACGATTTACTCGAAAATGTACCTACACTTTTGGAGGACTTGTATCTAGATTCAGAGACCTTCTTGCAACCATCAGTTCACCACAGTATTGTTTTGAACATAAAATATGCTCTACTTTCGGCTTTTTATTTAATTATAAACTGAAAAAAAGTTATTATAAATTTCTAAGTTGAATTATTCCTACTGACATCAAATAAGGTCATTAAAAGAAGATGTTAAAGTCCCAAACAGTGTTGGCAAAACGTTTGATACAAAAAATGCGCGAAATGAATTTTTAATTTTTTCAAAAAATTTGGCTCGATTCATCCTGAAGTTTTTTGTCATCAGAGGCATACGTATAGGTTGAATTGATACCGCTGGTCGTTGAACGCCTGTCACTGGAATTTACATCAGGAGAATTACCATCGGATTGGACTTGATTCAATATCAACTACACCACACATGCAAATTGCACTCCCACAGACAGCCATCCCATGCTACTGCTAAATGTGAATGAATAACAAGCGTAGCTGACCATTGTCCACATTTGAATGTGGATAAACTGGATTCAGATGACAATGGTCCACAAGTAGACTCAGAATTTGAAATACCTACTATCACTGTGGGAATGTGGGCCACTTTTCCCAAAACAGCTTGGGTAGGGGCTAGAGCCAAAAAGCCACTTGAAGTCTCATATCTACAAATTCAGGAACCTTTTTTGCAATCATTAAGATTTTGTTTTGTACATAATTAATTTTGATGAAAAAAACCGGCAGACCCTTCTATGTTTGAAGGAAAGCACCTAAGTTCAGAAGAAAAGGACATTAAGTTAATCCTTTTATGAAATGGTGTTTGCCAGTTTCGTTTTTGCCAAGAAGAAAATTAGTCACGTTCAAGGAACAAAGATGCTCTAACTTGACAGAATTTCACATTCAGGGAGTCCAAAATTTTTTCAAAAAACGTGAGATGGTCTTTCTTTCAGAATAATTATTTCAGAAATTAATAATCATCGATACTCCCGTAATGAAGAAAATGAAAGAAATCAAAATTTCATCTTTTCCAAATGTATCAGTCACTTTGCACATTCTATCTCGTCGAACTTCTCTCATGATTCATAAATTTTTGACGAAATGTGTATACTCTTTACCATTCTGTTTCTTTGAATTTTTCCTTCCTTTATTATTACACAACTGCTTTTTTATGTCGAGAATTACCCGCTACTTCAATCTCAATACTTAATTGGTTGATTGCGATCAGCCTCGGGTGCATTTGAGTACCTGCTCCACTTTTACTCTCAACTCTCAAATTCTTCGGATAACTTGGCCAAACCATTGTTTTGTACGTATCAAATCTCATGAATTTTCCTCAATCGTTGTTGCCTAAAGCATACACTAAAATACAACAATTCGAAGACACGACTCGTAAAGTTTGTATTCACAAATTTTCTTGCAATCATCACAATTTTTTGTTTTTTTGCTATTATAATGTGGGCTTTCGGATACAACCTAGAACTTTTTCTACGGTGGTTGCAATTTCACGATGAATGTAAAATTCGTCATTTACATCGTCTATATTTCGGGTTGAGAATTCGGTAACCCAATTCTTCAATATACTAACCTTACCGAGTTCAGAATTTTTTCGAAAATCCTGGGATGAGGCTTCAAACACCGAATTCGACGTATTTTGGTTATAAAATCAGTAGGTAAATTCAACGAAAAAAATGTGCCGCAATCTTCCAAAACATTTGACGAAAGAATTCCCACGCAAATGAAAGAGGAGGAGAGTATTACTTACTTGATGCTTGGGAGATTTTCTCAAAAAAATCAACTGACATTTTCATCAGCGCAAATCCGATTTTCAACAGTTTGGGAAAAAATACTTATAAAGTTAGATTAGACAAACATTCAGGATCAAACAAAAAAGATAAAGACGATAGCGTGAAAATGATTTAGTTACTTATTCTGAAAAAAGTCCAACTTGAAAAGTTCTAAAATTACTATTCAAAAGAATACTTCCAATGTTTCACTTAAAGAACTTACTTGCATAAAGTAGACCACATTTTTCAATTAATGTTATCTAGACCAAGGCTAGAGAGGGAAAATCTTTTTTCTGAAAAAAAGTTCTACTTGAAAAGTTATGTTTCATCTTTCAATAAAATATTTCTACAGTTTCCTTCAAGGATGGCACTTGAGCACACTTTTCATAAATACAATTCAAAGTTAATTATTTGGACTGAAGCTGGAGGGCAAAAAAATATTTCTGAAAATTCGAGATGCTTCCAGTTTTATGGTTCAATCAATTGTTCATAAGTACTCATATGCAGGAATATGTTTACAAATTCGGGTTTATTCTCGCTGTATTTATTTTGAAAGATTCAATTTTTTTTAATGAGGCTGGATCTCAGAATACTGAAAATACCTAATTTCAGTTTTTTGTTACTGCTGCAGTTGGTTTGAATATTTCATTCCTCAGGCCTCTTTCTGGTTATTTGTTAACAACATCAAAACCACTGTAGACGATTTTCGTTGAGATACATCTCCTGATGAAACTTGTACGTTCACATCTGATAAATTACTTTATAGGTTGGTTTTACACACACTTACGACATGAAGTTGTCCAAGGGAAACTTTTGAGCCCAATCCATACTTCTACAGTTCGAAGAAAAATCTGAAAGCATGAAGCATCTGCTGACTGTTTAGTTATTTCTGCCCCCATGGTTGCAAAATGTGCATATAATGCATCCATCGCTGGGTTAATCTTCGCCTGCAAATCGGCTGAATGTGCGTACTCGTATCAGTATAGTTCCCACCGACAGCTCTGCAAAAAATTAATTAAAATAATTCGAATATACGTTGAAATGTGCAACAGTACAATTGTTTCAAAGCAGCTAATGAGAGGGAAAGTGAATGCAAAAACTTTCTTGCAATCAACAAACAACTGATGCAGTAAGAAATATAAGAAGTAAGGAATGATTGTTAATTGTATATCTTTACCTTGAAATCTTCCTTGTTTCCATTCGAGTCAGTATCGCTAACTTCGAAATATTGTATTTTTTACAATATTATGATGGAGGTCCAACCTTGGAATGGAGACAAGTCTCGTCTTCCGTTTTCATTTCGTTGCCTAACAATTTTTAAAATTGTTGCTAATTGAATTGATCATGTCATCAAGAGCTGTCTGAAGAAAAATCTGTAAAGCAGCCAATAAGCGAAAAGCAAATTCTAAAACTTTCTTGCAATCAGCGAATATCTGAGGGTGTCTCACGCCCCCTTTCAATGGCGAAATTTTGGCGACATTAAGTTGAGAATTTTTGGGAAAAATTATCAAAATCGAAGAAAGTGCCAATTTGACCTACTAAGTACATATCTTATACTGAAAGCTGTTTGTTTTCTAATTTTGAAAAAAATCATCGAAAATAAGAGAAATTACATACCTACTTGACACATCGAATTTCAACAAAACATAAATTTCAGTATATTATGTACTTACTGCACAATATTGAATATCAAAAATACGTTACAAGAAATTCAAAGCTTCAAAGTTTGAGTAAAGCTGAAAGTCAAGTACATTGTATGAGATTAACATAATAAGAAAACTTGACAGATAAATAACATTACAAAACTACCTACCTTATTACGCTATAACGTTAACATCTACTTACCTATAAACAAATGTTATTATAACAAATTGACCATCTTCACAACGCACCTCGGGAGTTATAAGGTCACATCTCAAAAAAGTGAAATTTTACAGGAGAGTGGTTTTCTTTTTTTTCAAAACTTGATTCATTATTTTCATCAACTTATAATCAATTGTGAGGAATGAATAGCATGTCATTTTGAAGATTGGGTATCCTACCTTCATTTAGCATAAGAATATTTTGAAAAATAAAATCTTAAAGAGGAAATATTTCAATGTTTGGAAAACATTTTGAGTTATAACCTTTCATAAAAAGTGATCTGGAGGCAAAAAAAAGCGTCCAAAAAAATTTTCATGTTAACAAAATTGTAGAGAATTAAATTTCCAATCGACATAATGTCGTTAGTTTTTTTCTAGAGTGCTTAGTTTTTGAGTTTTTCCCAAAAAACTAAAATTTTAATATATATGCAAATTAATTTTTCTGAAAAATGTTCTATTTTAAAAATTTTTTGTTTTGGAACAAACCTACAAAAAATACACTCCTTGTGATTATTTTACATCTTAAAAACGTTCAACACTATGGAAACTGGTTTCTGACACTTTGTATGTGCAAATTTTACTCTAAGAAAGAGGAGTTTTTTGAGATGTGACCTTATAACTCCAAACAACTTGCAATGTTGTAGAAATTTTGAGTTAGGCCCTTTGCATTTTTTACATGATCTAAGCAGCATACCCGACTCAAAGTGTTATTTTTGGTTGCAGGGGGTCATGCAAACCCCAAAAATGCAAAAACATCAAAATCGATTTTTTTTGAGATGTGACCTTATAACTCCCGAGGTGCGACAATTGAAGGGGCTAACTTGATTCAAAATTTCCAAATTTGAGGTGCTCCGAATTTTGAGGATTTCAAATTTTCAAACTGTGTTTGCACATTGAATTTTGAAGATGCGCAATTTGTCAGAATGATATTTTTTGTTCGTCCATTCGATCACTACGAGTTATTGAAGTCGATTTAATGATGCTTACTATCTGTAAATTGGTGGTACTGACACCATTTTGTGCAAAACTTCGCCAAAAAATGAGACAATATTTGGATCCTCTTAGTGACTTTATACTACCTCGTAATATTTGAATGGACGAAGAAAAAAAGTTATGTACTATGACGAATTCAAAATCTTCGAAATCTAAGGCTCAGCAAATTTGAAAATTCCGAATCAGGTTTTCTCGTTCAATTTGTTATCAAAACGGGGGGGGGGGGTCCAACTTTGAAATGGAGATAAGTCGTGTCTACCATTTGTATATCATTTTCTATCAATTTTTAAATATGACAATGCCACCAAAAGCTGTTGGAAGAAAAATCTGAAAGCATGAAGCAGAAAGCAGCCATAATAAGCGAGAAGCAAATGCAAAAACGTTCTTGCAATCAGTGAACAACTGATGGATTGTTCGAAAAACTCATCTATGATCTCATCTTTTGTTAAAGTTTTTAAATGCGGATAAACTGGATTCAGATGACAATGATCAATAAATAGATACACAGAATTTCAAATAAGCTATCTTCGGGAACTGTGGGTCATTTTTCCCGAAACAGCTTGAGTAGGAGTTAGAGCAAACAAACCAATATTTTTTTGAAAATGTACACTTTTTGAGGACTCGTGTCTAGATTCAGGAACCCTTTTGCAATCACACTATTTTTTTGAAGTTACATATTTAATATTCTCGTGTGAACTTATTTCCAATAATCCTATTCGTCTAATTTCTCTATACCTATCTTTTTCCATGTCATTCTTCAGTAAAAATTCCCCTATCCTATCCAATTCCAAATACCTACACTACAAGTTCCAGTTTTAGTTCTAGTTTTCGGTATAGCAGACAATTATTTCAATTTTAATTAAAAATTGAAAAAAGAAGCTATACTTAAAAAATTTCTTAGTTGAATTATTCTTACTTAATACATCAAATAAGGCCATTAAAAGGAGATGTTGAAGGTTGAAGTCCCAAACAGTGATGGCAAAACGTTTGATACAAAAAACGCGCGAAATGAATTTTTAATTTGAAAAAAAATTGTCCCAAAACCGTTTGGGTAGGGGCTAGAGCGAAAAAAGCCACTATTATTTTTTCGAATATGTACACCGTTTGAAGACTCATAAATCTAGATTCAGGAACCCTTTTGCAATCGTAGAAACAAAAAGATACTCTTTGACAGAATTTCACATTAAGGGAGTGCAAAATTTTTTTGAGAAACGTGGCATAGTCTTTGTCCCAGAATAATTATTTTAGAAATTAATATAATCATCGATACTTCCGTAAGTAATGAAGAAAATGAACGAAATCAAAATTTCATCTTTTCCATATGTAGGTATGAGTTACTTTGCATATTCTATAATCTCGTCCAACTCACACTTGATTCGTAACTTTCTGACAAAATCTGCATCTTATTTACCGTTCTGTTTCTTTGAATTTTTCTTTCCTTAATTATACTTTAATTGCTTTTTGGTAAGTTGAGCTTCAAGTATACTCGTAGGGTGATTGCGATCAGCCTCGGGTGCATTTGAGTAGTTACTCTACTATTACTCTTGACATTTTGGTGCGCTTAAATCCCCACAATGCACAAATGAGCCTCGTGAGGTGAAAAGTGTTCTCTAACTCTTTTTTTTCGGTGTTGGGGGTCGAAAAAATCAGAGTCTCGTAAATGCCTCAGAAAACAACAGAAGCAGATATTTGTTATCTTTGGGTACCTACTCTAAGAATACATTATATGAACGTATTGAAGGAACATTTATGTATTTGGGTAGGTACTTACACTTATGAGTACATATCATTATTTATAAAAAAATACATGAATACTTACCTACATTATAACAAACTACGAGACATATTTAAAAGTAAGTAACATGCTTCCAGTTGTGTTGTTTAATGAATTGTTCATGAGTATGCTGAAATATGTAGGTAGGTACACAAATTCGGTTTTATTTTCTCGCTGCAGGTATTTATTTTGATAAATTCTGTTTTTTTCATGAGGCGGATTTCGGGATATTGAAAATAATTCCTGATGAATTGTTCGAATAAATACTCTTCATAAAGGACTCCTCGCAGGAGGGTGCATCAAATCATTTGTTACTAATGTAGTATCAGTGGAGACATCGTTGTTTTTACCAACGCCATTTATTTGTTTTGCGAAATTGGCCCTTTTATGTACTCTCAATAGTGGCCTAACTGTATCATCATTTCAAGTTTTGGTTTTGGTTGGAGTCCTTAAGCATCTGTTGTAAAGTTTTTCAAATGTGGATACTTAAACTGGATTCTGATGACAATTGTCTATAGATAGATAGATACGCAGAATTTCAATTGTATGTACTATGTTTGGGAATGGCGTCACTTTTCCCAAAACAGCTTACCTATATTTTTTCTAAAATGTACACTTTGAGGACTTGTATCTAGATTCAGGAACTCTTTTGCAATCATCACGCTACTTTTTTTGTAATTAACAAATAATATTTTTGGCGATACTAGATGTTGTATTTTTGGAGGAAAACATCCAAGTTCAGTCAAACAAGACATAAACCTTTTATGAAATGGTGGTTGACAGTTTTGTTTTTTCCAAGAAAGGGAATTGTTTGAATCATTCAAATGATGTCCATAACCCGTAATGGTGGAGTGGATGAACAAGAAGTATTATTATAACAAACTGACCATTGAGAATAGAATTATAGTCGCCTTCTACTAAGAGACAATTTTAGTTATTGACTTAGAGATGAGCCCAAATAGGTCCCTAAACTACACTTGCTCGCGAATGGTATACGAAGTGACCTATTTGCATGTTATTCTACCTTCGCACACGATGTTCGGTAATAAAAAGCAACACAAGTTACAACAGAACTGTTTAATGCACACTTTAATTAACACGATACAACGTTTAACATATTAACACGCGAATTCGCTTTGATAAGTACCTTCAGTACAGATCCTACCTATTAACATACCCTATAAATTTGTATTCGAATTAACGTTCCCAGAACGCCGTAAGCCCTACCACAATGTAACGCGTACCTTGACGAACTAGGCTTTGGTCATGGTTAACCGGTCCCAAGCAAGAGAATATTACGTGAACGAGAGATCCCCTCCTAGTATAAATTTCCCTTCCTCCTACCTCGGAATATGGGCCACATTTACTGTATCACCATCTTTAAAATTGAAGGAGCTAACTAGATTCAAAATTTCCAAATTTGAGATGCTTTAAATTTTCAGGTTTTTCAATTTTCAAATTGTGTTAGCCCCTTCGATATTTTTAAAATTGGAAATTTGCTTTAATAACATTTTTTTGTTCGTTCATTTGAGCACTATGGGTTATCGAACGTCATTTTAATGGCGCAATCATTTTTTTTTTATCATCCGTTATTTTGGGCAAAAATGACCAATTTTGAAAAATTTGCAAAAACTGAGAAAATGTTGGGATCGTTTGAGTGTTTTCTCCAACTCGTGGTAAGTATTTGAGGAGACGACCAAAAAAAAGTTGTTATGACGAATTGCCTATCATCAAAATTGAAGGGGCAGGCACGATTTGAAAATTCAAAATTTTCAAAATCCAAGTCACAAAAAATTTGGAAAATTTTGAATTAAATTTGCTCGTTCAATTTTGAAGATGAGTAGTTTGTCAAAATAACACTTTTTGTTCGTCCTTTCGGAATTTCAAATACAATTTGTGGGAACTGGACCACTTTTTCCCAAACAGCTTGGGTACGAACCAGAGCGAAAAAGCCACAATTTTTTCGAAAATGTTCATATTTTGAAGATTCGTATCTGGATTTAGGAACACTTTTGCAATCATCGCGCAATTTTTTTTGTATCATATTCTCCCAAATTTTATCGATTTTATTGTCCAAATCGATTAAACGGTTATCTACAGATATCGAATGCTACTGGAATAAGACAGGGCATATTGTGGGTACTTCCCTGTTTCAAAACATTTCAGTGCACTTGAATCCCCTCAAATAAGCCCCATGAGGTGAAAGGTGTTTTATAAACTTTTTTTTTATGATTTTGCGGTCAAAGAAGCCAGAGCAGATAACTTCAAAAAACAACACGGGTGGATGATAAACTTCTTAAGGTACTTTGAAAATACCATATAAATGCAAAATTATAAGAATACATAATACCTACAGAAGTTTTGCAGGAACAATTTTTTGGGCAGGGTCTTACACCTTATAATACTTAGCATTATTTGCGAAAAATACACGAATACTTACATTATAACACACTGCCACAAGACGTTAATGGAATTAGTTCGTTGAAAATGTAATTTTCCAAGCACATTTGCACCGTTTTATTTTCGAATAATATTTTAAAAATTGCATTTGAGATAGGTACGTAATTTTTGTAGGTTTTTGACAGTAGAATCGCTTACTTCTACTTGTACCTACATCTTCCACATTAGATTAAAACATAAATTTTATTCATTGCTAGCTTCGAATCGTTCAACCATAAGAGTTTGAACGGCTTCCATAAATGTTTGTGGTGCGTTGAACGTCACCCCAATTCACATCAGGAGAACTACTGTTGCATTGGACTTGCTCAGATATCGCTATGCCACGTATTGTACTCCTACAGATAGCCATCCCATGCTACTGCTACCTGCGGAGGAATAGCCAGCATACTCGTAGCTGGCCATTGGCCACATTTGAATGTGGATAAACTGGATTCAGACGACAATGGTCTAAAAGTAGACGCAGAAGTCCTTTCCTTAACCAGGTTGGGTTGGGTTGGGGCTATAGAGCGAAGACGGCGCAATTTTTTCGAAAATGCACACTTTTTGAGGACTCATATCTAGATTCAGGAATCCTTTTGCAATCATCACGATATTGTTTTGTATTTTAAATTCAAAACAAAATCATGGTGTATTTTATCTTTTAAGGAAAGCACCCAAGTTCAATTGAACATGACATAAACCTTTTATGAAATGGTGTTTGACAGTTTTGTTTTTGCCAAGAAGAAAATTAGTCTTGTTAAAAGGAACACAGATACTCTTGACAGAATTTCACATTCAGCGAGTCCAAAATTTTTTCAAAAAACGTGGCATGGTCTTTGTCCCAGAATAATTATTTAAGAAATTATTAATCATCGATACTCCCGTAGGTACTTAATGAAGAAAATGAAAGAAATCATAATTTCATCTTTTTCAAATGTATCGGTTACTTTGCACTTTCTATCTCGTCAAACTTCTCTCATGATTCATAAGTTTTTGACAAAATGTGTAGGTATATTCTTTACCATTCTGTTTCTTTGAATTTTTCCTTCCTTTATTATTATAACCGACTGTTTTTTTTTTGATCTCAAAATCTTCTATATTGGACCATGCATTGAGTAATATCATTTACCTGCTACTGCAATCTCAATAACTGGTTGATTGTGATCAGCCTCGCGTGTATTTGAGTACTTACTCCACTTTTACTCTAAACTCTCAAGTTCTTTCAGATAACTTGGCCAAACCATTGTTTTGAACGCATCAAATTCTCCTGAAGTTTCCTTAATCATTAACTGCTTAAAGCATACACTAAAATACAACTCTACTGGAATCTTTTTCTGCGATTCGAAGACAGGACAAATTATCTTCCCTGTTTCAAAACATTTTGGTGCTCTTGAATCCCCTCAAATGAGCCTCGTGAGGTGAAAATTGTTCTCTTGCACCTTTTTTTGGTGTTTGGGGTCGAAGAAGTCACAGCAAATGGCTCAAAAACCAACACGGGCAGATATTTGTTATCTTTGGGTAGATACTCTAAAAATACATGATATGGAATAGGAAGTATTGAAGGAACAATTATGTACTTGGGTAGGTACCTACTTACACTTATAATAGCATTATTTACAAAAAAATACATGAATATTTACTCACCTTATAACGAACTATACGAGACTACTCTTAATGTTAGGTACCTTTTGCAATCATCTTAGCGGTGTTTTCAAGTTTAAAATGCATTCTTTGAAGGCAAAAATTGATGCGTTTAAAAGAAAATAAAATGCGCCATTGAAAAAACACACACAACTGTTTAATAAGATATTGACACATCAACCGGCATTTTATCAACGCAAATCCGATTTCCAACATTTCGAGAGAAAATACTTATTAGATAGAAAATTAGATTTGACAAACATTCGGAATTAAACAAAAAAAAACAAAAAAAAACACGATTTCAGACATAAAATATAAGATGAGTTTTATCATTCAATAAAATATTTCCGCAGTTTAACTTGAAGAACCTACCTGTATGCACTGTTGCACTGGATCACTTTTTAGGCTACAGAGTTTCGATACAAAAATTACCAAGTCTAGAGCGTTAAAATCGTTTTGTTTTGTTTTTTTCTCAGGAAAAAGTTCAACTTGAAAACATTTTTGTTAGAAAAAATTAAATTTTGAACATGTGATCATTAAAGCAAAAATATTTCTTCCTGCTTTTTCAAAAAAAGTAATGGATAAAGTACATTATGTACTAAGTTATAATTACTGCCTGAGCGAAGCTATAGGGTGAAATTTTGAAAAAAATTTTTGCAATAATTGCAATTTTATGAAATTGAAAAAAAAGAAAACGAAAAAGTAACTCACCAATGGAAAAAGTTTGATCATGCCACCAAGAGCTGTTCGAAGAAAAATCTGAAAGCATGAAGCAGTAAAGCAGCCATAATGAGCGAAAAGCAAATGCAAAAACTTTCTTGCAATCAGTGATCAACTGTTGGATTGTTCGAAAAACTCTTCATACAATCTTTCAATCGTTGTCAAGGTTTCTTAAATTTGGATGAATTGGATGTAGATGACAATGGTCTATATGTAGATATTAGATACTTAGATACATAGATTTTCAAATACTATCTTCGGGAACTGGGTCACTTTTCCCTAAACGGCTTTAGTGGTGGCTGGAGCAAAAAAAAAACAAATTCTTTTCTAAAATGTTCGCTTTTTGAGGACTTGTATCCAGATTCAGGAACCCTTTTGCAATCAGCACGCTTTTTTTTGTTATTAACTGAATGGCAAACTCACAATTTTTGGTTTAAAAATCGTGTCTTGACAGCAGAACTTATCAAAAAATTGAATTTTTCAAGCATGGTTGCACTGTCTGTCTGTGTCTTATTTTTGAATAAGATTTTTCAAAAATTTCATTTGAGATAATTTTCGTAGTTTTTTTAACAACAGAGTGGCCTACTTTTACCTTTAAATCTTCCCCAATCGAGTCAATATCGCCAACTTCGAAATGACATCTACTATTTTTTGTATCTGGATGATCGACGATTTTTTTTGAAAATAGTACATTTTTTGAAGACTCGTATCTCTTTTTTCTCCCAGACACGCCTCCGTAGCTGAGAATTTTTTCTGAGTGATTTTTTAGCCCAAAATTCCTTGACATTTTTTCTTTTGCGGCGATCTACCCTTGACGACACTTAAAGTTTGGATTCAGGAAACCTTTTGCAATCATCTTGGCGGTGTTCAAGTTTAAAAGAATTCCTTGAACAAATCAACTGACATTTTTATCAACGCTGATTCGATTTCCAACATTTCGAGAAAAATACCTACTTATTAGGTAGAAAATTAGATTGGACAAACATTCGCGATCAAACAAACAAACAAGAAAACACGATTTCCAACATAAATAAGTTGAGTTTAATCATTCAATAAAATATTTTCGCAGTTTAACCTGAAGAACCTACCTGTATGCACTCGATAACTTTTTTTTTTTCAGAATTTCGGTTTAAAAAAGTACTGACACTAGAGCGTGAAAATTGTTTTTTTCTTCAGAAAAAGTTCAACTTGAAAAGTTTTGAAACACAATTCGAAAAAATATTTCCCAAGTTTCACCTAAAGAATTTACCTGCATCATGCATGTATACTCATGTTTCGTGTAAACGAAGGGCCCGATTTTGAAATAGAGATAGATCTCGTCTTCCATTTTGATCCCATTGTTCATCAATTTTTAAATTGATACTAATTGAATATTATTGATCATGCTACCAACGAGCTGTTGGAAGAAAAATCTGAAAGCATGAAGCAGTAAAGCAGTCAATGAGCGGAAAGCATCGGAAAGTACTCAAGACTCATCTGTTGTAAAGTTTTTTAAATGTGGATAAACTGGATTCAGATGCCAATGGTCCATAGATAGATGCGCAGAATTTCATTATTATGTTCGGGAACTGGGTCACTTTTACCAAAACAGCTTGGGTAGGGGCTGGAGCAAAAAAAAACAATATTCTTTCGAAAATGTACACCTTTTGAGGACTCGTATCTACATTCAGGAACCATTTTGCAATCATTACGCTATTTTTGTAATTAACCAATAATAGCTGTTAACGCCTACTGGAATTCATATTTTTAGAGGAAAACACCCAAGTTCAGTCAAACAAGACATAAACCTTTTATGAAATGGAGGTTGACAGTTTTGGATTGGCCAAGAAAGGGGATTGTTTGAATCATTCAAATGATGCCCATAACCCGTATTAGGTACTGGAGTCGATGAACAAAAGGTGTTATAATAACAAATTGCCCATCTTTAAAATTGAAGGAGCTAACTTGACTCAAAATTTTCAAATTTGGGATGCCTTAAATTTTCAGGTTTTTTAATTTTCAAATTGTGTTAGCCCCTTCAATATTTTGAAAACTGGCAATTTGCTGTAATAACATTTTTTTTTGTTCGTTCATTTGAGCACTATGGGTTATTGAAGTCATTTTAACGATGCAATCATTTTTTTTTTACCGTCTGTGAGACAGTAAATTGAAGAAAGTACACCATTATTTTGGGCAAAAAATGACCAATTTTGAAAAATTTGCTACAAATGAGAAATTGTTGGGATCGTTCGACTGTTTTCTCCAACTCGTAGTATTTGAGTAGACGAACAAAACATTTGTTATGACGAATTGCCTATCATCAAAATTGAAGGGGCAGGCACGATTTGAAAATTCTACATTTTCAAAATCTAGGTCACAAAAAATTTGGAAAAGCGAAAAAGCCTCGATTTTTCGAAAACGTACACCTTTTGGGGACTTATATCTAGATTTACGAACCCTTTTGCGATCATCAGTTCATCACATTATTTTCTTGTAATTAACCAAAGCAGAGTACAGTTTCCAAATTTAAGGACTTTTTTTGAAGGAAAACACCCAATTTTAGTCGAACAAGACATAAACCTTTTATGAAATGGTGGTTGACAGTTTTGTTTTGGTCAAGGACGGGGGATTTCTGCTCATACCACTGGAATGGTGCAAACTGCAAACGATGTATTCTACGCGAAAATTATGTCATGTTTGAAGAAACAAAAATACTCTTGGTAGAATTTCATGCTTGGGGAGTTCAAAATTTTTTGGAACGTGGGATGGGGCTTTCTCCTAGAATAATTATTCTAGAAATTAATAATCATCGATACTCTCGTAGTGAGGAAAATAAACGAAATCAAAATTTCATCTTATCCAAATGTATCGGTTACTTTCTTTGTGTGTTCGCGCATTGTAATTCTACGTTACCAGGAACAATTCCTTGGTGAATAGGCATGACCGCATGGTGCGGAGCTTCTACATGACCATGACAGCTCGCCAAACTGGTAAAACAAACCAACAATCCAACTTCTTCATTGTCCGAATAGACGTCCATTTTTCGATGACAAAATTGTTGGCGTCAACGTTGTTCTTCATCACGTTGACGTTATGACTCGTGCTCTTCTACTTGTGCACGAGATCTTCGTTATAATCTTCGACGAATTATTCGATCTCTGACGCAGATCTTCTGTTCATCTGTATTTATTCGCGATTGACTCGAGGTTTGACCCTTTTTTTTTTTGGGCCAAACAGTGATTTTGTTTTTTGGCGCATCCACTGTAAAGCCTCTGAAAAGAACAAAGTTGAATTGAGCTGATATCAAACAAAAGCAATCATGAAAGGATGGATTGCAAAAACAATAATGTCTGAGGATTTCGATCAAATTCAGTAAAAATCCTTATAATTTTGAGTTGGAAGTCATTCAGAAAAAAATGTTTGCTCTGCTAGGGTGCCCTTGAAGAAAATCGGGGGGTCTCGAGAGAAAGCCTTTTTGAAAAAATCGTGGGGTTTTTCGCTTCAACCTGTTTGGGGAAGAAAGGGACAGTTTCAACTGTTGGTATTATTGAAACTCGATGACGATACGATCTTGGCAAATTCCATCAATCCTAGACCGCTTTTGGGATTCTAAAGAATTGTTGAAAGTTTGCAAATCCAAATCGCTTACTTTTGTGTAAATTCGTTTTCTGAAAATATTTTCTCCTCACATAATCAATTATGCCAGGATATTGAAAAATTGAGAAAAATTTCCGTAAATATCTACTATTTTTTTTGGCATCTGAAACTGGCAATATTTTTAAACAATTGGCACCACTGTATCTAAAAAATTTTTCCTCAGGTCCAGAAATGATATTTTTCGATGTTTTGGCATAATCAATGCGAAATACATGGTACCTAGTTACCTACTTACTTGGGAAGAAAATGCTTTCAAGACGTGGATTTACCCCTAAAATATGCGATTTGCTTTTCTATCGCCTCAGTAGAATTCTAAAAATGATCTTTGATTTTGGTGGCAATGACCTTCGATTAGGTCGACGCAAAATTTCCAATACTTACATGCATCATCTACTATCTTTTGTATCTGGGCGATCGACGATTTTTTTCGAAAATAGTACATTTTTTGAGGACTCATATCTCTTTTTTCTCTCAGGCACGCCTCCGGTGCTGAGAATTTTTTCCAAATGATTTTTTAGCCCAAAATTTCTTGAAATTTTTTATTTTCCTATCTACTTATCCTACGAGTAGACGACACATAAAGTTTGGATTCAGGAACCCTTTTGCAATCATCTTGGCGGTGTTTTCAAATTTAAATGAGCTCCTTGGCGCCCAAAATTTGACGTGTTTAACAGAAATATTATAATGCGTCATTGAAAAAACACAACTGTTTCATAAGATATCGACAAATCAACTGACATTCTGTCAACGCAGATCCGATTTCCAACATTTCGGAAAAAAATACTTACTAGGTAGAAAATTAGATTGGACAAACATTCGGGATTAAACAAACAAAAAAAAAGCACGATTTCCAACATAAATATAAATTGAGTTTTATCATTCAATAAAATATTTCCGCAGTTTAACCTGAAGAACCTACCTGTATGCCTCAATCACTTTTTTCAGGATTTCGATATTGTTGTTTTTTTTTTCAGAAAAAAGTTCAACATGAAAAGAATGTTAATTTTCATTCGAAGGTGGATAATGTGTCATCAAAACAAGGGGTCCAATTTTGAAATGGAGACAAACCTCGTCTTCCATTTTTATCCCATTGTTTACCTATCAATTTTTAAATCAATACTAATTGAATTATTGATCATGCCACCAAGAGCAGTTCGAATAAAAATCTGAAAGCATGTTGCAGTAAAGCAGCCACAATGAGCGAAAAGCAATGCAGAAACTTTCTTGCAATCAGTGATCAACTGTTGGATTGTTCGAAAAAATGCTCAAAAACGACTGCTTTGAAGTTTTTTAAATGTGAATAAACGGGATTCTGATGACAATGGTCCATAGATAGATACGCAGAATTTCAATACTATGTTCGGGAACTGGGTCACTTTTCCCAAAACAGCTTGGGTAGGAGCAAGAGAAAAAAAAACAATTTTTTTTTCAAAAATGTACCATTTTTGTTTGAGGACTTATAATTATTTAGATTCAGGAACCCTTTTGCAATCAACACGCTTTTTTTTGGTATTAACTAAGTACTACTCACAATTTTCGATTTCAAAATCGTGTCTCGAGAGCAGAACTTGTCAAAATATTGAATTTTCCAAGCATGGTTGCACTGTCTGTGTCTTATTTTTGAATGAGATTTTTCAAAAATTTCTTTTGAGATAATTTTTGTAGTTTTCTTAACAACAGAGTGGCCTAATTTTACCTTTGAATCTACCATTCGAGTCAATATCGCCAACTTTGAAAGACATTACCTGTATCGCGTTTCTTAAGTAAATATCAAAGAGGTGGAACCTTGGAATAGAGACAAGTCTCGTATTCCATTTTCATTTCGTTGTCAATCAATTTTTTTTAAATTGATGCTGATAGAATTGATCATGCCATCGATAGCTGTTTGAAGACAAATCTGAAAGCAGGAAGCAGTAATGCAGCCATTAAGCGAAAAGCGAGTGCGGAAACTTTCTTGCAATCAACGAGTAGCTGATGGATTGTTCGAAACGTTCGAATACACGTTTCTTTATGAAATCCACTTAGATAAACTGGATTTAGACGACATGGTCTATAAGTAGATGCCGAATTTCAAATACTATCTTTGGGAACTGCATCACTTTTCCCAAAACAGCTTGGGTGAGGGATAGAGTGAAAAAGCCACGATTTTTTCGAACATGTACTTGTACACTTTAGGAGGACTCGTATCTACTTGTAGATTCAGGGATCCTTGTGCAATCATCAAGATTTTGTTTTGTAATTAATTTTGACAAAAAAATACCTGTCCATTTTATGTTTGAAGGAAAGCACCTAACGTAAGTTCAGTCGAATAAGACATAAACCTTTTATGAAATACCTATTCTTTGACAGTTCTGTTTTTGCCAAGAAGAAAATTGATCATGTTCAAAGGAACAAAGATAGGTACTCTTGACTTGACAGAATTTCACATTCAGGGAGTCCAAAATTTTTTCGAAAAACGTTGGATGGTCTTTCCCCCAGAATAATTATTTTGGAAATTTATAATCATAATCATCGATACTCCCGTAATGAAGAAAATGAAAGAAATCAAAATTTCATCTTTTCCAAATGTATCGGTTACTTTGCACATTCTATTTTGTCGAACTTCTCTCATGATTCGTAAATTTTTGACGAAATGTGTATATTTTTTAACCATTCTGTTTCTTTGAATTTTTCCTTCCTTCATTTGTTTATTATGCCAACTGTTTCTTTATCACGAAAACTTTGTCTCAAAAAAACTTTTATATTAGATCCTGCATTGAGTAATATCATTTACCTTCAAATTTAGCTAAAATCCTTTTAAATTTTGAGTTGGAAAGTGATTCAGAAAAAAATAGGCTCCAAAAGTGACCCAGTAGGAAATAGCTGGGGTCTCGAGAGAAGGTTTTTTCGCTTCAACCTGTTTGGGGGGGGGGAGTGACAGTTTCAACAGTTGGTATTATTGAGACTCGATGACGATACGATCTTGGCCAATTCCATCAATCCTAGACCGCTTTTGGGATTCTAAAGAATTGTTGAAAGTTTGCAAATCGCTCACTTTTGGGTTTTGTTTTCTGAATACATTGTCTCCTCAAATATTTCGCATCAATTATGCCAGGATATTGAGAAATTAAGCAAAATATCCGTAAATATCTACCTTTTTTTTTTTAGCATCTGAAACGGGCAATATTGCCAAACAATTGGCACCACTGTATCTAAAAAATGTTTCCCTAGATCCAGAAATGAATTTTTCGATGTTTTGGCATAATGAATGCGAAATACATCGTAGATACCTAGTTACTTACCTACTTGGGAAAAAAATGCTTTCAAGACGTGGATTTATACCAAAAATATGCGATTTGCTTTTCCATCGCCCCAGTAGAATTCTAAAAATGATCTTGGATTTTCATGGCAATGACCTAGGTCGCGTCGATGCAAAATTTCAAATACCTACGTGCCTCATCTACTATCTAAATTGTATCTGGGCGATCGACGATTTTTTTCGAGAATAGTACATTTTTTGAAGACTTATATCTCTTTTTTCTCCCAGGCACGCCTCCGGAGCTGAGAATTTTCTCTGAGTGATTTCTTAGCCCAAAATTCCTTGACGTTCTTTCTTTTGCGATCTACCCTACGAGTAGACGACACATATAGTTTGGATTCAGGAACCCTTTTGCAATCATCTTGACGGTGTTTTCAAGTTTGAAAGAATTCGTCGAATACTTCTATCGGAACATTATTTGATAAAATTCAATAAAAATTTATCAAATTTGATCTTATTTGATCAAATTAGATAAAAAATTTGATCAAGTTTTGTAGAATTCTATCAAAGTTTATATAATTACATCTGATTAGATCCAGTGGATTTCAACTGTGAATGTTAAGTTTTCTATAATTTCATAAAGATTCATAAAAATTGATAAAATTTTATGAAGTTAGATGAAATTTGATGAAGTATACACGTGAAGTTTTATTCAATTTTATGAAGATTGGTAAAAATTGATAAAGTTTGATGTAATAAACACACAAAGTTTTATTTAATTTTATAAAAATTGATGAAAGTTGATTAAGTTTGATGAAATTTGATGTAGTGCAATGCAAAAAGTTTGATGTGATTTTATAAAGATTTGTAAAAGTTGATCAAGTAGTATAAAGTTTTATAGAGTTGGATGTACTTAATGCATTCTTGAAATTTATATAAAACGTGATATTGTTTGATCAACTTTTATAAAAGTATATCAAAATTGATCAAAGTATGAATCACTTAGTTGATTTGTTATACTTTTATTTTATCCAATTTTATAGAATTTCATAAAACTAGATAAAAGTCATAAACTTCTGTTTCACTGAAAAAATTTCTCTATGACAAAGATATTATTCTTGATCAAGTTTGATCAAATTTAATCAAACTCGACCAGATTTTATAAAATTTGATCAAACAATCCTGAAAATTTTCTAAGTCCAGACCCTGGGAAAGAGAAAGGGTGGTATAGTGGATAAGAAAACAGATTGAGGTGTGGGAGGTTGAAGGTTCAAACCCAGACACTGGCAGTGAAATTTTTTGAAATTTTTTTTTGCTTTTTTGATGAAATTTATTACACTACTTCACATTTCAAGCGCAAATCACATTTTAACATTAATTAGACCATTTTTACTAATTAAATATAATTTTTTAAAACAAAAGAATATGAATTTGATAGAATTTGATAGGTACATTCTGGACATAAAATTCTATAGAAAATTTTTCAGTGTTTTTTTTTATACAATTTTATAGAATTATTTTACCATGGGAAAATGGTATCATTGAAAAAACACACACAACTAAAACGTCCTGTTTTTTAAAACATTTTTATTGGAAAAAAATTAAAGTTTGAACATGTGATCATTAAAGCAAAAATATTTTTTCCTGCTTTTTCAAAAAAAAGTATAGATAAAGACGTACTATAATTACTGCCTGAGCGAAGCTATAGGGCGAAATTTCGAATTTTTGTTTGCAATCATTACAATTTTATGAAATTGAAGGAAAAAAACGAAAAAATAACTCACTATATTGGAAACAGTGGATTCTATTCGAAAATGGGCAATGTGTCATCAAAACAGGGGGTCCAACATTGAAACGTAGACAAATCTCGTCTTCCATTTTATCCCATTGTTTATCAATTTTTAAATAGATACTTATTAAATATCATTGATCATGCCACCAAGAGCTGTTCAAATAAAAATTTGAAAGCATGTAGCAGTTAAGCAGCCAATGAGAGGAAAGCAAATGCAAAAACTTTCTCACAATCAGTGAACAACTGATGAATTGTTTGAAATACTCATCTGGAATATAAGGTTCGGGGTTCGGATTTACTTAGATTCAATAATACAGATTCACGAACAAACGTTGTATTCATTTAAAATACATACTTCGATTAAATATTAATTACAATAAAAACATAATCGTATAATCGTAATAACGTGTTTCTAATACTCGAGCGTTTATTCAAATCGTCGCAGTGTTACCAACCTCAAACACTACATGGTAAGTTTTTTAAAGGTGGATAAACTGGGTTCTGATGACAATTGTCTATGGATAGATACGCAGAATTTCAAATACTACTCGTATCTTCGGGAACTGTGGATCACTTTTCCCAAAACAGCTTGGGTAGGAGCAAGAGCAAAAAAACCAATTTTCTTTCAAAAATGTACCTACCTTTTTTTTTGAGGACTCGTATCCAGATTCAGGAACCCTTTTGCAATCATCACGCTACTTTTTTTGTAATTAACCATACTAATCCGCGATACTAGACGTCGTAAGGTTATTTTTGAAGGAAAACACCCAAGTTCGGTTGAACAAGACGTAAACCTTTTATGAAATGGTGGTTGACAGTTCTGTTTTTGCCAAGAAAGGGGATTGTTTGGATAGTTCAAATGATGTCCATAACCGGTAGTGCTGGAGTGGATGAACAAGAAGTGATATTATAACAAATTGTCCATCTTTAAAATTGAAGGAGCTAACATGATTCAAAATTTCCAAAGGGATGCTTTAAATTTTGAGGTTTTTTAATTTTCAAATTGTGTTTGCCCCTTCAATATTTTTTCAAACTGGAAATTTGCTGTACCTAATGACATTGTTTTATTCGTTCATTCGAGCACTATGGGTGATTGAACGTCATTTTAATGACGCAATTATTTTTTTTTTACCATCCGTGAGACAGTGAATTGAAGAAATTACACCATTATTTTGGGCATGAAATGACCAATTTTTAAAAATTTGCCAAAACTGAGAAAATGTTGGAATCGTATTTGAGTAGACGAACAAAAAAAGTTGTTATGACGAATTGCCTATCATCAAAATTGAAGGGGCTGGTACGATTGGAAAATTCAAAATTTTCAAAATCTAGGTCACAAAAAATTTGGAAAAGCGAAAAAGCAACGATTTTTTCGAAAACGTATGCCTACGTACTTTTTGAGAACTCGTATCTAGATTCAGGAACTCTTTTGCAATCATCACGCTATTTAACCAATATCGTGTATTACAAATTAGGAGACTTATTGTTGAAGGAAAACACCCAATTTCAGTCAAACAAGACATAAACCTTTTATGAAAATGGTGATTGACAGTTTTGTTTTTGCCGAGAATGAGGATCTCCGCCCATATCACTGGAATGGTGCAAACGATGTATTCTACGAGAAAATTAGTCATGTTTGAAGAAACAAAGATACTCTTGGTAGAATTTCATGCTCGGGGAGTTCAAAATTTTTTCAAACGTGGGATGAGGCTTTCTCACGGAATAGTTATTTTAGAAATTAATAATCATCGATACTCTCTCATAGTGAGGAAAATAATCGAAATAAAAATTTCATCTTATCAAATGTATCGGTTACGTTGCATATTCTACATCATCGGTCGGTCGGTGAACGTTTCTCATGATTTATAAATTTTTGACGAAATCTGCATCTTCCTTACCATTCTGTTTTTTGTTTTTGTTTTTTTTTTTGAATTTTTATTCCTCACTTCACGATACATACCAAACAACTGCTACTATGATTACAAAAAACTGCCAATTAGATCATTGGGTAATTTCATGTACCTGCTACTCTAACCTCAATTGGTTGATTGTGATCAGCCTCGGGTGCATTTGAGTTCTCCACTTTCACTCTCAAGTTCCTCCTGATTTGGCGACAGCATTGTTTTGTATCAAATTCTCCCGAATTTTATCGAATTTATTGTCATAATCGATTAAACGGTTATCTACTGATGTCGAATGCTACTGGAATCTTTCCCTACAATTTGAAGACAGGGCATATTACATAAATTAATTATACATATTACATATGTACCTCCCTGTTTCAAAACATTTTGACGCACTTGAATCCCCTCAAATAAGTCTCATGAGGTGAAAAGTGTTTCATAACATTTTTTTTATGGTTTTGGGATCGGAGAAGCCAAAGAAAATATTTCAAAAAAACAACACGGGCTGGTATTAATTTTCTATTGATGATCTGAAAATACAATATGAATGCGAAATATTATAAGAATATATACGGAAGTTTTGAAGGAACAATTATTTGGGCAAATGCTTACACCTTATAATAGCATTATATTTAAAAAACATATACGAATACTTACTTACATTATAATAAACTACGGAGACATGACGTGCATCGGAAGTGATAGGTATACCTATACGCTGCCATTTCTCTTCTTCTTTCGAACTCAGAATTGTGCCACGAAAGTAAAATTTGTTGAAAATGAAATTTTCCAAGCACATTTGGAGATTCCTTGGTGAATAGTCATGACGGCATGGTGCGGAGCTTCTACATGACCATGATAGTTCGCCAAACTGGTAAAGCAAATCAACAATCCAACTACATCATTGTTGAAATTGACGTCCATTTTTCGATGACAAAATTGCTGGCTCGACGTTGTTCTTCATCACGTTGGCGTTGTGACTCGTGCTCTTCTTCTTGTGCACGAGATGTTCGCCATAATCTTTGACGAATTGTTCGAATCTCTGACGCAGGTCTTCTATTCATCTGTATTTATTCGCGGTCGACTCGAGGATTGACTCGGATTTTTTTGGACCAATCAGAGTTGGAAGTCATTCAGAAAAAAAAATTTGCTCTGATGGTGCCCCTGGAGAAAATGGGGGGGGGGTCTCGAGATGAAGCATTTTCGAAAAAATCATGGTTTTTTTCACTTCAACCTGTTTGGGGGAGAAAGGAGCAGTTTCAACAATTGGTGTTATTGAGACTCGGTGACAATACGATCTAGGCCAATTCCATCAATCCTAGACTGCTTCTAAAGAGTTGTTGAAAATTTTTAAATTGCTTATTTTTGAGTAAATTCGTTTTCTGAAAATATTTTCTGCTGAAAAATATTTCGCATCAATTATTATGCCAGGACATTTAAAAATTGAGAAACGAATCCGTAAAACCTACCAATTTTTTTGGCATCCGAAACTGGCAATATTGCCAAACAATTGGCACCTTGTGTATCTAAAAAAAAAAAAAACTCTTACTCAGTTCTAGAAATGATATTTTTTGATGTTTTGGCATAATTAATGCGAAAACGTTTTCAAAAGAAACTGATTTACCCAAAAATATGCGAGTTGCTTTTCTATCACCCGGTAGAACTCTGAAAATGATCTATACTTTTTGAGGATTCGTATCTCTTTTCTTTTTCAGGGACGCCTTCGGAGCTAAACATTTTTTCTGAATGACTTTCAACTCAAAGTGGGTTTCACTGAGTTTGATCAAAATTCCTTGACGATTTTTTTCGTCATCTATCCTAGACAACTCATAAAGTTTGGATTCAGGAATCCTTTTGTAATCATCACAATTTATTGGGGCTTTTTTATAATTAATATCCCAAACTATAATTATTTCTTCGTCATTTAGTTTAGGTATCTTCAATTCGGGTTGAGAATTCGAGAACCCGGTCCTTCAATATTTTCGAGTTCAGAATTTTGTCCAAAAACGTAGGATGGGGCTTCAAACACCGAATTTTACGTAGGGTATTTCGATTGAAAAATCAATGGGTAAATTCAATGAAAGAAATGTGCTTCAATTTCACGAAATAATTATTCCCATGCAAATGAAATAGAGGAGGTGAGTATTATCTATACGTCTTATTGTTGTAAAAATGAATGAACTCGAGTCTCTGGTTCATAAGTACCTTGGTATCATCTTTCAAGATAATTCAAAATGCTTGAAAGATTTTCTCAAAAAGATCAACCGGCATTTTATCAGCTGAAATCCGACTTTCAGCAGTTCGAGAAGTTAAATTTATGAAATATTACATTAAACAAACATTCAGGATGAAAAAAAAAAGAAAAAAAGACGAGAGCGTGAAGAATTTTTTTCTGAAAAAAGTCCAGCATGAAAAGTTCTGACACACTGTTCAGAAGAATATTTCCAACGTTTCACCTGAAGAACTTACCTACCTGCATAAAGAGTCGACCGCAACCTAATTCTGTATCACTAGTACCATACTTTTCAGAAATACAATTCAAAGTTGATTATTTGGTCTGAGGTTAGAGAGCAAAAAAAAATCTGAAATTCGAAATACTTTCAGTTTTATGGTTCAATGAATTGTTCGTAAGCATGCTAAAATATGTACGCAAATTCGGTTCTATTTCCTCGCTGTATTAATTATTGTTGAGAAATTTTATTTTTCGTCGCACATTTTCAAAATTAAAGGGGCAGGCACTATTTGAAAATTCAAAATTTCAAAATCTAAGGCTCAACAAGTTTGGAAATTCTGAATTAAGTTTGCTCGTTCAATTTTGAGGATGAACAATTTGTTATAAAAACAGGTGGTCTAACTTTGAAATGAAGACAAGTCTCGTCTTCCATTTTTTTTCTCATTGTTCATCAATTTTTAAATTGACACTAATTGAATTATCGATCATGCCACCAAAAACTGCTCGAAGCAAAATCTGAAAGCATGAAGCAGTAAAGCAGCCGGTGAGCGAAAAGCAAATGCAAAAACTTTCTTGCAATCAAAAATTTAATGACTACCTATACGAGAAAAAAAAATACACTTACATCAATTGAAATAAACAAAAAAACATAAAGAATTTTACAAATAGGTATCAAAAGAAACGTAAAAGAATTGTCGCAAGGATCATTTAAACATGAGTTTTCGTCAGATAGTTGAGATAGTTCGCAATCGCTCACATTTCAGTGCTACATTTGGATCCTGAAACTATATAATTTCTATCGGTTATTCAGTTCAATTATAGCTAAAATTGAGGCATATAGAATCAAACGTCTATGTACTTCTCCATTTTTGAAAATTTTGAAAAAAATGCAGGCGTGTATTGTAACCTAAAATACCGAAGTACCTAATACGTGAAATGTTGATCCATATGTTAGTTTTACCTCGTGCATAGTTGTGAGTTTCTGGTCAGTTTCAAGTTCGGAGAAGTAATTAAAGTTTTGTCTCAAACCTTACACTTTTTGCATCGTTTTAGGGCACTTGATCAAAATTTTTTCTAGTTCTTACAACAATATGATGGAGGTCCAATCTTGGAATGGAGACAGTCTCGTCTTCCATTCTCATCACATTGTCTATCAATTCTTAAATTGATGCTAATTGAATTGATCATTTCATCAAGATCTGGGTTGAAGAAAAATCTGATAGCATGAAGCAGCTTAAAGCAGTGAATAAGCGAGAAAAGAAATGGAAAACTTTCTCGCAGTCAGCGAATACATAGCTAATGGATTGTTCGAATTCAACGTTTGCTGGCAATTTTTCGGAAGGCATAAATAAACTGGATTCAGATGACAATGATTTATAAGTAGACGCAGAATTTCAAATATGTACCATCTGCTGGACCAGTTTTCCCAAAACAGCTTGGGTAGAGGCTAGAGCGAAAAAGCCACGATTTTTTCTCTCAAAAATGTACACTTTTTGAAGACTTGTATGTATCTAGATTCAGAAACCCTTTTGCAATCACCACTATATTGGTTTGTAATTAATTCTAAACGTAATTTTCGTGGTCATTTCAGTTGTGGTGGTACTTACTTTGATTTTTTAACAAAAAATACAAAATTATTAGACTAGACCAACCCCAAGAGGCCACCATATTAATATATTGAAAAAATATGGCTCACAACTAGGTTGTTAAATTGAAAAGTTCACTAGTTGGCCAACACAATATTAACAAACAAAAAGTATCAACTATTATTCCCATGCAAATGAAATAGAGGAGGAGGGTATTAATCTACTTATTGTTGTAAAAATAAATGAACTCCGAGTCTCTGATTCATAAGTAGGTATCATCTTTCAAGAATATTCAAAATCCTTGGAGATTTTCTCAAAAAGATCAACCGTCATTTTATCAGCTCAAATCCAAAAAAAAAGACAAGAGCATAAAGAATTTTTTTCTGAAAAAAGTCCAACTTGAAAAGTTTTGAAACACATTCAGAAGAATAATTATGTATTTCCAAAGATTCACCTGAAGAACTTACCTATCTGCATAAAGAGTCGACCGCACTCCGCATGAAACCTACACGACTTTTCAGAAATACAATCCAAAGTTAATTATTTGAACTGAGACCAGAAAGCAAAATAAATTCTGAGAAAATTCGAAATGCTTCCAGTTTTATTGTTCAATGAATTATTCATAAGAATGCTGGAATGTGTTAGAAAATTTGGTTTTATTTTCTCGCTGTATTTACATTTTGAGAAATTTTATTTTTTGTGGCACATTTTCAAAATTAAAGGGGCAGGCACTATTTGAAAATTCAAAATCTAAGGCTCAAAAAATTTGAAAATTCTGAATCAAGTTTGCTCGTTCAAGTTTGAAGATGGGCAATTTGTCATCAAAACAGGGGGTCCAACTTTGAAATGGATACAATTCTCATATTCAACGTTTATCTCACTGTTTATCAATTTTTAAATTGACTAATTGAATTATCGATCATGCCACCAAGAGCTGTTCGAAGAAAAATCTGAAAGCATGAAGCAGTAAAGTAGCCAATGAGCGAAAAGCAAATGCAAAAAATTTCTTGCAATCAGCCATCAACTGATGGAGTTGAGAAGTAGACAACGCCAACTTCGAAATATCGTATTTTTTACGATAATATGATGGAGGTCCAACTTTGGAATGGAGACAAGTCTCGTCTTCCATTTTCATCACATTATCTATCAATCTTTAAATTGATGATAATTGAATTTTGATCACAAAAAAATTTAAATTAGACCGTTTTGAGTTATTTCATGCACCTGCTACTTTAACCTCAAATGGTTGATTGCGATCTGCCTCGGGTGCATTTTGAGTACTTACTGGATAACTTGGCAAAACCATTGTTATTTGTACGTATCAAATTCTCCTGAATTTTCCTAAATAATTGTTGCCTAAAGTACCACACTAAAATACAACACTACTGGAATCTCTTTCTGCGATTCGAAGACAGGGCATATCTATTATCTTCCCTGTTTCAAAACATTTTGGTGAGCTTGAATCCCTCAAACGAGCCTCGTGAGGTGAAAAGTGTTCTCTTAACGCATTTTTTTGGCGTTGGGTCGAAGAAGCAAGAGCAAATGGCTCAAAAAACAACACATGCAGATATTTTTTTATCTTTGGGTACTCCAAAAATATACTACGTATAAATGCAAAATTTTAAGAATGGATACTTACGTGATGTGGAAGTGTTGAAGGAACGCGATTATGTATTTAGGTAGGTACTCAATTCTCACACTTATAATAGTACATATTTACAAAAAATACATGAATACTTACTTACATTATAACAAACTACGAGACATATCTAATGTAAATATATACCTTTGTTCTTGTTGGATGTGATGTTTAACTATCCTACTCTTGAATTCAGAATCCTGTCACGAGAGTAAAATTTGTTGAAAATGTAATTTTCCAAGCACATTTTCACTGTCTTACTTTCGAATAAGATTTTTAAAATTTCATTTGAGATAATTTTGTAGTTTTCATGACAGTAGAGTCGCTTACTTCTACGTTTACATCTTCCCCATTCGATGAAAGTCGTGCACCTACTGATTGCTAGCTTCAAATCGTTCAACCATGAGAGTCCGAACGGCTCCCAAAAATGTTTTGGTGTTATCGCCCGGTGGACTAGTGTGTTTTCACTCAGCATTTTTCTCGACTTTGCGTATAATTTTTGAAAAGACAAGTGTGAGATGATTTTAGAATAATCGACTCGAGGTTTGATCCGGTTTTGTGTGCGAATTAGTGATTTTGTTTTTTGGGGAATCCGCTGTAAAACCTGTGAAAAGGAACAAGTCAAATTCAACTTATATCAAACAAATGCATGCCATGAAAGGGTTAATCATATGAAACAAGAATATGTATCAGAGAATTTTGATCAAATTCAGTAAAAATTCTTCTAATTTTGAGTTGGGAAGTCATTCAGAAAAAATATCAGCTCTGAATGTGAACCTCTAGAAAAAACGCATTGAGCAAAATATCCGTAAATACCTACCAATTTTTTTGGCATCTGAAACGGGCAATATTGCCAAAAATTGACACCACAGTGTCTGAAAAAAATGCTTCCCCAGGTTCATAAATGATATTTTGTCGATGTTTGTTGTTTCGGCATAATCAATGCGAAACACTTGGGAAGAAAATGCTTTCAAAACGCGGATGTACCCAAAAATATGCGATTTGCTTTTCTATCACCCGGTAGAACTCTGAAAATGATGCATATCTTTTGAGGACTCGTGTCTCCCTTCTCACATTTTTCTAAATGACTTTCAACCCAAAATGAGTTTCACTGAGTTTGAACAAAATTCCTTGAAAATATCTTTCAAAAAAAAAAAAAAAAATCAAAATCCTTGGGAGATTTTCTCAAAAATATCAACTGACATTTCAGTTTCGAGAAAAAAATACGTGAGTACAAATTATAAAATTAGATTAGACAAACATTCGGGATCAAACAAAAAAGAAAAAGACGATAGCGTGATAATGATTTATTTTGAAAAAAGTCCAACTTGAAAAGTTCTGAAACACTATTCAAAAGAATATTTCCAAAGTTTCACCTAAAGAACTTACCTGCACAAATAAGTCGACGACCACATTTTTCAGTTATATTATTTCTGGTTTTGCTAATTTGGACCAAGACTACAAGACTAGATGGGGAAAATCTTTTTTCTGAAAAAGTTCTACTTGGAAAGTTACATTTCATCATTCAATAAAATATTTCTACAGTTGGTTTCACTCAAGGACGATAACTGTATCTACTTTACCACACTTCTGAGAAATACAATTCAAAGTGTCTTATTTGGACTGAGGCTAGAGAGAAAAAATAATTTTTTCTGAAAATTCGCAATGCTTCCAGTTTTATGGTTCAATATGAATTATTGTTCATGAGTATGCTGATTGCTGAAATATGTAGGTACACCAAAATTCGGTTTTATTTTCTGGCTGTATTTATTTTAAGAAATTTTTTTTTTTCTTGTGGCTAATCTCGGAATATTGAAAATAATTCTAGTTTTTTTTTTTTTACTGCTGTTTGTTTGAATATTTCACTCCTCAGCCCTCTTTCTTTACTTGGATCTGCGAATAACGTATTGGCGCCATGCACACCTGTTCATTTTCAAAACAAGTACTTTTACAAATTAATTAGGTACCATTTACCTAGGTATAAAAAAGTTTGAACTTGCAGTTTGGTTTTGTTGAATGATTGCACTGATTCTTTCGCATGGATTCTCATATCAAAGAGGGGTGAGATGATAATCGAAGGAAGAGCAATACAACAAACATTGAACTAAACAAAATCAATGGTAATAAACTAGATCGGAATCGATACTGTGCATAAGAATGACAAAATGAAAGACAAAAGAGTGCGCAGGATTTTCATTTCTTGATGCATCGTCAACATCATTTTTCTTACTTTAATTTTTGAAAGTTGGGACAGAATGTGAATGGGGGGGGGGGTGGAAATTTCACAACTTGGTTTCACGTATTTAGTTCTAGTTTCCTTATTTTTGGCAGGCAGAAGCGTGCCCAATTAGTGGAGGGATGTGTGTCTCACGCCCCCTTCCGAAACAAAAAAATTCAGGCGACAAGTTGGGAATTTCTGGGAAAAATTATCAAAATCGAAGAAAGTGACGATTTCACTATATCTTATCCTAAAAACTGCTCCTTTTCTAATTTTGAAAAAAATCATCGAAAATAAGAACAAGTTATTATAACAAATTGCCCATCTTCAAAATTGAAGGGGCTAACTTGATTCTAAATTTCCAAATTTGAGATGTTTCAAATTTTGAGGATTTCAAATTTTCAAATTGTGTTTGCCCATTCAATATTGAAGATGGACAAAAGTTATTATGATAAATCGCTCATCTTAAAAATTTAATGGGCTGGTACTATTTGAAAATTTAAAATTTTTCAAATCTAGGGCTCAACAAATTTGAAAATTCTGAATTATGTTTTCCCCTTCAATTTTGAAGATAGGCAATTTGTTATCAAAATAGGGGGTCAAACTTTGAAATGAAGACATTGATATGAGGAAATATGCCTTCATCGCGTAAGCGATGCTTATTAGAAATATCTATAAGAATATCTCCCGCCTATACTGCAAGTAGGTCAACGTGAGAACTATGTTTTAGAAACAATGCGCATGTCTCATAGAAAAGATCATAGGCATGTATCCATCCGCGACACGTAGCTGGAGGCTCCGTGGATCGGATCTCTGACCAGCAACTTTACTTAGTTTCGGCAGATCGCGAATGCTGGTTCTCAGTCAGCCTAAGGATGATGGAGCTCATCTTCTCTCCTTTGTTTTTTTACAAAGGTACCCACCTGATGAAGTGGTTAAAGTGTGCAATTTAACGCGATAGTTTTTCATAAGTTTAATTATTGTGGTACTTATTGGGCAAACCCCAGATCCTGCTAGCCATCTGGATTGCTTCTCGACAAAAGGTACTTCGTCTAATCCATTTCTACCGCCGAGCCTAGTATGAGTGAGCTCCCGCGAAAGAGGTAGAAAAAGCGTACAGTGTTATTTGATCTTGGTACTCATAAAGGTATTTAGTATTTAACCTATACTAACACCTATCATTATGAAAACACGTAAATATTCGTATCATAACTAACGCGAGTCGTGTGGTATACACCAGAGTGTATACCCATTATAAAATATGTCTCGTATGTATTTTATATTTAGAACTAACCATATCCATTTAATTTGTACTTACATATTATTCTTTTTATCAATAAATCACATTGTAATCTCTCTGAATCAAATGTGTATTATTTATTGGTAAATATGAGTGATTATATGAAGGGTGAACTAGCGTATACTGGAACCTCTCCTATGAACTGAGCTATCCACGGCAAGGCAAATATTCCTTCTCTAAGGAATATTTCTAGTCTCAAATACGTAAATAGGAAAAGATGATAATTTCCCTCTATCACAGTTATGCCTGATCTAACTCTATCAACATGTCTCGTCTTTCATTTTTGTGTCGTTGTCTATCAATTTTTAAATTGATTCTAATTGAATTATTGATCATGCAACCAAGAGTTGTTCGAAGAAAAATCTGAAATCGCGAAGCAGCAAGTAAAGCAGCCAACGAGCAGAATGCGAATGCAAAAACTTTCTTGCAGTCAGTGATCAACTGATGGATTGTTCGAAATATCCTTCTTTTATTTCGGAAATGTGGATAAACTGGATTCAGATGACAATGGTCTGTAGATAATTACGCAGAATTTCAAATAATTATGTACTATCTTCGAGAACTGGGTTACTTTTCCCAAAACAGCTTGGGTAGGGGTTAGAGCAAGAAACCAATATTTTTTCGAAAATACTCGTATACACTTTTTGAGGACTCCAGGAACCCTTTTCCCTTTTGCAGTCATTAAGTTATTTTTGTAGACGCTAACTGAATGAAAGAACTATCCAATTACAGCAATAAAAAAGAACGAATATATCCTCGTTCATCGTCGATAGTACCTAAAATAGGAATTGAAGATAGCACACATGAGAAACCATATTTATTATGGACAATAAGATCGAAGAAAGTTCAAATATTCAAAATCTATACTATAAAGCTGCAAGAAAAATAAATACCCAAAAAATACCCGAAAAATCAGAAAAAAAACTCCCAACCCGATTTATGGCATCTAGAGAGCTAATTTTTTTTTTAATGGACAGCTTAACGTCTCTAGAATATAGGAAAAATACGCGGAGGCAAAAATTTTGGAATTAAAGAGCCCAGATTTTGAGTTGAAATGGGCTGTTTTTGCCGTTTTTTTGATTATTCTCAAATACATACCTATATCAAGAACGAAAAAAGCAAGAAAGGTGGTTAATATCTCATTTGAAAGAGCATTTCAACTCGTTTGGGGAAAGAAGGACAGTTTCAACAGTTGGTATTATTGAGACTCAGTGACGATACGATCTTGGCCAAAACTCTTTTGCAATCATCACAATTTATTGAGCTTTTTTACAACTCTATTCAACGATATAGCTTGATATAGTGGTTGCGATTTCACGAATGTAAACGTCGTCATTTACTTCATCTTCATTTCGGGTTGAGAATTTGGTAACTCAGTCCTTCAATATTTCCGAGTTCAGAATTTTTTCGAAAAACGTGGGGTGGAGCTTCTTCAAACACCGAATTCGACGTATTTCGATTGAAAAATCAGTGTGTAAATTCAATGAAAGAAAATGTGCTTCAATTTTCCGAAAAATTTCACGAAATAATTCCCATGCAAATGAAATACTTAGAGGAAGAGAGTATTACTCATTTGTTTTAATAAAGGAAACTCTGAGTCACTAATTCATGAGGATCAGCTTTCAAGATTATTCAAAATGCTTGGGAGATTTGCTCAAAAAGATGAACTGGCATTTTATCAGCTCAAATCCTACTTCCATTACTTACATATTTGGTTTTTTTTTTTGTTGAAAAAAGTCCTACTTGAAAAGTTCTGAAAAACTATTCAAAAGAATATTTCCAAAGTTTCACCTAAAGAACTTACCTGCACAAAGTCGACCACTTTTCGAATTCGGCCTTTTTTTCGTTTCTGAAAATTAAAAACACATTTTAGATTTTACGTAATACAGTCTAAATCATCAAAAAATAGGTATATTTTTGACACCCCACTCGAAAAATTCAAAAATATACCACTCAGACAGAGGTAGCAAAATACCGTACCTAACCAAACAAGGGTTAACCATCTTCGACGATTTCTCCTTCAGATAAAAGATATACTGTGAGAAGATTTTTTTTTCTTCACATACTGAAACAGAATAAAAACAAGGATAAAATTAAACGTCAATTATTTCAACGAAAGTAATACAATCAACTAACTATTTTCCTTCGTTAGGTATTCAAAGAACAAGTAAACAGTGCCGTAATTTGCAAAGAAATTTCCTACACACATTAGCGAAATTACCAATGAGAATTCGACAAGTTCAAATTAAATTTCTTTCGCACGAGTCCTTCAAAATTACATAAACTCAAAAGAAGTACCTACGTATCAATGACAATAATCGCGCAAAATATGGTAAAAAAAATATCAAAATATCACATGAAAAAATTTCATATAGGTATAAAATCTGATTCAGAAAAAACTTTGAAAACGACTGGATGTAAATTCTATGAATACCTAATATGAAAGAAATATGTAATACAATCTTGTAGGTAGGTAATTTTACATAAATTTGCCCTCAAATGATTGAAATAACATGACGATCGTAATTTTTCGGAATCCATTTCCCATCCCCGATGGAAATTCCCGAAAAGCATCTTCACCCGAAAATTTTCATCCCAAATTTTCCCACCCAAATACATAGCAACAATCTGAACATTTTTCAATTTTTATTCTTTTATCACCAGTGCAGGGCTTGTCAAAAAATTAGAAACATTCCAAAAAAAAAAGAAAACACGCTTTTGATAACTTCCGATCAAGCGTGTGTTCAAATCGTTCTGATCAAATTCCCTTCTTCTCTCTCATGCAGAAACAAGGTTTCAAACAGCAAAAAAAAAAATTGCAAGAGTTTTACCTCTTTTTATAAATTTTTTATCTTTGATTATATGTAGACTTTTCAGTGATTTTTTGAGAAGTCTAACAAAACTCCCAGACAAAAAAACCATGACTTTTTCATTACTTTTCACATTTTTACCGCATGAAAATACCCCCACCCCCTCTCCTAAAAAAATTAAATGACTTGAAATATTGCGAGTCAATTTTTTTTAATTTGTAGACAAGTAGGTACTTCAGTTTTTTCATTTTTCTGATTTTTTGAACAAAATTTTCATTTTATGAGCTTTTTAAGAAAATTTCACCAGTGCCTTTTCACCTACATACGTACACACAATAGACGAAAATGCCATTGCTCTCACTAAGAGCTGCCGCTTCTTTTCATTTCCAAAATTCACAGAAATGGATTCATAATGACTTGGTCAAAAACAGCAGTAAAAAAAAGGAGAGTAATTTACAACGGGAAACCAAGTGGGATAATTCTAAGAAAAATAAATGAAAAAAAAACAACTAGTATTTTCTCCTGTCTTTTGAATTGTATTGCCCCAAAAATATTTTGCCAACTACGAACATCAGTTCAAAGTAGAACTCTCATCCAACAGTCTCTTGAAGTCATGGCGGTAAAATAAGCGAAACATAGACGTATTTTTGATGCATTTTTAGCGTTGGTAAACGTCCCATTGGTAAATGAATCTTAGATTACTTACTTATTTATTCGAAGTGATTATGGTGAATTATTCAGCTGTCTGCGCATCTCCTCGTCCTTTCAGTGAAACTTGATCATCTTCGAGTACAATGAAAGAACATCATCAATTTTGAGTTCTGTTCTTGTAAGTCTCACGGAAACAGAATTACCACATGTAGATATACTACACCACTCTTTGTAAAAAGTCTCATTTTATGGGGAGAGCTGTGCTATAATTCTTCATAGGTACACCTATATTTATGTACTTCAATTAGACGACTAAAAAATTCAATTTATCGAATTTTTGCCAATTACTTATCGAGTTTTGAAAATTTTAAAATAGGTCTAAACTTAGAAAACTGCATCTGTAGTATATTTTAGGGGGTGGATATGCGTTTATCTAATGGATACCTATCGACTAATGATAGTCCCCTTTTCCTCCTTAGATACGTAATAATGATGTCTGCATTTTATCGGTATAAGAATTTACTTACTTCGTAGAATATGAAGAATAAAACAGTTTTATCTCTTTCTTCCTTTTTCACTAGGTACCTACCGAAAAATCTCAAGTCTGAAAGTTTTGTTTTTCATCATTTTAGTTCTTGTCGGAAAAATGCCTACAAAGTATCGTCCATACTATAAGAAATACCTTTAATGACTATGCCTGCTGTGTAAAAATTTCAAAAAATTTCGTTTTCAATTATTCAGTAATTATCATTTTTGAAATCCCCTTCCAAAAAAAAAAAAAAAAAAAAAAATGAAGCGAATGAAATTTTGGCAAACATTTTAACATGTTGTCAAAGCTGAAGTTGAAATTTTCGCAAGCTTTTTAAACATATTCAAGTCTGAGACAGACGTCCCGGGTTTTTATGGTGGGGGGGGGGGGGTCAGAAAATTGTATTTTAAAATGTAAGGTGTGCATATATATTTTTCATATAATTTTCAAACAAGTATTGGGTGAAGAACAAATTAGTGCCTAAGCGTTGCTTCAACTTCGAAAAAAAAAAAAAACTCACTAGAAAAATAAGTTTGCTTGGATAGTTCTCAGATGGTTCAACAACGATAGGACTTTTTGAACTCATACTTTCCGACTTGAGCGAAACGAAGCAAGGTCGAAAAAGCTTGTCTGAAGACCTCAGGAATCTAAATGTTTTTTGAGGTGTTGCCTATAGTTTGTTTATGTGTTTTTAGCGAGTTTTGAATAATTTAAGAAATTTATAAGATACATGGTTCAAGAGGAGCAATTTTCAAACTTTTTCAAGAAATACGATTTTTTCGAACAAACTGAGCCTATGCGAGTAATCCTTCTAATTCAACTGCCACACATCAACAAATACCTAGTAGCTTTAGGCTATGTTGGAGCCTCCAGCGATTTTTCAATTTTCTCCAAAAGTTTCAAATCGCTCTAGAGGGTCCAAAAATCAACTCTGAAACTTATTAATTTGGTTGCTTTTTATTGGGTAACCTGTCGGTCATTTCAGGTGGCTACTGCGAAATTCCAAGAGTGTGAGTTCAACGGTGAATTTTTGATAATTGTCTGGTAGGTAGGTAACTTCTAAAAAAAAAAAAGGTGAAAAAAATCAAATTTTTATAAAAGTTGTAGAGGAAAATAGTGGAAAAGATGTCCATGCCCAATAAACACGAAGTTGGGATTGTCCACTTCTCTCAACCCTCAAAGCGGGGACCTCTGGTGAGAAAATAATTCCATATATTATTTTATTTTTTCCATTTTTGCGCACCTCAATTTTCAAACATTTGAAAAAATACTCACCAATTGATAAAGTTTGGATTCAGGAATCCTTTTGCAATCATCTCAATTTATTTATTTGTCATCATTATTATTCAACTTCATTTCGGGTTGAGAATTCGAGAACCAAAATCTTCAATATTTTCGAGTTCAGAATTTTTTCGAAAAACGATAGATGGCGCTTCAAACACCGAATTCGACGTGTTTCGATTGAAAAATCAGCGAGTAAATTGTGAGATTTTCTCAAGAAAATCAAACTGGCATTTTATCAGCGCAAATCTAACTTCCATTAATTCGGGATCAGATGAAAAAAAGTAGAGTACAGCGTGAAGTTTTTTTTTTATCTGAAAAAAGTCCATCTTGAAAAGTTCTGAAACACTATTCAAAAGAATATTTCCAAAGTTTCATCTAAAGAACCTACATGTATAAAGTCGACCACATTTTTAATTAAGTACTTACAAAATGTGTCTAATAAAGCTCAAAGATGATTATTTGGACCAAGACTAAAGAGGGAAAATCTCTTTTCTGAAAAAAGTTCAGCTTGGAAAGTTCTGAAACACTATTCAAAAAAATATTTCCAAAGTTTCACCTAAAGAATTTACCTGCATGTACTCGACCACATTATTATAATAAGATTAGCAATTGATTATTATTTTAGACTGACGCGGGAGCGCGAAAAAAATTTCTGAAAATTCGCAACGCTTCCAGTTTTGTGGTTCAATGAATTGTTCATAATTATGTATGCTAAAATATGTATACAAATTCGATTTTATTCTCGCAGCATTTACTTTTGTAAGAGGGTAAATTGACTTAAAGCATGATTGGTAATGTGACTTACGATGGTGGATGCTATTGTGTTGTTTCCAAGAAATATCCCTTAGAGTATTTCTACTAAATACTCACCGGAATACCTCACATGCTCGGCTAGGGCGTGAGTAGGAAATGGTTGCTTTTACACTCTTAACATATGATCATACACACCATAAATAATAACAAGTTATACACGAGAATAATATTTAATGTGTGCAATATTAACAACACGTTACAAGTTTTACATAATCACATATTCTATGTATTTATGTACGTTAACAAGACACTTTCTTAAACTAAATATACACACGTTGGTGTTACACACTGTGGTGTAGGTTTGGATAAGTGATCTCCTCTGGCAAGGAGATCTAACTTATTCACACTGATATGTGCAAGTACTTACCCAGAGTGGCGACGAGTAGATCATCACTCCTTCTCGTCTATTCATTGGTTTCACTAATAACTAACTAAAACTAAAGCACTAAATATAACACTTAACACTCGAGAGTAAAAACTTATAATTAAATGACTGCATTAACCCATTAACCGTGAATAACATACCCGCGTGCACTCGGATACATTACTGGCGTTCTGTACTCTCGTCGCTTGGCTCGTATGGCTAGCTGACGAGAATACAACGCAGTGTTGCCTTAGTGCAACGCAGTGTTACCATGTGGGCGAGCCCTATACATACCACGTACGGCATAGTAGTATATCACATATGCCCCTCTGAGGTTTGCTCGATGGCGTAACCAGCGGAGAAAAGCACGGATAAAAACATGATATACTATGCATGTACGTGGCAGCGGAGCTGTCCCCCTGCCCCCCTGCGTTTCTTCGATGAGAATGGCAGAGGCATACGGTAAAGAAGCTTAGACAAAAGAATAAATAAATTAATTGACCATCAAGGCCCCGCAACAGATTCATGTGTGGGTGGTACCGCGTAATAATCAAAGAATGGTATTCTATATTTCAATTTTGTGCTTGGTAGTTTCGCTGCTTTGGATATACGATTGTAACATCTTATATGTTACTTCCATTTTTCAAAATCACTCGCTGCGACATCTGCAAGAAATCTGTCATTTTTTGAGGTTGATAATGCGAAAAATGGCACGTGCCTGCCGGATCGCGATTATCGATATGCAAAATAATGACACAGCGATTTCTGCAATTCTCGCAGAGGATTCGCAGGCTGGGAAACCTGTGATTATAGTATATCCTTCTTGCAGCGTTGTCCGTCTGAACATATTATAACACTTTAATTGTGTTAAAATTGGCATTTTTGATAACACGAAAGCTCGAACAACACTAACTACGAAAAGAAACTGGCTTCTTTAATTGAAGCTGTGTCATCGGTTTCGTGTGTGTCATGACTTGCAGAAAGGTAGTCATCGCTACATTTCATGTTGGAACTCGTAACCAGTTCCGTGCAAGTCGTGGCGTTATCAGGCAGCGTACCTGTCATTTTCGGTAACGTTACCACCCGCGGAATCCTCCAGGACCTCGCCTGATTTCTTCCAGATACGGGGTGCGTACTGTGGCAGAGTACCAATTATTAATATGTTCTTATGCGGATTCTTTTGATGGTTCGTAAACCATGCTACCAAGTTCCTCTCAATTCCCTAGGTGTCAGCATCCCATTTGGACATACTGTAACATCTTGTATGTTACTTCCATGTCACGTGGTCGCCGAATACAATTCAACGATTGTTCAACGAATAGTCACGTGTTCTGTTCTTTTTCGGTAATCTTCGCCTCCCAAGTGAGGGAGATACCGTGGCAGAGAACCGATTATGGTGCATGTCCTTGTATGGGTTTCAATTGGTTCAACGACCAAGATTGCTGATCAGCGGTCTACCTGATTTAAACATGCGCTTATAACACCTTGTGTGTTACAGTTCATTTTTTGGATCACATCGCCAATGATCAAGGTAACAATCGCCCTAGCAGGCGGTTCTTTCCATTGGCAATGGAGATGGCAATACCGTGCTCTCGAACAAGCTGCAGTAGCGCAGGGTGTCGGCATGGTATGCCTCCATGGCAGAGGACCAATAAATAGCATGTCCTTTTTTCAGGGCGTTATGGGTTCGTAAACCTCGACCACTAATTTACCAATTTTGAACTTGCTGTAATTGTGAACCAGTTCGAATAATACCTTGCATCTACTCGGCGGTAGTTGCATTTACCAACACGGTAAAAATAAACTCTCCGAGCATACCAATATAACACCTAGTGTGTTACGGTCTATTTTCGGTAATATCATCTACACAGCCCAAAGGTGAAGAAGTCTTTGAGCACAAGTCTCCTCAAGATCTCGCGATTTGATGGTGACATGTCTCAATTTCTCAACATCTTGGCGCATAGATGTACCGTGGCAGAGAACCAATTATTAATATGCTCCTAGTGGAGGTGTTACGAGCGGCTTACAAAATCCGACCTGATAGTCGATTAAAGCGCATACTTCAACTGGTTGTCATTACAAGCAAGGTGACAAGGCCGAAATGAGCTTTCAGATACGATTCGACGATCGTTTTCCTATGGCTCGAAAGACTCGATCAGTTTATCGTGTGAGAACTACACCGCGGTAGTTCTAATTACCATCGCGGTAATTGTGCTCCCTGAACATTGTATCACCTCGTGGAGATACTATCTGTCATTTTTTGGTAATAACACCCAGCGTTGAAAAAATAGTGGGTGTTTACCCAGGCAGAGTACCTGTTGTCTTTTTGGTAATGGCCCAAAGTTTCCGAAAAAATCGTGCAGGATTTTAACAGCCACTTCGGTATTACCCAGGCAGAGCACCTGTTGTCGTTTTAGGTATCAACAAAACACGAGGAAAACAACGCGAATCCGTCGCTTCTTTATATCCTGCGATACCAGGGCAGAGTACCTATTAAATTAATGTTCTTCTAGGAGACTTGCGGCTTACATTTCCAACCTGAATGTCGGAGAAGGCGCTTTGCAACTGATCGTTTTATTTGAGAGGAAAGTCAGTTTATCTTTTAAAGGGACTACACCACGGTAATCCCGAATACCATCGCGGTAATTCATTTAGCTCTCTGAACATTTGTAACGTTCTTGCGTTACGTACGAAATTGGAATTATTCACGGAGCCATCGGAACTCTGTCCAGTGGGACTCGCGCCGTCTCGGTTGGACGGGAAGCGTGATAATTCTTCATTTTAGGTCACGTTCGGATAGCGTGAGCTCGCCTCAATCTAAGACTCTAGAAAGAGAGAGGCTCGATAGGTATCGCGTATCCGATTCGTGCCTTGGCAGAGTACCTCTTATTTTAATGTTCTTGTGAGAGCGAGCGACTTACATTTCCAACCTGAATGTCGGATAATGCGCATTCAACTGACCCGTTGTTGCTTGTTGAGGGCTGCGGTCCAATAAATAAATAAATGGTTGCGTTCGATGACGCATCCTATGTCAACCAGGACAAAAAGAGTGCTCTTTAAACTTGCTACACCTGTTGTGTTGCATATATCGTTCAAAGAGACTTTGCGGCTTACAGTATCAACCTGTTTGTCGATTCATGCGCCATCTTATCCTGAGGTGGTAAAATATCAGACTGCGTGACAATCGATTCTAGCAAATCAATTCTTCGAGTTTGCACGGGTATGTAGTGCCAATTCGGCGATTGGTGCTGACGTGAGATAACTTCAACGAGTTGTCATCACGCTTAACCGGTTGCAATATACGACGATATCGCATTAAGGGTTTGCAAAACACAAGAGAGAACATATAAAGCAAAAAACTCTTCGAAAATGCAAACAAAGATGTTACTAATAATAAAGTCGTTTCTACCTTCGACGAGGTAGTAACGGCTTGTAGGAACTATGTACAAATTAACGAAAATTAATACTAGAACATAAAAAAGTAAAAAATACAAAACAACTAACAAATTAAGGTGACAAACACATCACTGGGTGAAAATTCAAACAAGAAATAATACGAAATGTTACAAAAGAGAATTAATACTAATCAAAGGAACAAAAACGTCATCACCGTGATACATCAATCACAAAAAATTAAGTCTTCTAAAAATTAGTTCAAAACGAAAATACAAGTAACAGAAAATTCATACACGTAGGTATGTAATTTGAAAACAAAAGAAAAAGTAATTTTAACATGATATTTACATAACAGCCATGATGAGAATAAAAACAATAAAAACTTTGAAATATCTGCACGCAGGCAGGTTTGACAAAGAAAATACAAAATGCAAAAAACAAAAAAAAAAAAAAAATTATTTACAAAGAAAAAATTTACAATGGTAGTATTGAAGAAACTGGTCATTGCGGTGCAATTCGAATGTCATCGACGTAAGTAAGCGGCGCGGTGACTCGTTCCAATAGGATCGTGAACGGATGTGCCGTCGGCGCTTCGTTGAGCGGTAGACGATTGAATTCCGTGTTCGGCTCGGGCTCATACCGCGACTGGAGTATCTCATCGACGATGGAATCATAGCGGTTGAGGGGACGTGCCGTTGATCGCCGATGAACCTGAGTCCAGGTGATTTGTCGCTGATCGGTAGAATTTGCCGGTCCCTGGATTGGTTGAAGTTGCGGCTCGTCGTTGGCATTGCGGGTGATCTCATAATATCACCGCTCTTCACCGCTTGGCATTACCGTGATAATGTCGGTTACTTCCGGAGTTGGCGGCCGGCGAGTGAGAATATTCGGCTGGAACCTTTGACGACGCTCGACGGTGTCATCGTTCGGTGCGAGTAAACGTCTCAACTCTGGGTGCCACGGTGGAATAATTGGCCATGGTCGGACTGGAACTTCGTTGCCTCGGACTGGCTCGTGTAACGCGTCCAACGACGGCTTTCGGAACGAATGCCCTACTGGCATTTTCGATACGCAAACCATTTTTTCGATACTGTTGAAAAAATATAAAGTATTAGAATTGGCAGTAAAAAACTCAACAAACTACGACGAGTTTGTAACATAGAGAAAAGACCACCAATTCGACGATTGGGATATAATTCTATTTTTCGATCAACTCCTGTTAGAGAAGTTCGAAAGTTGATGTATTGAAAGTTTCAACAATTCGACGATTGTGAGCTTTCAATGTTGTAAATTTGCCAAATTAAGTCTGCGTAGAGTAACAGCAGTGCGAACCATAAAATGAAATATTCTTTATCGAGTTCGATTGAGCGTGTTGTTGTAGATACATAGAAACAGTCATCTTGATTATGACGTTTAATGCTCATGTGCGCAGTTTTTTCAGATAGGGCATACGTTACTGTGAATGCGTGCACCAATCTGTCGACGAAGCGCAGTATATAATAAATATCATTGAAGGCACACCAGCGTTCTTGAATATTCATTATTGCTGTAATCAAAATAATATCGACAAAGTAAATGAGATACATTGATTCAAAATCTTGTATTCTGATATCAAAATTGTACAAAACTGCTTATTACTACTACGACAGTGAGTTTTGGCAAATATAAGAGAACGAGAAATGATAATGATAAAAAATTATTAACTATTTACAAAGAAAACGCGAGTTGGTTTAAAGATCTTCGTCTTCTTCATCCTCCTCGTCGTCTTCACCTTCATCTCACCTTCATCGTCGTTTGAAGGTTCAATTGCCGGTACACCCGTTTGCTGTACTCCTTCGTCGAGGAGCGCTGCTTCGGTGCGTGGTTAGTGTTGGCCTGAGAATATTCTCAATGCGCATAATCTGAGAATATTCGCGAATATTCGCGAATATTCTCAAATGCTTGGAGAATATTCTCTCAAAAAAATAAAAATCATGACTTTTTTCAAAAAATTTGAAGATTTTTCTACAATTTTCCACAATTTACAAGTTTTACATCAACTTTTCTTTATAAATTTCCAATTTTCCTTAATAATTTGAAACCTTTTCAATGGAAATTTGGAAAGTTTCCGATTATCTCTAAACTAAGCAATAATGTTCTAATTTTTTGAAAAGAATCTGCGGAATATGCGCAAGAATCTGCGCATATTCTTGCGCATGCGCAAGCAAAAAAAGAATATTCGCGAATTTGCCCAACACTATGCGTGGTGATACTGGCTGTTGAGATTCTTCGTCGTTGCGAGGACTCTCATTAGTCAGATCATAAGTACCAACGAGATGAGCCGGCTCGGTAGTTTCAATCGCTTCAGTAGTAACTACGGTGGTTACTACTTGTCGGATGGTAGTAAACTCATCATTCTCGACGGAATGTAGAGTTAAAGTCGTATCCTGTACCGCTGTATCAACCTTTGTTAGAGTGCGCTGTTCGATTGACTGCGCTCCTCGAGGTAGTTCCTCCTCGGCGGAAGGATCTACCGTATTGGTGAGATCGATAGTTTTGAGAGGTTTATCGGATTCCGCTGACTCGGTTAAGTCGACCGTTTTCACTGGTTTCTCAAGCTTCGGCACGAGTACCTTTGGCTGAGTGCCGACTGTTCCTTCCGTCGCAGGATGTTCAGCTTCAGTTTGCACCTTCGGTTGCGACTGTTTACCGAATACCTTTTTGAGGACTAAGTCGCGCTTAAGCGCTGCGTTTACCCGCAACTGCTTTGCACGTTGCTGTCTCGGAATGTACGTCAGTAACGTTTGCGGTGGCGAGAGCTTAGTTTTCACCGAGCTGCGTGATTTGCGCGGTTTTGACTTAACGACTTTCGTTGTGTCGCTTTCCGATGCAGAAGCAGAGGTCGTTGAGTCGGTAGGTTCAGGTACACCCTCGGTATTGCCAAATATCTCGTACATTCGTCGCTCCGTTTCGGTAGGAAGTTTACCCGATGGTGGAGTTTTTACCATGAACCCAATGTATTTGTCGTTATCAGTAGTCGGTTTAGGTTTAGGACCGGTGTTGAGTACGGATGACTCATCTCCCGACTTTACCTTGCGATCTTTTGATTTATTTGACGATCGGTGCTCTGAGCGGGAGCGTTCTCTTGCTTTGGAGGTTGCGTGGGATGGAGTTTTAGACGAGCTTTGCTTAGACTTGTTTCTTGAATCTTCCGACGAGTTCCCGGATTGTTCAGAAACATTGCGAGCTGGTTTCTCCTTCGACGAGGAGATGCCAGCTTTCGCATTGTCGGCCTCTTTTTTCCACTCCATCTTTTCCTTTAGCGATTCGCGCGATTTAGCATCTGCGGCTATTCGCTCCTGCTCTTTCGCTTTACTAGCTTTTACATCGGCTTGAATTTTAGTGAGGACTTTGGCGCGTTCGATCACCTCCTTATCAGTAAGCGGTTTCTGTTCGTCGTCAGAAAAACCTACATTTGTTAGGTGCAAGCCACTGTATGGTGAAATCTCAACTTTCGTTGAAGTTGTTGATTTCGCCTTTTGGTTGCGCGGATCTAGCGGATGACATCCAGGTGTCGCTGTACCCACTTTGGGGTATGGCGGCGTACCCACTGCTTTATTTCCCAGGTAATTCGCTGTTGCCTGTTGCAACTGCGGGTTTACGTAGGATGGTGACAGGGTGTCGGTTACGATGTCATTCGGGCTCTGCTGGAACGACGATTTGGGCAGATTGAACTGCGGCATCACTGGTGCGGAAGTTTGTTGCGAATCGACGTTCGTATCAAGCTTCGCTTTTGATGTTGGCGGCGTTGCAGGTGATGATGCGGCGCTATTAGCGTTATTCAACTCGGCGGTTGAATCGCTTTTTTCGATGACTGGTTCCGGAATAAATACGGCTGCGATACAGTTTGCTACTTTTTGGTATGTAGCTTTCGTATATTTCGGGCCAAGCTCGTCCACTGATGCCAATTCTAGGTTCAAGTCGTTGAGTAAGTGGCTCGCAACCATATACTGGAATTTTCCAGTTCCCCAATTGTACGAGAATGTTTGTGTAATTTGCCGGAACGTGTTGTTGTGCAGTCGGCCGCTTGCGTTCGGAGGCAACATGATTACCTGTTCGACTTTTTTATCTCCTAAAACTTCGATGAGTTTCCGGAAATTCAAGTCGAAGGTATTCGGTGGCGTAAATGAGAAGATGTCGAACGTGCCAATAGATATCATGAGATTTTTCGGGATTTGTTTTAATTCGACGATTAACTCAATCAATTCCGAAATCTTCATGTCGCGTTTATACATGCGCTTATCTATGTTGTCATGGTATGGTTTGCCTTCCGTAATCGCATGCATGATGCCATGAGCATGGATGTCGCCTACAATCCAATATTTGTACGCGAACAGAGCCATAACGGGTTTTGCTTCGCCGATTTTCAAACCGCAGACCGAAAAGTGTTGCGGGTAGGCATTCGTTGGGTAGAATGGCGCTAACACTTCGTGCGTTACCTCCGGGTATCGTGAATCGAAGGTGTCTCGATTTGCTTTCGTATTGGACTGTTTTCCCGGTTTTGCCCGCTTTTTCTTCTTTGGTACAACCGCCGGAGACTGGTTCGCCGTTGGTTGAGCGCGTTCGGCTTGATTCGGTACGTTCAAATTCGCGTTCGGATCAACGGAATTCTGCGTGTTGGCGGTATCAGGCGCGCTGGATTTCGACTGCTCACCACTTTGAGCGAGTGGTCTTCCCCAGTAGTCTGTTTCCTTCTTTTGCGGGAAATCCCAGTAAGATGAAATCGGCGAGTGGGAACTTGCATCCGGTACAGTCGGCGCTGTACCCGGTTGCACGAACGGGATTTTGAAACTAATAAGCGCCCCGTCGGCCACGCCCTCGACGTGAGCGAGTGTCCGTGAGGCGGTTGTCATGGCGGCGTTCGTCGTGATGGTGCTCGTATTCATCGTAGTACCGGTTGTCGTAGCGTTCGTCGTAGCGGCCATCGCGGCGTTCGTCGTAGCGTTCGTCGCGGCGTTCGCTGCGGCGCCTGTTATGGTCGGGAAACCGGGCGGCGGGCGGTGGAGGCCTTGCGTAAGGTTGCTCGCGGTAGCGGCGTTTGTTTGAGGTATCCCTGCGCCCACCGGCGTGGGTGCGGGGATACCTCTTTCCGCGTTTTTTGACGGCTTCGGAGCTTTCGGCGTGACCTCTGGTGTACCGTTGTTGACCGGAGGTGGTGGCGGGAACGGTGACGGTATAAACCCCTGGCAGAGCTCGTTTGTCGCCGCGGTGGTTGCCGTGGTCGTCGAAATCGGCGTCGTATTCGTCGGTAAGGTGGCCGTAATCGCCGGCAGCGAAGTTGGCGTCGTCGCATTCGAGCTGGTCGCAGATTGCTGGTTCAAGTGACTGGCTATCGCTGTGGAGCTCGGGAATAGCGATGACATTTTGGCTTTACGAAGTGCCTCGTATTTCGCCGTAGTAGTTTCCAATTGAGCTTTTAAGCTCGCGATCATATTATTAGCATCAGTTAATTGTACTTCGAAATCTGACATTTTCTTGTACATGTCTTCGGACAAATCTTGTTGTAGTTCTTTGTCGGTATGTAACTGAGCGATTTCCCTACGTAAAGCTTGCAACTCGCCGGTTGCGGCTCCCGTAGGTTCAGGTGTTGAGATCTGAATACGAGTTACCTCTACCTTGTAGCAGATGTTCTCCTTCACGTCTCGTTCACAACCGATATGTGTACACCGAGTCAACTGCACGCCGGCAGGATCTCGGAGTTCGGAGTCTTTGATCGCTTTCATGATGCAGCTCTTATGGTAAAGATGCTGGCATTTGGTTATGTAGATTGATTCGGGAACCTTTTTATCGCCTCCATATTGTTTGCCGTGTGATGTAATCACCAAACCGCATTTATCGCATGCGAGATGCGTAGATTCTGCCATCACTGATAGTGGTTGGTATTTTCCGTGAGATTATCCCACCATTCCAGGTAGGACAACTGAATCCATTTCGGCATTTCATTACCGTTGTTATTTCTAACGTAACATTTTCTGAAGATTTCGCCGTTGATTTTTCTAATCCGACATGTTTGACGAATGCGTTGCGTCGATATATTGTGCTCATGATGAACCACGTTCGGTTGGGCTTCCATTTTTTCGTTTCAATACAGCTGGCACTGTAGAAATCGATGAACAGTAATTTAATACGTTAATGATCCTCAAAATAGCTTCAATTATTCAAAAAGATCGCAATTTTGCTAAGAACAACTTCTAATTCGATCAAACTTTCCTTCGAAGTGATGAAATCGTGATAAGAGCACATTTTCGCCGGTGTTATTCCGTCTGAGTACATGCGGATGCGGTGGCTCACGTTTTTTGCCCGTAACGTAACGCGTAACGCTTTGAATAGCGTTATTTTTTTTTAAAAATCTGAGATTTTACTCAAATTTTGCGTTTTTAGCTATCTAAACCGAGTATTGGCTGTTACGTGGTTATTCCCTTGTGGAATATTTACGTGTCTAGTGATTCTCAAAGTTGGATTTCAGTTTTTTACCGAATTTCAACTTTGAAAAATTCCAAACTCAGCCAATATTGTAGTTAAATTTCAGTTTTTTACCGAATTTTAACTTGTTGAGACTTGTACTGGAGCTTACGTGATTTGTGATTATTCAAAAATCTAATTATTTTCGAAATTGATCATTTGAAATGCCCCAGTCCGCGTTTACGTATGTTTGGTTGTGTCTTCTAGTCAAATTATTTGAAATTTAAAACTTTTTCTCGTATTTGTGATTCATTCTGACTGTTTTAATTTCCTGTTTGAAATTTTGCCAATCAAAATGAATTTACATTGTGACTTGGATTTCGGCGAATCCTGGTCTGTGGCGTATTTTGGTCACTATCTGGTTATAGTGTTCAAAATTTCCAGTTACGATTTTACAAAATAAATTGACTAATTTCAGATTTTATTAAGTAACCAGCCATTCATGGCGTTGGTAATTGTACTCTTTAAGAATTGAGCAATTGCATTTTCATTTCTAGGTATTTCACACTGAGGTGGAATTTCAACCTTTATGATTTCCCCTTCCAGTTTATATTCTGGTGGGAGAGAAATGAAAATGTTAATTTCATTTTCCTCAGGATTAATCTCAACTGTGACTTTATTGACCTCTAAGTTTCTTGGTTCCACAGTGAAAACTTCTTGTAAGTCTTCTGTGAGCGAAAGTTCTGAGTCTTCAATAAAGTAACTTTTATATAGACTTTTTTCTGAGTAATGATACGGAACAATCTGATGGAAATCATAGGTTCTTGGTGGTTCTTGACCCATACGCATTAGGCGTGCCTTGATTCTCTCAGATTTCCTTTGAGATTTAGTCAATTTATTTGGATCTTTTGCCGGTTGTGCGCTTCCTTCTGTCGTCAAATCTCCTGTTTGAGATTGCGACGTTGAAGGTTGCGGCTCCGCGGCGTTTGTCACAATTTTAGGTGTCTTTGGAGGTCGACCTCGCGGTTTCCTAACAGAAGGAGCGAGTTGTGCACTTTGTTTGGGTGTGGCTGCGGATGCCCCAGTCGAAGTTGAGGATTCTAGTTGATCCTCTGTGCTCGTCTGAGTCTCCTCAGTGGCACTGGTATTTTGAGCTGAGTCATTTGGATCAACTTCCTCTCGTAATTCAGTGGATGTTGGTTCCGTAGACTGTTGGTTGGTTTTCACCTCACCATTTACTGCAGTTTCAGTAATCGGTGGGTTGTGCACTTCAACTTCCACTCGCAATTCAGTGGATGTTGAAGTGCTAGCTTGATCGCGTTTTTCAGCTCTTTGTTGTGCTCGAAGGTCGCGTGCTATATTTTCAAGCTGTCGTAAAATAGCAGGTGATGCTTCTGCAATATCACGCTCATTAATACCGACACCTTGCGGTGCACGAGTTGGCGGGTCGTCAACGTCTTCCTCGCTGTCAGACATTGCTTCGCGAGCTTTGAACAAAAATTCTTTGATTTTTTCTTCAATAGAACGCTGGTCTAGTAGAGATTTGAGACAGTCGCTTTTTTCCATGTCTTCGATGTTTTTACTAGTTAGGAATAGCGTTAACTGTCTTATGTTCGAAATTCTATCTACAGTTGTTCCATCTGTAGGTTTCAGAAGGTAACTGTTGAAACCTGACCATTTTATTACTATAAAAGGTCCATGTTTCTTTTGATAGAGTTTCGCAGCTGTTCGTTTTTCGAAACTTGACTGTTTGTGGTTGGTAATCAGAACCATATCGCCAGGTTGCAAATATGTAGGATCAACGTGCGTTTTGTTGAAGCAATATTCTTCTTCAATACGCTTTTGACGTCTTTTTTCTCTAATAAATGCTTCAACGGCTTGGCGATCAGTCAAATTCCCGCTTCTGTCTTCTTGCCATTCACTCGTATACACAGCTTTTTTAGCTAACATATCTGCTATGATGTTAGTGTATTCTACTTTGCGTGCGTATACGTGCTGAAATTCTACATCTTCGAGCTCTTGCCTGATAGCAAGAATACGTTGAAATAGTTCAGCATGGTGAACTGGCTTATTTCGGGAGTTCTTCCAATTATTGGTTTTCCAAATTGAGCATGTGTTCGTTAGCGCTTTGATTACGTAATTCGAATCTGATAACAACTTTATCTTCTTCACACCGTTATCTCGTAATATTTCTAGCGCAATGATTATTGCCATTAACTCGGCATAATTGTTCGTAACCTGGAATTCTGTGCTCACAATCCTGTCAGATATGTTAGCAGTTGAACCCGGTTTGAAACAAATTCCTATTCCAGCAATAGCTTCGGGTGAGCCGTTTTTGGAACAGGCGCCGTCGGCTGTAACTCTGGCATAGCCATTGTTGTCGATAAAGACTTCCTGTTCATCGGACGGGACGTCAAATATCTTGAGTTCGCGGCTTCGACATTCCTCAATGGTTATTGATGGAATTTGGTTGTTTTCATTTTGATCATGTAATCGTGCTAACGCATCTCGGAAGTTGAAAGTTCTAATTTCAGTAGGAAAACCTGGAATTGTCGTGTCTGGTATGAACCAAGCCTCGTTGGGCTTGAAACCAAATGACGTAGGTGTGTTATTTATTTCGTTCTGGATTTCTCCAACGAATTTACTCCAACCAAGATGAGTGCGATATGGATCATAAACTTCGTTGAGTTTGACACGTAACTTATCGCCTATTACTCTCATTGTTCGTTCCACTGAAGAACTCTGAGGGTTGTAAGCTGTCGTGTGTGCAACTTTGATCTCGCATTTTTCCAGCAAATTGTACCAAGAGTCGGAAATAAATTGCGTGCCGTTGTCAGTGATCACTTTCTTGATCTTGACATCGTGGATTTCAATTTCAAATAAAATTGATTCCATTGCGTTGCAAACTACTTTCTTTTGAATCCTGTGCATGTCTCGAAGCCAGACACGACTGGTAAAGATTTCTTTTGCAACTAGCAAGTATTTCGGATCGTTCTTTAATGCTGGAACTGGTCCATATATGTCTACCGATAGCACGTCGCCAATGGCGTACGCCTCTATTTGAGCGTATTCCAGGACTTTGTGCTTCGCGTAGTTCTTGTTCACTTTGCATATAATGCAGGTGTTTGTAATATCGCGTATATACGCGAGTGAACTAGGATGGTAGTATAGTTGTCTAAAAATCATGTCTAATCGATTTGCCCCAGTATGCCCATAGGCACAGTGTAGGTAGTCGACAGTGTCATACAATAATCGATCAGGTAAATATGGTACTTGCGATTTGTCTGGCAAAATTTTCATCAGACGTTTCTTACCATCGCGTGTGTACATTATGTCATAAATTTGTTTTTTACGAAGTGACGTACCCTGTTGCTTCTTATTATTTGCTGGTACGTCTTCTTCTAAGACATCCATTATCTTTTTGCAATGTTTATCTCTAGCTTGTTCGTCCTCTATATTAGATAATAGGTCGAATAATCTAGGTACGTTTTCGTCCATAAATTTGCAATCCAGAGGTGGTAGGGCGGTCTTTTTACTGGCACCTGTGAGTTCATGATTGTCTTCCTTGTGAAAACCTTTCGTGAACCTGGGTACCACTTGGTTAATCATCAATAGATCGAGCTCTGTTAGCTCTTCTATGACGATATTTCCGACTACCAATTCTGGTGCTTTGATGTCGTATAACGCTTTATTAGACAACTTCATGTCATAGATTAGATCGAAATTGCATATGGTTGTAACCCATTTTGCAGCTTTTCGGTGCGTTTTCGCCAGACTCTCAAATTCTTTGTAAATTGGGAGCAAATTGGCGCGCACGTGGACTCTCCTACTGAAAATCCACATCCAAATCTTTTTGATGACTGAGTAGAGTGTTAGCATTTCTTTGTCATACAGCGTAAAGTTTTTCTGGTGCTCCTTGAAGCCAACAGAAATGAACATAATGATTTGCTTTTGTTCATCTTCCTTGTAGAAGAGAACTGCATTCATTGCATCGTCTGTATAATGCGTATCCAAGAATAAGTCGCCCTCACGTGGAGGTTGTTTCAACGTGAATTCCTTCAAGTACTCCGATTTGAGTATGTCGAAGGCCTTCTGTTGAGCATCCGTCCAGACTATAGGGTCGTCGCCCTTTGTCAGTTCGTATATTGGGCTCAGGATTTGCATGTATCGGGGAATAAACGGCTTGTACAGCACGGTGTTCCCAACAAGAGCTAACACTTCTTTGTTGTTTTTAAGTACGAATTTGCCATGTTTCATATGGTCTTTCTCAAATTTCAGGAATTTTTCCTTTTTAAGGTCCTGTTTATCAATGTTTTCTTTGGATAAGACGAACCCCAAGTGGTCTGTGCGCCTCTTAAAAAAGTGGGTTTTGGTCGGATTCAGTTTTAATCCAGCCCGTCTTATTTTTTCGAATACACTGAGTAGTCTATCAAGTGTTTCTTTAAACGTAGTACCAGAGACTTTGACGTCATCCACAAACTTGGAGATGCCTTCTTCGTCCTTTAGCACTTGGTTTATCATATGAACAAACTCACCGCTCGAGATCTTCAATCCGTACGGTAGTCTGTTAAATTCGTATACTTGGCCGTTTATTATGAACGCTGTATACTTTTTCGATTCTTCATCTAGCTCTAATTGCCAGAATCCGGACGTAAAGTCCAGTGTACAAAATAGACCATCAGGTGAACCACTGAATATTACGCTATCGATTGTAGCGGGTTCAGTTAGTACGCATTGTAAAAAGTTGTTCAACTCGTCAGCTGCCAAACACAGTCGTATATCGCCATTCTTTTTAATGACGGGTGCGAGTGTATTTATAAAAACTGAACGAGATGGCCGAATTATTCGCAAATCTAACATCTTTTGAGTCGTCATATCGAGGGCTTGTTTTAACCGAGCTGGAGGTCTATATTTTTCACCTCGTGGCACTGCTAGGTGCCCCTCACCGGGGATAAAGTTGAAATGTACTTTTTCACCTTTGTAACATCCCGGATTCAGACTAAATATGTCTTGATAAGCATTGATCTTGTGCATGGCATCGTCTACCTCCTTTTGAGGTGCAATGCCAAGCTCTCGTATTTCAGCTAAATCTTCGATGAGATTTTTCTGCATAATACGAACTGCTTTGATTCGGTCTTCTTCAGGCTCTTTTAGCTTGTCTCTTGTAGACATGCTTGTGGCCATTAAATCAATAGTTATTGTAGTGTGTTCAGGGATTTGCTCAATCTTAAATAAAGAGAGCGCATCTTTATACACATCTGGGTTTATAAATGCAATTGTAAAATGATCATCATCCTTAGGTTCATGACTTACGCATCTCTGGCGGAAATGTAAGTGTAGATCCAAATGCTCCATGGCTACTCTTCCCAGTATGAAAGTGTTGCCAATGGTGTCCATTATGTAGAATGGTACAACGAATTCCTTTGGACCAAAATTAAATGTGATTTCAGCCAGAATTTGTGACGCTCGTTCAATTGCATTGTTGGCCATACGTAGCTGCACGATGCGATCCATAACGATTTCGCGTACTGCATGTGGCACTTTCAACTTAAGTTGTTTCAGCACATTCCTTGAGATAACATTGGGAAGTGCTCCCGAGTCCAACTGAATGGCGACGATCTTATCACCTACTGTGATTGGAACGACGCAAGTTGGGTCATCGGTACCTTCGTTTACCACTAATGGTTTAGCTTTTTCTTTCAGCTGAGTTTCATCAAGGTGTGCGTTGTCAATCGCTTCGAGTGCTCGAGCTTCTTTAATTATTCGTTTTCGAAGTGCATGATGTCTCCATTTCTTGTCGGCAGGTAGGCCTCTTATGAATTTCACGCGTGTTGTAGTCGTATCACTATTACACGGAAATGTCTTAATGCCATCCCTTGTTAACAATCTGAGCAATCTGTCTTTGGGAGGTTTCTTGATTATTGCATTTTTAACTCCAAAATCTCCGATTGGTCTTCGATCCTTCGCTCTATGGTGAATGTTCAAGACTTCAAAAGGAGTTGGAGAATAATCAAGTTCCGGAAACTCGTCTAATACGAGTTCTGGGTCCTCCATTATCAAACATTTGACATCCATCTCTCTTATGGATTTCTTAGTTTGATTTCCTTGTACTAAACCGTCGTCGTCAAGTTCTGTTAACTGAGCAGGACGGGTGTACTTGTCCGTGAATGTTTCATAATACTCCTCTGGTAACATGCAACACGTTGGATCTCGTTGGCAATTAGGATTATTGCACGAGGTTCGATATTCCATAAATAAGGTTTTCTTTCTAGGTTCGACGACCTGACTACCTTTTAATGGTTCGTCCTTTGTTTCTTCCTCCTGCTTAGGTTGCTGTTCAGGCGGAGCCATGTACGTGTACGGAGGTTGCGGACGTTGTTGGAGAATCTTTTGCATTTCGTCGTATGGAGATTTGAGCGCGTTTCTGCTTAAACGTACTCGTTTCCATTCTTCGAATAATCTGTATATACCTGTACAAGCCATGTCGTAAATCACACGGTACGTAGGTATAGCAGGGTAGTACTTGTTCCTATCCTTTTCGAATTTGAACTTTCGTTCACAAGGAATTACTCGTTGGTTTTTATCTGCCATGACGCCAATCGCTTCGGCACCGGAGGCCGTTATCAATTTTTGCGTCTGCAAATAATACATGGGCGGTTCTTTCCAGAATATTACAATTTGGTTATCCGCCGCATTTTGGAATATTTTACGGTATTCGATATATCGATCTAGTTTAACGCCAATGCTTTTGGGGTCACCTGGAATGCAGGGTTTTACTATTGGGAAGATTAATATAATCAATTCCGCCCCTTTATCTTTGACTAGTAGATCTAAGAGTTTGTTTAGACTTTTCTTTATTTTGTCATAAGGTTGAGGTGAGTGATTCAATTCGAATTGCAGAGCTGATAGAACGAATTTCTCTCCTTCGGGGAATTCTGTTTTCTCTATACGTCTGTATAATTCTTCAATTGGTAATTGATCACGTAAATATGGTGGCACCGCTACAGGTAATGGCGTGTCTCCTCTTTTTAGGAAATGCGCTATACCGTCGCCTACCCAAATGAATTCCGTAAAGATTGACTTCATGGGGACTTTGATGTTACTAGACCGTGCCCCTGTAGTGTCTAGTCCTTTTAGTTTTCCGAATTGTCATCGTTTCCTTGGTCTTGACTCTCGTTGGAATCTTGACTCAGGTCGATTTCTTCGATTTCTGCACAGAAATCGGCATTGTCCGGAGTACCTTCTCCTACCGTACCATCCTCGTTTATTACGAAGAAATGTACTGGTAAAGGTATCTGACTAGACACTTTCGGTTGGAAAGTCGAGGGTTTTCTGGCTTCATGCGGTTTTTCACCACGATTGTCGCTGTTCTGGGGTTTAGCATTATCATTACTGTTGTTATTACCACCAGAATTGTTCGAATTAGTATTAGTATGAGTGTTCTGTTTAACGCCATTACTATTACTAGTTTTGTTCGAGTTGGGATAGAAATTAATTTTCTGATTCCCTTTGAAATTGTTACCTAAAGCCTTTTGTAGCTTTTGGTATGCCATTTGTAGTTGTCCTTCGTTTACATTTTTGTTCGTAACAGCTGGATACGATTTCTTCGGATGTTCCGGCGCATTATGTGGTGAGTTGGTGATCATGGGTTGGTTCGTCCAGTTCCCTGTTGGAGTAGGACCTTGCGTTGAATTCCTATTCCTGTCAGAATTAGAATTCTTCGCATTCTTCTGAGAATTCCAACCCCCGTTAGGGTTGGTATTCTGGAAGTTTTGGTTGTTACCCATGTTCCAATTCGAGTTGGAGTTTTGATTCCAACTTATTTGCGGACCGAAATTCTGGTTTGAAGTCATCGGAGTCTGATTACCCCATTGATTCAAATTCCAGTTATTATTCGGGTTACCGGGAATTTGAGTCCATTGTCCATTCGCATTGAGTATTCAATACGTGGACTGTGGTAAACCGTTTCCGTTATTCCAATTGTTGTTAGGCATTCTATTCCATTCGAATGATGGAGTTTGTTGCCATTGAACGGGCGTCATCGCGCTGTTGCGAACTGCAATGCGTACATTATTCTTCGGGTCAGAGTCATAATTGGCGAATTCGTCAAGTTTTCTTATAAAACCTTCCACTGTAGTTTGTTTCGCTAATTTCTTATCGTATGGGTAAGGCACTTTTTCAGCTGCCACTTCCAATACTTTGGAAATATTTGGATGTTTGCGTTTGATTAGAGATAGGACCCATCTCTTTATCTCCAAGAACAGACGTTTCTCTGTTTTGGTTTCGCAAAAATATTTCTGGAAATATTCCCATGCATCGTTTTGACACTGACTATTCCAATAATGTTGAAGGAATCTCTGTTTTAGTTCTTCGTAGTCCGTTATTCCCACCATGTCGCCTTTCCACTCTGTCGCATCTTGAGTCTCAATTACTCCTTGGAATGCGTAAATTTTCTGAGTTTCGGCGGCATTGCTTTTGTTTACGTAGTCTTCAAACTGACGTACAAATTCATGAGGGAAGTAACGTTTCGATTCGTCATAATAAATGCCAGCGCTTCTGACTAAGTTGGCATTTATTTTTAAGGTTGGGTTGGAATTAAGACCACTGTTGGGTCTACATCCACCTTCCTTTCTCATATCCGCAACTGCATGAGCTAACTGGCTGCATTCTGCCTTATGTTTAGTCATTTCGACTTTGAATAAATTAGTCGCTTGGTCAAATTTGGTTTCACATTGCGTTGCCTTTTGCATCGCGCTGTCAGCTTTTTGTAAAGCTGCACCGGTAGTTTGACCTACATATTCTTTCATGCCAGTGGCCCATTGGGTACAGTGTTCACGAACGTCTTTTACGTCGTTTCTGTATCCGTCAATGTTGCGGTTCGTACTACCTGCATGGTCCACAAGATTAATTAGACAGTCTTCTATTCGGATAAGGCTGTGTTCTTGAACTGCTTGACCAATCTGTAGGTTCTCTATGGCACCTTCAGTGAAATCCCATGTTTGCTGAAACAATGATCTCAACGGATCATTTATTTCAGCATCGGTGGCGATTTCAGGTCGTTTCAGTTCAGTTTTTGATCTGCATTCTTCCCTTTTTGAGTCCCTGTAATTTTGCAGGTGACGTGTCCTCGCTGGGGGCGGGTCAGGGAGATCTGATCCATGTACCATGTTATTTTCTTCGGTAGGTACGTAATCTTCGTCATCCTCATCATCATCCTCGTCATATTCTTCGTCAGAATTGTTTGATGGCGGATGACTGCTGAACAATGATTCCACAAGGTTCTGCGGACTCGATTGTTGTTCAGGTTGTTCTACGTTTAAATCCTGCGTAGGTGGATTTTTTCGATTTTTCCGTTTGGATTTGTTATCCGAATTTTTCAACGTAACGCACGATTCTTCGTGCGTTTCACCAATACATAAGCAATGTACTTGGTGTTGCGTAAGGGCTACCGCTTTACTTCGGGTGCCTGCAGCTGGTCCAGTAAATGCCATTTCGTTCGAATTCAACTACAGCTGGGGTAATATTACGGCGAATATTTTCCCTTTTTTTTGTGTGAAATTTCTATTAAATTTCGAACACAAATTCACGTGCAATGCTGGTTTTAATTCGCGAGTTGGTTCTGGTACACAAAAGTATTCTATCACGTAAATTGCGCTTCACTAGCACTGGGCTATATCAGTTGGCTGACTCAAGACGCTAGATTACTTCGGCGAGTAATCCGGACAAGATAAAAAGCGCTGAGTCAGAATGAACTGACTTCACACGTGCTCGAAACGTGTTTCTTAGCGGGATTCGAGTGCAAAGTCACTTCAGAGGTGACTCGGACAAGATAAAGAGCACTAGATCTCAGCTAAAAAATTAGCTTCGAATGAATCGCGAACACGAACACGAATTGCTGGAGAAAAAAATTCAGGTGCCAAAATACCACCTTGGGTATTTCTGAAAAAATACAAGGACACTGAATTATCACTCAGCTTTGAGTGCTGGTTTGAAAAATACGCGAAAAATGCTTGCGATGTGTTTTGCTTTAGAGAAAAGCCACTCGCGAAATAAATAGTAATATTCAACGATATTACTTACCAATACTGCTGCTAAATATCGCTTCGAACTTAAAGTTCTACCGATGCTGATCGCGTGGTTGAAAAATAAACGCGGAGAAATTATGCAAATAAATTGCTTAGTATCAAAATTCACTTTAAAAAATAAAACGTGAAAAGATACCGGACAAGACACACACGGAGGACGCAAAAAATGCGCGCGAAAAAATAACACAATGACAGTCAAGCTGCTTCTCTAGAGGAGCGTTGCTAGAACCGTCGTCACACTTGAAAAGAAAAATATATAATGCGAGCCGCGGTAGCTATCAACTCGTCGGTTGGTGGCTACGCAGCTGCAGCGGCGACATCAAAAGATGGCGGCTAGTGCGACGTGTGTGTCTGTCCTTGGGTGGTGGTAGGGGTCACGCAACAATGCGGCGGACAAGCTGGAACTCGCTTTTCACGTTTCGACGAACGGATTGAGTTCTGAGAAATTCTCAACGGATATTTTATCCATCGATGGATTTCATCATCTACCACCACACATACACATGTAAAAATAAACACGTTTTCGTCAAATTCTGGCAAATTTGACTAGGTGTGTGTGTGTATGAGTGAAAGCAACTTAATACTTTCGTGATTATTTACTTTGAAATATTCACCAGTATTCTTTCCTTTCCTATTTTCGGACACTTTGGTCTGAGAATAGTCAAGAAGTGAATCGTAAGTACAATTGAAATCATACTGCAAGTATTATTTTCCAAAGTTTGGTCGCGATCTAAACTTTGTACTCATAACGATTTACTTCCTCCAAGCTCAGATTACGACGAATCTGTGCTTTTTGGACACTCGGAAGGGCGCCAATGTAAGAGGGTAAATTGACTTAAAGCATGATTGGTAATGTGACTTACGATGGTGGATGCTATTGTGTTGTTTCCAAGAAATATCCCTTAGAGTATTTCTACTAAATACTCACCGGAATACCTCACATGCTCGGCTAGGGCGTGAGTAGGAAATGGTTGCTTTTACACTCTTAACATATGATCATACACACCATAAATAATAACAAGTTATACACGAGAATAATATTTAATGTGTGCAATATTAACAACACGTTACAAGTTTTACATAATCACATATTCTATGTATTTATGTACGTTAACAAGACACTTTCTTAAACTAAATATACACACGTTGGTGTTACACACTGTGGTGTAGGTTTGGATAAGTGATCTCCTCTGGCAAGGAGATCTAACTTATTCACACTGATATGTGCAAGTACTTACCCAGAGTGGCGACGAGTAGATCATCACTCCTTCTCGTCTATTCATTGGTTTCACTAATAACTAACTAAAACTAAAGCACTAAATATAACACTTAACACTCGAGAGTAAAAACTTATAATTAAATGACTGCATTAACCCATTAACTGTGAATAACATACCCGCGTGCACTCGGATACATTACTGGCGTTCTGTACTCTCGTCGCTTGGCTCGTATGGCTAGCTGACGAGAATACAACGCAGTGTTGCCTTAGTGCAACGCAGTGTTACCATGTGGGCGAGCCCTATACATACCACGTACGGCATAGTAGTATATCACACTTTGAAAAATTCCATTTTTTCGAGAGTCGCATCGTGGAATATTGAAAATAATTCCGATTTTTCTTTACTTGTGTTTGTTTGAATATTTCATTCTGCATGTTGTACATAATATAGCCATAGACTAATAGTCGGGGGGCCCACATAAGGATCACCTGCACCCCCCCTGCCGATTCTCCGGGACAACTTTTTTCTTAAAGGGGAAGTCTTAAGGAACATTTCTAGCTCTTGTCCTCAAAAAAAAAAGTGGCCCTACTTACAAAATGGCGGCCATTTTGATTGACAGGTCAGCCGAAATCGCATGGTTTTGCGTTCCAACATAGGACTTTCACGGAATTTTTTAAACCGTACAAAGGTAGATCGAAAGAGCAGGCACAAATTCATCACCTGTCAAAATTTCAAGTGCGAAAGTGCCTTTTTCGATTTATGGTAAACTTTCAAAAATCAAATTTTGGCCAAAATGTGAGAAAAAAATCAAAATTTTACCAAATTGACCTAGAAATCAGAAATTTGGGATATATCCTATTTTCGACCTGCCAAATCGATTGGGTTTTTCAAAAAATGGGAAAACTAAAAAATTGGGAATTGGTTTCTCACCAGAGGTCACCATTTTGGGTCAAGGGCCACCCTAATTATTGGGGTTGAAAAAATTGAAAATCCCATTTTTTGCTCTCTTTCCTTATCCTTTAATGAAAAAGTTCATCATTGTATGAAATGTGACTTTGAAAAAAAAATCCGCCAGATGGTTTATTGGATGAGAGAGTAAAAAACTGAGAGGATAATATCACTATGTAGATAAGAAAAGGAAAAAAGCAACTCACTAGCGGACGCGTTCTGCAGTAGATAATTTCATCACTTTGTATAGATTTAGAAAGTGAAGAAATTCAATTTACCTATTCAAATCTGAGGTCAATACCTGCTTCATTTTAATCAAGACAATCCCTCCGAATATGTGGGATGATATTCAGAAGGGAGGACCTAGCACTTTAAGCAGAACTTTAATTTTTCAAGCTTTTTAAACATGTTCAAGTCTGAAATGTCCAGTTATTTTTTTTTTGCCAGAAAATTGTATTTTAAAATGTATATATATTTCATCTAATTTTAAAAAAAGTATGAGGTGAAGAACAAATTAATGCCTAAGCGTTGTTTTAACTTCGAAAAAGAAAAAAAAAAGATCTCACCAGAAAAAAACATGATTAGGAGAAAAGTACTCCGGTGATGACACTTCTTTCAAAATCTGCAGTGCACTCATCTCTCTTCGAGTTGGAACGTAAAGCAAAAGATATTCCATAATACAAATCCATAGCGGCCTCGTGCACTTGAGTGAGGTCTGTTTCCGTCATTATCATCAGTTGGAATAACAATAATTAACACTTCGATTTACCAGTCCTATAGGTCGGTACGGTTAAAATGCATTTTTTTTTCAAAAAGCTTTGAAAACGGCATTCCTGTTAGTTTAGATTTTGGTAGCTTTTCCGAGCAGTTCTAAGTTTTGAATGAAGTTGATGAACTCGAAAAAATTATCCTCAGCGGACAGAAACAGAGCTAAAAATAATTCTGTTGGGAGTTGGGAGTATTTCTTTATTGTTAATTTTTATATCATGATTAACGAGAAATAATAATACACATTTGCGTTGATTCCAAACTTTGAGGGCTCAAGGCTGTAAAATCTTATGTAGGATGAGCTCGGATAGTTCAGGTCTCAAGAAAAGCATTCAGGTGCCAGGTGCCATCCATCATAGCAGCAACAGTGCACATTAACGATGGAACCTTTTGAACTCGTACTTTCCGATTTGAACGAAACGAAGCAAGGTCGAAAAAGCTTGTTCCAAAACCTCAGGAATCGAAATGTTTTTGAGGTGTTACCTTAGTTCATTTTGGAATTTTTAGCGAGTTTTGAATAATTTAAGAAATTTAAAAAATACTTACTGGGTTAAGAGGAGTAATTTTCAAACTTTCTCTAGAAATACGAATTTTTTCAACAATGTGGACCTATGCAGGTAATTTTTCTCTAATTCAACTCCCACACGTTAACAAATAGTATAGTTTTAGGCTACTTTGGAGCCTTCGGAGATTTTTCAATTTTCTCCAGAAACTTGAAATTGGTCTAGAGTGGCCCAAAATTGATTTTGAAACTTATTACTTTGGTTGCTTTTTATTGGGTAATCTCTAGGTCGTTTCAGGTGGTTACTGCAAAATTCCACGAAAATGAGTTCAACGATGAATTTTTGACAATGTGTAGGTAACTTCTAAAAAAAAAAGGTAAAGAAAATCAAACTTTTATCGAAGTTATTGCGGAAAACGGTCTAAAAGGTGATCAATAAACATCTACCGAGTGTATTTGTGTCGAATAGGGTGACTTTATTTTCGATGTTGGGGATGCTCCCCTCTCTTAACCCTCGAAAGGAGAAACCTGTTGAGAAAATAATTCCATATTTTTTATTTTTTCCATCTTTGAAAAACTGGCTGTGGTGGGCCCCTCAATTTTCAGAATTTGATAAAATACTCTCAAATTCACTATAAAATTTCGAGTTCTATTAATTCATTAGAAATGAATAATAGTGCATTTCAATTCGAGCACTACCCAAACACAAAATGATCAATATTAGTCTTTTTAATGTAAAGTTCGGATCTCAGCTATTCTAGGAGGCTAATATCGTGATGATCGAGAGTTCATTTTACTCAAAAGAGATTCTTTAGCGAGGTCTCAGAACTTGAAATTATTGAATTTAAAACATTTTTCTTCGAAGTTGGATTTTTTCCAATTTTTGGAAATTGAAAAGCCCATCGTGACGCAGCCCGAGTTTTTCAAAAATGGAATAATATAAAAAATAGGGAATTGTTTTATCGCACCAGAGGTCACCATTTTGAGTTAAGGGCCACCCTAATTAGTGGGGTTAAAAAAATTGAAAATTCCAACATATGCTCTCTGTCACCTTATCCTTGATGGAAAGTAGGTACATCATGTATGAAAAGTGACTTAGAAAAAAAAACCAGAGAGGATATTAATATCACCCGATAAGAAAAAGAAAAATGCAACTCACTACATGGTACAGACGCGAGACGCGTCCTTCCGAATAAGAAGGCCATTTTTGATTTTTTTTTCACTTTTCCAAGGGTTTTGCATGACTTTGAAAATTATAGATTTCGAACCTATTTATAAGTTGTGTAAGGTGACTTAAAATGGTGAAAAAATTTCAAAATTGGTTTTTTAATTTCAAGTGGATATAATAATGATGTATTGACACAATTTTTTTTTAGAAAAAACTTTATTCTTAACTTTTATTGTAATGTCAGAATTTGAGACACCGAGTAAAAAATTGATGGTCCAAGTTGGCCATCCGAAATTTTTCCTACAGTCTTTCAAACTCCACTCACAACTTTTCATCGAATCCCCCTCCAATTTTCCAAAAAAAATCGAAGTCCACCCACCCTATAGTGCTCCTAATAAGGACCAAGACAATAGTCCTCTTATGTGGAGGATCTTGAAATTTAGAAAAATAAATAGAATTAAGAAAGTTGTTGTTGTTGTTTATTTGATGAAATAATGAAAAATTTGCAATCTCTGGTTTCCGGATTCTGTTAAATGATATTCATAAATCAACCTCGGTTTTCCAGTAATGATCTAGGCCTCTTTTATACAAGAGATTTTCAAAGCTGTAAAAAATTCAAAATAATAAATGAACTTGCTTACAAACTTGCTTACCTACATCGGTAATTTTTTCGTTTAAGATGCAATTTATTTGAAGGGCTTTTCCCACTATTTTTGAATTTAGGGAGGAGCTGTCGATTTCAAAAAATTCATTAAAATAATCAGAAACTCAACCAGATGTTCTAAGCAATTGGTACCCTTGATTTGTTCAGTTTATTCATCTTATCGGGAAAAAAACGTGCTCGTTGTGTAAGTAAGTACCTTGTTACAAAATTTGATTGTTTTTTCTTTTTTTTCTAAAATTTTCAAATTGGCCAAAAATGTACTTTTGAACCCTCGCTCTTAGAATTTTGCAATAACCGCCAAAAATGATCGAGAGGGTGGCAAATTCGCACCGAGCAAAATAATGTACAGGTGCTCGAGTTCATTTTCACCTTCTTCAGAGCGATTCGAAACTTCTAGAGGAGATTAAAAAAATTGTTCGGCTGCTAAACATTGTTTCATGGGTTCGAAAGCATGAAATCATATGGAGAAAGGTCCGGAAAATATGGAGGATGGTCCGATACCTCCCATTCATATTAAAAAAAATAAATCTTGAGTGATTTTCGCGGAATCGTACTTCACTCAATTGGCTCGGAACTCATTGAGCTCAAATTTTCTGATTTTTTAATGTTTAATGATGGTATTATGGACAGTGCCAATGTAAAATACTCAGGGGTGAAGTGCTACTTTAAGTGGGGTATGAGTTTATCTAGATATCGACTAATTATAGTCCCTTTTTCCTCCTTAGATAATAATATAATGAGTTCAGCATTTTATCGCGCGGTAAAAGAATTACTTACTATGTAGAATCTGAAGAATAAAACAGTAGATTAGATGCACGGAAAAAAAATTAATAAAAATTACTATTTCAGTAGTAACCGGATCCCATTCAAAAATAATAGTGATTTTTACTCAGTCAATAAATACATTTTACCTATATGATTAGGTAAAATTTATTACTCTCATAGTAAAATTTACTAATCTCATAGTAAAAATCGCAATATTTTTGAATGGGATCCGGTTACTGTTTGAAATAGTAAAAATTATCCATACTTTTTTTCCCGTGTGTATATCTATTTTGACTTTCAAAATTTGGAAAATTGTCTTTTGAAATGTTAATTTTTCTTCCATTTTTCCAAAAAGTATTGAGTGAAGAACAAATAAAATAACTGCTTGAGCGTTGCTTAAAATTAAAAAAAAAAAAAAAACGAAAAAAGAAAGTAGGTATACGAGTAGGTACATATCTAAGTGCCTACAATAATTTGTAAGTACAAAAGTTGTTGATAAGGCGAATGCATTTTTTGTTTTTTTTTTTCGCAGAAAGCTTGTGTGTATTTGTGTTAAACAGGGTAGCTCTTATTTTCGAAGTTGAGGTTGCCCCCTTCTCTCTCAACCCCCAAAAGGGTGTGCCCTGGTGAGGAAATGATTCCATATTTTTCACTTTTTCCATTATCGAAAAATTCTGGCTGCGATGGGCCCCTCAATTTGAAAAAATTTTCAAGAATAGTCACAAATTCACTGTAAAATTTTCGAGGCTTTGAAATTTCAAGTTTTATTAATTCATTGGAAATGAACAATAGTGTATTTTAATTCGAGCACTTACCAAAATACACAAAATGATCAATATTAGTTTTTTTAATGTAAAGTTCGAATCTCATCTATTTTAGGGGACTAATAGTGGAGTGGCAAATGTAAAAAAAACTGCATTTGATGAAAGAAGCATGAATTTTGGTATGATGAATTTTTGAACCAAAATGAAGTTTTTAAGACCGGGAGCCACTCCAGCTCCCCCTTCCTTCGAGGGGGGTGGGGCCTACAATTTTTGAAATTTTCCTGTGGATAGAGTTTTAACCAGAAATTCAATATTATGGTGTCTGCTGTTAGATATTGATCAGCACTTTCTATTTTCACCATTGAAACCATCGTCCCCCCTCTCCCCCTTGCGTGGGGCTCAGCCCCCCAAATTGTGGATCTGGAAGACGTTGAGACTCGGAAATGTAATTTTGTGAAAATATACTATGTAAAGTGTACAAATAATTTTGGTGGTCCATTTTTTGGTTCCCTCCCCCCTCTGCCCCCTGTGGCACCTCAAAACTTGAAAAACGCGCAAAATTGCCACTTTAATGCCAAAACAAGGTGGAAACGGTGAGCTAAATGCTAATTCTTCTTGAAACTGGTAAGAAACATTTATTGAAAACAGTACGTAACGCGAAAAATGATGACTACCCCCTTTACACGCCCCCCTCAACCCCTAATTGCAAAAAACACCTTACTGGTCAAAATTCCATCAGAATTGAAATATTAAGCCAGTTACTGTTCCATATTGATCGATATGTTCCGCTAAACGCGTTGGAATCATCGCATACCTCCCACCTCCTCATGGGGGCAGACCCCTAAAATGTGGAGTCGATGAAAAACCCACTTATTGAACTGAAATTCTGTAAATATGTACTTCTCTGGTCATGGGAATATATATATAACGGTCCATTTCATCGATTACATTCCTCACCCCGCCCCCTCCCCTCCCCCTTCATATACCATTATACAAAATTTGATCAAAAAGTAACCCCTCCTGCTTTATAGCACGCCCCATAGAAAAGTTACAGAAGTCGTTGTACACTTAATGGATAGAGAATTTCATCAGCTTTCCAACGGTATGTTTGTGATCATTGTGAGATGAAAACAAGCGAACCTGTATCCATTAAAGTGAATGATGGTTTGGGTTGTCTGTCCATGCGAAACCAATTTTTGAACTTTCTATCTCCTACTTTGTGTCGCGCTTCAGAGGAACATTACATTACAGAAGTTGTTTCATACTCGATCGATAGCGAATTTTATCAGCTTTCCAACGGTATGTTTGTTAGATGAAAACAAGCAAACCCGTGTCCAATAAAATGAATAAAAGTTGGGATGCTCGGGTCATTTGAAAGCAATTTTTGAAATTTCTGTCTCCTACTTTGTGTCGCGCGCAGTGGCGGACTGGCCTATGATGTTACCTGGCGATTGCCAGGGGCCCCGAGACACGAAGTGGCCCCCATGGGCCATGTTTACACAACAAAAAAAATGATATTTTCACTTTAGCTGTAACAAAAATTTTTGAAAAGCTTTTGCCCTCGCTTCGCTCGGGCCAGTTTTCTTGCTTTTTTAAAAAGTCTTAATCTTCAATTATTAGTATATTCAAATTCTAAAATTGTGTGTTCAAAAAAATAAACTCAACTTCCCCCCCCCCCAAAAAAACGTTGTTTTTCTACTTCTCGAAATTAGCTTTTGCTCTCACTCCGCTCTGGGCCTGTTTGCTTTTCATTTTCAAATTTGAAATTTTTTTAAAACAAACTGTCATTCAAATTCTAAAATTTTGACTTTCAGCTAAAAAAGTGAAGAAATTTTTTAAAACCTCGTTTTTTTACCTCTCGAAATACGAATTTTTAAAAGCTTTTGCCCTCGCTTTGCTCGGGTCAATTTCTATCTCTTCTCTATACTTATCAAAAAAAATCCATTTTTGAAACTTTCATAAAATTTCAAAAGTGAAAATAAGAATTTTTCATGAGCCCAAATGCGAATTATATGTAGGTACAATCAATTAACAAAGTACTGTAAAAACTCGTCATTTTATTCGGTAAAATTGGTATTTTTTTCATATGAAAAATTTTTCGTCCGCCCTCCCTAAAAAAATCTCCTCTTTTTTGCTATAATATTGAATAAAAAGACAAAAACAAAAATCACCAAACCTTGAAAAAAAAACAGAACGAGAAAGATTCTTAAGGTTGCACTGGCGTAGCCTAGGGAGAGCGAAGGGGGGCATTGTCCCCTTGCGAGCAAAAATCTGAAATAAAAGATGCAAAAATAGACTTTTTTTTGTTGTTTGGACCCATTTTTTCTAAAAATTTATCACACTTTACTACAGGTTTCCAGAAAATTACCCCTAATTTCGATTTTGCATGCCTAAAAATCTGGTTTTGCCCCCTCCTTGAGAAAATCCTGACCACGCCACTGTTAAGGGGGAAGGGAAAATTTTTGAGAGCCTCATTCGGTGTATCCGCCAGGGGCCCCGAACCACCAACGGTATGTTTGTGATCATTGTGAGATGAAGGCCGGGGTGACCATTTATCAAAAATTTAACGATTGCTTCTAGCTTGAACCAAACACCCCCAGAGCTTCATTCACTTTATTGGACACAGATTCGCTTGTTTTCATCTCACAATGATCACAAATATACCGCTGGAAAGCTGATAAAATTCTCTATCGATCGAGTATAAAACAACTTCTGTAACGTAATGTTCCTCTAGAGCACGACACAAAGTAGGAGACAGAAATTTCAAAAATTGCTTTCAAATGACCCGAGCATCCCAACCTTTATTCATTTTATTGGACACAGGTTTGCTTGTTTTCATCTAACAAACATACCGTTGGAAAGCTGATAAAATTCGCTATCGATCGAGTATGAAACAACTTCTGTAATGTAATGTTCCTCTGAAGCGCGACACAAAGTAGGAGATAGAAAGTTCAAAAATTGGTTTCGCATGGACAGACAACCCAAACCATCATTCACTTTAATGGATACAGGTTCGCTTGTTTTCATCTCACAATGATCACAAACATACCGTTGGAAAGCTGATGAAATTCTCTATCCATTAAGTGTACAACGACTTCTGTAACTTTTCTATGGGGCGTGCTATAAAGCAGGAGGGGTTACTTTTTGATCAAATTTTGTATAATGGTATATGAAGGGGGAGGGGAGGGGGCGGGGTGAGGAATGTAATCGATGAAATGGACCGTTATATATATATTCCCATGACCAGAGAAGTACATATTTACAGAATTTCAGTTCAATAAGTGGGTTTTTCATCGACTCCACATTTTAGGGGTCTGCCCCCATGAGGAGGTGGGAGGTATGCGATGATTCCAACGCGTTTAGCGGAACATATCGATCAATATGGAACAGTAACTGGCTTAATATTTCAATTCTGATGGAATTTTGACCAGTAAGGTGTTTTTTGCAATTAGGGGTTGAGGGGGGCGTGTAAAGGGGGTAGTCATCATTTTTCGCGTTACGTACTGTTTTCAATAAATGTTTCTTACCAGTTTCAAGAAGAATTAGCATTTAGCTCACCGTTTCCACCTTGTTTTGGCATTAAAGTGGCAATTTTGCGCGTTTTTCAAGTTTTGAGGTGCCACAGGGGGCAGAGGGGGGAGGGAACCAAAAAATGGACCACCAAAATTATTTGTACACTTTACATAGTATATTTTCACAAAATTACATTTCCGAGTCTCAACGTCTTCCAGATCCACAATTTGGGGGGCTGAGCCCCACGCAAGGGGGAGAGGGGGGACGATGGTTTCAATGGTGAAAATAGAAAGTGCTGATCAATATCTAACAGCAGACACCATAATATTGAATTTCTGGTTAAAACTCTATCCACAGGAAAATTTCAAAAATTGTAGGCCCCACCCCCCTCGAAGGAAGGGGGAGCTGGAGTGGCTCCCGGTCTTAAAAACTTCATTTTGGTTCAAAAATTCATCATACCAAAATTCACGCTTCTTTCATCAAATGCAGTTTTCTCCTGTATTTCAGCTGTTTGCCACTCCACTATAATATCGTCATTAGAGGTAATTTTACTCAAAAGATATTCTTTTAGAGGTGTCAGAACTTGAAATTTTTGAATTTTAAAAATTTTTCTTCGACAAACGAATAAACTACCCTAGAGGATCGGAGGAATTGGCTTTCTGCAGCCACAAAACTGAATAAAATCCACTCTGCGTAATTACGCACTGTAATAACGCGTAATTCGTGTTAACAAGATAAGAAAAGGAAAAATGCAACTCACCATACGAAAGTGGATATAATACGATTTATTGATATAATTTTCATTTTTCAAAAACACTTTATTTTTAATTTTTATTGTAAATTTCAAAATTTTGACACTTCAGTAGAAAAGTAATGGTTCAAATTGGGGATCTAAAAATGTTCCTACAGTCTTTCAAAGTCCACTCACAACTTTTCATCGAATCCCCCTCCACTTCTCCAAAAAAAAAAATATCAAAGTCGATCCATCTTAGTACTCCCAATAAGGACTAAGGTTAGTTCTCTGATGTAGAGGATCTTGAAATTGAGAAAAATAAATAGAATTAAGAAGGTGAAATAATGAAAAATTTGCCATCTCTGGTTTCCGAGATGATATTCATAAATCGGTCTTGGTTCTCCAGCAATGATCTTATCCTCTTTTATATGTAGAGAGGTTTTAAAAGCTGTAAACAAAATCTGAATAATAAATGAACTTACTTACATACTTTTCTTATATCGGTAATTTCCAACTGGATCGTTGACATTTTCGTTGTGTGTAGGTTTGTTTTTCAATTTGGCAATACTTGTACTGACCAAGCAATGGCAACATTAAATTCCAAAATATTAATCCAGTTTATTCATTTTATCGAGAAAAATACCTGCTCGTTGTGTACCTTTTTTGAAAATTTGATTTTTTTTTTCTTTTTCAAATTTATTGTTGAGACGGTGGAAAATCGAGACCATTTTAAGCTTCTTCAGAGCGATTTGAAACTTTCAGAGGAAATTGAAAAAATCGCTAGAGATTCTTGACTGGTCTAAAACTAAACGATTACCTACTGGTTATTGATATGGGCGAGTTGAATCGAAAAAAAATCATTTTGGTATATTGCGGTTAATTATATTCTTAAAACTTTATATTTCATAATAAAATTATAAAATCGACCTTGAAACGATTTTTTTGAATTTTTTGAATTTTCAAAAATTTATTAGGAATAATTCAGTGTCATATTTAGAGATTTTGAAATTTCAAGTTCTAATAATATTCTTCGGAAATGAACGATAGTGCATTTTAATCCGAGAACTTACCCAAATACCTATACAAAACGATCGATATTAGTCTCTCATCTATTCTAGGGGACTAATATCGTCATGAGAGTTCATTTTACTCAAAAGAGATTCTTTTACAGGTGTCAGAACTTGACATTTTTGGAATTTTAAAAAAATTTTCTTCGGCGTTGGATTCTAAAATTTTTGATCTTGAGAAGCCCACGACCCCGCGCTGCAGTTCGAGTTTTTCAAAAAAAAAAAAAAAAAATGAAGAAAATAAAAAATTGGGAATTCTTTTTCTCACCAGAGGTCACCATTATGGGTTTAGGGCCACCCTCTCACCTTAACCTTGATGAAAAGTGATTTCGAAAAAAAATCCGCCAAGAGGTTTATTGGATGAGCGAATACCTACAAATCACCACATACGAAAAGTAAAAATGCAACTCACTATACGGACGCGTCCTTCCATCGGCCTAACTGTTTGTTCTCTTTGGATTTTCATTACTGTAGACACAGTTGTGTTGTCTATTAGGATTTTTTTCGTTCTCCGTGCCTTGAAAAAATGTAGAGAGTGAAAAAATTCAATTTATTTGAAAATTTCTCATTTATAGTCAAAACTCCTCCGAGTTACTCTGCATTCAATAAAGTCATCATCTTTTCAGGAACAGTTCTAAATTTATTTGGTGATGATTTTTCGCTTCTGATGCGGTCAAGCGTTCATAATATTAGGTATCAGAGAACAAGTCGCAGCTAGAATACTGTTCGAACATTAGCATCTCCATCGCAGCACAAATTTTTAGGTTGAAGGAATTGTAATGTTTGAGCTGAGTGAAGGGAATGAGTATGTTTCTTAGATATTCGAATTATTGTAGGTCTTTCCTCTTGGTGCTCCCTAGGGTGGGTCAACTTTTACATAATTTTCGGAAAATTGGAGGGGAGATTCGATAATAAGTTGTAGGTGGACTTCGAAAGACTGTAGGGAAATTTTTTGGATCAGTAACTTGAACCATTACTTTTCTATTGAGGTTTCAAATTTTAAAATTCTAATTAAAAGTCAAAGGAAAAAGTTTTTTGAATTTTTTTTTTGCGTTAATTGATTGTTTCAAGTTATATCCAATTAGAATAAGACTGAAGGCAATTTTTGATTTTTTTCCACTTTTCCAAGGGTTTTGCATGACTTGATGACTTGCGAAAATGATTAGATTTTGAACCCTGTATTCATAAGTTGTGTAAGGTGACTTAAAATGGTGAAAAAATTTCAAAAACGGTGTTTTAACTTCTAAATGGATAATAAGTAATATGATTTATTGACAACTTTTTTTTTAAAAAAAACTTTTTTTTCAATTTTTATTGTAAATTTCGAAATTTGAGACCCAGTAGAAAAGTGATGGTTCGAGTTGTAGATCCGAAATTTTTCCTATAGTCTTTCAAAGTCCACTCACAACTTTTCATCAAATTCCCCTCCAATTTTCCTGAAAAAAAATCAAAGTTGACCCATCTTAGTGCTTTCAATAAGGACTAAATTTAGTCCTCTGATGTAGAGGATCTTGAAATTCGGAAAAATCAATAGAATCAAGAAATTGAAATACTAAAGAATTTGCAATCTCTGGTTTCCGATGATAGGTACTTGTATTCATAAATCGGCCTTGGTTCCCCAGTAATGATCTATGATCCTCTTTTATAATATGTAGAGAGGTTTTCAAAGCTGTTAAAAAAAATCAAAATAATGAATAAACTTACTTACTTATATTTTTATATCGGTAAAATGATACTAAAACTCTCAAACACACATGTACCCTTTTTTATCACAAGAGTTCGGGCGTCAAATGTAAAGTTATGCACTAATAGATACCCTAGGTACAAGAACTTGTCACACAGAGTGTTTCACTTCCTTCGAAGTTTGAAACTTGAGAAGCCCACCACGCCTCAGCCCTATTTTTTCAAAAATGGGAAAAATAAAAAATAGGGTATTGTTTTCTCACCAGAGGTGACCATTTTGAGTCAAGAGCCACCCTAATTAGTGGGGTGGAAAAGAAATGAAAATTCCAACTTCAACCTTGATGGAAAGTTCATCATGTATGAAAAGTGAGGGTATGTTTCTTGAATATTAGAATTATTGTATGTCCATTGTCCCCCCTTCGTTCTCTCTCTTGATGCTCCTTATGGTGGGTCGACTTTTACATTTTTTTCACAAAATTGGAGGGAGGATTCGATAAAAAGTCGTAGGTGGACTTCTAAAGACTGTAGGAATAATTTTTTTTGATTCGTAACTTGAACCATTACTTTTCTACTGGGATTTCAATGACTTAAAATGTTGAAAAAATTTCAAAAATGTTTTTTTTTTAAAATTTCAAGTGGATATAATATGATTTATTGATACTTACAACTTTTTTTTAGAAAAAATTTCATTTTCAATTTTTATTGTAAATTTTAAAATTGGTAAACCTATAGTAGAAAATTGATGGTTCAAGTTGGAGATCGGAAATTTTTCCTGCAGTCTTTCAAAGTCCACTTACAACTTTTCATCGTATCCCCCCAATTTTCGAAAAAAATCAAAGTCGACCCACCCTAATGCTCTCAAAATGGACTTGGGTTAGTCCTCTGTGTAGAGGATCTTGAAATTGGGAAATATCAATAGAATGAAGAAGGTGAAATAATTGAAAATTTGCAATCTCTGGTTTCCGATGATATTCATAAATCAGCCTTATGGTTCCCCAGTAATAATCTAATTCTCTTTTACGTGTAGAGAGAGGTTTTCAAAGCTGTAAAAAAATCAAGGTAATAAATGAACTTACTTACTAACTGTCATTGAGCTGTTCTAAGTACGTTTTTAAACATCGAATTCCAAAATATTTGTCCAGTTTATTGATTTTATCGAGAAGTAAAAACCTGCTCGTTGAGAACCTTGTTTGAAAATTTAATTTTTTTTCTTTTTAACTAAAATTTACAATTCGAGAGGATGGAAAATCGGCACCGAGCAACGGTATAGGTGCTCGAGTTCATTTTCAGCTTCTTTTGAGCGATTTGAAACTTTCAGAGGAAATTGAGAAAATCGCTGGAGATTCCAGGCTGGCCCAAAACTAAACGATTACCTACTATAGTTATCAATGTTATCATGAATATATGAACATTATATAACAAAGAAGTAAGTACTTTTTATACAGGTTTCCTGCGACTGAAAGTGAAAAATGCTCCACCAATAAAAGTACAATCAACAAAAACAATAATATTTTTCGAAGAATCAGGTGTCATTTGATGGGGGGGGGGGGGGAATCATACTCTTCAATTCGAACGAAACCAAACTGAATCAGGAGACCATGTGCTAAAACCTCCGTAACCAAATAACCAAAATTTCAGGTAAAATTGTTCAGAATGAAATTTTTAATAAAGTTTGAAAATTAAAAAAATTCAAAAAAATTGTTTCGAGGTCGATTTTATAATTTTTTCACGAAATACATATAATTTTCTAAGAGAAATTTTTTTGATTTCGTCGATTCAACTCGCCCATTCAAAAACAAATTGTCGGGTATTTGTTTATTCACAAATGAATTGAAGTTTCAGGTTTGCGTTTTGATCCTTTTTTTCGTCCAGATGGAGATTTTCATAGAAAATTCTCCAAAAGTCAACTGCTTATTACCTCATTTACCCATCTTCGCATTAATTGCATCGCATTAATAATCCTATAAAATGAATTAATTATTATTCAACCAGCGATGAACCGAAAAACACCTCCTCCTTATATTCTCAAAGCATACGAGCATAAAAAATTCGCCAACCTGTCCTACCAATGTTTACAATAAATTCCATACGGTCAAAATATAAACGGGCCACTGTTAAAAATAAATTTCAACGTTATAAACGATCAATCCTGTCGATGTTTTTATCATCAACACGCGATATATTGTTTCGTTTAATTAACCTACCACGCCATACCCTCTTCACTCCCTCTCACTCCTTAACCCAGCCATGAGCACTCACATTCTGCAAAAGGCAGTGAAAAATGAACGCCGATGATCGATTATTTTACGTAAATTTTCTATTTAAAAGATTAACCATCGGTATCGCGGATGGATGTTTCCTTCTTCCATAGTAACTCGCGCTATATTAATTAATAATTGCGAACTTTTGCTAATTAAAAATTATAGGCAGCTTTATTTTTCACCATACAGGCCGACAAAAGTGTATCCATATCCCCTGGCAGAATACCCGATTAAAGATTCTTTTTTACTATAGGGTAGTTTTTTCCCGGCTGGTTTTGCGTGCTTATTTTACACAAATTATCATACCACGTTATGCTGATGATGGTGGTAGCTGTACGTAAGTTTTTTTTTCATTTTTTTCTCTCTAAAAGAGAAAAAAATGTTGCGTAACTTTGCACGTTTTTTCTCCTCAGTCGTACGGATACTAAATCCTAGTTTAATAGAAATTTTTACATAATGTCGAGGTTGTTTTTTTTCAACTTTTTCTTTTCTTTTCTTATTTTTATGTTTTCAATTTCTGTAGAAGAAAAAACCTCGAAGTGCGTAATTCTTCTAACAACAATGGATGCTTGGGTGGGTTTAATCGTCGTGCTTTATGGTCCGAGTGAATTTCATAATCTTACTACCTATTTCTCTTTTAATGGATTTAATGGGTTTAATTTTTCGATGCGACGATTATTTTTGAGGTGGAAGGGGGGAGGGGGTCGTAGATTGGTGTAAAATTACAGGATCGATGTTCTTATTAGAAAGTTAATTTGGAAATTTTGTGGAAGGGGAGCGATCTTGAGAGAATTTCGGATTTTTCTAATTCTTATGAGATATTTCTACGAAATTTTTTGTTTTATGAGAATCTGAACGTCGATGGCGTGAAATTGTTATTCACGTGAGTTACCTATACGTAATCGTGAATTTTGTGAAAATGCAAATTTCAACCTCCTCCCCCTCCCCATAAAATGACTCGAATTGTTGCTATTGTGGTAAATTCTTACCCTTCACCTGGTCCAAAGACGTGAACAATTTCACGAACTTTATTGCATTTTTAGTCATGTTCAAATCTACGACTCGGGCCTGCGAAGCCGTATCTTTACCATTTATTTGAGATATTAAAAATGAATTTCGGTCTTGAATGTATCTACAGCATCTCGGTTTTTGTTGAGAATTGTCGCGTTTCAGCGAAATTTCCGATGATTTTTACTGTTTTTCTGAAAATTGCCCAAAAGTCTCGTGTTCTTGCCAAAAATGGCGTCAAAAAAGGAGACTTAAGATGAACCAATAATTTTGCAAAAGTTCTGAATTTTAAATAATCCGCCAGATTCTGATTTTTGCCAAAAATTTGCGGAATTTCTCAGTTTTCAGCAATTTGCAGAATCACGTCTTTTTAGCAGAGAATTGCCAAAACTTTTTCTTCTGGAAAGTTGCTCTAAAACTTTCTTTTTTGTCAGAAATTCCCTATAATTAAGTACTTTACGTTTTATCTTTTTACCAAATTATTGCCTAAAAGTTTCGCTTTTTTCTTGCTTGTTTTTCTCGAAAAAATTCTGTTTTTTGCTAACAATGAACGAAAATTGGTCGTTGTTTTGCAGGAAGATTTGAAAAGTCTTCATATTTTTTTTTTCACTAGTCTTGCTCTTTTGCCTATGCAGGTAGTGAAAGTAATGAAGAGGTGGTAATTTTGAAAGTCAGTAGTAAAAGTAGTGAAAAAGTAGTGATTTTCAGTGATTTTGCTCGAAAGGTACTGAAGAAAAGGGGAAAACCAATTTTCCACACGTGAAAAACTTGAAAATCACTGCTAAAAATGGAAAAAATTCCTCCATCTTTCATATTATTTGTACCCAATTGGAAAAATTTTATTCTCAAAATTGATTTCAAGTTTTAAAAACGTGCACTCAGTCCAATATGAAAAATTACGAAGTCCAAACCAATAAAAATAAAATAAAACAGAATAAAATAAAATTAAAAAATTGAAAAAAATAAAATTAAAAAATGGAAAAAAATGAAAAATTGAAGGGAGCGAATTGAAAATACTATTTTGGAAGGCAGTGAAAAAGTAGTGATTTTCCATCAGCAAATTTTTGCAGACACCCTGACTATAAAGTCTTTCATTTTTCCAACAAATTTTGAAAAATAAGTCTTACTTTTTCCACAGAGAATCGCAAAAAAGTTTTTTTCCCCAAAATAGAGTGATATTGAAAAGTATGTGTGCTTGATTTTCAAAAATTGCAATGTATACTTTTTGCTAAAATGTTCAAATTCTTGATTTTTATCAAAAATTCTGGCTTTTTACCGAAATTTCTAAAGAAAATTCATTGTTTTTCTAAAAATGGCCCAGAAGTCTCGTGTTTTGCCGAAAAATGCGCCAAAAAATATCACCTCTATAAGCCAATAACTTTACAATAATCCTAGCTGCTTTTTGCCAACATCGTCAGAGTCTCTTGCTGTTTGCCAAAAATTGGTAGAAATTCTCAAGTTTTAGCAAATTTGAAAAATCACTTTTCTGCAGAATTCCTGAGAAATCTCTTTTTTTTTGTGCAAAATTACTCGAAAAACTCGGCTTTTTGTCAAAAATGTTCAATAATTTACACTTAGTTTCACCTTTTTACCTAAAAATTGCCAAGAAGATTCGCTTTTGCGACAAAAATTGCGAAAAAATATAGAAAACACGGTGTTTTTTTTCTTCAAAAATTACCTATCCAAAAATTGTAGTTAGTAAGCCATAAGGAAGTTTTCTTCTACAACATTATGGCTCTTTTTGGTTTGGTAGTTGGTTTTTATTTTTGGCTAATATATTTTTTGTATAGCCGCGCCGTGGTGAGCTGATGTGTTTTTAGTTGGGGTTATGGAGGGAAAGGGGGTTCAGTATGAAGCGTGTTGACGTGTTTTTAGGTATTTTTTTTTTTCATATATTATTGCAAAAATGTTATTCTAGAAATAATTCCGAACCAAAAATAAAAAAAGAAAAAGAAAAAAAATGAAAAAAATCGATCTGGAGGGGGGTTAAACATTTTTGAAAGGCATGGAGAAGTAGTGAAATTGTAGTGACTTTCGGTCAAGAAATTTTTTCATATATAATTTCAAAACATTTTATTCTGGAAATGGTTTCAAACTGGAAAAAAAGAAAACAAAAAAATGAAAGAAATTGAAAAAAAAAATAAAAAAATTGATTGGGGGGGGGGTGAAATTTTTTTTAAAGGCAGTGAGAAAGTACCCAGTGAAAATGTAGTGATTTTTGATTAACAAATTCCTGTAGATAGTAAGACACCCTGCTGACAGATCGCCTATACCATTTTGATACTATTTTTAAATTTTCCTATTCTATTCCTCAAGCTCAATAAATGTGTAAGCACATATTTTTATGCATGGGTAACTGTATTTTTAGTAACGTGGTGAGGACCCCTGAGTCAAGCCACATTTACCTTTTTTTCATATTTTTGGGCAATTTAGCCCTATGAGGTTTTATTTGGTAATATAAATATCATGCTTCGATGTTCGAGCATATGGTAATGTACAGATATCCGGATGCTGTGGCCGAGGCAGCGTACCTGCCGGGGTCCCTGCACCATTATTATCTGAGATAAGAGGTGTAATGTACTCCTATTTGGTATGGTTTTATGACGAGCTGATTTTATTCATGTACTCATCATCTTTTTTCCTATTTTTACTCATTTTCCCTCCTCATGTTTGCTTCTTTTTTTCCAATCCAAATGCTTGCGTCTGGTGTTTTGAAAAAAAAATTTTTGAATTGCTTCTCATTTTTTACCTAAAAATTGTCTGTTATGCGGTACTCGATTTTACGTACTTTTCTCTCGTTGTTTCTTTTTGATCGAAATTATCGTTTTTTTCTTGTGGCATTTTTGTTTTACCAAAAAAAAAAAAAATTGAACTTTAATTTAGATTAATTTACACACGTCACATGCTTGGTATTGAACTCTACTCCCTTTGAGCCCCTTTATTTGAACTTTGACCTTTTTATATTTTTTTAAACATAAAAAAAAAGATTCTCAGGAATTGTATCTTTTTTCATCATCATCAATATTACTTCGCAATTTTTATATTCACTTGATGTTTTTATCTTGGATAGGTATGTCTTTTCGTTCATTTAGACCATGAATAATCAAATCAGTAAGACACCATGGAAGTGTCATCTCTCGTGAAAAGCAGTAAAATCGGTTATCTCGACAGTTCGTAACACCTAGAACAACATTAGCTGCAACCCTTACGTCAAATTCGTAGCATTTGTCACCTATTACCACCAGATATATTGACCAGGGTGTACCTTATTTTGAAAAGTTGAAGTTTTCCTCCTCCCATCCCCCAAAAGTCGTTACTTCGGGTGAGAAAACAATTCTCTTATTTTTTATTTTCCATCAATCTTCAAAAAAAGTGGTGCCCGGAGCCTCCCAAGATAAAAAAAGAAAAAAAAATACAAAAAAATGCATCAAAATTGAAAATTGTTTGTTTCCACATTACAATTTTTCTAAATAACTATTTTTTTCAAGAGCAAACTTTCTCCGGCTTTTCAAACCATATTGGGCATCTGAAAAAGAGCCCCTTAAAGTTGATCAAATCTCAAAAAATGAGAATAAAGCGAAATCAGGGGAAAATTTTTGAAAACATCTCATTCTCATATTAGAATATTGTTCCACATAGGTACCTATATCTTCCTTTTCAAGAAAAAACTTTCGTTGCACCCCCCAAAATGATGTTGGGTTTCTTGTATGGAGCACCCCAAATTTGAAAAAAACATATCTAATATATGAAAAATTTATGTCTGTAGAAATATTTTTTTGGACATTTTTCAAAAGGCAGAATCTAACTCCTACTCTGGTCTTCCAAATTTAATGATGTTGGTCACTTTGTATGAAGCCCCGAAAGTTGATAAAAATATCAAAAAAGATGTAAAATTGGAGTCATGATTATGCGAATACAAAAATATATTTGGAAATTTTTCATCCCATGAGCAGAAAGCAGAATATTTACGTATACTTATAAACAGACATTTTTTTCACTTCTTTTTTGGGGACACGCTAATTCTCGAAAGTTGTAAGTCTATAATTTTTTGTACCCCCTGCCCTCCCCAAACCACCAAAAAGAATCGATATTCGCCTTTTCTGTTTGAAAAGCGCAGTTTTCGTTCCCATATCGTTGTGTATTTTTTTATCAAACTAGATTATAAAGATCTCTTTTTTTCTTTCAAGTTTTCCCAAGTCAAAAAGCGTCAGTTTTTGTCGAAATAGTCCAGAAGTGTCCATTTATGTCATAATTGTCAAAAATTGTCAAAAATTGTCCATTCTGTTCTTGCCAAGATTGCTCAAGAAAATTGCTTTTGCTAAAATTTTTGAAAAATTCCCGTTTTAATGTCAAAATTTCCAGAGAGAGCCAACTTTTTACGAGTTGACAAAAAAAATGAATTTTTTCGTCACAATTCTCAAGAAGTACTTAATTTTTTGATAAGTAAAAATAGTCAAATGGTGGTAATTTTTGCTTTTTTGCCAAAACATAAAGTCCTCTTTTTGTTTCAAAGTTTGCCAAACACGAAAGTCTTGTTTTTTTACAAAATTGCCCAAAACGCTTCTTTGTTGTGTCAAATTTCATTTTTACCACCAATTTTTTTCAGTTTTTGTGACATTTTTTGACATTTTTGTATTTTTTTTAGGGGCGCTATCCTCAACAATATTGGTTATGAAAAAAATCCGAAAATCCTCGCCTTTTAACAGAATGCTACACAAGATTTTCACACTTTTTCTGCAAAAAAATTCCCAAAAGTCTTTTTTGTAGAAAATTTTAGAAAACTCATTTTTTCGAAAATTTACAAAAAATTGCAGTGTTTGGCAAAATTCTTAAATGGGTGAATTGTGTTGTTTTTTTTGTAGAAAATTGTAGTTTTTTTTAACCAAAATTGTTACAAAGTCTCGATTTTTCAGCAGGAATTGACGAAAAAGGAACTAAAAAGCAACTAACAAAACGCAAAAACCCGTTTGCAATCAGCGAATAGCTGATGGCTTGTTCCAAATTTTTCTTTAAGGTATTTTTGTCGCCCGAAAGTTGCCAAAAATATCACATTTTAACCAATAATGCAAAAGTTCTGCGTTTTTCTAAAATTATCAAAATCTTAATACATATTTTTTGTCAAAAATCTTCAAAAATTCTCATTTTTTTTTCAAGTTGAATAATGCGCTTTGGGGTTTGAGATTTTGGTTGGCGAATTATTTTTTACATGCTCCTTCGATGTTGCTTTATTCCAACTAATCACTTACTTGTATTATTGGTACCTAGCCCTAGGTACTTAAATGGAAGTTATAATATGTACATTATCTCTGTCGACGCTGTAATTCAGTGCAGTAGGCAAGTTTCGCAGGAAAACAAGTCGCTATTTTGGCGGAAAATTTCCCATTCAAAATAGCTAATTTTGTTTTCGTTAAAGGCAAATCGGCTTGTTTTTACGGCGCAGTTTTAAGAATTAAAATGCTCATTATTGCGAAATTCTACGACTATACGAACAACAATATAAGGGACTGGCGAAGAAAGATATTAGTAGATTGTGAAACTATGCACAAAAGATATTCGTGTTAATCCTCGAGCCAGGCTACGAGTAAAACGTACCTAATATTTATGGATTTTTAAAAACGCTGATTACAATACCGAGGCCGAAGGGGACTATAAGGTTTCTGGTATAAATAATTGTACATTTTCTCCAGTATAATGTATAAATGGGCTATAGATATCCAATTTCATTAAGTTGGTAACTTACATAATTATTTATGGAGTAAATTAGGGCTGTATAGCTATTAGCTAGGTACCTTAATTTCACCTGTGAAAAAATTTACTTGCTTGCGTTTTTATGAATTAGCTTTGATAAAATGATAAGATATCATATTTTTTTTTCATGTGGTGAAATATGGCTTTAAAAAAGAGATTAATTTTTGACGTTTGTTGTTTATTTCTGTGATAGAATATTACCGGCGTGACGGAGGGATTCAAGAGTGCTTTGGCCCGGCTCAAGCAGCGCGCCGGGGGCTCCTCCCAACCGTCTTCCAGCGAAAGGTCACCAGAAAACGGACCGGTGAGTTGACTGATTTATTAAAATTCATCTTACCTATAATAGCCCAGATAACTGTGTGTTCAGTTAGGGTTGCTTCTGATTCCGTCTGGTTTCATCTAGTTTTATCCTAAATTAATCCAATTAGATGAAATGTGTGCTAGTTATGGGAAAAAATTAGCAGTTTTTGAATATACATGTATGCTGAATTATCAGCTTGGGATGCTGATGGGCTAAAATTATTACTCGGTTGTGCGATCGCACATGCTTTGAAATAGCAAACTCGAAATATTGTGAATTATGAAATCGTGAAAGGGGAGAAAAAACTTACGTATGTATTATATTGTACAGCTCAATTAACGATCTTCCAACACATCGACGTTATCTATGAGATGTTATTTTTAAAACACGTTGGTAAGAGCTAAAGCGAAGAAACCTTTTTTCCCCTCTAAAATGTCCATTCTTTGAGGCCCCAAATTTTCCCTTTTGGGGACAATAATCAGATCAAATTATAGTATAATATTTATTTGGATCTAGTTAGATCCAACTCGTTGAAGATGCCAAATTTATAAAAAATACTGATAGAATCGAAAAGTCAAATCGATGAAAATTTGGCTGTAAAATCTCGTTTGTAGAGAACTTTTTTCATTTCTTTTCTCCTCAATTGTTTGTACCCGAGATAAAGGGGGGGGGAAATACCCCAAAACACAGCATTTGATTTATTTTTGTCGCATCTGATTTTTCAGTGAATAAGTTGATTTACTTACTTTAGCTTTAGGTCAATAAAAAATGATTTTTTTGCGTGAAATTTCTTGTTCTAAGGTCGCATAATCCTTGTACATCTTATCGTTAATACAAAACTCCACTTCATCTGGGCCATTTAGATTATTTTGGGGTAGGTAATTGTTTCGAGGAGATTGAGAAATAATCTCGATTTCTAATCGAGTGATGACTGCAATTCGTATGTATACTTTTTTTCCGAACATCCGCCAATTTTTTAGTAAAAATTTATGGACTGTGGGATTCAATCAGGAGATGAACGTGTGAAGATCAAACACTAAGTAAAAAGAAAAAACCACTTGCCAAACATAGCAACTGTTGTAACTTCATTAACTTCATGTACGCTTCTGAACCTTGATGCCAACTTGATCAAACTTTTCTTCCACTATTCTGACGTGGACAGAATATTACCTAGGTACTGGCATTTCAACACAAAACAACTATACATGGTAATATATAGATTTATACTTCAAATTATGTTGCAAAGTCAGCTGATTGCGTAAATCTTCACAAACATTCAAATCTGCTAATTTGCAATGTGAAAAAGAGAATTTATAAACTTTTGTAATCTCTGCATTCACGGTTCAAAGAGGTTACACGATTATGGATTCCAAACTCCCTACCCCGCACAGACGCACATAATAGACTGGTTTGAAAAAAAATCACGTAGGTACCTATAATTAGATTGAATTATAATTAAGTATCTGATCCAATGTGTTGAAGACATTGTGAAGATGAAATTAAATCAAGAATTTGTGATCAATTTTGATCGAATCCTTTTTTATGGGTATATATGGGTCATTACACGTCAATTCGACCAAGAATTGGGAGGGGTGGGGGGGGTCGGCGATTTTTTTGAAGTTTTTCCTGTGGAAAGACCTTCCGAAGAGATGACCAATGGCGCAAATCGAAGCCTTCTAGCCCTTTTTTAAAGGCTGCTAGGGGGTGTCAAAGTTTTCAGTGAACTTGAAATATCATACATTTCAGCAGTTGATTACTCGATAACCGCGATACCTACCAAAATGGAACTTTTGCCAATGATTAGGGGTTCTGAAAGGCTTTTTGATGATATCATAAAAATCAGTGTTGCCACTTTTTTCGTACGAAAAATTAGCTTGAAAAGTTTCAAAACATAGTTTTCACATCGCTCGTCCCGACTCTCGAAAATTCTGAAAAAGATATATCATGGACAACTTCTCACGCTGAACGACATATTAAAAAATTGGGATGGCTTTATTTTGTAAAGTCGATTTAAAAAAATTGAAAGTTTGCGAAAAAATGTGATTTTTTGATTTAAAACATGAAAAAAAGTTTTGATCGGTGAAGTTGACCCATTTGACCCCTATTTTTACGTATCGGTTGAAGAAGTTGAAAAAAATCCTTTCACCCAATGAAATAAACTCATCACAAAAAAATCAAAATTCGAAAAAATTCAATTTTTAATTTCCAAACATCAAAAAAAGTTTAAATTTATTCAGTTGTCTTATTTTGACCTCATTCTGACGTATTTCATGAGAAAGTTGATGAAAATTACACTCGTAGCAAAACAAATTAAAATTAGTTTATTTTTTCAATTAACTCAGATTTTGATTTATTTGTGATTTTTCGGGGGCAATAATTAGATCATATTATATGGACTTATTTGAATAAGTAAAATTGGTTCCAACTCGTTGAAAACATTGCAATGATAAAATTTGGTCTGGAAATTTTGTAATCTATTTTGATCGAATTCTTTTTTCACGGGGATGTGGACTTCCAATGCCAAATTTATAAAGATGCAGATGATTTGCCTGTAAAATCTCATCTATAGAGAACATTTTTCATTTCTTTTCTCCCTCATTTGTTTGTGTGCGATCCCTGAAAAGGAAGAAAAAAAAACAAAATACAGCATTTTGATTAGTTTTTTTTTAGCAGCTGAATTTTCTGTGAATAAGTTGATTTACTTACTTTAGCTTTAGATTCCATTAAAAAAAATCCTGGGGTTGTGTGCAATTTTTTTCGGAGAAGCCAACTGCTCGTATATGTTTGTTAATATATATGTACTTTATATTCCACTTAACCTGAATCATTTCGATTATGTTGGGCTAATTGTTTCGAGGGGATTGAGAAAAATTCTCGATTTCCAATCGAGTGATGACTTCATTTCATATTATTTTTTTTCGAACACCACGAGCCAATTTTTTTAGTACAAATTCGTGGACGAGAATTTTTATAATTTGTACGCACGCTGAATTAGTTTGGGACGTTGATTGGCTAGAATTTTTTTCTCCGTAGTACGATTTCACATGCTGTGAAATGGCCAACTCGAATTGCTGTGAATCGTGAATTCAGAAAGGGGAAAAATAACTTACCTTATCAATTTGATCTTCGGAACACTATATTTCAGCGAGACTGGCAATTCGAATTAAAAGTTCCACCTTTTGTCAAAATCTTGCGATTTTTTGTTTCATTGAATTCTCGGATTACAAATTCAAATATTGCATTCTTCGAAAGTTGAAGCTTTGAAAAACAAAAACAAAAGCAAGTAGTGAGCAAAAAGCAAAAACCCTTTTGCAATCGGTTATTCTTATGAAGGAGGTTATATATTATCCACCTATTCAAGTGTCATTTTGCTGAAGCTTGAAAACAAAAACAACGCAACCAGCGAGCGAAAAGCAAAAATCCTCTTGAAATTGTTTCATGGTCGTCGTCGTCGTGGTCGCAGCTCATTCATAATTCATATTAAATCGGTTTCTAGCGTATTTGTTACTTTCTCTCAGGGTTTTGCAGGGAGAGTTAGCTGGCGAGTTTCTTGTCAGCAGCTCTGATCGTCTTCTCCCTCTGGTCCTCTTTCCTTGAATTTTTCCTTATGCTAATACTGGAAATTAATTGTTGAGAAGGAAAAAATACCCCAAAATACAGCAGTTTATTCCCTTTTTTTTGGCAGCTGATTTTTATATTGATTTATGCGTACTTACCTTACCTTTACCTGGACAATTTTGATTTAGTAGTTTGACTTAATTGTTTCGAGCAGATTGAGAAAAATTCTCGATTTCCAATCGAGCGATGTCTTACCTTACATTCATATTTTCTTTCGAACAATATTAACCGCAATTTTTCAGTATAAATTTACGAATGAGAACTTTTCAAATTTGTACACTGAATTAGCTCGGAGCGTCGATGAGCTGATATACTTTCTCTGTTAGAACGATTGCACATACCTTCTGTGAAATGGCCAACTCGTCTGTGATTCATGAATTTAGAAAGGAGAAAAATAACTCACTTTATTTTAGCTCAATTTGATCATCTTCCGCGAAATTCGACGTTCTGGTGTTTCAACACAAAACAACTATACCTACATAATGTATAGATTTATACTTCAAATAATAATATTTCAATTTTCAAAGTCAGTTGATAGCGTAAATCTTCAAAAACATTCAAATCTGTGTTATTTTGCAATAAGTAAATGTTGGAATTTTTCCAAGTCCCCAGTGCCTTTTCGAGGAAAGGAAATTCATAGGCTTTTAAAATCCCTATGTTCAAGGAATAGGACGAAAAATATGCGAGACTAGGTCATGACTCATGAGGTTATGGGTTTCAGCCCCCAGCCCTCGACTCTGTTTTAAAAAAAAATGATATTTTAGATCAAAGAAGGAGGGTCATTATGGGCATTTTCGTGCCCCTCGCTACTTCGAGACTTTAATGCCCTTTTCTTATAGGGGATGGTCCCTAGTATTAATATTAGGCGATATTTTCCCAGAAAAGCCCATAGGGGGGCTGTGGGGTGGCCCCAAAGTCGAAAATTTCAAAAATTTTTAGAACCACTGCTCGAAAATGTAAAAAATTAAAAGTAGCGAATATATGTTGCTTTAAGGGTAAGCAATGCAGCACGTAACGCTTTTTTCATTTTTGACCTTTTTGGGGGTTGTGGTGGGGGTATTTCTATTTTTGAAAATTTCGAAACCCCCTTTTTTGACCCTTCCCGTCGAGCCCCGCTAATGCCGTTTTCATGGTTTATTGCTACTAGAAGTAAGTTCAATTGATATCATTTGCAACCCCCTCACCAACTTGGCTCATATCGAAAAATTCAATTTTTGACTTTTTTTTGAGGTCCATATTTTGGGAAACCATGAAAAGCTATCGAGGTCCGGTTTGCGGCAAATATGTTGAATTTTACTTCTTAATCGACTGGCATGCTTGAATTTTTATTTCAAGTCAATTTTTGACCTCATTGTTGCAGATCACTTTTGGGGGTGGCGAACTTTGAGAACCCCTGAAAAAAGTTCTAAAGTGAATTTTTTCAAACTTTGAGCTGAAGTGGTCTTAAATACATGTGTTTAACCAAGATAATATGCGAATGCGATATTTTAATACAATTTAGTCATTTTGGGTGATTTTATCAAAAAAAGTAGGGTTTTAACAACAGGCATAGCATTTCCGGCAAAAGTTCTGAAACTTCAATAACACTTTTCTCAGCCCCATTCCAACCGATATTGAAAATTTTTCAGTATGTTATGTATATCCTTATTAGGTATCCCCACAAAAATTTTCAACCCCCTCCCCTTATATTTACCCTTCAAAATGGCGTATTTCAACTAATATTATGCTTTTTAACAATAATAAAAATAAAAATTGAGGCGGCCAAGTGTTCTGTAGAGGGCTAGATGAGTGTAGCAAAAAATCTGACGTCATATTCGTGCTCAGCGGTATCGAATCATTAGAAAACTATACCCTACTCATTAATTCTTAGTTATTTTCCCTAAAATTTCCATTTTACCCCCATCCCTCCCTATGACACATTTTTACACCATTTTGAATGGTAAATATGAGGCGAGGCGGTTAAAAATGTTTGTGGGGATACCTAATAAGGATATACATAACATACTGAAAAATTTTCAAAATCGGTCGGAATCGGGCTCAGAAAAGTGTTATTGAAGTTTCAGAAAAGAGGGGCTCTCCAAAAAGGGAAGGGGGTGTGGATCTGAAACTTTCCACGCCGAAGTTTCTCAATGGTAAATACCTCCCATGCTAATATCAACTCGAACGATTTCGGTGACCATTTCACCCCTCTTAGGCGCCTATAGCCTTTATGTATTTTTCAGAGAACCCCTTCATTTGAATGGTTGCAGTTTCGCCCCTCTTGAACATACAAGGGAAGTTGTAACATCATTACATCGGAAATTCGACATAGATTCTTTTATCTAGCCACATATTTTTCGCTAAAATGCAATGCGGGGGAGAAAATGGCGAAAAACTGATTTCGGGGGAGGTTCCACCCCCTTAAAGGAGGTTCCGGACCCCGTAGGGGCCAGGACTCTTAGTAGGTTGTTGAGGGGACCTCTGTGAACAATATCTGCGAAAGATCGGTTTGATATTAATTTTTCCTGCAAAAATGTCTTTAATGAATGGACTGCACCACGAATACACGTAGCTTAACTTTTGCCAGAAATGCTATGCCTGTTGTTAAAACACTACTTTTTTTGATAAAATCACCCAAAATGACTAAATTGTATTAAAATATCGCATTCGCATATTATCTTGGTTAAACACATGTATTTAAGACCACTTCAGCTCAAAGTTTGAAAAAATTCACTTTAGAACTTTTTTCAGGGGTTCTCAAAGTTCGCCACCCCCAAAAGTGATCTGCAACAATGAGGTCAAAAATCGACTTGAAATAAAAATTCAAGCATGCCAGTCGATTAAGAAGTAAAATTCAACATATTTGCCGCAAACCGGACCTCGATAGCTTTTCATGGTTTCCCAAAATATGGACCTCAAAAAAAAGTCAAAAATTGAATTTTTCGATATGAGCCAAGTTGGTGAGGGGGTTGCAAATGATATCAATTGAACTTACTTCTAGTAGCAATAAACCATGAAAACGGCATTAGCGGGGCTCGACGGGAAGGGTCAAAAAAGGGGGTTTCGAAATTTTCAAAAATAGAAATACCCCCACCACAACCCCCAAAAAGGTCAAAAATGAAAAAAGCGTTACGTGCTGCATTGCTTACCCTTAAAGCAACATATATTCGCTACTTTTAATTTTTTACATTTTCGAGCAGTGGTTCTAAAAATTTTTGAAATTTTCGACTTTGGGGCCACCCCACAGCCCCCCTATGGGCTTTTCTGGGAAAATATCGCCTAATATTAATACTAGGGACCATCCCCTATAAGAAAAGGGCATTAAAGTCTCGAAGTAGCGAGGGGCACGAAAATGCCCATAATGACCCTCCTTCTTATAATTATGTACCTATTTGAATATACGAGTAAATTGGATCCAATATTTTATTAAAGACATTGCGAAAATAGAATTTGATCAAGCTTTTGTAATCAATTTTGATTTAATCTTTTTTTAATGAATACCGTATGTGGATTTTCAAGGCTAAATTTGAAAATGCGGATGGAATTGAAAAGTCAAATTGATGAAAATTTGGCTGCATAATCTCATCTGTACAGATTTTTTTTCATTTCTATTCTCCTCAATTGTTCGCAGATGTGAGACTTGAGATCCAAGGGAAAAAATGCTCTAAAACACAGCATTTAATTCCCTTTTTTTTTTTTTGAAAACTTGGACAGCTCATAAGAAAACATTATCACATCGACATCGTGATCAAATATTGATAAAACTGGGTCAAATGTAGAGAATTTTCGGAATTTCGGTTGAAATAAAAACTTATCCTTACTTACTTAATTTTTATAAAAATTAGGTAGGTAATTACAATTTTTCGAATACATGACGAGCGTGGTTCAATTTTTCCTTTGAGAATACCTATTAGAAAAATTTAGAAGGGAATCAGAGAAATTCTCAGATGTTGAAATTTTGTAGCAAATTTCTACCATTTTGGTTTTTTGTATCCGTCTCTAAGTATATTAAGATAGGCAATTCTTTATTTCCTAAGTGAGTGATGAGTTGAATTCACTTGAATTGCTCTAGGACGTTGAAGAGCTTTCTGATAATACTTAGATATTTTAACATTAAGAATAGGTGTGTAGAAGAAAATCTGTAACAACACAGATCGTTTATGCAACTTTGATAACTCTTGAAACCAATTTCTCTCCAGAAATTTTTAGCAAAATGTTGACAATGGATTTCATTTGTATTTACGATCATCTCTAGCAAACTGCATGTAACTTTCCGCTGATTTTTCAGTAAATAACTTGATTTACTTACTTGAGTTTTGCGTCCAATAAAAAAAACCTTCTCCATATCTTTGAATGTGCTTGGAAGAAAGAACTTGAAACAGTACGGGGCTCTTTTATAGACAGTAGTGAAATTGGACCATTTTTTTCAAAACACACTGAATAGGAGCTAGAGCGAAGAACCCATGTTTTTTTCCTTCGAAGATGTCGACTCTTTGAGGCCCCACATCTTCCCATCAGGGGCGCCTCTGGAGGTGAATATTTTTCTGCGATTGGCAACTCGGAATGAAAATTCCACCTTTTGTTAAAATCCTATGATTTTTTGTTTCATTGAATATGCGGATTACGAATTTAAATTGCTTTCGTCAAAAGTTGAAGCTTTGAAAAAAACACAAACAAAAGCAACTAGTGAGCAAAAAGCAACAACCCTCTTGCAATCGGATTACCTTGTGCAGTTTTATGTACTTTTTTCTGCGTTCTTTTGGTGTGAATTTTGATATTGATTGTTGAAGCTTGAAGAAAAAATGCAACTAGTCAGCGGAAAGCTAAGACCTTCTCGCAATCGCTCGCTGAAAGCAAAATCAGTAGATGCCAAAACGTGTTTCTTCATATTATCATCCTGTTTTGGTGGAAAACTGCTCTTAATTGGATCCAACTTGTTGAAGACATTGCGAAAAAGAAATTTCATCAATAATTTGTGATCAATTTTGATCAAATCCTTTTTTCGTATGTATGTGGATTTTCAATGCCAGGTAAATTCAAAGATGCAGATGGAATTGAAAAGTCAGATTGATGAAAATTCGGCTGTATAATCTCATCTGTAGAGACTTTTTTTCATTTCTTTTCTCCTCAATTGTTCGTAGGTATGTGAGACATGAGAAGGAAAAAAATACCCCAAAACACAGCATTCAATTCATTTTTTTAGCAACTGAACTTCGGCAGCTGACAAGAAAAAATTTTCAAATCGTGGCCAAATAGTAATATCACTGGGTCAAATGTAGAGAATATATGGGATTTCGGTTGAGATGAAAACTTATACTTACTTACTAGAATTAGGTATCACAAAATATCACTGTCCTAATTCTACATATGTAAATTAAAAAATTTCTAAAGAAAGATTTCACAAAATTAAAAACTCTCACCACCTCTGAAATTTTTTTCTGATTTTGCCATGATACGAACATTTTCCTTCGTAAATCATTAAATGCGTAAGATGTATATTCTTCATAATTATCCTGTTTTGGTGGAAAACCGCTTTAAATTGGGTCCAATTTATTGAAAACACTGCGAAGATATAATTTGATCAACAATTTGTGATCTATTTTGATCAAATCTTTTTTTCATGTGTATGTGGATTGTGGATTTTCAATACTCTAGGCCTAGGTAAATTCAAGGATGCAGATGGAATTATTGAATCGTCAAATTGATGAAAATTCGGCTGTATAATCTAATCTGTAGAGAATTTTTTTCGCCTCTTTCCTCCTCAATTGTTTTTATGTGAGACTTGAGAAGGAAAAAAATACCCCAAAATACAGCATTTAATTTATTTTTTTTGGCAACTGAATTTCGACAGCTAACAAGAAAAAATTTTCGAATCGTGACCAAATAGGAATAAAACAGGGTGAAGTGTACATAGAGAATTTATGGGATTTTGGTTTAAATAAAAACTTATACTTACTTACTTACTTACTTACCTAGTTTTAATTATTATAACAATTGAGCATAATATTTATAGTTATCACAGTATATGTATACATATGAAGTACGATTTCGCATACTGTAATGGCCAACTCGAAATGCTGTGAATCATGAATTTAGGAAGGGGAAAAATAACTTACCTTATTTTTGATCTTCTACCAATCTGAATTCGCTATGCGGATAGGTACATACTACCATTGTGAGATTGGACCAACACATTGGATAGGAGCTACGTGAAGAAACCATGTTTTTTCTCTCAAAAATGACCACTCTTCGAGGTTCCATATCTTCTCATAAGGGACACCTCTGGAGGTGAAAATTTTTCCACGACTGGCAACTCGAATCAAAAGTTCCACCTTTTGTCAAAATCCTTCGATTTTTTGTTTCATTGAATTCGTGGATTACAAATTCAAATATTGCATTCGTCGAAAGTTGAAGCTTAAAGAAAAACAAAAATAGAAGCAACTAGAGTGAGCAAAAAGCAAAAAACCTCTTGTAAAATCAGTTCATTTGTGCAGTTATATGTACTTTTTCCTGTAAAACTGCTCTCTACTTTCTTATTTTTTTTGCAAGGGAGAGGGGAGGTTGCTGTTCGAGCGAAAAATCCAGTTGTGATACCCTTTCATAGTTTTACATCATGTATACGTTTTCATTCTTTTTTTAAAATACCGGACCAATCAGTTATAGAGTGTTCTAATGGAAATTAATTGAAGATTAAAATTTTATAATGCTTATCAATTGATACTAGTAATGGTCTGTATTGGTTGCATGATCATTGATCAACAACAAGAAATTTGAATAACTTATTTAAAAATGTTAACCACTTAATATCCAATACTTAATCGGTGCTTATATCTAGAGAAATACAGCATTTTATGTCATTTTCTTCAAGACCAAAACCTTCTGATATTTAATCGAATTCGAAATTATCTAGACACGTCGATATTATGTAATTATGAATTTATCAACACTCACAAAATCATTACGATTTTGCAACTCTGTCTTTTATTCTGTGAGATTCAATCAGGAAATGAAAAATATTGAGTAGTGTATCGGAAAACAAAATAAAAACCTTCTTGCAATCAGAGATCAACTGATAGTTCATTTCAATAACTTCTCTTTGAAGCTCGTTTGGAGATACATTGGATTCACTCACCATTCTGAAGCGGGGAGAAAATACCTACTGTTATTTCTACACGAAACAGCTACGTATTATAAATGTACTACAATAATAATATACATTTATACTTCAAACGATGTTTCAAAGAGTGCAAAAAAATTATTGATTTATTTGCGAAAGAAGAAAATGAAGAGGTTTTTAATCGAGGTACTTACATATGAAATAAAGAGGACACTTCTGTCGGTCAATTTTTAATCAGAGAAGTTTGTTTTCTTGGCTTAAAAAATTTTTTAATTAAAAATTGATTTTTTTTTCAGAATAGAACCTAAATTTTAATCGTGTAATTTTCAGAATTACATACAAAAATTACGTTTTTATGCAACAAGTTCATTTTTTAGGTTTAAAAATTCAGAATTTGAGAAATTGTTTTTTTTTTCAGTTTTTTGTTGTTGTTGTTGAGAAAAAAATTGAGAAATTTTGATTAAAGTTGTGCTAACAAACGTTTTTGAAGAATTGTATTTTGATAAATGAAAAAAAAAAAATTACTGAATATTATGCACAGAAAGTATTTTTGGCTTATATGTATGTAGAAGAGACATGAGTCATGAGTCTAGCCACTTGAATTTTTCCAACAAAAGTTGAATTATTTACGCAGGTACACAATTTTATTTTCTTCCAAAAATATATCTTGAGATTTCTTGAATTTTTTTCATTTCTTTTCTCTTTAATACACGACATTTAATCCTTTTTTTTTTTTTTGGTAACTTGGACAGTGCACAAGAAAAAATTTTCACATCGACATCGTGACCAAATAAGTATTGATGAAACTACGAGGGACAATCAAAAAGTAAGTTACACATGGCTGTAGATTTTGAACGGATGGACATTTTTTGACCAAACTTGGAGGAAATGTACTTCAAACATCCGACCAGACCTGACAAAATTTATTTTGCATTTGGGTGCGTTGTTCGTATTTTACAGCGTTATTATCGAAGTGCTGATAACAAACAATCGTCCAAAAGTGGTTTTTGGTCGAAAAAAAATTTGGTAGTTGCAATAATTATGAATAAAATTCATCAAGAATTACTCAAAACATATCATAGTAATGTTATTTCTAGTTAGGAAGTGATTTGGCGCTGTAAATTGTTCTTGTTATTGTTGCAAAATTTTAAATTTCTGGTGCTGAGTGCCTCATCCATGGAAGGCTGACGTTCAGCAGATTATCACTGAACAATCAACTTTATTTAGGTGCTGCTTAAATCAAAATAATGTTTGTATGTCATGTCTGGAATGGTCCTCAATAAATTTTTCGATAAATTTCTCTTTTTCCAGCTTAAAAAATCAATTTTTTCTCGAATATCATTTTTGGACGATTGTTTATTATCAGCACTTCACTAATAACGCTGTAAAATACGAACAACGCACCCAAATGCAAAATAAATTTTGTCGGGTCTGGTCGGATGTTTGAAGTACATTTCCTCCAAGTTTAGTCAAAAAATGTCCATCCGTTCAAATTCTACAGCCATGTGTAACTTACTTTTTGATTGCCCCTCGTACATTCCACTTTACCGAAACCATTTCAATCATGTTGGCCTAATTGTTTCGAAGAGATTGTGAAAAAATCGCCATTCCCAATTGAGTGATGATTTGAGTTCAATTATTTTCTCGAACATCATTCAGCCAATTTTTCAGTACGAATTCTTGTGTGTGAATTTTTCTAATTTGTACGCTGAATTAGCTGCAGGCGCCGATGGGCTAGAACTCTTTCTCTGTTGTACGATTAGGTACACAACACATGCTACAAAATGGCCAACCCGAAATGCTGTGAATTATGAATTTAGAAAGGGGTAAAAATAACTTACCTTATTACAGATCAATTTTATCTTCCACTAAAAATTTCTGAACACGAGTGATTACTTATTTCAAGGTTCAAAACTCTCGTCAAATCTGACCTTTTTTTTCTACATGATTTTGCCATGATACGAACCTTTTTCTTCATGTGATGTAGAAATTGTGAAAAATAAATTGATTTACTTAGGTACTCGTACATTAGTTGAGGGTTCTGTAAAAAAAAAACTGTTTAGAAATTCTTTTTTGTTTGAAAACTCTGAAACTAAAATTGTGTTGGAATTTTTGTATTTTCCCAACTTTCTTGAATTTCTTACAATTTCCAAAGTTTTTTCCAACTTTCGCGGAACCGGAGGGGAACAAACTGCCGCCCCTTAGCCCCTCTTCGGTTCGCTCCTGAGGTCAAAATAGGAAGGAGGTCGCCCATCAAAGTCCACAAAAGCGTTAGGTACTTCTATAAACCGCAATTTTTTACATGTGCTTCATTTTTTTGGTAAGTATAATTTTAATATTTTTAAGCGTTTAGTTCCCTCATGCAGTAAAATATCTCTTTTTGACCAAAAATAAAACTTTGTTGCGCATTGCCTTATAAATGGCAGATTGAAATAGGTAATACCTAAAATGTCGTGAATTTTTTCATTTGTCGTTCGATGTATGCTTGTCATGCTGAAGCCCTTGTTTGTTGTTCTATGGCCAACTCGAAATGCTGTGAATCATGAATTTAGAAAGGGAAGAAATAACTTACCTTATTACTTACAATTTAATTTGATATTCTGAAGTTCAAAAAAGCTGTTGATAGATACTATCAATGTGAGATTGGGCCATTATTTTTCAAAACTCAATGGATAGGAGCTAGAGCGAAGAAACCATGTTTTTTCCTCGAAGATGTCCTCTCTTTGAGGCCCCATATCTTCCCATCAGGGGCGCCTCTGGAGGTGAACATTTTTCTGCGACTGGCAACTCGGAATGAAAATTCCACTTTTTATTAAAACAATGCGATTTTTTGTTTCATTGAATATGCGAAAGTTGAAGCTTTGAAAAAAACACTAACAAAATCAACTATATAGTGAGCAAAAAGCAAAAACCCTCTTGCAATCGGATTACCCTGTGCAGTTTTATGTACTTATGTAATGGTATTTTTGAGTTTTTTTATTGTGAAAATGGGTTATTGTTGTTGTTGATTGTTGAAGCTTGAAAAAGCTAAATAAAACCTTCTTGCAATCGCTAACTGAAAGCAAAATCAGGAAATGCGTACAGTTTTGGTGGAAAGTTGATTTACTTACTCAAGTTTTGGGTTCCATAAAAAAAACTGCTGAGCAACTAGCATCTTTGCTTCATTGTCATTTGTCAGTTGTAATGCTGACTACCTATATGAATATTTTTCAATGTTCACATTGTTGTCAGCAGTGTGACGATCAGTGATTGGTTTACATGTGAGGACCGCATTTCTTAATCCGTTTTCAGTCAGTATGGCGAATGCCACTCCGTCTCCATAAGTGTTATCACCTGAAATCTTATGCGAAGTTTTATCCGAGGTTGCATACCTGCTCCTTGTACACTTTCGTTTGTATAGTAAAACTCCACTTTGGACCTGGACCATTTCAATCATTTAAGCCTAATTGTTTCGAGGAGATTGTGAAAAATTCACAATTTCCATTCGAGTGATTACTTGAGTTTAATTTTTTTTCTCAACCAACATCAGCCAATTTTCCAGTATAAATTCTTGTGCGTGAATTTTTCTAATTTGTACGCAGAATTAGCTGGAGGCACCGATGGGCTAGAACTGTTTCTCTGTTGTACGGTTGCGCATGCTGTGAATAGGTTAACTCGAAATTCTGTGAATCATGAATTCAGGAAGGGGAAAAATAACTTACCTTATTTCAGCTCAATTTGATCTTCTACATGGATAGTGTGTGAAATTGGGCCATTTTTTTCAAAATACATTGGATAGGAGCTAGAGCAAAGAAATCATTTTTTTTGCTGAAAAATGTCCACGTTTTGAGGCCACATATCTTCCCAGCATGGGCACCTCTGGAGGTGAAAATTTTTCTGAGACTGGCAACTCTGAATAAAAATTCCACCTTTTATCGAAATCCTGCGATTTTTTGTTTCTTTGAATTTGCGAATTACAATTCAAATTGCATTTCATCGAAAGTTGAAGCTTTGAAAGAAAAAAAAAACAAATGCAATCATATACCTAATAGTGAGCAAAAAGAAAAAACCCTCTAACAATCAGTTTGCTTATGTGCAGTCGTATGTAGGTAAGTACTTTCCTTTTGGTGTCTATAGTATTGTTGTTGTTGATTGTTGAAGCTTGAAAAAAAAACAATGAAACTACTTAGTGGAAAGCTAAAACCGTCTTGCAATTCGCTCACTGAGAGCACATTCATATGCTGTTTTGGTGGAAAACTACTCTAAATTGTGTCCAATTTTATTGAAAACACTGTGAAGGTATAATTTGATCAACAATTAGTGATCTATTTTGATAAAATCTTTTTTTAGTGTGTATATGGATTTTCAATGCTAGGTAAATTCAAAGAATGCATATGGAATTGAAAAGTCGAATTGATGAAAATTTGGCTGTATAATCTCATCTGTAGAAACATTTTTTCATCTCTTTTCTGCTCAATTGCTTTTATGTGAGACTTCAGAAGGAAAAAAATACCCCAAAACACAGCATTTAATTCCTTCTTCTTCTTCTTCTTCTTTTTCTGAAAACTTGGATAGTTCATTAGAAAAAGTTATCACATCGACATCGTGATCAAATATAGATAAAACATGGGTCAAATGTAGAGAATTTTCGGAATTTCGGTTGAAATAAAAACTTATCCTTAAGTACTTACTTAGTTTTTATAAAAATTATCACATTTTAATAGAGGCAATCCTTAGTTTTTTCTTAAGTGAGTGATGAGTTGAATTGGGTTTCTATTTTTTTCTAATTATATGTACAAAGCGAATTTTTCTGCCCCACTTCTCCTATGATAACTTTCCAAATCCGGCCCTTGAATTGCTCTAGGACGTTGAAGAGCTTTCTGAAAATACTTATTTTAATTTTTTGAGTAGGTATGCTGAAAAAAATCTGTAACAGCACAGATCGTTTATGCAACTTTGATAACTCTTGAAACCAATTTCTCTCCAGAAATTTTGAGTAAAAGGTTGGCAGTGGATTTCGTTTGTATTTTTACGATCATCTCTAGCAAACTGCATGCAACTTTCCGCTAATTTTTCAGTAAATAAGTTGATTTACTTACTTAAGTTTTGGGTTTCATAAAAAAACTTTTTTTGTACCGCTTTGTTCTTTTATTAGAAATTTTGAATGTGCTTGCAAGAAAGAACATAATATGAAACAGTACTGCTCTTTTTTATCCCGAAGTGAAAACGCGTTAAGTAGCAAGCATGTTTGCCTCAATGTCATTTTGTCAGTTGTAATGCTGACTACCTATGAATTAATGTTCTTTCCATGTTCACATTGTTGTCAGCAGTGTCATGATCATTGAATGGTTTACATGTAAGGACCGCATTTCTTAATCTGTTTTCAGTCAGTATGGCGAATGCCACTCCATGTGTAACTACATATCACCTGAAATTGTGTGCGAAGTTTTATTCCAGGTTGCATAACTCCTTGTGCACTTTCCACTTTCGTTTGTATAGTAAAACTCCACTTTACCTGGACCATTTCAATCATTTTGGCACAATTGTTCTGAGGAGTTAGATTGAGAAAAAATCTCGATTTCTAATGGAGTGATGACTTTAATTCAATTTTTTTCTCGAACAACATCAGCCAATTATTCAGTGCAAGTTCTTGTACGAGAATTTTCCTAATTTGTGAGTTGAATTAGCTTGGGGCACCAATGGGCTAGAATTCTTGCTGTGTAGTACGATTGCACATGATGTGAAATGGCCAACTAGAAATGCTGTGAATCATGAATCGAGAAAAGGGAAAAATAACTTACCTTATTGCAGCTTAATTTGATCTACTGATGTAAAAAACGCTGTGGATCGATATGTACATCGGTTGTGAGATTGCCAGATTGGACCACTTTTTCAAAACACATTCGATAGGAACTTGAGCGAAGAAACCATGTTTTTTCCCTCAAAAATGTCCACTCTTCGAGGTCCCATATCTTCCCATCAGGGGCAACTCTGGAGGTGGAAATTTTTCTGCGACTGGCAACTCGAAATAAAAGTTCCACTCTTTGTCAAAATTCTGCAATTTTTTGTTTTTTTGAATTTGCGAATTACTATTCAAAATTGCATTCGTCGAAAGTTGAAGCTTTGAAAAACAAAAACAAAAGCAACTAGTGAGCAAAAAGCAAAAACCCTCAATTGCAATCGGTTTGCTTGCGCAGTTTTAAGGGTACTTTTCTGTTGTATTTTTCAATGTGAGTATGATTTATTGTTGTTGTTTGTTGAAGGTTGAAAAAAAAAAAAACAATACAACTAGTCTGCAAAACGCTAAAACTTTCTTGCAATCGCTCACTGAAAGCAAAATCATCAAATGCTTATCAATCGTATCATGATGCATATTCTTCATATCCTCTTTTAGTAGAAACCCGCTGTAAATTGGGTCCAATTTATATTGAAAACACTGTGAAGATATAATTTGATCAACAATTGAATGGTGCTTTTCAAGAAGGTCCTATCGACCGATAGGACCTTTTTGAGGAGTTCATGAAATTTGAATCTCTGACGTTTTCTACACAAGATGGTGCAAACCGCAGCGCTCCATGTGGTGTTGTTCACAAACAGCAGCTATACGAAGTTGGCTAGGAAACGCAACTGGAAAATGCGCGCATTACCTTCTTCTCCGAAAGGGTTGATCACAACTATACCAGAAGGCACTCTTGAGTAGTAATTTTCAACGCAGAATTCAAATTTTGAGTCAATTTTGCCCCTCGACCCCAAGGGGGGGGGGTGGTACCAAATGAAAATTTGGGGAAAATGTGAAAAAATCGAGTATAGTGTCGAAATCTTGATACTTTGGGTTAAAAACAACGATTTTTGAGTCAATTTACCTCGTAGCCCCCCAGGGGGGGTGGTATCAAATAAAAATGCGAAAAAATCGAGTATATAGTGTCGAAATCTTGGTACATTTGGGCTGAAAACCCGATTTTCGAGCCAATTTTGCCCTTCGCACGCCAGGGAGGAAGGGGGTGGTACCAAATCGAAATTTGGGGAAAACAGTGAAAAAATCGAGTGCGCACTCACACATGCATGGCTAAAGTATGAGATGATACAGATTTTCGCAGGTTTCCGCAGGTAAATCGATCGCAGTTGTTTTACATACACTAAAATGCATAATTTTTCATATTCGTCGTTTTGGGGACTGCTGGCGGAAGAAACTTCTGCCCTACAGTATTAAAGATATTACATTAAAGTACTCAATTTTTTCACTTTTATCCTAAATTTTGATTAGGTACCACACCCCTCCCCCCGAAAGCCGAGGGACAAAATTGACTCGAAAATCGGGTTTTCAGCCCAAATGTACCAAGATTTCGACACTATACTCGATTTTTTCACATTTTCCCCAAATTTTCATATGGCAAATTACATGAATTAGAACAGAACAATTGCACAATTTTTCCAATTTGACCCATATTAAAGAAGATGGATAGGAAAAAGTTGCAGGGGGCTTGGGACCCACAAAGGGGGAGAATTCATTACTCTACGTTAAAATGGGTGTCTGCTGTTTGAAACTGGTATTAACATTCCATTCGACATTTTTACATTTTTTCGTACATTTCAATTCACTTCACGTACGTTATATGGGCAAATAACTAAATGGTGAGGGGCAGGTGGGAGGGGTGACACTGGTAGTCCGCTCTGTACCTAAAAAAAAACAAAGTGAATCACCATCATGCCATTTTTGAATGATTAAAAATATTACGATCAATATTAACTATCAACGTTATGAAGCTATCCCAAACCCCCCTATGTTCGATGCGCCGTAAGTCCACCCCCCTTGGGACTGGAAAATTGATCAATGGCTCATGTGATGGAAAATTTGACGTACAAGTAGAAGAACATTTTGTAAAACCATTTTTGCGCTAGAGTCAATATGTACTATTCGAGATTTTGGCCAATCACCCGATGGGGGGGGGGCAGGGATGCTACGCGGTTACTTTTTAAGTAACCAAGTTACTAAAAGTTACTAATAGTAACTTTTGGTTACTTTTTAAAAATTTTGGTTACTAAAAGTTACTTTTTCCGTGTTTTTTCACAAATATCCTTTTTTTTCTTCAAAATTTTACCCAGAACTCTTTTTCTTTTCATAAAAAATGATGTTATTTTACCTCTCAGGAATTGTGAATTTTCGAAAGCTTTTGCCCTCGCTTCGCTCGGGCTTTTCTTCATGTTTCTATAAATATACACATAATAATTTCCTGAAAAATTAAAAATTTTGAAGCCAAGAAAATCAACTTTTTACTTATATCACCAGGAATGACGTTGTTTTACGTCTCATATCATCAATTTTCGCAGCTTTCGCCCTCGCTTCGCTCGTGCTTTTTCTCATATTTTATACAAATAACAAATAGGTACCTAGGTATATGTAATTTTCTGAAAACTTTTAAAATTTGAAGCTTTTGAAGCCACGAAAATCAACTTCTTGCTTAAAAAATGAGGTTGTTTTATGTTTCGAATCATAAATTTTTCGCAGCTTTCGCCCTCGCTTCGCTCGGGCAGATATGAATTCTACTACTACAATTTTCAAACATTTCCTAAAATGGAAAAATCAACTCGACAAATTCCAAAAACATATCTAATCTCATCAATATCTGACCAATTATCTGAAAAAATCTTGTTGTTGGGTGGGGGGGTGTGGTGGTAGAGTAAAAGTTGGGAAAATCTAGCGTGAAAAGTTGGGAGAATTTCAGTCTCCCCCCCCCTCTCCAACACATCGCTTCATCACACCTCTGAAAATAAAATGTAGTAGTTTTGTATGGATCAGAGTTTTTCGGTCACCTCACCTATATTTTTTGCATTGAAAATTTTTTTGGTCACTTTTTTGGTTACTTTTTGGTTACTTTTTGGTTACTTTTTCCAGCTTTTTTGGTTACTAAAGTTACTTTTTTTGAGAAAAATTTGAGTAGCATCCCTGGGGGGGGGGAGCTCACTCGGTACAGTGGGGAACTCCTCGGATTCGTTTTCAGGACATCAAAATGGACCAATATACCGAAAATCAGCTTGCCACTTTGATTTTCCCTATTCGATGCTCATTTTACTGGACTATAGGGTGTAAAATTATTCATTTAATTAATATTGAGGGAGGGGGAGGGGGAATAATTGTATAAGTGTGTGCACTAACCAGCACTAACGAAACTGAATCGAACTATTTGGGTTTTAACCCTTTCAACAACGTTCTTCCCCTTTTTTTGTAAATCATTTCTCCGTACCCCCCCACAAATTTTTTTAAAAAAAGGGGGTGAAGGGGTGAAGAAAGTGTGCACTAACGTTGGGGATGCGTGCACTATCCAGCACTAACCTAGCACTATCCTTCTACGTGGTTTTTAACCTCCTTCCGTGAATGGGGGGGGGGGTACAGCATTTCTCTGTACCCCCCCACCAATTTTTTAAAAAATTGGATTGGAGGGGGCGTGCACTAACGTCGGGAATGCGTGCACTATCCAGCACTAACCTAGCACTATCCTTCTAGGTGGTTTTTGACCCCCTTCCGCGAATGGGGGGGTACCACGTTTCCCTGTACCCCCCACATATTTTTTAAAAAATGAGGGTGAAGGGGGCGTGCACTAACGTCGGCGATACGTGCACTAACCAGCACTAACCTAGCACTATCCTTCTAGGTGGTTTTTACCGCCCCTCCCAAAATGGGGGGGTACGGGGAAATGTACCCTCAAAAATCGTGGTTTTTAACTCAAAGTATCAAGATTTTGACACTATACTCGATTTTTTCACATTTTCCCCAAATTTTCATTTGGTACCACCCCCCCCTGGGGGCCGAGGGGCAAAATTGACTCAAAATTTGAACTCTGCGTTGAAAATTACTTCTCAAGAGTGACTATTTCATGTTTTTGGTGGGTTTGAGAAGGAATAAAATCGATTTTTAGGTGAATAACCGCAAGAAGGTCCTGTCGTTTCAAGAAGGTCCTATCGAGGTCTCTTTTGTAAAGCGCTCCCATGGAAATGTTGGTGGTGGAAAAAAAATTACTACGCAGGAAATAAATAGTGGAAAGATGCTTCTATTCAACAAAAAAAACCGGAGCTCGCTATATCATCTTAAACCAAAATGGCAAAACACTGAAATATAAAAATGCGTTTTTCTCAAAACCAGTTTTTTGTCGATAGGACCTTCTTGAAAAGCACCATTCAATTAGTGATCTATTTCGATCAAATCTTTTTTTCGTGTGTATATGGATTTTCAATGCTAGGTAAACTCAAAGATACAGAAGCAGACGGAATTGAAAAGTCAAATTGATGAAAATTTGGCTGTATAATCTCATCTGCAGGGAATTTTTTTCATCTCTTCTCCTCAATTGTTTTTATGTGAGACTTGAGAAGGAAAAAAATACCCCAAAACACAGCATTTAATTACTTTTTGTAGCAACTGAACGTCAACAGCTAACAAGAGAACATTTATGTAGGAAATTTATGAGATTTTGGTTTAAATAAAAACTTACCTATACTTACTTACTTAGTTAGTTTTAATTAAGTATTATTGCACATGCTGTGAAATTACCAACTCGAAATGCTGTGAATCATGAATTTAACTTACCTTAAGGTATTACAGTCCAATTTAATCTCCATAGTTTCAAAATGCTGTGGACTCTATAATCGTTCTTAGATTGGACCATTTTTTTCAAAACACATTGGATACGAGAGCTAGATCAAAGAAACCATGTTTTTCCCTCGAAAATGTCCCATCTTTGAGGCCCTACATCTTCCCATCAGGGTCTTCTGAAGATAATTTTTTTTTTTTACAACTGGCAACTCGGAATAAAAATTCCATCTTTTGTCGAAATTCTGCAATTTTTTGTTTCATCGAACTTACCTACGAATTACAATTCAAATTTAATTTGTTGAAAGTTTAAGCTTTGGAAAAAAACCAATGCAACTAGTGAGCAAAAGCCCTCTCGCAATCGGTTTGCTTGTGCAATTTCATGTACTTTGAAGGTTTGTCAATTGTTGTTGTTGATTTTTGAAGCTTAAGAAAAACTATGCAACTGATCATAAAAAAAGAAAACTCGCTTGCAATTCTGTTAAATTTCATTTCAAACGAATTACCTAGACCATGTTTCGGAATTTCAATGTACCATAATAATTCTGGATTTTATTGCGTCATCGACAAAAAGATAATATAAATATCCGAATCGAAGGTATGTTATATCGTTCTAGCGTAGCAAGTTGCGCACTCAGGTAGTTTTACATTTTATGCATGGAAGAAACTATCATCTCTTTAAGAGGTATGAATCAGATGACTCATATATTCCTCAAAACCAAAAGCTTCTGTTATTTAATCGAACTCGAGCAAATACCATTTAGAGTATATTGGAAAACAAAAGTTCGAACTTCGAACGCTTGAAGATGTAAATTTAAAAACAAAGGAAAAACTCTCTTGCAATCAGCGATCAATGTTCACGGTTCTGAACTTGTTTTTTAAAATCTTGCCGTGGTACCTAGGTAAAAGTTATGAACATTATTCTTTGTGAGATGTAGATGTTCTCAAAAGAAAGTAATGACTGCGGTTTAATTTTTTCCTTTGTGGATATTGGAAAAATTTAGAAGTGTGGATTAGAAAAATGTCCAGTTGATGAAATTTTTCAGCAAATTTCTACCATTTTGGTTTTTTGTTTTTGTCTGCAACTTAAAATTTGGCTTTGGAAATCAGTGTATAGTCGTTCTGAGGAAATTCTTTATTTCTCAAACAGTGTGATGAGTTGAAGAGTATGTAGAAAAAAATCTGTAACATCACAGATCGCGTTTATGCTACATACCTTGATAATACTCTAAGCATTCTTGAAACCAATTTTTCTCCAGAATTTTGAGCAAAAGTGTTGGCAATGGATTTTGTTTTGTGTTTACAATCGGTCTCTCTGAGAGAACTGTGTGCAAATTTCCGTTGATTTGTCAGTAAATAAGTTCATTTACTTACTTTAGCTTTGGGTTCCTTAAAAAAATTGCATCATCGCGGCGATCGGCTGTGTGAAAGCTGGTGAGCTAGAATTCTTTCTGTACAGTACGATTGCACATGCTGTGAAATCGAACTCGAGTTTATTCTTTTACATTTTGAAAATGTGCAATTAAGTAAGGTACTTTTTACTTATTCAGTTTCAAATGAATATCGTGGAATTGACGTCTCTTGGAAAAATATCCAGAGGCGTCGATATTAATTATGAATTTCCCTAAAAAACAAGTAGTGCTTTGGAAATCAAAAGTTCGAACTTCGAACGTTTGAAGATGAGAATTTAAAAGCAACTGGGAAGCAAAAAGAAAAAAAACCCTATTGCAATCAGCGATCAACTGATAGTTCATTTCAACTTATGACGTAAACAACTTGCTGCGTTCTCCTCCCACAATTCTCGAGGGGAAGAAATCACCTACTGTTATTTCAACACGAAACAACAGTAGGTATTGCACCATTAATATACTTACTTTTTATTCAGTTTCAAATGAATAAGTAATGTGGTATTGATGCCTTTTGGAAAAATATCGAGACATATTGATATTAATGAAGTATCGAAAAGTCAAGTTGATGAAAATTTGGCTGTAAAATCTCATCTGTAGAGACCTTTTTCTATTTTCTTTTCTTCTCAGTTGCATATAATTCCTTTATTTGGGCAGCTGATTTTTCAGTAGTTAGTATGTTTATGTACAAACATACCTACATTTGATTTACTTACTTACCTATAATTTTCCACAATTACAGGTTCAATCATTGATCAAGTAGTTTGATCGAGAACATTTCATGAATTCCGTATTCTTGCAATAGCTTTATCTGGTCCATTTCGATTATTTTGGGCAAATTGGGAATTATGAATTTAGAAAAGGGGAAAAATAACTTACCTTGTTACAGCTCAACTTGATCTTCTAAATGGTTTTCTAATATGAGTATGATTTATTGTTGTTGTTGATTGTTGAAGCTTAAAGAAAACAACACAACTAGTCGGCGAAAAGCTAAAACTTTCTTGCAATCGCTCACTGAATACAAAATTAGTATATACGTAGTTTACGTATAAGTTCCTTCATATTCTGTTTTGGTGGAAAACTGCTCTAAATTGGGTCCAATTTATTGAAAATACAGTGAAGATATAATTTGATCAACAATTGGTGATCTGTTTTGATCAAATCCTTTTTTGGTGTGTATGTGGATTTTCAATGCTAGGTAAATTCAAAGATGCAGATGGAATTGAAAAGTCAAATTGATGAAAATTTGGCTGTATAATCTCATCTGTAGAAAAAAAAATTCTTCTCTTTTCTGCTCAACTGTTTTTATGTGAGGCTATGAGAAGTAAAAAAATACCCCAAAATACAGCATTTAATTCCTTTTTTTGGCAACTTAACTTCGACAGAGAAAAATTTTTCAAATCGTGACAAAATAGGAATAAAACAGGGTGAAATGTACATAGAGAATTTATGGGATTTTGGTTTAAATAAAAACTTATACTTACTTACTTAGTTTCAATTTTTTTATAACAATTAGGTATCATACGATTTCGCATGCTATATGAAATGGTCAACTCGAAATGCTGTGATGCTGTGAATCATGAATTTGGAAAGAGGAAAAAGAACTTACCTTATTACAGTTCAATTTGATCTTCTATCCAGGTCAATTAGCTGTATCACCGTTGTGAGATTGAACCACACATTGGATAGGAGCTAGAGCGAAGAAACCATGTTTTTTCCCTCAAAGATGCCCACTCTTCGAGGTCCCATATCTTCCCATCAGGGCCACTTTTGCAGGTGAAAATTTTTCCGCGACTGGCAACTCGAATTAAAAGTTCCACCTTTTGTCAAAATCCTTCGATTTTTTGTTTCATTGAATTTGCGGATTACAAAGTCAAATTGCATTCACAGAAAAAAAATTAATAAAAATTACTATTTCAGTATAGTAACCGGATCCCATTCAAAAATAATAGTGATTTTTACTCATCCAAAAAATACATTTTACCTAGAATTAGGTAAAAATTTATTATTCTCATAGTAAAATTTACTAATCCCATAGTAAAAATCACAATATTTTTGAATGGGATCCGGTTACTGTATAAAATAGTAAAAATTATCCATAATTTTTTTCCCGTGTTCGTCAAAAGTTGAAGCTTTGAAAAAAAAAGCAAGTTGTGAACAAAAAGCAAAAACCCTCTTGCAATCGTTCGTCGTTGTCGTTGTGGTCGCAGCTGTGTTGACGTTTATTTTCTTGATTTGTACGCTGAATTAGCTCGAGGCGTCGATGAGCTAGAATTCTTTCTCTGTAGTGCGATTGCACATGCTGTGAAATGGCCAACTCGAAATGCTGTCAATCATGAAATTTAGAAAGGGAAAAATAACTTACCTTTACAGCTCAATTTGATCTTCTCAATGAGATCACAAAGTAAATGACATAAAAAGGTAGTTATAAGTATTATATTTGGTGGAATTGGGCCACTTTTTTCGAAACACATTGGATATAGAAGCTAGAGCAAAGAAACTGTGTTTTTTGCCTTGAATATATTCACCTTTTGAGGCTTCATATCTTCCTATCAGGAGCACCTTTGGTTCCCTACCTCTGGAGGTGAACATTTTTCTGCGACTGTCATCTCGAAATAAATATTGGCCTTTTGTCAAAATCCGTTGATTTTTGTTTCATTGAATTTGCGGATTACTATTCAATAATATTGCATTTGTCGAAAGTTGAAGCTTTTAAAAAAACAAAAACAAAAGCAACTAGTGAGCTAAAACCAAAAAACATCTTGCAATCGGCTTGCTTGTGCAGTTTTATGTACCTTCCGGTGCGTGCAATCCAATTTGTTAAAGACATTGTAAAAACAGAATTTGATTAAGATTTTTTTAATCAATTTTGATCTAATCTTTTTTTCATGAGTACCTCATGTGGATTTTGAATGCCAAATTTAAAAATGCGGATGGCATTGAAAAGTCAGATTGTTGAAAATTTTACCGTTAAATCTCATCTGATGGAGAATTTTTTTTATTTTTTTTCTCCTTAATTGTTTATATGAGAGACATTGAGAAGGGAATTTTTTTTTTGGTAACTTGGACAGCTCACAAGAAAAAATGTTCACATCGACATCGTGATCAATTATGAATAAAACTGGGTCAAATGTAGAGAATTTTTGGAATTTCGGTTGAAATAAAAATGTATATTTACTTACTTTCTTACTTGCCTAGTACTTATTCATTTTTGAGATATGTATCTGCGATCTTGTCTTTTTTCAATTTCTCCTTTACCCGGGCGACTGGATGTTGAAAAATTTGAGGAGAGGATCAGAAAAATTTCCAGATGATTAAATTTTGCAGTAAATTTCTACCATCGTGGTATTTTGTTTCAGTCTGCATCTTAAAATTTGGCTTTGAAAATCTGTGTAGTCGTTTTGAGGAAATTGAGACAATTCTTTATTTCCTAAGTGAGTGATGAGTTGAATTGGGTTTCTATTTTTTTCTAATTATATGTGTTACCGTTAAAGTATTTATGCCAGGTAATGTATGAAATAACTAGTTATTTCATACATTAACGAAAAAGTGTGAAATCGAATTCTCTTCTACACTTTACCTAGTTATTTCATACATACACGAGGTGTGTTTAGTTAAAGTGTGAATTCAATGAATGAACTGCGATAAAGTAAGAAATGAAGGTTAATTCAAAGCTACAACATATATGAAGGGTCATTCCACTTCAATTCGACCAAGAAATGGTAAGGGTCTGCGATCATTTTTAAATTTTTCCTGTGGAAATACCTTCTGAAGGATGACCAATGGCGCAAATCGCAGCCCTCTAGCCCTTTTTTAAAGGCTGCTAAGGGGTGTCAAAGTTTTCAGTGAACTTGAAATATCATCCATTTCAGCAGTGGATTACTCCATAACCGCGATACCTACCAAAATGGAACTTTTTCCCATAGTTAGGGCTTTGAAAGGCTTTTGGTGATATCATAAAAATCAGTGTTGCCCTTTTTTTTCGTATGAAAAATCAGCTCAAAAAGTTTCAAAACGTAGTTTTCATATCGTTCCAACTCTCAAAAATGCTGAAAAAAATATATTATGGACAACTTTTCATGCTAAGCAACATACTAAAAAATTGGGATGGCATTATGTCGTGAAGTCGATTTTAAAAAATTGAAAGTTTGCGAAAAATGTGATTTTTTTTATTAGAACATGAGAAAAAGTGTTGACTGGTGAAGTTGACCCATTTGACTCCCTATTTTTACGTATCCGTTGAAAAAGTTGAAAAAACCCCTTCACTTGATGAAAAACTCACCACAAAAATATTTTCAACAGCTCATTTTCATGATTTAACTGATCACACATAGCTATTTCATGAAATAACTAGATTATTCATACATTACCTAGGTAAACTGTGAACAATTAACTAGCATTAAATACTTTTTCGTTAATGTATGAAATAACTAGTTATTTCATACATTAACTGGAGTAAATACTTTAACGGTAACATATGTACAAAGCGAATTTTTCTGCCTCACTTCTCGTATGATAACTTTCCAAATCCATACCTTGAATTGTTCTAGGACGTTGAAGAGCTTTCTGAAAATACTTATTTTAATTTTATGAGTAGGTATGCTGAAATTGTTTTTTTTCTCAGTTTTTTGTTGTTGTTGAGAAAAAAATGAAGAAAGTTTGAGTAATGTTGTGCTGAAAGCTTTTGAAGAATTGTATTTTGAGAAATGAAAAAAAAAATTACTGAATATTTTTGGCTTAGGTATTACATAGAAGAGACATGATAACTCTCGAAATCAGTTTCTCTCCAGAAATTTTCAATAACACGTTGGCAGTGGATTTCGTTTGTATTTACGATCATATCTAGCAAACTGCATGCAACTTTCCGCTGATTTTTCAGTGAATAAGTTGATTTACTTACTTGAGTTTTGGGTTCCATAAAAACCCCATTGTTGTAGCTCAAAGTTGAGTTAACGTTTTCATGATTTCAACAAAGTAAAAATGCCAGAATTTGAACATAGATAGCTCAGTTATGAAAGTTACAGGAAAAATCAAATGAAAAATTATCGAGCACTTGCTAGTGTGTTTCTAACGTAAATTCTTCAATTTATTTGAAAAAATATGCATAAACGCCTTTTTTAGGGGTGCCTAAAGTGGAGGGCTCTAGTGATGGTCTGTGTTCGTTGCGTGATCGGCGACAAAAGAGTGGAATAATATATAATTTATTAATAAATTTATGTCTACCTGCTATCTAATACATACATCATTTTTAAATGTGGATTTTCAATGCTAGGTAAATTATTCAAGATGCAGATGGAATTGAAAAGTCAAATTGATGAAAATTTGGCTGTATATTTGAAAAATAAGGAGATAGTTTTTTCTTTTCCAATTATTGGACTCCTTAGTTTTGGTTCATCCTTTACCTATTGGCTGTATAATCTCATCTGTAGAGAATTTTTTTCATTTCTTTTCTCCTTAATATTGTTCGTAGTCATGTGGGACTTGAAAAGAAAAAAATATAGGTATCCAAAAACACAGCATTTAATTCCTTTTTTTATGTAGAGAATTTATGGGATTTTGATTAAAATAAAAACTTATACTTACTTACTTACTTACTTGGTTTTCATTTTTATAAGAATTATCATATTTGAACTTAATAGGTTTCTGAATTATTTATCTTGGTTTTCAAAATCCAAAATTTTCGTGACATCTGAATTTTTTCCAATTTTGCAGTGGTAGTTATGAACATCACTCTTTGTGAGGTGTAAAAGTTCTCAAAAAAAAGTAATGTCTGCGGTTTAATTTTTTCCCTTGTGGATATTGGAAAAATTTAGAAGTGGATTAGAAAAATGTGCAGTTGATGAAATTTTGCAGCAAATTTCTACCATGTTGTTTTTTTGTTTTCGTCTGCAACTTAAAATTTGGCTTTGGAAATCAGTGTATAGTCGTTCTGAGGAAATTCTTTATTTCTCAAACAATGTGATGAGTTGAAGAGTACCTATGCTGTAGAAAAAAATCTGTAACATTACAGATCGTTTATGCTACATTCTTTGATAATACTCTAAGCATTCTTGAAACCAATTTTTCTCCAGAAATTTTGAGCGAAAGTGTTGGCAATGGATTTCGTTTGTTTTAACAATTGTCTCAAGAGATGTGCGTGCAACTTTCCGTTGATTAGTCAATAAATAAGTTGATTTACTTACTATAGCTTCGGGTTCCACAGAAAAATTTCAGTTTTTATATGTCTACGTTGCTCTGGAGGATGGAGAAAAAACATACCGTCATTTCAACACGAAACAACTATTGTACTTGATATAAGAATTTATGTAGATGTGCCTACGTCTTCAAAATAATGTTTCAAAGTCACTTGATTGCGTATAAATCTTCAAAGAGATTCGGTTCCATAAAACAATTTGCATCATTGCAATTCTTTTTGTACAGTACGATTGCACATGCTGTGAAATCGAACTCGAGTTTATTCTTTTACGTTTTGAAAATGTGCAATTAAGTAGGGTACTTTTTAATTATTCAGTTTCAAATGAATATCGTGGAATTGATGTCTCTTCAACAGAGAAAAAATTTTGAAATCGTGACCAAATATGAATAAAACAGGGTGAAATGTACATAGAGAATTTATGGGAATTCGGTTTAAATAAAAACTTTTGCTTACTTACCTGGTTTCAATTATTATAAGAATTAGGTACCATACCTATCATAATTAGATATCACATGCATAGTTAGTGCGATTTCGCATGCTATGAAATGGCCAACTCGAAATGCTGTGATGCTGTGAATCACCTCAAAAATGCCCACTCTTCGAGGTCCCATATCTTCCTATTAGGACCACCTTTGCAGGTGAAAATTTTTCCGCGACTGGCAACTCGAATTAAAAGTTCCACCTTTTGTCAAAATCCTTCGATTTTTTGTTTCATTTAATTTGCAGATTACGAATACAAATTGCATTCGTTGAAAGTTGAAGCTTTGAAAAACAAAAACGAAAGCAAGTAGTGAGCAAAAAGCAAAACCCTCTTGCAATCGATTATTTCTCTAGAGAAGGTTATAATTTACTTTAGTTAGTTCAGTTCAGTGGCATCCTACTGAAGCTTAAAACCAAAAACAACGCAACCAACGAGCGAAAAGCAAAAATCCTCTTGCAATCATTCGTCGTTGTCGTTGTGATCGCACTTTTTTATATTTGAACTCCATCGGTTTCTAGCATATTTGATATCTTCTTTCAGGGGTTTGCAGGGAGATCAGCTGGAGAGTTTGTTATCGGCAGCTCTGATCGTCTTCTCCCTTTTGTGGGGTTTCCTTGAGATTTTCCCTATTCTGATAATGGAAAATGATTTTTGAGGAGGAAAAAATACCCTAAAATACTGCATTTTATTCTTTTTTTTTTTGGCAGCTGATTTTTCAGTAAGTACCTATATTGATTTATGTGCACTTACTTGCTTTACCTGGAAAATTTTGATTAAGTAGTTTGGCCTAATTGTTTAGAGGAGATTGAGAAAAATTCTCGATTTCCAATCGAGCGATGACTTGAATTCATATTTTTTTTGTGATGCTGTGAATCATGAATGAATTTAGAAAAGGGGAAAATAACTTACCTTTGCAGCTCAATTTGATCTTCTACATGGTATGAAAAGTCAATTTGCGGATTACTATTCAATAATATTGCATTCGTCGAAAGTTGAAGCTTTTAAAAAAACAAAAACAAAAGCAACCAGTGAGCAAAAACCAAAAAACCTCTTGCAATCGGCTTGCTTGTGCAGTTTTATGCACTTTTTAATGTAATTAAGCATGTGAAATTTCCTTCATATCCTGTTTTGGTGGAAAACAGCTCTCTAGTTTATTTATTTATTTATTTATTGGGGGAGGGGGGTTGCTGTTTGAGCGAAAAATCCTGTTGTGATCTCCTTTCCTAGTTTTACATCGTCTAAACGTTTCCAATTTTTTTTTCAATACCTGACCAATCAGTCATAGAGTATTCTAATGGAAATTAATTGAAGATTAGAATTTTATGATGCTTAGGTATCAATTGATACTACATAGTAATGGTCTGTATTGGTTGCATGATCAGCGACAAGAAATTGGAATAATTTATTTAAAATTTATAACTACTTACTTGATATTAAATACTTAATCGTTTTTAAATTCGGTGCTTATTTGGAGAAATACAGCATTTTATGTCATTTTCTTCAAAACCAAAAGCTTCTGATATTTAATCGAATTCGAGTTCATGTTCTTCTACATTTTGAAAATGTGCACTTAGATAGGGTAAGCACATTTTATTCAGTTTCAAATGAATATCGAAGAATTGATGTCTCTTGGAAAAATATCGAGACAGGTCCGATATTATTTATGAATTTCTCTAGTATACCTACCTATCCTTATTCTCAACACTCACAAACCCATCATGATTTTGCGACTCCATCTTTTATCCTGTGAGATTCAATCTCGAAATAAAAAATACTAAGTAGTGTATTGGAAAACAAAAGTTCAAACTCCGAACGTTTGAAGATGTTAATTCAAAAAAAAATAAATAAAAAAAGGTCAAGCAAAAATAATAAAAACCCTCTTGCAATCAGCGATCAACTGATATAGACTAGATTCTAACCCTCAAAAAAGCGATTCTGTAAATCAAATCGGGAATGTGAAATGTTTTGGGCGGGAAATGGGCTTACGGACGAGCTCTTGCTAAAAATGCAATTTCCCCAGCGCTGGACCCGCTTATTTTCGAGATTGGGGCCCAAATGGGGCCAATTTTGGGTCCGTAAATCATTCGAGGAATGTGTGGGGAAATTGCATTTTTGGGTAGTGTTGGTATCGTAGATGAGAAATGTGCAATTTCCCCAACCCCCCAGGCGCTTATTTTGGGCTCACCCCCCTTTCAAAATTTCGACTTTCCAATAAAAATTCATTGAAATACGAGAAATTTACACTTTCGGATGAAATTTTGTATACTAACTAATGAAGGCATGAAGAAATCATATCTGGCGAGTTTTGGTTTTTCCAGGCCCCAATTGGGGTTGCAGGAGCACCCCCACCCCCAATTTTGAAGTTGGGGTAAAATGTCGATATTGGTGTCGTTTTCGTATGAAACGACCACGCCGATGACGAATATGAAGTCAGATTTGAGACTGCACCTCTCAGTACCCGGAATGAGTGGATATAATATGTACTTGTGAAAATTTAATCGAGTCATTCGTCATTCCACATCAATTCGACCAAGAAGTTGAAGGGGGAGGGGGTCGGCGATTTCTTGTAATTTTTCCTGATAATCGATTGTTTTTTTACAAGGCAAAATGTTCAAAATTTCTGAAAACGTAAGAATGTCAATTAATTGACTGTTGAATAATGAAAAATGACAGAAATGTGATTATTTCAGAGAAAATTTTGAAGTTACAGGATGAATGAGTCAGTCAATATTTCATTTTTTACATTTTTAAAAATCATCCTAATATTGAACTGAAATCTACACAATTTGACCTACATAATATGTAAAAATAATTGATTTATTCAAAAAAAACAATAATCGCCAAACGATTATTTTTCAGGCCGATTAATAATCGCCCATCACTAATACCTACTAAAATGGAACCTTTTCTAATAAAAATTGAAAAAATCCTTTCAATCAATGAAATGAACTCATCACAAAAAAATCAAAATTCGAAAAAATACAATTTTCAATTCCAAACATTAATCAAAGTTTTTAAGTTAAAATTCATTTAGTTGTCTTATTTTGACCTCTTTCTGACGTATTTCATGAAAAATTTGATAAAAATTACACTCATAGCAAAAATAATGATTTTTTTCTAATGGATGTGTAAATAAAAGTCAAATGGGTCCACTTCACCAATCAAAACTTTTTTTCATGTTTCAAACCAAAAAATCGATCGCATTTTTCGCAAACTTTCAATTTTTTAAAATCGACTTTACGAAATAATGCCATCCCAATTTCTTAATAATGTTGTTCAGCATGAAAAGTTGTTCATAATATATTTTTTTCTTAATTTTTGAGAGTCAGAACGATAAGAAAACTACGTTTTGAAACTTTTCGAGCTAATCTTTCGCGTGAAAAAACCTTTTAACTCTAACTATTGGAAAAAGTTCAATTTAAGTAGGTATCGTGGTTACCTAGTAATCCACTGCTGAAATGGATGATATTTCAAGTTCACTGAAATTTTTTACACCCCCCTACCAGCCATTGAACAAGGGGTAGAGGGCTGCAATTTGCGCCATTGGTCATCCATTCGGAAGGTATTTCCACAGGAAAATTTTCAAATAAATCGCCGACCCCCCCCCTTTCAACTTCTTGGTCGAATTGATGTGGAATGACGAATGACTCGATTAAATTTTCACAAGTACATATTATATCCACTCATTCCGGGTACTGAGAGGTGCAGTCTCAAATCTGACTTCATATTCGTCATCGGCGTGGTCGTTTCATACGAAAACGACACCAATATCGACATTTTACCCCAACTTCAAAATTGGGGGTGGGGGTGCTCCTGCAACCCCAATTGGGGCCTGGAAAAACCAAAACTCGCCAGATATGATTTCTTCATGCCTTCATTAGTTAGTATACAAAATTTCATCCGAAAGTGTAAATTTCTCGTATTTCAATGAATTTTTATTGGAAAGTCGAAATTTTGAAAGGGGGGTGAGCCCAAAATAAGCGCCTGGGGGGTTGGGGAAATTGCACATTTCTCATCTACGATACCAACACTACCCAAAAATGCAATTTCCCCACACATTCCTCGAATGATTTACGGACCCAAAATTGGCCCCATTTGGGCCCCAATCTCGAAAATAAGCGGGTCCAGCGCTGGGGAAATTGCATTTTTAGCAAGAGCTCGTCCGTAAGCCCATTTCCCGCCCAAAACATTTCACATTCCCGATTTGATTTACAGAATCGCTTTTTTGAGGGTTAGAATCTAGTCTAATAGTGAGTATTTTAAATAGAAATCAATCGAAGATTAGAATAATTTTATAATGCTTATCAAATGGTACAAGTATAGTTATGGTCTATGTTGTTGCGTGATCGGCAACAAAAAATTGGAATATATAATTTATTAATAATTTATACATGTTATCTACTTGCTATCTATTACATTATTATTTTTAAATGTGGATTTTCAATGCTAGGTAAATTCAAAGATGCAGATGGAATTTAAAAGTCAAATTGATAAAAATTTGGCTGTATAATAATCTCATCTGTAGAGAATTTTTTAAATTTCTTTTCTCCTAACTGTTCGTAGGCATGCGAGACTTGAGAAGAAAAAAAAATAGGTATCCTAAAACACAGCATTTAATTCCTTTTTTTATGTAGAGAATTTCTGGGATTTTGGTTAAAATAAAAACGTATACCTACTTACTTACTTAGTTTTCATTTTTTTGAATTTATCTTGATTTTCAAAATCCAAAATTTTCGCGACATCTGAATTTTTTTCCAATTTTGCCATGGTAGATATGAACATTATTCTTTGTGAGGTGTAGAAGTTCTTTAAAAAAAGTAATGACTGCGGTTTAATTTTTTGCTTTGTGGATATTGGAAAAATTTAGAAGTGGATTAGAAAAATGTCCAGTTGATGAATTTTTGCAGCAAAATTTCTACCATTTTGGTATTTTGTTTTCGTCTGCAACTTAAAATTTGGCTTTGGAAATCAGTGTATAGTCGTTCTGAGGAAATTCTTTATTTCTCAAACAATGTGATGAGTTGAAGAGTACATTTATGTAGAAAAAAATCTGTAACATTACAGATCGTTTATGCTACATACTTTGATAATACTCTAAGCATTCTTGAAACCAATTTTTCTCCAGAAATTTTGAGCGAAAGTGTTGGCAATGGATTTCGTTTGTGTTTACAATCGTCTCTCTGAGAGAACTGTGTGCAACTTTCCGTTGATTTGTCAGTAAATCAGTTAATTTATTTACTTTAGCTTTGGGTTCCATAGAAAGATGGTATCAGTTTCTCGCTTTTGTGGACGGCTGGTGAGCTCGAATTCTTTCTGTACAGTAAGATTGCACATGCTGTGAAATCGAACTCGAGTTTAATCTTTTACATTTTGAAAATGTGCAATTAAGTAGGGTACTTTTTACTTATTCAGTTTCAAATAAATATCGCGGAATTGATGTCTCTTGGAAAAATATCCAGATGAGTTGATATTAATTATGAATTTCCCCAGTACCCATCCATACTTTACTTACGTACTCGTAGGTATGACCAAAAACTAACAAAATCATTATGATTTTTCGACTCTATCTTTTATCCTGTGGGATTCATGCAGAAAATGAAAAAAAAAACAAGTAGTGTTTCGGAAATCAATGAAATTTGGCTTTAAAATCTCATTTGTAGAGACCTTTTTCCATTTTCTTTTCTTCTCAGTTGCATTTAATAATTCCTTTTTTTTGGCAGCTGATGTTTCAGTAGTTAACACATATTGATTTACTTACTTACCTCTAATTTTCCAAAATTACAGGTTCAATCACTGATTATGTAGTTTGATCAAGGAAATTGTAAGAATTCCGTATTCTTGCGATAGCCACCTTATCTGGACCATTTCGATTATTTTGGGCAAATTGTGAATTATGAATTTTGAAAATGGGAAAATTAAATAACCTTATTACAGCTCAATTTGATCTTCTAAATGGATAGTATAATATAGCTGTACTATCGATGTGGCAGTTACAATTCCTGAGAAGTAAGACAGCATTATTTTTGGTGTGAGGAGTCAATTTTTCTACCCTCCAACTTCGGTCAGAAAAAAGAAAGGGAGAATGATCCAGCCCGAGCGAACCGAGGGCGAAAGCCGTGAAAAAGTAATAATATGAGGTGCAAAATAATACCATTTCTGATGATGTACGAGGTATAAACTTTGTTTTCGTGGCTTCAAAATTTTTTGTCTTTGGGAGAGCAAGTCGTATACCATAAAAGCCCGAGCGAAGCGAGGGCTGAAGCTTTTGAAAATTTGCAATTCTTTAAGAGTAAAACATCATTATTTTTGATGGGAGAAGTCAATTTTTCTTTCCCTTTCCCCTTACTTTGGTCAAAGGAAAGGGAAGTGATCTAGCTCGAGCGAAGCGAGCGAAAGGTTTTGAATAGGTATTTATTTCAAGGAGCAAAAATCAATGGTTCACCCAAGCGAAGCGAGGGAGAAAATTTTTTTGATATTACGAGCAATTATCAATTTTTGCATGGTAAATTATATATTTTTTCTCACTTGGGGGGGGGGGGATGAGATCAATTTAGGGGGGGAAGAGAAAAAAATGAAAAATTTTTTAATTCCCCCCCAAAAATTTATTTGATGAGTTACTCATCACGAAACCCCCATTACAGCACCCCTGTGCTTAGCAGTCACGACATTTTGCCTTTTTAAAGCAGTAGTTTTTTTTTTACTGCAAAACAGTGAAAAATTACTGAATTGGTCAGTCAAAATGATTTTTTACTGAGACTGACCAATTCAGTAATTTTTCACTGTTTTGCAGTAAAAAAAACTACTGCTTTAAAAAGGCAAAATGTCGTGACTGCTAAGCAGTGAAATTTGACGGCTTTAAATTTAGAGAGTATGAATCATGAAATTTAGAAAGGGGAAAAATAACTTACCTCATTACAGCTCAATTTGATCTTCTAATTGGATACGAGCCCGCGAAGTATTATCTTTGGTGAGATTGGGTCATTTTTTTCGAAACACATTACTCTCTAAATTTGAAGCAGTGAAATTTCACTGCTTATAGCAGGCACGACATTTTGCCTTTTTAAAACTAGTAATTTTTTACTGAAAAACAGTGAAAAATCTACGGAATTGGTGACTAAAAAATCATTTTGACTGATTTTCAGTAGATTTTCTACTGCTTTGCAGTAAAAACCTAATGCTTTTAAAAAGGCAAAATGTCGTGACTGCTAAGCAGTGAAATTTCACTGCTTCAAATTTATAGAGTAGATATAGGAGCTAAGTATAGCGAAGAAACCACGTTTCTCCACTCGAAAATGTCTACTCTTCGAGGCTCCATATCTTCCCATCAGGAGCACCTCTGGAGGTGAAAATGTTTCTGCGACTGGCTACTTTTGGAATAAAAATTCCACCTTTTGTCAAAATCCCACGATTTTTTGTTTCTTTGAATTTGCGGATTATTATTCAAATATTGCATTCGTCGAAAGTTGAAACTTGAAAAAAAAACAAAAACAAAAGCAACTAGTGAGCTAATAGCAAAAAACCTCTTGTAATCAGTTTACTTGTGCAGCCCTAACAAACCAAACTTAGCGTTTTTATGTCACTTAGATATCTGAATAGCATTTCACGATTTATAAACGATTTATGGAATTCAGTTTTGTACAACGATGTCGTATGTATGTCTAACTATATCGATTATGTCGCAGGTATATCTATCTATATCCTCAACACCTTTTTCCCTATCATAATTTCTGTAGATATCGTTTGGATATCTAGAAAAGGATATAGGTTTTGCAATATCTCCAAGTTATTGTTGCTATAGTGTGATGATTCTGAGTAAAAGTAGGGTCATCCTATAGATTTCTCAAGATATAGAACGATTTCTTCTATAATTTTATTTTGGTTTTCTATAACTTGTGCAATATGTAAAGATAAATTATTATCAAAGATGGCTGAAAAGTGACAATGACGGTTTTTTATTCTCAAACTGTTCTTCCGGGTGTTTCATGAGTGTGTCCGTTTTTTGTTTTTTAAATATGTTGGAATTTTTTTAATGCATTTTCTAAATCCGTGTATGTGTGTTTGTGTTTGATTGTGTATCTAAAAATGTGAAAATTGTGAATTTTGGAACAAAATGAAAATATCCCAATGATTCTATACTTGGACAAGCTCTCAAGGCATCTTATGGAACTTATCAATATTGTAAATGAAGTTAGTAATGCGAATTCCAATTAGATTACAATTTTGATTTCATTGAGGTACTTTATTTTACTTCAACTAATTCTTTCTTAATACCCTACTTTGGCACAAAGAATAACAAGAAATAAATAATTCATCACCAGCACCTCCTCCCTGGGCTGGTGGTGCCCATGAGTGAAGTTCCCTGGCTAGTGGGCTTTTGTTTTTAAGGTTTCTAGTGAGCTGGATTTCTGGAACCTTTTGGCTATAGTAATGTGAAGCGAGTGTGAGAGGCTTTAGAGAGGTTGTTGATTTCAAAAATGATATGATTTTCTTGAAATAATTTATATGTATGTACTTTTTTCTTGTCAATTTCTTGTGTAGAATTTCAAAAATTGTATTGGTGTTGAATGTAAGTCTTGTAGCTAATACAGTGAGTTATAGAGAATAATTTTGTATTTAAAAAAAACTACTTAAGTGAATAATTGTTATATCTCTAGAGTAAAAACCTTTGATTTTTTGTTTTTTAAATCCAACATTATTCTTTGTAACTCACTGTATTCTCTTTGAGACTTACATTCTATTACCAATGTGGTTTTGAAAATTCTATACAAAAATTCACAAGAAAGATATACATACGATATATTTCATGCACATCGATTAGAAATCTGACGAAATCTACAGACATAGGATAGATATCCTGCGATATATCAAATGATATATCCTGGATATCAAAACTACATCCCTCAGATATCTATGTGGTATACAGTAAAGCAGTACTATGTCTGGTAGAAATAGCTCATCAGATTTCTGAATGTCTCTGAATATAGTTCAGATATAGATAGATTTACAGCGATTTAGCGATATAGGCGGACATTTTGCCATTGTATAGATATAGGAGCGACATGACATCGCTCTGCATAAGACATGGGACGATATCGTTTGGTTGTTAGGGAGTTTTATGTACTTTTACGTTGAATTTTTTAATTTTTGCGATCGCATCACTGAATGCAAAATCAACAATATGTAAGGTAAGTGCAGCTAATTACGCCACGTTGGCAATTACGCCACTACCGCAGTTCTCATAGTAAACGGGTAGATGGCGCCGTGTGACGATTTTTAGGTGATTGTACTGTTAAAGCCAAGGTAGGAAAACCAAAAATATCCCCGGACCGGATAATTTTCCGATCTGTGGCTCGCTTTTTCGTAAATTTGATGCCAAAAAAAACGTCATGTTAAATTGACCACAGTTTGGAAATGTGCTGTAATTTGTAATAAGGGCGAAAAAAAATTTTGAAGATATGTTTCCTGTAGTAAATTTAATAACGATTTCAATGCGATAAACAGTTTTTTGTCATTTCTCAATGTAAGTATCGAAATGTTGAAAAATATACAAAAGTACCAATGTTGAAAATTACGCCACTTTAACAAAACTCTTTCAGGACTTTCGCATATTTGACCAAAATGCTAAGAAATCATTTTTAGTGATGTTTTTATCAATAATTTTAAATAATTTTTTTTTGGTGGTGGGGGAGAGTGGCGGAATTACCTGCATATGTTGATGAATACACCACTTCAGTGAATAATTTTCAGAAATGGAGGAGTGGGATAGGGGGAGGGGTAATGGAAAACATTTTTTGTAGGGAAAGGTAGCCAATAAGATGCCCAAAATGCCAAATGATTTTTACCAATGTTTTCATAGATTTTAAATAGTTTTTTGGGGTGGTGGCGTAATTACCTGCACCTGTTGATAATTACGCCACTTTTGTAAAAAATTTTCAGGAGGAGATTGACGGTATTGGGGGAGGGGTAAGAAAAAAATTTTTTTCGTGAAAGGTAGTTAATAAGATGTACTTTGAGGTGGTTCATTCACATTTTTGCCAAAGATGCATTTTAACCCCACTAAATGACCTCAAACCTTAGGGTGGCGTAATTACCTGCACTTACCTTAGGTGAAATTTTTTTCATAATCCCGTTTTGGTGGAAAAATGCTCTCTAGTTGATTATTTTTTTGTGAGGGAGGGGAGAGGTTGCTGTACGAGCGAAAAATCCTGCTATGATCCCATTTCCTAGTTTTACATTATCTCTACGTTTTATTATATTTTTTTTCAATATCTGGTCAATCAGTCATAGAGTATTATAATGGAAATTAATTGAAGATTAGAATTTTGTAATGCTTTATCAATTGATACTAGTAATGGTCTGTATTGGTTGCATGATCTGCGACAAGAAATTAGAATGATTTGTTAAAAGTTTATAACTACTTAATATCCCCAAAAGCTTAGTGATATTTAATCGAATTCGATTTCATACTCTTCTACATTTTGAAAATGTGCAATTAGGTAGGGTACTTTTTATTCATGTTCAAAATGAATATCAAAGAAATTGATGTCTCTCGGAAAAATATCGAGACACGTCGATATTAATTATAAATTTCTCCAGTACCTATCCATATTATCAACACTCACAAAATCATTATGATTTTGCGACGCCATCTTTTATCTTGTGGGATTCAAGAAGGAAATAAAAAATAGCAGGCAGTGTTTCGGAAACAAAAGTTTGAACTTCGTACGTTTGAAGATGTTAATTTAAAAACCAACTCCAACGAAAAAGAAGAAAAATCCTCTTGCAATCAGCGATCGACGGATAGTTCATTTCAACTTTTCTTCGAGGCTACATGGATTACTTAGTTGGATTCACTCACCATTCTGAAGCGAGGAGAAAATACCTACTGTTATTTCAACACGAAACAGCTACCTATTAGATATACTACAATAATATACATTTATACTTCAAATGATGTTTCAAAGATGATGAGTGCAAAAAAAATTTCTGATTTTGCGAAAGAAGAAAATGAAGAGGTTTTTAAACTAGGTAAGATAAGAAATAAAGAGAACACTTCTGTCAGTCAATTTCTACTCAGAGAAGTTAGTTTTCTTGGCTTGGAAAATTTGTTAATTAAAATGATTTTTTTTCAAAACAGAACCTAAATTTTAATCGTGTAATTTTCAGAATTACAAAAACTACTTAGGTACGTTTTTATGCAACAAGTTCACTTTTTAGTTTGAAAAACTCAAAATTTGAGAAATTCGTTTTTTTCCTCAGTTTTTTGTTGTTGTTGAGAAAAAAATGAAGAAAGTTTGATTAAAGTTGTGCTGAAAGCTTTTGAAGAATTGTATTTTGAGACATGAAAAAAATTACTGAATTTTATGCACAGAATGTATTTTTGGCTTAAACATAGAAGAGACATGATAACTCTTGAAATTGATTTCTCTCCAGAAATTTTGAGTTAAACGTTGGCAGTGGATTTCGTTTGTATTTACGATTATCTCTAGCGAACTGCAAGCAACTTTCCGCTGATTTTTCAGTAAATAAGTTGATTTACTTACTTAAGTTTTGGGTTCCATAAAGAAAACTTGTTTCGTAAGTAATTGTTTCGAACCGATACTGATTCTCTTTTACTCCGCAGTGAAAACGCGTTGAGCAGCAAGCATCTTTGCCTCATCGTCATTTTTGTCAGTTGTAATGCTGACTACCTAAACTTATGAATGTTCTTTCAATGTTCACAATGTTGTCAGCAGTGTGACGATCATTGATTGGTCTACATTTCTTAATCAGTTTTCAGTCAGTATGGCGAATGCCACACCATAAGTGTAACTTTCACCTGAAATCTTGTGCGAAGTTTTATTATCCCAGGTTGCAAACTCCTTGTACACGTTCGTTTGGATAGTAAAACTCCACTTTACCACGACCATTTCAATCAGTTTGGCCTAATTATTTCCAGAAGATTGTGAAAAATTCTCCATTTCCAATTGAGTGATTACTCGAGTTCAATTTTTTTTCTCGACCAACATCAGCCAACTTTTCAGTATAAGGTTCTAATGCGTGAATTTTTCTAATTTTTACACTGAATTAGCTGGAGGCGCCGCGCCGATGAGCTAGAATTCTTTCTCTGTTGTACGATTGCACATGCTGTGAAATGGCCAACTCGAAATGCTGTGAATTATGAATTTAGAAAGGGGAGAAATAACTTACCTTATTACAGCTCAATTTGATCTTATAAACATACAGTAATATTTTCTATTGCTCTACTATCGATGTGAAATTGCACCATTTTTTTCAAAACACATTGGATAGGAGCTAGATCGAAGAAACCATGATTTTTCCCCTTGAAAATGTCCTCTCTTTGAGGCCCCATATCCGATTTCTCTCAATCAGGGGCACCTCTGGAGATGGAAATTTTTCTGCGACTGACAACTCTAAATAAAATTCCACCTTTTGTCAAAGTCCTGCGATTTTTTGTTTCATTGAATTTACGGATTACAAATTCAAATTGCATTCGTCGAAAGTTGAAGCTTTGAAAAAAAAAAACAAAAACAAAAGCAATATTAGTGAGCAAAAAGCAAAAACCTTCTTGCAATCGGAACTAATAATGGTAATTTCAATCTCTAACACGCCTCCAAAAATTTTATTCCAATAGGTACATTTTTTCCCGTAGATTTAAACGTTGGTAACACTGTAATAAAACGTGAACTAAGTATCTCACACAAAAAGCGCAAAAATGAAATCGAAAATTTCGAAACGTAAACAGGACTCGAAAAAGTGAAAGTTGTACTCGGTGATTAATTTCTCGGTCAAAAAATTAATTAAAATTGGATTAAAATACACGATAAAATAAATAAAATAAAATAGGTAGTGAATAAAACGCGATTAAGAATTCCACCTTTTGTCGAGATCTTGCGATTTTTGTTTCATTGAATTTATGCGGATTACAAATTTAAATTGCATTCGTCGAAAGTTGAAACTATGAAAAAAACACAAACAAAAGCAACTAGTGAGCAAAAAGCAAAAACCCTCTTGCAATCGGATTACCCTGTGCAGTTATATGTACTTGGTAATGTACTTAGTATTTCTACTCTTCTTGCAATCGCTCACTGAAAGCAAAATCGGTAAATGCGTAATGGTATTCTTGATTTATGTTCAGTTTTGATGGAAAACTGCTCCAAATTGGATCCAATTTGTTGAAGTCATTGTGAAAATTGAAAGTCAAATTGATGAAAACGTGGCTGTATAATCTCATCAGTAGATGAGTTTTTTCATTTCTTTTCTCCTTAATTGTTCGTAGGCATGTAAGACTTGAGAAGAAAAAAACAGGTATCCCAAAACAGCATTTAATTCCTTTTTTTGGCAACTGAACTTCAGCAGCTCACTAGAAAAATTTTTCAAATCGTGACCAAATAGGAATAAAACTGGGCCAAATGTAGAGAATTTATGGTATTTCGGTTGAAATAAAAACATTAGGTATAGTTACTTACTTACTTAGTTTTTATTTCTATAAAAATTATCACGTTGGCCGTTGGGGTTATCCGAATTTTTATTGGTTTAAAAATTTCTAAACAAAATTTTTTCAAAATCCAAAATTTACATGACATTTGAATTTTTTTTAAAATTTTGCCATGATATGAACATTTTTTTGTAAGATGTAGAAGTTGGCAGAAGAAGAGAATGACTGCGTTTTAATTTTTCTTCTGTGGGCACCAAAAAAATTTATTAGGGAATCAAAAAAATGTTCAGTTGGTGAAATTTTGCAGTAAATTTCTACCAGAAGTGTAGGGAATTCTTTATTTTCTATGCGAGTGATAAGTTGAATTTTTTTTTCAAATGGTAATACAAGACGAGCCTAGTTTTCTGACTCGCTTATCGTACGATGATTTTCCAAATCCATCCCTCGAATTGCTCTTGGACGTTGAGAGCTTCCTGAATATACTCATTTTATTTCATGAGTGCCTATATATGTAGAAAAAAAATCTGTAACAGCTCAGATCGTTTATGCTACTTTGATATAACTCTGAGCAAATTCTTGATAGGTACCAATTGTTCTCTAGAAATTTTCAACAAAACGTTATTGGCAATGGATTTCGTTTGTGTTTTTAATCGTCTCCAGAGAACTACGTGCAACTCTCCGTTGGTTTGTCAGTAAATAAGTTGATTTACTTACTTTAGTGTTTTAGGTTCCATAAAGAAACCTGAGTCATAAATTTCTGAATGTGCTCGGAAGAAAGAATGCGTTCGGCAGCAATAGATAATGCTGTGAATTATGAATTTAGAAAAGGGAAAAATAACTTACCTTATTACAGCTCAATTTGATCTTCTATGCTGTCAGAATGTTATGTATGTATATTGATGTTTCAAAACACATTGGATAGGAGCTAGAACGAAGAAATATTTTTTTTTTCTGAAAAATTTCCATGTTTTGAGGCCACATATTATCTTCCCATCACCGGCACCTCTGGAGGTGGAAATTTATCTGTGACTGGCAACTCGGAATAAAAATTCCATAATTTGTCAAAATCCTGCGTTTTTTTGTTTCATTGAATTTGCGGATTACAATTCACAATTGCAATCGTTGAAAATTGAAGCTTTGAAAAAAAAAAAAAAAAAAAAAAACAATAGCAACTAGGTAGTTAGTGAGCAAAAAGCAAAAACCTTCAATTGCAATCGGTTTGCTTGTGCAGTTTTATGTACCTACTTTTCCGCTGTATTTTTAATGTGAATATGATGTACTGTTGTTGATTATTCAAGCTTTAAAAAAAAAATAATACAACTAGTCGGCGAAAAGCTAAAACCTTCTTGCAATCGCTCACTAAAAACAAAATCAGTAAATTCTATCAAACGTGTTTCTTGCTTTTCCTGTTTGGTGGGAACTGCTCTAAATTGTATCCAATTTGTTGAAGACAATGTGAAAATAAAATTTAATCAACAATTTGTGATCAATTTTGATTGAATCCTTCTTTCATGTGCATGTGAATTTTCAATGCTAGGTAAATTCAAAGATGCATATGGAATTGAAAAGCCAAATTGATCTCAACTGTAGAGAATTTTTTTCATTTCTTTTCTCCTCAATTGTTCGTACGTTAGACTTGAGAAGGAAAAAAATATCCCAAAATAGAGCATTTAATTCCCTTTTTTTTGGCAACTTCGACAGCTCACAAGAAAAAATTTTCGAATCGTAACCAAATAGGAATAAAACTGGGTCAAATGTGGAGAATTTATGGGATTTAGGTTGAAATAAAAACGTATACTTATACTTACTTAATATTTATACTTACGTTACTCAGTTGGTTTTTATTTAATTAATTGTAATTATTGTGAGAATTTCAATATTCTGTTTTTTAAAATTTCTAAACAAAGTTTTTTCAAACTCCAAAACTCTTGCCACATTTGAACTTTTTTTTTCTAATTTTGCCATGATACGAACATTTTCCTTCGTGAGATGTAGAAATTGCCAAAAGAAGGGGATGACTGCGTTTCAATTTTTCTTCTGTTGGCATCAGAAAAATTTATACGGGGATCAGAAAAACTTCAGATAATGAAATTTTGTAGCAAATTTCAACCATCTTGTTTTTTTTTTGTTTCAGTCTGTATCTGAAAATTTGGCTTTGAAAATCAGCGTAGGTAGTCGTTTTAAGGAAATTGAGGAATTCTTTATTTCCTAAGCGAGTGATGAGTTGAATTGGGTTTTGTTTTTCTTTTTTTCAAATGATACAAGCCTATTTTTCTACCTCACTTCTCACATGATAATTTTTCAGAAATGCATTCCTTGGAATTACTCTGGGACAATGAAGAGCTTTCTGAATATACTTGACTATCTTAATTTTATGACTATGTAGAAAAAAATCTGTAACAGCACAGATCATTATGCAACTTTGATCAAACTCTAAGCATACTTGAAACCAACTCTTGTCCTGAAATTTTGAGCAGTACGTTGGCGATGGATTTCGTTTGTATTTACAATCGTCTCTAGAGAACAGCATGCAACTTTCCGTTGATTTGTCAGTAGGTGAGTTAATTTACTTACTTTATTAGCTTTGGGTTCCATAAATAAATTGATCGATGGAAAATTCTGTTTATGTACTTAGTGGGATTGCACATGCTGTGAAATGGCCAACTGGAAATGCTGTGAATCATGAATTCAGGCAGGGGGAAAATAACTTACCTTATTACAGTTCAGTTTGATCTCCCATAGGTAGTTCAAAAAAGATGTGGATACTATCGTTGTGAGATTGGACCATTTTTCTCAAAACACATTGGATAGAAGCTAGAGCAAAGAAACCATGCTTTTCCTCTCGAAAATGTCCTCTCTTTAAGTCCCCACAAAGGGCACCTCTGGAGATGAAAATTTTTCTGCTACGGGCAACTCGGAATAAGAATTCCGCCTTTTTTCAATATCCTACAATTTTTTGTTTCATTGAATTTGCGGATTACAATTCAAACTGCATTCGTCGAAAGTTGAAGCTTTGAAAAATGAAAAACCAAAGCGACTAGTGAGCAAAAAGCAAAAACCCTCTCGCAATCTAGTTTCTTGTGCAATTTTATGTACTAATACAACGAGACGCTAAGACGATTAATTGTTGATGTTGATTATTGAAGCTTTAAAAAACAAACAATGCAATTAGTCAGTAAAAAGTTCTAAAACTCACTTGAAATCGTGTTAAATTTCATTTCAAACGAATTAGTAGAACAATTAAGTTTAGGAATTTCAGTGTAAATCTCGATTTTTTTTTGCTTCATCGACGAAAAAATAGAAATATCCGAATCGTAGGGAAAACAAAAGTTGGAACTTCGAACGTTTGAAGACGTAAAAAAAACAACAAAAAACAAAAAGGAAAAACTCTCTTGCAGTCAGCAATCAATGTTCACAGTTGATTTTTGTTCTTGCATGTGTTGTAGCCTGTAGGTACGATTGTACATGATGTGAAATCTAACTCGAGCTTATTCTTTTACATTTTGAAAATATTGTGCAATCAAGTAGGGTGCTTTTTATTCAATTTCAAATGAATATCGAGGAATTGATGTCTTTTGGAAAAATATCAAGAATCCGTCGTCATTGCGTAAGTCTTCAGAAACATTTAATTCTGTGTTAATTTGCAATAAGTGTTGAAATTTTTCCAAGTCCAGAGCCTTTTACTTAGTAGAAAGAAAATGCATGGGATTATAAAATCTCTGTATTCACGGAATAGGAGGAAGAATTAATATATGAGACGAGGTCATGAGGTTATGGGTTTCAGTCCCTCAGCCCCCCACTCTGTTTGAAAAAAAAATGATATATAGATCGAATTATGATTATGTGTTTGGATATAAATTGATCCAATTTGTTAGAGACGTTGCGATAATGGAATTTGATGAAGTACTTATATGTAATCAATTTTGATTTATTCTTTTTTTCATGAGTACCTATGTGCGGATGTTCAAGGCAAAATTTAAATATGCGGATGAAATTGAAAGTCAAATTGATGAAAATCTGTCTCTATACGCTGAATTAGGTCGGGACGTCGATGAGCTGGAATTATTTCTCTGTAGGTACGATTGCACATGCTGTGAAATGGCCTACTCGAAATGCTGTGAATCGTGAATTTAGAAAGGGGAAAGATAACTTACCTTATTACTGCTTAATTTGATCTTCTACATGACATGAAAAAAGAAACTTAATAACTATCGTTGTGAAATTGGACCATTTCTTTCAAAACACATTGGACCTTTGAGGCTCCATACGAGTATCTTCCCATCAGGGTCACCTCTGGAAGTGACAATTTTTCCGCGACTGGCGCGGAAACTCGAAATAAACGTTTCATTTTTTGTCAAAATTCGGTGATTTTTTTGGTTTATTAATTTGCGGAATACTATTGAAATTGCATTCTCGAAAGTTGAAGCTTTGAAAAAAACAAGCAAAAGCAATTATTGAGCAAAAAAGCAAAAACCGTATTGCAATCGGTTTACTTGTGCAATTTCAATACCAAAAACTTTGGTTTTATAGGTCTATCCAACGCTTGCTCATTTTTTTACATTTTGAAAATGTGCAATTAGGTTACCTATGTACTTTTTATTCAGTTTCAAATGAATAGGTAATGCAGTATTGATGCCTTTTGGAAAAATATCGAGACATATCGATATTAATGAAGTATCGAAAAGTCAAGTTGATGAAAATTTGGGTGTAAAATCTCATCTGTAGAGACCTTTTTCCATTTTCTTTTCTTCTCAGCTGTTGCATTTGATTCCTTTTTTTGGGCAGCTGATTTTTCAGTGTACCTACACATTCATTTACTTACTTACCTCTAATTTTCCAAAATTACAGGTTCAATCATTGATTAAGTAGTTTGATCGAGAACATTTAAAGAATTCCGTATTCTTGCGATAGTTTTATCTGGACCATTTCGATTATTTTGGTCTAATTGTTTCGAGGAGGTTGAGAAAAAGGTCTCCATTTCCAATCGAGTGATGACTTAAGTTCAATTTTTTTTCTGCAACAACATCAGCCAACTTTTTAGTATAAATTCTTGTGCATGGATTTTTCTAATTTGTATGCTGAATTTGCTGAAGGCGCTGATGGGCTAGAATTTTTTCTCTCATGTACGGTTGCGCATACTGTGAAATGGCCGACTCGAAATGCTGTGAATTATGAATTCTGGAAAAAGGAAAAATAACTTACCATACTGCAGCTCAATTTGATCTGAAATTACTATCTGTATCTTTGATGAAAATTTGGGTCATTTTTTTCGAAACACATTGGATAGGAGTTAGAGCGAAGAAATCATTTTTTTTTTCTGGAAAATATCCACGTTTTGAGGCCACATATCTTCCCATCACGGGCACCTCTGGAGGTGAAAATTTTTCCGCGACTGGCAACTCGGAATGTAAATTCCACCTTTTGTCAAAATCCTGTGATGTTTTGTTTCTTTGAATTTGCGGATTACAATTCAAACTGCATTCGTCGAAAGTTAAAGCTTTGAAAAAGTAAAAAATAAACAGAAGCAACTGTGAGCAAAAAGCAAAAACTCTCTTTCAATCGGTTTACTTGTGCAGTTTTATGTAGAATAACTTTCTTCACCGTTTGTATTGTTTTCATGTGAATATGATTTATTGTTGCTGTTGGCTGTTGAAGCTTGGAAAAAAAAACAATGCAACTAGTCAGCGAAAAGCTGACTGAAACCTTTTTGCAATCGCTCACTGAAAGCAAAATTAGTATAAATGTGTGAGATATTCGTCATATTAAGTTTTGGTGGAAAACTGCTCTAAATTGGATCCAATTTCTGTTTGAAGACATTGTGAAGTGAAATACAGCATTTAATTCCTTTTTTTTTTTGGCTACTAAACTTCGGCAGCTCACAAGAAAAAATTTTCGAATCGTGACCAAATAGGAATAAAACTGGGTCAAATGTAGAGAATTTATGGGATTTCGGTTAAAATAAAAACTTATACTTACTTACGTAGTTTTTGTTTTTATAAGATTTATAACATTTGCGTTATATGAATTTTCCCTTGTTTAAAAATTTCTAAACAAAATTTTTTCAAAATCCAAAATTTTCGCGCCATCTGAATTTTTTTTCCAATTTTGACGTGGTACGTATGAACATTATTCTTTGTGAGATGTAGAAATTCTCAACAGAAAGAAATGACTGTGGTTCAATTTTTCCTTTGTGGATATTGGAAAAATTTAGAAGTGAATCAGAAAAATGTTCAGTTGTGTTGGCAAAATTGGAATCGTAACCGTAACGAACTATGTTCGGTAACTTTTAAGTTTTTATTTTTTATTAAAAATGAATTTCAGTTTCGCGATATATATATTGTTGGTTACATATAAAATGGTTTTTTGTTCTTTTCGTAAAATCGCGTAAACTGTTGGCTGTTAAATTATCGTTGTTTTTTCGTTTGTTTTCGTTAGTTACTAAGTTAGTTCGCGTTAATATTATTCTTGTCGTCGTAAAGTAAAGTCATCGAGCTTTTTGCTCAGTCTCATTTGTCTGGTTTATTGATCGTTAGGTCAATGACCGTTAACAATAAATATTTATTTATTTTTTGTTGAAGTTTGTTTTCGTTTTGTCGAATGTTAGGCAAGTTTAATATTGTTGTGAGTCAGATTTATCGATTTTGATCGATTTATCGTTCATGGTAGCGTGAGCGTAGTTGGTGAAACGCTCTGTAGTTCGACGACGTTTTGGTATCCTGTGTGGATTGGTTCGTCCGAGTATCCGGCTTGTGTAGCTGTTTGTTTTTGGTTCGTGGTGTTCGACGAAGTAAATGTCGACAGTCCTGTCCTATTTGCGGTCAGGAAAATCGGTCAACGTAGACGACGACGACGAGTGTAAACGTAAATCCAGTACGACCTTTGCTGGTTTCCCTGTAAACGAAAATTTGAACGAAAGTAAAACGAAGTCGTCGAAGGGTAAAAGTACTTCGAAAAGTAACGTATCTGATTCCAGTGGCGACGCTAACGTAGCTGGTACGAGTAGTTCTGGTTCTGGTGAACAAGTTGGTCCAACCGATTCTGCTTCTCCTCCTCCTCCGTCTAATCCGTCATCCGGTCCTCCACCTCCTCCACCTCCTGGTCCATCCGACGATCCGAGCGACGTTAGTGATAGTAGCGACGACGACGACGAGTCCGACGAAGCAGCTGTAGAATCTGATTCGAGTAGTTCGTCTGGTAGTATGTTCGGTGCCGGTGATAGTCGCGTAATGGAGTCGATGGTCTTTCGCGGTACGGGCTTTGTGTCCTGGAAAAGAAAAATAAAGGTCATTTTGGCGGCCAAAGGACTTCAAACCGCGATTCTCGAAGTAAATATGTTATCGGCGCGTAAAAAAGCGAAAGCTCTAGAAATTTTAATTAGGCACGTAGCTGAGAACGTTTTCCGACTGGTCAAGGAGACAGAGGATCCGTACGTATTCTGGACGGAGCTCAACTCCTTGTACCAGGCGGAAAACCAAGCAGCAATTATCGACTGTCGAACTTGTATTTCGAAGATTGTCATCGATATGTACAAAGGTCCGAAAGAGTTCTTGGAGGCATTTTATACGCTCGTCAACGATATGGAGAGTTTGGACGTGAAATTGACCCCTTCGGAGGTCTACACGTATCTGATCAATGCGTTAGGCAATTCGCCTAAGTACGAGTCAGTGCGTATGACTGCTCGAGGACTAGTTCACGTCACAGCTGGAGATCCAAATCCAAAGTTAATTTCATCATTGCTTTTGAGTTTGGAAGATGCCTCGAAGAACTCCTCGACTTCGAAGAGTTCGACAAGTACCGGTTCAGCGATGGCCGCATCCGATCAATCCGGTAATAATAATAATAAACGTAATCGTAATCGTAATAAATCGCGTAGTAGTAATTCGAACTCGTCCAGTAATTCGTCGAACGGTAACGGTGATCGTAGTGGTAATAATGGCTTCGTACAAGCCAAAGATCGTACCTGCTATAAGTGTCATAAACGGGGCCACATGGCCAAGTCTTGTCGATCCGCCGGAGGGAATTATAGAAACGATACCAACCCTCGGGGAAGTATCGTTTGCTATCGATGCAATCTAACCGGGCATATAGGTCGTAATTGTCCGCAGAACGGTGATTCGTCGCGTAATAACGGTGGTAACGGTTCGTCGAGTGGTACGTCGGGTACGTCTGGTCCGTCAGGTTCGTCCGGTTCGTCAGGGCCTCGGCCTTCGCTAGCTTTAGGTCTTTCTACGCCGTTTTCTGAAAAAAAGAAAAATCTTTTGTTAGATGATCGTCGTAGGAGTGAAATCGTAGATGAATTCGTGAAAGATAGGTTCGGTCGTAGTAGTTTCGGTGACAGTGTCGCGATATCCAATTTCGGTAATTCGCGTAACGTGAATATCGGGTCGAACTATTTTTTAGGTGACTCGACTGCTTTGAATCTCGGTGAAGAAAATGCATACGTCGAGACAAACGACGACGACGGCGTCGATTTTATCACGTTTGTCGTCGATAGTGGTGCGACGTCGCATTTTCTGAAACATCGTGGAGTCTTGCACGATGAGAGGAAAATAAACGAAAGTTTACAGTCCGCTCATTGTGAAGTCTCTTTGATCAAAGAAGGAGTAGGTCGATTGAGAGTTCTAGCCGATGACGGAAACGTCTATTGGTTGAACGAGGTATACTACGTACCTAGTCTTTCTTTTAGTCTTCTGTCCGTGTCGAAAATCGTAGCGAATGGTTATCGTTTCTTCTTCGATGAAGATCCTCGTTTGGTCGATCCTGCGGGAAATTTAGTGTCAAAATTAGTACTTAATGATAATGGATTGTATACGATTCAATTTATGATAAATATACCTCCTATGTTGTACTCATGTTCCAATTATTCATCTGCGTTGGTTTCTAGTGATGTTAGCGACTCGAAAAATGTAGGTAATGGTTCGACGACGATAGGTAATACTTCTAGTAGTGTAAACTCGAACGTTTCAAGTGTAGGTATAGGAAATACCAGTACATGCAGTGACAGTGATGTAAATCTGAAAAATAAAAAGAAAGTAAATAGGTTAAAAGGTGAAGGTGACATCTGGCATCGTAGGTTGGCTCATACGAGCAAGACGGTACTAGATAAGATTCCTGAGTTACGTGGATGTGATTGCCCACCTTTTAATCAATGTCAAATTTGCTGTAAAGCAAAACAAAAGAAACATACCTACGATTCAAGTAGGTATAGGTATCCAAATCCGCTCGATCTCGTTCATATTGACGTAATGGGTCCTATTACAGAGGGACTAGAAGGCGAGCGATATTTGATTGGCTTCGTAGATGACTGTACGAGATGGGGAGTAACGTTCGGAATGAGAAGTAAAGCCGAAGTAGGTACCTACCTAAAAAAATTTGTAAATATTAGTGAAACGTTATGGAGTACGAAAGTGAAGCGTATCAGGTGCGATAACGCTAGTGAATTTATCGGAGGTACCTTTAAAGAGTTTGTCGACGAAAAAGGCATATCTATGCAGAACAGTGAGCCGTATGAGAAGCAGCATAATGGCACCGTCGAGCGTTTTTTCCGAACCATCCAAGAAAAAATGCGAGCTCTGTTATACGAAGGCGGTTTAACGAATAAATTCTGGCTTTACGCTGCATACACGGCAAACTACGTGTACAATCGTTTACCGCATTCTGCCTTGAACGATCTGTCACCGTACGAGCTGTGGAATCGCCGAAAGCCGGATTTATCGAGAGTGAGATTGTTTGGAAGCGTTGCACGAGTTTTAGTACCGCCTGAAAAGAGAAAGAAAACCGATGAGAAGTCGATAGATATGGTATTGTTAGGTTTTACAGAGACAGGTTATGTATTGTACGATGTTTTACGAAATAAATTTACGAATTCGAGTTGCGTAGAAGTAGACGAAACGCGTAAGATACACGATGTTATTAACGATCATTTGTTAAAAACATCGGTATCAGTGAGTGTAAGCGATGTGAATATCGTACCTACGGTTACACCAGTAAGTAACGTTGATTCAGCTCCTGGTTGCTCCAATTGGATAAACCCAGATGAGCTGACTGAAGCCGAACGTAGCGGTGATAATTTAGTAGATCGTAGTTTAATCGATACATCATCTTCGGATGAACGTAGCGACGATTTTGCTTGCTTTGCACTCGCTGGGGTCGATGACCTTACGTATGAAGAAGCGTTAAACGGTCCTGAGTCGAAATTTTGGCGTGTAGCGATAGATGAAGAGTTAAAGGCGATGGAGATCAAAGACGTTTGGTATTCAGCATCTGAAAAAAGCGTAAATAAAGAGAATTATTCGAAAGTAGATAGTAAGTGGGTTCTAAAAAAAAAAATCAACTCGAATGGTGGGGTGAAATTTAAGGCTAGATTGGTGTTGCGTGGTTTCAAAGACAACCATTTTTATGAGTTGGATGAAATATACGCTCCAACACCTAATCAACCGATAATACGCTCGATGCTCAATCTAGCTATGGTCAACAAGTGGCAGTTGAGACAGCTAGATGTGAGTACTGCATTTCTCAATGGAGATATAAACCGAAGTATTATGTTCAACCCACCGAAAGGGACTAACGAAGAAAAAGGTGTCGTATATATTCTCAAACGTTCGTTATATGGGTTAAAAACGAGTCCCAAGTCATGGAACGCAAAATTGAATGAGTATTTACTTTCGCTCGGTTTCGTAAGGAGCAAAGTTGATCCGTGTGTCTACTTCGATGCCGAAAATCCTCTACGTTGCGTGTTTGTCGTTTACGTAGACGATTTTCTAATTACAGGTTGCGATGATCGTCTAATTGAGTGGTTGGTCAAGCGATTGAATGAGCGTTTTGGAATCAGAGACCTGGAACAATGCAAGAAGTTCATTGGAATGGAAATCAATCGTAGTAAAGAAAAGTTAGAAATACATCAAAATTCATATATCGAGCAGTTAGTTAATGATTACGGTTTATCTAATTCGAATAGTATCTCAACTCCAATCGAACCGGGCTTGAAGATTACCAATCTCAAGCTCGATAAAAGTTATGAAACCAAAGTGCGTGGTCTCTTAGGAAGTTTAAGTTACATAGCAAGGGGAACACGTCCCGATATCGCTTTTGCTGTAAACTTTCTAAGCAGATACCAGCACTTGGCAAACAAGGAGCTATTCGAATATAGTAAGCGTATTCTCAGGTATTTACGTAGTACGTTGAACGTGAAACTTACCTACGTAATACCTGAAGTCGTTGATAAATACTCTGTTAGAGTATACGTAGATTCGGACTTCGCTGGTGATTGTTTAGACAGAAAATCAACGTCTGGAATTTTTGTATTGCACTATGGCAACGTAATTGACTGGGTAGTCAAGAAACAAAATTGTGTAAGTCTTTCGTCGTGTGAAGCGGAGTATGTTGCTTTAAGTTCATCTGGTAAGGAAGTTTTGGCTTGGCGAAATTTATTTCTTGAATTGGAAGTTCGTATTGACACCGTACCGGTGTACTGCGATTCTAACGCAGCGATTGCTGTAGCGAACACGGTCGAATCAAAACGTACCAGACATATAGATGTCTGTTACCATCATATACGCGATTTAGTCACGAAACAGATTATATACTTGCAAAAGATATCTTCGGCAGATCAACTTGCCGATATTTTAACCAAAGCCACGACACGTACCGTATTCGATAGACTCTGTGAGTCATTGTTTAATGCTTAAATTAAGTTTTCGAGTTGTTTTTTATGTAATTTAAGTATAATTTAACTGAAATTTTGCTGTAAAAATATTTTGTTTTAAAGTGTTTACTAACACCGGTATTGATAAGAAGCAACAAGTTTTACGTTTATTTAAGTGGTACGCGTGTTAGGGAAAATATTTTTATGGTGGGGTGTTGGCAAAATTGGAATCGTAACCGTAACGAACTATGTTCGGTAACTTTTAAGTTTTTATTTTTTATTAAAAATGAATTTCAGTTTCGCGATATATATATTGTTGGTTACGTATAAAATGGTTTTTTGTTCTTTTCGTAAAATCGCGTAAACTGTTGGCTGTTAAATTATCGTTGTTTTTTCGTTTGTTTTCGTTAGTTACTAAGTTAGTTCGCGTTAATATTATTCTTGTCGTCGTAAAGTAAAGTCATCGAGCTTTTTGCTCAGTCTCATTTGTCTGGTTTATTGATCGTTAGGTCAATGACCGTTAACAATAAATATTTATTTATTTTTTGTTGAAGTTTGTTTTCGTTTTGTCGAATGTTAGGCAAGTTTAATATTGTTGTGAGTCAGATTTATCGATTTTGATCGATTTATCGTTCAAGTTGATGAAATTTGCAGCAAATTTCTACCACTTTGGTTTTTTGTATCCGTCATGCATCTTAAAATTTGGCTTTGAAAATCAGCGTAGTCGTTTTAAGGGAATTGATGGAATTCTTTCTTTCCTAAGCGAGTGATGAGTTAATTTGGGTTTTGTTTTTATTTTTTTCAAATGATACAAGCCTATTTTTCTGCCTCACTCCTCGCATGATAATTTTCCAAATCCATCCCTTATTACTCTGGGACGTTGAAGAGCATCCTGAATATACTTACCTATTTTAATTTGATGAGTACCTATGTTGCAAAAAACCTGTAACAGCACAGATCATTATGCATGCAATTTTGATCAAAATCTAAGCATACTTGAAACCAACTCTTGTCCAGAAATTTTGAGTAGAACGTTGTCAATAGATTTCGTTTGTATTTACAATCATTTCTAGAGAACTGTGTGCAAACTTTCCGCCGATTTTTCAGAAAATAGTTGAGTTAATTTACTTACTTAAGTTGTGGGTTCCGTAAAAAAAATTCCAGCTCATGAATCATGGAAGTTGAAACACGATGATGGTGACAAAATGTCCGGCTAGAAGCCAGGGGTGACATTTTGAGTTTGATCAAAATCGGTTCAAAGGTTCCTGAGAAATGAATTTTTGAATGAGTTTTTGTGCCAGTTCACCCAATGCGGATTTTTATCATGCCTAAAGTTTCATCAAAACTGGTGCAGTCGTTTTCTACGTAATGATAATTATTATTTATCGATTTTTTTTCTTTAAATTTTGTCGCTCGATAAACTCGAAAGCTTCGAACTTTGGTGAAATGTCAGTCTAATGGCCTAGCTGTGAAATTTCAAGTTTCATCTAAATCGGTTCAATCGTTCCTGAGAAATTGATTTTTAAAAAATTCAATGTTTAATGAATTTGTGTACCAATTCATTACTCAAGTAGGTATTCGTACGTGAAAAATTCGGACGAGGTGAATTTGCACTTAAAATTTTATTTCTCAGCAACGGTCGAATCGATTTTGATCAAATTGGAAATTTCACAACTACGCTTTTTGCCAGACATTTCGCCATCATCATCAAGTTCCAAAAGTTCAAAGCTTTCACGTTTATCGAGCGACAAAATTGTTTTTCAACATTTTTCAAAACTCATTACCTAGAAAATGACTGAATCGATTTCGATTGAACTTGAAATCTCACTAGGCCTGCACGATTCCTACAAAGTACCAATACGGTCCTGAATTTTTGGTGAATCATTCGTGAACGAATTGATCAATTTTTTGAAAGAACTATTCGCCAACGAATCGATCAATTTTTTTAATTTATGAATCAATTCGTTCGCGAATGATTCACAAACAGAAGTCGAATTCGTTCGCGAATGATTCACAAACAAAAGTCAATTCGTTCGTGAATGATTCACCAAAAATTGAGTAAATAAATCAATTCGTTCGCGAACGGATCACTTATACGAATCGATTCGTTCGTGAACGAGTCACTTATATGAATCGATTCGTTCGCGAATGAGTCACTTGTGCGAATCGATTCGTTCCCGAACGAGTCACTTATACAAATCAATTCGTTCGCGAATGAATGTTTCAAAAAAAGTGGATCAATTTATTTTCTCAAACAACGTCATTCAACCAATTTTTCAGTACAAATTCTTGTACGGGCGTTTTCCTAATTTGTGAGTTGAATTAGGTTGGGGAACCGATGGGCTGGAATTCTTTCTGTGTAGTATGATTGCACATGCTGTGAAATGACCTACTCGAAATGCTATGAATCATGAATTCAGGAAGAGGAAAAATAACTTACCTTATTACTGCTCAATTTTATCTTCTAAGGATCGAAACATCTCTGTGATTACTTCGTTGTGAAGTTGGACCATTTTTTTTTCAAAATAATTCGGATAGGAGCCAGAGCGAAGAAACCATGTTTTTTCTCTTGAAAATGTCCTCTCTTTGAGTCTCCACAGAGGCACCTCTAGAGATAAAAATTTTTCTGTGACGGGCAACTCGGAATAAGAATTCCACCTTTTTTCAAAATCCCACAATTTTTTTGTTTCATTGAATTTTCGGATTACCTACAATTCAAACTGCATTCGTCGAAAGTTGAAGCTTTGAAAAATAAAACACCAAAGCGACTAGTGAGCAAAAAGCAAAAACCCTCTCGCAATCGGGATTCTTGTGCAATTTTTAGTACTTTTTCTAAGGGTTTTAATAAAGACGATTTATTGTTGATGTAGATTGTTGAAGCTTAAAAAACAAACAATGCCGCAACTAGTCAGTAAAAAGCTAAAACTCACTTGCAATCGTGTTGAATTGAATTTCATTTCAAACGAATTATCAGAGAACGTACGGTTACCATATTTTTCGGAATTTCAGTGTAAATCTCGATTTTTTTGCTTCATTGACGAAAAGATAGAAATACTTATCCGAATCGTAGGGAAAACATAAGTTGGCACAATGTTTTTTCAAAATCCAAAACATTCGCCACATTTGAACCGCCCGTATTTTTTTTGTTTCGGTCTGCAAAACTAAAGTAACCGGTTTTCCATCATTACGATGGTGTTTCAAATAATATGTTTTCTTCGTACCTAAATGTTTTGCATTATTATTAGTTCCAAAATTTCAAAAGATTTTATTTCTAAGATAGGAGGAATATTTTGTTATCCAGTAACGATTTTTTTGGTCACTATTGCACGTTTCAATAAACCGAAGTAGGTACATAATTTGATAAGTCATTGGCCATTTTCTTTTTCCTTATTTTCCTAAATTGGCAATTTCAATTTTTAAAATATGTTGAAAGTAATTATTTTGATGCAATCAAAATGCGTTATGAGCAAAGCAAAAACCCTCTTGTAATCATGAATGTTACTCAGAAAGCCATTTTTTATTAGATATGGAACTAGTATTGCATTCCATTGATTTTCCCCTGAAGCTCATATGAATGTTGAAAGTTGGAAAAATATATTTTCTTCTTACCTACCTAAATGTTTTGCGCATTATTATTAGGTATGTAGTTCCAAATTATCAGATGTTATTTCTAAGACTGGAGGAATATTTTGTTATCCAATAACAATTTTTTTGTCACTAATAGGTACATGCTTCAATAAACCGAAGTACAGGAATACCGATGGGGTAGAATTCTTTCTGTGTAGTACGATTGCACATGCTGTGAAATGGCCCATTCGAAATGCTGTAAATCATGATCATGAATTTAGAAAGGGGAAAAATAACTTACCTTATTACAGTTCAATTTGATCTTCTAACCATCTACCGGATAGCTGTGCAAGTGTGCAAATACTATCCTTGTGAGCTTATTCTGGAAACCAATTTTCTCCAGAAATTTTGAGCAAAAATGTTGGCAATGGATTTCGTTTGTGTGTACCTACAATCGTCTCTAGAGAACTGCGTGCAACTTTCCGTTGATTTGTCAGTAAATAAGTTAATTTACTTACTTAAGCTTTGGCTGGAGAGCCGGTGAGCTAGAATTCTTTCTGTACAGTACAATTACACATGCTGTGAAATCGAACTCGAGTTTATTCTTTTACATTTTGAAAATGCGCAATTAAGTGGGTACTTTTTACTTATTCAGTTTCAAATGAATATGGAGGAATTGATGTCTCTTGGATAAATATCGAGACACGGCGATATTAATTATGAATTTCTCAAGTATACCTATCCGTATTAGGTACCAAAACTAACAAAATCATTATGATTTTGCGACTCCATCAATGGCATGAAAAGAAACTCACCAACTGTCGTTGTGAAATTGGACCATTTCTTTCAAAACACATTGGCTCTTTGAGGCTCTATACGTCTATACGAGTATATCTTCCCATCAGGGTCACCTCTGGAAGTGAAAATTTTTCCGCGACTGGAAACTCGAAATAAACGTTCCACCTTTTGTCAAAATCCTTCGATTTTTTGTTTCATTCAATTTGTGGATTACTATTCAAATTGCATTCTCGAAAGATGAAGCTTTGAAAAAAAAAGCGACCGAAAGAAACTACTAAGCAAAAAAGAAATAACCTCCTTGCAATCGGTTTACTTGTGCAATTTTAATGCAAAAAACTTCTGTCATATCGAGTTCTTGCTCATTTTTTTTACATTTTGAAAATGTGCAATTAGGTATATAATGTAAGGTGCACCGGGGGAAGTTGGAATTCGGGGTAAGTTAGAAAACTTGCTCTAGCACCTAGAGGTTTATATCTGGCGAAGTGCCACTAAAGGTGACTTGAGGGTACTACCCCTACTTCATCACGGCATAAAAATTTTCGCGATTCAGTTTAATTTTTGATGTCTTTGGTTCAATTGTATTTTGTTGTTGTTTTGAACTTGTTTTGAATTTGCTCTAAAATACAGACTTTTATTTCTTAGTTTTTCGCATATAGCGGACGAACCGTGCGTCCTAGTGAAAATCTGATGAGAGTGATCTCAAAGAGAATTAAATTCTCTACAATTTTGCATTTATGCAATTTTTCTAGGACGCTCCGTTTGTGATCTACGCCTCTGCAAAGTTTAGCCTCTTCTGACTTCCCCCAATTGGGGGAAGTCAGAACAGTTTATATTTTATTCCACTGAGCGAAAGCTACTGTGTCAATCGCGCTCAAATTTTCACCATAGGTTAAGAACCCTTATGGGAACCTACATATTAAATTTGATCCATATTGGTTCATTAGAAGGGGAGTAACAGCTGGTCAAAGTTGAAATTGCGAAAAATCATTCTGACTTGCCCTGGTGCACCTTACTATTTATTCAATCTCAAATGAATAATGTGGTACTGATGCCTCTTGGAAAAATATCGAGACATATCGATAATAATTAAGTATCGAAAAGTCAAGTTGATGAAAATTTGGCTGTATAAAATAATATCATCTGTAGAGACCTTTCTTCATTTCTTTTCTCCTCAGTAGGATTCAATTCCTTTTTTTTTGGCAGCTGATGTTTCAGTAAATAAATATTGATTTATTTACTTACCTTTAATTTACCAAAATTACGGGCTTAATCACAGGTTCAGTTGGATTGCGAAAATTTTATGAAGTCCGTAAGTAACTATTCCTGCGATAGCTTTACCTGAACCATTTCGATTATTTTGGCCTAATTGTTTCGAGGAGATTGAGAAAAATTCTCAATATCCAATCAAGTGCATGATGGCTTGATATTAATTTTTTCTCAAACAACGCCAGCCAATTTTTTAGTACAAATTCTTGTACAGACTTTTTCTCGCAATTTGTACGCTGTATTAGGTCGGGGCGTTGATAAGCTAGAATTCTTTCTGTGTTGTACGATTGCACATGCTGTGAGATGACCAACTCGAAATTCTGTGAATTATGAATTTAGAAAGGGGAAAAATAACTTACCATATTACAGCTCAATTTGATCTTTTACCAAACGGAATATTATATCTACCTACTACTTTACTATCGATGTGAAATTGGACCATTTTTTTCAAAACACATTGGATATGAGCTAGAGTGAAGAAATAATTTTTTTCAGGAAAATGTCTACGTTTTGAGGCCACATATCTTCCCATCAGGGGCGTCTCTGGAGGTGCAAATTTTTCTGCGACTAGCAACTCGGAATTAAAATTTCACCTTTTGTTAAAATCCTGAGATTTTTTGTTTCATAGAATATGCTCGTTAGAAATATAAATTGAAGCTTTGAAAAAACCACTAACAAAAGCAACTATAGTGAGCAAAAAGCAAAAACCCTCTTGCAATCGGATTACCCTATGCAGTTTTATGTACTTATTTCCTTTTTTTCAGTTTGGAAATGGGTTATTGTTGTTGTTGATTGTTGAAGCTTGAAAAAAAAACAATACAACTAGTTGGCGAAAAGCCAAAACCTTCTTGCAATCACTCACTGAAAGCAAAATCAGTAAATGTACGTGTAACAGTGTCTTCACGTGGCAGTTTCGGTGGAAACTGCTCTAAATTGCATGGATACAATTTTTTTAAAGACATTGTGAAGATAAAATCTGATCAACAATTTGAGATCAATTTTGATCCAATCATTTTTTTCATGTGTATGTGGATTGTGGATTTTCAATACTAGGTAAATTCGAAGATGCAGATAGAATTGAAAAGTCAAATTGATGAAAATTTGGCTGTATAATCTCATCTGTAGATGAGTTTTTTCATTTCTTTTCTCCTCAATTGTTCGTAGGCATGTAAGACTTGAGAAGGAAAAAAATAGGTATCCCAAAACAACATTTAATGGTCGTAGGCATGTGAGACTTGAGAAGGAAAAAAATACTCCAGAAGCCAAAATTTAATTATTTTTTTTGGCAAACACTGAACTTCAGCAGCTCACATGAAAACTTTTTCGAATCTTGACCAAATAGAAATAAAACTGAGTCAAATGTAGAGAATTTATGGGATTTCGGTTAAAATAAAAACTTATACTTACTTACTTACTTGGTTTTTATTGTTCTGGTCGTTATTCTTGTTAAGATAGTTCCAGTTTGTTCTCCTGCCAGTCAGAAACGAGGTACAAACCGTTTCTCAGCGCTCTCACACCCCAGTACAGAAACTGGCTTCAGCCGTTTCTATCGTAGTACCTCGCGGATGATATAGGGGTAGGTACTGGTTCCAAATCACGTTCCTGCCTTTCTCACGCATCCGCGTTAGAATTCTCCCGCCAAGGGTGTTCCAGTACCTCGTTTCACCCTTCCACCTACCCTATCTAAGCGGTGCGTTGCTTGCCAACATCTCTACGTGCATCTTGGCGGCATCAATCAGCTGTAGTCGAAAAACATAGTTCCTAACGATTGTATGAGGAGGGATACATTGTTAGCAATAGTATACAGTTGATCTATGTATTTTCTATAGTAGTAGTAGTAATTCTTACGACGAATATTCGCTCTCATAGTTTAGTTTAGTATGGAGTCAGATCTTATAATGTAAATTTTCGTGTGTGATTTTTTTCTAATTAAAATTATGCGCGATTATTTGCGTCGTCTTTCATTTTACTCATATCACCTTTACAATTCTTTTTTCAAAATCCAAAATTTTCGCGACATTTGAATTTTTTTTCTAATTTTGCCATGATATGAACATTTTTTTTTTGTGAGGTGTAGAAGTTGGCAGAAGAAGGGAATGACTGCGTTTTAATTGTTCTTCTGTGGGTGCCAAAAAAATTCATAAGGGAATCAGAAAAATGTTCAGCTGATGAAATTTTGCAGCAAATTTCTACCAGAAGTGTAGGGAATTCTTTCTTTTCTAAGCGAGTGATTAGTTAAATTGTTTTTTCTTCTTTTTTCAAATTGTAATACTCATATACAAGCCTATTTTTCTGCCTCGCTTATCGTACGATGATTTTCCAAATCCATCCCTTGAATTGCTCTGGGACGTTGAAGAGCTTCCTGAATAGGGTAATACTCATTTTATTTCATGAGTACCTATGTAGAAAAAAATCTGTAACAGCACAGATCGCTTATGCTACTTTGATATAACTCTGAGCAAATTCTTGATAGATACCAATTCTTCTCTAGAAATTTTCAACAAAACGTTGGCAATGGATTTCGTTTGTCTTTTCAATCGTCTCCAGAGAATTGCGTGCAACTCTCTGTTGGTTTGTCAGTAAATAAGTTGATTTACTTACTTTAGTTTTAGACTCCATAAAAAAACCTGAGTAGAAAATTTCTGAATGTGCTAGGAAGAATGAACATTTACAGTACTGCTCTCTTTTATCCCGCAGTGAAAATCCGTTCGGCTGCAATGATGCTGTGAATTATGAATTCAGAAAAGGGAAAAATACCTTACCTTTTTCTTTCGTTGAATTTGCGGAATACCTACTCCTTCTTCAAAATTGCAATCGTCGGAAGTTTAAGCTTAGAAAAAAAAATACAAAAACAATAGCAACTAGTGAGCAAAAAGCAAAATCCTTCAATTGCAATCGGTTTGCTTGTGCAGTTGTTGATTATTCAAGCTTGAAAAAAAAATAATGCAACTAGCCGGCGAAAAGCTAAAACCATCTTGCAATCGCTTACTGGAAACAAAATCAGTAAATGTTAACGTTTCATTATCTTCTGTTTTGGTGGAAACTGCTCTTAATTGGATCCAATTTGTTGGAAACATTGTAAAGATGAAATTTGATCAACAATTTGTGATCAATTTTTGATTGAATCCTTCTTTCATGTGTACGTGGATTTTCAATGCTAGGTAAATTCAAAGATGCAGATGGAATTGAAAAGTCAAATTGATGAAAATTTGGCTGTATAATTTCGATTTTTTTCATTTCTTTTCTCCTTAATTATTCGTAGGCATGTGAGACTTGAGAAGAAAAAAAATAGGTACCCCAAAACACAGCATTTAATTCCTTTTTTTGGCAACTGAACTTCGGCAGCTGACTAGAAAAAATTTTCGAATCGTGACCGAATAGGAATAAAATTGGGTCAAATGTAGAGAAGCTATGGGATTTCGGTTGAAATAAAAACGTATACTTATATGTCCTACTTACTTACTTAATACTTATACTTACGTTACTTTGTTGGTTTTTATTTAATTAATTGTAGTAAAAATTTCAATATTCTGTTTTTTAAAATTTCTAAACAAAGTTTTTTCAAAATCCAAAACTCTCGCCACATTTGAACTTTTTTTTTCTAATTTTGTCATGATACGAACATTTTTCTTGGTGAGATGTAGAAATTGTTAAAAGAAAGGGATGACTGCGTTTCAATTTTTTGCATCTGTTGGCGCCAGAAAAATTTATAAGAGGATCAGAACAACTTCAGATAATGAAATTTTGTAGCAAATTTCAGCCATCTTGTTGTTTTTTTTTTGTTTCAGTCTGTATCTGAAAATTTGGCTTTGAAAATCAGCGTAGGTAGTCGTTTTAAGGAAATTGAGGAATTCTTCATTTCCTAAGTGAGTGATGAGTTGAATTGGGTTTTGTTTTTCTTTTTTTCAAATGATACAAGCCTATTTTTCTGCCTCACTTCTCACATGATAATTTTCCAAGCGCATCCCTTGGAATTACTCTGGGACAATGAAGAGCTTTCTGAATATACTTGACTATTTTAATTTTATGAGTAAGTATGTAGAAAAAACCTGTAACAGCACATATCATTATGCTACGTTGATCAAACTCTAAGCATATTTGAAACCAACTCTTGTCCAGAAATTTTGAGAAAAACGTTGGTGATGGATTTAGTTTGTATTCAGCACAATCGTCTTTAGAGAACAGCATGCAACTTTCCGTTGATTTGTCAGTAGGTGAGTTAATTTACTTACTTTATTAGCTTTGGGTTCTATAAATAAATTGATCTGGAAAATTCTTTTTATGCAGGGGGAAAATAACTTACCTTATTACAGTTCAGTTTGATCTCCCATAGATAGTTCAAAAAAGATGTGGATACTATCGTTGTGAGATTGGACCATTTTTATCAAAACACATTGGATATGAGCTAGAGTGAAGAAACCATGTTTTTTCCTCTTGAAAATGTCCTCTCTCTGAGTCCCCACAAAGGACACCTCTGGAGTTGAAAATTTTTCTGTGACGGGCAACTCGGAATAAGAATTCCACCTTATTTTTTCGAAATCTCGAAATTTTTTGTTTCATTTAGTTTGCGAATTACAATTCAAACTGCATTCGTCGAAAGTTGAATCTTTGAAAAATGAAAAACCAAAGCGACTAGTGAGCAAAAAGTAAAAACCCTCTCGCAATCTGGTTTCTTGTGCAATTTTTAGTACTTCGTTTAGGTGTTTTAATAGGTAATGAGTACGATTCATTGTTGATGTTGATTGTTGAATCTTTAAGAAACAAACAATGCAATTAGTGAGTAAAAATCTAAAACTCACTTGCAATCGTGTTAAATTTCATTTTAAACGAATTAGTTAGTTAGTCCAGTTAAGTTTTGGAATTTCAGTGTAAATCTCGATTTTTTTGCTTCATCAACGAAAATATAGAAATATCCGAATCGTAGGGAAAACAAAAGTTGTAACTTCAAGTTTGAAGATGTAAAAAAACAAACAAACAAAAAACGAAAAGGAAAACCTCTCTTGCAGTCAGCGATCTTCTGGACAAAGTTGATCTTGCCGATCTAAGTTGATTACCTAAGTTATATCAAACATTTCCCCCACTATTCTGGAGGTGGAGAAATTACCGTTATTTCAACACGAAACAACTATGCAATAATAATATAAATTTATACTTCAATTAATGATGTTTCAAAGTCAGTTGATTGCGTATTTAGTCTTCAAAAACATTCAAATCTACTAATTTGCAGTAACCAAGTGTTGGAATTTTTCCAAGTCCAAAAGAATAATTAGACTTTTATAGGTAATTTCTACATCTACATTCAAGGAATAGGATAGCATAATGGTTAGAGCCCAGAAACAACATTTGAGAGGATATGAGATTATGGGTTCTACACCCATGCAATTTCGTCACTGTAGAGAATTTATTTCATCTCTAGGCATCCTCTCAATTGTTTGTTTGTGACACTTGAGAAGGAAATAAAATGCTCCAAAACACAGTATTAAATCCTTTTTTTTTTTTTTTTGGCAATTTTGACAGCTTTCAAGAAAAACTTTTCATATCGATCGTGACCAAATATGAATAAAACTGGGTCAAATGTAGAGAATTTTTGGAATTTCGAGTGAAATAAAAACTTATCCTTACTTACTTAGTTTTTATTTTCATAAGACCAAATTTGCCACGGTAGGTAACTATGAACATTATTCTTTGTGAGATGAGAAAATGACTGAGTACAAATTTCCTTTGTAGATTTAGAAAAACTTAGAAGGGAATCAGAAAAATGTTCAGTTAAGGAAATTTTGCAGCAAATTTCTACCATTTTGGTTTTTTGTTTCCATCCACGTTTTAAAATTTGGCTTTGGAAATCAGCGGTATAGTCGTTTTAAGGAAATTGAGGAAATTCTTCATTTCTCGTCAAACGAGTGATGAGTTGAATTAGGTTTTTTTTTCGTTTTTTCAAATAGTTGAAACCAATTTTTCTCCTGAAATTTTTAACAAAATGTTGGCACTGGATTTCGTTTGTATGTACTCGTATTTACAATCGTCTTTAGAGAACTGCGTGCAACTTTCCGTTGATTTGTCTGTAAATGAGTTAATTTACTTACTTAAGCTTTGGGTTCCATAAAAAAATTAGTTGTAATTCTGTGCCCAATGTGCGCGTGTGTCCGTAAAAATCGGACACAACAGTACACAAATCCAGTAAAACGGACATTTTGTGTCTGTTTTCAAAACAATACGCATTGTGTAGTGAAAACCAGACACTATGTGACTGTAAAACGTTCACAATGTGACCGCCTGCTGATGGAATGGTTGCCTATCTCAAATGTATGTTGAGTTGCACATCGTTTTCGTTATCATAGTAAAATGAAATAGCTTTTAGGAGTCTGATATGTAGGTACTAGGTACATATTAGCCATTAGGTACAGATAACGCAAATTTCAAAGCTCCATCATATTTTTTGTGGGGGTTGTTTGAATGTTTGCAACTTCAATTTTTAAGTAATACCTAGTGTCACCCATTTTTTACATTTTTTTCGGACTTGGTTAACAAATTTAATTTAGGCTCTCCATTAAAAAGTTGATTACAAAAATTTGGAAAACATTATTTTTTGACTCGAAAAAAAAACTCCCAAAAATTTGATTCCCACAAACCCTTAATGATTTGTATTTTTTTATTATTATTTGTTTGGATATCTGCATAGATATGCAATTATGTATCTATCATTTTTTTTAATGTGATAATGTGAAGCACTTTTGGAAAAAAAAATGTACTTTACTCATTTTTCATAGATTACAAAATATACCTAGGCCTATTACTTACTTTGGGACAGAAAAATAATATTTATAGGTGGTGTTAGTATGAAAAGAAATGAGGTAGGTACCTAGACCTACCTACAGTTTTGCTGGAAATGTTCCTCAAATAACACGATTTCTTATTTAAAAATTATTTCACCCATTTGAAAGTATCACACACTGCTTAACACACCTCAAAAAATTTTTAAAATTATTTCCTACAGATGCATATTTTTGAGGGATAAATTACTTCAAAATTGATCTAAAAAAATTATCTCCTTAAGGAGGCTCAATAGGCAAATATGCATAATTTAATACCTATTTCTAAACCTTCACTAGTGGTGTGCTCCTGTAAATGAAGTTTTGAAACATCCCTTTACGCGGGGTAGGAGGAGACCATCAGCAACCAAACTAAACATCCAACAGAAAGTAGAGAGGAAACCGGTTCTGAGATCACTATACATTTCTGTGCAACTACCCTAAACAGTTTACAGTGCAGGTTAGGTTCAAGGATGGAATTCGTCTTATTGTTATTGTTGGTAGTCCCACACAAAAAAATCTTTATTTCTTTTGTTGGGCTATCGAATGTGAGAATTGCCTACATATTATTGTAATAGGAGATATGCAAAAAACAGACACATTGTGTCTGAAAAACCGGAAAAAACAAACACAAACAGCCACAAATCCGCGGACACAGCAGACACATTGTGTCGACATTTTTGCTCATTGGGTGGGCGCCAAAAAACATTTATGAGGGAATCAGAAAAATGTTCAGTTGGTGAAATTTTGCAGCAAATTTCTACCAGAAGTATAGGGAATTCTTTATTTTCTAAAAGAGTGATGAGTTGAATTTGGTTTTGTTTTTTTTTCAAATGGTACAAGCCTATTTTTCTGCCTCACTTATCGTATGATGATTTTCCAAATCCATCCCTTGAATTGCTCTGGGATGTTGATATACTCAATTTATTTCACGAGTGCCTATGTGGAAAAAAATCTGTAACAGCACAGATTGTTTATGCTACTTTAATAAAACAGAGCATTCTCAGAGAACTGCGTGCAACTTTCCGTTGGTTTGTCAGTATAAATAAGTTGATTTACTTACTTTAGTTTTAGGTTCCATAAAAAAACTAGAGTAGTAGAAATTGTTGAATTGGGATTGCTCTCTTTTATCCTGCAGTGAAAATGCATTTGGCAGCAATAATGCTGAGAAATTTGATCAACAATTTGTTATCAATTTTGATTAAATCCTTATTTCATGTGTATCCATGTGGATTTTCAATGCTAGGTAAATTCAAAGATGCAGATGCAATTGAAAACTCAAATTGATGAAAATTTGGCGGCATAATCTCATGTGTACTCTCTAAATTTGAAACAGTCAAATTTCACTGCTTAGCAATCACAACATTTTGCCTTTTTAAAAGCAGTAGTTTTTTAGTCAAAGTGATTTTTTACTGACCAATTCAGTAGATTTTCTACTGTTTTGCAGTAAAAAACTACTGCTTTTAAAAAGGCAAAATGTCGTAACTTGCTAATTGTAAGAAGTGAAATTCGACTGTTACAAATTTTGAGAGTAGAGAATTTTTTTCATTTCTTTTCTCCTTAATTGTTCGTGGGCATGTGAGAGTTGAGAAGGAAAAAAATAGGTATCCCAAAACACAGCATTTAATTCCTTTTTTTTTTTTTTTTTTGGCAACTTCGACAGCTCACAAAAAAATTTTTTCGAATTGTGACCAAGTAGGAATAAAACTGAGTCAATGTAGAGAATTTATGGGATTTCGGTTGAAATGAAAACTTATACTTACTTACTTAGTTTTAATTTTTAATGAAGGTGAATATTAAAGCGTGCCGCAGATTGTGTAAAATTGAATAACTGATAGACCGCGTAGTCACTGTATTACCCCACGAGAGCCACGCGGCATTGTTCATGGTTTCCCCTGACATGCATATTCCATATAGCACTATATTCCGCTGGGTGCAGTTGAAAGGTCTCTATTTCGGCACCCAAATAAAGATCATATAGTATAATTGGCATCGGAAAATATTTTCAGGTGATTGGGGTACAATTTCTAGAAAAATTCTCAGAATTAACTTGAGAAAATACCAAAAAAATTAGATTTTGAAAATGTAAAACCAAATAAATGCTACCAAACGATGTCAAAGGAAACCCTAAACCAGTGTTACCAATTTTGAATTATTGTTCCTTGACAGCCTGCAGGTTGGATCCAACTCGATGAAGACATTGCAAAGATAAAAATGTGATCGAGAATTTGCAATCAATTTTGATTAAATACTTTTCTCATGGATATGTGGATTTCCAAAGGCAAATTTAAATATTTAGTTGGAATCGAGAAGTCGAAATTGATGATAATTTGGCTTGTAAAATCTCATTGTAGATGGTTTTTTCATTTCTTTACTCCTCAATTGTTTGTGTGTGAGACTTGAGCAGGAAAAAAATACCTAAAAACACAGCATTTATTTTTTTTTGGCTACGTGGGTAGTTCTCTCCCCCCCCCCCCAAAAAAAATGTTCACATGATGTCCAAATGCCATCCCATATGTATATGTAACTGTCACCTAATCTTGTGCGAAGTTTTATCTGAGGTTCCATACTCCTTGAACATGTTCGTTTACATAGTAAAACTCGCCACTGTATCTGGACCATTTTCAATCATTTTGGCTTTATTGTTTCGAGGAGATTGAGAAAAACATCTCGATTTATAATCGAGTGATGACTTGAATTCAATTTTTTTTCTCAAACAACATCATTCAGCTAATTTTCAGTACAAAGTCTTGTACGAGAATTTTCCTAATTTGCGAGTTGAATTAGCTTGGATCACCGTTGCGCTGGAACTTTTTCCTTTTTACAAATGGTATAAGTACATGCCAATGATTGTTTCTATGCCTCACTTCTTGCATGATAATTTCCCAAATCCATCCTTTTGAATTGGTCCGAGGACTTCCTGAAAATACTTATTTTAATTTTATGAGTATGTAAGTAGAATAAAATCCATAACAGCACAGATCGTTTATGCTACATATTTTGATAATACTCTAACAAGCATTCTTGAAACCAATTTTTCTCCAGAAATGTTGAACGAAATGTTGGCACTGGATTTCTCGTTTGTATTTACGATCGTCTTTAGAGAACTGCGTGCAACTTTCCGTTGATTTGTCAGTAAACAAGTTAATTTACTTACTTTAGCTTTGGGGTTCATAAAAAAATAATTTTACCTCCTTCGTCATTCGATGTTAACAGCCGATGAGCTGGAATTCTTTCTGTGTAGTTGTAGTACGATTACACAAGATGTGAAATCTAACTCAAGTTTATTCTTTCACATTTTGAAAATGTGCAATTAGGTAGGGTACTTTTTATTCAATTTCAAGTGAATATCGAGGAATTAATGTCTTTTGGAAAAATATCGAGACACGTCGACATTAATTAGGTGTGCATTTCTCTAGTACCTATCCAGTATCCATGTTACCAACACTAACAAAATCATTACGATTACGATTTTGCGTCTCCATCTTTTATCGTATGGGATTCAAACATGGAAATAAAAAATACCAAGTAGTGTACAGGAAAACAAAAGTTCCAACTTCGAATGTTTGAAGACGTTAATTTAAAACAAATGCTAAGCAAAAAGAAGAAAATCCCTCTTGCAATCAGCGATCAACTGATAGTTCATTTCAATTGCATCTTGATAAGTAAGTGTTGTGATTTTTCCAAGTCCAGTCCACAGCCTTGGAAAGAGAATAAATAATCACCTCCTCAGCCGAGAAGACTTCCTTGGGAGTGGTTGATCTCTCTTTATATGGGATGCGTTCCACAGCCGATCTTATCGGTCTCAGTGCGAATTTGAATTCCTGAGGATTTTGTTCGTCTCTTCGTTTGCATGTACGTACTGCCTTTCTCTGTTTACATTTTCTTTTCTTCGTCTTTTTCGTAGCTTTTTTTCGGTAACGAGTGTGTTGAGATTATATTTATTATACTTCTCGGAATTCTTTTTTCTGCTGTTCTATCATTTTTGAGACGTTCTCTGTAGTCACCTCATTTTCCTTTTCTGGCTTCTTAGCCCAGTCAAATAGCGGGAAAAAATGGGTGAACCCAGACATAATTGCGATCAAAGGTTTTTTTTTGCGAATATTGTCTAGGGTGGTGTGGTAAACAACATACTAAAAGCCCCCGCCCCTACCCCTGGAGCTAATCCCCCCACAGTGGATCATAGCCTCCCAAAATCAGTTTTTTGTCAAAAAATTCTGAAATGTCAACTTCTGAGTAAAATAAGCACTGATTATTTAATCTCCTCTCAAATACCTATCAAATGAGCTATCAACCAACTTCCTAGCCTCAAGGGGGTGGTGCTACGACCCCTCAAAGTGATGTGATTTCAATAAGTTTATATTTCATGACTTTGGGACTTGGAACCCGTTCTAATCGATCAAATAAAATCAAACTTGGGGAATGAGATTCTTTTGGGACCTAAAGTCGACCCTTAGAGTGAGGAGGGTCAAATTCGAAGATTATGGTAAGGTCATTTTTTTGGAGGGGCATAATGTGGTCCCAAATGGATGAAAATGGTCCAAAATCATATCATTGGTCAGTACTCCCATTGTGATTAACATATCCAAATTTCAGCTTCCTAGGTCATCCCCTTTCTTTTAAGGAGGAAAAAATCGAAAATAGGGGTAAAATTAGGGGTTTTCTACCTTAATTCCGCCTTAAATGGGGTGGGAATGACCTAGGAAGCTGAAATTTGGATATGTTGATCACAATGAGAGTACTGACCAATGATATGATTTTGGACCATTTTCATTCATTTGGGACCATATTATGGCCCTCCAAAAAAATGACCTTTCTGTAATTTTCGAATTTTACCCTCCCCCACCCTAATGGTCGACTTTAGGTCCCAAAATAATCTCATTCCCCAAGTTTGACTTTATTTGATCGATTAGAACAGGTTCCAAGTCCCAAAGTCATGAAATGTAAACTTATTGAAATCACATCACTTTTGAGGGCTCATTTGGAGAGATTAAATAATCAGTGCTCAGTCATTTTACTCAAAAATTGACATTTCAGAATTTTTTGTCAAAAAACGGATTTTGGGAGGCTTTGATCCACTGTGGAGGGATTAGCTCTAGGGGTAGGGACGGGGCTTTTAGTATGTTGTTCACTACACCATCCTAGACAATATTCGTAAAAAAAACCTTTGATCCCAATTATGTCCGGGTCAAATCGTAATTTGACTAGGCTATTCTTGTATGTAAGTATATATATATCAGTAGGTTTCATCTCAACTATATCGACTTGGTCGCACACTCCATCAGCCAGCTGATCGGTATAATTATTTTATTATGTGGGATTCAATCTATAAATAAAAAATACCATTTAGAGCTCGAAATGCTGTGAAATATGAATTTCGTAAAGGGGAAAAATAACTTACCTTATTACAGCTCAATTTGATCTTCTATGTACAAGTTAATAAATGCTGTAGATCCAATCGTTGTGAAATCGGGCCGTTTTTTTCAAAACACATCGGATAGGAGCCTAGAGCGAAGAAATCATTTTTTTCTTCTGGAAAATGTCCACGTTTTGAGGCTACATATCTACCATCACAAGCACCTCTGGAGGTGAAAATTATTCTGCGACTAGTAACTCGGAATAAAAATTCCACTTTTTGTCAAAATCCTAATTACAATTCAAACTGCATTCGTCGAAAATTGAAACATTGAAAAAAAAACAAAAGTAATTATATAGTGAGCAAAAAGCGAATACCTCCTTGGAATCGGTTTACTTGTGCAGTTTTATGTACTTACTTTCTTCTCTGTTGTATTGTTTTTATGTGAATATGGTTCAAGTATTGTTGTTGTTGTTGTTGTTGTTGAAGCTTGAAAAACAACAATGCAACTAACCAGCGAAAAGCTAAAACTTTCTTGCAATCCTTCACTGAAAGCAAAAATCAGTAAATTCATTTATGATATTCATGATTGGTATAAAGTTTTGATGGAAAACTGTTCTAAATTGGATCTAATTTGTTGAAGACATTGTGAAGATAAAATTTGATCAACAATTTGTGATCAATTTTGATCAAATCATTGTTTCAAGTGTATGTGGATCGTGGATTTTCAATACTATGGTAAATTCGAAGATGCAGATGGAATTGAAAAGTCAAATTGATGAAAATTTGGCTGTATAGGTACCTCAATTGTTTGTAGGCAATTAGGCATGTGAGACTTGAGAAGGAAAAAAATAGGTAAGGTATCCCAAAACACAGCATGTAATTCTTTTTTTTGGCAACTGAACTTCTACAGCTCACGAGAAAAAATGTTCAAATCGTGACCAAATATAGGAATAAAACTGGGTCAAGTATAGAATATTTATGGGATTTCGGTTGAAATAAAAACTTATACTTACTTACTTAGTTTTAATTTTTATAAGAAGTATCTATCCGGTCTGCGTTGTTTAAATTTTTCCGTGTTTAAAAATTTCTAAACAAAGTTTTTTCAAAATCCAAAATTTTCGCGACATTTGACATTATTCTTTGTGAGGTGTAGAAGTTCTCAACAGAAAGAAATGACTGTGGTTCAATTTTTCCTTTGTGGATATATTGGAAAAATTTAGAAGTGAATCAGAAAAATGTTCAGTTGATGAAATGTTGCAGCAAATTCCTACCACCTTGGTTTTGAAAATCAGCGTAGTTGTTTTAAGGAAATTTAGGGAATTCTTTCTTAAGCGAGTGATGAGTTGAATTGGGCTTTGTTTTTCTTGTTTTCATATGATACAAGCCTATTTTTCTGCCGCACTTATTGTACGATAATTTTCCAAATACATCCCTTGAATTAGCTATTCTGGGACGTTGAAGAGCTTCCTGAATTATCTAATGACTTGGATTCAATTTTTTTTCCTCAAACATCAGCCAATTTCACAGTACAAATTCTTGTACAAGAAAATGGGCTGGAATTCTTGCTGTGTAGTACGATTTCACATGCTGTGAAATGACCAATTCGAAATGCTGTGAATCATGAATTCAGGAAGGGGGAAAATAACTTACTTTATTACTTACAGCTCAATTTGATCTTCTAAAATGCTATATTGTTGTGAAATTGGACCATTTTTTTCAAAACAAATTGGATATGAGCTAGAGCGAATACACCATGTTTCCCCCCTCAAAAATGTCCTCTCTTGATAAGGTCCCATATTTTCCCATCAGGGGCACCTCTGGAGATGAAGCGACTGGCAACTCGGAATGAAAATTCCACCCTTTTTTCGAAATCCTAGGATTTTTAGTTTCATTGAGTTTGCGAGCTACAATTCAAATTGCATTCGTCGAATGTTGAAGCTTTGAAAAAAAAAACAACCAAAGCGCGACTAGTGAGCAAAAAGCAAAAACCCTCTCGCAATTGGTTTGCTTGTGCAATTTTAAGTACCTTTCTAAAGGTTTTAATAATATTGATTTATTGTTGTTGTTTGATTGTTGAAGCTTTGAAAAAGAAAAAAAAAACATCTAAAGCAACTAGTGAGCAAAAAACAAGAACCTTCATGGGTTCGGTTTGCTTGTGCAATTTTATTTGTTTTCTTTTTCGGAAGTTGATTACATATGTATTATGTAATTTATGGTTGTTGTAGATTGTTAAAGCTTGAAAAAAAATAACAAAACCAGCGACCGAAAAGCAAAATGCCTCTTGCAATCACTCACTTGATACAATTTTTTTCACATTAGTTCTTCATAGGTGCGTTTTCGCCTTTTTTGTTTTGCTGTTTAAGCGAAAAAATACTCACTAGTTTTGCACCAGCTATGAGATATGTTTTCATTCATTCATTTTTCAACAGGCACTTGGCCAATCAGTTAAGAGTAAGTATTATTTTAATAATGGAAGGGTCTGTATTGGTTGCGTGGTCGGCGACAAGAGATTGGAATAAGTCATGGAAAATTCATAACTACCTATAACTACTTACTTGTTACCTAATAATCATTTTTAAATGCGGTGCTGATTTAGGACACTTCAGCAGTTCATGTCAATTATTTCTTCAAACCCAAAAACTTATGTTATTTAATCGTACTTGAGCTCATTTTTTCACATTTTGAAAATGTCAAATTAGGTAAATGTACACACTTGTCTCTTGGAAAAATATCGGGACATCATATGTATCAATATTACTGAAAAAAAATATAACACATATCGATTTTATTCACGCTATATTTCGAATATTATCAATTAACCGTACGTTTCGGCACTCTCGTTGCCTTCTTCAGCGGTAGGAGTCTTGTTTCTACCGCTGAAGAAGGCAACGAGAGTGCCGAAACGTACGGTTAATTGATAATATTCGAAACATAGCGTGAATAAAATCGATATGTGTTATATTTTTTTTCAATATTTCGCCTTGTCACGCGTAATAATTCTTCTCCTTTTAATTATCAATATTACTTACATGATTATGAATTTCTCTAAAAAAAATCAGTATTAAATGTAACTAAACTTCACAAAATCATTATGATTTGCGACTCCATCTTTTATTATGTGGGATTCAATGGATAAATGAAAAATACCGTGTATGGTGTACCAGAAAACAAAAGTTCGAACTTCGAACGTTTGAAAAATAACTTACCTTATCACAGCTCATCAATTACATCTTCTTTTGAGGCTTATTCGATGTGAAATTGGACCATTTTTTTCAAAATACATTAGATAGGAGCTAGAGCGAAGAAACCATGTTTTTTTCTCTGTCGAATACGTCCTCTCTTTGAGGGCCCGCATTTTCCAATTAGGGGAACCTCTGACGGTGAAAATTTTTCTGCGACTGGCAACTCGGAATAAAAATTCCACCGTTTGTTAAAATCCTGCGAATTTTTGTTTAATTGAATTTGCGGATTACTAAGTATTCACAATGTTGCAATGGTTGTCAGCAATGTGACGATCATTGATTGGTCCAAATGTGAGGACCGCATTTCTTAATCCGTTTTCTGTCAGTATGGCGAATGCCACTCCATAAGTGTAACCATCACCTGAAATCGTGTGCGAAGTTTTATCCCAGGTTTTAAGGTTGTATAGGTACCAGAGTCCTGCACGGTGTAGTTAAAATAGCCGGATAACCGCCGAAGCTATCGGCTAATTTAACTACACGTTACTAACTGTAGTTAGTTTTGTCGGCGCGCGCAACCGACAAATAACTAACTACAACTACCTGCCGATGCAGCGGTAAGTTAGCTTCAGTTCTGTAGGTGTGTCATCAGTACATTTTGGTGACTCATCAAACAGATAAGAAAGAAGCAAACGTTATTTTTCCAATAAGAACGCGGTATAATCGCAGGTAGTGTAGTTATTTTAACTACAAGTTAGTCAATGGTTACGTTATATGAGTTACAAATATTATCGCACTGGCTGGTGAGGTTATAACCTGCCGTTAGAATGACTACTAACCATAGCTATCCGCGCTTGACGCGCGACTAACGCAGATAACTTTTAACTACACCGTGCAGGACTCTGATAGGTACTCCTCGTACACGTTCGTTTAAGTATATGTATAGTAAACTCGCCATATTACCTGGACCAGTTCAATCATTTTGGCCTAAAAATTGTTTCAAGGAGATTAAGAAAAAATCTCGATTTTTAATCGAGTAATGACCCGAATTCAATTTTTTTTCTCGAACAACATCAGCCGATCTTTCAGTAAGTTACAAATTCTTGTACAAGAATTTTCCTAATTTGTGAGTTGAATTAGCTTGGGACCCCGATGGGCTAGAATTCTTTGTCTGTGTAGTACTATTGCACATGCTGTGAAATGGCCAACTCGAAATGCTGTGAATCATGAATTTAGAAAAGGGAAAAATAACTTACCTTATTACAGTTCAATTTGATCTTCTAATTAACAAACGCTCGGAATGGAATCTTTTGTAATCGCTCACTCAGAGCATAACTTACGAATTCTTTAGGTAACTTATATTTTTTAAATCCTATTGCGATCCCCTTTCCTATAGTTTTACATCATCTAGGTAATCGAAGATTAGAATAATTTTATAATGCCTGCCTACTTATCAATAATTGATAGGTACCAGCGATGGTCTGTAATGGTGCTGTGATCAGTGACAATATGTTAGAATGATTTTTTTAAAAATTTATCTCTAGGTACTTGATATGCAATACTAAATCTATTTTAAATGCGGTGCTGATATAGGAAAATTCAGCATTTTATGTCATTTTCTTCAAAACCAAAAATCGAACTCAAGCTCATTCTTTTACATCTTGAAAATGTGCAATTAGATATAGGGCACTTTTTATTCAGTTTCGAATGAATATCGAGGAACTGATGTCTCTTGGAAAAACATTGAGACGTTAGATAGGCTATCGATACTAATCATGAATTTCTCTAAAATATCCATAATTACGAAAACTCGACACAAAATTATTATGATTTGCGACTGCATATTCGATTTTGTGGGATTCAATCGATAAATAAAAAATACTCGTTTAGAGTATACTTATCAGAAAATAAAAGTTCGAACTTCGAACGTTTCAAGATGTAAATTTAAAAACAAACAAAAAACAAAAAGGAAAAACTCTCTTGCAATCAGCGATCAACTGATAGTTCGTTTCAACTGCGTCTTGCTCACTATTCTGAAGGGTGGAGAATTTCTTATCTTCCATGGGAATTTGGTTGCAAATACATACAACTAAGTCTTCAAAAACATTCAAATCCGCTAATTTGCAATGACTTGTACCTTAGTGATGGAATTTTTCCATGTCCAAAGTTTTGGAAAGAGAATATAGACTTTTATAATCTCTGCGTTCAAAGAATAGTTTAGCATAATGGTTAGAGCCCAGAAACAGTATGAGGGAGGATATGAGATCATGGGTTTCACACCTAATTTCATCTGTAGAAAATTTTTTTCATCTTTCACCCTCAATTGTTTGTTTGTTACACTTGGGAAGGAAACAAAATACATACCTCAAATCACTGCACTAAATCCTTTTTTATTTGGTAATTGCGATAGCTCACAAAGAAAAATTCTCATATCGTGACCAAGTAGGAATAAAACTGGGTCAAATGTAGAGAATTTTTGGAATTTCGGGTGAAATAAAAACTTATACTTACTTACTTACTTGGTTTTCATTTTTTATAAGAATTATTGCACTTTTTTGTGAATTTATACCACTGGCCTCCTGAACATTTTTTTTTTAAATTTTGCAATGGTAGGTAGGTATGAACTTTATTCTCTGTGAGATGTAGAAGTTCTCAAAAGAAAGTAATGTCTGCGGTTTAATTTATCCTCTGTGGATTTTGGAAAAATTTAGAAGGGAATCAGAAAAATGTTCAGTTGATGAAATTTTGCAGCAAATTTCTACCCTTTTGGCTTTCTTTTTCCGTCTGAAACTTGAAATTTGGCTTTAGAAATCAGTGTATAGTAGTTTTGAGGAAATTGAGGAAATTCTTTATTTCTCACGGGTTCAATCATTAATTGATTATATTTTGTGGTTCGATCTAGAAAATTTTAAGAATTCTGTATTCCTGCGATAGCTTTACCTGGACCATTTCGATTATTTTGGCTTATTACTTGTTTGGGGAGATTGTGAAAAATTCTCCATTTCCAATTGAGTGATGACTTGAGTTCAATTTTTTTTTCTTGAACAATATCAGCCAATTTTTCAGTGACAATTCTTGTACGAGAATTTTTCGAATTTCTGAGTTGAATTAGCTTGGGGCACCTATGGGTTGGAATTATTTCTTTGTAGTACGATGACTAACTCGAAATGCTGTGAATTATGAATTTATAAAGGGAGAAAAATAACTTACCTTACTATTACAGCTCAATTTGATTTTTCCATATGAGACGTAACTAAGCTCTATTAGCAATGTGAAATTGGACCATCTTTTTCAAAACACATTGTGTAGGAGCTAGAGCGAAAAAATCATTTTTTTCTGGAAAATTTCCACGTTATGTTCCCATCATGGGCACCTCTGGAGGTGAAAATTTTTCAGCGACTGGCAACTCGGAATGAAAATTCCACCATTTGTCGAAACCCTGCAATTTTTTGTTTTATTGAATTTGTGGATTACAAATTCAAATTGCATTATTGCATTCGTCGAAACTTGAAGCTTTGAAAAAAAACAACAACAAAAGCAACTAGTACGGAAAAAGCAAAAACCCTCTTGCAATTGGTTTGCTCGTGCAGTTTTATGAACTTATCCGGATGACACATGACATCTATGATTGTGCCTGAACGTTCAGCTTTAGAATGGGACCCAACATGATATCTGTCCCACAGTTAATCGCCTTGTGAGATTGGACCATTTTTTTCAAAACACATTGGATAGGAGCCAGAGCGAAGAAACCATGTTTTTTCCTCTCGAAAAAGTCTTCTCTTTTAGTTCCCACAGGGACACTTCTAGAGATGAAAATTTTTCTGCGACTGGCAACTCGGAATAAGAATTCCACCTTTTTTCAATATCCCATACTTTTTTGTTTCATTGAATTTGCGGATTACAATTCAAACTGCATTGTCGAAAGTTGAAGCTTTGAAAAATAAAAAACCAAAGCGACTAGTGATTAAAAAGCAAAAACCCTCCCGCAATTTCGGATTTTTTGTGCAATTTTATTGGGATGTTGATTGTTAAAGATTTAAAAAACAAATAATACCAACTAGTCAGTAAAAAGCTAAAACTCACTTGCAATCGTGTTAAATTTCCTTTAAAATGAATTAGTAGAACAGTCCAGTTTAGGAATTTCAGTGTAAATCTCGATTTTTTTGCTTCATCGACGAAAAGATAGAAATATCCGAATCGAAGGGAAAACAAAAGTTGGAACTTTAGACGTTTGAAAATGTAAAAAAAAAAAAAAAAAAAAACTCTCTTGCAGTCAGCGATCAATGTTCACATTTGATTTCTTATATTCTGGACGAAAGATGATCTTGCTTGATCAAATAAGTAAGTTGATCAAATTAGTTATGTGAAACATATGAGGAGCTTGGAATCAAAACTCACTTTTGCCATCGGACAAAGTTTCGAGAAAATCGACAATAACTAAAAACAAAAAGAAAAACTCTCTTGCAGTCAGCGATCTATGTTCAGAGTTGATTTTTAAGTCTTCTGGACAACAAAGTTGATCTTGCTTGATCAAATAAATAAGTTGATCAAGTTATATCAAGCACTTTCCCCACTATTCTGGAGGTGGAAAAATTACTTTCATTTCAACAGGAAACAACTATACAATAATAATATTCTCGTAGATTTATTCCTACTTCAAATGATGTTTCAAAGTCAGTTGATTGCGTATTACCTAAGCCTTCAAAAACATTCAAATTATATGCTAATTTTCAATAACCAAATGTTGGAATTTTTTCAAGTCCATAGCCTTGGAAAGAGAATAATTAGACTTTTATAGGTAATCTCCACATTTAAGGAATAGGATAGCATATGGTTAGAGCCCAGAAAAGAAATGTGAGAGGATATGAGATTATGGGTTCTACACCCAATTTCATCTGTAGAGAATTTTTTTCATCTTTCCCACCTAAGTTGTTTGTTTGTGACACTTCAGAAGGAAATAAAACACAGCATTAAATCCTTTTATGTTTGACAATTTCGACAGCTCACAAGAAAAAATTTTACTATCGTGACCAAATAGGAATAAAACTTGGTCAAACGTAGATAATTTTTGGAATTTAGGGTGAAATAAAAACTTATCCTTACTTACTTAGTTTTTACTCAATTTGACCTTCTAGGGATATGGATACCATAGTACCCCCGTCCTTGTGAAATTGGACCATTTTTTTCAAAATACATTGGATAGGAGCTAGAGCGAAGAAACCATGTTTTTGTGTCTCTCGAATATGTCCTCTCTTTGAGGCCACGCATCTCCCAATCAGGGGCACCTCTGGAGGTGAAAATTTTTCTCCTACTCGCAACTCGAAATAAAAGTTCCACCTTTTGTCAAAATCCTACGATTTTTTGTTTCATTGAATTTCGGATTACAAATTCAAATTGCATTCGTCGAAAGTTGAAGCTTAAAAAAAAAAACAAAATCAAAAGCAACTAGTGAGCAGTAGCAAAAACCTTCTTGCAATCGGTTATCGCTTCTTGATCGATTATTATTTCTAGCCGTTTAAAATATGGTACGGCGCTGCCGTTGTCCAATTGAGGAAGCTTTTCCCTGATGTTTTTGCGTAATATTACATTTACTGTAAGACGAGCGTTGTATTTTTTAATTCTAGTATGATTTACTGTTGTTGTTGATTGTTGAAGCTTGAAAAAAAAAACAATGCAACTAGTCGGCGAGAAGCTGAAACCTGCTTGCGATCGCTCACTAAAAGAAAAATTGGTTCCTAGGGCAGACATTTAATCGTTTTCATTGTTTTTTTCAACATCTATATAGCCAATCAGTCATAGAGTATTCAGATTAGAATTTTATAATGTCAATCAGTTGGTATACGTAGACTAGACGTACTAGTAATGGTCTGTATCGGTTACGTGATCAGTAGGGTGGTCCTTATTTTCAAAGTTTGAATTTTTTTGATTCCCATGAATAAATAAATCCCTAAAAGTTTGAGTGGTGTAGGTGAATATTAACAGGTGCCGCAGAGCGTGTGAAATTGAATATCTGATAGACCGCGTAGTCGTTGTATTACCCCACGAGAGCCACGTGGCGTTGTTTATAGTTTCCCCTGACACTCATGCCTATTCCATAGCTCTATATTCTGCTGCTGGGTACAGTTGGAATTCTTTTTTCGATTTCTAAAATTTTTTTACACCAAGAGATCTCTTCTGGCAACAAAATAAAGATCATAGAGCATGATTGGCATCGGAAAATATTTTGAGGTGATTGGGGTAATTATCAACAATTTGTGATCAATTTTGATCAAATCCTTTTTTCATGAGCATAATATGGATTTTCAATGCCGCATTATTTATAATGATGCAGATGGAATCGAAAAGTCAAAATTGATGAAAATTTTACTTGTGAAATAATCTCATCTTTAGATAAGTTTTTTCATTTCTTTTATCCTCGATTGTTTGTATATGAGACAGTGAGACTTGAGAAGGGGAAAAAATACCACTAAACACAGCGTTCAATTCCCTCCTTGTTTTTGGCTACTTCGACAACTCATAAGAAAAAATTTTCACGTCATGACCAAATATGGATGAAACTTGGTCAAATGTAGAGAATTTTTGAAATTTTGGTTGAAATAAAAACTTATACTTACTTACTCACTTACTCACTTATTTTTTATTCTTAGACCTGTACAAAATAGGTAACTACTTCTGAGATTAGTTACCTTAACGTTTTTCAAGTTTCCTGGAAAATGCAAAATCTAATTTTTCGATCACTCGTCACATTTAATTTTGAAGATTGTGGTACCTACTTACAGTCAATCTCTCGATTCTTGCGTTGAAATGAGATGCTTCTACGTTTCATTTTCATCTTCTAATTCCCGACCAAAATTTCAACAAGTTTATAAAATTTGTTTCTTTCTTTTTTGGACGTTGCATAAATTTAGGAAGGAATCAGAGAGATTTTCAAATGATGAAATTTTGTAGCAAACTTTTACCGTCGTGGTTTTTTGTCGTTTTGAGGAAATTTAGGCAATTGTTTATTTCCTGAGTGAGTGATGAATTGAATTGGATTTCGTTTTTCTTTTTTTCCAAATAGTGCAAGCCAATTTTTCTGCCTCGCTTCTCGTTTGATAATTTTCCAAATCCATCCTTTGAAGTGTTCTGGAGCGTTAAAGGACTTTCTGAAATACTTATTTTGATTTTACAAGTGCGTAGATAAAAATCTGTAACAGCATAGATCGTTTATGCAGCTTTGATAAAACTCTAAGCATACTTAGAGCCAATTGTTTCCAGAAACTTTGAACAAAACATTGACGATGGATTTCGTTTGTATATTTATAGTCATCTCCAGAGATCTGAATGCAGCTTCCCGCTGATTTTTCAGTAAATAAGTCGATTACATATTTACTTATATGTACTTTAGCTTGGAAAAATAACTTACCTTATTACAGCGGAATTTGATAATCTCAACGCTTATAACATGATAGGACTGATTTTTTTCTAATCGCGTTGGGTGAGAGCTAGAGCGAAGAAACTTTTTTCTCTCAAAAACGTCTTCTTATTGAGGCCACATATCTTCATTTTTCAGCGACTGGCAACTACAGTAGAAATGAAAATTCCACTTTTTTTCGAAATTCTGTGATTTTTTTTTTTTCATTGAATTTGCGGATTAGTATTCATATTGCATTCGTGGAAAGATAGATGCGTTGAAAAAAAAACTACCAAAGCAACTGGTGAGCAAAAAGTAAAAACCCTCTTGCAATCGGTTTGCTTGTGCAATTTTGTGTACTTATGTTGCCAAAACTAACGTTGATTCACCAATATTAACCAACCTGAACAGTGTAGGTCGCTGTAGCAGGGTGTGGCTGATCCGCCGTTTTCTTACGGGGGTTAATTGTCTGCAGGTCCGAGACTGTGCCATTCGCAGGGATTCTAAATGAGTCCTATTTTGAGGAGAATGAAGGAATATGACCATCTGTGCAAAAATTTCGGGGATTCATGTATCAGAACCTAAGAAATCTGAAAAAATGAGAGCATTTGGGCATTTTATGTCATTTTCATCAAAACAAACCAAAAACTTCGGTTATTTAATCGAACTCGAGCTCATTTTGAAAATGTTCAATTAGGTTGGGTAGTCCTACTTTTCATTTAGTTTCGAATAAATATCGAGGAATTAATTCCTCTCTTGGAAAAATAATTATCGAGACATCGATATTTAGCATATTTAAAAACAAACAACGAAGCAGAAAGTAAAAACCCTCTTTCAATCAGCGATCAACCAATGGTTCATTCAAATTACATTTCATAAACATTACTCCGTTGCTTAAGTTTTTATCTAAAATGCAAAATACATATAGTTTGTTGATCACTTTTGTCATTAAATTTTGGCAATTTGGTACTTCGCGTATCTCCCAATTTTGTATTGAAATGAGATACTTCTACATTTCATTTTCATCTGCGAATTCCCGACTAAAACGTCAACAAATTTACAAAATTTTTCTCTGTTACACTCCTTAAACAACGTTATCCAAAATGGGAATGTGTACATTTTCAAACATTAAATTTTTTACCAATTTTTTTTTGCAGATTTTAACATTTTTCAGGGTAATTGTTTTCTAAATCTAAAACCCTCGCCACATCTGGCCCTTTTTTCCTAATTTCTCATGATGTGAATACTTTTCTTTGTGAGATGTAAAAGTTGTCAAAAGAAGAGATTGACTGCGTTTTCAGTTTTCCTTTGTGAGTGTTTGGAAAATTTAGGAATAGAATCAGAAAAATTTTCAGATGATGAAATTTTGCAGCAAATTTCTATCGTCTTGGTTTTTTGTTTCTGTCAGCATCTTAAAATTTCGTTTTTTAGAAATCAATATATAGTCGTTTTGAGGAAATTGAGGCAATTCTTTATTTCCTAAAAGTGAACGATGAATTGAAATTTTTTTTTCAAATGGTAAAAGTCAATTTTTCTGTCTCACTTCTCGCGTGGTAATTTTCGAAATCCATCCCTTGAAGTGCTCTGGGGCGTTGAAGGGCTTTCTAAAAATACTTATTTTAATTTTATGAGTACCTATGTAGAAAAAATTCTGTAACAGCACAGATCGTTTATGGAACTTTGTTGAAACTCTAAACATGTACTTAGAGCCAACTGTTGCCAGAAACTTTGAACAAAACGTTAGCAAAGGAATTCGTTAGGCTGATTTTTCAGAAAATAAGTTGATTTACTTACTCTAGCTTCAAGTTCCATAGAAAAATTCAGTTTACCTTCGAATTCATATTTGAAGTGATGCTGACTGCCTATGGATGTTTTTTCAATTTGTCCCATTTGTTTCGAGGAGATTGAGAAAAATTCTCGATTTCCAATTGAGTGATAACATGAATTGAATTTTTTTCTCAAATAACATCAGCCAATTTTTCAATAAGTACAAATTCTTGTAGGTACGAGAATTTTTCTAATTTGTTCACTGAATTAGCTAAAGGCGCCGATAGGCTAGAATTCTTTCTCCATAGGATAGGTATAGGATTGCACATGCTGTGAGGTGGCCTTCTCGAAATGCTGTGAATCATGAATCATGAGAGGGGAAAAATAACTTACCTTTTTACAGCTTAACGATTCAAACTACAGTTGTGTATTGTACATAGTTGTTGTGAAAGTGAGCCATTTTTTTTTCAAAACACGTTAGGTACCTACTGCTAGAGCGAAAAAATCATGTTTTTTTTCTCTTGAAAATGTCCTCTCTTTGAGGACCCACATATTTCCATCAGGGGCACCTCTAGAGTTTAACCTCGAAATAAAAGTTCCACCATTTAGAAAGGGGAAAAATGACTTACCTCATTACAGCTCAATTAGATCTTCTAAATCACAACTCTCTTCTGTACTATGTGAAATTGGACCCCTTTTCTCAAAACACGTTGGATAGAAGCTAGAGCGAAAAATCCACCTTTTTTTTCTATCGAAGATGTCTTCTCTTTGAAGCCATACATTTTCCGATCAAGGGCACCTCTGGAGGTGAGAATTTTTCCGCGAGTGATAACTCGAAATAAAAGTTCCATCTTTTGTCGAAATCTTGGGATTTTTTGTTCCATTGGACTTGCGGATTACAATTCAAATTGCATTCGTCGAATGTTGAAGCTTTGAAAATAAAGAAGCCAAAGCAACTAGTGAGCAAAAAGCAAAAACCCACTTGCAATCGGTTTGCTTGAGCAATTTTATGTAGGTTGTTTTCACTGGATAATCTATCGTAAAACATAAGTTCCAATTATTTATTTTCTAAGTGAGCGATGAGTTCAATTGTTTTTTATTTTGTGTTGTTTTTTTTTCCAAACAGTAGGTAATTGTAGAATACTCAATTCTTCTGCCCCACTTTTCTCACGATAATTTTCCAAATCCATCTCTTGAAGTACTCTGGGGTGTTGAAGGGCTTTCTAAAAATACTTACATATTTCAATTTTATGAGTACATACCTGTGTGGAAAAAAATCTGCAACAGCACAGATAGTTTATGGAACATTGATGAAACTCCAAGCATACTCAAGCCAACTGTTTCCAGAAATGTTGAACAAAATGTTGGCGATGGATTTCGTTTGTATGTACAATCGTATCTTATAGAGAACTGCGTGCATCTATTCGTTGATTTGTCAGTAAATAAGTCAATTTACTTACTTTATGGCTTTGGGTTCCATAGAAAAATGACGACGTGTGACTTCCAAATTCTAAGTGATTGCTGTGGGATGTTGAATGGCTTCACAAAAAATACTTTTTTCAAGTTTGAGGGTAAGTAGGTACCTACTACCTATATAGAATAAAATCTGTAACAGCACAGATCCTTTATATGCAACTTTGATAAAACCCTAGGTAGGTAAGCGTAGGTACTTGAAACCTATTTTTTTTTCAAAATTTGTTAACAAAACATTGGCAATGGATGTCGTTTGTAATTTACAATCGCTTCTGGAGAACTGTGTGCAACTTTCCGCTGATTCTTCAGTAAAATAAGTTGATTTACTTACTTTATTTTTCATTTAATGTTCTCACACTCATCTAGGGTTTCATTTGACGCTAATTGGTTTACATGTGTGGACTGGGTAGCTTCGTCCGACATAGCATTCCTTGTACATGTTCATCGTTATTATAAAACTCCACTTTACCTGGACCATTTCGATTATTTTGGCCTGATTGTTTCGAAAAAATTAGGAAAAATTCTCGATTTCCAATCCAGTGCATGATGGCTTGAATTTAATTTTTTTCTAGAACAACGTCAGCCAAATTTTTTGTCTCGCCTTTTTTCAAAATCCTGCAATTGTTTGTTTCTTTGAATTTGTGGATTACAATTCAAACTGCATTCGTCGAAAGTTGAAGCTTTGAAAAAAAAACAAAGCGACTAGTGAGCAAAAAACAAAAACCCTCTCGCAATTGGTTTGCTTGTGCGATTTTATGTATATTGTTGTTGATTGTTGAGAAGCTTAAAAAAACAACGCAATTAGTCAGCAAAAAGCTAAAACCCTCTTGCAATCGTTTACTTTTGCAATCGCTCGCTGAAAGCATAATTTATCAACGAAAAGTGTTCTTAATTCCAATATTGCGATCTCCTTTCCTAGTTTTACAACATCTATTACGTTGGCATTAGCAGGGATTTTACAGGAGTCCTTTCTTGTGGAGAATGAAGGGATATGACCAGCTGTGCAAAAACCTTCGGGGTTTCATGCAGTAGAGTCTAAGAAATCTGGCAAAATGAGGACACTTGGGCATTTTATGTCATTTTCATCAAAACCAGAAAAAAATTCTGTTATGTAATCGAACTTGAGAAGGAAAAAAATAATGTACCCCAAAATACAGCATTTAATTCCTTCTTTTTTTTGGCAACCTAAACAGCTCACAAGAAAAAATTTTAACAAATATAGATAACACATTGGTCAAATGTAGAGAATTTCTGGAATTTCGGTTGAAATGAAAACTTTTACTTGCTTACTTACTGATTTTTTTTATTCTTACCGGTACAAAATTAGTCAATATTTGGATTTTTGCGTTGAAATTAGATGCTTTTACTTTTCATTTTCCCCTTCTGATTCCCGACTAAAATTCCAACAAATTTACAAAAAAATTTTCTTTTCTGCTCGCCGACATCCTACACAAGTTTATCCATATACCGAGAATGTTCACATTTTCAAAAAAATCATTATTTCCTAATTTTTCTGAATTTGAAAATTTTTAAACGACATTTTTTCAAGATATAAAACGCTCGTCAAATCTGACCTCCCCCCCCCCTAATTTTCTCATTATATGAACATTTTTCATTGTGAGATTCAAGAGAATGACTGCGTTTTAATTTTTATTTTTGATGAAATTTAGGAGTGATTCAGAAAGATTTTCAGATGATGAAATTGAGGAATTTCTTTATTTCCTAAGTGAGCGATGAGTTGAAATTGTTTTTTTTTTTTTTCTCAAATGGTAAAAGTCAATTTTTCTGTCTCACTTCTCGCATGATAATTTTCGCCTCCATCCCTTGAAGTGCTCTGGGGTGTTGAAGGTCTTTCTAAAAATACGTATTTAAATTTTATGAGTATGTAGAAAAAAATCTGTAACAGCACAGATCGTTCATGGAACTTTATTGAAACTATAAACATATACTTAGAGCCAACTGTTTCCAGAAACATTGAACAAAACGTTAGCAATGGAATTCGTTCGACTGATTTTTCAGAAAATAAGTTGATTTACTTACTCTAGCTTTGAGTTCCATAGAAAAATGTATGTTCTTTGAAATATTCTGAGTGATTCTGACTGCCTATGGATGTCAGTAATATAAAACTCCACAACTGGACCGTCTCGATTATTTTGGTCCAATTGTTTCGAGGAGATTGAGAAAAATTCTCAATTTCCAATCGAGTGCTGATATGAATAAAATTTTTTTCTCACACAACATCGGCCAATATTTCAGTACAAATTCTTGTAGGTACGAGAATTTGTCTAATTTGTACGCTGAATTGGCAAAATGCACCGCTATGCATATGCTGTGAGGTGGCTTTCTCGAAATGCTGTGAATCATGAATTAAGAAAGGAGAAAAATAACTTACTTTATTACAGCTCAATGATAGCAATGTTAAAAACGGTTCTTAATTTTGTTTGGGCACTTCATAAAAAAATTCACATTTGCAAATGGATAGAACTGGGTCAAATGTAGAGAATTTTTGGAGTTTTGGTTGAAATGAAAACTTATACTTACTTACTTGGTTATTATTATTGAGAAGCATAATAATAACTCTAGCTGCTCCTTCATGACAATTTGGTATTTAGCGTATCACCCAATCTTTGCATCGAAATGAGATGCTTCTACTTACATCTCATTTTCTTATTCTAATACCCGACTAATAGGTACTCCAAAAAAAATGAACAAAATTTTTCTATTTTACGCTCCCTATACCTATACAACTTTATCCAGAATGGGAATGTTTACATTTTTTCAAACATTTCATTTCTCATTGTTTTCACTTTTTCATGCTAATAGTTTCAACTAGTAGCCAATCAGCGAATAGCATTTCAATAAAACCAATTATTAGAGATTATGATTTTATGATTTTATTTAACGCTTAGCAAGTTGTTTGCGTCAGTGATGATCAGAAATTTCTACGAAATTTTTAAATGGCAGTATAAATTATGAATTTTCAGTTCATAGCCAATCAACAAACGGTATTTCGACTTGAAAACAATCAGCAAATCACTGTTTATCAGAACCAAATTTGGAACTGATTTGGAATTTAATTTTTAATATTGTTTTATTCGTGTGCAATTGGTTTTATTTACGTATGTTAAATGTTTTACTTTTAATTCAGGCACGAGAAATTTATTTGACTTTATTTTAATAAAAGTAGTATTCGTAGGTCTAGGTACATTCTCAGAACATACTTTATAAATTATTTTAAAAAAAGATGAAGAGATGAAAAGTCAGCTTCTTGCTTCAAGTTGATGAGTATTTAAAAGCAAACCTAGCAACCAATGCAAGCAACAACCAATATGGTGAAAACAAATGCAAAAACTATCTGGCATTCAGCGAATAGCTGAACTGATACGAAACCTTAGATTTCTGGTTTACCTATTTTATTGCTTGTTTACCTATTTTCTTGAGGCATTTAAAATTTTGTTTTTGAAATGTAAAACGCTCGCCCCATTTGGAGCTGTTTTTTTTTTCTAATTTTCTCATGTTTGTGAATATTTTTTCTTTGTGAGATGTAGAAGTTGTCAAAAGCTCAATCTCATCGAAACAATTAGGGTATACCTAACTGAGAAAAATTCTCGATTTCCAATCAAGTGATGACTTGAATTTACTTTTGTTATTTTTCCGTGCAAATTTTTATACAAGAATTTTTCTAATTTGTATGCTGAATTAGCTTGGGGCGCCGATGGTCTAGAATTCTTTCTGTGCAGTAAGTACGATTGCACATGCTGTGAAATGGCCAGCTCGGAATACAGTGAATTATGAATATTTTAGAAGGGGGAAAATAACTTACCATATTACAGCTGCCATGGCATACTTACTTACTTATACCAGCAGTCCTTTTATACTTATGCCTTTTGTGTGGAGGCGTTTTTATTTTTGAAAAATTGAAAAATTGTACCTACTTTTATTTAGAAAAAAAAAGTAATAATAATACAATTAGAATATAAAATATATGAAAAAGAATCCATTCAAAACATATGAAAACACATTTTTTAGAAGAGATGAAATTTCTAAAAAAAAAAAAGTCAAACCTTTTTTCAAAATATCCATAATACCAACACTCACAAAATCATTACGATTTGCAACTCCATACTTATTCAATTCTGAATTCTGTGAGATTCAATCAGGAAATGAAAAATACTGTGTAGTCTATCGTAAAACAAAATTTCCAATCTTGACCCTGCGAAGATGTAAATTTAAAAACAAACACAAAACAAAAAGAAAAATCCTCTTGCAATCAGCGATCGATCAACTGATGGTTCTTTTCAATCATAAGATAAGTCAACATCAAACTGGAGACAAATTTGATTCAACTGTTTTAAAGTTGATCGAGTTAGATCAAACATCTCTCCCACAATTCTGAAGGTGTGAGGGAGAGAAATTGCTGTAATTTCAACCCGAATCAACTGCCTATAGGTACAATAATAATATAGATTTATACTTCAAAATAATGACGTTTCGAAGTCAGTTGATTGCGTACCTAAATCTTCAAAAACATTCAAACCTGCTGTGAGGTTATGGCTTTCCTACCCCCCCCCCCACTTTGGTTTGAAAAAAGTGACAATCAGATCGAATTGTGATTATGTATTTGGATATAAATTTGATCCAATTTGTTGAAGGACATTCTAAAGATGTTATTTGATCAAGAATTTGCAATCAATTTGGATCTACTCGACAATCTTTCTTTCATGAACATGCGAATTTCCGATGCAAAATTTAAAGGTGCAGCCGGAATCGAAAAGTCAAATTGATGAAGATTTGGCTGTATCTGTCAAGAATTTTTTTCATTTCTTTATTCATCAGTTGTTCCTATGTGAGACTTGAGACGAAAAAAAACTACTTACTTACCTCAAAACGCAGAATTTAATTCCTTTGTTTTTTTGGGCAAAATTTTCTCATCGTGACCAAATAGAGATAAAACTGGGTCAAATGTAAAGAATTTTTGAAATTTTAGTCGAAATAAAAATTAATACTTACTTCCTTCCTTACTTGCCTAGTATGCTACCTATTTATTTTTTGGTTATGTGTATCATCTTGTCTTTTTATGAGTTGAATTCAATTTTTTTCTCGAACAACATCAGCCAATTTTTCAGTACAAATTTCTTGTATGTACTGGAATTTTTCTAATTTGTACGCTGAATTAGCTAAAGGCGTCGATAGACTATAGTTATTTCTCTGTTGTGTAGGCTTGCACATGCTGTGAAATGGCCTACCTACCTATTCGAAATGCTGTGAATCATGAATAATTTAAAAAGGGGAAAAATAACTTACTTTATTATAAGTACTTGGCTCAATTTGATTTCCTAGCGGTAAATTTGGTTATGGAATTGGACTTGTTTTTTCAAAACACATTGAGTTGGAGCTAGAGAGAAGAAACCATGTTTTTTTTCCTCTCGAAAATGTCCACTCTTTGAGGCTTCGTATCTTCCAATCAGAGGCACCTCTGGAGAAGAAAATTTTCCAGTGACTGGCAACTCGAAATAAAAACTTCCATTTTTTGTTAAAATTTTGCGATTTTTTTTCATTGAATTTTCGAATTGATATTCAAATTGCATTTGTCGTATGTTGAAGCTTTGAAAAATAACACCATGAAGCAAATAGGTAGTGAGCAAAAAGCAAAAACCCTCTTGCAACCGGTTTCCTTGTTTGTTTGTGCAATTTTATGTAGGTACCTACTATTTTTATTTCCCTTCAGTAGCCCAACTAATGGGGTAAGAAATACCAAATTCAAGATACAGATGGAATCGAAAAGTCAAAATTGATGAAAATCTGATTTGTGAAATCTGTCATCTGTAAGTAGATAAGTTTTTTCATTTCTTTTCTGCTCAATTGTTTGCATGTGAGAAATTTTAGCAACTGTATTCATCAGAAATGTCTACGCAATTTTTGAATGACAATAAAATTTATGAATTTTCAGTTCCTAGCCAATTAACAAACAGTATTTCGACTTGAAGGCAATCAGCAAATTACTGTTTATCAAAACCGAATTTGGGAATGGTTTGGAATTTAATTTTTATTATTTTTTTATTCGTGTGCAATTGATTTCATTTACTTAGTTGAATGTATTACTTTTAATTTAGACACGAGAAATTTATTTGACTTCATTTTAATAAAAGTAGTAGGTCTAGGTACATTCTAGGTACTTTATAAATTATTTTTAAAAAAGACGAAGAGATGAAAAATCAGCTTCCTGCTTCAAGTTGATATTTAAAAGCAAACTTAGCAACCAATGCAACCAACAATCAATAAGTACGGTGAAAGCAAATGCAAAAACTGTCTTGCAATCAGCGAATAGATGATGGCTTGTTTAACAATTCATTGTCAAATTTATTTAAATTTTTTGTTTTCGAAATCTAAAACGCTCGCCACATTTGGCCGTTTTTTTCTAATTTTCTCATGATTGTGAACATTTTTCTTTGTGAGATGTAGAAGTTGCCAAAAGAAAGGAATGACTGCGTTTTTCATTTGTGGGTGTTGGAAATATTTTAGGACAGAATCAAAAAAATTCTCAGTTGATGAAATTTTTTCAGCAAATTAAGTAAGTTCCATCTTGGTTTTTTGTTTCCGTCTGCATCATAAAACTTGGCTTTGAAAATCAGCGTAGTCGTTTTGAGGAAATTGAGGCAATTCTTTATTTCCTCAGTGAGTGATGAGTTGTATTTGGTTCCTTATTTTTTTTTCAAATGGTTCAAGCCAATTTTTCTGCTTCATTTTTCGTATTGATAATTTTCGAGATCCATCCCTTGGGGCATTAAATGGCTTCCTGAAAAATACTTATTCAAGGTCGATGGGCTAGAATTATTTCTCTGTACCTAGTACGATTGCGCATGCGTTGTAACAGCCAGTTTGAAATGCAATCATGATTCAGTCACTAAAGTCACTAAAAAAAATTAAGTGACCAATTTTAGATTACTTACTACTCCAGAGTTAATGTTTGTAGGATCTTGGATTTTCCGTATTTTTACTCGTAATTCTGCCAGTTCTCTCGTTTTTTTTTTTTTTTTTTTTTTTCATGAAAAAAATGAACAAATTGGCAATTAGGCACTTCCTTGACAAGAGAAGATCCATTTCAGAAACTCGCCCATGATTCTCCGAATCATGCCCATGTAAACTGGGATTTCAATCGTTGATTTAATGTTGAATTGTGCCAGGAATAGAAAATTAGTTTCGCTTTCTTTTTAGAGCTTTCAGAATTTTCGAAAATAGTTTTCCCCAATTTTTTACTCTCGTTTTGAAGCTTTAAAAATTGTCATATCCGAGTAATTTTCACTCTCAAGTTGGAGCTACCAAATTTCGAAGCATTTTCATGATTTTTTACTCTCGTTTTGAAGCTTTAAATATTTCTACTATTTTCCATCACGCAATCCCAATTCAATAAAATCGATCCTTCGAAACTAATCGATTTTTTTCTGCCAAAATTTGCTTTCTCACTTTAATTTTGGACTTAAACACCAAAATTGATAACCTTCGAAAAATTTATGCCACTTTGTGAGAAAGTTTCTTGACTCGCCAAATGATCATTTCAAAAGAAACCTTGTCATACCGGTGACTCTTTATTGCTGATGACCAGTTTAAAAATTACTTATAGTCCGGCATATGACAATAGGAGTAATTGCACCCCCCCCACCACCGATCCTCCGGGACAACTTTTTTCTTAAAGGGGACATCCTAAGGAACGTTTTAAAACAAACTTGTCAAAAAAAAGTTGGCCTTACTTACAAAATGGCGGCCATTTTGATTGACAGGTCAGCCGAAATCGCAGATTTTGCGTTTTAACATAGGACTTGCACGAACTTTTTCAAACTTTACAAAGGTAAATCGAAAGATCATGCAAAAATTTACCACCTGTCAAAATTTCAAGTGCTAAAGTGCGTTTTTCGATTTTTGGTGAATTTTTGAAAATCGAATTTAGGCCAAAAATGAGGGAAAAAATCAAAATTTTACCAAATTAACCGAGAAAGCTGAAATTTGGGATATACCTTATTTTCGACATGCCGAATCGATTGGAAACGGTTTCAACCCGTTTTGAGCAGTTCTGGAGCCTTCAGCAGATTTTTGAAACTCGAAATTCCCACAAAATTCCATCAAATTGTAGTTGTAAAGCTAAAATTTATTCTAAAAACTAATTTCAATACGCTACAAAGTACTGCAGGTGAATTTCCAGTCGTTTTGAAGCCTCCAGCGACTTTAAGAAAATTCCTGAAGCCTCCAGCAGATTTTTGAAACTTACACTTTTACAAAATTTCATCAAATGGAGATGGAAAGCTGAAATTTACTCTACACTCCCATTTTAACACCCTCTGAAAACGACTTCTGGTGAATTTCAAGTCATTTTAGAGCCTCCAACGACTTTTTTGAAAATTACTGGAGCCTCCAGTAGATTTTTCAAACTTGAAATTTCCCCAAAATTTCATCAAACTAAGATGGAAAGTCGAAATTCATTCTGCAAACTAATTTCAATGCGCTACGAAGTTGACTGCTGGTGAATTTCAAGTCGTTTTGGAGCGTCCAGCAATTTTTTGAACGGTTGTATGATGTTTTTTGAAAAATTGAAATTTGCTAGAAGTAGCTGTAAGCTTCAAAACCATTTGAAACCACCATGTAGTCTGCGAAGTAAATTTCAGCTTGCCAACTCAATTTGATAAATTGATGTTGGGGAAATTTCAAGTTTCAAAAATCTACTGGAGGCTCCAGTAATTTTCAAAATAGTCGCTGGAGGCCCTAAAAGGACTTGAAACCACATGAAGTCGTCTTCAGAGGGTGTTAAAATTGGAGTGTAGAGTAAATTTCAGCTTTACATCTCCATTTGATGAAATTTTGTGAAAATTTAAAGTTACAAAAATCAGCTGGAGGCTCCAGTAATTTCCAAAAAAAGTCGCTGGGAGCCCTAAAATTACTTGAACCTACCTGAAGTCGTCTTCAGATGGTGTTAAAATTGGAGTGTAGAGTAAATTTCAGCTTTCCATCTCCATTTGATGAAATTTTGTGAAAATTTAAAGTTTCAAAAATCTGCTGGAGGTTTTAGGAATTTTCAAAAAGTCGCTGGAGGCTCCAAAATGTCTAGAAATTCACCTGCAGTACTTCGTAGTGTATTGAAATTAGTTTTTAGAATAAATTTTAGCTTTACAACTCCAATTTGATGGAATTTTGTGGGAATTTCGAGTTTCAAAAAACTGTTGGAGGCTCCAGAACTGCTCAAAACGGATTGAAACCGTTTCCAATCGATTCGGCATGTCGAAAATAGGGTATACCCCAAATTTTAGCTTTCTCGGTTAATTTGGTAAAATTTTGATTTTTTCCCTCATTTTTGGCCTAAATTCGATTTTCAAAAATTCACCAAAAATCGAAAAACGCACTTTAGCGCTTGAAATTTTGACAGGTGATAAATTTTTGCATGATCTTTCGATCTACCTTTGTAAAGTTTGAAAAAGTTCGTGAAAGTCCTATGTTAAAACGCAAAATCTGCGATTTCGGCTGACCTGTCAATCAAAATGGCCGCCATTTTGTAAGTAAGGCAAACTTTTTTTTTGGCAAGTTTGTTTTAAAATGTTCCTTAGGATGTCCCCTTTAAGAAAAAAGTTGTCCCGGAGGATCGGCGGGGGGGGGGGGTGCAATTACTCCTATTGTCATATGCCGGACTATTACGTATTCCGGCCGAAATACCTCATTTGCCACCCTCTGTAGTTGATATTTTCCTGCCACGATTTTTTTTTTTTTTTGAATTCTTAGAGGAGATTTTTTTTTTGTATTTTTCATTACAAGTATCAAGGTCAGTCCAACAGCTGATGTTGCATCATTTGTTCAAATTATGAGACATTTTCCAATGACATATTTTTTACTTGCTACGTACCTAATTCCCTTTCCCTCCCTTACATTTCATGACCACTTTGAAAGCAAATTTCCAGGATTGAAAAATCGAAATGACGATTGTGCAATTGAATCGGTGAGTGCAGAAAGGGAACAAGTCCATTTTCGCACTTTTCAGGAATAACAAAAAACTAATTTATTTGAAAATCAAAAATTTTTGGTAAACATGCTTAAGGTCATTGAAAGAGGACCCCAAGACACAATTTTTAGCACTGTTTAGAAAAAAAAATATTCACGTGCGCCGGCGCTGTTGCTGCCTAAACAAATGGGACTTAAACCCTTTCTGCACCCAATCGACAAAATTTTTTTTGAAATTGCTCGGGCACGAATGGGGCTTGATTCTACATCTAAGTACATCATTTAGACTGCTATCTCGTTTAAATTGACCAAAAACCCCTTGAGTTCTAAGACTTTTTGCCGAAGTTGTTAATTTTTTCATCATTTTTCAGTTCAGAGATTAACTTAGATTTCAAAAAATGGTCTTCTCAAAAATGTTAGTTATGTTTCAAGGAATTTAAAAAATTTTACAAAAAAGTCATAAATGCGGATCCGCCTTTTTTTTGCGCCCAAATACCACTTTCCCGGCAGTTTTGCGGAAATCTGACATCACCAGTCGATCCGCCGTACTTTGAAATCCTTATATCCGTGAAAAAAAAAATTTCCAAAAATGTGACTTGTTCCCTTTCTGCACTCACCGATTCAATTACTCGAATCCTACGAGAGTTTTCAGAAATTGATGTTTTATTTCTGAAATTATATTCAAGTATACCTTGCCTTTTCTGTGTGAGATTTCGTAAACACTGCCCAGGTATTCTTTACATGATATTTACTCAAAACCGAGTGAAAAAAACTCTCAGAAAGTCCTCTTTCGAATTTGCGAACGTGAAATATTTGAGAAAATGCTGGAAGTACGAATACTATAGCTCGAGATGGATAAGTACCTTATATTTTGGCGAAAAAAAATGTTCGGTTTAGAATTTATATCAGTTTGAAAATTGAAATTGACTCAAATTCGTTCTAAATGAGATGACTACGTGAGCAATGAGCATGATTTCAGATTTCCACTCTTCTGCCATCTAATTTTTATGGTACCATGTTGTAGCTGAGTAATTCTCTATTCAATAAAGGTAGTCTCGACTTTTCGAGTACTTCGGTGCCAGAATTTTAGTGCAAATGCAGAAGAAAGGGAGGAGTAAGAGTTACGAGGCACTCGGTATCGATATTATACGTCGTACGTTAGCTTACATGTTACAACTGCCTATTCAAATGGCTTCGTTCGATGCAGGCTTCGAGTTGGGGATTTTTCGGAATTACGATAAGAAAGATAACATCTTTGCCATTCGATTCGTGTCTCTGCCAATGAGCAAATCTATTGTGAAGACGAATAAAAATTCTACGTAATATTTCGTGTTCAGTTTCGACTTGATTCTCGTACTAGTATGATCGATAGTACTTCGTACGGTTGATGACGCGACGTGTACGGTTTTTAATACAAATTAGCTAATTCTGAATCGTAATTTTTCCAATTTTTTCGCGTAAAATGTTGAAAATTGTTTTCGAAATTCGAATTTTTTACCACAGTTCGTGATATCGGTGAATTTGCTTCGTATTAATGTCGTTTTAGGTACCTATACTTATTCGTGTAGGTAATAACCGAACTATTTCGAGCAAGTTTACTAGTTGAAATTTTTGTTACGTAAATTTTTAACGTAAGTTGTACGCGAAATATGTCGAATTGTCGATCGTTATCATTCGTATTCGTATAAAAATAATGTTCGAGTAATTTGGTTCGTCTTCTTTTTTTTTTTTTTGGAACGAGATCCTCGTGGATGAGGCGAAGAAAATCTTCTTCCAAGACGAGAAATCGTGGTCTGTATTTTGCTTGGTGATTAATACCTGCTTCGGTGAGTTGTTTATTTTTCATTCATCTTACGTAAAAGTAAATAGGTACCTGACTTACTCAACTAACGTAAGTAAACTTTCGCATTCATGAATATTTTAGAAAGGGAAAAATAACATACCACATTACAGCTACCATGGCCTACCAGTTACTGCATGTAGCTTTTCAAAATGCGGAGGCGTTTTCATTTTTTTAAAAATTGTCTTTTTATTTAGAAAAAAAAAGTAATAATCAGCAATAATAATAATTTAAATACGACAAAAAGTCAGACATTTTTATAAATATCCGTAATACTAACACTCACAGAATCATTATGATTTGCAACTCCATACTTGTTCAATTCTGTGGGATTAAATCAGGAAATGAAAAATACTGTGTAGTCTATCGTAAAACTCAAGTTTCAATCTTGACCGTGCTAAGATTTAAAGGCTATAGGTGGATAAGTATGACGAATTTTCCCCCGAGAGCTTCAGGGTTGATATTTGCATGGAAGGTGGGTACCCTTGAGCACCTTCGGTAACGAAAGTTTCAGACCCCCAGACCCCCCCCCCCCCCGTATGTTGTAAACATCCATAAGAGGTATCCCCGCGAAAATTGTCATTCCCTTCCCCCCATATTTCCCCCCAAAATGACGTTTTTTAGCTTTGTTTGCCCGTTTTAGCAATGATCATGATTCTGAACAAAAATGGGAATAGCATTTTGAAATGTGTTTTCGTCCCCCAAAAAACATATATTTTTTTCAAAAAAAAAATTTTGGTGGGTCGTGGTCAAAAATTGAAAAAACCAACAGAGGGGGTTAAAAATGGATTCTGGTGTAAATTGTTGTTTTTGGTGAACGAGGTGTCGTTTCTATATGAATTGAACCCCCCGAACACGAATATGACGTCCAATTTTATGCCACCCTCAACCACACCCCTCCATTAAAAATTGAGCTATATAATAATATTGGTGTCGTTCTCATATGAATCAAACACCCCGAACACGAATATGAAGTCAAATTTTATGCTACCCTCATTCACACCCCTCAGGTGCCTCTACCCCCTCAATTTTTACTATATTAAAAGTTGAACTATTTTCATAATATTAGTGTCGTTTCCATATGAATCTAACCCCCCGAACACGAATCGAATATGACGTCCAAATTTATGCTACCCTCAACCACACCCCTCCAGTGCCTCTTCCCCCACTTCAATTTATATACTATTTTAAAAGTTTTGATATTTTCATAATGTTGGTGTCGTTTCCATATGAATCGAACCCTCCGAGCACGAATATGACATCCAATTTTACGCTACCCTCATTCACACCCCTAAAGTGCCTCTGCCCCCACCTAAACAATTAATTTTTTTAGCTAACTCCGATCAATCTTCGACCAATAATTACTTCAAATCAAATTAATTACTATTAAAAGTATGCTTCGCGAAGGTTGAAAACTCAACGACATACAAAAGTTACTAAAAAGAAGTAAAAAAATGACCATAGCAAGGTTCAAACTTTAACATTCCAGCCACACCAACACTATGAACATAGTTATACGCGTTTTAAATAGTAAAAATTGAGGCGCTGGCTGTAGCCTGGAAGGGGATAGATGCGGGTAACCTGAATTGGACTTCATATTCGTGTTAGGGGTGCTTTGATTCATATGAAAAGACACCAACATTATGAAAATAGCTCAACCTTTAATACAGTATTTTGAGGTGAGGGCAGAGGCACCGGAGGGGTGTGGATGAAGGTAGAGCTAAATTGGACATCATATTCGTGTTGGGGGGGGGGGGTTCGATTCATATGGAAACGACACTAATATTATGAAAAATAGTTCAACTTTTAATACAGTAAAAATTGAGGGGGTAGAGGCACCTGAGGGGTGTGAATGAGGGTAGCATAAAATTTGACTTCATATTCGTGTTCGGGGTGTTTGATTCATATGAGAACGACACCAATATTATTATATTATAGCTCAATTTTTAATATAATACATAAAAATTAAGGTGGGAAGCAGAGGCACTGGAGGGGTGTGGTTGAGGGTGGCATAAAATTGGACGTCATATTCGTGTTCGGGGGGTTCAATTCACATAGAAACGACACCTCGTTTACCAAAAACAACAATTTACACCAGAATCCATTTTTAACCCCCTCTGTTGGTTTTTTCAATTTTTGACCACGACCCACCAAAATTTTTTTTTTGAAAAAAATATGTGTTTTTTGGGGGTCAAAAACACATTTAAAAATGCTAGTCCCATTTTTGTGCAGAATCATGATCATTGCTAAAACGGGCAAACAAAGCTAAAAGACGTCATTTTGGAGGGGAAATATGAGGGGAAGGGAATGAAAATTTTCGCGGAGATACCTCTTATGAATGTTTACAACATACCAAAAAATTGAAAAAATCTATTCACATGGGGCTGAGAAAAAATTTTTATTGTAAAATTTCAGAAAAAGGGGGGTTTCTCAAAAACGGGGGGGGGGGTCTGGGGGTCTGGGGGTCTGAAACTTTCGTGACCGAAGGTGCTCAAGGGTACCCACCTTCCATGCAAATATCAACCCTGAAGCTCTCGGGGGCAAATTCGCCATACTTATCCACCTATAGCTTTTAAAAACAAACACAAAACAGAAAGAAAAAAATCCTCTTGCAATCAGTGATGAACCAATGGTTCTTTTCAATTACATATCAAAGTTCAGAGCAAATTTTTAACTTGGTCAAAGTTGATAGAGTTACCTAGATCAAACATTTCTCCCACAATTCTGACGGGTGGAGGGAGGGGCGGAGAAATTGCTCTTATTTCAACCCGAAACAACTACCTATACAACAACATTAATTTATATGTACTTCAAATGATGTTTTGAAGTCAGTTATTGATCGTGTAATTCTTCAAAAACATTCAAATATATGCTAATTTGCAATAAGTAAGTGTTGGAATTTTTCCAAGTCCGGAGCCTTTTAGAAGAAAGAAAAATGTATACCCCTTTAAAATCTCAATAATACTTAGTCAAAGAATAGGAGGGACAATATGTGATGTGAGACGAGATTATGGGTTGGTCCGAAAAAAATGATACCTAATCAGATCAAATTATGATTACGAATTAGAATACCTACCTATAAATTGGATTCAATTTGTTGAAGATATTGGGAAGATGATTGATCGAGAATTTGAAATATTTTGGTCAAGATATTGAGAAAAATGATCGATTTTCCAATTGAGTCATGATTTGAATTCAATTTTTTTCTCAAACAACATCAGCCAATTTTTCAGTACAAATTCTTGTAGTAGAATTTTTTAAATTCATACCTTGAATTAGCTACGTAAAGGCGTCGATAAGCTGTAGTTAGGCTTGCTCATGCTGTGAAATGGCCTACCTATTCCAAATGCTGTGAATCATGAATTTAGAAAGGGGAAAAATAACTTACCTCTTTACAGCTCAATTAGATATTCTAACAAAAATGATTATTTCGGTCCGTCGTTTTCTTTCGGGGGCGAATTTTCTGTAGGATGGAAGACTGTACCATTTGCAGTGGTTTTACAGGAGTCCATTTTTGTGTAGAATGAAGTCATGCAGTAGATCCATAAGAAATCTGGCAAAATGAGGACACTTGGGAATTTTATGTCATTTCATCAAAAACAGCAAATACATTTGTTATTTAATCAAACTCGAGCTCATTCTTTCGCATTTTGAAAATATGTAATTAGGTTTGGTACTTTTTATTCAGTTTCAAATGAATATCGAGAAATCTGTCCCTCTGTTGGATAAATAATTATCGAGACATAGGTATCGATATTATTTTCGAATTTCTCTAAAATATCCATATTATCAACATTCGCAAAATCATGCAACTCCATTTGTACCTACCTACTTCTTTACTTCTGTGGGATTCGATTAAGAAATTTAAAATACTGTATAATGTTTTGGAAAACAAAAATTCGAACTTCGAACGTGTGATGATACAAAACATTGTATTTAAAAACAAACAATAAAGCAGAGAGGAGAAAACCCACTTGCAATCAGCGATCAACCAAAGGTTCTTCTGAAGCTTTTCTAGGTGCAGGGTTAAGTACTCGTATTTAAATATAATCGGATCCAACGTGTTGAAGACATTTTGAAGATGAAATTCCATCAATAATTTGTGACCAATTTTGATCGAAACCTTTTTTCATGGTTATGGATTTCCAATGGCAAATTTGAAGATGCAGATGATGGAATCGAAAAGTCAAAATTGAAGAAAATTTGGCTTGTAAAATCTCATTTGTACCTAGATTAGTTTTTTCATTCCTTTTCTCAATCGTTTGTATTCGTATGAGAGACTTGAGAAGGAAAAAACATATTCCTAAATACAGTATTCAATTCCCTTTTCTTTTTTTTGGCAACTTCGACAGATCACAAGAAAAAAATTTTACATCGTGACCAAATAGGTTCAAAACTGCGTGAAAATTAAAACAATTTTTGGATTTTGGTTGAAATAAAAACTTATACCTACTTACTTACTTGGTTTTTATTTTTATGGACCATGAATCTGGATTTAATTGTTTTAATCTATTTGAGTTTTCATGGAAAACGCAAAACATAATTTTTTGGTCACTTTTGTCATTTAATTTTGACAATTTGATACTTATATCGTATGTCCCAATTTTGCATTGATGATGTAGGAATGTGAGTTAATAGCTTACTTCATCTACCAGATACCGCTGAAAAATGCACTTTGATAAAAATGGACAAAGCGAGTTTTGGAATAGCACTCTTCAATTGTTTGTTTCTTTGAATTTGTGGATTAATACAATTCAAACTGCATTCGTCGAAATTTGAAGCTTCGAAAAAAAAAAACAACAAAGCGACTAGTGAGCAAAAAACAAAAACCCTCTCGCAATTGGTTTTCTTGTGCAATTTTATGTATGTTGTTGTTGATTATTGTTAGAAAATACGTTTCTAACTTACGTATCATCGCGATCGCGAAATAACAACACAAACAGGGGCTTAAACGCCTTTATTAAACATCAAAACATCGCGCAACTTGTACACAGAAAACACACACACGAATACGTACATAACATACTGGAGAACTGGTCTCCGTGAACATTATACACAACGCATATACAGATCGTCGGAGAATATAGGCGTGGCCTACTCCAGTGTAGCCACGATCTAACACTCCCCCTATTCTCCGATGATGTACAATTTAAAAAAATTTTGAAAAAGAAAAATTCATAAATCACACCACACAGAAGCCCCGCCACAGTAAAGCCAAAACACTGTGACTATTTATATTCGCATCACTCTGTTTACATAGAATAAAATTTTGAGACACATCACATAATCTTTTTCTCACCAACAATCATTTTAGATCAAGTTCATCTTCATTAAGATCGATGTCCAGGTAACTTTCCACATTTAAATCGTGTGTATCTGAAACTTACAACAAAAGCATTAGAATTTAAATAATAGATAGGAGCTCATCTCTTAAAATAGAAAAACGAGGTATAGGTAGCGGTTTTGTGCAGATATCCGCCAACTGCTCTTCTGAAGTTACTTTCTCTACTCTCACCTCTCCAAATTTCACACACTCTCTTACCAGTTGAGCTTCAGTTTCTATCACATGTTTCAACTTTGGCTTACTTGTAACAGTAGTGCATTTCACAGCTGAATCACTATCACAATATGCAACCACTGGATATAAATATCGATTCATCACACCTTTTATAGTGCTTTGCAAACACTTCATCTCACGTAATGCTTCATTTAAAGCACGGAATTCAGCCTCGCAAGTTGAGGTTACACGTCTCTTTCTTTTACGCGCCGCCCAAGAAATCACATCACCAAATAATTTAATAATATATCCTTCAGTTGTTTTCATTGAAGGTTGCACATCACGAAAACTTGCATCGGCATAAACTTCCAACTCATCGCATTTTCCTTCGTACCTCAATGAGTAATCTCGAGTTCCTTTTAAATATCTCAACACATGTTTAGCTCTCATCCAATCGTAATTTGTAGGTGCTGACATATGAGTACTCAACTCATGAACTGCATAAGCAATATCAGGCCTAGTACCATCCGTTAAATATCGTAAAGAACCTATCAATTTACGAAATGGAAATTCAGTTAATTCCAACATTTTCCTACTTTCACTTCCCTCTTCACTCTCTTCTAAAGCTTTTAACTCCTTATTCATCACGCCACGTTCAACCATTGGAGTCTTTACTGATTTACAATTACTCATCTCAAAACGCTCCAAGATCTTATCAACATATTCACGCTGATCTAATGTTATCACTTTATTTTTCTTATCACGTGTTATATTTATTCCTAAATATTTCTTTAACTCGCCTAGATCACTGATCTTAAAATTTGAAGACAATTTATCAACAATTTCTTTCATTTTCTCCGCATTGTTGCTGGCCACAATCAAATCATCCACGTAGATAACAATAACAGCAATTATTCCATCCTGATGAAATGTAAATAAACATGGCTCATTCAAAGTATTCTCCAAACCTATCTCTCGGATTTCAGATTCAAGCCTCTCATTCCACTTCTTCGGACTTATCTTTAAACCATAGAGACTCTTCTTCAATTTACAAACATACTCCCCCCGCACATCATCTGACAACACTCCTTCAGGAACCTCCATATAAACTGGCTCATCTAATATACCATAAAGAAAAGCTGTCTTGACATCCAACTGAGTCACCTCAAGATCTAGCTTATTAATAAGAGAGAAAATAGTTCGAATATTCGGTAGTCTTTCCACTGGTGCAAATGTTTCATACAACTCGTAATTATTAGTATCTTCAAACCCACGAACAACTAGCCTCGCCTTATATTTTGTAATACCACCTACACAAAGTTTCTTACGAAACACCCATCTATGAGACAATATCTTAGTTCCAGGTTCTAACTCATCTCGCCTTACGATATCCCAAACGTCATTCTCAACCATAGATGATTTTTCCTCTTCAATAGCCTCCAGCCATTCTTTGCCATCTTCTCTCGAAATGGCCTCTGAATAATTTACAGGATCCTGGTTTATCAAAGCAAAAATATCACCTTTATCATCAAACTTGGCTAAGGCAATCAAATTTTGCTGAATCTCCAATTTTCGCGCCTCTGATCTCGTAAATGGTTTATTCAAACTAGTTTGCTTCAAAATCTCAAGTTCAGCATTAGCATTTGAAAGCCACTCATCATAGTTGATAGTCTCATCAACAGTTGGTATAGCCGACGACTTAATCTCATCACACACGTCCTTATAAACTACTGATGGTCTCAGTCTCACATCACGTGTATTAATAATCTCGCCACTTTGAATATCAAGTAGTTTATAGCTGTTTGAAGAATATCCTACTAAGAAATAACGCTTCAGACTATCTTTGTTCTTTGACGATTTTTCCTGACTATAAGTTCGAGTAGAAAACTTCTTAAGATCACTTTTCTTCAAGATTTTGCGATAAGCAAGACAACCAAAACGAGAAATATACTTGAGACCACTCTTCTCTCTAGGATCAAATTTATTCAACGGTATTTCAAAATTGATACCCTTATGACATGTTCTATTCAACACATAAGTTGCAGCATCAACAGCTAAATGCCACAGGTTAGCTGGTAATCCTGAATCAATCATAAAACACCTAACGGTATTTTGAAGTTTACGATTCCAGCGCTCGGACTTACCATTCAATTGTTGAGTATCAGGAGGAGATACATCAAGTTCAATCTTTTCTTTTTCACAAATTTCTTTCATCTTACCTTGAGTATATTCCTTCGCACCATCGCACCTCAAATAGCAAACTTTCACATCACTTCCCAATTTGTTCCTTGCTCTCACCAGAAATTTCTCAAAACAAGCAGGAACCTCATCTCTAGTTCTTATTGAGTAGGTACTTGCATATCTTGAAAACTCATCAACAAAAGATACAACATACCTATACTTATGAGGAAAGGTCATTGGCCTAATAGGTCCCATCACGTCAGAATTGATAATTTCTAAAGGCCTAATAGCTAATCTCCTATCATTCTTAAAAGGTAATCGCGTCATCTTTGCAGCAATGCACACCTCACAATCAAGTATAGACTCATCAAAATTTATATTTTTCAGTTTCTCATCACGTTTAGCCATTTGCTGCAAATATGATCGTGAAATATGCCCTAAATTTTCATGAATTTTGAAACCTTCACTTTTGACATTCACGTCACTTTTAAATTTCTTATCTGGTTCGTTACTTGTCTCATTTGCATTGCTGACCTCATCAATTTTACGTTTCTTCGCTACAAAAGCTGCGCCCCTCACAGATTTTTCATTCTCATCACATAAATCAAAATTTACAACCCACACATTATTTTTATAAACTCCAGTAAATAAAGTACGTTTTGTTTTAGGATTAAAAATTTCAATAGTATTTGAATTCAAAATAATTGAATATCCATTATCAGTAAATTTTCTCAGAGATAATAGATTTTCAGAAGCATTTTTAGCATACATAACATTTTTCAGAGTAAATGGCTCACCACACAGACTTTTTACATATAACTCACCACTTTGAGTAATATCTACGTGAACATCTTCGCTCGCACCACGCAATGATACTTGCCTATCTCTTTTATTTTTCAAAATATCACATTCTCGAATAAGATGTTCACTGGCACCACAATCAGCTACAAAAGTAATTTTTGACTTACCTATCTCAGATCTCATTTGTTCCACACCTGCTGCTAGCACTACACCACTTTGACCAGAAGTGCTTATCTCATTTGATGTACTCGTCTCATTTGTTAATCTCACCTCGTGTAGCGCTATAATTCAAGTTTTTAATTACTTTTTGTCTTTTTCACTATCATCTTTATTTTTGGGAGTTTTGTTCTTAATTTTACCTCGAGTGGCTAGGGGACATGAGGAGGAGATGTGCTGAGCGTATTTGTGGCATTTGTAACAAAACCGTATACCGCTGCCAGGCTCGATGAAGCATTCCGACGCTCGATGCTTATTTGCACCGCAATTGAAGCAATAATCCGTTCGCCTTTCTTCGGAACTATGCCTGGGATTTTGAAACCTTCCTCGATGTTGAAAACCTCCACGAGTTGGAAAATTTCCATAATTTGAAAAATTTCCATAGCCATTTCCATAGCCATTTCCACGACCAGTTCCACGTCCTACGCCACTGCCACGATTACTTCGATTTCCACGGTTGCCACGCCCAGCACCAAATCCACGTCCACCACCTCTATGTCCACGTCCTCCAAAGCCACGTCCACCTCGACTATTTTGACCTTGAGAAACACCTCCTCTATCATCTCCAAATCGAAAAGCTGAAGCAGGCTCTGTAACAAGCACTTGCTTTTCTTTCTCATTTGATTCGAACCATAAACATAATTTCATCAATTCGTCATAATTTGACTGTATGAACCTAGTCTCAGCAGTCAACTCATATAACGAGTACTGCTCCCTAACTGCAATTATGAAACGATTGCATTTGGCATCGTTTTCAAGAGGTTTACATAACATTTCAAATTTTTGAACGGCTGCCTCAAATCTCAAAATAAATTCTGCCACAGATTTGGAACCTTTATTAAAACGTAGATCCTCAAGTTGTTTTTGCAAAGTCGATGATGTAGAATTTATTTCGGCTTTCCTAAATTCCTTGATTTTAGTCAATGCTTCAAGAGGGTCACGAATATTTACAATTTTATTGTGATAACTAGTATCAATTCGATTAATCAAAATATGCCGAACCTTATTCTTTCTAATCACAATTTCATTCGAAGTATAATTACGATTCGGAATAATATTAGTTTGAATTATATCGAGCAGATCAAGTGCAGACAGTTCACTTGAGAAACTATCATACCACACATCAAAGCGCATATCAGAGGTAAGCTTATAATCAGTTTTTATCGAAATTGTACCTGAGGGATTTCCTTGCAGGGCCCTTAGGATTTCTGTTTGCTGTCGTAAAATAGTAGTTATCAAATCTGGGTCACCACCTTGGTCTTGACCTTGACCTCGACCTCGACCTCTTCCTCGACCTCGACTACTCATCTATAAAAATAGCAAGTACCACTCAATAAGATTATTAAATAATTCTCCTGACTTTCCATGCATCCAATCATGAGCCATGGAACACTCATGTACCCAGATGAACACACAAAAGACAGATCTCATATCATAATTTAAATTTAAAATTCAATTAATAATTTTTCACATCTCAAAACAACAATCAAACAGAACTGTCACCGAAAATATGGCACACTCATTATTTTCAGTTACTGAACTGATTGAAGGTCCTCACATAATTCAAAATTTCATTTTTAAAATTTTCATCAAATAAAATTTCTTCATAAAGAAATATCAAACTCACCTATACCTACTATCTCACAAGTCCATCCCCAAGAATATGGTACTCTCATATTCCCAGCTATTAACTTGCTTGATAGCTCACTTTTCGTTCATGTTACCCACTGAGATTCATTTTCAGCAATATGGAACACTCATATTGAGATCCTGAAACCAGTGTGTAACAATGAACCCACACTCTTATCACATTTTAAGTAGGTAGTACCTAGGTAAACATATATCATTTCTCACCTTGACTGCAATAAACAAATCAGCAAATCACACTCTCGAACTGTACTAGAGTACACACCACAAAGCACAATCAATAGTTCAGTAGTTTTATCAATTTAAAATTGAAAAATAATCTCCAAAGAAAGCACACAAAAGATCGTGAACATACACCACAGTCACAGTCACAATACTAAATGTAAACCTAGTAGGTACTACACTACATACAGGCACTTGAAAGAATAAACCACACCTCTGTGCCTCGCATCTCAACTCGCCACTCTGCAGCTGCAAGATTTCTTTGTGGTAAAAGAAATCTTAGGTATTAAAATTTACTAAGAGCTCGTAATTTTCAAATTCCATACATCATGAAAAATACAGCACACCACAATTGAAAAATACACAGTATTCCAGCTCCAAATACACATACACTTGTCGCATCCCTTTTATCACCGGCCGGTTGACATTTTTTAAAAACAATAAAAAAGTTCTGCATCATTAAATCTTATTATTTTAGCCAAGCGGCAGATCTCAAAACATAAGCACTCCTTTAAAATACTCATGTACGAGTATATGACCACTGCATAATATTTAACGTAATAAAATAGGTACCTATACCTATACACACGCATGCAAGTAAAACAAGCAAAGTCGTAAAATGATGCCGCCAAAAGGGAACTCTAAAACACATGCTATTTTTAGAATCTGTCACCCTAACCTGTATCCGCCGCTGCTGCTGCAGACAACAGCGAACGAATACGTAGATCTACTAAAAGCAATCTGATGCAACATATAATACCTATTGGTAAGTAGGTATATACCTATCTAAAATACACACAATATTATACCTATCCGTATGTGGATATGTACCTACCTATCTACCCACCACACACATATACATGTACATGCAAATAACATTAACCTACCTAAGTTGGCCAACTAACATGCACAAAAATATAGTATGAAAAGGATACATATTACCCAGATAATATTTTACTCATCTCCTTGATACTTGATCACTTGGCAGGTATCTTGTTCTTCTCCTCGCATCCGAATTCGCGTTCGCGTCATCGTCACCTTGATACCTAATCTCTTGGTAGATAGGTATTTTGTTCTCGGACCTCGGACCTTCAAATTCGCGTCACTGAGGGAATTACCGTTTGAGGGGTTACCCGGCGCCTCCACCATGTTAGAAAATACGTTTCTAACTTACGTATCATCGCGATCGCGAAATAACAACACAAACAGGGGCTTAAACGCCTTTATTAAACATCAAAACATCGCGCAACTTGTACACAGAAAACACACACACGAATACGTACATAACATACTGGAGAACTGGTCTCCGTGAACATTATACACAACGCATATACAGATCGTCGGAGAATATAGGCGTGGCCTACTCCAGTGTAGCCACGATCTAACAATTATTGAAGCTTAAAAAAACAATGCAATTAGTCAGCGAAAAGCTAAAACCCTCTTGCTATCGTTTACTTTTGCAATCACTATCACTGAGATTATAATTCATCTTCTAGGTAAATGTTTTCAATTCTAATATTGCGATCCCCTTTCCTAGTTTTAAAACATCTATTACGTTGGCATTAGCAGGGATTTTACAGGAGTCCTTTTTTGTGGAGAATGAAGGGATATGACCAGCTGTGCAAAAACCTTCGGGGTTTCATGCAATAGAGTCTAAGAAATCTGGCAAAATGAGGACATTTGGGTATTATCAAAACCAGAAAAAAATTCTGTTATTTAATCGAACTCGAACTCATTCTTTTACATTTTAAAAATGTAAAATTAGGTTGGGTACTTTTTATATTCAGTTTTAATGAATATCGAGGAATCAATTCCTCTCTTGGGAAAAATAATTATCGAGACATATCGATATTAATTACGCACGAATTTGTCTAAAATATCCAATTACATACTTATCAACACTCGCAAAAACATTGTGATTTGCAACTCCGTACTTCTTCAATTCTGTGAGATTCAATCAAAAAATTTAAAATACCGTGTAGGGTATCGAAAAATAAACGTTCAAACTTCGAGCGTGTGACGATGTGTAACATATTTAAAACAAACAACAAAACTGAAAGAAAAAAACCCTCTTGCAATCATCGACCAACCAAGGGTATTTGAGTACATACAACCGGATCTAAATGAAATTCGACTAACAATTTGTCACCAATTTTGATCAAAACATTTTTCATAGTTATGTGGATTTCCAATGCCAAATTTAAAGATGCTGATGGAATCGAAAAGTCAAAATTGATTAAAATTTGGCTCGTACAATCTCATTTGTAGATGATTTTTTTCATTTCTTTTCTCCTCAATTGTTTGTTCTTGTATGTACTTATGTGATACTCGAGAAGGAAAAAATTCCCAAATGTAGAGAATTTTTGGAATTTTGGTTGAAATAAAAACTTATATTTACTTACTTACTTACTTACTTACTTGGTTTTTATTTTTATAAAGCATTTTGTAAATGATCCTGCATAGCCAATCAACAAACGGTACCTATTCCGACATAAAGGCAATCAGCAAATTACGGTTTATCAGAACCAAATTTGGGACTGATTTGGAATTTAATTTTTAATATTTTTTTATTCGTGTACAATTGATTTTATTTTTAGTTGAATGTTTTACTTTTAATTTAGGCACGAGAAATTTATTTGCGGTAGGTCTAGGTACATTCCCGGTTGGCAAAACGGCATTTTTTAGACAGTGCATCTGAATAGGGATATGACCACATATCAGTCAGAATGTATTTTCTGACTGCCAAAACGGCAATATCTGACTGTGGTTCTGAGTGTGGATCTGACTAGTCAGATCCACGCTCAGATCTCCACTCAGTCTTCTGACGAGTCACCGCCATCTTGGATTTTCAAAAAAATACTTGTTTCTGATTGGTTGATTGTAGTCAGACTGTGAATCTGACTGTCAAAACGGCAATTTCTGACCGCAGAAATGATTAGTCAGATATCACCAGAAATGTGCCAATCGGGTTCTAGGTACTTCATAAATTATTTAAAAAAAGACGAAGAGATGAAAAATCAGCTTCCTGCTTCAAGTTGTTAAGGTGCACGGGGGAAGTCAGAACGTTTTTTCACAATTTCAACTTTGATCAGCTGTTACTCTCGTACTAATGAACCAATATGGCTGAAATTTGGTATGTAGGTTCCCACAAGGGTTCTTAACCTATGGTTAAAATCTCAGCGCGATTGTCACAGTACCTCTCGCACAATCGAATAAAATGTAACTTGTTCTGACTTACCCCGCTTTGGGGTAAGTCAGAAAATCTACAAAATTAATTGGTGATATTAGGATTCGACCCTGATCGATGCGCAATATGTCGAACAATATGTTTTCGAGGTCGTAGAATCCGAATCTGGAGTTAATTTTTTTGTAGGGGTGGGAGGTGAGTCAAGGGGAGAGAGAGTAAATTACAAATTTTGTCTATATTAATGTGTAATATGTCGATTGATATGTTTTTGAGGTCGTATAATTCGAATCTGGGGTTATTTTTTTGCTGGGGTAGGAGGCGAGGCAAGGGGAGAGGGGAAATTTCAAATTTTGCCTATAATATTGTGTAACATGTTGATTGATATGTGTTCAAGGTTGCAGAATTCAAATCTTGAGCTAGTTTTTAGGGTCGAGTGCTATTCAAGTATCACCGTTTGGGGAGAGGGGGTTGTGGCCTACTGTGCCCCGTGGAAGTTGGAACAGTAATGAAATGAGCTAACTAATGATTATTTGAAATACCTTCCGCTCAAGAACACGGATATGTATGAAAATGGCGATTTGTAGAAATCTCCCCCTCCTGCCTATTATGGCATTTTGGCTGTCATTGTGGTAACTTCAGAAAAGCAATTCATCTGACAATTATTTATTGTAGAGTACAAAAATGTATTTGTAAAAAATTGAAAAACTCATGTAAGGAGAAAAAATAATCATCTTCTGAGAAAACAAAACAAAAAATCCCCAAAACATAGTAACACGACTCCAAAATACACATATGACATCATCCTGCAGAAAAGAACACATGATATTGCCCGATTGTATAGCATTTTTTTTTTCAAAACATGTTCTGAATTCTGATTTTACATAAAAAACTGTCAACTTTGAACATTAGTGGTATAAGAAAACATTGAAATAAATACATAAAAACCTAATTTGGAATTTCATTCTACCAAAAAACCAACTCCAGATTCGAACTCTACAACCTCAAAAACATCAATCGACGTATTACACCATAATATAAGCAAAATTTGAAATCCCCCACCCATACGAACCTACGACTCACCTTCCACCTTCACCACAAAAAATGACTCCGGATTCAAATTCTACGACCTTGAAAACATATTATTCGACATATTACGCAATAATGTGTGAAAAATTTGAAATTTTCTCCTCCCCACGCCTCACCCCCCACTCCTACAAAAAAAATAACTCCAGATTCGGATTCTACGACCTCGAAAACATATCAATCGACATATTACACAATAATGTAGGAAAAATTTGGAATTGCCCCCTCCCCACGCCTCACCCCCCACTTCTACAAAAAAATAACTCCAGATTCGGATTCTACGACCTCGAAAACATATCATTCTACGTATTATACATCAATGAAGTCCAATCCTAATTATCAATGTTCACTTTTCTGACTTACCCCATAGCACTAATTTAGGAGGTAAGTCAGAAAAAGCGATATAAATAATGAATAATTGAAAATTTTAAAAAATTGAATACTTGGGGTTTTACATTATTGTTTTAGGAATACTTTCACTTATAATATCACTTTTACTGATCATTTCTTCTGAGGTAAAAAGCAGTTTGAAAAACACTGGTTACAAATTTGAAATCAAATTCAAAACAGCAACTAAAAAAGAACCAATCAAAAGCCTGTAAAATGAAACTGGGTCGCGAAACTTTTTATGCTGTGATGAAGTAGGGGTAGTACCCTCAAGTTACCTCTGGGTAGCGCTTCGGCAGATATAAACCTCTAAGAGCTAGAGCAGTTTTTCTGAGTTACCCCGAATTCGGACTTCCCCCAGTGCACCTTATTTAAAAGCAAACTTAGCAACCAAAATGCAACCATCAACCAATATGGTGAAAGCAAATTCAAAAACTACGTTGCAATCAGCAAATAGCTGATGGCTTGTTTACCAATTTTCTTGTTGGTTCTCTAAATTTTTTTTCTAAATGTAAAACGCTCGCCACATTTGGCCGTTTTTTTCTAATTTTCTCATGGTTGTGAACATTTTTCTTTGTGAGATGTAGAAGTTGCCAAAAGAAAGGAATGACTGCGTTTTAATATTTCATTTGTGGGTGTTGGAAAAATTTTAGGACAGAATCAAAAAAATTCTCAGTTGTTGTTTGGCAACAAATTAAGTAAGTACTACCATCTTGGTTTTTTGTTTCCATCTGCATCTTAAAATTTGGCTTTGAAAATCAGCGTAGTCGTTTTGAGGAAATTGAGGCAATTCTTTATTTCCTCAGTGAGTGATGAGTTGAATTTGGTTTCTTATTCTTTTTTTTCAAATGGTTCAAGCCAATTTTTCTGCTTCACTTTTCGTATTGATAATTTTCGAGATCCATCCCTTGAATTGCTCTGGGGCATTGAATGGCTTCCTGAAAAATACTTATTCAAGGTCGATGGGCTAGAATTATTTCTCTGTGTGTAGGTAGGTACCTACCTAATACGATTGCACATGCGTTGAAATACCCAGTTTGAAACGCAATCAGGAATATTTTAGAAAGAGAAAAATAACTTACCACATTACAGCTGCTATGGCGTACCTCAAGTTGTAAGTATCTACTATTGCTTTTCATCGCAAAGGCGTTTTCATTTTTAAAAAAATTGAAAAATTGTACCTTTATTTAGAAAAAAAGTAATAATGGGCAATAATAATTCAAATATGACAAAAAGTCAGACATTTCTATAAATATCCATATTGCTAACACTCACAGAATCATTATGATTTGCAACTCTATACTTATTCAATTCTGTGTGATTAAATCAGTAAATGAAAAATACTGTGTAATCTATCGTAAAACTTGAGTTTCAGTAAAACTATGAGTTCTAATCTTGACCGTGCGAAGATTTAAATTTGAAAACAAACACAAAACAGAAAGAAAAAAATCCTCTTGCAATCAGTGATGAACCAATGGTTCTTTTTAATTTTAGGATAATGATTAATTATTACCTTATTACAGCTCAATTAGATCTTACAACAAATCGCATCATACTAGCTAGATGACATTTTCTTTTGAACACGTTGATCGAGAGCTAGAGAGAAGAGACCTTTTTTCCCCTCAAAAATGTAGGTACTCTTTGAGGCCACGTATCTTCCTATCAGGGGCACCTCTGGAGGTGACATTTTTTCTGTGACTGGCATTTCAAAATAATAATTCCACTTTTTGTTGAAATCCTGCAATTTTTTCATTGGATTTGCGGATTAGTATTCAAACTGCATTCGTCGAAAGTTGAAGCTTTGAAAAATGTGCAATCAGGTTTGGTACTTTTTATTCAGTTTCAAATGAATATCGAGAAATCAATTCCTCTGTTGGAAAAGATATAATTATCGAGACATATCGATGTTATTACCTATTACGAATTTCTCTAAAATATCCATATTATCAATGTTCGCAAAATCTTTTGGCTGGTAAAATCTCATCTGTAGATTTAGTTTTTACGTTCCTTTTCTCAATCGTTCGTATTCGTATGAGAGACTTGAGAAGGAAAAAAAATACCCCAAAATACAGCATTTACCTAATTCCTTTTTTTTTTTTTTTGGCAACTTCGACAACTCACAAGAAAAAATGTTCACATCGTGACCAAATAGGAATGAAACTGGGTCAAATATAGAGATTTTTTGGGATTTTGTTTGAAATAAAAACTTATACTTACTTACTTACTTACTTGGTTTTTATTTTTATGGAGCATAATTACCATAAGTATTTTTAATCGGTCTGAGTTTTCATGGAAAATGCATAACATAATTTTGTTGGTCACTATTGTCATTTAATTTTGACAATTTGGTACTTAGCGTAATTTTCCAGTACGAATTTTTGTACAATAATTTTACTAATTTGTACCCCGAATTAGCTTGGGGGCGCCTGATGGGCTAGAATTATTTCTCTGTAGGTGTACCTACCTACGAGTACTTACCTATAGTACGATCGATAAGTATTTTCATTTCTTTTCTTCTCAATTGTTTTTATGTGACCAAAACACAGCGTTTACGTAATCTCTCATTTTTTGGCAACTTTGGCAGCTCACAAGAAAAAATTTTCACATCGACATCGTTACCAAATATGGATAAGACTGGGTCAAATGTAGAGAATTTTTGGTTTTTTGGTTGAAATAAAAATGTATATTTACTTACTTACTTACTTACTTACTTACTTGCCTAGTATTTATACTTCATGTTGTCTTGTCTTCGTGTACGGATTTAGAAAAATTGTCAGATGATGAAATTTTGTAGTAAAGTTCTACCAGTTTGGTTTTTTGTATTCGTCTGCTGCATCTTGATTTGGTTTTGAAAAATGCACCACACTTTTCAGATTTTTTTCGCGTACGAATGTTTTATTCACAAAATTATTATGATTTGCGACTTCATATTTTATTTTTATTATGTGAGATTCAATGGATCAATAAAAAATACCATCTAGTGTATCAGAAAACAAAAGTCTCCAGCTTTGGAAACAGGCGAGAGATTTGAAAGGGGGGATTCTGGCCCCGACTGAAGTAGGGAGATTTATTGTAATAGTAATAAAATAATTCATCAGTTGAATCTAAGATGATTAATTTATATCAACTAATCTTTATTGTATTTTTTTTTTTGTTTTAGGTGAGTAAGAATTTGTATCCTAAGAAAAATAAGAATCGAATATTTGCCCACAAACGAAAATTGAGTTGTAAGTAATTCTGTAATTTTTATGATCACGATTCACGAGCGATTTTATCGTTAAGACGTTTGATGAAAAGATGCCCTGTCAACACTGATCAAAATTATAGATCCCAAATTTCATTTTTGGTTTCTGCAGAGTGATTTGAAATTTCTGGAAAAATTCGAGAACTTGTTGAAGGCTTTAAAAAGGTCAAATAAAATAAAAAATGACAATAAGCAGAGAGAAGAAACTCTCTTGCAATAAGCGACCATTTGATGGTTTATTCCAAATGCTCGTCAAATTTTCGGGATTGGTTATTAATACTTTCCTCCAGCCAATACTTACTTTTGTGTATATGGAACGCGACAAGCCCAAAACACGAATTTCCTACGCGATACTAGTCTCTCCTAAGGCCCTCAGGAGAATCTGGTTTCTTGTCCAAAAGAAAAATGTTTTCAACTTGAGGTAATTTAATGACATTCAATAACACTTTTGATCAAATTTTATCTAATTTGATCAAAGTTGATCAGGTAAGATCCAACATTTCTCCCACTCTTCCTTACCTTTATTACTCAGCTCAATTTGATCATCTCGAGAATTACAAAAGGATATGACATTTTTTTTCAATGCGTTGGGTTGAAGCTAGAGTGAAGAAACCGTCTTTCCTTCAAAAATGTCCTCTTTTTGAGGCCACATATCTTCCCATCAGGGGCACCTCTGGAGGTGAAAATTTTTCAGCTATTAGTGGCAACTATAAATGAATCGAAATCCTGCGATTTTTTTTCATTGAATTTTGCGGATTTGTACGTATTCAAATTACATTCGTCGAAAGGCGAAGCTTTGAACAAGAAACCAAAGCAACTAGTGAGCAAAAAGCAATAACCCTCTTACAATCGGTCACTGAATGCAAAATTTACAAATTCGCGTTGCTTTTTTCAAGAATGCTGTCGTTAGTGGAAAACTTTCAACTTGTACAGGGGGGGGGGGCGTACTTATTATAATATCATATTTGACCAGTACAAGCCAATTTTTCTGCCTCACTTCTCGCATGACAATTTTCCTAATCCATGCTTTGAATTAATTTCTGTGAGGACTTCCTGAAAATACTTATTTTAATTTTATGAGTACCTATGTAGAAAAAAATCGGTAATAGCACAGATCATTTATGCAACTTTGGTGAAACTTTGAGCATACTTAGAGCCAACTGTTTCCAGAAACTTTGATCAAAACGTTGGCGATGGATTTCGTTTGCATTTGCAATCGTCTCTAGAGAACTGCGTGCAACTTTCCGTTCATTTGTCGGTAAATAAGTCAATTTACTTACTTTGGGGGTCCGCTGGTCCGCCGTTTTCTTCAGGTGATTAATTGCTGCGATTTTACACGAGTTCTTTTTCGTGAAGAATGAAGGGATATGACCCTATGTGCAAAAATCTCGGGGTGTTATGCAGCAGAGCCTAAAAAATCTGGAAAAATGAGGACACTTGGGCATTTTATGTCATTTTCATTGAAACCAAAAAATTCTGTTAAGTATTTAATATAACTCGAGCTCATTCTTTTACATTTTGAAAATATGCAATTAGGTTTGGTACTTTTTATTCAGTTTCGAATGAATATCGAGAAATCAGTCCCTCTGTTGGAAAAATAATTATCGAGACATATCGATATTAATTACGATCGAATTTCTCTAAAGAATCCATATTATCAACATTCTCAAAATCATTATGATTTGCAACTCCGTACTTCTTTAATTCTATGGAATTCATATTCAATCAATAAATGAAAAATTTTGCGTAGTGTACCGAAAAACAAACGTTCAAAATTCGAATGTGTGACGATTTATACCAACCTAACATATTCAAAACAAACAATTGAAACAATGAAACAGAAAGAAGACAACCCTCTTGCAATCATCGATCAACCGAGGGTTTCTTTCAAATAACGTTATTTGCCCAACATTTTTCTAGGACAACTCATGTGTTTTAATATTTCCTTTGTGGGTGTTGGAAACATTTATTAGGAGAGAATCAAAAAAATTCTCAGTTGATGAAATTTTTTCAGCAAATTACGTAGGTAGGTTAGTACTACCATCTTGGTTTTTTGTTTCCATCTATGCATCTTAAAATTTGGCTTTGAAAATCAACGTAGTCGTTTTGAGGAAATTGAGGCAATTCTTCATTTCCTCAGTGAGTGATGAGTTGAATTTAGTTCCTTATTCTTTTTTTCAAATGGTTCAAGCCAATTTTTCTGCTTCACTTTTCGTATGTGATTTTCCAAATCCATCCCTTGAATTGCTCTGGGGCGTTTGAATGGCTTCCTGAAAAGTACTTATTCAAGGTCGATGGGCTAGAATTATTTCTCTGTACACCTACCTATGTACGATCGCACATGCGTTGAAATAGACAGTTTGAAATGCAATCATGAATATTACGCAATTTTTAAATGACAATAAAATTTATGAATTTTCTGTTCCTATCCAATCAACAAACAGTACTCGTATTTCGACTTGAAGGCAATCAGCAAATTACTGTTTATCAAAACCAAATTTGGGAATGGTTTGGAATTTAATTTTTAATATTTTTTTATTCATGTGCAATTGATTTTATTTACTTAGTTGAATGGTTTACTTTTAATTTAGGCACGAGAAATTTATTTGACTTCATTTTAATAAAAGTAGTAGGTCTAGGTACATTCTAGGTGTGTACTTTATAAATTATTTAAAAAAAGACAAAGAGATGAAAAATCAGCTTCCTGCTTCAAGTTGATATTTAAAAGCAAACTCAGCAACCAATGCAACCATCAACCAATAAGTACCCGATTAGCGCAGTGGCAATTATTTTTGTCATTTTTACTGCCACATTGGCATTTTCGAGTATAAAATTGGCACCTACGAAATAGAAAATGAAGGTAAGAGAAAATTGCCACGGAAATGTCAAAACATTGCCACGTATTTTATTTGCGCATGCGCATTTTGCTGTGGTTGGCAATAAATTGTCAAAAAATTGGCGATAACTTCCTTAGAAGAACACTGTCAACATTTTGGCAATTTTTTGCCAATATCAGCATCATGCGCTTGCGCAAGACATTACAGATGCTATTTTTTTTTTTTTTTTACAATTCAGTTGAAGCGCTACAAAAATTCAAGTGTATGTTTCAGTGCTCAAAATTTTGAGGCTTTCATTGAAATAATTACTTAGTATATTTTGGTGGTTTCAAAGTTTAAAATTAAACTAAAATCATAAGTACTAGAATGGATTTTTTTAGAATCCAATTAAAAATTAGAATTTTTCATTATTTTTAAATTGATTTTTTTGGTTTTTACTATAGTTTTTCTTTCAAAGTAGGTACCTATTTCAATTTTTTCCAATTTCAAAAAAAAATCACTACACTCAGCCAAATTCTGTAAAAAAAAAGCAAAAACAAAAAAGAACAAATGCGAAATATTTTCCGAGGTAGGTCTAGGTACCTATTTTATAATATTTTTAAATTCACGACAATCACTGAAATTGAAAAAAAAAACGGAAAAGAAAGGTCAATTTTTAACCAAAAAAGTCCCCCTCCCCAAAAAAGGTGCTTTTTTGAACTTTCTGAAAAAAAGTTCTCCACAGTCATTGCCAATTTCAAAAAGGAAACAATTTAATTTAAAATAATATTTGAACCGAATTATCAAAAAAATCTAAGCAGAATAATTTTTAGAACAAAAATTCTGAAGCTAAATTCAAAAATATGTACCTACTTACTTAATTTTTGAAAAAATTACTGCAAGCAGCCACTTAAATTTCGAACCCCCCCCCCTCTCACCCACAAAAAGTTTTAATTTCAATACCTAGCACCTAATTCTAATTTAAAAATTTTTGAGAATAGGCTGACCACGAAACATGAAAAAATTATAATAAAAATTGATACTTAAGTATGACTGAAAATATGCCATTAAAAAAAAGTGGGAACTCAAGTAACTGTTTAGGAAAACATATTTTTGTTTATTTTTAATTTTTTTATTCTACAGTAATAAATAAAAAGATAGGTAATAGATTTAAAATTTTTTGAAAACAATTAAAATTGTATCAGTAACTTATTTTTTTAACCAATTAGGTATTTTGAAAATATTTTTTCAATTTTATACAATTTTTAAAAAAATTAATACAAAATGAAAATTCTGAATGTGTACGTATGTGGATTGAAAAAAATTGCAGTGAAACCAAAAATTGTAAAGCTGAACTCGGATATTTTTAAAATTTCATTTTACAAAATAATTTCTTCCAAATCAATGAAAATAAAAAAGTCAATTCACAAAATTTATTCAAAAAATTAAAAAAAATAATTTCAATTTAATTGATTAAGTATTACTTAATTTTTTTAAATTGATTTTCTTATTTTTATTTTATTTCTCAAAATTTCTGAATTTAGATTAAAAATTTTTGGTTTTACTAAAATTTAAAAAAATCCACTTCACGGAATTTTTTACAACAAAAAACATTCATAAATTTTTTTGACATAGCCTAAATCAAAGCAATTAATAACAGGAGCCTGCAAGCAAATTATAAGAATTCATTTTATGCCCAATCCTCCTCGTAGCATTGGTAGCTGCAGGGTTAGACGTAGGGTTTTAGGTGCAGGAGAACACAGGTTCGAACCCCCCGTAGGTCAGGAAATTTTAGTAATATGTTATAGGTAGGAAAAATGAAACCCCATGGAAAGGTACCCCTTCTGCAGTCAAAAAGCAAAAATAAGCAACCCTTCCCTTCATTTTTGATTTTTGAAATATAAAATTCAAAAATGTAACTGTTATTTTGAGAATAAGAGTAATTGGCAAAAATATTGCCTCTGTTGGCAATTAGTTGGAAAAATGAAATGTATGTAATTGACAGAAATATTGCCTCTGTTGGCAATTAGTTGGCAAAATTTTTTCCAACAAATTGTCAAGTTGGCATTAAATAAAGCGTTTTCATTGGTGGAGATTTTTACCAACTTCTTGCTTTTTTTTGCCAAAAGTCCAAAATTGGCAGTTGGCAATTTTATTGCCACCGAGCGCTAATCGGGTATGGTGAAAGCAAATGCAAAAACCGTCTTGCAATCAGCGAATAGCTGATGGCTTGTTTACCAATTTTCTTGTTGGTTACGAGCATTTTGTAAACATATTTTCGATATGTAAAACGCTCGCCATATTTGGCCATTTTTTTCTAATTTTCTCACGATTGTGAACATTTTTCTTTGTGAAACGTAGAAGTTGTCAAAAGAAAGGAACGACTCATGTGTTTTAATATTTCCTTTGGGGGGTGTTGGAAAAATTTAGGAGAGAATCAAAAAAATTCTCAGTTGATGAAATTTTTTAGCAAAATTCTACCATGTTGTTTTTTCTTTCCGTCTGCATCTGTAGTCGTTTTGAGAAAATTGAAGCAATTCTTTATTTTCTCAGTGAGTGATGAGTTGAATTTGGTTCCTTATTATTTTTTTTAAATTGTTTAAACCAATTTTTCTGCTTCACTTCTCGTATTGATAATTTTCCAGATCCATCCCTTGAATTGCTCTGGGGCATTGAATGGCTTCCTGAAAAATACTTACTCAAGGTCGATGGGCTAGAATTATTTCTCTGTACTTACCTAGTACGATTGCACATGCCTTTGAAATAGCCAGTTTGAAATGCAATCATGAATATTTTAGAAACGGAAAAATAACTTACCACATTTCAGCTGCTATGGCGTAGGTACTTCAAGATGATTTGGTACTGTAGTAGCTTTTCATCCGCGGAGGCGTTTTCATTTTTAAAAAAATTTCACTTTCATTTACTTGGGGGAAAAAAGTAATAATAGGCAATAATTAATTCAAATATGACAGAAATCATACAGTTCTATAAATATCCATAATACTAACACTCACAGAATCATTATGATTTGCAACTCCATACTTATTCAATTCTGTGGGATTAAATCAGGAAATGAAAAATACTGTGTACTTTGTCTATCTTAAAACTTGAGTTCTAATCTTGCGAAGATTTAAATTTAAAAACAAAAAAAAAAAAGAAAGACAAAAATCCTCGTGCAAGTGATGAACCAATGGTTCTTTTCAGTTATAGATGATGAATTATTACCTTATTACAGCTCAATTAGATCTTCTAACAAATCGCATCATACTAGTTAGATGACAATATTTTCTTTTGAACACGTTGATTGAGAGCTAGAGAGAAGAGACCTTTTTTCCCCTCAAAAATATATATGTACTCTTTGAGGCCACGTATCTTCCTATCAGGGGCACCTCTGGAGGTGACATTTTTCTGTGACTGGCGTTTAAAATAATAATTCCACTTTTTGTTAAAATCCTGCGATTTTTTCATCGAATTTGCGGATTAGCATTCAAACTGCATTCGTCGAAAGTTGAAGCTTTGAAAAATGTGTAATTAGGTTTGGTACTTTTTATTCAGTTTCAAATGAATATCGAGAAATCAATTCCTCTCTTGGAAAAATAATTATCGAGACATATCGATATTGTTTACGAATTTCTCTAAAATATCCATATTATCAACATTCACAAAATCATGCAACTCCATAAGTACTTCTTTGCTTCTGTGAGTTTCAATCAAGAAATTTAAAATACAGTGTAGTGTTTCGGAAAACAAAAGTTCGAACTTCGAACGTGTGATGATATATAACGTATACGTATTTAAAAACAAACAATAAAGCAGAAAGGTGAAAACCGTCTTGCAATCAGCGATCAACCTAAGGTTCTTTTCATATTCTATTTTTGAAGCTTTTATCAGTGCAGGGTTAAGTACTCATATTTGAATATAATCGGATCCAACGTCTTGAAGACATTTTGAAGGTGAAATTCGATCAACAATATGTGATAAATTTTGTTCGATACCTTTTTTCATGGTTATGGATTTCCAATGCCAAATTTGAAGATGCAGATGGAATCGAAAAGTCAAAATTGAAGAAAATTTGACTTGTAAAATCTCATCCGTAGATTAGTTTTTTCATTCCTTTTCTCAATTGATCGTATTCGCATGAGAGACTTGAGAAGGAAAAAAAATACCCCAAAATACAACATTTAATTCCTTTTTTTTTTTTGCCAACCTTGACAGCTCACAAGAAAAAATTTTCACATCGTTTGCATTTGCAATCGTCTCTATAGAGAACTGCGTGCAACTTTCCGTTCATTTGTCAGTAAATAAGTTAATTTACTTACTTTGGGGGTCTGCTAGTCCGCGTTCTCTTCAGCTGGAGGTTAATTGCTGGGATTTCACACGAGTTCTTTTTCGTGAAGAATGAAGGGATATGACCATATGTGCCAAAATCTCGGGATTTCATGCAGCAGAGCCTAAAAAATCTGAAAAAATAAGGACACTTGGGCATTTTATGTCATTTTCATCAAAATCTAAAACTTCTGTTATTTGATCTAACTCGAGCTCATTCTTTTACATTTTGAAAATATGCAATTAGGTTGGGTACTTTTTATTCAGTTTCAAATGAATATCGGGGAAACAATTCCTCTCTTGGGAAAATAATTATCGAGACATATCGATATTAATTACGATCGAATTTCTCTAAAATATCCATATTATCAACATTCTCAAAATCATTATGATTTGCAACTCCGTACTTTTTTAATTCTATGGAATTCAATCAATAAATAAAAAATATCGTGTAGTGTATCGAAAAACAAACGTTCAAAATTCGAATGTGTGACGATTTATACCTAACATATTCAAAACAAACAATTGAAACAATGAAACAGAAAGAAGACAACCCTCTTGCAATCATCGATCAACCGAGGGTTTCTTTCAAATAACATTATTTGCCCAACATTTTTCTAGGACAACTCATGTGTTTTAATATTTCCTTTGGGGGTGTTGGAAAAATGTAGGAGAGAATCAAAAAAATTCTCAGTTGATGAAATTTTTTCAGCAAATTACGTAGGTAGGTTAGTACTATCATCTTGGTTTTTTGTTTCCGTCTATGCATCTTAAAATTTGGCTTTGAAAATCAACGTAGTCGTTTTGAGGAAATTGAGGCAATTCTTCATTTCCTCAGTGAGTGATGAGTTGAATTTATTTCCTTATTCTTTTTTCCAAATGGTTCGAGCGAATTTTTTTGCCTCACTTCTCGTATGTGATTTTCCAAATCCATCCCTTGAATTGCTCTGGGGCGTTGAATGGCTTCCTGAGAAGTAATTATTCAAGGTCGATGGGCTAGAATTATTTCTCTGTACCTACCTATGTACGATCGCACATGCGTTGAAATAGACAGTTTGAAATGTAATCATGAATATTACGCAATTTTTAAATGACAATAAAATTTATGAATTTTCTGTTCCTATCCAATCAACAAACAGTACTCGTATTTCGACTTGAAGGCAATCAGCAAATTACTGTTTATCAAAACCAAATTTGGGAATGGTTTGGAATTTAATTTTTAATATTTTTTTATTCATGTGCAATTGATTTTATTTACTTAGTTGAATGTTTTACTTTTAATTTGGGCGCGTCGAGAAATTTATTTGACTTCATTTTAATAAAAGTAGTAGGTATATTCTAGGTAGGTATGTACTTTATAAATTATTTAAAAAAAGATGAAGAGATGAAAAATCAGCTTCCGGCTTCAAGTTGATATTTAAAAGCAATCTCAGCAACCAATGCAACCATCAACCGATATGGTGAAAGCAGATGCAAAAACCGTCTTGCAATCAGCGAATAGCTGATGGCTTGTTTACCAATTTTCTTGTATATTTTTGATATGTAAAACGCTCGCCATATTTGGCCATTCTTTTCTAATTTTTCTCACGATTGTGAACATTTTTCTTTGTGAGACGTAGAAGTTGTCAAAAGAAAGGAACGACTCATGTGTTTTAATATTTCCTTTGGGGGGTGTTGGAAAAATTTAGGAGAGAATCAAAAAAATTCTCAGTTGATGAAATTTTTTAGCAAAATTCTACCATGTTGTTTTTTCTTTCCGTCTGCATCTGTAGTCGTTTTGAGAAAATTGAAGCAATTCTTTATTTTCTCAGTGAGTGATGAGTTGAATTTGGTTCCTTATTCTTTTTTTTAAATCGTTCAAGCCAATTTTTCTGCTTCACTTCTCGTATTGATAATTTTCCAGATCCATCCCTTGAATTGCTCTGGGGCATTGAATATATGGCTTCCTGAAAAATACTTACTCAAGGTCGATGGACTAGAATTATTTTTCTGTACTTACCTAGTACGATTGCACATGCCTTTGAAATAGCCAGTTTGAAACGCAATCATGAATATTTTAGAAAGGGAAAAATATTTGCAACTCCATACTTATTCAATTCTGTGAGATTAAATCAGGAAATGAAAAATACTGTGTACTTTGTCTATCTTAAAACTTGAGTTCCAATCTTGCGAAGATTTAAATTTTAAAACAAAAAAAAAAAAGAAAGAAAAAAATCCTCTTGCAAGTGATGAACTAATGGTTCTTTTCAGTTATAGATGATGAATTATTACCTTATTACAGCTCAATTAGATCTTCTAACAAATTGCATCACACTAGCTAGATGACATTTTCTTTTGAACACGTTGATTGAGAGCTAGAGAGAAGAAACCTTTTTCCCCTCAAAAATATATATGTACTCTTTGAGGCCACGTATCTTCCTATCAGGGGCACCTCTGGAGGTGCCATTTTTTCTGTGACTGGCATTTCAAAATAATAATTCCACTTTTTGTTGAAATCCTGCGATTTTTTCATCAAATTTGCGGATTAGTATTCAAACTGCATTCGTCGAAAGTTGAAGCTTTGAAAAATGTGTAATTAGGTTTGGTACTTTTTATTCAGTTTCGAATGAATATCGAGAAATCAATTCCTGTCTTGGAAAAATAATTATTGAGACATATCGATATTGTTTACGAATTTCTCTAAAATATCCATATTATCAACATTAGCAAAATCATGCAACTCCATAAGTACTTCTTTACTTCTGTGGAATTCAATCAAAAAATTTAAAATACGCGTGTAGTGTTTCGGAAAACAAAAGTTCGAACTTCGACGTGTGATGATATTTATATAATGTGCCTGAAGTTACCTTGCAAGATAATCTTCGCCTTGGTAAATCGGAAGGCGAATTTACACTGTGCAAGTATGCAGGAAAGTTACTGGAATCGTACTTTGAGCACACCACAGTACAAGACCGTCAACTGACACATACCCTATAACCTTTGGACATCTTTTCTTGTACAGGAGGGGAGAGGAGGGGAGTTTTAAGTGGAAAAATAGCCGATTTCGAAGATAAAAATTTTTTTATACCAATACGAAGAGGGGTGCACCCAAGGTGGTGATGGTGGGTTGTAGTATATGCTAAGACTAACCTACCGTGCAATTTTCAGAATTTTTCTATGCATAGGAGGGGAGAGGGGGGAGTTTTAAGTGGAAAAATTGCCGATTTCGAGGATAAAAATTGTTTTTGACCAATACAAAGAGGGGTGCACCCAAGGTGGTGATGGTGGGTTGTAGTATATGCTAAGACTAACCTACCGTGCAATTTTCAGAATTTTTCTATGCATAGGAGGGGAGAGGGGGGAGTTTTAGGTGGAAAAATGGCCGATTTCGAGGATAAAAATTGTTTTTGACCAATACGAAGAGGGGTGCACCCAAGGTGGTGATGGTACGTTGTAGTATATGCTAAGACTAACCTACCGTGCAATTTTCAGAATTTTTCTATGCATAGGAGGGGAGAGGGGGGAGTTTTAGGTGGAAAAATAGCCGATTTCGAGGATAAAAATTGTTTTTGACCAATACGAAGAGGGGTGCACCCAAGGTGGTGATGGTACGTTGTAGTATATGCTAAGACTAACCTACCGTGCATCTATGCATAGGAGGGGAGAGGGGGGAGTTTTAGGTGGAAAAATAGCCGATTTCGAGGATAAAAATTGTTTTTGACCAATACGAAGAGGGGTGCACCCAAGGTGGTGATGCTAGGTATATCACAACCTAGCATCGTCACCTTGGCCGCACCCCTCTTTGTATTGGTATAAAAAAAATTTTATCATCGAAACTGGCAAATTTTCCACTTAAAACTCCCCCCCTCTCCCCTCCTATGCATAGAAAAATTCTTAAAATTGCACGGTAGGTTAGTCTTAGCATATACTACAACGTACCATCACCACCTTGGGTGCACCCCTCTTCGTATTGGTCAAAAACAATTTTTTCCCTCGAAAATGGCTATTTGTCCACTTAAAACTCCCCCCTCTCCCCTCCTATACATAGAAAAATTCTGAAAATTGCACGGTAAGTTCGTCTCGAGGTATATCACAACGTACCATCACCACCTTGGGCGCACCCCTCTTCGTATTGGTCAAAAACAATTTTTATCCTCGAAATCGGCTATTTTTCCACCTAAAACTCCCCCCTCTCCCCTCCTATGCATAGATGCACGGTAGGTTAGTCTTAGCATATACTACAACGTACCATCACCACCTTGGGTGCACCCCTCTTCGTATTGGTCAAAAACAATTTTTATCCTCGAAATCGGCTATTTTTCCACTTAAAACTCCCCCCTCTCCCCTCCTGTACAAGAAAAGATGTCCAAAGGTTATAGGGTATGTGTCAGTTGACGGTCTTGTACTGTGGTGTGCTCAAAATACGATTCCAGTAACTTTCCTGCATACTTGCACAGTGTAAATTCGCCTTCCGATTTACCAAGGCGAAGATTATCTTGCAAGGTAACTTCAGGCACATATTTAAATAACATATACGTACCTATTTAAAAACAAACAATTAAGCAGAAAGGTGAAAATCGTCTTGCAATCAGCGATTAACCTAAGGTTCTTTTCATATTCTATTTAGAACTTTTATCATTGCAGGGTTAAGTACTCGTATTTGAATATATAATCGGATCCAACGTGTTGAAGACATTTTGAAGATGAAATTTGATCAACAATTTGTGACCAATTTTGTTCGATACCTTTTTTCATGGTTATGGATTTCCAATGCCAAATTTGAAGATGCAGATGGAATCGAAAAGTCAAAATTGAAGAAAATTTGACTTGTAAAATCTCATCCGTAGATTAGTTTTTTCATTCCTTTTCTCAATTGTTCGTATTCGCATGAGAGACTTGAGAAGGAAAAAAAATACCCCAAAATACAACATTTAGTTAATTCCTTTTTTTTTTTTGCCAACCTTGACAGCTCACAGTAAAAAATTTTCCCATCGTTTGCATTTGCAATCGTCTCTATAGAGAACTGCGTGCAACTTTCCGTTCATTTGTCAGTAAATAAGTTAATTTACTTACTTTGGGGGTCTGCTAGTCCGCGTTCTCTTCAGCTGGAGGTTAATTGCTGGGATTTCACACGAGTTCTTTTTCGTGAAGAATGAAGGGATATGACCATATGTGCAAAAATCTCGGGATTTCATGCAGCAGAGCCTAAAAAATCTGGAAAAATGAGGGCACCAGGATATTTTATGTCATTTTCATCAAAATCTAAAACTTCTATTATTTGATCTAACTCGAGCTCATTCTTTTACATTTTGAAAATTTGCAATTAGTTTGGGTACTTTTTATTCAGTTTCAAATGAATATCGAGGAATCAATTCCTCTCTTGGAAAAATAATTATTGAGACATGTCGATATTAATTACGATCGAATTTCTCTAAAATATCCATATTATCAACATTCTCAAAATCATTATGATTTGCAACTCCGTACTTCTTTAATTCTGTGGAATTCAATCAATAGGTAAATAAAAAATATCGTGGAGTCTATCGAAAAACAAACGTTCAAAATTCGAATGTGTGACGATTGATACATAACATATTCAAAAACAAACAATGAAACGGAAAGAAAAAACCCCTCTTGCAATCATCGATCAACCGAGGGTTTCTTTCAAATCATGTTCTTGGGCCAAGCGTTTTCTTTGTGAGATGTAGAACTTGTCAAAAGAAAGGAACAACTCATGTGTTTTGATATCTCCTTTGGGGGTGCTGGAAAAATTTAGGAGAGAATCAAAAAAATTCTCAGTTGATGAAATTTTTTCAGCAAATTACTGGCAATTCTTCATTTCCTCAGTGAGTGATGAGTTGAATTTGGTTCCTTATTCTTTTTTTCAAATGGTTCAAGCCAATTTTTTTGCCTCACTTCTCGTATGTGATTTTCCAAATTCATCCCTTGAATTGCTCTGGGGTGTTGAATGGGTTCCTAAAAAATACTCATTCAAGTTTAAGGGTAGGTAGGCAGTAGGCACCTATGTAGAAAAAAATCTGTAAAAGCACAGATCGTTAATGCAACTTTGATGAAATCTTTAGTAAGCGTGGGTACTTGGAAACAATTTTTTTCCAAAAATTTTTAACAAAACGTTAGCAATGGATGTCGTTTGTATATTTTCAATCGTCTCTAGAGAATGAGAATCGCGTGCAACTTTCCGTTGATTTCTGAATAAATAAGTTGATTAAAAAAGTCAAACATTTCTCTATAAAATAGGTAGGTAGGTATATCCATATTACGTACTATCGTAACACAAAAGTTCCAATCTTGGCCGTGCGAAGATGTAAATTTAAAAACAAACTCAAAACAGAAAGAAAAAATCCTCTTGCAATCAGCGATCAACTGATGGTTCTTTTCAATCATATTTTACTATTATACTTCAGAACAAAATATATGTAAACTTGGTCAAAGTTGATCCAGTTAGATCAAACATTTCTCCCACAATTCTGTTTGGTGGGTTGGAGGGAGGGGGGGTTGCTCTTATTTCAACCCGAAACAGTATCTACCTGTACAATAACATTGATTTATACTTCAAATGATGTTTCGAAGTCACTTACCACATTGATTGCGTATAATTCTTCAAAAACATTCAAATCTGCTAATTTTCCATAAGTAAAGTGTTGGAATTTTTCCAAGTCCAGGGCCTTTTATAAGAAAGATAATGTATACCCCTTTAAAATCTCTATAATACTTTGTCAAAGAATAGGAGGAACAATATGTGATGTGAGACGAGATTATGGGTTGATTTGAATAAAATGATAATCAGATCAAATTATGATTATGAATTTGAATACCTATAAATTGGATCCAATTTGTTGAAGATATTAGAAAGATGATTGATCGAGAATTTGAAATATTTTGGTCAAGATATTGAGAAAAATTCTCAATTTCCAATTGAGTCATGATTTGAATTCAATTTTTTTTCTCAAACAACACAGGCCAATTTTTCAGTACAAATTCTTGTAGGTACTAAAATCTTTCTAATTTGTACGCTGAATTAGGTAAAGGTGTCGACAGGCTGTAGTTCTTCCTGCTTGCACATGCTGTGAAATGGCCTACCTATTCCAAATGCTATGAATCATGAATTTAGAAAGGGGAAAAATAACTTACCTTATTACAGCTCAATTCGATCGTCTAACAGACTATTGAAATAGTTTGGTCCGTCGTTTTCTTACGGGGACGAATTTTCTGTAGGATGGAGTACTGTTGCATTTGCAGTAATTTTACATGTGTCTATTTTTATGTAGAATGAAGTCATGCAGTAGAGCCATAAGAAATCTGGCAAAATGCGGGCATTTGAGAATTTTATGTCATTTTCATCAAAAATACAGCAAATATTTTTGTTATTTAATCGAACTCGAGCTCATTCTTTTGCATTTTGAAAATATGTAATTATGTTTGGTACTTTTTATTCAGTTTCAAATGAATATCGAGAAATCAGTCCCTCTGTTGGAAAAATAATTATCGACACCTATCGATATTATTTACGAATTTCTCTAATATATCCATATTATCAACATTCGCAAAATCATGCAACTCCATATGTAGGTACCTACCTACCTACTTCTTTACTTCTGTGGGATTCAATAAAGAAATTTAAAATACCGTGTAGTGTTTTGGAAAACAAAAGTTCGAACTTTGTACGTGTGATGATAAAGCATATACGTATTTAAAAACAAACAATAAAGCAGAAAGGAGAAACCCCTCTTGCAATCAGCGATCATCCAATGGTTCTTTTCAAATTACATGCAATGTATTGTTGAGCAGAGTTATGTACTCGTATTTGAATATAATCGGATCCAACGTCTTGAAGACATTTTGAGGATGAAATTCGATCCACAATTTGTGACCAATTTTGATCGAAACCTTTTTTCATGGTTACGGATTTCCAATGGCAAATTTCAAGATGCGGATGGAATCGAAAAGTCAAAATCGAAGAAAATTTGGTTTGTAAAATATCATCTGCAGATTAGTTTTGTCAAAAACATATTCCTAAACACAGCATTCAATTTTTTTGGCAACTTCGGCAGCTCACAAGAAAAAATTTTCACATCGTGACCCAAATGGGAATTAAACTGCGTCAAATGGAGAGAATTTTTGGGATTTTCGTTGAAATAAAAACTTGCACTTACTTACTTGGTTTTTATTTTTATGGAGCAAAAGTTTTAATTCAGTCGTTTAATCTGTTTGAGTTTTCATGGAAAATTCAAAACATAATTTTTTGGTCACTTTAGTCATTTAATTTTGACAATTTGGTACTTATCGTATCTCCCGAAATGAGATTCTTCTACATTTCATTTCCTTTTTCTAATTCCCGACTAATAGGTATTCCAAAAAATTAACAAAATTTTTCTATTTCGCCGAAATGGGAATGTTTACATTTTTTCAAACATTTATCTTCTACAGTTTTTGTGTGAAAAAACTAGGTATATTGTTTTCACATTTCCATGCCAGTGGGTTCAACTTACAGCCAATCAGCGAACAGTATTTCGACTTAAAGGCAATCAGCAAATTACTGTTTATCAGAACCAAATTTGGGACTGATTTGGAATTTAATTTTTAATATTTTTTTATTCATGTGCAATTGATTTTATTTAGTTAGTTGAATGTTTTAATTTAGGCACGAGAAATTTATTTGACTTCGTTTTAATAAAAGTAGTAAGTAGGTCTAGGTACATTATAGGTACTTTATAAATTATTTTAAAAATATATCAACAGATGAAAAATCAGCTTCCTGCTTCAAGTTGATATTTAAAAGCAAACTCAGCAACCAATATGGTGAAAGCAAATGCAAAAACTATCTGGCAATCAGCGAATAGCTGATGGACTGTTTACCAATTTTCTGTGAGGCATATAATATTTTGTTATTGAAATCTAAAACGCTCGCTCCATTTTGGTGTTTTTTTTTCTAATTTTCTCATGATTGTGAATATTTTTCTTTGTGAGATGTAAAAGTTGTCAAAAGAAAGGAATGACTACGTTTTAATATTTCTTTTGTGGGCATTGAAAAGTTTAGGACAGAATCAAAACAATTTTTGTTTCCGTCTGCGTCTTAAAATTTGGAGCTTTGAAAATCAGCGTAGTCGTTTTGAATAAATTGAGGCACTTCTTAATTTCCTCAGTGAGTGACAAGTTGAATTTGATTCCTTATTATTTTTTTCAAATGGTTCGAGCCAATTTTTCTGCCTCACTTCTCCGTATGTGATTGTCCAAATCCATGCCTTGAATTGCTCTGGGGTGTTGAATGGCTTCTTTAAAAATACCAATTCAAATTAGAAAATCTGTTGGTAACAGCTCAGATCGTTTCTGCAACTTTGATAAAATCCTATGTAAGCGTTGGAACTTGAAACCAATTTTTTTTCAAAAATGTTTAACAAAACGTTGGAAATGGGTGTTTTGTATTGTACAATCGTCTCTAGAGAACTGCATGCAACTTTACGATGATTTTTCAAAAGAGAATGAGCTTCGTCGATCTCGATATGTAATGGTGTAGGTAATACTGACTATCCATCGATGTATTTTCAATATTCACACTCATTCACGGTTTCATTCAAGAAAGTTGCGATGTTTGTCAACAGTGTGACGATCGTTGATTGGTTTACATGTCAGGACGGCATTTCTTGATCCGTTTTCAGTCAGTATGGCAAATGCCATCTCATATGTGACTATCACCTGAAATTTTGTGCTAAGTTTTGTTCGAAATACTCCTAGTGCATCATCGTTAATGTAAAACTCCACTTTACTTAGATCGTTTCGGCCTAACTAATTGTTTCAAGGAGATTTAGAAAAATTCTCTATTTCCAATCACGTGATGATTTGAATTCATTTTTTTTTTCGAAGAACATTGGCCAATTTTTCAGTGCTTACAAATTCTTGTACGAGGATTTTTCTTTTAATTTGTACGCTGAATTAGCTTGAGGCAATGCTGTTAACTTAAGTCGAAATGCTGTGAATCATGAATTTAGAAAGGGGAAAAATAACTTAGGTACCTTATCATAGCTCAATTTGATCTATTTATTGTTGTACCACTTCTCGGTAGAATCCATTGGATAGTATGAGCTACAATAGAACGAAGAAACTGTGTTTTTTTCTCAAAAATATGCACTCTTTGAGGCCCCCATATCTTCCCATCAGGGGCGCCTCTGGAGGTGAAAATTTTTCCGCGACTGGCAACTCGAAATAAAAGTTTCTCCTTTTGTCAAAATCCTGCAATTTTTTGTTTCATTGAATTTGCGGATCACTATATTCAAATTGTATTCGTCGTATTCACAAAATTATTATGATTTGTGACTTCATCTTTTATTATGTGGGATTCAATGGATGAATAAAAAAAAAAACGTGTAGTGTATCAGAAACAAAAGTTCAATCTTCCAACGTTTGAAGATGTAAAATTTAAAAACAAACATTAAGCAGAGAGAAGAAACTCGCTTGCGAACAGTAATCAGTTGATGGTTCATTTCAAATAATATTAGGAATTCACCCAGGATTTTGTTATCAATACTTTCCTTCAGCCAATACTTACCTACTTTTGTGTATATGCAACCGGACAAGCCCAAAACACGAATTTCCTATGCGATACTAGTCTCTCCTAAGGCCCTTAGGAGAATCTGGTTCCATTTTTTCAACTTGATCCAATTTAATGACATTCAAATTACACTTTTGATAAAATCTAATCTAACTTGATCAAAGTTGATCATGTGTCAATTGATTGCGTAAATCTTCAAACTATGTATTTCTTTATGATACTAACCGCAAGGCACCCTTTTGAAGCTATCTAATTTCTTGTTTGAACTATTTTTATGAACATTATATTTAGAGGATCAAGTTTCTATTATTTTGCCTAACTATGGAACTGAAATCTTCTCAGAAGGTATCTACTTACAGTTGGGTTTTTTATTCGAAGAGCTGTTTGAAACAGTACAGTTTCGAACTCGGCTTAGCATTCAGTCCAGGCAAGTTCAAGGGACGTCTGTCACAATCTTCTCGAAACCCAATTAGGTACCTATAGTGTTAATGCCCAGATCGCGGAATACAGCGAATCAGGAATATTTTAGAAAGGGGAAAAATAACTTACCATATAGGTATTACATGCAGCCATAAAGTTTCTTCAAAATAGCTATTCATCACTAATCACACTCACAAAATCATTATGATTTGCAACTCCATATTTATTCAATTCTGTGTAATTCAATCTGGAAATGAAAAACGCTGTGTAGTCTATCGTAAAACAAAAGTTCCAATCTTGACCTTGCAAAGATATACAATTTAAAAACAAACACAAAACAAAAAGAAGAAATCCTCTTGCAATCAGAAGTTGTCAAAAGCAAGGAATGAGTGTGTTTTAATGTTCCCATTGTGGGCGTTGAAAAAAATTTAGGACAGAATCAAAACAATTCTCAGTTGAAATGTTTTAGCAAATTTCTACCATCTTGGTTTTTTGTTTCCGTTTGCATCTTAAAATTTGGAGCTTTGAAAATCAGCGTAGTCGTTTTGAAGAAATTGAGGCTATTCTTCATTTCCTCAGTGAGTGACGAGTTGAATTTGATTCCTTATTATTTTTTTCAAATGGTTCAAGCCAATTTTTCTGCCTCATTTCTCGTATGATAATTTTCCAAATTCAACCAAAATCTATAACAGCACAGATCATTTCTGCGATGGCCTATCTAGACTCGAAATGCTGTGAATCATGAATTTGGAAAGGGGAAAAATAAAATTTTAACAAAACGTTGGAAATGGGTGTCTTTTGTATTGTACAATTGTCTCTAAAGAACTGCATGAAACTTTCCGATGATTTTTCAGTGAATAAGTTAATTTACTTACTTTTAGTTCGGGGTTCGAAAAAATCGGTTCACATGGGGCTGAGAAAAAAATTTCTATTGTAATTTCATAAAAGGGGGGTTTCTCAAAAACGGGGGGGGGGTAAACTTACTTTTTACTTTTTACATTCCTTCTAATTATTATGTATTGGATGAATACTAACATCGACAAAAGAAGTGTATCATTCAAGAAAGTTGCGATGCTGTCAGCAGTGTGACGATCATTGATTGGATTACATTTCTTAATCCTTTTCAGTCAGTACGGTGAATGCCACCCCATATAGAGGCATACATTGATGTAAAACTATCACCGGAATCCTTGTGCAATGTTTTGTCCGAGGTTGCAAACTCCTTGTACATGTTCGTTAGTATAATAACATCCACTTTACTTGGACCATTTCAATCATTTTGGCGTAATTGTTCCGAAAGCTGATCAGGTAGGATCCAACATTTCTCCCACCCCTCCTTACCTTTATTACACAGCTCAATTTGATCATCTAGAGAATTACAAAAGGATATGACATTTTTCTTTGTAAATGCGTTGGGTTGAAGCCTTAATAAAACGAAGAAACATTTTTTTCCATCAAAAATGGCCTCTTCTTGAGGCCACATAGCCTATCTTCCCATCAGGAGCACCTCTGGAGGGGAACATTTTTCAGCGACTGGCAACTATGAATGAAATCTCCACTTTTTGTCGAAATCCTGCGATATTTGTTTCATTTAATTTGCGGATTACAATTCAGATTGCATTCGTCGAAAAGCGAAGCATTGAAAAATAAACCAAAACAACCGTAGTGAGCAAAAAGCAATAACCTTCTTGCAATCGCTCACTCGATGCAAAATTTACAAATTCGCGTTATATTATTTTCTGGAGGCTTATCGTTGGTGGAAAACTTCACACTTGTACAGTCTCGGGAGGGGGGGGGGGATTTATGTTTGAGCGAAAAATCCTTCCAAGTTTTACATCATAATCTATGTTTTCACTTTTTTTTTCAACACCTGGTCAATCAGCTAAGGGCAGTCTAATATGGAAATTAATCGAAGATTACAATTTTATAATGTTTATCAAATTGATACTAGCGATGGTCTGTATCGGTCGCGTGATTGGTGACAAGAGATTGGAATAAGTCCAGAAAAATTAAATAAAGGCGAAATATCAAATTACTAAGTAATGAAGTTATTATTTTGGCTGTGAAAAAATGTCTCCGACTCTTTTGAGGGGGAGGGGGGGAGAAATTACTGTTATTTCAACACGAAATCAACTGTACAATAATGAATATGTACGATAAGCTATAGTTATTTCTGTATTGTGTAGGCTTGCACATGCTGTGAAATGGCCTACCTATTCCAAATGCTGTGAATTATGAATTTAGAAAGGGAAAAAATAAATTACCTCATTAATGCTCGATTATAGATCTTCTAATAAATCGCAGAGCGTTGTAGCAGGGGATGTGCTGGTCCGTCGTTTTCTTACGGGGGCGAATTTTCTGTAGGATGGAGGACTGTTACATTTACAGTGATTTTTACAGGAGTCCATTTTTGTGTAGAATGAAGTCATGCAGTAGAGCCATGAGAAATCTGGCAAAATGAGGGTATTTGGGAATTTTATGTCATTTTTATCAAAAACAGCAAACATTTTTGTTATTTAATCGAGCTCGAGCTCATTCTTTTGCATTTTGAAAATGTGTAATTAGGTTTGGTACTTTTTATTCAGTTTCAAATTAATATCGAGAAATCAAAATTCCTTTGTTGGAAAAAATATAATTATCGAGACATATCGATATTATTTTCGAGTTTCTCTAAAATATCCATATTAGGTTACATTCGTAAAATCATGCAACTACATAGGTACATCTTTACTTATTTAAAAACAAACAATAAAGCAGAAAAGTGAAAACCCTCTTGCAATCAGTGATCAACCAAAGGTTCTTGTCAAATTCCTTTCGAGTTTTGTTGCTTGGGGTATAAATGTACTCGTATTTGAATATAATCGAATCCAACGTGTTGAAGACATTATGAAGATGAAATTCGATCAACAATTTGTGACCAATTTTAATCGAAACCTTTTTTCATGGTTATGGATTTCCAATGGCAAATTTGAAGATGCAGATGGAATCGAAAAGTCAAAATTGAAGAAAATTTGGCTTGTTAAATCTCATCTGTAGATTTAGTTTTTTCATTCCTTCTCTCAATTGTTCGTATTCGTATGAGAGACGTGAGAAGGAAAAAAACATATTCCTAAACACAGCATTCAATTCCCTTTTCTTTTTTTTGGTATCTTCGGAAGCTCACAAGAAAAAATTTTCACATCGTGGCCAAATAGATAGGAATAAAACTGGGTCAAATTTAGAGAGTTTTTGGGATTTTGGTTGAAATAAAAACTTATACTTACTTACTTGGTTTTTATTTTTATGGAGCATAAATCGTTCTTCAAATTGTTCATCTGTTGGAGTTTTCATGGAAAATGCAAAACATAATTTTTTGTTCACTTTTGTCATTTAATTTTGACAATTTGGTACTTAGTGTATCTCCCAATTTTGCATTGGAATGAGATTCTTCTACATTTCATTTCCTTTTTCTAATTCTCAACTAATTATTCCAACAAATTACCAACATTTTTTTATTTTACGCCAAAATGGGAATGTTTAAATTTTTTCAAACATTCACCTTCTATAGTTTTGGCGCGAAAAAACTAGCTAGGTATATCGTTTTCACGTTTCCATACTAGTGGGTTTAACTTATAGCCAATCAGCGAACAGTATTTTGACTTAAAGACAATCAGCAAATTACTGTTTTTCAAAACCGAGTTTGGGACTGATTAGAAATTTAATACTTAATTTTTAATATTTTTTTATTCATGTGTAATTGATTTTATTTACTTAGTTGAATGTTTTAATTTAGGAACAAGAAATTTATTTGACTTAGTTTTAATAAAAGTAGTAGTCTACGTACATTCTAGATAGGTACTTTATAAATTATTTAAAAAAGATCAAGAGATGAAAATCAGCTTCCTGCTTCAAGTTGATATTTAAAAGCAAACTCAGCAACCAATGCAACCAACAACCAATATGGTGAAAGCAAATGCAAAAACTATCTTGCAATCAGCGGCTGATGGCTTGTTTACCTATTTTCTTATCTCTGGAGGTGTTTAAAATTTTGTTTTTGAAATCGAAAACGCTCGCCACATTTGGCCGTTTTTTTCTAATTTTCTCACGATTGTGAATATTTTTCTTTGTGAGATGTAGAAGTGGGCATATACAATTTGGGCACAAGATAAGCAAGCACACCAGGGGGTCAGTAATGACACATACAAACTGGGCACATAAGAAAAAAAGAACGAAAGGAACACATACAAATTGGGCACATTAGAATGAGCGAACGAAATCGAAAGGAACACATACAAATTGGGCACATTAGAAAAAATGAACGAAATCGAAAAGAAGCCATACTATTTCGACACACTAGAAAATAATCAAATAAGTAAAGACATGTATCCACACATATGTTCTCAATAGATTTCATCCAAGATGTACAATTGTACATATGTAGGTACTCATCAACAAAGTAGGTACCTAGTACCTACTCTGCTAATTCATGTACTTACAATACTTACAAGGAAGGTGCCCCTGGTGACATTCACCGATTTCAACGATTTTTGCACCATTGAATAGAGGACATCGGACATAGCCTAACCCCAAATTTTCAGCTGCTGAAGTAGATATTTCAGTAATCCCAGGGGGTTTTTCGATTTTCACATGGCAATTTTGAAAAATTGCCCAGAAATCGTCGGCCCAGGTCGCATACCAAATCCTCTCGTATTATTTGGGCATTTTAATACATATCATGAGACTAGCCCGTGGTGAAATTTTCAGCTGCTGAAGTTGATATTTTTTGACCAATTTTTATTTCAAAATATGCAATGTGAAAATCGAAAAATCGCCCTGCACGGCCAAAATATCAACTTCAGCAGCAACAAATTTCACTGTGGGTTAGTGTCATCATAAATGTATTAAAATTCCCAAATAATATGGAAGTTTTCGATATGCAACCTGCGCCGGCTATTTTTGATCAATTTTTCAAAATTGCTACTCGGATTTATACTTACGAGATGTGAAAAATCGAAAAATCGCTCTCAAAAATCGTAATATCAACTTCAGCACCTGAAAATTAATTGTGGTTAGGCTAAATTTGATGTCCTCTATCTAATGGTGCAAGAATCTTTGAAATCGGTGAATGTCACCTGGGGCACCTCCCTTGTTAGGTACATAAAATTAAACTTACATCCATCCCTATTATCCGTATTAGAGTACTGTACCTAAACTAGGTACCTACTTGCGTATTTATGCGCAGGTTAGGTGTGACAAATTTTTTACATTCAAGTTTTTAAATAAAAGTTTTAAATGCGAGGTTCATTCTTTCCTGTGTGCCCAGTTTGTATGTGCTCTTTTCGTTCTTTTTTTTCTAGTGTGCCCAGTTTGTATGTGCCCAATTTGAATGTGTCATTAGAGGGCGATTTCTAGCAGTGTGCCCAGTTTGTATGCCAGGAGTGAGAATGTGCCCAAATTGTATATGCCCGTAGAAGTTGTCAAAAGAAAGGAATGACTGTGATTTAATATTTCTTCAGTGGGTGTTAGAAAAATTTAGGACAGAACCAAAACAATTCTCAGATGAAATGTTTTAGCAAATTTCTACCATCCTAGTTTTTTATTTCCGTCTGCATTTTGTAATTTGGAGCTTTGAAAATCAGCGTAGTCGTTTTGAGGAAATTGAGGCAATTCTTTATTTTCTCAGTGAGTGACGAGTTGAATTTGGTCCCTTATTATTTTTTTCAAATGATTCAAGCCAATTTTTTTGCTTCATTTCTCGTATGATAATTTTCCAAATCCTACCCTCGAATTGCTCTGAGGTGTTGAATGGCTTCCTAAAAAATATCAATTCAAATTTAAGGGTATCTTTGTAGAAGAAAATCTGTAACAGCACAGATCGTTTCTGCAACTTTGATGAAATCTTATGTATGCGTTGGTACTTGAAACCAATTTTTTTTTTCAAACATGTTTAACAAAACGTTGGAAATGAATGTTTTGTATTGTACAATCGTCTCTAGAGAACTGCATGCAACTTTACGATGATTTTTCAGTGAATAAGTTGATTTACTTACTTTAGTTTTGGGTTCCATAAATAAAAGAGGATGAGCTTCGTTTTTGATCTATCATATTGTGAAGAGCCATTTCTTTTTTGGATCCATTGGGTAGGAGCTACATAGAACGAAGAAACTGTGTTTTTTCTCGAAAATATGCACTCTTTGAGGTCTCCATATCTTCCCATCAGGGGCACCTCTGGAGATGAAAATTTTTCCGCGACTGGCAACTCGAAATGAAAGTTTCACCTTTTGTCAATATCCTGCGATTTTTGTTTTATTGAATTTGCCGATCACTATTCAAATTGCATTCGTCGTATTCACAAAATTATTATGATTTGCGACTTCATCTTTTATTATGTGGGATTCAATGGATGAATAAAAAAAACCGTGTAGTGTAACAGAAACAAAAGTTCAATCTTCCAACGTTTGAAGATGTAAAATTTAAAAACAAACCATAAGCAGAGTGAAGAAACTCTCTTGCGATCAGCAATCAGTTGATGGTTCATTTCAAATTATTATTAGGAATTTGCCCACTTACTTTTGTGTATATGCAACGGGACAAGCCCAAAACTCGAATTTCCTACGCAATACTAGTCTCTCCTAAGGCCCTCAGGAGAATCTGGTTTCCTGTCCAAAAGGAAAATTTTTTCAACTTGATCCAATTTAATGACATTCAATTACACTTTTGATAAAATCTCTTGATCAAAGTTGATCATGTGTCAATTGATTGCGTAAATCTTCAAACTATGCATTTCTTTGTGATACTAACCGCAAGGCACCCTTTTGAAGCGATCTAATTTCTCGTTTGATCTATTTTTATGTACATTATATAAAATTCATCCTATATAAGATGAAATGTGTGCTACTTATGAGGAAAAAATGTAGCAGTTTTTCAATTGGGAAGCAAGAAATTGGACACCTACATTTTTAGGCGATGAAATCTTATAGGATCAAGTTTCTATTACTTTGCCTAATTACGAAATTGAAATATTCTCAGAAGGTACTTACAGTTGGGGTTTTTATTCGAAGAGCTGTTGCAAATGGTACAATTTCAAACTCGGCTTAGCATTAGTCCAGGTGAGTTCAAAAGGGACGTCTGTCACAATCTTCTCAAAACCCAATTATTGTTTCGAGGAGATTGAGAAAAATTCTCGATTTCTAATCGAGTACCTAATGACTTGAATTCACTTTTGTTTGAAACAACATCAGACAATTTTTCAGAACGAATTTTCATACAAGAATTTTTCTAATTGGACACTTGTAAAGGTATTAATTATCTTATACGCTATTGGTATATTGAATGGATCCACACCTATAGGAATAATTCTAGGAAATATCACTATAGGTGATAGGTTTTTGCCCGAACCTGGGTCGTGGAGTTACTATCCACTTAATACCTCACAATGTAATAAATAACTACTTCCTGCAATGAGTAAGTAGTCACGTATTACTTTCCTCGTGCTTAGATCCTCAGCGTAACGCCTCAAATCTACTCCTTAACTAACTTCTTACCTGCTCACGGATACTCGAGCTATATCGTTGAGTAAATATTCCACCAATTAAGGTGTAATATCTACGTACTTAACCTGGAGGGTACGAAACCACCTCACGAATACGGACGGAACGGATTATTTCACCATTCAACCAACACGTTAACCGATCTTATTACGGATGTCGAACCGTAATAAGCATACTTTATCACTTCACTTTAACATTACATTGACAATGCACCCCGAAGGGTACACAAGTGTGCCGAAACAGGCATCAGAGAGGGAATTAACCCACAGACATTAACCACGAATAGAGCACTTGCAACTAAACAGAAGAGCTACTGCACTGAGTGGCTACAACTACACTACTGACTTGTCTTTACCTCGTAACCTCGCGCTTCGGCTCGGCTACTGCCACTAAGCCACGCCCTCGGCGTTGCCAGTGGGAGACAACAATCAGTGTTACCACTCAAGCGCACCCGTAAAGTACTAGCATAAACAGGCAAGGCATAAAGTATATCACACACTGAATTAGCTTGAGGCGCCGATGGGCTAGAATTATTTTTCTCTAGTACAATTGCACATGCTGTGAAATTCCCAGATCGGAATACAGTGAATCAGGAATATTTTAGAAAGGGGAAAAATAACTTACCATATATTACATACTGCCATAACGTTTCTTCAGTGTAGCTAGTTATCACTAATCACACTCACAAAATCATTATGATTTGCAACTCCATATTTATTCAATTCTGTGGTAATTCAATCTGGAGATGAAAAATGCTGTGTAGTCTATCGTAAAACAAAAGTTCCAATCTTGACCCTGCGAAGATGTAAATTTGAAAACAAACACAAAACAAAAAGAAAAATCCTCTTGCAATCAGCGATCAACTGATATGGTTCTTTTCAATCATAAATCGAAATCAAAACGGAAACTTTGATTCAACTTGGTCAAAGTTGATCGAGTTAGATCAAACATTTCTCTCACAATTCTGAAGGTGTGAGGGACAGAAATTGCTGTCATTTCGACCCGAATCAACTACCTACCTATAGGTACAATAATATAGATTTATACTTCAAAATAATGACATTTCGAAGTCAGTTCATTACGTAAATCTTCAAAAACATTCAAATCTGCTGTGAGGTTATGGCTTCCAACCCCCCCCCCCCCCACTTTGGTTTGAAAAAAGTGACAATCAGATCGAATTGTGATTATGTATTTGGATATAAATTTGATCCAATTTGTTGAAGGACATTCTAAAGATGTCATTTGATCAAGAATTTGCAATCAATTTGGATCTACTCGATCTTTTTTTCATGAACATGCGAATTTCCAATGCAAAATTCAAAGATGCAGCTGGAATCGAAAAATCAAATTGATGATTTGGCTGTAAAATCTTATCAGTCAAGAATTTTATTCATTTCTTTTCTCATCAATTGTTCATATGTGAGACTTGAGAAGAAAAAAAACTACTTACCTCAAAACGCAACATTTAATTCCTTTTTTTTTGGGCAGAATTTTCTCATCGTGACCAGATAGAGATAAAACTGTGTCAAATGTAAAGAATTTCTGAAATTTTGGTTGAAATAAAAATGAATACTCACATACTTCCTTCCTTACTTGCCTAGTAGGCTACCTATTTATTTTCTGGTTACACATGTGTATCATCATGTCTTTTTGTGAGTTGAATTCAATTTTTTTCTCGAACAACATCAGCCAATTTTTCAGTACAAATTTCTTGTATGTACTAGAATTTTTCTAATTTGTACGCTGAATTATGCTAAAGGCGTCGATAGGCTATAGTCATTTCTCTGTTGTGTAGACTTGCACATGCTCTGAAATGGCCTACCTACCTATTCGGAATGCTGTGAATCATGAATAATTTAGAAAGGAAAAAAATAACTTACTTTATTATAAGTAGGTACTTAGCTCAATTTGGTCGTTTTAACAATATATTTTGGTTGTGGAATTGGACTTGTTTTTTCAAAACACATTGTGTAAGAGCTACAGCGAAGAAACCATGTTTTTTTTCTCTCGAAAATCAATCAAACTCGAGCTCATTTTTTTACATTTTAAAAATGTGCAACTAGGTTGGCTACTTTTTATTCAGCTTCAAATGAATAATATCGAGGGATCAATTCCTCTCTGTTTATGGAACTTTGTTGAAACTCTGAGGATACTTGAAGCCAACTGTTTCCAGAAACGTTGAACAAAACAAAACGATAGCAACGGATTTCGTTCGGCTGATTTTTCATAAAATAAGTTGATTTACTTACTGTATAGCTTAGAGTTCTATAGAAAAATTGATCGTATGCGTTCTGATGTGATGCTGAGTGCCTATGGATGTTTTTTCAAATGTTCACAAGATCATTGATTGGTGTACATGTGAGGATTGCATTTCTGAATCGGTTTTCAGTCAGTATTGGGAATGCCACCTCATTTATGTAACTATCACAGCTGAAATCGTGAGGTAAGTTTTCATGAAAAATACTCCGCTCTTTCATCAGTTTCAGTTTTCATGGAAAATACAAAACATAATTTTGTGGTCAATTTTGTCATTAAATTTTGACCAACATGTTTTGCTTGTGGAATTGGACTTCTTTTTTCAAAACACATTGAGTAGGAGCTGGAGCGAAAAAACCATGTTTTTTTCTCTCGGAAATTGTCCATTCTTTGAGGCCTCATATCTTCCGATCAGGGACACCTTTGGAGATGAAAATTCTTCAGCGACTGGCAACTCGAAATGAAAATTACACTTTTTGTAGAAATCCTGCGATTTTTTTTCATTGAATTTGCGGTCACATTCGTTTGAATTTGAAGCTTAAAAAAAACAGCTAGTGAGCAAAAAGCAAAAACCCTCTTGCAAAAGGGAGTACGTCGTTTTATTTTCTGTATGTTGAGGACTGTTTCATTTGTATAGTAGGTAATTTTACAGGAGTCCATTTTTATGTAGAATGAAGAGATATGACCAGCGGTGCAAAAGTCTTGAAGTGTCATGCAGTAGAGCCTGAGAAATCTGGAAAAATGAGGGCATGTAGGCATTTTATGTCATTTTCATCGAAACCAAAAATTTCTGTTATTTAATCGAACTCGAGCTCATTCTTTTACATTTTGAAAATATGCAATCAGGTTCAATTTCTAATGAATATCGAGGAATTCATTTCTCTCTTGGAAAAATAATTATCGAGACATATCGATATTAATTACGAATTTCTCTAAGATATCCATATTATCAACCCTCGAAAAATCATTACCTATGATTTGCAACTCCATACTTCTTTACCTAATTCTGTGGCATTCAATCAATCGAAAAACAAACTTTCAAACTTCGAACGTGTGCCCATATTATAAGTAGGTACTTATAACATATTTAATAACAAACAATAAACCAGAAAGAAAAAAACTCTCTTGCAATAATTAAATGTTCTGGCTTGCACATCTGTCAAGCGTTTTCATTATTCTTTTCTCCTCAATTGTTTGTACATATGTGAGACTTGGGAAGGAAAAAAATACCTTAAAACACAGCATTTGATTTCTTCTTTTTTTGTAGCCACGTGGGCTGTTTACAAAAAAAAAATGTTCACATCATGTCCAAATATGGATAAAACTGGGTAAAATAAAGAGAATTTTTGGAATTTTGGTTGAAATAAAAACTTTAACTGACTTACTTGGTTTTCATTTTTATGAAGCATATACTTAGAGTGACTTTGCTCTTTCATCACTTTAGTTTTCATGGAAAATGCAAAATATACTTTTGTGGTCAATTTTGTCATTTAATTTTGACAATTTGGTATTCAGCATATCACCCAATCTAATTGCATTGAAATGATAAGCTTCTACATTTCATTTTCTTCTTCTAATTTTCGACTAATAGGTACTCCATCAAATTAACAAAATTTTTCTATTTTACGCTCCCTATACTTACCTACACTATTTTATCCAAAATGGGAATGTTTACCTTTTTTCAAACATCCATTTTTTAAATAGCTTTTGCTATTTTTAATATTTTTTTTATTCATGTACAATTTTTATTTACCTACTTAGTTGAATGTTCCAATTTATAAGAAATTTATTCAACTTCATTTTAATATAAGTAGTAGGTCTAGGTACATTCTATGTAGGTACTTACTTTATAAATTTATAAAAAAAGACCAAGAGATGAAAAATTAGCTTCCTGCTTCAAGTTGATATTTAAAAGCGAACTTAGCTACCAATGCAACCATCAACTGGTGAAAGCAAATGCAAAAACAATCTTGCAATCAGCGAATAGCTGGTGGTTTAGGTTTTTTGTTTCCATCCACATCTTAAAATTCGGCTTTGAAAACCAGCGTAGTCGTTTTGAGGAAATTAATGCAATTCTTTATTTTCTCAGTGAGTGATGAGTCGAATTTGATTCCTTATTTTTGTTTTTCAAATGGTTCGAGCCAATTTTTTGCCTCACTTCTCGTATGATAATTTTTCAAATCCAACCCACGAATCGCTCTAGGGTGTGGAATGACTTCCTAAAAAATACCAATTCATATTTAAGGGTAGGTACCCATCTATGTAGAAAAAAATCTGTATAACAGCACAGATCGTTTCTGCAATTTTGATAAAATCTTAAGTAAGCGTAGGTACTTGAAACCATTTTTTTTTCAAAATTTTTTAACAAAACGTTGGCAATGGATGTCGTTTGTGGTTACAATTGTCTTTACAGAACTGCATGCAACTTTACGATGATTTTTCAATAAATAAGTTGATTTACTTACTATAGTTTTGGATTCCATAAAAAAAATGCGATGCTCCTGTCATAGTGGAAGCCATGTTTTTTTCTCTCGAAAATATCCTCTCTTTGAGGTCCCATTTCTGTCCATCATGGGCACCTCTGGAGGTGAAAGCTTTTCTGCAACTGGCAACTCGAAATAAAAGTCTCGCCTTTTTTCGAAATCCTGCGATTTTTTGTTCCATTGAATTTGCGGATTACAATTCGAATTGCATTCGTTGAAAGTTGAAGCTTTGAAGAAAAAACAAAGCAAGTAGTGAGCAAAAACCAATAAACCTCTTGCAATTGGTTTGCTTGAGCAATTTTGAAATCTGCTATGGATGCAATAATGGCGGCGTTCACAAATTTTCAAAATTTACGGCGTAAAATTGTACCTACTCAATAGACAGAAACCAAGAGATAGGATCGACGCACGTGATGACACCTAATTTCTCGATTTCTAATCGAGTGATGACTCGAATTCATTTTTTTTTTCAAACCACATTCACCAATTTTATTTGTGAGAATTTTTATAATTTGTACGCTGAATATAAAATTTGGTTAAAGTAAAAAAACTAATTTTTCAAAATGCAGCTTTGAAATAAAATTTTGGACTTGTACGGAAAAAATATCAGTTTGAATTGAAGATTTTTTTCAAATTCAATAATGTTTCAATTCTTTAAAATGAAAAAATCGCATCTCAGTCTCTCCTTCAAATTTCAAAATGGAATTTCAATTTTGAAAATCTTTCTGCTTCTTTTACTCTGAAAAAATTTTATTTTGTTTTGGAGCACTGGTACGCGCTGATGGGCTAGAATTATTTCTCTGTACCTAGTAGGATTGCACATGCTGTGAAATGGCCAGCTCTGAATGCAATCATGAGTATTTTAGAAAGGGAAAAATAACTTACCTACCATATTACAGCTGCCATGGCGTGCTTGATGGACAATTATGTTTTCTGATACATTTCATACACGGAGGCCTTTTTATTTAAAAAAAAAGAAAAATTGTACTTTCATTTTTAGAAATAAAAGTAAGAATAGGCAGCAATAATTTAAATATGACAAAAATTCAGTTCAAAACATTTTAAAAAGTCAAACATTTCTATAAAATGTCCATATTACTAACACTCACAAAATCATTATGATTTGCAACTCCATATTATACTTGTTCAATTTTGTGGGATTCAATCAGGAAATGGAAAATACTGGGTAGTGTATCGTAAAACATAGTTCCAATCTTCACTGTGCCAAGATTTGAATTTAAAAGCAAACACAAAACAGAAAGGAAAAAATTCTCTTGCAATCAGCGATCAATTGATGGTTTTTTTCAATCAGTAATCATTGGCGAATTTCAAAACAAAGAACAAATTTTTAAACTTGGTTAAAATTGATAGAGTTAGATCGAACATTTCTCCAGCCATTCTGAAAGAAGGGGGAGAGGGGAGAAAACTTAGTGTCATTTCAACTCGAACCAACTACATAGCTGTACAACAATATAGATTTATACCTGCTTCAAATGATGTTACGAAGTCAGTTGATCGCATAAATCTTCAAAGACATTCAAATCTGTATTAATTGGCAACAAGTTGCGATGTTTTAATTTTTTCCAAGTCCAGAGACTTTTAGAAGAAAGAAAATGCATAAGTACGCTTTTAGAATCTCTACAATAGTCAAAAAATGGAGGTAAATTATGTGAGACGAACACGAGATTATGAGTTGGTTTAAAAAAAAATGATAATCAGATCAAATTACGATTATGAATTTGAATACCTATAAGTTGGATCCTATTTGTTGAAGATACCAATTAGGAAGATGATTGATCGAAAATTTGAAATATTTTGGTCAAATTGTTTCGAAGAGATTAGAGATTGAGAAAAATTCTCGATTTTCAATTGAGTCATGATTTGAATTCAATTTTTTTCTCAAGCAACATCAGCCAATTTTTCATTACAAATTCTTGTACTAGAATTTTTATAATTTGTACGCTGAATTAGCTAAGGCGTCGACAGGCTATAGTTTTTCGTCTGTAGTATAGGCTTGCACATGCTGTGAAACGGCCTACCTATTCCAAAATGCTGTGAATCATTAATTTAGAAAGGGAAAAAATGACTTGCCTTATTACAGCTCAATTTGGATCTTCTAACAAATCGCAACATACTAGCTAGATGACATTTTTTTTTAAACACGTTGGTCAAGAGCTAGAGAGAAGAGACTTTTTCCCCCTAAAAATATATATGTTACCGTTAAAGTATTTACTCCAGGTAATGTATGAAATAACTAGTTATTTCCTAGTTATTTCATACATTAACGAAAAAGTATTTAATTCAAGTAAATTGTTCACAGTTCACCTAGGTAATGTATGAAAAATCTAGTTATTCCATGAAATAGCTAGGTGTGATCAGTTAAATCATGAAATGAGCGGATAAACATTATTTTATTACAAAAATATAGTTTTGAGCATGATAAAAAACATTAGTGACAAAAAAAGCTTCCAAAAATTGAAAAAAAATTATTTATTACGGCACTTTTTGCTCGCATGACACTTTGAGTTGCACTTCATTCCATTTTTTACACATTGGCAACGTTTATTTTTTCAACTTTTTCAACGGATATGTAAAAGTAGGAGTCAAATGGGTCATCTTCACCAGTCAAAACTTTTTTTCATGTTTTAAATCAAAAATCGCATTTTTTCTCAAACTTTCAATTTTTTTGAATCGACTTTACAACATAATGCCATCCCATTTTTTTAATATGCTGTTCAACATAAAAAGTTGTTCATAATATTTTTTTTCAGTTTGACAACCCCTAGCAGCCTTTAAAAAAGGGCTAGAGGGCTGCGATTTCTGCCATTGCCCCATTGGTTATCCCTTCGGAAGGTCTTTCCACAGGAAAAATCTCAAAAAAATCGCCGATCCCCCCCCCTTACCACTTCTTGGTTGAATTGACGTGGAATGACCCCTCATACATGTTCTAGCTTTTGAATTAACCTCCATTTCTTACTTTATCGCAGTTCATTCATTGAATTCACACTTTAACTAAACACACCTCGTGTATGTATGAAATAACTAGGTAAAGTGTAGAAAAAAATCTGATTTCACACTTTTTCGTTAATGTATGAAATAACTAGTTATTTCATACATTACCAGTTATTTCATACATTACCTGGAGTAAATACTTTAACGGTAACATATATACTCGTTGAGGTCACGTATCTTCCTATCAGGGACACTTCCGGAGGTGGAAATTTTTCTGTGACTGGCATTTTAAAATAACAATTCCACTTTTTGTTGAAATCCTGCAATTTTTCCATTGAATTTGCGTATTAGTACCTACCTATTTAAATTGCATTCGTCTAAAGTTGAAGCTTTGAAAAAAAAAAGCAAAATGCAAAAACCATCTTGCAATAGGATTGCTCCTTTTTATGTAGGTGTTTAGAGTTGTAAAGGGATAGATAGTAATTAATAGGTATAGGAATAGAGAAATTCATAAACACCTAAGGGGAATATATTCTACTTTGAGGCATTTATGTATTTGGGGTAGACCTAATGTAAGATTGGGGCTTTAATCCAATCTTTCCTGGATGCCTTGGATAGCTAAATCGGACTATTAACTACTTCTAACTCTTACAAAATTAGGCCCATTTGACCATGAGGATCAAATGGGTGCTAGAGTGAGAGATAAGGGATGATACTTGTTTTAACCTATTTATGGCGCTCGGAGATGAATAAATAAATTAAGACGAGACCAACACTTATGTCTGACTCCGTGTATTCGATATAATTGAAATACACACCCTAAAATTACAGACAATTAATGATAATGCTAACTAATTGTACCTTATAATTAATTACGATGCTGTACATAATATACGTAAGTAAGTAACAAATAAGACTATTTTACTTATGACACCAGGTTTGTTATAGCTGACGCGTTCGCGAGAAGTATAACAAATAAGCCCGTGGGTTGTATTAATTAATTAAACCAATAAAATATAAATACTGAATAATCCTTTTATGAAGGAATTATTTGATAATTTTGTTAAACACACATGAATATCAGAATCAAAGCTGGGCTTCCGCGAGTTGATCAGGCTTGAAGAATGCGCTTAGATATATTCGTCTAAGATACACCCACCGCGAATGGACATATACTGAGTCCCCTATTTTAACCTTAAAGAAGATATTTGCATAGCGAGAGCAAAAGCATAGTGATGAGAGCTGCTCGATCTCGATGGCTTGATGCTCGCATCTTCCATCTCTTAGATGATCGAGTTGCTCCCACCTTTAGTAGGGGTATTTCATTTATGAGTAATTACACACATAGACACATAGACAGATATTATAGGATGCAACACGTAATGTCGCAAGGCATGATGCCTCCTGACAGAGTAAACTCCCGAATTTTGTGTTTAAAAGAGATATTCCCAACTAATAGGTACTCCAACAAATCGACAAAATTTTTCTATTTTACGCCACAACGGGAATGTTTACATTTTTTCAAACATTCATCTTCTATAGTTTTTGCGCGAAAAAACTAGGTATATTGTTTCCACTTTTCCATGCTAGTGGGTTCAAATTATAGCCAATCGGCGAACAGTATTTCGACTTAAAAGGCAATCAGCAAATCACTGTTTATCAAAACCGAGTTTGGGACTGATTAGGAATTTAATTTTTAATATTTTTTTATTCATGTGCAATTTATTTTATTTACTTAGTTGAATGTTTTAATTTAGGCAAGGAAAATTTATTTGACTTCGTTTTAATAAATGTAGTAGGTCTAGGTACAATGGTACTTGGTACATTCTAGGTATTTTATAAATTATTTTTAAAAAAAGATCAAGAGATGAAAAATCAACTTCCTGCTTCAAGTTGATATTTAAAAGCAAACTCTGCAACCAACAACCAACTTGGTGAAAGCAAATGCAAAAACCATCTTGCAATCAGCGAATAGCTGATGGCTGGTTTACCAATTTTCATGAGGCGTATGAAATTTTTTCTTTGAAATCTAAAACGCTCGCTCCATTTGGCTGTTTTTTTTTCTAATTTTCTCATGATTGTGAATATTTTTCTTTGTGAGATGTAAAAGTTGTCAAAAGAAAGGAATGACTGTGTTTTAATATTTCCTTTGTGGGCGTTGAAAAGTTTAGGACAGAATCAAAAAAATTTTTGTTTCCGTCTGCATCTTAAAATTTGGAGCTTTGAAAATCAGCGTAGTCGTTTTGAATAAATTGAGGCAATTCTTAATTTCCTCAGTGAGTGGTAAGTTGAAATTGGTTCCTTATTATTTTTTTCAAAAGGTTCGAGCCAATTTTTCTGCCTCACTTCGCTCGTATGTGATTGTCCAAATCCATGCCTTGAATTGCTCTGGAGTGTTGAATGGCTTCTTAAAAAATACCAATTCAAATTAGAAAATCTGTAACAGCGCAGATCGTTTCTGCAACTTTGATAAAATCCTATGTAAGCGTTGGAACTTGAAATCATTTTTTTTTTTCAAAAATGTTTAACAAAACGTTGGAAATGGGTGTTTTGTATTGTACAATCGTCTCTAGAGAACTGCATGCAACTTTACGATGATTTTTCAGTAAATAAGTTGATTTACTTACAAAAGAGAATGAGCTTCGTCGATCTCGATATGTAATGGTGTCGGTAATACTGACTATCCATCGATGTATTTTCAATATTCACACTCATTCACGGTTTCATTCAAGAAACAGTGTGATGATCGTTGATTGGTTTACATGTCAGGACGGCATTTCTTGATCCATTTTCAGTCAGTAACTATGGCGAATGCCATCTCATATGTGACTATCACCTGAAATTTTGTGCTAAGTTTTGTTCGAAATACTCCTAGTGCATCATTGTTAATGTAAAACTCCACTTTACTTAGATCATTTCGGCCTAACTAATTGTTTCAAGGAGATTTAGAAAAATTCTCTATTTCCAATCGCGTGATGATTTGAATTCATTTTTTTTTTTCGAACACCATTGGCCAATTTTTCAGTGCTTACAAATTCTTGTATGTACGAGGATTTTTCTTTTAATTTGTACGCTGAATTAGCTTGAGGCAATGCTGTTAAATGGTCAAGTCGAAATGCTGTGAATCATGAATTTAGAAAGGGGAAAAATAACTTACCTTATCATAGCTCAATTTGATCTATTTATTGTTGTATCATTTCTCGGTAGAATCCATTGGATAGTATGAGCTACAATAGAACGAAGAAACTGTATTTTTTTCTCGAAAATATGCACTCTTTGAGGCCCCCATATCTTCCCATCAGGGGCACCTCTGGAGGTGAAAATTTTTCCGCGACTGGCAACTCGAAATAAGTTTCTCCTTTTGTCAAAATCCTGCAATTTTTTGTTTCATTGAATTTGCGGATCACTATATTCAAATTGCATTCGTCGTATTCACAAAATTATTATGATTTGTGACTTCATCTTTTATTATGTGGGATTCAATGGATGAATAAAAAAAAACGTGTAGTGTATCAGAAACAAAAGTTCAATCTTCCAACGTTTGAAGATGTAAAATTTAAAAACAAACATTAAGCAGAGAGAAGAAACTCGCTTGCGAACAGTAATCAGTTGATGGTTCATTTCAAATAATTCTGGTTCCATTTTTTCAACTTGATCCAATTTAATGACATTCAAATTACACTTTTGATAAAATCTAATCTAACTTGATCAAAGTAGATCATGTGTCAATTGATTGCGTAAATCTTCAAACTGTGTATTTCTTTGTGATACTAACCGCAAGGCACCCTTTTGAAGCGATCTAATTTCTTGTTTGAACTATTTTTATGAACATTATAATTATTTAGAGGATCAAGTTTCTATTATTTTGCCTAACTATGGAACTGAAATCTTCTCAGAAGGTATCTACTTATACAGTTGGGTTTTTTATTCGAAGAGCTGTTAGAAACAGTACAGTTTCGAACTCGGCTTAGCATTTAGTCCAGGCGAGTTCAAGGGACGTCTGTCACAATCTTCTCGAGGCCCAATTAGGTACCTATATTGTTAATGCCCAGATCGGAATACAGCGAATCAGGAATATTTTAGAAAGGGGAAAAATAACTTACCATATATTACATACTGCCATAACGTTTCTTCAAAAGAGCTAGTTATCACTAATCACACTCACAAAATCATTATGATTTGCAACTCCATATTTATTCAATTCTGTGTAATTCAATCTGGAAATGAAAAACGCTGTGTAGTCTATCCTAAAACAAAAGTTCCAATCTTGGCCTTGCAAAGATATACAATTTAAAAACGAACACAAAACAAAAAGAAGAAATCCTCTTGCAATCAGAAGTTGTCAAAAGAAAGGAATGAGTGTGTTTTAATATTCCCATTGTGGGCGTTGAAAAAAATTTAGGACAGAATCAAAACAATTAGTCGTTTTGAAGAAATTGAGGCTATTCTTCATTTCCTCAGTGAGTGACGAGTTGAATTTGATTCCTTATTATTTTTTTCAAATGGTTCAAGCCAATTTTTCTGCCTCATTTCTCGTATGATAATTTTCCAAATTCAACCAAAATCTGTAACAGCACAGATCATTTCTGCGATGGCCTATCTACTCGAAATGCTGTGAATCATGAATTTGGAAAGGGGAAAAATAAAATTTTAACAAAACGTTGGAAATGGGTGTCTTTTGTATTGTACAATTGTCTCTAAAGAACTGCATGAAACTTTCCGATGATTTTTCAGTGAATAAGTTAATTTACTTACTTTTAGTTCGGGGTTCGAAAAAATCGGTTCACATGGGGCTGAGAAAAAAATTTCTATTGTAATTTCATAAAAGGGGGGTTTCTCAAAAACGGGGGGGGGGTAAAATTACTTTTTACTTTTTACATTCCTTCTAATTATTATGTATTGGATGAATACTAACATCGACAAAAGAAGTGTATCATTCAAGAAAGTTGCGATGCTATCAGCAGTGTGACGATCATTGATTGGATTACATTTCTTAATCCTTTTTCAGTCAGTACGGTGAATGCCACCCCATATAGAGGCATACATTGATGTAAAACTATCACCGGAATCCTTGTGCAATATTTTGTCCGAGGTTGCAAACTCCTTGTACATGTTCGTTAGTATAATAACATCCACTTTACTTGGACCATTTCAATCATTTTGGCGTAATTGTTCCGAAAGCTGATCAGGTAGTTGATCCAACATTTCTCCCACTCCTCCTTTCCTTTATTACACAGCTCAATTTGATCATCTTGAGAATTACAAAAGGATATGACATTTTTCTTTGTAAACTCGTTGGGTTGAAGCCTTAAAGCGAAGAAACCTTTTTTCCCCTCAAAAATGGCCTCTTCTTGAGGCCACATAGCCTATCTTCCCATCAGGAGCACCTCTGGAGGGGAACATTTTTCAGCGACTGGCAACTATGAATGAAATCTCCACTTTTTGTCGAAATCCTGCGATATTTGTTTCATTTAATTTGCGGATTACAATTCAGATTGCATTCGTCGAAAAGCGAAGCATTGAAAAATAAACCAAAACAACCGTAGTGAGCAAAAAGCAATAACCTTCTTGCAATCGCTCACTCGATGCAAAATTTACAAATTCGCGTTATATTTTTTTCTGGAAACTTATCGTTGGTGGAAAACTTCACACTTGTACGGTCTCGGGAGGAGGGGGGGGGTTTATGTTTGAGCGAAAAATCCTTCCAAGTTTTACATCATCTATGTTTTCACTTTTTTTTTTCAACACCTGGTCAATCAGCTAGAGCAGTCTAATATGGAAATTAATCGAGTATTACAATTTTATAATGTTTATCAAATTGATACTAGCGATGGTCTGTATCGGTTGCGTGATTGGTGACAAGAAATTGGAATAAGTCCAGAAAAAATAAAGGCGAAATATCAAATTACTAATGAAGTTATCATTTTGGCTGTGAAAAAATGTCTCCGACTCTTTCGAAGGGGAGGGGGAGAAATTACTGTTACTTCAACACGAAATCAACTGTACAATAATGAATATGTACGATAAGCTATAGTTATTTCTGTATTGTGTAGGCTTGCACATGCTATGAAATGGCCTACCTATTCCAAATGCTGTGAATTAGGAATTTAGAAAGGGGAAAATAAAAGGAAAACAAAAGTTCGAACTTCGAACGTGTGATGATATAAAACATTGTGTTTAAAAACAAACAATAAGAAAGGTGAAAACCCTCTTGCAATCAGTGATCAACCAAAGGTTCTATTCAAATTCCATTTTAGGTCTGTTGAGTGGGGTATGTACTCGTATTTGAATATAATCGGATCCAACGTGTTGAAGACATTTTGAAGATGAAATTCGATCAATAATTTGTGACCAATTTGATCAAAACCTTTTTTTATGGTTATGGATTTCCAATGGCAAATTTGAAGATGCAGATGGAATCGAAAAGTCAAAATTGAAGAAAATTTGCCTCGTAAAATCTCATCTGTAGATTAGTTTTTTCATTCCTTTTCTCAATATTGTTCGTATTCTTATGAGAGACGTGAGAAGGAGAAAAACATATTTCTAAACGCAGCATTCAATTCCCTTTTCTTTTTTTGGCAACTTCGGCAGATCACAAGAAAAAATTATCACATCGTGACCAAATAGGTTTAAAACTGCGTGAAAATTAAAAGAATTTTTGGGATTTTGGTTGAAATAAAAACTTATACCTACTTACTTACTTGGTTTTTATTTTTATGGAGCATAAATCGAGATTGAATTGTTTTGATTTATTTGAGTTTTCATGGAAAATGCAAAACATAACTTTTTGGTCACTTCTGTCATTTAATTTTGACAATTTGGTACTTAAGAGTATTTCCAAATTTTGCATCAAAATGAGATGCTTCTACATTTCATTTTCTTTGTCTAATTCCCAACTAATAAGTAGGTTCTCCAACAAATTAACAACATTTTTCTATTTTACGCTCCCTATACACAACTTTATCCAAAATGGGAATGTTTACATTTTTTCAAACATTCATCTTCTATAGTTTATGCGCGATGCGCGAAAAAATCACCGTTTTCATGCTAGTGGGTTCAACTTGTAGCCAATCAGCAAACAGTATTTCAATAGCCAATCAGCGAATAGCATTATCCATCAGAAATTTCTTCGCAATTTTCAAATGACAATAAAATTTATGAATTTTCAGTTCATAGCCAATCAACAAACGGTATTTCGACTTGAAGGCAATCAGCAAATTACTGTTCATCAAAATCGAATTTGGGACTGATTTGGAATTTAACTTTTAATATTTTTTCATTTGTGTGCAATTGATTTTATTTACTTATAGTTAGTTGAATGTTTTTAGTACATAAAAGTAGTAGGTCTAGGTACATTCTACTTCATAAATTATAAAAAAAAGATCAACAGATGAAAAATCAGCTTCCTGCTTTAAGTTGATGTTTCAAAGCAAACTTGGCAACCTATCCACCATCAACCAATATGGTGAAAGCAAATTCAAAAACTGTCTTGCAATCAGAGAATAGCTGATCAACACCTGGTCAATCTTCCAACTGCGTTCTTATGGAAATTGGAAATTACCTATTTGAAGATTAAAATTTTATGATTATCAAATTGATACTAGCGATGGTCTGGCGATAAGAGATTGGAATAAGTTATTGAAAATGTACAACCAAATAGGAACTTGCTATCTGATAATCATTTTCAAATAGGGTGCCGAATTTCCGCATGATTTTTCAGTAAATAAGTTGATTTACTTACTTTAGTTTTTATGAAATTTGTGCACCAGGTTCAGTTTCATTCGGCTTTACTGCTGCATGATACCTCGAAGCTGGCAAACCATATGCTGGAATTTTAGACCGCCAATCGCTCGACTGCTTATAACATGTCAGGATTAATCCGGTTTTTGTCACACAATAAGTATATATGTACCTTCATATAACTATGACTTGTAATCTTTTGCAAAGTTTTGTCCGAGATCCATTTTTCCAGGACTATTTTGATTATTTTGGCCCGATTGTTTCGAGGAGATTTGAGAAAAAATCTCAACTTCCAATCAAATGATGACTTGAATGAGATGATGTTGATATTGTTGATACACATTAATAACACTATGAGCAACTTTTTTCATCTTTTCATTTTTTTTGGTGTTTGGGTACAGATTATTGTAAAAGAGCAGCGGTCAACGCGTTTGAATAGGTACTTCATGTAGGTATTGATGGGATTAAATTTGTAAACTTACTATTATTTAAAGGTAAAAAAAATTGAGAAATTATTCTCTGCCATTGTCTAACAAATGAAAAAAAAACAAATGGGCTTTTTATGAAGTCTCAGTGCTTGATTAACAATGAAACAGATTTAAATTTTGAATTTCAACAAAAAAAAAATGGGCTGAAGACCCTTAAAAATCTGAGACAGAATTGGGAATTCGAGTTACGAATGGTGTACTTACTAGCCTTGAATAAGATTGTAGTATTCAACCTTTTTGGTGGTCTCAAGTTGTGTGCGAAATTTTGTTCGGGGTAGCATACTCCTTGTACACATGTTCGTTCGTATAAAACTCCACTTTAACTGGACCATTTCGATTATTTTGGTCCAATTGTTTCTACGAGATTGAGAAAAATTCTCGATTTCCAATTTAGTGATGACTTGAATTCAATTTTTTTCTCGAACAACATCGACCAATTTTTCAGTACGAATTCTTGTACTAGAATTTCTCTAATTAGTACGCCGAATTAGCTAAAGGCGTCGATAGGCTATAGGCTATAGTTGTTTCTTAGTAGTACATTAGGCTATAGTCTTGCACAAGCTGTGAAATGGCCTACCTACTGTAGTATCCGTCAAATACCCCCACCTATTCGATTGTTATCTATACGTACGTAGCAACTAAGTTACCATTTATACTCGAGTATATTATTCTATCATTGTACATAATCATGAATAAACGTATGTGTTATACAAGCGTGTTCGAGTTCCTACAGTGGCGACGAGGATTGAAAATGTAATTTTTTCTCTCAAAAGTAATCAATGTTTTGTTCGAATGATCGTTTTTATTCAAGCTCAAGTTCGAATTTTTAAATCAAACTTTCAAAATGCGTAATCAAACGTAATTGTCGCGTAAATTAATTCGAATCAAAGTGTTACGTGAACTGCTCGAATATGTTCGTTATCTATGTGCGATATCATCGTTGAAACGTGCACACCATGTCTACGATCACAGCAGCCGAACTTGAGGCGATTCTCAAGCGCCAAGAGACCAGTTTCAAGGAGATGCTGCAAACGGTACTCCAAAATCAACCCAAAACCAGTGCATCCGGGAATACATTACCATCAGGTGTATTCATTACCAGCTTTGAGAATTTCAACGAAAAATCTGAATCATTCACCCACTACAAACAGCGATTCGAAAATTATGCAACCAGAAAGGGTTTGAAAATCAAAGAAGATGATAGCGATTTCGCGAAGCTACTACTCGATTCGATTGGCGCGAAGTATTTTACGATGATAGCTTCCCTCGCATCTCCAAAAGCTGTCGAATCTCTCAAGTATACAGAATTAATCGAGTTACTTGATGACTATCTAGCACCAGCTCGTAATGTTCTCGTGGCTCAACACCAGTTTCTTTCAAAATATCAAAACGAAAACCAGTCAATTAGCGAATACGTCGCTTCGTTACGCAGTGAGCTACATGATTGCAAATTTACGTCACCTTGTGATTGTAAAGTTTCGATTTCGGATATTTTTCTTCGAGCTCAATTCATCCGAGGACTGCGTGATAATTATATTCGAGAACAATTACTCCAGTCATCAGACGAAGCATTCGATTCGATTATCAAAAAAGCGATCGCCTTAGAAGCATCTAAGAATGATTCGAAACAAATTTCAACGAATGGCCCAGCTCCGAAACCAGAGAATGTAAATAAACTCCAGTCAAATCAACATCGTTCCAGATCGAAATCGAGATATAATCAAACCAATCGTCAGCAACAAAGTGGCAAGCCGAATAACGATTATAAAGACCAGAAATCAAGTCATCGTACCCCTTCAAAAACGAGAATTCGAATCAACTACAAAGAGCTAGGTATTGATGGCTTGTGTTTACGTTGCGGACGAAATAATCACGCTGTTCGTGATTGTACTGTGGAGCAGGCTAAATTGAAATGCGATCTATGTAATAAAACCGGTCACGTGAGTAAAGTATGCATCACATCGTTACTCAGAAAACATCGTTCGAATAATCATACCAGTGTTAAAAATATCCAGAGTCAGTTCGAATTCGATTCTCATACTTACCATATCGAAGAAGTCTACAAATGCAGAGACGGAGGTGAAGATGATCGTTACTTCATCTACGTCAATATCGAAAATAATCCAGTGATGATCGAAGTAGACTCAGGTTGCAGATACACGTTGATACCACGTCAGCTGTATAATGAACTGAATATTAATCGAGATCTAGAGCCTACTACTGTGACGCTTCGAGCCTACACCAGTGATGTGTTCAAACCAGATGGAAAAGTCACAGTTTCTGCATCTTACAATGGAAATACGATGCAAGAAGATATCTACATTGTACCAGACCAGTATGCACCTGTGTTAGGCCGAAATTGGATCCGAGGTCTAAAAATCAAGCTTGAAGAAATCGATGAGAAAAATTCTCTTGATATTACTCCTGATTCGATCAATAACGTCAGTTCGAACGATATCGTTGACCAATTCAAAGACCTGTTCGAAAGTAAAGTTGGTTGCGTTCCAGACTATAAAGTGCACCACCAGCTCCGAGAAGGTGCCAAACCAGTGTACCATAAAGAACGTCCGTTACCCTATGCCTTATCAGAACTCGTTGAAAAGGAACTCAATGATCTAGAAGCAGCCGGTATTATCACGAAAACGGAAACGAGTGATTGGGGTTCTCCGCTAGTAGTTATCTTAAAAGCGGATGGAAGCGTTCGACTATGTGTGGACTACAAAATCAGTGTAAATAAAGTTCTGAAAGACGCACATTTTCCTATCAACAAGATCGACGAAACTCTACACAAGCTGCGCAATGCGAAGTATTTCTGTCGGCTAGACCTATTCAAGGCTTATCTACATCTTATGGTAGATGACGAATCGAGTGAAATTCAAACGATAACAACGCCATTTGGCACATTCAAGGTAAATCGACTATCGTTTGGTATCAAGACAGCTCCGGCCGAATTCAATCGGTTCCTTCATCGAATTTTAAAGAAACTTCGTAATGTCATCTGGTATTTCGATGACATCGTTGTGTACGGAGCTACGTTGGAAGAATGTCGTGCAGCACTTATCGAAGTTCTGAAAGAACTTCAAAAATTCAACCTGCATCTAAACGCCAGCAAATGCGTATTTTTCGCCGAAAGTATCGAGTATTTGGGACACATCGTCGAATTCAACAAAATCAAGAAATCGCCTTCGAAAGTTACAGCGATTACGCAGATGCCAATCCCAAATGGCGAAGAAGAAGTCCGTAGATTCGTTGGTATGGTGACACATTATTCGAGATTCATTCCCAACCATTCTACGTTGACAGCACCGTTACGTAAATTGCTCAACGAAAAGACACCTTTCGTTTGGGATAATGATGCTCAAATTGCGTTCGAATGTCTAAAGCAAGAAATTGCCAGTGATCGAGTACTTACACCGTTCGATCCTACCTTACCAGTCCGACTCGCTTGTGACGCAAGTCCAGTTGGAATAGCCGGAATTTTATCACACATCATCGATGGTAAAGAGCACCCAATTGCGTACGGTTCCAGAGCATTAACCAGTGCTGAGAAAAACTACTCTCAGCTAGATCGAGAAGCTCTCGCGATTGTCTTCGCGGTAAAGCACTTTTTCCAGTACCTCTTTGGACGAAAATTCCAGCTCATCAGTGACAATCGTCCACTTACTCGAATTTTTCATCAAGATGCTTCCCTACCAGAAATGACGTCAGCTCGATTACAAAGGTATGCTGCGTTCCTATCAAGCTTCAATTATGAAATCATCCATAAGAAGGGAGATGAAAATGTTCACGTCGATTGTTTATCTCGCGCTCCAGTTCCTATTGCGTCAAATTATATACCTGATTCGATTGGCGAAGAAGTTCATCAAATTCTACTCACCACCATACATCAAATATCTTCGAATACCCTTACGTACGATGGAATCAAAAGCGAATCTGCAAGCGATAACGAAATCCAACAAATCATTCGAAATCTACAATCAACTAGCGATGCAGACAGCTTATTCACGATCGACGACGGTGTAGCTTACAGAGGTCACCGAATTGTAATTCCAGAATCCCTTCGACAAATCGCTCTCAACGAACTCCATCATACGCACATCGGAGTAACAAAAATGAAACAGTTAGCTCGAAAATATCTATACTGGAAAAACATCGATAAAGACATCGAGCGTATGGTGAGAGATTGTGAAAAATGTGCCGCAGCTCAGAAAAGTCCTGCAAAAGCTCCATTACATCCTTGGGACGAGCCTAGCAGCAATTGGCAGCGCATTCATATTGATTATGCCGGTCCTTTTCAAGGGTATCATTTTCTAGTCGTTGTCGATGCGAAATCAAAATGGATGGAGGTTGGCTGTCAAAGAAATGCACCCTCTTCCGAATCAACCATCGAAATGCTGAATCAAATTTTTGCTCGAACTGGTTTTCCAGAAATAATCGTTTCAGACAACGCTACTATCTTCACCAGCGAAACCTTTTCGAATTATTGTAAAAATCGAAGTATCTCTCAGAAATTCATCGCTCCGGGTCATCCTGCTACCAATGGGCTAGCAGAAAGAAACATTCAAACTCTGAAGAAACGATTATCTTCAGCAGACGACATGCAGCCGATGAACGAGAAATTACAACAAATTCTAATGCGATATCGAGCAACGCCATTGAAAAATGGAAAATCTCCAGCTGAGTTATACCTGAATCGAAAATTACGCATTCAATTAGACGCGATTTTTCCAGTAAAACCAGAACCAGTTATCAAATCGAATTTCAAAGGAACGCGTCATTTTCAACCTGGAGATCGTGTTCAAGCACGATATTATTCGAATAATAAACCTCAATGGCGTCCGGGAGAGATTGTCCAGAAAATGGGAAATCTCCATTATCTAGTCGAGTTCGATACCGGTTATAAAATCAAACGACATATCAATCAGCTCCGACAAGGTTCGCGGAAAGTGGCATTTGCGGATGAATCAGTACCTGAAGTAGTTGAACCTCATCGAACGCGGAAACCGCCGTTGACTCCGTTACGAGGAATTCTATCTTCGAATACGTCAGATACAGATGCTGTACCAGCACAATCGAGTCAAAATCAACAAGGAAGACGTCCGCCTCCAGTTATGCGTCAACTATCTTCAAGGGAACGTAAAAGGCCGAGATATCTGGACGATTACGTTCAATAATTTGTACATACTTTATTCGAATATTTTTCTATTTATTTTCTACTATTTTTGATCATTTTTTCGATCATTTTTCTATGTTTTTATTTATTCTATTGTGTTTATTCAATTCTATTTATTCTATTTTCTATTTATCAATTTTTGAAATTTTTGCGCAAGGGGAGACTGTAGTATCCGTCAAATACCCCCACCTATTCGATTGTTATCTATACGTACGTAGCAACTAAGTTACCATTTATACTCGAGTATATTATTCTATCATTGTACATAATCATGAATAAACGTATGTGTTATACAAGCGTGTTCGAGTTCCTACACCTACCTATTCGAAATGTTGTGAATCATGAATTAAGAAAGAGGAAAAATAACTTACTTTATTACAGCTCAACGTAATCTTCTGTAGTTTGCGCTCTTTTTTCAAAACACATTGGATAGGAGCTAGAGCAAATAAGAAACCATGTTTTTTTTTCTCTTGAAAATGTCTACTCTTTAAGGCCTTATTTCTTCCCATCAGGAGCATCTCTGGATGTGAAAATTTTTCAGCGACTGGCAATTCAAAGTGAAAATTCCACTTTTTGCCGAAATCCTGCGATTTTTTTCCATTGAATATGCGGATTAGTATTCAAGTTGAATTCGTCGAAAGTTGAAGCTTTGAAAAAAATAAACCAAAGCGAATAGTGAGCAAAAAGCAAAAACCCTCTTGCAATCGGTTTGCATGTGCAATTTTATGAACCATTTGAATTTGCAACTTCGAGCTTCTTTAATTCTGTGGGATTCAATCAAGAAATAAAAAATACCGTGTTAATAGTGCATCGAAAAACAAACGTTCAAATTTCGAACGTGTGACGATACTAACATACTCGTATTGGTATTTAGAAACAAACAATAAAGCAGAAAGAAAAAAAACCTCTTGCAATCAGCGATCAACCAATTGTTCATTCAAATTCCGTTTGAGGCGTTCGAGTTTGAATTTGCGGATCACTATTCAAATTATATTTGTCGAAAGTTAAAGCTTTGGGGGGAAAAACAACAAAATCAAGTAGTGGGCAAAAGACCAAAAACTTTCTTGTAATCGGTTTACTTGTGCAATTTTATGTACGTACCATTGTACCTACACATAAACTTTTTGGAATGTTTGGCGTACGAATGTTTTATTCACAAAATTATTATGATTTGCGACTTCATCTTTTATTATGTGTGATTCAATGGGTGAATTGAAAATATTGTCCACTGTATCAGAAACAAAAGTTCAATCTTTCAACGTTTGAAGATGTAAAATTTAAAAACAAACAATGAGCAGACAGAAGAAAGTTTCTTGCAATCAGCAATCAGTTGATGATTCATTTCAAATAATCTTGGTCATTTAGGGAGTAGGAAACTAGCAACTAGCAAGATACCAGCATGATGCTAGCATGAAATGAACTAGCATAACATGCTATCAAAATGCCAGCTTATTTCTAGCATGATACAAACTAGCAATAAGTATGCTAGCAATGAGCTAGCTACATGCTAGCAACATAACTACTGATTGAAGCTAGCATTTCACACTAGCAAAATGCTATCATATTGCTAGTATGAAATAAGCTAGCACAATGTATGCTAGCAATATGTTAGTTGAAACCTCGCTCCACAATTACTGAGTGATGCTAGTATTTCCCTCTAGCAAAATACTATCATATTGCTAGTATGAGATGAGCTGGCAAAATATATGCTAGCAATATGCCAGTTAAATCCCAGCACCGTAATTACCGAGTGATCCCAGCATTTCACACTAGCAAAAATGCCAGCATGAGATGAGCTAGCACAGTATATGCTAGCAATATGCTAGTTACATCCTATCACCATAATTACTGAGCAATGCTGGCAGTTCTGCTAGCATGATGCTACCATATTGCTAGCATGATGTGAACTGGCAGAGTACACTAGCAGCATGACTACCAAATGAAGCTATGTAGCAGTTCCTACAAGCATAAAGCTACCATGTTGCTAGCTTGATATGAGCTAGTAAAAAGTACACTGGCCATACACTAGTTAATCCTAGCAGAATGCTAGCATTAGTAGCGCCCATCTAGCATGAGTAGCGGAAGACTAGCACAGTATTAGCATGGAATTAACTAGCAGATTACTAGTTAGAATGGTGTTAGCACTTTGCCAGCAGACTTTTTATTGGAAAATGCATCCTAGCATAGAACTGGTATTGTGCTAGCATGAGGTGAACTAGCAAAAAAGGCAGACCAGCAATTTTCTGGTTACATGCTAGCAGCATAACCACTGAGTACAGCTAGCAGTCACTACTACATAGCATATTGCTAGCGCACTGTAATGGCGCTAGCATGAGGTGAACTAGCAAAAGGCATGCTAGCAATATGCTAGTTACATGCTAGAAGGACAATCACTGGTAAACATGCACTATAGTCTACTGCTAGCGCTATTCCAATCTTGGTAAAGCTAGCAGTCAAGGTATATAGCATGGAGCTAGATTTTTGTTGAAAGATATTCTTATCCAGGTGCTAGCAGTCAAGTGCTAGCATAATGCTAGCAAATTGCTAGCATTCTGCCACTTGAAATTGTCAATAGGGAATCTGGTTTCTTATCCAAAAAAAAAATAAATAAATGTTTTCCACAAAATTAATGACATTCAATTACAGTTTCCATCAAAGGACATGGGTGGATAAGATGGCTGATTTTGCCTTTTGCACATAGTGTAACGAAATCTTAGGGGTAGGTACATTGAGGCATGTTCATTGACAAAGTTTCAGGCCTCAATTGTGAGTGGTCCTTGAGTAACGAGCTTATCAGTCAAAATGGTTTTTATTTTTTTTCTCTGGATTGGCTTGACCGATTTCTTTCAAACTTGAACCAACTTATAGATCAACCAAAGAGCTTTGATTGAAAAAATTGACAGCTCCCTCCCACCATTTTACCCTCTCCAAATATTAAAATCAAGCGTTCGACCCCTTCCTTACCTAAGAACTTCAAGAGGTAAACTTTTTAAACCAACATTTTTAGATGCGTTTTTAACCCTAGAATAACATAATATATTTTGCTCAAAATACCGATTCTCACGTCAAAGTATAATGTTTTTTAGAATTATTTTTCGACCAGTGTACCGTAGGCCTATAAGCTACTTACTTAAAACTTGAAGCGCCAAAAACTTGGAGAATGAATCTTGAAACTTATTCGCTTTTATGTTAAGGAAAAATTATGTATGCAATTAAGTAGGTAACTAACAAACGTACACACGTATTTTGTAAATTCAAAACTTGGAAATTTATTGAGAATGGAATCAGAATCATGACATTTTGTCGAAATCCCGCGATTTTTTTGTTGACTAATTTGTACGCTGAATTAGCTCGGGGTGCCAATCGGCTATAATTATTTCTCTGTAGTATGATTGCCCATCCTGTGAAATGACCAGCTCGGAATGCAGTGAATCATGAATATTTTAGAAAGAGGAAAAGTAACTTACCTTATTACAGCTTCCAGGGCATACCTAAGCAGGACAAGAAGTCAGTTAAAAATTTGAAAAATTGTGAGTACTTTCATTTAAAAAACAAAAAAAAGTTATAAATTATAATAATATAGGTACCTACATAATTACTCGCATGACAGAAAATCAATTCAAAACATATGAAAACACATTTTTTAGAAGAGATGAAATTTCTAAAAAAGTCAAACGTTTTTTAAAAATATCCATACACGTACCAACACTCACAAAATCATTATGATTTGCAACTCCATACTTTTTTAATTCTGTGGGATTTAATCAGGAAATGAAAAATACTGTGTTGTGTATTAAAAAACAAAAGTTTGAACTTCGAACACGTGTGAAGAAGTAAATTTAAAAACAAACACAAAACAGAAAGAAAAAAATCCTCTTGCAATCAGCGATCAGCTGATGGTTCTATTCAATCTTGGATCAACATCAAACTTGGAAACAAATTTGATTCAACTTGGTCAAAGTTGATCGAGTTAGATCAAAAATTTCTCCCACAATTCTGAAGGGGTGGGGGGAAGAGAAATTGCTGTCATTTCAACTCGAACTAACTAGGTATGCAATAATATAGATTTATACTTCAAATGATGTTTCGAAATCACTTGATTGCGTAAATCTTCAAAAACATTCAAATCTGCTAATTTGCAATAGGTAAGACGCATAAGTGTTGGAATTTTCCCAAGTCCAGAGCCTTTTAGAATAAAGAAAATGTATAGGCTTTTAAAATCTCTGTATTCAAGGAATGGGAGAAAAAATATGCGAGACAAGGTCATGACGTCATGAGGTTATGAGTTCCAACTCCCCCCCTCCAATTGGTTTTAAAAAAAATGATAATTAGATCGAGTTATGATTATGTATTATTTGGATATAGGTAAGTTGGATCCAATGTTGAAGACATTGTGAAGATATTACATATTTGATCAAGAATTTGCAATCAATTTTGATTTAATTATTCTTTTTTCCATGAACATGCGAATTTCCAATGCAAAATTTAAAGGTGCTGCCTAAATCTAAAAGTAAAATTGATGAAGATTTGGCTGTAAAATCGTATCTGTCGAGAATTTTATTCATTTCTTTTCTCATCAATTGATCGTATGTGAGACTTGAGAAGAACAAAAAACTACCTCAAAACGCAGCATTTAATTCCTTTTTTTGAGCAAAATTTTCTCATCGTGACCAAATAGAGATAAAACCGGGTCAAATGTAAAGAATTTTTTAAATTTTGGTCGAAATAGAAATGTATAGTTATAAATACTTACTTTCTAACTTGCCTAGTAGGCTACCTATTTATTTTTTGGTTGTGTGTATCATCTTGTCTGTTATGATTTGAACTCAATTTTTTTTCTTGTAAATACAAAATCTGTCAATTTTTCAGTAAGTACAAATTTCTTGTATGTACTAGAATTTTTCTAATTTGCAAGCTGAATTAGCTAAAGGCGTCGCTCGATAGGCTATAGTTATATTCTCTATTGCGTAGGCTTGCACATGCTGTGAAATGGCCTACCTATTGGAAATGCAGTTAATTATCAATTTAGAAGGGGGGAAAATAACTTACCTTATTACAGCTCATTTTAATATTCTTAAATTAAGAATATTGAAATGATGTTATTAAGAATCTTAATAACATGTATCGCTAATCGCTATAGTGACATTGGGCCATTTCATTCAAAACACATTGGATAGGAGCCTGAGCGAATAAGAAACCATGTTTTATTTCTCTCAAAAATGTCCACTCTTCAAAGCCTCATTTCTCCCCATCAAGGGCACCTCAGGAGATGAAAATTTTTCAGCGACTGATCAACTAGAAATATATGTACATAAATTCCACCTTTTGTCGGAATTCTGCGATTTTTTTTTTCATTGAATTCGTCGATCAGTATTCAAATTGCATTCGTCAAAAGTTGAAGCTTTGAGGGAAAAAAAATAAAGCAAAAACCCTCTTGCAATCTCGGTTTGCTTCTAAGAAGACATCCTTGGAAAAATTGAATATCGATCGAGATGATGAATTATGAAGAAAATGATTCGAATATGCTTCATTGAGTGCTCGGAGGATAACTAAGTAGGTATATGCCAATGTCTACCCAGTTCAGTCCAAGACTAGGTACTCGACTCAAAGCATTTTTAAATTGAAATGAGTTCATAACCATTCAACAAACGGTAGGTATTTCGACTTGAAGGCAATCAGCAAATTACTGTTCATCAAAACCGAATTTGGGACTGATTTGGAATTTAATTTTTAGTATTTTTTTATTCGTGTACAATTTACCTACTTTATTTATGTATGTACTTAGTTGAATGTTCTAATTTACGAGAAATTTATTTGACTTCATTTTAATAAAAGTAGTAGGTCTAGGTTTATTCTACTTTATAAATTACAAAAAAAAATAAGAGCAAAGAGATGAAAAATTAGCTTCCTGCTTCAAGTTGATATTTAAAAGCAAACTTAGCAATCAGTGCAACCATCAACCAATATGGTGAAAGCGCTGGACCATTTCAATTATTTTGGTCCAATGTTACCAATGGATGTCGTAAGTATTCACAATCGCTTCTGGAGAACTGTGTGCAACTTTCCACTGATTTTTCAGCAAATAAATTTATTTACTTACTTTAGTTTTGGGTTCCATAAAAAAATTGGGAGAGCACTATTTCGATTATTTTGGTCTAACTGTTTCGAGAAGATTTAGAAAAATTCTATATTTCCATTCACGTGATGATTTTTCTTGTAATCTGCACGTTGAATTAGCTCGAGGCGCCGATGGGCTAGAATTCTTTCTCTGTAGTACAATTGCAGGTGCTGTGAAATAGCCAACTCGAAATGCTGTGAATCATGAATTTAGAAAGGGGAAAAATAACTTACCTACCTTATTATAGCTCAATTTGATCTACTATATTGTGGAACCATTTCATTTTCGCACACATTGGATAGGAGCTACATAGAACGAAGAAACTGTGTTTTTTTCTCGAAAATATGCACTCTTTGAGGCCTCCATATCTTCCCATCAGGGGCACCTCTGGAGTGAAAATTTTTCCGCGACTGGCAACTCGAAATAACAGTTTCACCTTTTGTCAAAATCCTGCGATTTTTTGTTTCATTGAATTTGCGGATCACTATTCAAATTGCATTCGTCGAAAGTTTTCTTTCCAATACCTGTCCAATCAGTTAAGAATATTTTTAATGGAATCGGGAATATTAGAATACCTAATTTTATAATGCTCGGATATAAAATTATTGGTTGCGTGATCGGCGACAAGAGGTTGGAATAGGTACAAATTCATTCAAAATTTATTAACTAACCAGCGTGCCTACTTGATATATAATAATAATTTTGAAATGCGGTGCTTATATGGAGGACTTCAGCATTTTATGTCATTTTCTTCAAAACCGAAAACTTCTGTTACCAAAATATTGAGACATATCGATATTAATTATGAATTTCTCCAAAATATCCCTACTTTAGGTAGGTACTATATCAAAACTCAAAAATTTATTACGATTTGCGACTCCATCTTTTATAATGTGCGATTCAATGGATGGATTAAAAAAACCGTGTGGTGTATCAGAAAACACAAGTTGGAGATGTAAAATTTTCTGATCAATAGGTACTTAACAAATAAACAAAATTTTTCTGTTTTACACTCCCTATACAAAACTTTATCCAAAATGGGAATGTTTACATTTTTTCAAACATTCATCAAACTTAGCAACGAATGCAACCATCAACCAATATGGTGAAAGCAAATGCAACAACTATCTTGCAATCGACGAATAATGGCTCGTTTACCTATATTCTTCGGACATTCATTAGAGTTTTGTTTTTGAAATCTAAAACGCTCGCCTCATTTGGCTGTTTTTTTTTTCTAATTTTCTCACCATTGTGAACATTTTTCTTTGTGAGATGTAGAAGTTGTCAAAAGAAAGGAATGACTGCAGTGCTTAAATTTTTTTGTGAGTGTAAAAAAATTTAGGAGAGAATCAAAAAAACCTCAGTAGATGACATTTTTAAGCAAATTTTTGGTTTTTTGTTTCCGTCTGCAACTTGAAATTTGGCATTGAAAATCAGCGTAGTAGTTTTTTTACGCGACTGGCAACTCGAAATAAAAGTTCACCTTTTGTCAATTTGCGGATCGCTATATATTCAAGTTGCATTCGTCGAAAGTTGAAGCTTTTTTTTGGGGGGGGGGGGACAACAAAATCAACTAGTGGGCAAAAGACGAAAACCTTTTTACAATCAGTTTATTTATGTAATTGTATGTATATATTTTACAATTCAAATTTTTTTGCGTACAAATGTTTTATTCACAAAATTATTATGATTTGGGACTTCATCTTTTATTTTGTGGGACTCAATGGATGAATTAAAAATACTGAGTAGTGTATCAGAAAACAAAAGATCGAACTTACAACGTTTGAAGATGTAAAATTTAAAAACAAACAATAAGCAGTAATCTTAATAGCCATTTCCAGGATTAGTTATCTTCTAAGGCCTTCAGGAGAACCTGGTTTTTTGTTCTAAACAAAAATGTTTTCAACTTGATCTAATTTAATGACGTTCAATTACACTTTTAATCAAATTTGATCCAACTTGATCAAAGTTGATCAGGTGAGATCTAACATTTCTCCCACTCTTCCTTACCTTTAGTACAGCTCAATTTGATCATCTCGAGAATCAAAAAAGGATATGATATTTTTTCTCTAAACGAGTTGGGTTGAAGCTAGAGTGAAGAAATCTTTTTACCCCTCAAAATTATCCTCTTTTTGAGGCCACATATCTTCTCGTCGGGAGCACCTCTGGAGGTAAAAATTTAAGAACTCCACCTTGTCGAAATCCTGCGATTTTTGTTTCATTGAATTTGCGGAATACAATTCAAATTGCCTTCGTCGAAAGTAAAAGCTTTGAAAAAGAAACCAAGGCACCTAGTGAGCAAAAAGCAATGACCTTCTTGCAATCGCTCACTGAATGCAATGTTTATAAAAAGACAATTGTCGTTGCACAATTCCTTTTTGCTGTTTCAATTTTTTGTTTATATGCTCATCCGTCATTTCTTTTCGCTGCTCATCTTTTCTTTTCAGTTTGGCGAAAATTAATCTCAATTCAGTCTAAAGCTGAAAAAATAGAGGCGAAATATCAAATCATTATTGAAATTATCATTTTGGCTGTGAAAAAGATTTATGCATGATCGATCATATCGATCAAACACTCACAAATTCATTATGATTTGCATCTCCATATAAACGAACTTCAAACGTGTGAAGATTTAAATTTAAAGACTAACAATAGGTAAAGCAGAAAGCAAACAACCCTCTTACAATCAGCGATCAACCGATAACTGGTCAATTTACTATTACTGAAAAATCATAGGTGCGAGTATCCCGATGTGCAAGCGTGTCCGTAAAAATCGGACACAACGGTATACAAATCCAGTAAAACGGACACTTTGTGTCTGTACTTCAGAACAATATTGAATTTTTTATTTAAATTGATTCAAATCACAAATTTTTCAAAAGTTTTCCTTCCCTTTGCTTGGGCTATTCAAGATGCTCCTCTCAAAAATTTCAAGAATTGAAAAATTCAAAAATTGAAAGGAAAATTTCAGAAATAGGTACTCTTATTTAATATTTAAACTATTTGAAAAGTGCAAATCTTTCATTGTTTTTGAACAGAGTCACTAAATTGTGCTCTGCTGAAAATGTAACATTAAACATCACAAAAGTGGTTGTTTTTTCATTTTTTAAACAATTTTTTCATAAAGTTTTTGCTCTTACTTCGCTCAAGCAGTAATTTTGCCTTTTTTCCGATGAAATAATCATTCATTTTGAAGGAATTTCGGAAAATTACCTAAAATTTCGATTTTTTGTGTCTAGAAATCTACACTCCACTGGTGTTTAGCACACTAAAATTTCAATTTTTTTCAGAAAACCCACAATTTTCTTTGTTTTTTCTTCAAAAAAATATTTCATCCTCGTAAACGCATCACAAGCTACTTAAACACACCTCAAAAAATTTGAAAAATTATTTTCTACACGCACATATTTTTGGGGGAATAAATTACTCAAAATTGATCAATAAAAATTATCTTCTTGAATGAGGCTTGATGGACATATATGCACAATTTGATGCCTATTTCTGAACCAGCACTAGTGGTATACTCCTATAAACGAAGTTCCCTTATAGGTATCAGTACCAGTTGTGAGGGGTAGGATGAAATCAGCAGCAACTTGACCGAACATCCGAGAGAAAGTAGAAGAAAACCAGTTCCACTGTATTTAAGATGCACAGAGGAGACAGACAATGACATTTCTATGCAACAACAACATACCTGCTACCTGCACCTACCCTAGAGGAATTTATCTTTCTGTTCATTGTAGTTCTTGCACAAAAGAATGTTTTCTTTTGTTTGACTACATACCAGTAAGAAATACTATTGTGATAAAAGAAGAAGCATGCCATGTGGAATAGATTGCCTACACATTTGCATTAGGAGAAACACAAAAAATGGACACAATGTGTCTGAAAAAGCAGACACAAGCAGTCACAAATCCGCGGACACTGCAGACACATTGTGTCGACGTTTTCGCACATCGGGTATCTACTTAGACATCGTCATCCAATCGAGTGATGATGACTTGAATTCACTTTTTTTCAAACTACCCACATCAGCCAATTTGTCAGTACAAATTGTTATACTTACAAGAATTTTACTAATTTGTACTCTGAATTAGCTGTGGGGTTCCGATGGGCTAGAATTATTACTTTGTAGTATGATTTTTCATGCTGTGGAATGGCCAAAACTCTCCTCAGAATCCAGTGAATCTTGAATATTTTAGAAAGGGGAAAAATAACTTACCATATTACAGCTGCCATGGTATACCTAAGGAATGGGCGCATGAGGAAGGTATTCGATGCCTTTTATGCGGAGGAGTTTTTATTTTAAAAAATTAAAATATTGTACTCTTAAGTATAATAAAGTAAAAAAGTAAGAAGCACGTAATACGTAATAATATATCTAAATATGTACCTATGACAAAAAATCATGAAAATGTGCATCTTTTAGAAGAGATGAAATTTTTGAAAATTCAAACGTTTCTTCAAAATATCCATATTACTAACACTTGTAAAATCATTATGATTTGAAACTCCATAAATACTTTTATTTCAATTCTGTGGAATTCAATCAGGAAATGAAATATACCGTTTCAAATCTGGTAATTTGCAATAAGTAAGTGTTGGAATTTTTCCAAGTCCAGAGCCTTTTAGAAGAACGAAAATGTATACCCCTTTAAAATCTCTATAATACTCGTACCTAGTCAAAAAATAGGAGGAACAATATGTGATGTGAGACGAGATTATGGGTTGGTTTGAAAAATTAACTATGTTTAGAAACTTCGTTAAAAAGCGAGGATTTATTTACAATTTTTGGCAAACAGCAGAATTTTGACAATTTTAGCAAAAAGAACTTTGAGAGAATTACCTATCGGCAAAAAAAGATACTTTGGCAATTTCTGGCAAAATACTTACCTAAGCTTGGCTTTTAGTTAAGTTTGAAGAAAAAAAATTTTGTATGTTTAGGAAATTTGTTAAAAAGCGAGGATTTTTTTACAATTTTTGGCAAACAGCAGGATTTTGACAATTTTAGCAATAAGAACTTTGTGAGAATTACCTATTGGCAAGAAAAGATACTTTGGCAATTTCTGGCAAAATACTTACCCAAGCTTGGCTTTTAGTTAATTTTGAAGAAAAAAACTTATAAAATTTTTTGTGAAAAAACAATGAGAATTTTTACAATTTTAAACGAAAAGCGAAACTGACTGTTTATGAAGGAAAGCACGAATTTTTGATTATTATTGTGCAAAATATTGATTTTTAACCGCTAAAATAATGAGCAAGTTTGCAGGTGGAGTATGCTTACGTATCAGCTTTAGCTTTCAGTGGTTTCGAGCTTTGATTCCAGAAAAGTGGAATTTTGGATTCGAAAATCATTTTTAATGGAAGCAACGTACACTTCAGTTGAAAGCCCTATTTTTAAAGGGGGAGGGGGAGAAACATCGATAAGATATAGTGGTAGGGAAAATCACAAACGAAAAGTAGTAGGTCTAGGTACATTAGAGGCACTTTATAAATTAATAAAAATAAAGATGAAGAGATGAAAAATCTGCTTCCTGCTTCAGGTTGATATTTAAAAGCAAACTTAGCAACCTATGCAACCATCAACCAATTTATGGTGAAAGCAAATGCAAAAACTATCTTTCTATCAGCGAATATCTGATGGCTTGCTTACCAATTCATTGAACGCGTTGCAGGACAGAACCAAAAAAAGCGTAGTCGTTTTGAAGAAATTGAGGCAATTCTTTAATTCCTCGGTGAGTGATGAGCTGAATTTGGCTTAAGTTCCATCCTTCCAGTAACACTGTACAATATTTAAGGCGTGAAAGTCAACTTTAAGTATGTTTTTTTTATTGTTGAGTGATGAGTGTCAAAAATGACAGTTCGAAATTTTGGACGCCTAAATATGGACCACCTATAAAATTTTAAAATAAACATGCTTTCACATTTTTCAAAAGGTCAATTTATTTGTAGAAATTAACAAAAAAACATATTTTAAGCAGTTCAGGTTAATTTTGAATATTTTTTTTAAAATTGTTGAATGACGAGTGTCAAAATGACAGTTCAAAATTTTGGACGCTTAATATGGACCACCTAAAGAATTATATTTTTATGTTTCAAAACATCATATTATTTAGTTATTTGTAGAAATGAACAAAAAAAAGCATTTCAAGCATTCCCTTTTTCAGCGGCTGTAAAAAATGAGTGAAAAATTCAATATCACAGGTGGTCCATATTAGCGCACCCCATTAAAAAAACTTCGCACCAACAATTTCTGTACTACATACCCTCATTTTTAGCAAAAACTGATCACTCCAGCAGAAACTACATCCTTTTTTGATATTATGAACATCAATGACATTTAGAAAATTACACCACATATATATTTTAATAAAAGTTGAAAAACAATTTAAAAAATTTTTCGGTGTCTCAAAATAGTTTTTTGTAAATTTCTCAGCGAGTTTTGACTTTACAGTTGTAATTTTTGTCTCATTTATTTTTTTAGTGAGAAATACATCGGAATACATTTTTGCCCATCAGATTGCGCAAATTACTGACGAGAACGGGCACTGATACATATTTTGGACTGGTCCATAATTGGTGCCCTTACCCTCAAGTGTAGGTACATACTTAAAACCAATTTTTCTCCAAAAATTTTTAACAAAACTTAGGCAATGGATTTCTTTTGTATTTTACACTCGCCTCTAGAAAACTGCGTGCAAATTTCCGCTGATTTTTGAGTACCTAATTAAGTTGATTTACTTCCTTTAGTTTTGGGTTTCATAAAAAAATTTGGTTTTTCGTTTAGAATGTTGCTGGTGAAATTTGCCCTTTTTTTCAACACACGTTGGGTAAGAGCTAGAGGGAAGAAACCGTGTTTTTTTTCCTTCGAAAATGTCCACCCTTTGAGGCTTCATATCTTCCCATCAGGGGCACCTCTTGAGGTGAAAATTTCTCCATGACTGGAAACTCGAAATAAAAGTTTCATCTTTTGTCAAAATTCTGCGATTTTTTGTTTCATTGAATTTGCGGATCGCTATTCAAATTGCATTCGTCGAAAGTTGAAGCTTTGGAAAAAAAACAACAAAATCAACTAGTGAGCAAAAGACAAACTCCTTCTTGCAATCGGTTCAAGTACTTGTGCAATTTTATTTACATGGTGTAGCGGTTTAGGATTTTTCGAGTACGAATTCTTTATTCAGAAAATTATCATGATTTGCGATTTCATCTATTATTATGTGGGATTCAATGGATGAATTAAAAATACGTCTAGTGTATCAGAAACAAAAGTTCAATCTTCCAACGTTTGAAGATGTAAAATTTAAAAACAAACAATAAGCAGAGAGAAGAAACTCTCTTGCGATCAGCAATCAATTGATGATTCATTTCAGATAATATTGGTTAATTCCAGGATTTGTTATGTACTTCCCTTCAGCCAATACTTACTTTTGTGTACAGTAGGGTCGGGCAGGTTGAACCACCGGGCAGGTTGAACCAGAGGCCATAACTTTTTTCCTATTGTGTGTAAAAATGTGGTTTCAACGTTTATTTGTTGGTAACACTGAACTGTATTTTCATACGAAAATTCATCACTGTAGCACAAAAATCCGATGAGTAAAGTCAAAAAAAGTACTTTTTCAATGAAAAAAAAAACGAAAAAAAATAATTTTGCCGGCAGGAAAGTTCAAATTCTGGTAAAAGTTTCCATTTTTAAGAGATCGGCGTTACTTATTATTGATGCTGTATACATCGGCGTCATTTTTCTTCAATAAAATCTATTGTAAGTGTATCACTCTTTTTATGCATCTGCTATGAGTAATGCATGTGCAAAACAGGCAGCTTGAACCACTACCTCTTGTGACCATCCCTATCAGGAATTTCAATTTTTTCATTCATTTTTCAGATCATACCATAGTAAATAACTTATAATTACATTCCCCAGTCTCTGTGATCTTGATTAAGCATTAATTTCACGTATACACTCCATGGTTATCAATCATCATGGTTCAATGTGCCCTCTTATGTGAATTCTATGTTGGTTCAATGTGCCTGAGGGGGTGGTTCAATGTGCCCGAAGGATTGGGCACATTGAACCAAAAATGGACGCCACTTCAAAATTTTTTTCTGAAAAAACTTACCGATCAAAATCCTTTAAATTCCTAGGGTTTATAGCCAAAATATCAAGCTTCAATTTAAAACTTATTTGAGCATTCTAGGTTCAAAACTTTTTAAGCAATGATGAAAAAACCTAAAACTGGTTCAATGTGCCCGACCCTACTGTATGCTACGGAACAAGCCCAAAACACGAATTTCCTACGCGATACTAGTCTCTCCTAAGACCCTCAGGAGAATCTGGTTTCTTGTCCAAAAGAAAAATTTTTTCAACTTGATCTAATTTAATGACATTCAATTACACTTTTGATCAAATTTTATCCAACTTGATCAAAGTTGATCAGGTAAGATTCAACATTTCTCCCACTCTTTCTAACCTTTATTACAGCTCATTTTAGACTTGAATATTTTCCCGAAGTGTCGATGAGGTACTTCTTAGATCATCAATTATGCATTCAACAAACGAAATTTAAAAAAAAAATGTAAATTATGTTAAATAAATACAGCCATTTTCAGCTAGGAAATTGTATATTAACCAGTAAAAATCCAGCATTCACCGTGTCAATCGATTATACTAACAACATTACACATAATTAGAAATAAGAAAAAAAAATTGAAATCAAAAACAAATTACAAATGAGAGGAACATTAAGTAGATATGTACAATAAAAAAAAAAACGAAAAAAAGGTAGATAAGTATGCTTGATACAAATATGATCCAATGAATAGGTAAGTAAGTATGTACAAGAAATTTAACAGAAACTAAAAAATGAAAAATACACCGGGCATTTACCGGTTGACCAATAATTACAATTCGAGGAAACTTACTATTATAAATTGATTTTTTCCAGCTCTGCGCACAGACGCTGTTCCTTTTTTTTGTTCTTTTGTAAACGCTTCAACTTCCTTTGTTGGCGGCGTTGCCGGCGATTTTCCTTTCGTGCCTGCTTGATCGCTCTTTTGAGATCATATTTAATTTTCATCTGAAACAAGAAAAAAACAGTTAGAAAAGAAAAATAACTCTAAAACAGAAATCAACACCTTATTTTCAAAGCTTCTTACATTAGAGGGAGAACAATGATACATATTAAAATTTGAAACCATTTTTTTGACCGTTTCTGTGATCGTAATCATTTTTAAAACCTCCATTGTAGCGTTTTAATAGTCAAAAGGTACAAAATTTCATGAGACGTTTCCCCCTTAAAGATGGTCCATTCAGAGGGAAACTCCCTCGAATCCGAATTTGAGCACTTCGAATCATTCTGGAGCTTTCAGAGTAATTTTTAATTTCTCCAAAACGTGTGGAGATCAATTTGAGCAGCTAAAAATGGATCTGTGATTTTTTCTCGACCTATGAACCTCTCGACGAATGGGTTTTTTGACCGATAATTTGGAAAACGTTGGTCAAAAAACACTCTCGAGATACCACCCAGAATTCGGCTCAAATGAGGACGAGCCCTCTAAACAGGTCAAGATTATGTCACAAACTTGATCTTAGTGGCCCAAATTGATTTCCAGGTGTTCTGGGAAAATTTTGAAGTTCTAGAAAACTTGGAAATCACGATGGAAGCTCATGAATTTTTAAGACAGACGACATTCGGTTCGGGAGAGTTGATATTTTGTTCCAAGACAGATTTCCATCATTTTAACTGAACAAATAATATGTATTTAAAAAAAAAATCAAAATAATATAAATAAATGGATAATCGAAAATAGCCAATTTCGAATTATTAAAAACCCACCATGAATTGAAAATCCCCCTGCAGTATTTGGGCTGCTAAAATTTCGGTTGTGGGGATTTCAGATAATTCTATGTATTTTCAAAACTTGTGGTAGGTCAAGTCGGAGATGAAATCCTCGAGAGGTTCCATTTATCGATAATGTTCTTTGGTAATGGAACAAAATACACATTTACGTTTTTGATATTTGAAGTAGGTAATGACATTACAAAGATTTTTTGAGGTGAAATGAAGTGTAGCGAATGATTTATTTTGCAAGAATCGAGAATATAAAAAATCTGATCAATTGCAGTAATTTGCCGTTCAAAGCAGCCTCATTTAATTGGCTCCAAAATTACAGGGATTTTAAGAAACTGTAGACAGACGCGGTCTACACAAATATCTACACACGTATATGTCAGGACTACAAACAAACAATTACAAACTACATACCTACGCAAATAACATAATAAAACTCAAATTTGAAAAGGTATACCTAGGTATTTAAAATTTCTTTGGCGCGCCTTTTATCTTTACATTTTGTTCACAACGCTATTCATTTTTGGAAACGTGACTCCAGGTTGGCGCGCCAGTCAGTCGTTACTGTTTCTATGGATGTCGTGGATTTTTACCTACGACTGATATCCTTTATTCTTTTGAAACTGATTTCAAGAACTTGAAATGACCAAAAATTGCGCGGGACAAGGTTCGAAGTATTTAATGGAGGATGAATTAATACTGATATTGCAGTTTTTTCATGTTTTTTGGTACATTGTATCGAATATTTGGAGGGGAGGATATTTTGTATTTTGTAATATCTTTTTGGAAATAAATAAATATTGATTGATTGAAATATTGATAGGCATGGAAAAATGTAGAAAGTATTCATTTAAATCTCAGAGCTTAGAAAATCAGTGATGATTTGAGGTTCGAGTAACCACTCAAGGGTCATTCCATGTCAACTCAACCAAAAAAAGGCAATTTTGAAAGTCATGTCTTTCGATTTCGCTCAAATTTTTTTTACAATATCTACCCACCCAGTAAGTAAGAAATCCGCAATCAGTTTGGTCCAAGCCCACTCAGAGGGTGGGTGGGGGGGGCTTCCATTATTTTCACATTGTCTCGAGGTACTCAACTTCAGCAACCCATTCCTCCAAAACTATGATACTATGATCAAAACTGATTCCACAGTTCGAAAGGGCATTGAATTTTGAACTTTTTAAGTATTTTTAAATTTTCAAAATGGCGCTGTGAGTGGGAGCTACCATTTAAAATTTTGAAAAAATTTCCATGGATGTACATTTTGATACTTTTTCGAAATATTTAGGTTTCGAGATGGAACTCTTGACGGAGGGGGAGCACCCATACCCCCAATTTTGGGTGAAACTTTCAAAAGAAAATCTGGGGAATGTGATATATCGAATTGTATGGTTTCGGCGACGCTGAACACGAATATGACGTCAGATTTTTTATTGGACCCCATCCACGGCCCCCGGCCCCTCCCCAAAAGCGGTAAAAATTCAAAAAAGTGTTTTGTTCGTGCGACACATGAAATAGTATGTTTTTGGTGACGCTGAACACGAATATAACGTCGGATTTGTTATTGGACCCCATCCACGGCCCCAAACAATTTTTTTGGACTTTTACATATTGGGGAAGGTTTTGGGGGCCATGGGTGAAGTCGATTCGAAAAACTAAGGCAATATTCGTGTTCAGCGATATCGATAACATACTATTGCATGTGTGACACGAATGTAACAATTTTTGGAGGGCTCGCCCCCTTTGTAGAGGTGCTGGGGGCCGTGGACGGGTCCAATCACAAACCTGACGTCATATTCGTGTTCAGCGTCACCAAAAACATACTATTCCATGTCTCACACAAACAAAACACTTTTTTGAATTTTTACCCCCTTTAGGGAGGTGTCGGGGGCTGTGGATGGGGTCCAATCAAAAATCTGACGTCATATTCGTGTTCAGCGTCGCCGAAAACATACAATTCGATATGTCACATGCCCCAGATTTTCTTTTGAAAGTTTCACCCAAAATTGGGGGTATGGGTGCTCCCCCTCCGTCAAGAGTTCCATCTTGAAACCTAAATATTTCGAAAAAGTATCAAAATGTACATCCATGGAAATTTTTTCAAAATTTTAAATGGTAGCTCCCAGTTACAGCGTCATTTTGAAAGTTCAACTTTCAACTTTTGAAAATTTAAAAATGCTTCAAAAGTTCAAAATTCAATGCCCTTTCGAACTGTGAAATCAGTTTTGATTAAAGTATCATAGTTTTGGAGGAATGGGTTGCTGAAGTTGAGTACCTCGAGACAATGTGAAAATAATGGAAGCCTCCCCCCACCTGCCCCCTGAGGAGGTTGGCACCAAACTGATTGCGGCTTTTTTACTTACTGGGTGGGTAGATATTGTAAAAACAAATTTCAGCAAAATCGAAGGATATGACCCAAAAACGTTGGTTGAGTTGACATGGAATGACCCTCAAGTAAATAGAATAAGAAAGTGAATGGAATCGAACACGATTTTGATGTGACATACCTATGTACAATGATAAATGATCAACTTTGTAGCCATAGTTTAGCTACTTTTCCCACCATACTTCATCCTGAATAATACGAAATTTCATGTTTTTTATTTCTTATGTGATTACTTACATTCATGCTCTTATTCGAAGAATATTTTATTTGATTATTTGGGCGAAATATTGCCCAAAAGTCCCAAAATATTTAGATTCGCTAAAAATATTTGAAAGTATGCGAATTTTCAGATAATGAAACAAAATGATCGAATGAAAATTGTATTTTTAACACCAACAACAATCAAATAGGTACTATGTTTTGAAAAAAATTTCATGTTAAAGTAAATCGAAATTTTGAAAAAAAAAGTCAAAATATTCGATAAATTGTGAATCAATTAGACGATAACATTTATTTGATCAATGGACGATAATATTGGAATAGCAATCGAATACGTAAATTAATGTACATTTTAAGGGAAAATGTGTGTTTGAAATTAAGTTGGACTTATTTGAAAAAGAAATTTTCTAGAACGGAAAACGATTTTGTTACATTTGCAATCGGAATTCCACAAAAAAAAATCCATAAAAATATATTGGGTTGACCGAATTATTGAAATTTTGGGTCTTTCGCTGCGAAATCATATATTGGTTAAAATCTCTAAAACGCTTTTCTTTCGTTAGGTGTTTTTAAGAACTCTTTCTGCTCAGATGCATAAAATATGTAGGCCTGCCATTTTTCCCTGAAAATTTCCAGAGTGTTAAGAAGCGTTCCACGAGGCTACATGAGATTTCAAACAAAGCACACGTGGTCTCGCACAGCAACTTCGTCGTGATTTCGTTGAACATCAGTAAACAACGCTCTAGCGTTTGAAAAAACAATATGGCGGACAAAAATTAAAATCTCAAACAAACAACTTTCTGATGAATTTTTAATACGCGTGTGTAGATCATCTGAATTAAACACGAGTGTAATTGAATTATGCAAGTCGAAGGTTCTGAAATATTTTATTTTTACAAAGGACCCACAGTTGTACACAGGGGTAAAAATGACCACCTCGATAAAATTACAGATATACTGAATTGTGTACGTAGGTATGGATTACATAGAGACCAAATTGAGCAAATTATAAATTGATATTACAATTAGTTAGGTACTCACACATTCCAAAAACACGGACAAATCATCCATTTTATCAGAATATGTATGTCTTCGGTATCGTCGAGGAAAAAAACAGTGACGAATTGCGTAATACTCAAATTGGAAATTTACACTTCAGATAGAACACACTTCAGCAGTCTGAATTTCATCCGAATGAGTACAACGTATGGCAACAAATGAAGAGCAGCGATTAAAACTGACTTGAGCAATGAGCGTACTCAAATTAGAAAATTACACTTCAGATAGAAAACACTTCAGCAGTCTGAATTTCATCCGAATGCGTACAACGTTTGGCAACAAAATGAAGAGCAGCAGTGAAAACTGACATGAGCGTACCGAGCAACAAAAGCAAATTGACTCGCACTTTGACCACAGAAACCAGTTCCAGCCAACGTTCCACTTCCGTTTGCTGCCCGCGCATCTGCGATGTTGCCATTTACTGGCTAGGGGCGCCAGTGGGGATGTTTTCAGGTAGTCACGTAGGCCATGAAGTGAGGTTGAAATTGCAACGACTGCTCGTTGTACCTAGAATTTTTTATTGTTTGGTTTATCAGTTGAAGTGCCTGGCTGCCTTTGTATTGAAAAATGTCTTCTCCAGTGATGAATATTTTCGAAATAGGGAAATAAGTAAATTGGTACCCGGATTTAAACAATCAGCCGATTTTTACCACGGAGAACAAAACTATCCCTCGAAAGTGGTGTTGAATTTTTACAACAATCACATAGGCCTATGTAGGTAGACGCAGAAGCAGACTGGACTTGGGCATAGCAATTGAGAAAAATTCTCAAAAGCATTTCTTAGAAGGCCAAAAGTGGACCTATTGAATGCAGTTGTTCCAAGTACAAGGGTCGAATACATGTAATTGCTTTCGAATATAAGAGTACCTTTGAAAGGTTTTCGAGTTAGTAAGTAGTTTTTTGGATGTACACGTTAACAAGATGAAGAATCTGAATCTCTATAGGTACGACTGTGTGTAGACCTAATCAAAAAAAATTCTCAATGTACAGCAACTTATGCCTAAATTTAGTGGTCGAAAACATTTTTAATTGTTCGAGCCTTCATTTTGTTTTCATTTACTTGTTTCTGGATGGGATGGGGGGGGAGAGGCCATTGCTAAAAAAAAAAAACAAATCGCCTAAAAAATCAACTAAAATGAGCTTGTTTCTTCTAGTACCTATTTCACCACTTTGACTAACGACATTGGATTATGGTAAAGTCATTTTAGTGGGTCTTCTGGACCCTTGTCAGACATAGGAAAACTTTGAATTTATAGGTCAATGTTTGGCCTCCCTCCCTAAAGAGTGCTCAAAGTTTTAAGAAATCTAAATTTTCGAACGTTTGAATTTTTTTGCCTTTCTGATGTCTTTTATTAAGTATAGAAAAGCTGAAAATTAATTTTTATCTGGTTAAGGTTAACTTGGTTTTTATTTTTATGAGGCATAAAAATTACTCCGCTCTTTCATCAGTTTGAGTTTTCATGGAAAATGCAAAATATAATTTTGTGGTCAATTTTGTCATTTAAATTTGACAATTTGGTATTTCGCGTATCACCCAATCTTTGCATTGAAGTGAAATTGGAAATTTTAGCACTGATATCCATCAGAAATTTCTACACAATTTTAAGACAATAAAATTTATGAATTTTCACTTCATAGCCAATCAACAAACGGTGTTTCGACATAAAGGCAATCAACAAATTACTGTGTATGAGAACCAAATTTGAGACTGATTTGGAATTTAATTTTTAATATTTTTTTATTTGACTTCATTTTAATAAAAGTAACTTAGTAGGTCTAGGTATGTACATTCTACTTCATAAATTATTAAAAAGAGATCAAGATATGAAAAATCAGCTTCCTGCTTCAAGTTGATATTTAAAAGCAAACTTAGCAACCAATGCAACCATCAACCAATATGGTGAAACAAATGCAAAAACGATCTTACAATCAGTGAATAGCTGATGGCTTGTTTACCAATTCATTCGTTTAATTCAGGCTTGTTAACCGAAAAAAAAATATTTCCGGTTAAGGTTACGGTTAAAAATTAAACAAGAAATTCAAAATTTCGGTTAAAGGTTACGGTTAAGGTTATTCATTTTTTAAAGTTACGGTTAAGGTTCAGGTTACGGTTATTGATGACCATTTTTTTCGGTTAATGGTTAAGGTTAAGGTTACAGTTTTTGGTGGTAATTTTTCCAGTTGAACTTAGAATTTCGGTTAATGGTTAAAATTACAGTTAAAAATTTGAAAATTTCCAAAAATTCTTTTGAAGTTTGAAATTTTGAAGTTTAAAAAATTGGAAAACTGGTAATATTTTTAATCTTTTGATCATTTTTTTGATTAAAATTTCAAATCACTACAAATCACACTGAAAAAAAACTCAGATATAAAGAAATAAATTTTAAAATTTTGTAACCGGTTTTTTTCTAAACATTTTTCGGTTAAGGTTATGGTTACGGTTTATTTTGATCTCAGAAAACGGTTACGGTTATGTTTATGGTTAGTGATATTTCAAAAAAAAAGGTTTTTTGGTTACGGTTAATTTTTTTTCAGTTAATTTACCGGTTAATTTGCGGTTACGGTTAATGGTTAAAAACCGGTTAACAAGCCTGGTTTAATTTAATATCTCATTTGCGGGTGTTGGAAAAATTTAGGACAGAACCAAAAAAATTCTCGGTTGATGAAATTTTTTTAGCAAATTTCTACCATCTTGGTTTCTTGTTTCCGTTCGCATCTTCAAAGGTTTTGAAAATCAGCATAGTCGTTTTGAGGAAATTGAGGCAATTCTTCATTTCCTCAGTGAGTGATGAGTTGAATTTGGTTCCTTAATCTTTTTTTCAAATGGTTCAAGCCAATTTTTCTGGCTCACTTCTCGTATGATAACTTTCCAAATCTATCCTCTAAATTGCTGTATAGGACGTTGAAGAGCTTTCAGAAAATACTTATTTTAATTTTATGAGTAGGTATGTACATAGAAAAAAAATCTGTAACAGCACAGATCGTTTGTGCAACTTTGATAAAACCCCAAGTAAGCGTAGGTAGGTACTTGAAACCGATTTTTTCCAAAAATGTTTAACAAAACGATGGCAATGGATATCGTTTGTATTTACAATCACCTTTAGAAAACTGCGTGCAACATTCCGCTGATTTTTTCATTAAATAAGTTGATTTACTTACTTACTTTATTTTTAGGTTCCATTAAAAAAATCCAGGTTTTCTTTTAGAATGTTGCTCGTGAAATTGACCCTTTTTTTCAACACACGTTGGGTAAGAGCTAGATGAAGCCGTCTTTTTTCCCTCGAAAATGTCCACCCTTTGAGGCTTCATATCTTCCCATCAGGGGCACCTCTGGAGGTGAAAATGTACGCAAATAATAAGCAGGAAGAAAAAACTTTCTTGCAATCAGCGATCAGCTGTTGATGGTTCATTTTAATTAAGCTGAACACTTGCTACTTCGTTTTTGTTATCAACGCTTTCCTTCAACCAATACTTACTTTTGTATATGCTACGGGACAAGCCCAAAACACGAATTTCCTACGCGATACTAGTCTCTCCTAAGGTCCTCAGGAGAATCTGGTTTCCTGTTCAAAAAGAAAATGTTTTCTACTTTTCTAATTTAATGACATTCAATTACACTTTTGATCAAATTTTATCCAACTTGATCAAAGTTGATCAGGTAAGATCCGACATTTCTCCCACTCTTCCCCATACCTTTATTACAGCTTAATTTAATCATCTCCAGAATTATGATATTTCTTCTCTAAACGAGTTGGTTTGAAGCTAGAGCGAAGAAACCTTCTTTCCCTCAAAAATGTCCCCTTTTTGAGGCCACATATCTTCCCATCAAGGTCACCTCTGGAGGTGAAATTTTTCAGCGACTGGCAACTCGGGATAAAAATTCCACCTTGTCGAAATCCTGCAATTTTTGTTTCATTGAATTTGCGGAATACTATTCGAATTGCATTCGTCGAAAGTTGAAGCTTTGAAAAAGAAACCACAGCAACTAGAGAGCAAAAAGCAATAACCCTCTTGCAATCGCTCACTGAATGCAAAATTTACAAATTCGCGTTGCTTTTTTCCAAGAATTCTGTCGTTGGTGGAAAAGTTTCCACTTGTACAGGGGGGGGGGGCGGACTTAATATAATATCGTATTTGACCAGCATGTGCTACAAATTTCGGGGTTTCATGCAGTAGAGCCTAAGAAATCTGGCAAAATCAGGGCACTTTGGCATTTTATGTAGGGGAGATTGTTGTACCCCGGACCTGTTGTACCAGGGACCATTCCCTCACTAAGGCCCCTAACGGAATTCGGACCCCACTACTTTTTAAAGCATCACTAGAGTATGTCACAAAATGAACTATAGGCGATAAAGTTTTCATTTGAAAATTTTGCACACGATTATCACGTCTGAAAACGAAAAATTACATTTTGCCATGTTTTGTGAACTCATTTTGACCTATTGTTTATTTGAAATTTGTCAAAGCAATTAGTGCAACGTGTAGCTACACCATCCAAGTGTAAGTACACATATTCACTTTTTGGAAAAATATTTTGTGAAATTTTGTAAAAAAATTTTTCTAAATTTTGGGAGGTCTTGTACCTGGGACCAAATTTCATCGTGTACCACGGACCGCAATTTTTTCATCTAATTTTCACGAATTTTGATACTTCTTCAGATGCCAGGATGCCCTTTACACAGTTTTTACATTGTAGCATCTGAAAACGTTTCGAAATTGGTTAAAATTGGTTGAAATTTGAGGAAAAATCTATGGTCCCTGGTACAACAGTTTCCCCTAGTTTTCAATAAAACCTAAAAGTTCTGTTATTTAATCGAACTCGAGCTCATTCTTTTACATTTTAAAATTATTGTGCAATTAGGTTGGGTAGGTACTTTTAATTATCTACTAATTTCTCTAAAACACCCATATTATCAACGCTCGCAAAATCATTACGCTTTGCAACTCCCTACTTCTTTATAAATATGCGATTCAATCAAGAAATGAAAAATACCCTGTGTACCTAGTGTTTCGGAAACCAAAAGGTCGAACTTCGAAAGTGTGACGATATACCTTAGAACATACTTATTTAAAAACAAGCAATAAAGCAGAAAAGAGAAAACCCTCTTGCAATCAGCGATCAACCGATGGTACATTTCAAATACTATTTGGGGGTTCCGGTTACTGAATAGGTACCTATAATACGTAAGGTAAGACCGCCTATTAGTACGCGGTTAAGGTTTGAGACGCTCCAGCTCCCAGAGTTGTGCATAAAAATTTATGAAATTTTGTACACATAAACTTTGAACCCTTGGCTACATAACTGCTTACTCACTTTTGAGTTTCCCATTGCTGCTTTTTTGTAATAACGCAAAAATGAGGGCAACTCACATGCGTACTAATAGGAAGGTACCTTCCTATTAGTACGCAAACGTCCGCCTATAAGTACGCATGAGTAAATACACGTTGAAAATGGTACAAAATCCAACAAAAAGCACTGAAAAAGTGTAATGGCATTTTTAGAGGGAATTACTGTGAAAAAAACCAAATTAGCAATTCAAATATCCGAAAAAGCAAAGTTTTCAGATTTAAAAAAAATACATTTTTTTGACATCATATTTTTTGTCCATTTTTTTAAAATTAGCGTCAGTATCATGATCAGACTTCATAATCTTGAACTTAGATGGACTAAATACCAATTTCAGCTAATTTTATTCATTTTAATGCAAAATGATCAAAAAAATGAAAATTTACATGCAAAAATGATGCGTACTAATAGGACTTAGGAGGTGCGTACTTATAGGAAGTTTTTTGTTCTGACATAAAATTATGTCTAGCTCTACAATAAAATAATATTTTCGAAATTTCTTTTTTTTCATAAGAAACTACATAAAATTACGGATCGATTGGTATAAGATACTTACCAAATAACATTATTTTAATATGTTCAATCTCATTTCCCATTTTGATGAAAAAAAAATCCAAAACACAGTTTTTCATTCAAATTGTTCTCAGAGACAGAGTTTTCAATCAAACTGCGTGATTTTTTCGGAGAAACTAGGTTCATTAGTCAGCTACGTCATGGTGTGGTCAAATTTTCGATCAGTGTTACGAATCGCGAGAAAAACGCAATGCGTACTAATAGGCGGTGCGTACTAATAGGCAGTTTTACGGTAATCAGATCCAGTTCGTTGAAGACATTTTGAAGATGAAATTCGATCAACAATTTGTGATCAATTTTGATCAAAACCTTTATTCATAATAGGTATGTGGATTTCCAATGCCAAATTTAAAGATGCAGATGGAATCGAAAAGTCAAAATTTATGAAAATTTGTCTTGTGAAATCTCACCTGTGGATAATTTCTTCAAAACACAGCATTTAATTTCTTTTTTTTTTTGCTGCTCGGGCAGTTCACAAAAAAATTCATTCACATCGTGTCCAAATATGGATATAAACTGGATCAAATGTAGCGAATTTTTGAAGTTTTGGTTGAAATACAAACTTTTACTTACTTGGTTTTTATTTTCATGAGGCATAAAAATTACTCCGCTCTTTCATCAGTTTGACTTTTCATGGAAAATGCAAAATATAATTTTGTGGTCAATTTTGTCATTTAAATTTGACAATTTGTTATTTCGCGTATCACCCAATCTTTGCATTGAAGTGAAATTGGAAATTTTAGCACTGATATCCATCAGAAATTTCTACACAATTTTAAGACAATAAAATTTATGAATTTTCACTTCATAGCCAATCAACAAACGGTGTTTCGACATAAAGGCAATCAACAAATTACTGTGTATGAGAACCAAATTTGAGACCGATATGGAATTTAATTTTTAATATTTTTTTAGTCGACTTCATTTTAATAAAAGTAGTAGGTCTAGGTACATTCTACTTTATAAATTATAAAAAAAAAAGATGAAGAGAAGAAAAATCAGCTTCCTGCTTCAAGTTTATATTTAAAATCAAACTTAGCAACCAATGCAACCATGAAAATACGCAATTAGGTAATGTACTTTATATCAAGTTTCATATGAATACCTATTTAAGAATTGACGTCTCTTGGAAAAATATCGAAACTTATCGATATTAATTATGAATTTTTCTCGAATATCCATATTATTAATACCAAAACTCACAGAATTATGATTTGCCACTTCATCTTTTATTATGTGGAACTCAAAAAAAAAAAAAAAAAAAAAAAAACAATCAGCAGAAAGACAAAACTATCTTGCAATCAGCGATCTGTTGATGGTTCACTTCAAATAAACAGAACATACTTTACCTGAGTATTTGTTATTTAGGTAATACTTTCCTTCAGCCAATACTTACTTACTTTTGTCGGTGTTTGTATGCTACGGAACAAGCCCAAAACACGAATTTCCTACGCAATACTATAGAGTCTCTACTAAGGCCCTCGGGCAGAATCTGGTTTCTTGTCCAAAAGAAAAATGTTTTAAACTTGATGTAATTTCAAAATTCAATTACATTTTTGATCAAATTTGATCAGGTAAGATCCAACATTTCTCCCGCTCTTTCTTACCTTTATTATAGCTCAATTTGATCAATTAGCAGAAAGCAAACAACCCTCTTGCAATCAGCGATCAACCGATCCGATGGTTCATGAGTACTTCATTTGAGGGTGGAGGTTAGTATTTCGGCTTTTCTTTTATGAAAAAACACGGATTTCGTAGGCAAAACTAGTCTTTCCTGAGACCCTTAAAATAGTCTTACTGTTTCCTATCCAAAAGAAAAGTCTTTTCAATTTGATACATAGGTAAATATAACAACTTAATGAAATTCAATCACACTTTTGATCAAATTTGATCTTGATCAAGTTAAATCAAACATTTCTCCCACTCTTCTGAGGAGGAAGGGGAGCAAGTACTGGTATTCAACACGAAACAACTGTACAATAATAAATAGATGTATACGAGAGTATAACCTAATTGTTTCGAGGCAATTGAGAAAAATTCTTGATTTCCAATCGAGTACCATAATGACTTGAATTCAATTTTTTCTCGAACCAAATCCACCTAGTTTTCAGTTCGAATTTTTGTACAAGAATTTTTCTAATTTGTACGCTGAATTAGTTTGGGGCGCAGATGGACTAGAATCATTTCTTTGTAGTACAATTACAGTGAGAATCATGAATATTTTAGAAAGGAGAAAAATAACTTACCATATTACAGCTGCCATGCCATACCTATCATGTAAAGTAAGTTCAGTACCGGTGCCAGGATTTTTCCTTGGAGGGGGATAATTGGGTCAGAACCAAACAATTTTGCCGTCTCATTTTTTTGGGTGAGGGGGGGGGGTAAAATTAAGCTTCTCGGAGAGCAGAAATCAAATAAATACAGTGGCATAGTCAGAATTTCCTCAAGGAGGAGGCAAAACCAGATTTTTAGGCATGAAACATCGAAATTAGGAGTCATTTTCTGGAAACCTATCGTGATGTATGGTGATTATATTATGAAAATGAAGGTAAAATTACTGCTCGAACGAAGCGAGAGCGAAAATTTTTAGAAAAAATGGGTCCGAACAACAAAAAAAACCGTTCACTTTTGCATGTTTTATTTCAAATTTTCGTTCGCAAGGGAGGACAATGGCCCCCTTCACTCCCTGGCCACGCCACTGAATAAATATGTCATTTATTTATTTGATTTTCAAAAATGAGGGGCCTCAGTGACTGAAATTTTCCTGCAAAGTATTATTCAAAGTAAATTGTGTACGAATACACCTATAATGTGGGCTTGAGAAGAAAAAAAAGGCTTGTTCTTCTCAAAAAAGATGAAAAACAAATGAACATCCGTTTGTAATTGGCATCCATCTCAGTGAAACAAGAGCGCAAAAATGCTTGGAAAATTCCCACTTTATAGCATCAAAACTTTTTCCAAAAAAACTGGCCTCTTGGGGGGGGGGGGATTATCACCCAAATCCCCCCTTAAAACCGGCACTGAAAGTAAGTAGTTCAAGCGGACGCGTTTTCATTTTTAAAAAATTTTAAAATTGAACTTTTATGTAGAAAAAAAAGTAATATCTAATAATAATAATAATAATAATAATAATATAAATATGACAAAAGAGTCAGTTCAAAACATATGAAAACACAGTTTTAAGAGAAGCTGAAATTTTAAAAAACTCAAACATATCTTCAAAATATCTATATTGCTAACACTACAAAATCATTATGATTTGCAACTCCATACTTACTTTTTCAATTCTGTGGGATACAATCAGGAAATGAAAAATACTGTGTGGTCTATCGTAAAACAACAGTTCCATCTTGACCATGCGAATGATGTAAATTTAATAACAAACGCAAAACAAAAAGAAGAAATCCTCTTGCAATCAGCGAACAACTGATGGTTCCTTTCAATCATTAAGACTAGTAATTATTACTTTACGTCACGTTTGGGGAACTATTCAATTTGGTCAAAGTTGATCGAGTTTGATCAAACATTTCTCCCACAATTCTGAAGGAAGGGAGGGGCAGGAATTGCTGTCATTTCAACCCGAACCAACAACTACCTACCTATACAATAATATAGATTTATCCCTTGAAATATGATGTTTCGAAGTCAGTTGATTGCGTAAATCTTCAAAAACATTCAAATCTGTCTTAATTTGCAATAAGTAAGTGTTGGAATTTTTCCAAATCCAGAGCCTTAATTTAGAAGAAAGAGAATGTACCTATAGGCTTTTAAAATCTCTTATATCAAGGAATAGGAGGAATAATATGTGAGACGAGGCAGTGGCGTAGCCAGGATTTTCTCAAGGAGGGGGCAAAACCAGATTTTTAGGCATGAAAAATCGAAATGAGGGGTAATTTTCTGGAAATCTATTGTAATGTGTGATTATTTCATGAAAATGAAGGCAAAATTACTGCTCGAGCGAAGCGAGAGCGAAAATTTTTGGAAAAAATGGGTCCAAACAACGAAAAAACGTCCATTTTTGCATGTTTTCTTTCAAATTTTCGCTCTCAAGGGGGGGGCCATGGCCCCCTTCGCCCCCCCCCCTTGGCTACGCCACTGAGACGAGGTTATGAGGTGGGTTTCAACCACCCACCCACCCACACTTTGGTTTGAAAAAAAATAATTATTAGATCGATTTATGATTATGTATCTATTTGGATATAAATTGTGTCCAATGTTGAAGACATTGTGAAGATGATATATTTTGATCAAAAATTTGCAATCAATTTTGACCTACTTGATCTTTTTTTCGGATTTCCAATGCCAAATTTAAATAGGCAGACGGAGTCGAAAAGTCAAATTGATGAAAATTTGACTGTAAAATCTTATCTGTCGAGAATTGTATTCATTTATTTTCTCATCAAATGTTTGTAAGTATGTGAGAGTTGAGAAAAATAAAAACTACTTCAAAAAACAGCATTTAATTCCTTTTTTTTTTGGGGGGGGGGGGCAAATTTTTCACAAGGTGAACAAAATAGAGATAAATCTGGGTCAAATGTAAAGAATTTTTGGAATTTTGGTTGAAATAAAAATGTATACTTACTTACTTGTCTAGTATTTATTTTAATTTTGTACAAATATGGTGATCATTGTTTTTCAAATTCCTCTTTTGTGGGTGGCTGGATATTAAACATTTGGGGAAGGAACCGTTTCAATTATTTTGGCCCAATTGTTTCGAGGAGATTCAGAAAAATTCTCGATTTCCAAGTTGAGTGAAGACACGTATTTCATTTTTTTCTCAACTATCAGTCAATTATTCAGTACAAATTCTTGTAGGTAGAAGAATATTTCTGATTTGTATGCTGAATTAGCTAAAGGCACCGATGTGATAGAATTCTTTCTACGTAGTATAGGATTGCACATGCTGCGAGGTGGCCTTCTCGAAATGCTATGAATCATGAATTAAGAAATGGGAAAAATAACTTACCTTATTACAGCTCAACAATTATTCAAACTACAAAATACAAACTGTGAACTAATGCTGTGAAATTGAGCCATTTTTATCAAAACACCTTAGGTACTGCTAGAGCGAAAAAAGCCATGTTTTTCTTTCGCTCTTGAAAATGTCCTTTCTTTGAGGTCCCATATCTTTCCATCAGGGGCACCTCTGGACGTGAAAATTTTTCTGCGACTGGTACCTCGAAATAAAAATTTCACCTTTTGTCGAAATCCTGCGATTTTTTGTTTCATTAAATTTACGGATTAAAATTCAAATTGCATTCGTCGAAAATTGAAGCTTTGGAAAAAAAAACAAAGTAACTATAGTGAGCAAAAAGCAAAAACCCTCTTGCAATCGGGTTGCTTGTGCAAGTATCAAATTATTAAATGAACGTCATCTTAACTGTAAAAAAGGTATGCAAGAAATCATCAAATAATTTATGCTCACCTTGGTCACTTGGTCAGGGTGCATCGATCATCCGTAATGATTTATATTTTCACTACCCAATGAGCCCAACCAACTGGGTTCAGTACAAATTCTTGTACGTACGAGAATTTTCCTAATTTGTGCGTTTAATTAGCTTGGGCACCGATGGGCTAGAATCATTTCTGTGTAATAGGATTGCACATGCTGTGAAATGACCGACTCGTAATGCTGTGAATCACGAATTTAGGAAGGGGAAAATAACTTACCTTATTACCTACAGTTCAATTTGATCTTTCAAAGTTGAAAAACGTTGTGAGATTGGACTATTTTTTTTCCAAAACACATTGGATAGTCGAGCTAGAGCGAAGAAACCACGTTTTTCCCCTCAAAAATTTCTTCTCTTTGAGTTTCCATATCTTTCCGTCATGGGCACCTCTGCAGGTGAAAATTTTTCTGTGACTGGCAACTCGAAATGAAAGTCTCACCTTTTGTCGAAATCCTGCGATTTTTCGTTCCATTCAATTTGCTGATTACAATTCAAATTGCATTCGTTGAAAGTTGAACCTGTGAAAAACAAACCGAAGTAACTATAGTGAGCAAAAAGCAAAAACCATCTTGCAATTGGCTTGCTTGTGCAATTTTGAAGTATTTTCAGAAAACAAATTGTGTAAGCTTTTAAAATTTCTATTAATATTCTTGGAATAGGAGGAAGCAATATGTGAGACGAGGTTATGAGGTTATGAATTTCAACCACCCGCCACACCCTCACTCTGGTTTGAAAAAAATGATAATTAGATCGAATTATCATTATATATTTGGATATAAATTGGATCCAATGTTGAAGACATTGTGAAGATGTCATTTGATCAAGAATTTGAAATCAATTTTGGTATAATCTTTTTTTCATGAGAATGTGGATTTCCAATGCCAAATTCAAAAATGCAGACGGAATTGTATAGTCGAATTGTTAAAAATTTGGCTGTAAAATCTAATCAGTCAAGAATGCATTTCATTTCGTTTCTCCTCAATTTTATGTGAGACTTGAGAAGAAAAAAAACTATTTCAAAACACAGCATTTAATTTCTTTTTTTTGGGGGGGGCAGGGGGGTCTTCGACATCTCACAAGAAATAATGTTCACGTCGTGACCAAAAATAGGGATAAAACTGGGTTAAACGTTAAGAATTTTTGGAATTTCTGTAAAAATAAAAATGTACCTAGATATTTACTTTATTTTTTTACTTGCATAGTATTCATTTTTTATTATCGCTGCTTTCACGATTTTTTTCAATTTCTTCTTTGTGGATGACTGAATGTTTAAAATTTGGGAAGGGAATCCGAAAAACTTTTCAGATGACTTCGAACGTGTGAAAATTTAAATTTAAAAACAAGCACTAAACAGAAAGAAAAAATCCTCTTGCAATCAGCGATCAACTCAACTGATGGTTCTTTTAATTGGTTCATCATAATTTTTTGGGAACATATTTGATTCAACTTGGTCAAAGTTGATCGAGTAAGCATTTCTCTCACTATTCTGATGGAAGGGGGAGCTTGCTATTATTTTAACCTGGGAAACTACCTATACAATAATATAGATTTATGCTTCAAATGATTAGGTACTAACATAACACTCACAAAATCATTATGATTTGCAATTCCGTACTTCTTTAATTCTGTGGGATTCAATCAAGAAATAAAAATTACCGTGTAGTAGTGTATCGAAAAACAAACGTTCAAACTTCGGACGTGTGACCATATTCAAAAACAAACAATAAATCAGAAAGGAAAAAACCCTATTGCAATCAGCGTTTAACCAATGGTTCATTTCAAATTCAATTTCGAGGTTACCTATTCCACCTGACCTTATGTACTCGTATTTGAATATACGCTTAATCGAATCCAATTTCTTTAAGACATTTTGAAGATGAAATTCGATCAACAATTTGTGATCAATTTTGATCAAAACGTTTTTTCATAGGTATGTGGATTTCCAATGCCAAATTTGAAGATGCAGATGGAATCGAAAAGTCAAAATTGATGAAAATTTAGCTTGTAAAATCTCATCTGTAGATACATAAGTTTTTTCATCCTTTTTTCTCCTCAAATGTTTGTAATTATGTGAGACTTGAGATGGAAAAAAATGTCCCTAAACACAGCATTTTTTAATTCCTTTTTTTCTACTTTCTTTTTTGCAACTTCGACAGTTCACAAGAAAACATTATATTGGTACATCATGGCCAAATATGGATGAAACTTGGTCAAATGTAAAGAAGTTTTGGAATTTTGGTTGAAATAAAAACTTATACTCACTTACTCACTTACTTACTCATTTTTTATTCTTATCTGTATGAGATATGCAATTCAATTAGATGACGTGTAGTTAACGTTTTTTGAGTTTCCTGGATACCTAATGCAAAATGTAGTTTTTCGATCACTCGTCATTTAATTTTGAAAGTGTTGGAACTTATAGTCAATCTTCCCAGTTTTGCTTTGAAATGAGATGTTTTTACATTCATTTTATTTTCCTCTTCTACCTATACTTAATTCCCGACTACGTAAAATTCCAACAAATTTACAATATTTGTTTCTTTTCTGCTCACCTACACAAGTTTATCCATACGTATACCGAGAATGTTCACATTTTCAATTATTTCATTTTTTTTACCAAATTCTTCTGAATTTAAAAATTTATAAACAAAATTTTTTCAAGATCCAAAACGCTTGTCAAATCTGACCTTTTTTTGTAATTTTCTTATGATATGAATTTTTTTTTGGTGAGATGAAGTTGTCAAAAGAAGCGAATGACTGCGTTTTAATTTTTCTTTTTTGGGCGTTGGAAGAATTTAGGAGGGAATCAGAAAGATTTTCAGATGATGTATTGGCAGCAAATTTTTACTGTCTTGGTATTTTGTTTCAGTCTGCATTTTAAATTTTCGCTTTTAAAAATCAGTGTATTCGTTTTAAGGAAATTGAGGGAATTCATTATTTCTCAAGTGAACCATTGAGTTTAATTTTTTTTTGTATTTTTTTCTCAAATGGTAGAAGTCAATTATTCTGCTTCACTCCTTGCATGATAATTAATTCCTAAATCCATCCCTTGAAATGCTCTGGAGTGTTGAAGGGCTTTCTGGAAAAAACTTATTTTAATTTTATGAGTATGTAGAAAAAAATCTGTAACAGCACAGATCGTTTATGCAACTTTGATGAAACTCTAAGCATACTTTTAGAGCCAACTGTTTCCAGAAACTTTGAACAAAACGTTGACAATGGATTTCGTTCGGCTGATTTTCCAGAAAATAAGTTGATTTACTTACTTTATCTTTGAGTTTCATAAAATAATGCGTTGCGTGTTGGATCACAGCTTCTCTGCATCGCTGTTTTCAATTCAATGAGCACTTTCTTTACGGTTTCATTCAAGAAAATTGCGATGTTTTCAGCAGTGTGACGATCGTTGATTGGTTTACATGTGAAGACCGCATTTCTTAATCCGTTTTCACTCAGTGTGGCAAATGCAACCCCATATACATAAATAACTAGTTATCACCTGAAATCTTGTGCGAAGTTTTGTCACGAGGTTGCATACTTCTTGTATCTACAGTGTACATGCACGATCGTTAATATAAAACTCCACTTCACCTAGACCATTTCTATTATTTTGGCCTTGCCTAATTGTTTCGAGGAGATTGAGAAAAATTCTCGATTTCCAATCGCGTGATGATTTGAATTCATTTTTTTTTCGAACAACATCAGCCAATTTTTCAGTACCTACAAATAAATTAGGCTAGAATGAGTTCTCTGTAGTGTAGGAATTGCACATGCTGTGAGATGACCTACCTACTCGAAATGATGTGAATCATGAATTTAGAAAGGGGAAAAATAATTTACCTTATTACAGCTCAAATTTGATCCCCTAAATTTCTTTGGTTGTGAGTTTCGACCATGTTTTTCAAAACACATTGGGTAGAGTTGGAGCGAAGAAACCAAGTATTTTATTCTTTTGAAAAATGTCCACTCTTCGAGACCTCATATCTTCCAATCAGGGGCAACTCCGGGGGTGAAAATTTTTCTGCGACTGGCAACTCGGAATAAAAGTTCCACTTTTTGTCGAAATCCTGGGATTTTATTTTCATTGAATTTACGGATTAGTACCTATTCAAATTGCATTCGTCGAAAGTTGAAGATTTGAAAAATAAAGCCACTAGTGAGCAAAAAGCAAAAAACATCTTGCAATCAGTTTAATTCTGTTCAAAATAGAAGAAATTAATTTTAATCAATATCAGCTTGTTAATGAATCTATCATTTTTCCTGTAAAAAAGATATGCAAAAAGTCATCAAATAATTTTTGCTTACCAAATTGGATACATTTTTAAGCGATGAAATCTTAGAGCAAGTTTCTATTATTTTGCATAATTATGATATTGAAATCTTCTCAGAAGGTAATCAGAAACTTACAGTTGGGTTTTTTATAAAAGGTACCTGCTTACAGTTTGTTGTTGTTTTTTTTTTATTCGAAAACAGTGCAGCATCAAACTTGACACAGCCTTAGTCCAGACGAGTTCAGAGGATGTCTGTCTCAATATCCTCGAAACAGTTCGGGTATAAACTAATTGTTTCGAGAATTTGAGACAAAATTCAGATTTCCAATCGAGTGATGACTTGAATTCACTTTTTTTTCGAACATAAACCAATTCTTCAGTACAATTTTTGTACAAGAATTGTATTAATTTGTACGCTGAATTAGCTTGGGGTGCCATTGGGCTAGAATTATTTCTCTGTAGTATGATTACACATGCTGTGAAATGTACAGCTCGGAATGCAGTGAATCACGAATATTTTAGAAATAGGAAAAATAACTTACCATATTACAGCTGACATGGCATACCTATATTCGAATGAAACTCTTCAGTCTTCATATGCATTTTATGTGAAGGCGTTTTCATTTTTGAAAAATTGAATGATTGTACTTTTATTTAGATGAAATAAGAATATAAATATTTACCTATGACAAAAAATCAGTTCAAAACATATGAAAACACTTTTTTTTTAGAAGACATGAAATTTTTAAAAAGTCAAAAATTTCTTCAATAAGTATCCATATTAACTAACACTCACAAAATCATTATGATTTGCAACTCCATGCTTTTCAATTCTGTGGAATTCGATCAAGAAATTAAAAATACTGAGTAGTCTATGGTAAAACAAAAGTTCCAATCTTGACCGTGCGAAGATATTAAATTTAAAAACAAATATCTACAAATCAGAAAAAAAAATCCTCTTGCAATTAGTGAACAACCGACGATGGTTCTTTTAATCATAAAATGTAACTACATACTTAGGTATCACTCAACTTGGTCAAAGTTGATCGAGTTAGACCAAATTTTTCTCCCACAATTCTGAAGGAAGGGGGGGGGGGCGATTCTACCTATTCAATTATAAATATATAGATTTATATATCAAAATATGATGTTTCAAAGTCAGTTGATTGCGTAAATCTTCAAAAACATTCGAATCTGTGTTATTTTGCAATAAGTAAGTGTTGAAATTTTCCTCAGTTCAGAGCCTTTTAGAAAAAAGAAAGTGTATAAGCTTTTAAAATCTTTTTAATCAAGGAATATGAGGAACAATATGTGAGACGAAGTTATTCGAAAAGTCAAATTGATGTAAATTTGGCTGAATAATCTCATCTGTAGCGAATTTTTTTTATTCTTTTCTCCTGAATTGTTCGTATGTGAGACCTGAGAAGCAAAAAAATACCCCAAAACACAGCATTTAATCCCTTTTCTTTTGGCAACTTGGACAGTTCACTAGAAAACATTATCACATCGACATCGTGATCAAATATGGATGAAACTGGGTCAAATGTAGAGAATTTTTGGAATTTCGGTTCAAATAAAAATGTATATTTACTTACTTGCCTAGTTAATTATTTTTTTTATGGGTATAAATTTAAAGATGAATCGAAAAGTCAAATTGATGAAAATTTGTCTGTAAAATCTTATCCATTGAAAATGTTATTCATTTCTTTTCTCATCAATTGTTCGTATGTGAGATTTGAGAAGGAAAAAAACTGTACCAAAAAACACTGCATTTAATTCTTTTCTGTTGGGCAACTTCGACAGCTAACAAGATAAAATGTTCACATCGTGACCAAATAGAGATAAAACTGGCTCAAATGTAGAGAATTTTTGGAATTTCGGTTGAAATAAAAATCTATACTTGCTTACTTGTAAGTTGGTTTGATACCTTTGAAAATTCGGCGCGATGCGTAGCGATGATTCTTTCATTGAGCATAATTTTTTGTCGAAATCCTGCGATTCTCTTTTCATTGAATTTACGGATACTCCCAACAAACCTACCAGATGTTCATGAGACCCCATTCACAGAAAGTACATACATACCTACGATAAACAGTGAGGGAACTATGGGTATCTGAACAAGCTCGGCAAATGAAACCTCTTCAATGCCGACTTTGATTAGGAGAGGCACATGAAGCATTTTTACACAAAACACTCATCAGGGTTTTCCTCTAGCAGGCTTCATCAATCCCCAAGGGGTGGGTGCCATGACTGGGACATGGCTCTATTCAGTTTAGTCGTAGTAAAGCATATACATATACATATGTAGGTACCTACTTATAAGCCTAAGGCATAGTGTATTGGCTTAATAGCATTACGCATAAAGCAACCCCCCTCCAAAAAAAAAGGTACCTACCTTCGAAAACATGCTATTCGACACTTTTACCGGATTGTCTGAAGAATAGTTAAATCATGATTCAAAATCATCTCGTAATTTCGTTACTTATTGTATGAAAATTCGAACTGATACTTTCTCGTTGAGGAAATCTCGGAGCAAGCTTCTCTATTATTTTGCATTATTATGGAATTGAAATCTTCTCAGAAGGTACTTACATAGCTACTTACAGTTAGTTTTTTTATTCGAAAAGTGGCTAGGAACTGTGCAGGTTCGAACTCTGCACAGCATTAGTCCATACAAGTTCAAGGGACGTGTCCCAATCTTCTCGAAACAATTAGGGTATACCTAACCTAATTGTTTCGTGATGATTGAGAAAAATTCTCGATTTCCAATCGAGTGATGACTTGAATTCACTTTTTTTTCGAACATCAACAACCAATTTTTCAGGACAAATTTTTGTACACACAAGAATTTTTCTAATTTGTACGTTGAATTAGCTTGGGGCACCGATGGCCCAGAATTCTTTCTATGTAGTTTGAGTAAGTACGATCGCACATACTGTGAATCATGAATATTTTAGAAAGGGCAAAAATAACTTACCATATTACAGCTGCCATGCCATACCTATTGACGTAACATGCAGAGGCGTTTTCATTTTTAAAAAATTGAAAAATTGTAGGTACATTTATATAGGGAAAAAAAGTAATAATATTAATAATATAAATATGACAAAAAGTCAGTTCAAAGCATATGAAAACACATTTTTTAGAAGAGATGAAATGAAATTTCTAAAAAGCCAAACATTTCTTCAAAATATGCGCCAATACTCACAAAATAATTATTATTTGCAACTTCATACTTCTTCAATTATGTGTAATTCAATCAGGAAATGAAAAATACTGTGTAGTCTATCGTAAAACAAAAGTTCCAATCTAGAACAGTGCGAATGTGTAAATTTAAAAACAAACACAATACAAAAAGAAAAAATCCTCTTGCAATCAGCGAACAACTGATGGTTCTTTTCAATCATATAGGTAGGTTTTTGTTCGAAGTTGAATACTGCACAATCGTTGATACAAAACTTCACTTTACCTGAAATTGAGAAAAATTCTCGGTTTTCAATCACTTGATGATTTGAATTCATTTTTTTTTCGAACATCAGCCAATTTTTCAGTACAAATTCTTGTACGAGAATTTTTCTTGTAATTTGAACATTAGGCTAGAATGATTTCTCTGTAGTGTAAGATTGCACATGCTGTGAAATGGCCTACCTACTCTCGAAATGCTATGAATCATGAATGTTAGAAAGGGGAAAAATAACTTACCTTATTACAGCTTAATCTAATCTTCTTAACTGCATCGTTTTTCTGAAATTGGACTATGTTTTTCAAAACACATTGGGTAAGAATTATAGCAAAGAAACGTTATTTTTTTTTTCTTTCGAAAATGTCCACTCTTTGAAGCCTTATATCTTCTGATCAGGGGGAACTCCGGAGGTAAAAATTTTTCTGTGACCAGCAACTCGAAATAAAAGTTTCATTTTTTTTCAAAATCCTGAGATTTTCTTTTCATTGAATTTACAGATTAGTACCTATATTCAAATTGCATTCGTCGAAAGTTGAAGCTTTGAAAAAAAAATCCACCAGTGAGCAAAAAGCAAAAAACATCTTGCAATCGGTTTAATTCTGTTCAAAATAGTAGGTATAGGACTTTCAGTTGTTTTTTTTTACTATGAAATTGAAATCTTCCCAAAAGGTAGCTGCTTGCAGTTGTTTTTTTTTCAATTCGAAAAGCTGCTACGAACAGTGCAGCATCAAACTTGACACAGCCTTAGTCCAGACGAGTTCAAGGGATGTCTGTCTCAATCTCCTCGAAACAGTTCGGGTGTAACCTAATTGTTTCGAGAATTTTAGAAAAATTCTAGATTTCCAATCGAGTGATGACTTGAATTCACTTTTTTTTCGAAAATATAAACCAATTCTTCAGTACAATTTTTGTATATACAAGAATTTTATTAATTTGTAGGCTGAATCAGCTTCGTGCACCAATGCGCTAGAATTATTTCTCTGTAGTATGATTGCACAATGCACTATTGCACATGCTGTCAAATGGACAGCTTGGAATGCAATGAATCACGAATATTTTAGAAAGAGGAAAAATAACTTACCATATTACAGCTGGCATGGCATACCTATTAATTAGTGAATATGACGTTGTGAGTTTCAACCCCCCCCCTCACACTCGTTTGAAAAAAATTATAATTAGATCGAAATTATGATTATGTACTTATTTGGATACCGTAGTTTGGGGTAATATCGGCCGGGTTTTGGAGGTTTTTTCAATGCGTCTCCACAATGGGGAGACTTGGGGGGTTGAAATTTGAAATGAAGGTACCTTGAACCTTCTGCTATCGATTAATGTGTGCAAAATTGGATTTGGATTATATGTTTTTGATTTATGGCTTCTCAAAAGGTGGCCGATATTAGCCAGCAGTTCGGCTAATATCGGCCACCTTAAAAATTTCCCATAAAAAATCAGTTTAAAATTTCTCAAATTTTTCATTTACTGTTAGAAATTGAAAAGCAGCCCATTTTAGGCGTTTATTGGTCCATCTGCCCAAAATTGGTCGAGTGCAAAAGATAATATCGGATATTTCTACTGTATTGGCGCTGTCATTGTTCAAAATTTCAAAAATTGCTTATGGTGGGCCCAATTTTGCATTTCTTATCTTCGGACTTACTTTTTATACTAGATCGTGTTTTTAAAACATCACCACTCACAATTTTAAATTCATTTCGACATAATTTTGGCAGAATAGCGTTGATAACAGTGAAAATATCAACTTTTTTGACAGCAAAATCACAGCCTTTTTTCAATAAAATGTGCCCTACTCTCTCGCAAATTAATCTTTTGGCCATTTTTTTTTCGTAACTAGATGCTAAAAAACACAAGGAATCCATTTCTGCAATCAGTTTTACTGTATTTCTATATCTTCATTATGATCGAGAAAGAGTTTTGCAGACAAAAAATTTTCTCTTTTTTTCACATTTTTGTTTACTGATACCGGAAACCTCCCCAGTTACTTCTACAGGCTTTGTAATTACACGAATCGATAGCCCTGAGTTTTCTCTTTCCAATGATACCAAATTTTAGTACTTTTGATCATCACTAGGAGTGGTAGTGGAATAAATTCGAACGTAAATGAGAGTGGCCGATATTAACCCAGGAGGCCGATATTACCCCAAACTACGGTATATAAATGGGATCCAATGTTGAAAACATTGTGAAGATAAAATCTGATCAAGAATTTGTAATCAGTTTTGATCTAAACTTATTTTCATGAGTATGTGGATTTTTAATGCCAAATTTAAAAATGCAAATGGAATTGAAAAGTCGAAAAGTCAAATTTATGGAAATTTGGCTGTATAATCTCATCTGTAACGAATTTTTTTCATATCTTTTCTCTTCAATAATTGTTCGCATGTGAGACTTGAGAAGCAAAAAAATGCCCCGAAAACACAGCATTTAATTCCTTCCTTTTTTTGGCAACTTGGACAGCTCACAAAAAAAAATTATCACATTGACATCGTGATCAAATACCTATGGATAAAACTGGGTCAAATTTTAAGAATTTTAGGAATTTCGGTTGAAATAAAAATGTATATTTACTTACTTACCTAGTTAATTGATTTTTTTTGCATAAGTACGAAATTTAGGTCATAATGGGAAAATTGGTCTGGAAATCCTGGAAAAGTCAGGGAAAATCATTTCCAGAAATGAGTGGACACCTAGCAATAGATGCAAGAAATGTGCCTCTGGGATAGAAGAAGAAGAGGGGTGGGCCAACCAAGGCAAAAAAGGCACTTCTCATATAATTATTCAATATTCATGTTCTGTTCTCATATGTTACGTTGATATCTTTAATAATTAATCGTCAGCGCAGATCGTTTATGCAACTTTGATGAAACTCTAAGCATACTTTTAGAACCAGAAATTTTGAACAAAACGTTGGCAATGGATTACGTTCGATCGATTTTTCAGAAAATAAGTTGATTTACTTACTTTAGCTTTGAGTTCCATAAAATAATGCGTTGCGGCAGGCCCGTAGCCTGGATAAGGGCCCTGGCTGTCATAGCGCTTTGCCCAGGCTGGACGAATTTGCGATTTTCTCCTCTTTCAAACAAATTTTGAAATCATTTTTCCGTTTTTTGCAATTTCGAATTCAAAATAATTGCATACCTTATTCAAGGTGTCTAACAGGTCCTACTAAAAGTCCTACTTTTTCTCAAAAGTTCTTTTAGTCCTACTAAAGTCAAATGTTTCAACAATTTTGTCCAAAAGTGAACAAATTTTGTAAAAAAGGGCTCATTTGTCGACTTTTTTAGATTTTGAATTACACGTTTTCAGAGCCTTTGTCCTCGCTTGGCTCGTGCTATTTGCATCTTCTTTTCTCGCATGGAAAACGTAGGTATTGATCAAAAGTTAGCAAATGACACGAAGAATACAGCAAGTGTGTTGAAAATGCAAAAAAAAATAAATAATTAAAAAAAATAACTCTCACTTTTGCATGAATTTAGAAAGGGGAAAAATGACTTACCTTATTACAGCTCAATTTAATCTTCTAAACCGAAGACCTTGTGAAATTCGACCATTTTTTTTTCCAAACACATTGGGTGAGAGCTAGAACGAAGAAACCAAGGTTTTTTTTTCTATCGGAAATGTCCACTCTTTGAGGCTTCATATCTTTCCATCAGGGGCAACTCTGGAGATGGAAATTTTTCTGCGACTAGAAACTCGGAATAAAAGTTGCACCCTTTTTTCGAAATCCTGCGATTTTCTTTTCATTTGCGGATTAGTATTCAAATTGCATTCGTCGAAAGTTGAAAACTTTAAAAAAAACAACTTGTGAGCAAAAAGCAAAAAACGTCTTGCAATCGGTCTGCTTGTGCAATTAAATTAATCTCAATTTTGTTGAAAATAGAAAGAATGAAAGCGAAATATCAAATTACTAATAGAGGTATCATTATGCAAGAAATCATCAAATAAGTGATTAATGCTTACATTGGTCAGAGTGCATCGATCGTCCATAATGATTTGTATTTTCACTTCCCAAAATTAGTCCAACCAACAGGGTGGGAAAAATATTGTATAACTTATATCTGTGAGAAAAGTAATAGGTATAATATGACCAGCTGTGCAAAAATCTTGTTGTTTCATGCTGCAGAGCCTAAAAAATCTTGAAAAATGAGGACACTTGGGCATTTTATGTCATTTTCATTCAAAACCAAAAACTTCTGTTATTTAATTGAACTGAATGACATCATATTATTTACATTTTGAAAATGTGCAATTAGGCTGGGTACTTTTTATTCAGTTTAAAATTAATATCGAGGAATCAATTCCTTTCTTGGAAAAATATCGAGATATATCGATATTCACAAATTTCTTTACAATATCCGTATTATCAATTAGGTACTCACAAAATCATTATGATTTGCAACTCCGTACTTCTTTAATTCTGCGAGATTCAATTGGGAAGGAAGAAATTGGATACATTTGTAGGCGATGAAATCATGGAGCAAGTTTCTATTATTTTGCATAATTATGAAATTGAAATCTTCTCAGAAAGTAATGGGTTCTTTATTATGAAATTGAAATCTTCCCAGAATGTGGCTGCTTAGGTTACAGTTATTTTTTTGTTTGTTTTTTTGAAAAGCGGCTAGGAACGCAGTGCAGCTTCAAACTCGACACATCATTAGTCCAGACGAGTTCAAGGGATGTCTGTCTCAATCTCCTCGAAACAGTTAGGGTACCGAGAAGGTTGAGATAAATTCTAGATTTCCAATCGAGTGATGACTTGAATTCACTTTTTTTCGAACAGAAACCAAATTTTCAGTATACAATTTTTGTACAAGAATTTTACCAATTTGTGCGCTGAATTAGCTTGGGGCGCCAATGGACTAGAATTATTTCTCTGTAGTGTGATTCCACATGCTGTGAAAGGGCCTACTCGAAATGCTGTGAATCGTGAATATTTTAGAAGGGGAAAAAATAACTTACCTTATTATAATTATGTACATATGTAGCTTCTATAGCAAACATTTACCAATATCACCATGTTTTGAAACTCCATTCAATTCTTTGTGGGATATTTTAGAAAGGAGAAAAATAACTTACCATATTATAGCTTCCATGGCATTCCTTTCGAATAGGTTCCGTATTTCACTCGCAAAGGCGTTTTTATATTTTAAAAAATTGAAAAATTGTTCTTTTATTTTAAAAAAAAAATTGATATTAATAATATAAATAATGACAAAAAATCATTTCAAAACATATGAAAACATATTTCTGAAGATATTACCAACATTCACAGAATCATTATGATTTGCAACATCGTACTTATAGGTACCTATTCAATTCTGTTGGATTCAATTAGGAAGTACAAAATACTGAAAAGTGTATTGTAAAACAAAAGTTTGATCTTCGAATGTGTGAAGATGTAAATTTAAAAACAAACACAAAACAGAAAGAAGAAACCCTCTTACAATCAGTGATCAACTGATGATTATTTCAATTGAAACCATATTGTCAGTAGTGGATCGAGTGCCACTGTGCACCAGGCGCAGTTGTTCATTCTCCAAAAAAAAAAAAAAAAGAATAAAAATGAAAACCGATGAGTAAATAATTGAATTTTCAAAAATCCACAAATAAACTCCGCACCTTAAAAACAAATATTTTTTTATTTCTCGAAGTATCAAATTTTGAGCACTTTAGCCCTCACTTCGTTCGAGTTTTTTGCTTTTATTTTTCATAAGTAACTGAAATTACTAAAAAAAAATAACTCAAATTTTGAAATGTTTGGGGCAAAAAATTCGATTCTTTCACTCATCAAAATAGGAATTTTCAAAAGCTTTTGCCTCGCTACGTTCGAGCTGATTTGCTCGTTTGTTTTATTTTTTTTTTTACAAAATCAAAATTAAAATTTTTATAACTTAATTGCTCGCATGTATTAATTAGGTACATCAATTGGAAAAAATTAAGTTCTCATTATTCTATTTCACATTAAAAAACACTTTGTTTTATTCGATAAAATTGATATTTTTTTCTCGTGATTAGTCAGCAAATTTTTGGTTGATCATCCCCCCTCCCCCTCCTCCGCCCGCACAATGCCTAGTTTCGTCCCTGATGGCGGATACGGTACTCGTTATTTTTTTTTTAAAATCTGTGTATTCTAGTCTGAAAGTTATTTTTGAGAGGTAAAATAATTAGTGGTGTCGAGCCAGGAAGAGGGGGAGGGGGGTAAAATTACAACTTTCATCATTTTCAGAAAATTTTGCACACTATGTTCCAAATATGTACCTGGCAACCCACTGATTATAGAAGCAATTACCCTCTATACTTCTGAATAAATGTGATCCAACTTGGTCAAAGTTGATCGAGTGCACGACTCAAGGTGATGCTCTAATGGGCTGCAGACTAAGCATCGATTGTTAACTATTAATTTTTTTTCGAACACCTCAGCCAATTTTTCAGTACAAATTCTTGTACGAGCATTTTTGTAATTTTTACGCTGAATTAGCTTCAGGTGCCGATGGGCTAGACATGCTGTGAAAGGGCCCACTCGAAATGCTGTGTGAATCATGAATTTGGAAAGGGGAAAAATAACTTACCTTATTACAGTTCAATTTTTCTGATATTCGAAAAGATCCGCCATTTGTTCTAAACACGTTGGTTAGGAGAACCTTTTTTCTTTGGAAAATGTCCTCTCTTTGAGGTCCCATATCTTCCTATCAGGGACACCTCTGAAGGTGAAAATTTTTCTGCGACTGGAATTTCAAAATGATAATTCTACCTTTTGTAAAACCCTGCGATTTTTTTTCATTGAATTTGCGGATTACAATCAAAATTGCATTCGTTGAAAGTTGAAGCTTTGAAAAAAAAAAACAACCAATGCAACTAGAGAGCAAAAAGCAAAAACCCTCTTGCAATCGTTTGCTTTTGCAAGTCTAACTTTTTTTTAAAGAATGGATGCTATATGGATGACAAATAACTCAGATATTAAGTCACCTCTCACCAGAGATGTATTGTCTGCATAGCATTTATTATTGAAAGAGAACATACACGTAAACATATGTGAACCACTAGTAAAAGCAATCGGAAACTTTCTTTTGGTTCGCTCTGTACTGTACCTGACGATTCAAGGCCCACATCTTTGGCACTTGGAAAAATTTTGAATAGTGTCTGTTAAGGTTGCTCCAGCATGCATGGTGATAGACGAGTCTAGCCACATTGGCATCATCTCCAAATGCATGATTTATACAGTACCTAATGGTGCGAGAATGTCTGATCGAGAAAAGCGTTTCTGCTTTTTGAATTTTTAATAAGGTGACCAAACATACTATTGTACTGGGAACAATTAAGAGAAAATACAGATTATTGTGAAAGAGCAATGGTCAAAGCCTTTGAATACCTCGTGTATTGGTGGGATTAAATTTTTAAACTTACTATTATTATTCAAAGGTAAAGAAAAAAATTGAAAAATTATTCTCTATCATTGGCTTGAAAAAATAAAAAAATTCAAATCGGTTTTTTATGAAGTCTCAGTACTTAATTAACAATAAAACAGATTTTTAAAAATGAGAAGAAAAGAAAGTGAAAAGAAATCTAAAACTTCTGAGTTGCCATTAGGTAATTAAAGCAAACTTGACTCGAAAGAATGATGAAATTTTGAATTTCACAAAAAAAAAGTGGTCTGTGGACCTATAAGAAGGCACAAAATTGGGAATTCGAGTTACGAATGATGTACTTACATTCTCAGTTGTTCGATTGCACATGCTGTGATAGGACCAGCTCGGAATGCAGCGAATCGTGAATATTTTAGAAAGGGGAAAAATCACTTACTTACCTCATTTCAGCTCAATTCAATCTATTTACGAACAGTTGCGGTTGCTCTAACATTGTGAAATTGGGCTATTTTCTTCAAAACACGTTGGATAGGAGCTAGAGCGAAGAAACCATCTTTTCTCCTCGAAAATGTTACCTCTTTGAGGCCTGATATCTTCTCTCCAAGGACACCTCTGGAGGTGAAAATTTTTCTGCGAAAAGGCTACTCGAAATAAAATTCCGGTTTTTATCAAAATCCTTCGATTTTTTTCCATCGAATTTAAGGATTTACCTAGTACATTTGTTCGCTCCAGCATGCATGGTGATAGACGAGTCTAGCCACGTTTAGGTACGATCTCCAAATGCCTGATTTATACCTACAGGAATAGTGCGAGAACGTCTGATCGAGAAAAGCGTTTCTCTGCTTTTTTAATTTTTATAAGGTGACCATGACCAAACATACTATTATTGGAAACAATTAAGAGAAAATACAGATTATTGTAGAAGAGCAGCGGTCAACGCCTTTCAATAGGTACCTCGCATGTATCCGTGGGATTGAATTTTCAAAGTTACTTACTAGGTAGTAGGTACCTACTTAATATTTAAAGGTGAAAAAAATTGAGAAATTATTCTCTGCCACTGGCTTAAAAAAATCAAATATGTTTTTTATAAGTCTCAGTGCTTAATTAACAATAAAACATATTTTTTTTTTTTTTTAAAGTGAAAAAAAATCTAAAAGTTCTGAGTTGCCATTAAAGCAAACATAACTCGAAAGAATAATAAAATTTTGAATTTCAAAAAAAAAAAATGGTCTGTGGGCCCATAAAAAGGGACAAAATTGGAAATTTGAGTTACGAATGATGTACTTACATAACAGTAGAACATTCTCCTAAGTATTTTTACGATGAGGTATAATTGTATGTGCATCTTGGACGAGTCCAAATTAAGGGCTACTTGCCTCTTTCCAAACTGTTGTTCAAATTCTACGTTGAATACAAAGGGGTTTGCTGTTCAACCACAAATATCAACTGGGAACTGCTTGAATGCTGTAAGCGATAAGAATAGAGGTTTGTAAAAAATAATATGCAAGACACTTTTTATTACACATACTTCCAACTGGGTCTTCCAAACGCCTATTCAGAGTAAAGTTATTGTTGTCGTATCAATCATTTCTCGCTTTCTGACTTTCGGATCTAAGTATCCCAGATTGGAAGAAATACCTATTATGTATTTTCCAATCAAACGTGGATTTTTTGGTTGTCCTATTTTTTACTTGATGTCGAAGATCAACTGAAAAATATCCAAGCTCATAAATTCAATTACCTTTCATTCACATACTTGTTTATTACTTTTCACCAGTTCACTCGTCCTTACTTGTTTATGTGTACTTACCTTACAGGGAGAGCCGTTGCAACAGATTGAAAAAAAAAAAAACTCACATAATAAATTACATTTTTTGTAGTTATTAGATGCTTAATTCTCAGGTTTTAATTTATTACTAAAAAATTAATTTTAATTATTATTAATTAAATTAGTGAAATAATTTAAATCAAAACATTCAAAAATGTTTTTAAAAAAACTAACGCAACCAGTGAGCAAAAAGCAAAAACCGTCTTACAATTGTTTGCCTTTGAAGAAGAACACCAATGTTAACTTGTGAACCACTAGCGAAAGCAATTGAGAACATTCTTTTGGACTACCCTGTACTGTGATAAGAGATCAATAAGCTGGGTCTAGTCAATGACGTTGGTACCATCTCCAATGCATGATTTATGCAGCAGGAATAGTGCGAGAACGTCTGATCGAGAAATGCGTTTCTGCTTTTTGAATTTTTATAAGGTGACCAAACATACTAAGTATGTATTATTGGAAACAATTAAGAGAAAATACAGATTACCTATTGTAAAAGGAGCAGTGATCAAGGCCTTTGAATACCTCATACATTGGTAGGATTAAATTAATTTCAAACGTACTAAGTATTATTTAAAGGTGAAAAAAATTGAGAAAATTATTCTCTGCCATTTGCTTAAAAAATAAAAAAAATAAAAAATGGGCTTTTCAAGTCTCAGTGCTTAATTAACAATGAAAAAAATAATAAAATTTTGAATTTCAACAAAAAAAAAAGGGCGGCTGTGGATCCATAAAAAGAGGCAAAATTGAGAATTCGAGTTTCGAATGGTGTACTTACTAGCCTCGAATAGGATTGTGGTGTTCAACTTTTCCAGTTTGTTTTGGATTTATGGCTCATACAAGTGATAGGAACATTAGGATGCTCCGATTTGTAAAAAATAATATGCAAAACACTTTTTATTAGGTACACAAAACTTTTCAACTGAGTCTTCCAACCGCCTATCTATAGAGTAAAGGTAATGTTGTCATGGCATTTCTCATCGCTTTCTGGCCTTCGCGGATCTATATCCCAGATTGGAATAAATACCTATCATGTGTTTTCCAATCAAACGTGGATTTTTTGGTTGCCCTATCCTTTACTTGATATCGAAGATCAACTGAAAAATAAGTTCATACTCCATTATTTTTCATTCACAATTCACATACTTGTTTATTTTTCACTAGTTCACTCCTCACTCGTCTATGTGTACTTGCTTACTGGGAGAACCATCGCAACAGGTTGAAAAAAAAACAACTCCGAACAAACTATCGACATATTTGAATTTTGTAATAATGCTTCTCGAATTTAATGCCTCGCATCAACCCAAAAATTCAAAATTTAAAAAAAAACGTAATTACTTTCTTACTTCTCTTACCAACACCCAGAGGGTGTGCTTCTGTCTCTTCGGCTTCATAGTGCAAATTCTATACCTCTGGTGAGATGTGGCATGTGGCTACTGGAGCTGGACATCGAATTCGCGAGAACACAATATTTAATTTAGTTTGTGTCCAGCGAAACGAGCATAACCAGCCACCACTCGCGAAAAAGTAGGCAGGCCTGGAAATAGTTCCAGTTGTCTGGTTTCGATCATTTGAAGTTTATTTCACATTATCTAAAGAGCACAATACACGTAGACATATTTATCACCAAGGTACTGCCGAATCTTGCCCACACGGAGCGACGTCTCGATTTCCAATTGAGTGATGATTTGAATAAATGTTTTTTTTTTTTCGAACAACATTATCAGCCAATTTTTCAATAGACTACAAATTCTTGTACGGGAATTTTTCCAATTTGTACGCTGAATTAGCTTGGGGCCCCAACAATGGACGAGAATTATTTCTCTGTTGTTCGATTGCACAATCTGTGAAATGGCCAGCTCGGAATGCAGCGGGAAAAATAACTTACCTTATCACAGCTCAGTTTAATCTTCTATAAACGAAAGAAGACGTGGTTTGCAATATCATTGTGAAATTGAGCCAATTATTTCTTCAAAACACGTTGGATAGGTGCTAGAGCGAAGAAACCATGTTTTTTTTTCTCTCAAAAATGTCCACTCTTTGAGGCCTCATATCTTCTCTCCAAGGGCACCTCTGGAGGTAAACATTTTCTGCGAATGGCAGCTCGAAATAGAAATTTCACCATTTATTGAAATCCTGCAATTTTTTTAAATCGACTTTACAGATTACATTTGTCTAAAAATGAAGCTTAAAAAAAAACAAATAATTGCCTCAGCAAAAAGGATGGAACCCCTCTTGCAATCAGGGAAATTGATGGTTCATTTCAAATAAGAATGAGCTCCGGGTGATTCCTGTATCTATGTACCTACATGTTTACTTTTGCGTATGCTACAAGACAAACCCGAAACCCGAAAAATTACGAATTTTCTAAGCAAAACTAATCTCTCATGAGGCGCTTAGCAGAATCTGGTTTCCTGTCCAAAAGAAAAATGTTTTCAACTTGATCAAGTTTGATCCAACTCGATGAAAGTTGATCGAGTTCAATCAAATGTTTCTCCCACTCTTCAGAGTTGGTGGGGGAGACATAATCGTTATTTAAACACGAAACAACCATAGAAGTATAGATTTATTGTTTCAAAGTCAATTATTGATAGCATAAAAATAAATCTTCAAAAACACTAAAATCTGCTAATTTGCAATTATGGAATGTGCTGAAATCTATCAAAGTCCAGAGCCTTAGAAAGAGAACATAAACATGATTTTAAAGAGTAGGATGGTGTAATGGTCCCAATCCAGGAACAATATGTGAGAAGTTATAGGTTCCAACCCCCCCCCCACACACTGCTTTGAAAAAATGACATAATATTTGGATTCAATTGGATCCAATTCGTTGAAGACATTTTGAAAGTGAAATTTGATCAAAAGTTTATGATCAATTGTGATCAAATTCCTTTTTCATGGATATGTGTATTTCCAATGCCAAATTTAAAAATGCAGATGGTATCGAAAAGATAAAATTGATGAAAATTGGGCTTCATAATGTCATCTGTAGCGAATTTATTTAATATTTATCATTTCCTCAATGGTTTGTGCGTGAGACTTGAGAAAAAAGTACCCCTATAAAAACAGCATCCAACTCCTTTTTTTTTTGGCAACTTCGACAGCTAATTTTTAAAAAATTCACTTCGTTACCAAATAGGGATTAAACTTAAACTGGATCAAATGTGGAGAATTTTTTTGGAATTTCGGTTAAAATAAAAACTTGTACCTACTTACTTGGTATTCATTTTTATGGAGCATAACTTATCAACAAGCAACAATTATGTATAGGTGTTTTGTATACATATCTCGTGGGAAATGGAAAATCCAATTTTTTGAACACTTTTGTCATCTACACAATTGTATTTAAAATGGAGAAGTTATTTTTTTCAAACATTTCATTTTTTATCAAATTATGTCTGTATTTAAAAAATTTATAAACGAATGTTTTTTTAAATTCAAAACTCTTCTCAAATCTAACTTTTTTTTCTGCGATTTTTCTTCCATTGAATCTACGGATTACAATCGTCTAAAATTGAAGCTTAAAAAAAACAAAGCAGCTAGTGAGCGAAAAGCAAAAATCCTCTTGCAATCGTTCGCTTTTACAATTGCTCACTGAAAGCAAAATTGAATGACTTCATATTTATATTTGGTGGAAAACTTCCAACTATTGTTTTTTTTGGGTCGTTGCTGTTTGAGCGAAAAATCCAATTGGGATTCCCTTTCCTAGTTCTACATCATCTACGTTTTAATATTTTTTTTCAACACCTGACCAATCAGTCAAGAGTAGGTATGCTAATGGAAATTAATCGATGATTAGAATAATTTTATAATGCTTATCAATTTGATACTAGCGATGGTCTGTATCGGTTGCGTGATCGGAGACAAGAGATTGGAATAGGTAATTCAATAAAAATTTATAACCGCTTACTATCTAATAATTATTTTTAAATGCAGTAAATTGCTATTTGCTATTAGATGCTTACGTATATATTATAGCATTAAAGTTCTTCTTTTGCATTCTGAAAATGCGCAATTAAGTAGGGTACCTATCGTCAATCAAGAAATGAAAAATAAGTAGGTACTTATCTTGTAGTGTATCGATAAACAAAACTTCGTACTTCGGACGTGTGAAGATGTTAATTTAAAAACAAATAATTACCCGAGTAAAAAGATGAAACCCTTCTTGCAATCAGCGATCAATTGATGGTTCGTTTCAAACTACAAAATTGAAGTCCAACCTTGCGATGAAATTCCTTTTTCATGGGTATGTGGATTTCCAATGACAAATTTAAAGATGCAGATGGGATCGAAAAGATAAAATTGATGAAAATTTGGCTGCATAATGTCATCTGTAGAGGATTTTTTAGATTTCTTTTCTCCTCAATGGTTTGTGTGTGAGACTTGAGAAAAAAGTACCCCTAAAAACAAGATTCAAATCCTTTATTTTGGCAACTTTGACAGCTCATGAAAAAAAATTTCAAATCGTGGCCAAATAGGGATTTACTGGGTCAAATGTAAAGGAGTTTTTGGAATTTCGGTTGAAATAGAAACTTATACTTGCTTACGAGAGTATTTATTTTTTTGAAGCATTTTGGTTAGGTTTATCTTCGAAAATGAGATGCTACATTTCATTTTCTTCATCTAATTCCCGACAAAAATTCCAACTTGGAGATATTTTTCGTTTATGCTTACTGCACAAGTTTATCCAATAGGTATAAATATGTTATTTTTTTTTAAAAATTTCATTTTTTTATCAAATTTTTTCTGTAGTTTAAAAAATTTCTAAACGAAATTTTTTCAAAATCAAAAACTTTTGCCAAATCTGACCTTATTGTAAAATAATTTTTCCATGATATCATGAGCATTTTTCTTTGTGAAATGTAGAGGTTGTCAAAAGATAAGAATGCCTGCGTTTTAATTTTTCCTTTTTGGTGTAGAAAAAATTTACGAGGGAATCAGGAAAATTTTCAGATGATGAAATTCTGTAGCAAATTTCTACCATCTTGGTTTTTTGTTTCTGTCTGCAACTTCAAATTTGGCTTTGAAAATCAGCGTAATTAGTCGGTTTGAGGATGTTGAAGGAATTCTTTATTTCCTAATGGAGCGATGATTTGATTTTTTATTCGAAATGATACAAGCCTATTTTTCTACCTCCTTTCTGGCGTGATGATTTTCGAAATCCATCCCTTGAAATGCTCTGGAGGAGTTAAAAGGGCTTTCTGAATGAGTATGTAGAAAAAAATCTGTAACAGCACAGAGCGTTTATGCAAATTTAATGAAACTCTAAGCATAGGTACTTAGAGCCAAGGAATTTCGGTTGAAATAAAAACTTATACTTACTTACGTAGTATCTACCTACCTATATTTAATATCTAATTGCTATACCAGCGGCGTGATATGTGGCCACATTGCGTGGTGACGGGACGGCGAATGGTTGTTTGGAGGGTCACTCAAGTTATTCCGTATTCATCGATCACCTCGCCACTTGAAAGAAAAAAAATACAATTTTAATAGATCGACCTGGAAAGCTGAATTTCGTTGTATAATACCTTATTTTCAACCATGCTGAATCGATTGAAAACAGTTTTAAACTGTTTTGAGCAGTTTTGAAGCCTCCTCCGGGTTTTTAGAAGTTGCAATTCCCACAAAATTTTACCAAAGAAAGTTGTAAAGCGTAAATTTATATTTGAAACCTCAATTCCAATGTACCTACTGAGTCGACTGAAAGTGGTTTGAAGCCGTTCTGGAACTACCAGTGACACTCTGGAAATTTCAGATTTTCACTAAAAGCCATAAAAGAGCATGTAAATTTTAGCTCCCCAACTTTACCACTTGGATGAACTTTTGTTGAATATTCAACTTCGGAAAATTTTGTGGAAGCTTCAAAACTGGGCACTGAAAATGGTTTAACCGTTTTCAATCGGTTCGGTGTGTCAGAAATGGGATAATGCACATCAAATTTCAACTTTATTCGGCTCAATTTGGTGTCATTTCGTTCTTTACTTTTCAAGTGGCCATATTTAGGGCAAACTGGGAAAATTTGTTCTTAAATGTAGTTTTGAATGTCAAACAAAGCTGCAAAAAATATGCTTGTAGATACCAGCTCGGCTTCATTTTGCCAGTGAAATCGAAATAAAAGACAAAAAAAAAATACTTACTTGAATAGTGTTATATTATATTGCCCAGTTGGATAATTTTTTTTCAAGTACAATATAATGATCAATAATTTTGAAGTCGAAAAACACTCTGTAGTTTTTAAATCGTGAGAATGGAGAAAGTTGGGACAATTTTTAGTCGACGAAATCATGCAGAAAATTTTTATTATTTCGCCTTTGGACTGAATCGTTTCGAGATGGAAAAATTTTCGATTTCCAATCGAGTTGATGACTTGAATTCATGTTTTTTGTTTTCGAACAACATCAGCCATTCTTGTACAAGAATTTTTCTTGTAATTATATTTGCATGTTGAATCAGCTCGAGGCGCCAATAGGCTAGAATGCTTGCTCTGTAATTTGGGATTGCACATGCTGTAAAATGGCCTACTTACTTACTCGAAATGCTGTTAGGTAATCTTGAATTAAGAAAGGGGAAAAATAACTTACCTTATTACAGCTCAATTTATTTTTTTTGCAACGATGTTCTTTGTAGAATCACACCACATTTTTCAAAACACATTGGGTGAGAGTTTGAGCGAAGAAACCAAGGTTTTATTCCATCGAAAATGTCCACTCTTTGGAGCCTCATATCTTCCCATTTAGGGCAACTCTGGAGGTGAAAATTTTTCTGCGACTGGCATTTCAAAATAATAATTCTACCTTTTATCAAAATCCTGGGATTTTTTTTCATTGAATTCGTTACAATTCAAATTGCATTCGTCCGAATGTTGATGCTTTGAAAAAAAAAAAAAAAAAAAAAAACAAAGAAACTAGTGAGCAAACAGCAAAAACTTTCTTGCAATTGTTTACTTTTGCAAAAATATAGGTAATAGGCTGGGATCTGTTAGCTCTATTTCCGGAGATGAATTGGTTGCATAGCATTTATTATTGAAGGTGAACATACACGTAAACGTATGTGAACAACTAGTAAAATCAATCTGGAAGTTTCTTTTGGACCACCCTGTACTGTACTGACGATCCAAGGGCTGCATCTTTTGACACTTGGAAAAATTGTAAATAGTGTCTGTTAAGTTCGCTCCAGCATGCATGGTGATAGCTAGACGAGTCTAGTCACGTTGGTACCATCTCCAAATGCACGATTTATGCAGGTTTGCTTTTTGAATTTATGTGAGGTGACCAAACATACTATTACTGGGAACAATTAAGATAATATACGGATTATTGTAAAAGAGCAGCGGTCAAAGCCTATGAATATACCTCATGCATTGGTGGGATTAAATTTTTAAACTTACTATTATTATTCAAAAGTAAAGAAAAAAATTGAGAAATTATTCTCTACCATTGGCTTAAAAAAATCAAAAAATTCAAATGGGTTTTTTATGAAGTCTCGGTGCTTAATTAACAATAGAACAGATTTTTAAAAATGAGAAGAAAAGAATGTGAAAAAAAATCTAAAACTTCTGAGTTGCCATTAAGTAATTAAAGCAAATTTGACTTGAAAGAATGATGAAATTTTGAATTTCACAAAAAAAAATGTGGTCTGTGGACCTATAAAAAGGCACAAAATTGGGAATTCGAGTTACGAATGATGTACTTACATAACAGTGGAACATCCTCTTCAAGTATTTAGCTGGCTTACCCTTTTGATGTTTGTATTCTGTATTGGACAAGTCCAAATTGATGGATACTTGCCTCTTTCCAAACCGTTGCTCAAATTCAACGTTGAAGACGAAGGGGTTTGCTGTGTAACCACAAATATCAACTGGAAACTGCTTGAATGTTGTAAAAGTGATAAGAGATACACAGGTTTGTAAAAAATAATATGCAAGACACTTTTTTATTGATCGAGTGCACGACTCAAGATGATGCTCTAATGAATCGCAGACTTAGCATCATTTGTTACAATAATTTTTCTTGTACGAGAATTTTTTTAATTTGTACACTGAATTAGCTCAGGGTGCCGATTGGTTCGCCTTACGATTGCACATGCTATGAAATGGTCAACTCGAAATGCTGTGAATCATGAATTTAGAAAGGGGAAAAATAACTTACCTGATTATAAGTAGCTCAATTTGGTTTAACAAATATAAAATACTGCGACATTGTTATGCTAAACATGTTGGTTAGGAGCTAGAGAGAAGAAACCTTTTTCCCTTGAAAATGTCCTCTCTTTGAGGTCCCATACCTTCCTATCAGGGGCACCTCTGAAGGTGAAAATTTCTCTGTGACTGGCATTTTAAAATTATAATTCTACTTTGTCAAAATCCTGCGATTTTTTTCATTGAATTTGCCAATTAAAATTCAAATGGTGTTTGTTGAAAGTTGAAGCTTTGAAAAAAAAACCAACGCAACTAGTGAGCAAAAAGCAAAAACTGTCTTACAATATTGTTTGCTTTTGAAGGAGAACACCAATGTAAACTTGTGAACCGCTAGTGAAAGCAATGGAGAGCTTTCTTTTGATCTACCCTGTACTGTGATAAGAAGTCAAGTTGGTACCCAACCTTACCATCTCCAATGCATGATTTATGCAGGAATGGTGCGAGAACGTCTGATCAAAAAAAAACATTTCGGCTTTTTGAATTTTTATAAGGTGACCAAAACGCTGAATTAGCTTGGGGGGCGCCGACAATGGGCTAGAATTCTTTCTCTGTTGTTTGATTGCACAATTGCACATGCTGTGAAATTTCCAGCTCAAAATGCAGTGAATCACGATTCACGAGAATAAGTACATATTTTAGAAAGGGGAAAACTAACTTACCTTATTTCAGCCAGTCTAATCTTCTAATTACAACAAAGTATGGGGTTCGTTGTAGTATCATTATTGTGAAATTGGGCCATTTTCTTCAAAACACGTTGGATAGAAGCTAGAGCGAAGAAACCATTTTTCCTCCTCAGAGGGCAGCTTGAGCCAATTAAGAAATGAGATGGTGTGAGGACATCAGTTTCCTCCAAATCGGTCGATTTGTGAGAGGCGTATAAAGGTCGAGAGTTGAGGATAGCCTCAACAGTGGTGAGAACTGTTCTAAATTCTTCTTCAGTTTGAACAGCTCCTTTTGTCGCAGCTAGCAGATGTTTCTTTCCAGCTTTGACTGCAGCTTCCCAGACTCTGCCTTGATGCGGCGTTCTAGGGGAAATAAATTTCCATTCGATGGCGAGTTCTGGATTATTCTTTTCGAGGTCGTTTTTAGCTCCAACAAAATTTGTCGTGTTCTCAGAATACATGATCGCAGGTGTACCTCTGCGATTTCGGAACAGTATCGAAAAGATAAAATTGATGAAAATTGGGCTGCATAATGTCATCTATAGAGAATTTTTGAAATTTCTTTTCTCCTCAATTGTTTGTATGTGAGACTTGAGAAAAAAGTACCCTTAAAAACAGCATCCAATTCCTTTTTTTTGGCAACTTCGACAGCTCATTTAAAAAAATTTTACATCGTTACCAAAATAAGGATTAAACTTGAACTGGGTCAAATAAGGAGAATTTTTTTGGAATTTCGGTTGAAATAAAAACTTGTACCTACTTACTTACTTGTTATTTATTTTTATGGAGCATAATAATAATTTGACAAGCCACATGATACTATAGGTGTTTTGTATCTCGTGCGAAATGGAAAATCTAATTTTTTGATCACTTTTTTGTAATATACACAATTTTATCTAAAATGGGGAAGTTATTTTTTTCAAACATTTCATTTTTTACCACATTTTTTCTGTATTTAAAAATTTCTAAACGAATTTTTTTCTGAAATTCTGTCATGATACGTATCATGACAGCTCTCCATGAAGGTGAACATTTTTCTGCAAATGGCACCTCGAAGTGAAAATTCGACGTTTTATTCAAATTCCGAGATTTTGTTGTTCGAATTTACGGATTACATTCGTCGAAAGTTGAAGCTTGAAAAAAAACAACAAAAAAACAAAGTATCTAGTGAGTGAAAAGCAAAAACCCTCTTGCAATCGTTCGCTTTTGCAATAGCTCACGCGAAATAAACCCACAGTACAATTGTCATGGCGGTACATAGGTATGTATGTAATTGAAATACGAATCAAAATTTTAACCCAAACACCTGTAATATGGACCAAAACCAAAACAATCAAAATGCTCATGGAGAAATTCCATGTTTGAAACTTTTAAAAATTGAAAGAAAGGAAAGGAAAATTTTTCATATAATTTCTAATAGACTATGAATACCTATTAAGTACCAGGTACCTATATCAATTGGCAAAACTGTCTTCTCATATTTTATTTCACATTCAAAAACTCGCTTTTTTATTCTGCAAAGTTGGTATTTTTTTTTTCTCATATAAGTTGACAAGTTTTTTGGTTGACACCCCCTCCCCTTGTCTCCCTCAAGGAGACCCCGAGGTATCACCTCCGACATTCTGTTCCCTCATGTGTACTTCGTTGAGCATCCCTCTCTTTTCATTGTAAGTACGTAATTCTCAAAAGTGTAAAGGAGAAATTGTCATGTCTCAATGCAGATGCGTGAGCCTAACATTGATAACATGTAACCCCTCGGGGGCGAATTTCCGCCATACAAAGATGATATAAGATTAACGAGCAGAAAATCTTGAATTGTGATGAAAAAAGAAGTCACAAACAATGTCAAAATCCGTTTGAAAGAAAAATATCGATGCAGAAATCATTAAATATTATGTAACTAATTGTAAATTGGCTGATACGTTTCAATTAAGTATGTCTACTAATTAGAAATCGAACGTATTTAATTTTTTCACTTTTTTTTGTTACAGGTGAGTACAAAAATATTGTGCTGTGAAAGTCCTAAGATCTATATACCCACATCTGAGGATGAGTAAGTCATTTTATGATTTATCTATATGCAAATTTGCTGCTCAAAAGTGGATCACTTCATCTCATATGGAATTTATTACCGAGACTTGATGATTTATAAAATTGAATAATTATCGTAACCAGTCTTCAGACATAAGAAGATATAAATTTTAAAACAAGTAATTACCTACTTGACCAAAAAGATGAAACACTCTTGCAATCAGCGAAACTGATGGTTCATTTCAAATTGAGTTTCATGATCTTTTGGTCTTAGATGTTATTCGGGTGTCTACATGTTTACTTTTGCGTATAGTATGCTACAGGACAAACCCAAAACCCGAAAAATTACGAATTTTCTTAGCAAAACTAATCTCTCATGAGGCGCTTAGGAGAATCTGGTTTCCTGTCCTAAAGAAAAATGTTTTCAACTAGATCAAATTTAATGACATTCAATCACACTTCTGATCAAATTTCATCTAACTTTATGAAAGTTATTCGAGTTAAGTCAAACATTTCTCCCACTCTTCTGCGGTGGAGGGGGAGACATTATCGTTATTTATACACGATACAACCACACAAGCATACTTATAGATTTATACTTTAATAATGATATTTCAAAGTCAATTGATTGCGTGAATCTTCAAAAGCATTCAAGTCTACATTTGCAATTAGTAAGTGTTAGCATTTTTCCAGGTCTAGAGCCTTAGAAAGAAAACATATAGGCTTTTAAAACCTCTACATTCAAGGAATAGGATGGCATAATGATAATGACTGTAGTCCAGCCGTCTAGGAACAAATATGTGAAAAGTTCTATCAAGTTCCAAGCCAGCTCCCCACTGCATTGAAAGACAAAATGGCATAATTAGATCAAATTATTAAGTATAATATTTGGATACAATCGGATCCAATTCGTTGAAGACATTCTGAAGATGAAATTTGATCAAGAATTTGTGATCAATTTTGATCAATTTCTTTTTTCATCATGGGCATGTGGATTATCCAATTCCAAATTCATAAAGAATACAGATGGTATCGAAAACTTGAAATTGATGAAAATTTGACAGCGTGCAGCGTATAATGTCGACATCTGTCCTAGAGGATTTTTAAATTACTTTTCTCTTCAATGGTTTGTGTGTGAGACTTGAGAAAAAAGTACTCCTAAAAACATGATTCAATGCCTTTTTTTGGCAACTTTGACAGCTCATTAAAAAAAATTTCACATCGTGACCAAAGAGTTTAAACTGGGTCAAATGTAGAGGATTTTTTTTGAAATTTCGGTTGAAATAAAAACTTATATGTACTTACTTACTTGATATCTATTTATTTTTATAGAGCATACCAGTAAATTTAATTTCTTTGTCCCTTTTATGATTCAATTTTGAAAATCTGGCATAACTTATACATTATGTAGCCAATCTTTCAATGTTGGAGTTGAAATGAAATGCTACATGGATACGTTATTTTTTTCAAACATTTCATTTTTTACCAAATTTTTTCTGTAACCTTAGCCCTATTTAAAAATTTCTGCACAAAATTTTTTCAATACCCAAAACTCTCACCGAATCTGATTTTTTTTGGTCATGATTTTCTTTGTGAGGTGTAGAAATTGTCAAAAGAAGGAAATGAGTGCGTATTAATTTTTCCTTTTTGGTGTTGAAAAAATGTATGAGGGAATCAGAAAAATTTTCTGACGATGAAATGTTGTAGCAAATTTCTACCATCATTGGTTTTTTGTTTCCGTCTGCAACTACAAATTCGGATTTGAAAATCAGCGAAGTGGTTTTGAGGATATTGAGGGAATTCTTTATTTCCTTAAGAAAGCAAACAGTTGAATTGTTTTTTTTTTTTTTTTTATGGTTCAAGCCAATTTTTCTGACTCAGTTTTCGCGTGAAGTGCTCTGGAGGCGTTAAAGTGCTTTCTGAGAACACTTATTTTAATTTTATGCGTACGTAGAAAAAAATCTGTTACAGCACAGAACGTTTATGCAACTTTGATGAAACTCTAAAAATACTTAGAGCTAAGGAGTATTTCGGTTGAAGTAAAAATTTATACTTACTTACTTGATACCTATTTATCTTAATTCTAATATTTTAGTCATATTTCTTACAATTTCGAGCCGACATTGAGGAGAGACTGTCGCGCTCACGTGACTAGTCGGTGGATGGTTTTTGGGAGGGTTACTCAAGGTATTCCGCATTTATCCAGCACCTCGCCACTTGAAAAAATGAGAATACAATTTCAATAAATTGACCTGGAAAGCTGAATTTCGGGACATAATATCTTATTTTCAACGCTGAATCGATTGAAAACCGTTTCAAATCGTTTTAAGTAGTTAATTTTAGCTCCTCAACTTTACTGGTTACTTGGATAAACTTTTGTTGAAAATTCAACTTCAGAAGATTTGGTGGAGGCTTAAGAACTGGGCACTGAAAATGGTCAGAAATAGGATAATGCGTATCAAATTTCAGCTATTGAGCTGAATTTGGAGTAATTTCGTTCTTTATTTTTAAAGTGGACATTTTTTGGGCAAACTGTGGAAATTTTTTCTTAAACGCGGTTTTTAATGTCAAACAAAACTGCAAAAAATATGATTGTAGATACCTACCAGCTCGGCTTCATTTTGCCGATGAATTCGAAATAAAAAACAAAAGAGAATACTTACTTGAATAGTGTTGATAGTATGCTTAATTTTGAATATTTAGCTATTGGATCGGAGAAAATTGAAAATTACCTAGAAAGCAAATTCAGTATGCTCATGTCAAAGCTGTAAATGGATCGGTGAGAACAGAAAGGGGCTAAGTCCATTTTCGCACTTTTCAGGAATAACAAAAAACCGATTTATTTGAAGATGAATAATTTTAGGTAAACATGCTTAAGGTCATTGAAAGAGGACCCCAAGACACAATTTTTAGCACTCTTTAGGAAAAAAAATATATTCACGTGCGCCGGCGCTGTTGCTGCCTAAACAAATGGGACTCTTAGACCCTTTCTGCACTCAATCGCCGAAAGTTCTCTTGAAATTGCTCGGGCACGAATTGTGCTTGATTATACATCTAAGTACATCACTTAGACTGCTATCTCGTTTAAATTGACCAAAAACCCCTTGAGGCATAAGAATTTTTTCGTCTTTTTTCAGTACAGAGATGAACTTGAATTTCAAAAAATGGTCTTCACGAAAATGTTTCGGCTTGGCTGTTAGGTAATGTCATTTTCTAAACCAAAAACTTCTGGTATTCAATCGAACCTCAACTTATACGTAGGGTACATTTTATTCAGTTTCGAATAGCTATCGAGCAATAATTGATGTCTCTTGGAGAAATATCGAAACATATCGATAATCACGAGTTTCTCTGAAATATCTGTAATTACCAAAACTCATAAAATTGCGACTCTATATTTCGTAATTCCGTCGGATTCAATCGTGAAATGAAAAAATATCTTGTAGTGTATCGATAAACAAAAGTTCGAACTTCGGACATCTGAAGATAAAAATTTTAAATCAAATACCTAATACCTAAGCAAAAAGATAAAATCCCTCTTGCAATCAGCGATTAATGGTTCATTGCAATTCACTGAAGGAATGGTCCGATTGCGGTACTTTTGCTGCTTCTGGACAAACCAGAAACCCGGAACCCGGATAACCACGAATTTCCTTGGCAAAAATAATCTCTCATATGGCCCTTAGGAGAATATGGTTTTCTATCCAAAAAAAAAAAAAAAAGTTTTTTAACGAGGAAATCTTTGTAGCAAATTTCTAGGTACCATCTTGGTTTATTGTTTCCGTCTGCAACTTCGAATTTGGCATTGAAAATCAGCGTAGTCGTTTTGAAGAAATTGAGGAAATTCTTAATTTCCAATTTTTCTGCCTCTCTTCTCGTATGTGATTTTCCAAATCCATCCCTTGAATTGCTTTGGGGCGTTGAATAGGTTTCCTGAAAAATATTCAAGTTCAAGGGTAGGTAAGTAGGTACCTATGTAGGAAAAAATCTATAAAAGCTCATATCGTTAATGCAACATTTGAAACCAATGGATGTCGTTTGTATTTTCAATCATCTCTAGAAAACTGTTGAAGATATTAGGAAGATGATTGATCAAGAATTTGAAATATTTTGGTCAAATTGTTTCGAAGAGATTAGATATTGAGGAAAATTCTCGATTTCTAATTGAGTCATGATTTGAATTCAATTTTTTTCTCGAACAACATCAGCCAATTTTTCAGTAAGTACAAATTCTTCTACTAGAATTTTTCTAATTTGTACGCTGAATTAGCTAAAGGCGTCGATAGGCTACAGTTCTTCCTCTGTAGCATAGGCTTGCACATGCTGCGAAATGGCCTACCTATTCCAAATGCTGTTAATTATGAATTTAGAAAGGGGAAAAATAACTTACCTTATAACAGCTCAATTAGATCTTCTATAACGGTTGGATGATATTTTCTTGTTGCTCAAGTGCTAGAGAGAAGAGACTTTTTTCCCCTCAAAATAAATATACTTATACTCTTTGAAGCCAGGTATCTTCCTATCAGGGGCAGTGTTTCGGAAAACAAAAGTTCGAACTTCGAACCTGTGATGATATACATATACGTATTTAAAAACAAAGAATAAAACAGAAAGGAAAAACCCCTCTTACAATCAGTGATCAACCAATGGTTCATTTAAAACTCCATTTGAGCTTTATTGCGCAAGCCTATGTACTCGTATTTGAATCCTAATCGAATCCAACGTGTTGAAGACATTTTGAAGATGAAATTTGATCAACAATTTGTGACCAATTTTGATCGAAACCTTTTTCCATGGTTATGGATTTCCAATGCCAAATTTGAAGGTGCAGATAGAATCGAAAAGTCATTGATGAAAGTTTGGCTTGTAAAATCTCATCTTGATTTGTAGATGAGTTTTTTCATTTGTTTTCCTCAATTGTTTGTCCCAAAGCACAGTATTTAATTCCTTTATTGATTTATTTATTTTTTTTTGCAACTTTGACAGCTCACAAGAAAACATTTTATGTACATCATGACCACCAAATATGGATAAAGTTTGTCAGATGTATAGAATTTTTGGAATTTTGGTTTAAATAAAAACATATACTTATACTTACTCACTGACATAAAATTACTTATTTTTTATTGATATTGAAACATTACCTTATTCGTGCTTAGAACTGTTACATTTTTTTGAATTTCCTTGAAAATGCAAAATCTAATTTTTCGTTCACTTGTCATTTAATTTTGAAAATGTTGGTACTTTTACAGCCAATCTCTCGAGTTTTGCTTTGAAATGAGTTGTTTTTACATTTTCCTCTTCTATGTACTCATAATTCCCGAATTCAAACAACATCAGCCAATTTTTCGGTACAAATTCTTGTACAAGAATTTTTCTTGTTGTTATATTTGCATGCTGAATCAGCTCGAGGCGCCGATAGGCTAGAATGCTTGCTCTGTATTTTAGGATTGCACATGCTGTGAAATGGCCTACCAACTTGAAATGCTGTTAATCTTGAATTAAGAAAGGGGAAAAATAACTTACCTTATTACAGCTCAATTTAGTCTTCTAAGAGTTCTACGTAAGTACTTAATGATCTTCTTTATAAAATCGCACCACGTTTTTCAAAACACATTGGGCTGAGAGTTTGAGTGAAGAAACCAAGGTTTTATTCTATCGAAAATGTCCACTCTTTGGGCCTTGGGGCCTCATATCTTCCCATAAGGGCAACTCTGGAGGTGAAAATTTTTCTGCAACTGGCATTTCAAAATAATAATTCTACATTTTGTCAAAATCCTGCGATTTTTTTTTCGTTGAATTCGCGGATTACAATTCAAATATTGCATTTGTCGCAATGTTGATGGTTTAAAAAAAAAACCAAAGCAACTAACTAGTGAGAAAAAAGCAAAAACTTTCTTGCAATCGTTTACTTTTGCAAAAATATACTTAGGTAGACTTGGATCGGTTAGCTCCATTTCCGGAGATGTATTGGTTGCATAGCGTTTATTATTGATGGAGAACATACACATAAGTTGAACAATTATGTGAACCACTAGTAAAAGTAATGTGTAAGTTTCTTTTCGACCGCCATGTACTGTACTGACGATCCAAGGCCCGTCTCTTGGACACTTGGAAAAATTTTAAATAGTGTAGGTATGTCAAGTTCGCTCCAGCGTGCATGGTGATAATCGAGTGTAGCCACGTTGGTACCATCTCCAAATGCATGATTTATACAGGAATGGTGCGAGAACGTCTGATGGAAAAAAATGGGCCGTGGATCCATAACAAGAGACATCATTGGGAATTTGAGTTACGAATGGTGTACTTACTAGCCCCAAATAAGATTGTAGTGTTTAACTTCCCGTCGTGTTTTTTTTTTTTTTTTATTACAAAGTACCGCCAAATTTGGCCCACATGTAGCCACATCTTGAATTCCAATCGAGCGATGACTTGAATTCATGTTTTTTGTTTTCGAACTACATTATGAGCCAATTTTTCAGTAGGTACAAATTCTTGTATGAGAATTTTTCCAATTGGTACCTACGCTGAATTAGCTTGGGGTGCCGACAATGGGCTAGAATTCTTTCTCTGTTGTTCGATTGCACATGCTGTGAAATGGCCAGCTCGGGATGCAGCGAATCACGAATATTTTAGAAAGGGGAAAAATAACTTACCTTATTTCAGCTCAGTTTAATCTTCTAAACTTACACCAATGTTGATGTGTGTTGTAGTATCATTATTGTGAAATTGTGCCATTTTCTTCAAAACACATTGGATAGGAGCTAGAGCGAAGGAACCATTTTTCCTCCTCGAAAATCTTGCCTCTTTGTGGCCTCATATCTTTCCTCCAGGGGCACCTCTGAAGGTAAAAAATTTTCTGCGAATGGCAACTCCAAATAAAAATTCCGCTTTTTATCAAAATCTCGCTATTTTTTCCAACGAATTTACGGATTATGTACATTCGTTTAAAGTTAAAGCATTGAAAAAAACAACAAAACAAAGCAGCTAGTGAGCGAGAAGCGAAAACCATCTTGTAATCAGTTGCTTGTGCAATCGCTCACTCAAAGTGAAACGGAACCTCCTCCTCTCAAAAACAGTCGAACTAGCCGAAGCTCAATATTGAAGTTCTTAGAATCGTAGCTCTGACGCGATCTGATTGGTCAATCCGAGTTTTAGAAATGAGAAAATATTGTGCAATTATTTACATCGTATATTAAAGTACTTTTATTTACAAGAATACCCCGTAGCAAAAGCAAAAATGGATTTGATCGACTTCAGACATAAGAAGATGTAAATTTTAAAACTAATAATTACCTACTTGAGCAAAAAGATGAAACCCCTCTTGCAATCAGCGAAACTGATGGTTCATTTCAAATTGAGTTCCATGGTCTTACATGTTATTCGGGTGTCTACAATTCTACATGTTTACTTTTGCGTATAGTATGCTACAGGACAAACCCAAAACCTGAAAAATTACAAATTCTCTAAGCAAAACTAATCTCTCATGAAACGCTTAGGAGAATTTGGTTTCCTGTCCTAAAGAAAAATGTTTTGAACTAGATCAAATTTAATGACATTCAATCACACTTCTGATCAAATTTCATCTAACTTTATGAAAGTTGATCGAGTTAAGTCAAACATTTCTTCCACTCTTCTGAGTTGGGGGGGGGGGCAATATCGTTATTTTAACACGAAACAACTATAATATAAGTATAGCTTTATACTGCAATAATGATGTTTCAAAGTCAATTGATTTCGTATGTAAATCTTCAAGTTCTAATCCCTCCTCCCCACTTCTTTGAAAGACATGACATAATTAGATCAAATTATAAGGTATTACACGTATATTTGGATACAATCGGATCCAATTCGTTGAAGACATTTCGAAAGTGAAATTCGATCAAGAATTTGTGATCAATTTTGATGATATTCTTGTTTCATGGGTATGTAGATTTCAAATGCCAATAATTTAAAGATGCCGATGGTATCGAAAAGTTGAAATTGGTAAAGATTTGGTCGCATAATGTCATCAGTAGAGAATTTTTTTAATTTCTTTTCTCCTCGATTATTTGTGTGTGAGACTTGAGAAAAAAGTAGCTCTAAAAACAGCATCCAATTCCTTTTTTTTGCAACTTCGACACCTCGTGAAAAAAATTTCAAATCGTTGCCAAATAGGGATTAAACTGGGCCAAATGTACCTACATACAGGATTTTTTGGAATTTCGGTTGAAATAAAAACATGAACTTGCTTACTTAGTGTAAATTTTTATGGAGCATTTTGGGGCATTTTGGGTCGGCGGATGGTTGTTTGGAGGGCCACTCAAGGTAATCCGCATCCATCGAGCACCTCATCACTTGATAGAAAAATAATAAAATCTCAATAAATTGACCTGGAAAGCTGAATTTTGGTACGTATAATACCTTTTTTCGAGCCGGTGAATCGATTGAAAACTGCTTTAAACCGTTTTGAGCAGTTTTTCAGCCTCCAGCGGATTTTTAAAAATTGAAATTCTCATAAAATTTGACTAAAGAAAGTTTGTAAAGCATTAATTTACTCTGAACCTCAATTTCAATTAGATAATAAAAGCCATAAAACAGCATTTATACCTAATGTAAATTTTAGCTTCCCTACTTTACTAAGTACTTGGATAAACTCCTGTTGAAAATTCAACTTCAAAAAATTTTGCGAAGGCTTCAAAACTGGGCACTTGAAAATGGTTTAATCGTTGTCAATCAGTTCGGTGTGTCAGAAATTAGAAATGCATATCAAATTTCAGCTTTTCAGCTCAATTTAGTTTGGTGTACTTTCGCGTTCTTCACTTTTCAAGTGACCATATTTTGGGCAAACTGGAGCAATTTGTTCTCAAACGCAGTTTTGAATGTCAAACAAAGATGCAAAAAGTATACTTATGGATACCAGCTCTTCTTCATTTTGCTGACAAAATCGGAATAAAAAAAAAACAAAAAATAATAATAATAATAATAATACTTACTCGAATATTACGATTTTTCGACTCTTCCTTTCTAGAGCGTGATGTGGACTGTGGAGTAGCTTCGCTATATTTTCCATCGCTTCTTTTTCGGACCTACCTATTTACCGCGTCATCTTCCCCAATCGCGAGTATTTTTATTCGAAGACTGACGTACACCTTGAAAATAGTTACTAATGTTTTTCTGCTAGTCGCTGAATAAGAGAAAGAGGGACGAAGGAGGAACAGGGACACTAGAGCAGTTTCCTAGAAGTAGGTAGGTACGTATACGTGGATTTTGTAAAAGGAACGAGATCGCGACCTGAAGGCAAGAAAATTAATTAGGGTACCATCGTTGTGAAATCGGGCAATTTTTTTTTCACAACAGCCATGTGTTTGTTTCTCAAAAATGTAGCCTCTTTGAAGCCTTACAAGTCGTATTTTCTCTCCAGAGGCATTTCTGGAGATGAAAATCTTTCTGCGACAGGCAACTCGTGATGTAAATTCCATATTTTGTCAAAATCTTGAAAAGCAGAGACCGTCTTGCAATCGTTCGCTTTTGCAACTGCTCACACCTATATCAATTGGCAAAACTGTCTTCTCATATTTTATTTCACATTCAAAAACTTGTCTTTTTATTCGGCAAAGTTGGTATTTTTTTTTCTCATATAAGTCGATTAATTTTTTGTTTGACATCCCCTTCCCTTGTCTCCCTCAAGGAGACCCCGTGGTATCGTCTCTGACATTCGGTTCCCTCATGTGTGCTTCGTTGAGCATCCCTCTCTTTTCATTGTAAGTACGTAATTCTCAAAAGTGTTAAGGAGAAATTGGCATGTCTCAATGCAGATGCGTGAACCTAACGTTGATAACTGTAACCCCTCGGGGACGAATTTCCACCATACAAAGATGATATAAGATTAATGAGCAGAAAATCTTGAATCGTGATGAAAAAAGAAGTCACAAAAAATGTCAAAATCCATTTGAAAGAAAAATAATCAATGCAGAAATCATTAAATTTATTATGTACCTAATTGTAACTTACTGGCTGATACGTTCAATTATGTCTTATGTCTACTTTATTAGAAGTCGAACGTATTTAATTTTTTCACTTTTTTTTGTTACAGGTGAGTACAAGAATATTGTGCTATGAAAGTCCTAAGATCTATATGTACACACATCTGAGGATGAGTAAGTCATTTTATGATTTATCTGTATGCGAATTTGCAGCTCAAAAGTGGATCGCTTCATCTCATATGGAATTTATTACCGAGACTTCATGATTTATAAAATTGAATAATTATCGTAACCAGTCTTCAGACATAAGGAGATATAAATTTTAAAACAAATAATTACCTACTTGACCAAAAAGATGAAACACTCTTGCAATCAGTGAAACTGATGGTTCATTTCAAATTGAGTTGCATGGTCTTTTGGTCTAAAATGTTATTTGGGTGTCTACATGTTTACTTTTGCGTATAGTATGCTACAGGACAAACCCAAAACCCGAAAAATTACGAATTTTCTGAGCAAAACTAATCTCTCATGAGGCGCTTAGGAGAATCTGGTTTCCTGTCCTAAAGAAAAATGTTTTCAACTAGATCAAATTTAATGACATTCAATCACACTTCTGATCAAATTTCATCTAACTTTATGAAAGTTAATCGAGTTAAGTCAAACATTTCTCCCACTCTTCTGCGGTGGAGGGGGAGACATTATCGTTATTTATACACGATACAACCACACAAGCATACTTAGATTTATACTTTAATAATGATATTTCAAAGTCAATTGATTGCGTGAATCTTCAAAAGCATTCAAGTCTACATTTGCAATTAGTAAGTGTTAGAATTTTTCCAGGTCTAGAGCCTTAGAAAGAAAACATATAGGCTTTTAAAACCTCTACATTCAAGGAATAGGATGGCATAATGATAATGACAGTAGTTCATCCGTCTAGGAACAAATATGTGAGAAGTTCTATCAAGTTCCAAGCCAGCTCTCCACTGCATTGAAAGACAAAATGACATAATTAGATCAAATTATTAAGTATAATATTTGGAAACAATCGGATTCAATTCGTTGAAGACATTCTGAAAATTAAATTTGATCAAGAATTTGTGATCAATTTTGATCAATTTCTTTTTTCATCATGGGCATGTGGATTATCCAATTCCAAATTCATAAAGAATACAGATGGTATCGAAAACTTGAAATTGATGAAAATTTGGCAGCATGATGTCATCTGTAGAGGATTTTTAAATTTCTTTTCTTTTCAATAGCTGTTTGTGTGTGAGACTTGAGAAAAATTTTTGGAATTTCGGTTGAAATAAAAACCTATACTTGCTTACTCGGTCGTCGACGAGTATTTATTTTTATAAAGCATGACGCTATACTTTATGTTGAAAATTTGGTATAAATAGCTAAATCTTTCAATGTTGGAGGTTATAATGAGATGCTACATTTCATTTTCTTCTTGTGATTCTTCTTTCATGCTCACTACACAAGTTTATCCAAAATATAAATGTTATTTTTTTTCGAAAATTTTATTTTTACCAAATTTTTTCTGTGTTTAAAATTTCTAAACGAAATTGTTTCAAAATCCAAAACTATCACCAAATCTGATCTTTTTTTAAAAATAATTTTGTCATGATATGTATTATGAACAGTTTTCTTTGTAAGATGTAGATGTTTTCAGAAGAAGGGAACGACTGCGTTTTAATTACTTTAGGCTCATTTTACTTAAAATTTCATGAATCGTGGAGATAATTGAAAAAATCCTATGCATATATAAAATTATGCTTCAGCATAAAAATCCGAGCCCTGTTCATGATCAATTGTGATTAAATTCCTTCTTCATGGGTATGTTGATTTCCAAAGCCAAATTGAAAGATGCATAAATGGTATTGAAAAGTTGAAATTGACGAAAATTTGGCAGAATAATGTCATTTGTAGAGAATTTTTTAAATTTCGTTTCTCCTCACAATGGTTTGTGTGTGAGATTTGAGAAAAAAGTATCTCTAAAAACAGCATCCAATTCCTTTGAGGATATGAGGGAATTCTTTATTTCCTAAGGGAGCGATGAGTTGATTTTTTTTTTTTGAAATACGAGCCAATTTTTCTGCCTCATTTCTCGCGTGATAATTTTCGAAGTCCATCCCTTGAAGTGCTCTGGAGGCGTTAAAAGGCTTTCTAAAAATACTTATTTTAATTTTATGAGTATGTGAAAAAAAATCTGTAACAACACAGAGCGTTTATGCAACTTTGACGAATCTCTAAGCATACTTAGAGCCAAGGAAGTTCGGTTGAAATAAAAACTTATACTTACTTACTTAGTAGGTACCTCTTTATCTAAATCCTAATACGCTGGGCGTTATAAATGTGGCCACATTGAGTGGTCACTCGTAGGTTCATGCTTGTAAATTCGCCATTTTTGTTCTGGCCTATGGTGCAGTTGCATCGAACGCAAGTTAGCAGCCGAGCCGTACTGCAACCAAAGAGAACACGATATCGTACTACATTTAAAATACCCTACTTTTGTAAGATTACTGGCGTTCAGATTAGTCATTTTTCACACAATTTCGACCCGACATTGAGGAGAGACCGTCGCGCTCAGGTGACTGGTCGGCGGATGCTTGTTTGGAGGGTCACTCGAGGTATTCCGCATTCATCAAGCACCTCGTCACTTGAAAGAAACCGGATACAATTTCAAAAAATCGACCTGTAAAGCTGAATTTCGGTATATACTCGTAATACCTTATTTTCAACCATGCTGAATCGATTGAAAACAGTTTCAACCCGTTGTAAGCAGTTTTTTGAGGTCTTTAGCAGATTTTTCAAAGTTGCATTTCCTACAATTTCCTTTGAAACTCTCAATTCCAATGTACTGAGTCGACTGAAAGTGGTTTCAAGCCGTTCTGATACCACCAGTGAGTGACACATTGGAAATTCTAGATTTTCATTAAAAGCCATGAAAGAGCATCATGGAAATTTTAGCTCCCCAACTTTACTATTTTAGATAAACATTGTTGAATATTCAACTTCAGAAAAGTTGGTGGAGGGGTTAGAACTGGGCACTGAAAATGGTTCAACCGTTTTCAATTGGTTCGGTATGTCAGAAATGGGATAATGCATATCAAATTTCAGATTTTGAGCTGAATTTGAAATAATTTCGTTCTTTACTTTCCCAAGATGGCCACTTTTGGGCAAACTGGAGAAATTTTCTCTTAATCGCTGTTTTGAATGTCAAAGCTCCAAAAAATATGCTTGTAGCAGCACGGCTTTATTTTGCCGGTGAAATCGAAATAAAAAACAAAAAAGAATACTTACTTGAATAGTGTTAATAGTATGCTTAATTTTGAACATCTGTGTTTGATATAAGGGTGATTATAAAAAAAGGTAAGTTCTAGAAAAATTCATAATATGAATCAGTTATTTATTGATAATATAATAAATTTAAAAAAAAAATTATATTATAAAAAATGTTAATAAAAAATATAATGCATCAAAAAACTGAAAAGTGACTAAAAAGCAAATTCAATATTATGTTCATGTCAGAGCTGTAACCGTTGAACAATAATGAATATTTAATCAATTGAAGACGAAAAACACTCTGCAGTTTTTAAATCGCCGGAAGAAGAAAGTTGGGACCATTTTTAGTCGACGAAATCCTGCAGAAAATTTATATTATTTCGCTTTTGGCCTGAATTGTTTCGAGGAGATGGAAAAATTTTCCATTTCCAATCGAGTATGATGACTTGAATTCAACTAAGTTGTAATAAGGTAAGATACTAAAATACGAGTATTCATGAACCACAGCATTCAAGCTGGCCATTTCACAACATGTGCAATCGTACCTACTCGTACTACACAGCAAGAATTCTAGGTCATCGGTGCCCCAAGCCAATTCAGCGTATAAATTAGAAAAATTCTCGTACAAGAATTTTCACTGAAAAATTGGCTCATAATACTTTTTCGAAAACCAAAAACACGAATCTTCTGACAATAGGAAGATTACGAGTACCGCATCGTTGTGAAATTGGACCATTTTTTTCAAAGCCCGTTAAGTAGGAGCTAGAGCGAAGAAACTGTTTTTTTTCTTCTGGGTTGCCTCTTTGAGGCCTGATACCTTCTTTCCAGAGGCACCTCTGGAGGTGCAAAGTTTTCTGCGAATGGCAACTCGAAATAAAAATTCCACCTTTTATCAAAAACCTGCAATTTTTTTTCATTGAATTTACGGATTACATTCGTGGAAAGTTGAAGTTTAAAAAAAAAAAACAAAGCAGCTGATGACTGAAAAGCAAAAACCCTCTTGCAATCGTTCGCTTCCCTTTCCTAGTTCTACATGCTTCACTTAGGCCTATTTATTTGTAATTTTCATTATTTATTTCAACACCTGGCCAATTGATACTAGCGATAGTACCTATGTATATTGATTGTGTGATCGGTGGCAAGAGATTGGAATGAGTAATTGAAAATTTATATCTGCATACTTACTACCTATCTAATAAGCATTTTTAAATGCAGTGCATTAGCCGGAATTGTATTTGACGCCCTTTTCAAAACCAAAAACTTCTGTTATTCAATCAACCCTAAACTTATTATTTTACATACATTCTGAAAATGCGCAGTTAAGTGGGGTACTTTTTATTCAGTTTCGAATAAATATCGAGGAATCATTGATGTCTCTTGGATAAATATTGAAACATGTCAATATTCACGACTAAAATACTCATATTATACCTACCAAAACTCACAAAATTATTATGTTTTCCGACTCCATATTTAATTCTGTGAGATTCAATCAAGAAATTAAAAGTATCTTGTAGTGTACCTATTGATAAACAAAAGTTCGAACTTCAGACGTGTGAAGATGTTAAAAAAAAAAACAAAAAACAAATAGTTACATAAGCAAAAAGATGAAACACCTCTTGCAATCAGCGATCAATTGATGGTTCTTTTCATAAGTGAATGTATTGCATCAGCCGTTTTTTGTTTGAATACATGCTACAGAACAACCCCAAAAGGCAAAACTAATTAGGAGAATCTGGTTTCCTGTCCAAAAAAAAAAAAAAAAAATGTTTTCAACTTGATCAAATTTAATGACATTCAATCACACATCTGATCAAATTTGATCAAACTTGATAAAAATTGATCGAGTTTAAACATTTCTGAGGTGGAGGGGAAGGCATTACTGTTATTTAAAAATGAAACAGCCATACAAGTAAGTGTGGATTAATACTTCAAATGATGTTTCAATGTCAACTGATCGTATCAAACCGTTTTAAACAGATTTGGGGCCTCTAGTGGATTTTTAAAAGTTGCAATTCCCACAAAATTTGACCAAAGAAAGTTGTAAAGCGTAAATTTATACTTAGAACTTCAATTCCAATGTATTGAGTCGACTGAAAGTGGTTTCAAGTCGTTCTGGAACTATCAGTGATACTTTGGAAATTCTAGATTTTCATTAAAAGCCATGGAAGAGCTTTGTGTGAATTTTAGCTCCCCAATTTTACTAGGTACCTACTTGGATAAACTTTTGTTGGAAATTCAACTTCAGAAAATTTGGTGGAGGGGTCAGAACTGGGCACTAAAAACGGTTTAACTGTTTTAAATCGGTCCGGTGTGTCAGAAATAGGATAGGATAATGCACATTGAATTTCAGCTTTTTAGCTCAATTTGGTGTAATTTCGTTCCTTACTTTTCAAGTGGCCACTTTTGGGCAAACTGGGGAAATTTGTTCTTGAACGCAGTTTGGAATGTCAAACAAAGCTGCAATAAATATGCTTGTAGATATGTAGAATGTAGATACTAGCTCGGCTTCATTTTGCCGGTGAAATCGGAATTAAAAAAAAAAAAAAATACTTGAATAGTGTTAATAGCTTATGCATTACTGCATTACTTGGCCGTTTGGGTTTTTTATGGTGAAGCGCAGGAAACTATCAAAAAGTTACCATAAAAACTAAAAAAAAACAATAGAATTTTAAAAAATGAAAAAAAAAATGTTGGTATTTTTTTTCAAAAAATTTTGAAAGTAATAAAAATTGCGAAAACGAGGTTAGAATTTTACGATAAAAATTTGATAAAAATTTGGGAATTGCTCTAAAAATCTTAAATCTTGCATTCAAGTTTGTACCTTAGTACTTACTTACCTTGTGCTTGAATTAAAACGAAAGTTACTTTTTTATATTTCCAAAAATATTTTTGTAAACAATAAAAAAATAATTTAGGTACCGGGTACCTATGTACTTCGATTTCTTTCTCGAAACACAGTCGCGGGGGAGGGAGAGGGAGGGGTGTATGAAAATTAGGGACTTGCAACTTCGATTTAGCGCCCCCTCCCCCCGCCCAAGGAAGGAAATACAAAAAAAAGGCCTGTGTATAGGTATTAGTTCATTGCATCAAAAAACTGGCAATTGTCTAGAAAGCAAATTAAATAAATGTTCATGTCGAAGCTGTAACCGTTGCACGATAATCAATAATCAATAATTTTGAAGACGAGCGGAAAGGAGAAAGTTTGGGACAATTTTTAGTCGACGAAATCCCGCAAAGAATTTTTATTATTTCGCCTTTGGCTTGAATTGTTTTCAGGAGATGGAAACATTTTCGATTTCCAATCGAGTATGACGATTTGAATTCATGTTTTTTGTTTTCGAAAAATATTATGAGCCAATTTTTCAGGACAAATTTTTGTACGAGAAGTTTTACAATTTGTACGTTGAATTAGCTTGGGGTGCCCATGGCCTAGAATTCTTTTTGGGTAGCACGAGAAGGTATGATTACACATGCTGTGAAATGGGCTGCTCGGAATGCAGTGAATCATGAATATTTTAGAAAGGGTAGAAATAACTTACCTTATTACAGCTCAGTTAATTCTTCTAGGAACAGGGCAAAACGCGCATTTCAGGTTGCATACATGCGCCGCGCGCCCTGTGAATTGCAGGCTAAACCTTACAAGTCTAGCTGTAAACAATGCCGTTTACTTCTACTTTTCAGCTCGTCAAGTTACTTTTCTCGAGGAAGGCCTTTGCGAATTTCAAAAAATGTAGTACCGTTGGAAAGAGGACAAAATTCTCTACAATTTTGAGCCATAAAAGAATGGGGTCCTCGAGATGGTTTAAAAGTTCTGTCGCCTCAAAGTTCAAAGTGTACAGAACAATATGTTGAATTGGTTACATTTTTCAGCTCGTTAAGTCAATTTCCTCAAGGAAGACTTTCGCGGATTTCAAAAAATTTGATACCGTTGGAAAGGGGACAAAATCCTCTACAATTTAGAGCCATAAAATAATGAGGTCCTCAAGATGGTTTAAAAGTTCTGCCACCTCAAAGTGCAAAGCTGACAGAACAATGAATTGAATTTTTCCGCATTTTTTTGCTCCTTAAGTCAATTTCCTCAAGGAAGACCTTTGAGGATTTCAAAACATTGATTACCGTTGGAAAGGGGACAAATTTCTCTACAATTTAGAGCCATAAAATAATGAGGTCCTCGAGATGGTTTAAAAGTTCTGCCACCTCAAAGTGCAAAGCTGTCAGAACAATGAGTTGAATTTTTCCGCATTTTTCTGCTCCTTAAGTCAATTTCCTCAAGGAAGACCATTGAGGATTTCAAAAAATTTATTACCGTTGAAAAGGGGACAAATTTCTCTACAACTTACAGCCTTAAAATAATGAGGTCCTCGAGATGGTTTAAAAGTTCTGCCACCTCAAAGTGCAAAGTGAACAGAACGATATGTTGAATTGGCTACCTTTTTCAGCTCCTTAAGTGAATTTTCTCAAGGAAGACTTTTGCGAATTTCAAAAAATGTAGTACCGTTGGAAAGAGGACAAAATTCTCTACAATTTAGAGCCATAAAATAATGGGGTCCTCGAGATGGATTAAAAGTTCTGTCACCTCAAAGTGCAAAGCTGTCAGAACGATATGTTGAATTGGCTAATTTTTCAGCTCCTAAGTCAATTTCCTCAAGGAAGACTTTTGCGGATTTCAAAAAATTTAGTACCGTTGGAAAGGGGACAAAATCCTCTACAATTTAGAGCCATGAAATAATGGGGTCCTCGAGATGGTTTAAAAGTTCTGTCGCCTCAAAGTTCAAAGTGTACAGAAAAATATGTTGAATTGGCTACATTTTTCAGCTCCTTAAGTCAATTTTCTCAAGGAAGACTTTTGCGGATTTCAAAAAATTTAGTACCGTTGGAAAGAGGACAAAATCCTCTACAATTTAGAGCCATAAAATAATGGGGTCCTCCAGATGGTTTGAAACTTCTGTCGCCTCAAAGAGCAAAGTGAAGAGAACAATATGTTGAATTGGCTGCCTTTTTCAGGTCGTCAAGTGAATTTTCTCAAGGAAGACTTTTGCGGATTTCAAAAAAATTTATTCCATTGGAAAGAGGACAAAATTCTGTATAATTTTGACCCATAAAATAATGAGATTCTCGAGATGGTGTGAAAGTTTTCGTGTATCAAAATGCAAAGTGGACAGAACAATCACTAGCTTGAAGCCTACAGAATGTAAGGGGAATCAAGATCCGCAACCACTTATACGCTTTGTGACGTCAGAGCGTTTTGCCCTATAGGGAAATTGTGGTAACTACTATCATTGTGAAATTGGGCCATTGTTTTCAAAACACGATGAGTAGAAGCAAGAGCGAAAAAACTGTTTTTTCCTCGAAAATGTTGCCTCTTTGACGCCTGATATCTTCTTTCCAGAGGCACCTCGGAGGTAAAAAGTTTTCTGCGAATGGAACTCGAAATAAAAATTCCACCTTTTATGAATAACCTGCAATTTTTTTCATTTAATTTACAGATTAGTGGATTACATTCGTCTAAAGTTGATGCTTTAAAAAAAAAAAACAAAGCATCTAGTGAATGAAACGCAAAAACCCTCTTGCAATCGTTCGTTTTTCACCTATAAGTACGAGTACGTCATTTTCATTACCTATTTTTTTGGGTAGGATTTATCGGCACTACAGTTTAGGGTGTTTCAACGACGAAAAAAGGTCTGTATTGATTGTCTGATCGGTGGCAAGACTTACCTATCTTATTAAGCACTTTTAAATTCAGTGCATTAGCCGGAATTGTATTTGACACCATTTTGTTCAAAACTAAAAACTTCTGTTATTCAAAAATCCGATTGGGATTCCACTTTCCTAGTTCTACATCATCTATCTACGTTTTCATTTTTTTTCAACACTTGGACAATCAGTTGAGAGCATTCTAATGAAAATTAATCGAAGATTAGAATAAGCTTATAATGCTTATCGAATTGATACTACTTAGCAATGGTCTGTATTGATTGCGTGATCGCCGACAAGAGATTGGAATGAGTCATTGAAAATTTATAACTACTTACTATTTAACAAGCACTTCTAAGTGCGGTGCATATGTCAGAGTACTTATATTGAGAATTTTACTATGTTTTCTTCAAAACCAAAAACTTCTGTTATTCAATCAAACCTGCGAACTTATTCTTTTACATTCTGAAGATGCGCAATTAAGTAAGGTATCGCCTTTGGCCTAAATTGTTTCGAGAAGATGGAAAAATTTTCGATTTCCAATCGAGTATGATGACTTGAATTCACGTTTTTTGTTTTCGAACAACAGTAGGTATGAGCCAATTTTTCGGTACAAATTCTTGTATAAGAATTTTTCTATTTTGTACGCTGAGTTAGCTTCAGGCGCCAATGGCCTAGAATTCTTGCTGTGTAGTACGAGTAGGAACTGTTGCCTTTTTGAGGCCTGATATCTTCTTTCCAGAGGCACCTCTGGAGGTAAAAAATTTTCTGCGAATGGCAACTCGAAATGAAAATTCCACCTTTAATCAAAATACTGCGATTTTTTTTTTCATTGAATTTACGGATTAAGTATATTCGTACTTATAGCTAGTGAGAGCCAAAAGCAAAAACCCTCTTGCAATCGGTTCTCTTTTGCGCAATTGCTCACTTCAAGGTTATTACACAATTGTTTTGGGAGTTGCTGTTTGAGCGAAAAATCCTATTGGGATCCCTTTCCTAGTTCTACATCATCTACATTTTCATTTTTTTCAACGCCTGGCCAATCAGTTAAAGAGTATTCTAATGGAAATTATTCGAAGATTAGAATAATTTTATAATGCTTATCAAATTGATACTAGCGATAGTGTGTATTGGTTGCGTGATCGGCGACAAAATATTAGAATAATTCATTAAAAATTCATAACTACCTACTTACTATCTAATAAGCATTCTTGAATGCGGTTAATTTTCAGGATTCGTCTTTTGTTATGTAATGTCATTTTCAAAACCAAAAACTTCTATAGTATTCAATCGAACCTCAACTTATAGGTATGTAGTGTACTTTTTATTCAGTTTCGAAAAAATATCGAGGAATAATTGATGTCTCTTGGGAAAATATCGAGACATATCGATAATCACGAGTTTCTCTAAAATATCTGTAATTACAAAAATTCCCAAAATTGCGACTCTCTATAGGTATTTAATTCTGTGGGATTCAATCAAGAAATGAAAAAATTTCTTCTGGTCTGAATATGTAAATTCAAAATCAAATATGTACCTAATACCTTAGCAAAAAGATGAAGTCCCTCTTGCAATCAGCGATCAATTGATAGCTTTGATGATTTTGTAAAATGCTTAGCAAATCCGAAATATTCGGCGGCGAAATGAAAGCTCTTGATTACGTCATCTTTGTGACGTCATAAAAACTCTGAAGCTCAATTATAGCTTTTTGAGGCAAAAATTTGAAAATCGAATGTCCAGTGAACCATCTACACCATTACAGGAGTCTATGGTCAACATTTCAGCCGTTTAGCCGTGATGCTGTGAAAAAGAATTTCGAACTTCCCTTTATATAATAGAATAAGTATTTGGATACAATTGGATATAATTCGTTGATGACATTTTGATGATGAAATTTGATCAAGAATTTGTGATCAATTATGATCAAATTCTTTTTTCATGGGTACCTATGTGGATTTCCAATGCCAGATTTAAAGATGCATTTGGTATCGAAAAGTTGAAATTGATGAAAATTTGGTAACATATAATGTCATCTGTAGAGAATTTTTAAAATTTAAGAGCTAGGCACTGGAAATGGTTTAACCGTTTTCAATTGAGGTTCGGTATGTCAGAAAATTTCAGATTTATTCAGCTCAATTTGGTGTAATTTCGTTCTTTGCCTACTTTTCAAGTGGCCATCTTTTGGGCAAACTGGGATTTTTTCAACGCAGTTTTGAATGTCAAACAAATAAACTGCAAGAAATATGCTTGTAGATAGTACCAGCTCTGCTTCATTTTGCCGGCGAAATCGGAATAAAAAACAAAAAAAAAATACTTACTTGAATAGTGTTAATAGTATGCATAATTAATTTGTACCGCTTTATTTGGAATTAGGCAGTTAGGTACTTCATCGCGTCAAAAAAACTGAAAATTGTCTAAAAAGCAAATTCAGTTCATGTCAAAGCTGTAACCGTTAAACAATAATCAATAATCAATAATTTTTAAAGACGAAAAACACTCTGCAGTTTTCAAATCGCGGGGAGGAGAAAGTTGGGACAATTTTTAGTCGACGAAATCCAGCAGAAAATTTTTATTATTTCGCCTTTGGCCTAAATTGTTTTAAAGTTGATGGAAAAAGTTTCGATTTCCAATCGAGTATGATGACTTGAATTCATGTTTTTTGTTTTCGAAAAATGTTATGAGTCAATTTTTCAGTACAAGTTCTTGTACAGGAATTTTTTTATTTTGTACGCTGAATTGGCTTGGGACGCCGATGATCTAGAATTCTTGCTGATGCTGTGAAATGGCCAGCTTGAATGCAGTGAATCACGAATATTTTAGAGAGGGGAAAAATAACTTACCTTTTTGCAACTCAGTTTACTCGTATTCTTCTTTCAACGTTATTTATTCTTCTTTTACAATAGGAAGATTTCGAGAAGGTATCATCGTTGTGAAATTGGGCCATTTTTTTCAAAACCATGTTGATTGAGTATAAAAGCTTGAGAGAAGAAAGTGTTTTTTTCTCTCGAAAATGTTGTCTTTTTGAGGCCAGATACATATGTATCTTCTTTCAAGAGGCACCTCTGGAGGTGAAAAGTTTTCTGCGAATGGCAACTCGAAATAAAAATTCCACCTTTTTATCGAAAACCTGCAATTTTTTTCATTGAATTTACGTATTACATTCGTCTAAAGTTGCAGCCATAAAAAAGCAGCTAGTGAGAGCGAAAAGCAAACACCCTCTTGCAATCGTTTCTCTTTGGGCAATTGCTCACTAAAAACAAAATAATTCTAGGATTTATTGAACTTATTGTGACATTTATCATTGGTAAAAAAATTTCCACTTGTTTTTGGGGGTTGCTGTTTGAGCGAAAAATCCTATTGGGGTTCTTTTCCTAGTTCTACATCATCTACGTTTCAATTTTTTTTCAACACCTGGCCAGCAATCAGTTGAAGAGTATTCTAATTGAAATTAATCAAAGATTGGAATAATTTTATAATACTTATCAAATTATTGATACCAGCGATAGTGTGTATTGATTTCGTGATCGGCGACAAAAGATTAGAAAAATTCATTAAAAATTCATAACTACTTACTATCTAATAAGCATTTTTAAATGCGGTGCGAACTGCGTGTTTCTGGATTCGGGTCGTCATGTCATTTTTAAAACCAAAAACGTCTGTTATTCAATCTAACCTCAACTTATACACCTATCCAAGTCCAGAGCCTTAGAAGTGAATATAAACATTATTTCGAAAAATACGATGGCGTAATTGTCCGAATCTGGGAACAATATGTGAGAGGTTATAGGTTCCAACCTCCCTCCACCATACACACTGTTTTGAAAAAAAAAATGACATAATTAGATCAATAAATTATATGCCTATGTAAAGTATATTTGGATACAAATGGATCCAACCCGTTGAAGACATTTTGAAGATGAAATTTTATCAAGAATTTCATGATCAAATTGCGATCTAATTCCTTTTTCATGGCCTCATGGGTATGTGGATTTCCGAAGCCTAATTTAAGGATGCATTATTATGGTATCGAAAAGTTGAAATTGATGAATTTGGCTGAATAATTTCATCTGTAGAGAATTTTTTAAATTTCTTTTCTCCTCAATGGTTTGTGACTTGTGAGTGACTGAGACTTGAGAAAAAAGTACCCCATATAAAAACAGCATAGAATTCTTTTTTTTTTTGGTTACTTCGACAGCTCATAAAAATAATTTCACTTCGTGACCAAAATAGGGATTGAACTGGGTCATACGTAAAGGATTTTTTTTGAATTTCGGTTGAAATAAAAACTTGTGCTTACTTACAAATCAGTAACAGCATCAGATCGTTTATGCAACGTTGATGAAACTCTAAGCATACTAATTAGAGCCAAGGAATTTTGGTTGAAATGAAAACTTTTACTTACTTACTTAGTACCTATTTATCTAAATTCTGATACACATGCATTCGAATCGTTTTGAGAGATTTGGTAGAGGCTTAAGAACTGGACACTGAAAATGGTTTAACCGTTTTTAATTGGTTTGGTGTTTCAGAAATGGGATATGCATATCAAATTTCAGATTTATTCAGCTCAATTCGGTGTAATTTCGTTCTTTACTTTTCAAGTGGCCACTTTTAGGCAAACTGGGAAAATTTGTGTTTTGAATGTCAAACAAAGCTGCAAAAATATGCTTACGTATATAGATACCAGCTCGGCTTCATTTTGCGGGTGAAATTGGAATTGAAAAAAAAAAAAATTACCTACTGGAATTGTGTTAATAAAATACGCATTCCTGGATAGGTTTTATCTATGTTAAATTAATTCAAGAAATGTACACACAATTGAAAGCAAAAATTAAGACTGATATAATGGGTGATTTATTTGACATTAAAAAAGGAGTAAAACAGGGGGACCCTCTATCTCCCATTCAGTGCAGCTCTGGAACAAATCTTTAGGAATTTATCTTGGGAAGGTATGGGGGTCAAAATTAATAGGGTATTTCTAAATAATTTACGATTTGCGGATGATATAGTCTTAGTTTCTGAAAAGCCTGAAGAGTTGGTTATAATGTTATCGGACCTAGCAAAGACAAGTAGGGAGGCAGGGTTGATGATTAACTTGGGAAAAACAAAAATTATGTCCAAATGTACTTCCCTGGAAGAAGTTAAAATTGAGGGACAACATATTGAAAAAGTTGATGAAATTGTTTACCTTGGCCAAGTCATATCATTAGAAAACAGTATGGAAAAAGAAATCAACAATAGAATAGCAAGGGGTTGGGGTAAATTTTGGTCCTTAAAACATATTCTGAAGGGTCAATTTTCTACAAAAAATAAAAAAGAAATTTTTAACAGCTGTGTTGTACCAACTATAACCTACGGATCTCAGACTTGGACACTCACAAATAGTCTAACCTCAAAACTAAAGACAACACAGAATGCCATGGTCAGGTCAATGCTAGGGGTGTCGAGAAGGGAAAGAATTAGAACATCAGAAATTTATAATAAAATTAGGGGTCTAACTGATATAGTGTTTGATTGTAAAAGAAAAAAGTGGGAATGGGCAGGCCATATTAGTAGGGTAAAGGATGAGAGATGGGGGTACAAATTGCTACACTGGTTCCAGACTGGAATAAGAAGGCCTGGAAGGCAGAAGGCGAGGTGGACGGATGATATCACTGATCTTCTAAAACATAAATTTTTCGAAAGAGTAGCGGATAATCGGGTCGAATGGGCTCGGTTGAAGGAGACTTTTGCTCGACAGGGGGCTTGGCATCGGAGATGAACATTTGTATATGTAATTGTTTACCTGTATATTACGTGCCAATAAAAGTTTTTTTATTTTTGATTTGATTTTTGGATAGGTTTATGGACGATTGTTTATTCGTAGAGAACTGGGAATCACTGCATTAAAAAATTGAAAACTGCCTAAAAAGCAAATGCAATATGTTCATGTCAAAGCTGTAACTGTAAACGATCATGAATAATCAATCATTTTGAAGACGAAGAACACTCCGCAGTGTTTAAATCGCGGGATCGTGGAGGAAGTTGGAAAAATTTTTAGTCGACGAAATCCTGCAGAAAATGTATACTTATTATTTCACCTCTGACCTAATAGTTTTGAGGAAATTGAGAAAAATTCTGTATTTCCAATTGAGTGATGACTTGAGAATTCATGTTTTTTGTTTTCCAACAACATTAGACAATTTTACAGTACAAATTCTTGTAAGTACATACGAGAATTTTTCTAATTTGCAAGCTGAATTAGCTCAGGGCGCCGGGGGGCTAGAATTCTTTCGCTGTATAGTAAGATTGCACAATGCACGCGCTGTGAAATGGCCTGCTCAGAATGCAGTGATGAATCGTGAATATCTTAGAAAGGAGAAAAATAACTTACCGTATTGCAGCTCAGTTTAATCTTGTAATCTGCAGAATAGGCTAGTATGGCGCTTTCGTTGTGAAATTGGTCCATTCTTCTCCAAACACGTTTTGGATAGGAGCTGGAGCGAAGAAACCATGTTTTTTCCCCTCGAAAATGTCCTCTCTTGGAGGCCCCATATCTTTCCATCAGGGCTCACTTCTGGAGATGACAATTTTTCTGCGAATGGAAACTCGAAATAAAAATTCCACCTTTTATCAAAATCCTGCGATTTTTTTCCATCGAATTTGCGGATTACATTCGTCTAAAGTTGTATCTTAAAAAAATAACAACAACAAAGCAGCTAGTGAGCTAAAAGCAAAACCCCTCTTGCAATCAGTCGTGTCTCGCTTTGCATCCTGCGAGTGACTGATCGCAAAACGGGCAAACGGCAATTTTTAAATCGTTGGTATGTTCACCACCCATTATGTAAAAAATAGACGTTAATTTTAAAGTAAAAAAAAAGTATGTAGAATAATTCGCGCAATTGTTTGAAACAAATTCAATATTGACTATGTCAGGTATAAAATGCAAGTGAGAATGAGAGAAATAACTCTATGCCATCAGCGATCAATTGATATTTTTGAATTTAGATTAAACGTCTTAAGAAATTTTTGTATGGATCCCTATCATCAATTTATTTTTACTCGACACAAATTTAAAAATTTCGGAGAACGTTAGATAGGTACATAATTATTATACAGAATATAATCTCATTCCAATGTAGGTGCCCTAAATACGTACTTGTTTGATCATTTTTTTTTTTTGTAATTTTAAAGAAATTTTTACATCATTTCAAGTGGTTTTTTTTTAGAGAATTTTTTGCAAATTTTATATTTCTTTACTAACTTTGATCATTTTGAAATATTGTTGTGGTGTTTTAATCAATTTTTTGTAAAATTTTACAATCATCAATATTATAATAATGTACGAAATTTTTCAAAAAAATTGCACCTCAAAATACCACGAAAACGGTTCAAAATGATTGAAATTGGTGAAAAAATGCAAAATTTGTTGAAAATTTTCTCAAAAAATGACTAAAATAATGTAAAAAGTTCTTTAAAATTACCACAAAAAATAATAATCAAACAGGTATCGCTTTTCTTAAGCATAATTTTATCCCGTTTTCACTGCATATAAAAATAGAGAATTTGCTGATTTTTCTGTAAATATAAGTTGATTTACTTACTTCTACTGTGAGCTCTATAATAGAAATTCAAATAATTCTTCATTTGCGAGTTTCGTGTATATTTTCGTTTAGAGAGAATTTTTCGCAAATTTTGTGTTTCTTTACTAGGTACTACATAGGTAACCTTGATCATTTTGAAATATTGTCCTGGTATTTTAAGCAATTTTTTGTAAAATTTTTCAATCATCAAATCATAAATTTGTTTTTTTTAAGAGGTGTGGTGAAAAATAGAAATAATGTACAAAATTTCACAAAAAATTGCAGCTCAAAATACTACGACAACAGTTCAAAATGATTGAAATTGACGGAAAAAATGCAAAATTTGTGAAAAATTGTCTCAAAGAATGTCTAAAATACCTAAGGTAAAACGTTATTTAAAATTATAAAAAAATGATCAAACCGGTAACGCTTTTCTTAAGCATAATTTTATCTCGTTTTCTCTTCATACTACATATATGTATTTAAAAATAAAAAATTTGCTGATTTTTCAGTAAATAAGTTGATTTACTTACTTGAGCTAATGAGCTTTGAATTCAACAACAGTTTACCCTTTCTGAATATAATCGATCTGGCTGACAATTCGAGGTCCGCGTCTTTGACACTTGGAAAAATTTTAAATACAGAGTGGGCCAAAAGTCAGTACGCCGATTTTCACGTTTCAGTTTTTTGTAAAAAAATTAAAAACTAACCATCTTGGAAAAAAAATAACGACATTATGTCGATTGGAAATTCAATTCTCTACAATTTTCTTTCGATATAATTTTTTCGTAGGACGCTTCTTTTCGTCTCCACGATCGATTTTAATGAAACTCAGTTTGCAAATCTTTCAAAAGTTAATTTCAAAAATTTTCAAACTGAGTTTCATTAAATATCCTGCAGTATGTGTAGAAAAAAATATGTAACAGTACAGATAGTTTATTTATGCAACTTTGATGAATTTCTAAGCATACTTAGAGCCAAGGAATTTCGGTTAAAATGAAAAATTATTATAGGTACTCACTTACTTAGTAGGTATCCATTTATCTGAATTCTAATTGCGTCAAATTTTCGCGATCGTAACTACGCCATTACTGTTGTGGCCTGAGGTACGGTTGCATCGAATGCAAATCAAAAAGAACTCGATATCGTTTATTTGAAATACCCAATGTTCGTAAGAATAATACTGGCGTTCAGATTAGTCATTTTTCACAAAATTTCAAGCCCACATTGAGGAGAGACCGTCGCGCTCAGGTGACTGGTCCGCGGATGGTTTTTTGGAGGGTCACTCAAGGTATTCCGCATTCATCGAGCACCTCGTCACCTTAAAGAAAAAGGATACTATTTCAATAAATTGTCCTGGAAAGCTGATTCTCGGTATATAATACCTTATTTTCAACTGCGCCGATTCGATTGAAAACAGTTTCAAACCATTTTGAGCAGTTTTGGAGCCTCCAGCGGATTGTTAAAAGTTGCAATTCCAGTTGTAAAGCGTAAATTTAGGTACTTTGAACCTTAGTTCCAATGTACTGAATCGACTAACAGTGGTTCCAAGCCGTTCTGGAACCACGAGTGACACTTTGGAAATTCTCTAGATTTTTATTAAAAGCCATGAAAGAGCATAATGTAAATTTTAGGTTTCCATCTTTACTACTTGGACAAACATTTGTTGAATATTCAACTTCAGAAAATTTGGTGGAGGGACCAGAACTGGGCACTGAAAATGGTTTAACCGCTTTCAATCGGTTCGGTGTGTCAGAAATGAGGTATACATATCGAATTTCAGCTTTATTCAGCTCAATTTGGTGTAATTTCGTTCTTTACGTCTTTTCAAATGGCCATGTTTTGGGCAAACTGGGGAAATTTTTTCTTGAACGCAGTTTTAAATGTCAAACAAAACTGCAAAAAATATGCTTGTAGATACCAGCTCGGCTTGCGTGATCGGCGACAAAAGATTGGAATAAATTCATTACAAATTCATAACTACTTACTATCTAATAGGGTATTCTTAAATGCGGTGCATTCGCGGAATTTGGAATGTTAGCGAAGCCATTATCAAAACCAAAAACTTTTGTTATTCAATCGAACCTCAACTTATGAGTAGGGTACTTTTTATTCAGTTTCGAATAAATATCGAGGAAAAATACCGAGACATATCGATAATCACGAGTTTCTCTAAAATATCCGTAATTATACCAAAACTCACAAACTTGCGACTCAATATTTCGTAATTCTATAGGTTCCAACCTCCCTTACCCCACACACTCAGCTTTGAAAAAAAATGACATAATTATATCAAATTATATGTCTATGTAAAGTATATTCGGATACAATCGGATCCAATTCGTTGAAGACATTTTGAAAATGACATTTGATCAAGAATGATCTTATGATCAATTGTGATGAAATTCCTTTTTCATGAGTATGTGGTAATGTGGATTTCCAAAGCCAAATCTAAAGATGCATATTATGGTACTGAAAAGTGTAAATTGACGACAATTTGGCTGAATAATGTCATCTGTAGAGAATTTTTTAAATTTCGTTTCTCCTCAATGGTTTGTGTGTGAGATTTGAGAAAAAAGTACCCCTAAAAACAGCATCCAATATTCCTTTTGTTTTTTGGCAACATTGACAGCTCCCCGATTCGCGCTGGTGTCAGTTCATTTTGCCATGACAAAAGATGAACAAATGGCAAAAAAAACTAATGAAATGGCACAATTCAGCCAATATACATATGAGCGACGAGCATTTGAATTTTGCCTGTGAAATGACCACAGTGGCAGCACAATGGCAAAAATTCCAGCCAATGAGCGACGAGACCTGACGAGATGTCACAAAACTGACAAAAAGTGAACAAATGGCAGAAAAAACCTAGTTTTTTTCTGACACTGCGCAAATCGGGTCATAAAAAAAGTTTACACTTCGTGACCAAATAGGGATTAAACTGGGTCAAATGTAGAGAATTTTTTTTGAATTTCGATTAAAATAAAAACTTGTACTTACTTACTCACTTGGTATTTATTTTTTTGGAGCATAACAATAAGGAGCAATACTATTATACTACCTAGGTGTTTTGTATCTCGTGGAAAATGGAAAATCTAATTTTTTGATCGCACAAAATTTTATCCAAAATGAGGAAGTTATTTTTTTCAAACATTTCGTCTTTTACCAATTTTTTTCTGTAAATAAAAAATTTCTAAACGAAATTTTTTCAAAGTCCAAAACTCTCGCTAAATCTGGTGTTTTTTTTTTTTTTTGTAATTTTGTCATGATAATATGTACATTTTTCTTTGTGAGATGTAGAAGTTGTCAGAAGAAGGGAGGGACTGCGTTTTAATTTTAATTTTTTGGTGTAAAAAAAATGTATACTTATGAGGGAATCATAAAAATTTTCTGTTGATGAAATTTTGTAGTAAAGTTCTACCATCTTGGTTTTTTGTTTTGGTGTGCAACTTCAAATTTGGCTTTGAAAATCAACGTAGTCATTTTGAGGATATCGGGGGAATTCTTTATTTCCTAAGGGGGCGATGAGTTGATTTATTGTATTTTTATTTTTTGAAATCAAAATTTAAAAATAAGAGAATAATAAGTGAAAAATTCCAAAATTTTTGATTTAAAGTATGAAAAAACAAGCCATTTTCCCAAAAATACCTCAATATTTTCACAAAATGATTCTGCTAAGCGGGGAGTTTGATTACATTAAACAAGTGATTTTCTGTGTAATTAGGTACAAAAAATCGGGACCAAGCCATTTGATTACATTAAACGGGTGATTTTATTAAGCGGATCCGTAATAAGCGAGGCCGACTGTAGTACAAGCCGAATTTTTCTGTCTCACTCCTCGCGTGATAATTTTCGAAGTCCATCCCTTGAAGTGCTCTGGAGGCGTTGAAGGTCTTTCTGAAAATACTCATTTTAATTTTGTGAGTACCTACCTATGCAAAAAAAAAACCTGTAACAGTACAGATCGTTTATGGAACTTTGATGAAACTCTAAGCATACTTACCTACTTGAAGCCGAGTAATTTCGGTTGAAATGAAAACTTATACTTACCTACTTACTTAGTACCTATTTATCTAAATTACGAATGCTCTTGGACTGGTGAAATATGACACCATTGAATGGTCACTCGTTGGTTCAAGTTTGTAAATTCACCAGAGACCGCGTTGCCCTGAGGTGACGGATCGGTGGATGGTTGTTTGGAGGGTCACTCAAGGCATTCCACATTCATCGAGCACCTCGCCACTTGAAAGAAAAAAAATACTATTTCAATAAAATTAACCTGGAAATTGGAATGCTGAATTTCAATGTGTAAAACTTAATTTCAACCATGCTTAATCTATTGAAACCAGTTTCAAACCGTTTAAGCAGTTTTGGGACCTCCAGCAGATTTTTCAAAGTTGTAATTCCTAAAACGTTTGAACAAAGAAAGTTTCGTTGTGAAATTGAGCCATTTTTTTCAAAACCGGTTGAGTAAGAGCTAGTGCGAAGAAACTTTTTTTCTTCTCAAAAATGTTGCCTTTTTGAGGCCTGATATCTTCTTTCTAGAGGCACCTCTGGAGGTAAAAAGTTTTCTGCTAATGGCAACTCGAAATAAAAATTCCACCTTTTATCAAAAACCTGCGACTTTTTTTTCCATTGAATTTACGGATTATATTCGTATAAAGTTTAAGCTTTAAAAAAAAAAAACAAATCAGCTAGTGAGAGTGAAAAGCAAAAACCCTCTTGCAACCATTTCACGTTTGCGCAGTTACTCACTTAAAGCAATAACAGCAAACAGGAGTCTAGGTTTCGTCGAGCTTTTTGTTATGTACATTTATCATTGGTGGAAAATTTCCAACTTGTTTTTTGAGGGTTGCTGTTTGAGCGAAAAATCCTATTGGGATCCCTTTCCTAGTTCTACATCATCTACGTTTTAATTTTTATTCAACACCTGGCCAATCAGTTGAAGAGTATTCTAATGGAAATTAATCGAAGATTGGATTAATTTTATAATGCTTATCAAATTGATACTAGGGATAGTGTGCATTGATTGCGTGATCGGCGACAAAAGATTGGAATAATTCATTAAAAATTTATAACTACTTACATATCTAATAAGCATTTTTAAATGCGGTACATTTGCGGGATTCTGCTTCCATTAGGTAATGTCATTTTCAAAACCAAAAACTTCTGTTATTCAATCGAATCTCATCTTATACGTAGGGTACTTTTTATTCAGTTTCGAATAAATATCGAGGCTTAATTGACGTTACTTGGAGAAATATCGAGACATGTCGATATTCACGAGTTTCTTTAAAATATCCGTAATTACCAAAACTCACAAAATTGCGACTCTATATTTAATTCTGGGGGATTCAATCAGGAAATGAAAAAATATCTTGTAGTGTATCGATAAACAAAAGTTCGAACTTCGGACGTCTGAAGATGTAAATTTAAAATCAATTACCTAATACCTATTAGTAAGCAAAAAGGTAAAATCCCTCTTGCAATCAGCGATCGATGGTTCATTGCAATTCACTTACGGAAACTGGTAGGAACTGGTGCTGCTGCTGGACAAACTGGAAAGCCGGAACCCGGATAATCACGAATTTCCTTGGCCAAAATAATATCTGGTTTTCTATCCAAAAGAAAAAATAATGTTTTCAACTTGATCCAATTTAATGACATTCATTCACACTTCCGATCAAATTTGATCTAACTTGATGGAAGTTGCAGATCGAGTTAAATCAAAAATGTCTCCCACTCTTCTGTGGTAGAGGGAGAGACATTATCGTTATTTAAACACGAAACAACTATATAAGTAGATAAGTTATAGATTTACGAGTGTACTTCAATAATGATGTTTCAAAGTCATTCGATTAGCTGTTGTATATCAAAAAACTGAAAATCGCCTAGAAAGCAAATTCAATATGTTCATGTCAAAGCTGTGCCCGGTAAACGATAATGAAGAATCAATAATTTCGAAGACGAAAATGACGGTCTGGTGTGTCAGTCTGTCAGAAATAGGAAATACATATCAAATTTCAGCTTTTCAGCTCAATTTGGTGTACCTACTTTCGTTCTTCACTTTTCAAGTGGCCATCTTTTGGGCAAACTGCAGGGGAAATTTGTTCTTAAACGTAGCTGCAAAAAATATATTAATTGATACCAGCTCTTCTTCATTTTGCTGGCAATATCGGAATAAAAAAATAAAAAAAAAATACTTACTTACTCGAATAATAGGTACGATTTTTTTACTCTTTTTTTTTTTTGGTTTAGAGCCTGTGTACTGTGGAGTAGCTTAAATTGCTATTTCCAATCGCTTCTTCTTCGGGCCTATTTACCGCGTCATCTTTCCCAATCACGAGTATGATCGACTCCATATTTAATTTTGTGGGATTCAATCAAGGAATGAAAAATATCTTGTGGTGGATCGATAAACAAAAGTTCGAACTTCGGACGTGTGAGAATGTTAGGAAAAAACACAAATAATTACCTAAGCAAAAAGATGAAACTTTTCTTGCAATTAGCGATCAATATACTAAACATGATTTTAAAGATGATAATGAACAATAATGGTCCGAGTCCAGGAACAATATGTGAGAGGTAATAGATTCCAATCCAACCTCCATCCCCACACACACCCATTCTCTGAGGCTCCGCATCTTCCCTTCAGGGACAATAATTAGATCAAATTAAGATATATATTTAGATACAATTGAATCGAATTCGTTGAAGACATTTTGATGATGGTGAAATTTGATATAGAATTTGTGATAAATTTCGATAAAATTCTTTTTTCATGGGTACCTATGTAGATTTCCAATTCCAAATTTATGAAGATGCGGATGGTATCGAAAAGTTGAAATTGATAAAAATTTGGCAGCATAATGTCATCTGTAGAGAATTTTTAAAATTTCTTTTCGACTCGATTGTTGTGTGTAAGACTTGGGAAAAAAATACCCTTAGAAACACGATTCAATTTCTCGCCGATGGGCTAGAATTCTTTCTCTGTAGTACGATTGCACATGCTGTGAAATGGCCAGCTCGGAATGCAGTGAATCGTGAATATTTAGAAAGGGGAAAAATAGCTTACCTACCTTATTTCAGCTCAGTTTAATTTTCTGAAAACAAGAAGTTGATTGACGAGTAATTTTCGAGGAGCTATCGTTGTGAAATTGAGCCATTTTTTTTCAAAACACGTTGGATTGGAGCTAGTAGAGTGAAGAAACCGTGTTTTTCCCCCTCAAAAATGTTGCCTCTTTGAAGCCTCATATCATTTCTCCAGGGGCACCTCTATGGGTAAAAATCGTTTTTATTTCGTGAGAGAGCGATGAGTTGATTGGTTTTGTTTTGAAAGAAAAAAAATACAATTTCAATAAATTGACCTGGAAAGCTGAATTTCGGTGTATGATACCTTATTTTCAACCATGCTGAATCGATTGAAAACAGTTTCAAATTGTTTTAGGGAGTTTTGGAGCCTCCAGCAGATTTTTAAAAGTTGCAATTCCCACAAAATTTGACCAAAGAAAGTTGTAAAGTGTCCATTTACTTCGAACCTCAGTTCCAATGTACTCAGTCGACTGAAAGTGGTTTCAAGCCGTTCTGGAATTACCAGTGATATTTTGGAAATTCCATATTTTCATTTAAAGTCATGAAAGAGCTTGACGTAAATTTTAACTTCTCAACTTTACTAGGTACTTAGATATAACCTTTTGTTAAAAATTCAACTTTAAAAAATTTGGTGGAGGCTTAAGAACTGGGCAGTGAAAATGGTTTAACCGTTTTCAATCGATTCGGTGTGTCAAAAATAGGATAATGCATATCAAATTTCAGTTTTTCAGCTCAATTTAATGTAATTTGGTTCTTTACTTTTCGAGTCGCTTTTTTTAGGCAAACTGGGAAAATTTGTTCTTAAACGCTGTTTTGAATATGAAACAAAGCTGCAAAGATTGTAGGTAGATACCTACCAGCTTGGCTTCATTTTGCCGATGAATTCGAAATAAAAAACAAAAGAGAATACTTACTTGAATAGTGTTGATAGTATGCTTTATTTTGAATAGCTGTAGGATCGGGATATTGAAAATTACCCAGAAAGCAAATTCAATATGTTCATGTCAAAGCTGTAAATGAATCGGCGAGAATAGAAAAAGGGACTAGGTCCATTTTCGCACTTCTCAGGAATGGAATAACAAAAAACTGATTTATTTGAAAATCAAAAATTTTTGGTAAACATGCTTAAGGTCATTGAAAGAGGACCCCAAGACACAATTCTTAGCACTGTTTAGAAAAAAAAAATAATTCAAATGCGCCGGCGCTGTTGCTGCCTAAACAAATGGTACTTAGACCCTTTCTGCACTCAATCGCCAAAATTGGTCGTGAATGGGGCTTGATTCTACATCTAAGTACATCACTTAGACTGATATCTCGTTTAAATTGACCAAAAACCCCTTGAGGTATAAGACTTTTTACCGAAGTTGTTAATTTTTTCATCTTTTTTCGGTACACAGATGAACTTGAATTTCAAAAAAATGGTCTTCTCGAAAATGTTAGTTAGTTTTCAAGGAATTCCAAACATTTAACAAAAAAGTCATCAATGCGACCCCGGCCATTTTCTGCACCCAAATACCACTTTCCCGACAGTTTTGCGGAAATCTGACATGAACCAGTCGACCCGCTGTATTTCAAAACCTACATATCTGTGAGAAAAAAAAATGTCCGAAATTGTGACTTGGTCCCTTTTCTGTTCTCACCGATTCAAATGTAAACGTTAATGAATAATCAATAATTTTGAAGACGAAGAACTCTTCGCAGTTTTTAAATCGCGGGAAGGAGAAAGTTGGAACAATTTTTAGTCGACGAAATCCTGTAGAAAATTTTTATTATTTCGCCTTTGGCCTCAATTGTTTCGAGGAGATGGAAAAATTTTCGATTTCCAATCGAATGTGATGACTTTGAATTCATGTTTTTTGTTTTCGAACAACATTAGACAATTTTTCAGTACAAATTCTTGTACGAGAATCTTTCCAATTTGTACGCTGAATTAGCTTGGGGCGCCAATGAGCTAGAATTCTTTCGCTGTAGCATGATTGCGCATGCTGTGAAATGGCCAGCTCGGAATGCAGTGAATCGTGAATATTTTAGTAAGGGGAAAAATAACTTACCTTCAGCGACGGAAAACTGAAACTTTAACTAAATTGAATACTTGAATTGAATGGTTCCACCAGAAAAGGGCCTAACTGAAAAGATGGCGATTCGAGAAAAACGCATTTTAAACATTTAAATATGAATATCAAATAGAAAATATTAGAATAACATGCAACTTATTATTTTTTTTCATTCCGCATACATTGAAGATTCAAAATCATTCTTTACTTTTACTTTTCTGCAATAAAATACAAAGAAAACACTGAAAATACAAAGTGGACAATTAGGCCCTTTCTTGTGAACCTACTTTTTTGATGAAAAAATGTGCTGAATCGCGTTATTTTATCATGTAAAAGGCAATATTTTATAACATTATAACGAAGTTGGGTTAAAATAGGTCATTTAAACGTTCTCAACAACTATTTTGTAGAAATTTATTTTTTCTTTAAGAAATTCCGCAACACTGAAAAATTACGAAAAAGTTACTTTTGTCTGTAAAAAATGGCGTACCACTGATAAGTTATGAAAACCAAGTGCAAAACATAGTAATAACGCAAACCACCAGACTCTCAGAGACAATTTGGTGAGAAATCGGCGGAGGTGTCCGACTTTGATGTTCAGTTTTGAAGGCGTGACTATAGGTAGCGCTAAGTCACGAAGTGTGCTAGGTGGTATTTCCACTGTAGAATCCATTTTTGCAATTTATTATGAAAGGGCCTAACTGAAGTTAGGCCCTTTTCTGATGGAACCATTTTATTGAGTAAAATAAAACTGAAACGAATGAAACTGAAAACTGAAAACTTGAACTGAAATGTAAAAGTTTTGCCATTACTGCAATTAACATGCCCATATTTCTTCATAATTTCTGAGTTTGAATTTGAAATTTGAAGTTTTTGTTGCCAAGTACATAGTAAATTAGTGTCTGAAAAATTCACGAACAAAAAGAAAAATTCATTTTTTTTTTCATTTCTTTTTGAACCTCAAGAAATGATGAAAACTGAAACTGAAATGGAAAACTGAAAACTTGAACTGAAATTGGAAAAACTGAAACTGAAAACTTGAACTGAAATTGGAAAAACTGAAACTGAAAACTGAAAACTTGAGCTGAAAAAAATAAAACTGAAGCTAAAAACTGAAAACTTGAACTGAAATGTAAAAGTTTTGCCATCACTGCTTACCTTATTGCTGCTCATGTTTAATCTTGTACCCCGCGTATGCTATCGTGTTGCAATGTCGTTGTGAAATTAGGCCATTTTTCTCCAAACACGTTTTGCATGGATAGGACCTGGAGCGAAGAAACCGTGTTTTTTTGTGTTCAAAAATTTTTCCTCTTTGAGACTTCATATCTTCTCTCCCGGAACACCTCTGGAGGTGAACATTTTTCTGCTATTGGCTACTCGAGATGAAAATTCCACCTTTTATCAAAATTCTGCGATTTTTTTTCATTGAATTTACCGATTACATTCGTCTAAAATTGAAGCTTAAAAATAAACAAAGCAGCTTAAACTGGGTCAAATGTGGAGAATTTTTTTGGAATTTCGGTTGAAATAAAAACTTATACTTACTTACCTAGTACCTATTTATTTTTATAGATCATATCGTATATCTTTGTTGTTTTCATTTTGTAATTTGATGTTGAAAACTAGGCATAAATATGTAGGTAGCTAATTTTTCAAAATCCAAAACTCTCACAGAATCTGATTTTTTAAAAATGTTATGATGTTATGAACAGTTTTCTTTGTGAGGTGTAGAAATTTGATGAAATTTCCTAGCTCCACCATCATTGGTTTCTTGTTAACGTCCGCAACTTTGAATTTGGCATTGAAAATCAATGTAGTTGTTTTGAAGATATTGAGGGAATTCTATATTTCCTAAGGGAGGTATGAGTTGATTTTTTTGGAATGGTACAAGCCAATTTTTCTGCCTCACTTCTCGCCTGATAATTTTCCAAATCCATTCCTTTAAATGCTCTGGTGGCGTTAGAAGGGCTTTCTGAATGAGTATGTAGAAAAAAATGTGTAACAGCACAGAGCGTTTATGCAACTTTAATAAAACTCTAAGTATTCTTAGAGCCAAGGAATTCGGTTGAAATAAAAACTTATACTTACTTATTCAGTACCAATTTATCCACATGTTTCTGCATGCTCAAAAATTTTGCCACTTTGAGGTCTGATATCTTCTCTCCAGGGGCACCTCTGCAGATAATAATTTTTCTGCGAGTGACAACTCGAAATAAAAATTCCACCTTTTATCAAAATCCTGCTATTTTTTCCACTGAATGCACGGATTACATTCGATTAAAGTTGAAGCTTAAAAAAAAACAAAGCAGCTGGTGAGCAAAAAGCAAAAACCCTCTTGCAATCGTTCGCTTTTGCAACTGCTCACTGAAAGCAAAATTATACGAATTCAATGAGCCATCTTCAGTAGAAAACGTCTCACTTGTTTGTTTGGGTCGTTGCTGTTTGAGCAAAAAATCCTATTGGGATTCCCTTTCCTAGTTCTACTAATCTACATCCTACATTTTCATTTTTTTTTTTTTTTTTTTTAACATCTGGTCAATCAGTCAAGAGTATTCTGATGGAAATTAATCGAAGATTAGAATAATTTTATACTGCTTATCAAATTGATACTTACTAGCGATGGTACGTGTTGGTTGGATGATCGGCGACAAGAGATTGGAATGAGTCATTGAAAATTTATAACTACTTATACCTGAGTTGGTGTAGGAGGTATTATCGTTATATTGACGTTTTAAGCACGAAATAACCATACAAGTAGGTAGATATTTATTCTTCAAAAATGATGTTTTGGTCAATTGATTGTGTAAATCTCCAAAAACATTGAAATCTGCTAATTTAGGTACACCTAATGGAAAGTGGTAGAATTTTTACAAGTCCAGAGCCTTAGTGAAGAGATTATAAACATATGTACATATTACGCTTTTAAAGAATAGGATGGCGTAATGGTCCGAGTCCAGGAACAATATATGAGACGTTATAGGTCCCAACCCCCCCCCCCCACACATACACATTGCTCCGAAAAAAATGACATAGGTAATTAGATCAAATTATACATATTATGTACATTGGATACAATCGGATCCAATTCTTTGAAGACGTTTTGATGATGTTTGATCTAGAATTTGTCATCAATATTGATCAAATTCTTTTTTCATGGGTATGTGGATTTCCAATTCCAAATTTAAAAGTCCAGATGGTATCGAAAAGTTGAAATTGGTGAAAAATTGGCTGTATGATGTCATCTGTAGAGGGTTTTTTAAATTTCGTTTCTCCTCAATTGTTTGTGTGTCAGACTTGAGAAAAAAGTACCCCTTAAAACAGCATTCAATTCCTTTTCTTTGACAACTTCGACAGTTCAGTAAACGATTTCACATCGTGACCAAATATGAATTAAACTTGAACTGGGTCAAATGTGGAGAATTTTTTTGGAATTTCGGTTGAAATAAAAACTTATACTTACCTACTTGGTACCTAGAGCATGACAAGAAATCTAATTAATAAAACGCTATTCTTATTTACATTTATGCTCACTACACAGTTTTGTCCAAAATGGAAGTGCTATTTTTTTCAAACATTTCATTTTTTACCAAATTTTTTCTGCATTTAAAAATTTCTAAACAAAATTTTTTCAAAATCCAAAACTCTTGCCGAATCTGAACTTTTTTTAAAAATAATTTTGTTATGATGTTTTATGAACAGTTTTCTTTGTTAGATGTAGAAGTTGCTAGAAGAAGGGAATGACTGCGTTTTAATTCTTCCTTTTTGGCGATGAAAAAATTTACAAGGGAGTCAGGAACATTTTTTGATGATAAAATTTTGTAGCGAAGTTCTACAATCTTGGTTTTTTATTTCCCTCTGCAACTTCAAATTTGGCTTTGAAAATCTGCAGCATAGTCGTTTTGAGGATTTTGAGGGAATTCTTTATTTCCTAAGGGAGCGATGAGTAGATTTTTATCTTTTTGAAATGGAACAAGCCAATTTTCTGCCTCACTTCTCGCGTGATAATTTTCGAAATCCATCCGTTGAAGTGCTCTGGAGGCGTTAAATGGCTTTCTGAGAATGCCTATTATAATTTTATGAGTATGTAGAAAATAATCTGTAACAGCACCAGATCGTTTATGCAACTTTGAAGAAACTCTAGGTAAGCATAAGGCTTAAAGCCAAAGAATATTTCGTTTGAAATAAAAACTTTTACTTACTTACTAGGTAGGTACCTATCTTATCTAAATTTGAATTTATGAATCGTTCTGATAAAGTTGCCCGAGGCTTAAGAACTGGACACTGAAAATGGTTTAACCGTTTTCAATCGGTTCGGTGTTTCAGAGAAGGGATATGCATATCAAATTTCTGCTTTGTTTAGCTCAATTTGGTGTAATTTCGTTTTTTACTTTTCAAGTGGCCACACTTAGGCAAACTGGGAAAATTTGTGTTTCGAATGTCAAACAAAGCTGCAAAAAATATGCTTATAGATACCAGCTCGGCTTTATTTTGCGGGTGTAATCGGAATTGAAAAAAAAATACTTACTTGAATTGTGTTAATACGTAAAATACATATTTTCGTTTTCTGTGTAGGTTTGGACCTTTGTTAATTCATAGAGAACTGGGAATGACTGCATCAAAAAATTGAAAATTGCCTAAAAGCAAATGCAATATGTTCATGTCAAAGCTGTAACTGTAAAACGATCATGAATAATCAATAATTTTGAAGACGAAAGAAACTTCATCAGTTTTTAAATCGCTGGATGGAGGAAGTTGGGAAAATTTTCAGTTGACGAAATCCTGCAGAAAATTCATACCTACTTATTATTTCACCTTTATTGGCCTAATTATTTCGAGTAAATTGAGAAAAATTCTCGATTTCTAATCGAGTGATGACTTGAATTCATGTTTTTTGTTTTCGAATAACATTTTAGATAATTTTTTAGTACAAAGTCTTGTAAGTACGTGAATTTTTCTAATTTGCATGCTGAATTAGCTTGGGGGGGGCGATGAGCTAGAATTCTTTCGCTGTAGTAGATTGCACAATGCAACTCTGGATCGTTGACTGCAACCTTTTACTACTAATCGAGTGTGATATTTCTCAATAGTACTGTTTGAATTACTCTTTACGCGGAAAACCCATCGATTTTGTAATACAGACTTTCCCGGAGGTTTATGAACTAAATCCCACGCGTTGTTAGTAGCCATGGACTGCATTTTGGTGTCCATCGCTGCTTTCCATTCGGAACGTTCTTGACTTCGAATAGCTTCGTCATACGAGGTCGGTAACGAATCTAATTTGGCCAAGAAAATCTCAATCTCAACACAATTAGCGTGATTGTTGAGAATCACAGATTTCGAACGTTTGTTGTTGCGTAAATTTCTCCATCTAGACAGAAGCTCGGATTCTTCTAGATTGTTGTTGGCGTTTTGAAAATTATCATCGATATCCAAATCTTCGTTGTCGAACGCTGATTTTGATGATTTTGGAGAAATTTTCGGAGTAGACAGTGAATTCTTTGGAGTAGAAGGTGCACTCTTTTTTTGTAGTGCTTTTAGTTTCCTTCGTTTTTGAATCACTGCTACTTTCGTAATCAACTGGATCGAGCAAATTGTCGTTGATTGGTAACGTAACGCGTTCTTTGCAATCTCGAAGTCTTTTGTTGAAAGTGACATCTCTTGAACAAACAACGTGACGTTTCTCAGGAACATAGACTCGATATCGCTAGTCACCATCGTATCCGACGAGGTAACTGACGAGTACCTTTTTATCCATTTTTTTGCGTAGCTGGATAGGTACATGGACATAACATTTCGACTAACAATTCGAAGATGTTTTATTCCAGCTGGTTTACCGAACCATAATTCGTAAGGAGTTGAGCCGTCAATGGATGATTTGCCTACTCGATTCAGCAAATAGGCAGCGGTGGTCACGAGTTCTGCCCGGATTGACACCGGAAACTCGTAATCTGGATTCGAATATTTCAATGTTTGAGCCATTTCAACAATCGTTCTGTTTTCACGTTCAACAGAACCATTTTGCTCTGGCGTGTATGGCACAGTTAGTCGTTGTCGAACACCAAAATCTTGTAACACCAAATGTACTGCCTCGTTATCGAACTCACCTCTGTTGTCAGATAGAAATTCCAACACGCGATGACCTTGAGTACGAGCTTTGGAAAGTACCTCTCCAATACAACGAGATACTACGGCTGCCGTTTTCTCCTTCTCGACAAACGCATGTCGATTATTTGTGGACATTTTTTTACATTTATCTTTGGTGGAAAACTTTCCACTTGTTTTTTTGGTCGCTGCTGTTTGAGCGAACGGTCCTATTGGGACTCCCCTTTCCTACCTACGTTTTAATTTTTTCATCACCTGGCCAATCAGTTGAGAGCATTCTAATGAAAATTAATCGAAGATTAGAATAGGCTTAGGTAATGCTTATTGAATTATTGATACTAGCAATGGTCTGTATTGATTGCGTGATCACCAACAAGAGATTGGAATGAGTCACTGAAAATTTATAACTACTTACTATCTAACAAGCACTTTTATGTACGGTGCATAACGTCAACATATATTGAGAATTTTGCGACGTTTTCTTCAAAACCAGAATAATTGATTTACTTGAAGAAATATCGAGACATATCGATATTCACGAGTTTTTCTGAAATATCTACTCATATATTATACCTACCAAAACTAACAAAATTATTGTGTTTTCTGACTAGGTACATATTTTAATTCTGTGGAATTCAATCAAGAAATTAAAAATATCTTGTAGTGTATCGATAAACCAAAGTTCAAACTTCAGACGTGTGAAGATGTAAAAAAAAACAAACAAACAAACAAACAAACAAATAGTTGCATAAGCAAAAAGAAACCCCTCTTGCAATCAGCGATCAATTGATATTTTTGAATGTAACTAAATGAACTATGTACTTACGTTGGGAGAAATATGTATTTGTATAGATCTCTATCATCATTTTTTTTTTAGTCGACACAAATTTTAAAATTCCGGAGAACGTTACAGATAATTACTACAGAATAATTTCATTCTAAAATGGTATTGTAATACCAACTTTATAATTTTTTGTATTTATTTACTAGGTAACCTTTTTCGCGGTGTTGTAAGCAATTTTTTGTAAAATTTTTCAATCATCAAATCATAAACTTTTTTTTAAAAAGAGGCGTGGTGAAATAGAATAATAGTAATAATGTACGAAATTTCACAAAAAATTGCAGCTCAAAATACCACGACAGCAGTTCAAAATGATTGAAAGTGGTGAAAAAATGCGAAATTTGTGAAAAATTCTCTCAAAAAATGCTTAAAAATAATGTAAAAATTTCTTTAATGTGTATTACCAAAAAAAAAAAAAAAAAAATGATCAAACCGGTATAGTTTTTCTTAATAATTTTGTCCCGTTTTTACTGCATACAAATAAAGAATTTGCTGATTTTTTAGTAGATAAATAAGTTGATTTACTTACTTCAGCTATGAATTCCATCAGTTTATTCTTCTTGATTGTCATATATTTCGCATCTTATCCCATTTCTGACTCTTGATTCATGGTCTGGATAATCAATTGCCTTTGAATATGACACAAGTATCCTTTTATCCTCTCGCATTACCTTCTATGAAATATTTTACCGTTCAAATTGACCATTTAGAGCCGTTCTGTTTCTAAAATTCCGTTAAAATCGTGAAAATTTTGGGCAAAATGTCAAAAAATGACATTTTTCCAACTTTGATCCCGTAAATTCGAGCGAAAAGTCAAAATACGGAAAAATAAACGGCATAATCGTGTTCAGCGTGAAATTCTAATACCTTTTGACACCTCGTTTGCAATTTTTACCTCGAACTCATTTTAGGGGGATGGGGCGTCCCAAAAAGGTTCAAAAAAAGGGTGAGCGCATGCGCGGATCTAAACGAATTTTGGATATGTTTTTTAGGACACCTTATATAATACATTGAGCCAAAAAACCTTTTGTAACAATTTTTTCCCGATTCGGCTAATTTTTGGCTTAAATCTCCTGCACTATATGTAGAAAAAAATATGTAACAGCACAGATCGTTTATATGCAACTTTTCAATAAATTGACCTAGAAAGCTGATTCTCGGTACATACCTAATAGTTTATTTTCAACTATGCTGAATCGATTGAAATCAGTTTCGAACCGTTTTAAGCAGTTTTGGAGCCTCCGGAAGATTTTTAAAAGTTGCAATTCCCAAAAAATTTGACCAAAGAAAGTTGTAAAGCGTAATTTTACTTTGAACCTCAGTTCCAATGTACTGAGTCGACTGAAAGTGGTTTCAAGCCGTTCTGGAACTACCAGTGACACTTTGGCAATTCCAGATTTTCATTAAAAGCCATGAAGGAGCATTATGTATAAATTTTAGCTTCCCAACTTTACTATTTAGATAAACATTAGTTGAAAATTCAACATTAGAAAATTTGGTGGAGGCTTGGTGTAATTTCGTTCTTTAGGTACTCACCTACTTATAAAGAGTCCACTTTTGGGCAAACTGGGGACATTTTTTTGTAAACGCAGTTTTGAATGTCAAACAAAGCTGCAAAAAATATGCTTGTAGATACCAGCTCGGCTTCATTTTGCCGGTGAAATCGGAATAAAAAACCAAAAAAAAAATACTTACTTGAATGAGTGACCGTTCAGAAATTATTCTCTAGGAGTACCTATCTAGGTACTGAATTCGGTATTATTTTAGGCATTTTTTGAGAGATTTTTTCGCAAATTCTGTATTTCTTTACTAACCTTGATAATTTGGAAATTTTATCATGATATTTTAAGCAATTTTTTGTAAAATTTTTCAATCATGGAATCATAAACTTGTTTTTTTTTTTTTAAGAAGCGTGGTGAAATAAATATAGAAATGATGTACAAAATTTTACTGAAAATTGCACCTCAAGATACCACGACAACAGTTCAAAATGATCAAAATTGGTGAAAAAATGCAAAATTTGTGAAAAATGCTCTCAAAAAATGACTGAAATATGATGTAAAAATTTCTTCAAAACTGCAAAAAAAAAAATAATTAAACTGGTATCGCTTTTCTTGAGCATAATTTTATCCCGTTTTCACTACATAAAAATAAAGAATTTGCTGATTTTTCAGTAAATAAGTTGATTTACTTACTTCAGCTTTGGGTTCCATAATAGACATTGGTTTTCCATGTTTTCAGCATAAAAAATTAGCGTACATTTTCGACTATGTTTTCTATTTTTGATTGCACTTCAATAGTGCTCAAGTTTATCCTCTTTGAACCTTCCTGCAGTAATCATTGCGCATTCGCTCAAGTTCTTCAATTTGGATTCTAGATCAACTATTTCTCTATTCTGTTGTTCAATTAAATTCATTTTGAAGTTCGATTTATTAATTTAAAATTTTGATATCGGTTTTTAATTTATGTACAACAATTTCCATCATATCCAGAAGGGATAAGGTAAGATATGTTTTAATAAAATCAGTTTCGAAAAATTGCCCCTCACAGTTCTCGGAAGTTCAGTAACAAATTTGGTCTTTATAGCTTTTAAGTTGGTTTATGAAACATGACTAGTGGAAAAGGTGACCACTATACGTTGAAATTGTATTGTACGAGTAATTTGAATACCTTTTCTGAATCGTTTGTGTTCGTACTAAAAATATCATGTTTGCGCTTCGTGCACACGATAATTGGTGCCATAAATTATGTTAACCTTTTGGAGGTTCTTTAGGTTTCCATGTTCGGGAAACAAATTGCTTTAATGGGTGTAATAGAGTACCCTGCCCAATTGACCAAATCACAAAAAAGTTTAGCTTTCAAAGAAAAATCATTTTGGAAAATGAAAGTTTTGGAAAAGCTCAAATCCATCGCAACAAAGCAAATGAATATTGGAAATTTTTTTCAAAAATAATGCGACAACACGAGTACAAAACATTAAACAAAAGCACTTTTTGAAAATATTTTTGTAAAATTTATGAGGAAAACATCGTAATAACGGTAATAAAAAAGGTCGTCTGGCAGTTCACAAGTTGAGCAAAAATAAAAACTTGGTGAAAGAAATGCCTTTGACCAAAAAATAAAAAAAAAAACAAAAATTTATGTCGCCGCTAAGAGAGGATTTTTCATCAAGTCGTGAAATTTTGTTGGAAATCACTAAATCAGACCCAAATATGACATTAATTTGACCAAATTGCGAGTTTTGTTGGCTGCATAATGTCATCTGTGGAGAATCCTTTTCAATTTCTTTTCTCTTCAATGGTTTGTGTGTGAGACTTGAGAAAAAAGTACCCCTAAAACATCATCTAATTACTTTTTTCTGACAACTTCGACAGCTCATTAAAAAAAAAATGTTCACATCGTGACCAAATAAGGATTAAACTGGGTCAGTTAATGTGCTTAGAGGATTTTTTTTGGGGAATTTCGGTTGAAATAAAAACTTATACTTACATACCGGGTGCCTATTTATTATTATTTTTGAATTTTACTTTTGAAAATGTGGTCCCCTTAATTTGATTACGATATTATGAATATTTTTCTTTGTGAGATGTAGAAGTTGTCAGAAGAAGCGAATGACTGCGTTTTAATTTTTGCTTTTTGGTGTTGAAAAAATTTTCTGATGTTGAAAATGTTGTAGCAAATTTCTACCATCTTGGTTTATTGTTTCTGTCTGCAACTTCTCAAAATCTGGCTTCGAAAATCAGCGGGTCGTTTTGATAATGTTGAGGAAATTCTTTATTTCCTAAGGGAGCGATGAGTTGATTTTTTCTCTTTTGGGATGGTACAAGCCAATTTTTCTGCCTTACTTCTCGAGTGATAATTTTTTAAATCCATCCCTTGAAGTGCTCTGGAGGCGTTAAAAGGATTTATGAAATTATACTTATTTTAATTTTATTAGTGTGTAGAAAAAAATCTGTAACAGCACAGATTGTACTTATTTATGCAACTTTGATGAAACTCCAAGCATACTTGGAGCTAAGGAATTTCGGTTGTAATGAAAACTTATACTTACTTACTTACTTATAGTGGGTACCTATTTATCTAAACTCTAAGAAATAGGGTACATTTCGTTACGGTGGTAAATTCGCCATTACTGTTCTGGCGTAAGGTACGGTTGCATCGAATGCAAGTGTGCATTTGGACGAGTACTTAAGTCATTACTGTAACCAAAGAGAACATGATATCGTTTATTTAAAATACCCTATGTTCGTAAGATTACTGGCGTTCAGATAAGTCATTTTTCACACAATTTCGAGCCGACATTGAGGAGAGACCGTCGTCGGGCTCAGGTGACTGGTCGTCGGATGGGTGGTTGGAGGGTTATACTCAATGTACTCCGCATTCATCGAGCACCTTGCCACTTGGAAGAAAAATAATACAATTTCGATATATTCACCTGGAAAGCTGATTCTCGGTACAATATAATAATAGGTATGTTATTTTCGACCCGCCGCGCTGAATCGATTGAAAACTGTTTTAATCTGTTGTAAGCAGTTTTGGGGTCTTCAGCAGATTTTTCAAGTTGCAATTTTCACAATACTTGACCAAGGAAAGTTCCAATGTACTGAGTCGACTGAAAGTGATTTCAAGCCGTTCTGGAACCACCAGTGACACTTTGGAAATTCTAGATTTTCATTAAAAGCCATGAAAGAGCAGCAGTATGTAAATTTTAGCTCCTCAACTTTACTAGTTATGTACTTGGATAAACTTTTGTTGAAAATTCAACTTCATAACATTTAGTGGAGGCTCAAGAACTGGGCACTGAAAATGGTTTAACCGTTTTCAATCGGTTCGGTGGTCAGAAATGGGATAATGCATATAAAAATTGGGGAAATTTTTCCTCAATCGCAGCTTTGAATGTCAAATAAAAATGCCAAAAATAAGCTTGTAGATGCCAGCTCGGCTTTATTTTGCGGGTGAAATCGAAATAAAAAACAAAAAAGAATACTTACTCAAATAGGTAGTGTTAATAGTATGCTTAATGTACCTAGTGCAACTTAGCCATAGCTTTTAGTTCATTGCATCAAAAAAACTGAAAATTGCCTAAAAAGCAAATTCAATATGTTCATGTCAAAAGCTGTAACCGTTAAACGATAATGAATAATCAATAACTTTAAAGACGAAAAGCACTCTGTAGTTTTTAGCCTAATTTTTGTAAAAAATGGGCTATTTGCGGTAGGCCAGTCATTTTATATATGAATAGTGAATACACGTACCTAGTACCTTGAGGTGCCCGGGTCTTTTATGGTAATTGTGGTGCCCACGTACATAGAGGATCACATATATATGTATGATAAAGGTGTTTTGGTGCAGTTTGGATTTTTCATCATATTTAGTCATAGTGGTGCCCGATATATAAACTTGGTACTTGTGGTGCCCGCCTCAAAATTTTTTTCACTTTAGAGCGAATTTCACTCGATTCTGCATCGTTCTATATAAAAAGACCTGTGGTGCCCGATTTGGGCACCACAAGCCCAAAACCGGGCACCACAATGACTAAGTTTAAATCTATTTATATAAGTTTCAGTCCAATGGTGATTTTCACGTTTTATGACCTGGAGCCTGTTCTAATTGATAAAATGAAGTCAAACTTGAGGAATGGGATTCTCTTGAGACCTAAAATTGATCTCTGCGGTTTGGAGGGTCAAAGTTGAAAATTACAGAAAGGTCATTTTTTTGGAAAAGCATAGTTTGGCCACAAATTGATGAAAATGACCCAAATTCATACCATTGGTGAGTATTGCCAATGTAAACAACATATCCAAATTTCAGCTTCCTAGGTCATCTTCACTCCCATGTAAGGTGGAAAAAACCACATTTGACCCCTATTTTTGACCCCCTCATCCCTAATATTGACCTGGGGGATCCAAATTTTCAGAATACAATAAGAGGGTGCCCCTTGAGTGCGTTTTGCAGGATTCAACCTTCCAACCTCATTTGACCTCTCTCCAGGGTCAAAACAGTGGATTTTTGCGTGTTTTTTGACGTTTAGCCAAACCTACAGCCCCTCCAAATTGACCTGGAGGGTCCAAATTTTTTTAAATCGCAGGAAGGAGAAAGTTATGACAATTTTTAGTCGACGAAGTCCTGCAGAAAATTTTTAATATTTCGCTTTTGGCCTAAATTGTTTTGATGGGATGGAAAAATTTTCGATTTCCAATCGAGTATTACATGACTTGAATTCGTGTTTTTTGTTTTCGAAAAATAATATTATGAGCCAATTTTTCAGCACAAATTCTTGTACGAGAATTTTTCCATTTACTTATACGCTGAATCTTGGGGCACGGATGACCTAGAATTCTTCCTGTGTACCTACTTAGTACAAGTAGGAACGATTGCACATTAGGGCGGGTCGAAAAAAAACGTAGTTCTCAGAATTTTCTGAAATTCACATATGTGGTTCCTTTTGAGTTGAAACCACCCCAAAAAAAATTTTAGCCCCCCGCGGCATCATGGGGCTGAGCCACGTGGCCTCAAAGTGGGGCCATTTTAGCTAAAAATTCACTTTTTTCAGGTTAAAAGCTCCAAAATCGACTTTAAAAATTTAGCCTTAGCACTCAATCGGTAGAGTTTGAGATGCTGAATCTCCCTGTGGAGTTCATTTTGTTTTTTGGTGGTCCCTTACGTCGGCACAAATTCGTTGAAAGTATGAAAATTGCTGATTTTAAGGTGCCAGAAAAACGTTTCCGCGAATTTATGCCCAAATAGTGTTTTGTAGGGGGACATATCGATGTAGTAAGTTGTATATGTAGTCGAGGGGTTAAATTTAGAATCATCAATATGCCCTCAGATCGCTGATAGGGTACATGATTCAACTTTTGTACAACATTTTAGGATTTCATCAATTTGAAAATTTCATCAAATTGCTTCTACCTACTTTTTTCATGTTTTCAAAAAAATTTTCATTTTATTTTTTATAAATTCAATTTTGAATGACATATGTATCTTGGAAGTACACAAAACCTTTTTCGTCTCATATGGTATATTATTGTGGACCCTATCAAAAACAGCTGAATGTGAAATGTCCAGCGATCGGAATGCAGTGAATCATGAATATTTTAGTGAGGAGGAAAATTAACTTACCTTATTGCAGCTCAGTTTAATCTTGTATATAGCTGGAATAAGCTGTTCATTTTTCACTCAATTTGGAGCCGACATTGAGCAGAGACCGTCACGTTCAGGTAACTGGTCAGCGAATGGTTGTTTGGAAGGTCACTCAAGGTATTCCGCATTCATTGAGCACCTCACTACTTGAAAGAAAAATAATACAATTTCACTAAATTGACCTGGAAAAAGCTGATTCTCGGTATATAATTTTGAGCAGTTTTGGAGCTTCCAGCGGATTTTTCAAAGTTACTATCTCTCACAAAATTTGACCAAAGAATGTTGTAAAGCGGGAATTTACTTCGAACCTAAATTCCAATATACTGAGTTGACTGAAAGTGGTTTCAAGCCGTTCTGGAACTACCAGTGACACTTTGGAAATTCTAGATTTTCATTAAAAGCCATAAAAGAGCATTATGTAAATTTTAGCTTCCTAACTCCACTCTCTAAATTTGAAACAGTCAATTTCACTGCTTAGCAGTCACGACATTTTGCCTTTTTAAAGCAGTAGTTTTTTTTACTGCAAAACAGTGAAAAATTACTGAATTGGTCAGTAAAAAATCATTTTGACTGACCAATTCAGTAATTTTTCACTGTTTTGCAGTAAAAAAAACTACTGCTTTAAAAAGGCAAAATGTCGTGACTGTTAAGCAGTGAAATTTGACTGCTTGGATAAATTTTTGTTGAATATTCACGTTTTCAATCGGTTCGATGTGTCAAAAATAGGATAATGCATATCAAATTTCAGCTTTTCAGCTCAATTTAGTGTAATTTCGTTCTTTACTTTTCAAGTCGCCACTTTTAAGCAAACTGGGAAAATTTGTTCTTAGGCCTAAGCGCTGTTTTGAATGTAAAACAAAGCTGCAAAAAATATGATTCTAGATAGTTACCTATCAGCTCGGCTTCATTTTGCCAGTGAAATCGAAATAAAAAACAAAAAAGAATACTTACTGGAATAGTGTTAATTTAATAGCACCTACGTATTTTGTTCAGCTGTTGCATCAAAAAATTGAAAATTACCTGGAAAGCAAATTCAATATGTTCATTGCAAAGGTGTAACCGTTAAACGATATTGAATTATACTTATCAATAATTTTGAGGACGAAAAACATTCTGCAGTTTTTAAATCGTGGGAAGGAGAAAGTTGGGACAATTTTTAGTCGACGAAATCCTGCAGAAAATTTTTATTATATCGCCTTTGGCCTAAATTGTTTCGATAAGGTGGGAAAATTTTCGATTTCAAATCGAGAATGATGACTTGAATTCATGTTTTTTGTTTTTGAACAACATTAGACAATTTTTCAGTACAAATTCTTGTACGTACGAGAATTTTTCTAATTTGCATGCTGAATTGGCTTGGGGCGCCGATGAGCTAGAATTCTTTCGCTTTAGTACGACTGCACAATGCACATGCTGTGAAATGGCTCCCTCGGAATGCAGTGAATCATGAATATTTTAGTAAGGGGAAAAATAACTTACCTTATTGCAGCCCAGTTTATTCTTGTAACCGGAGTAGGCGAGCGTTGCACTTTCGTTGTGAAATTGGGCCATTTTTCTCCAAACACGTTTTGGATAGGAGCTGGAGCGAAGAAACCATGTTTTTTGTGCTCAAAAATGTTGATTCTTTGAGGCCTCATATCCTCTCTCCAGGGGCACCTCTGGAGGTGAAAATTTTTCTGCGAATGTCTACTCGAAATAAACATCCTACCTTGTATCAAAATCCTGCGATTTTTTTCCCATCGAATTTAACGGATTACATTCGTTTAAAGTTGAAGCTTTAAAAAAAATCAAAGCAGATACTGAGCAAAAAGCAAAAACCCTCTTGCAATCAGTCGTTTCTGCAATTAAAATGCGTATCAGCGAGGAATAATTTATGTCTCTTGGATAAGTATCGAAACATATCCATACTCACGAGTTTTTCTAAAATGCTCATTTTACCAAAACTCACAAAATGATCATGTTTTGCGACTCCATATTTAATTCTGTGGAATTCAATCAAGAAATGAAAAAATATCTGTAGTGTATCGATAAAAAAAAGTTCGAACTTCGGACGTGTAAAGATGTAAGATTTGAAAACATATTATAATACCTATATGTAGATGTATGTACCTAAGCAAAAAGATAAAACCCCTCTTGCAATCAGCGATCAGTTGATATTTCTGTATAGATCTCTCAAATCAATTCGTTCGTTTTCACTCGACACAAATTTAAAAATTTCGGAGAACTTTACATAATTAGTACAGAATAATTTCATTCTAATAATTGTGATGAGCAGGAATGCCTCCACTACGTATAGTAGTGCCTATCGTACTCACCACGTTACCTAGTTATTCTTACAATAACTAGGTATCGTAGATATTAAAATATCTATCGTTTCCCGCGAAAACTACTTTTTTACCTCGTTGAGATTTGAAGGTTACGAGGTGATTTTTACCTATATTTCCCAGATTCGCATAGGGTACGTCTCTATGTGAATTCTGGTCGATTCTCACTTTAAGTTCAATCCGCGGCCGCGATAGATCTTCTCGTCAACGACCGACTTCGTGTCAACTATGGACTATGTCCATCCTCGCTCTTTGATTAAATCTTTTTTATTCTCCGCTTGTTCGGATAAAATTGTGTATTTTAACGTAAATATGAGGAATAAATCAAAGGAGTGACCCATATTTCGGTATTTCGGATCACCTCCCATTTTCCGGACTTGGGAGAGTGTACCCAGTTGAATATGTACAACTTTAAAGCATAGTTATCGAATGGCCTAGTTTTGGTGAGCCACCGAAGAGATAACTAACGTGAATAGTAAGGTAATGAAAGAAAGCCTTTTTAAATTATGGAGTGCGTTCCTCCAACTAGAATTAATTATAACCTTATCGTAATTAATTTAACTGACAGCGAGATGACTAAATACTGTCATTCATACTCGTTTCGTAATTGTACTTTAAATAATGATCGATACTTGTATGATTATTACGTATCTTATTTTCTTTAGAGCTGTAGAGATTTGTTCCTCTACAGTCTCCCTTCTTAGAATTAGGAATAATGCATCCTTTATTCATAAGATTTTCGACTTGTATTGAATATAAACCTAATACAGGAGGTCAATACTTGTTGTTTTGAGTTTTATTTGGTAGCAATAATCTCAATTATAATGTGTGGTTATTGGGAAAAAGACCAAGAGCCTTTTCACTGAGCTAGTCTGGTTCTTAGGAAAATATTCCTTCCCTAAGGAATATTTTTTAGATTTTTCATATATGCATTGAGACCAATAATGATCACGTCATGAAATAAATCTCACCCTCTTCACCTATTACACTCTTTACCCCTTTAACCATTACATTATTGGCGCCTGAACGTGGGGCTTATATTTTCGATTCACGTAATATTGTGCACGAAAATTATCGGATATTTTCTCACCAAGGACAGATTTTTATCAAAATCTGAATTTGGTCAGAAAACCTCTATGTTTCACATCACAATAACTACGTGAGTCGGAAAATAAGTAAAAATACACGAATCCTTTTCAGATTCAATAATTTTCTAATCCCTTTTTACAAAATTTCGTTCGTTCATAAATACCAAAAAGCTACCTGTAAGCATTATTTATGACGAATTTTCTTATTTTTAGCCGAATTTGCGAATTTGTTCACAAATCTTGGCACCCCAAATTAAGTAATTTTTTACAATTACATCGTTAATATTGAACAGAGAAAGCTAAGAACAATAGCACAGTTCAATCCAAATTTTATTTCTATTAGGTTAAGTAATTTTTTCGAGTACGAAATATGTCGAAATTTCTCATAAAATTCATGTGTGCCTCGCCAATGATATTCCTTTGAAACACAATGGCGAGAGAATCAAACGAAATTGTTACCTTTCAGACTGACGTAATGCCGAAAAATTGCGACAAAAATTGTGTAATTGGAGTAATGACCCCTCTAATTGAGCAAGACTGTGTGTCTGACTAGTCTCAGAGGAGGATCGTCACCTCGAAAATCACAGTTTGAATCGTGAAATTTCAAATCATTACAAGTTGAAAAAGGTGACATTCGAGTTTGAAAAACCTTCTCAGAATTTTGGATGAAAATTGTAATTTCCCAATTGACGAAGTGTAGAAAAAGTTGCGACGTATAATGTGCAATTAGAGAAAAGACTCTTCCAAATTGAGCAAGACTGAGTGTCTGACTAGCCTCAATGGAAGACGATCCTCTCGAAAACCACAGTGAAATCGTGACTCTTCACATCACTTCAAATTGAGAAAGAAGCAATCTAATCTAAGAATTCAAAAACTGGAACGAATTGAGTAATTTCATCGACATTATCGAGGCTCGAAAAAACAAGTCTATTCAATGGTAAGTTCTTTCTCCCCTTTCATGTGGAAAAAGGATCGATCCATTTAATTCGACTGATGCATTGTTCCTAGTCATTCAAAATTAAACTTATCTAGACTTAAGCTTTTGATCAAGGTGTCAAGTATTTCGAAACTTTGTAGATTTATTTTTGCAATTTCGAGATACTTCACACCAAAAATTGAAATTATCATAACCTCAACTTTTTGCTAAGAGAAAGTTCACGTTGGATAATTTCACAAAATTTTATCCCCTAATTTTAAATAAAAATTCAGTGTTTGATGTTTTGAAACTTCGTAATTCAAAAAACGAAAGTTCTGAACATTCAATACTGGATAAAAATTGCCTTGAGGATCATTTTGGTTTCGTAAAAAATGACTCCATCAAGACAATAAACTATAACCATGGCTAAAACCATCAGACACAGAGTGTTCAGATTTTTTAGTTTTTGTAACTCAGAGACGAAAATTTCAAACACTCACTGTATGGTCAGAATTACTTTTGAGGATCATTTTGGTTTCGTAAAAAATGATACCATCAAAATAATTCACTTTGTTAGAACGCATTAATTACAAGTTCCCAAATGAATGCTTCTTGTTTTTGGATTTTCACAATTTTCAAACACGAAAATCCAAAAATGACCAGCATTAACTCGAAATATTACCCAAAAATTGCCTTGTATATTACGAGAACAAATTTGGAGAATATTTCATCACCCTCTTAGATATTAGAAATATCTGTGATATGCACTATTTTAGGCATATTTTCTCTCTTCCGAAACGCATTTTATCAAAATTTTACACCAAAACTTTCGAAATTTTGAGAGTGGATTTTTCATCTCTTTGTATTCTTAGCAGAGAATCATGAAAAACGTGATGAAATAAGCTGAAAAGACCACGTTTTAGGTCGTCCTTTTGTCCTTACAGACAAAGATGGCGACTTGAGGGTGACTTTAAGCCTATTTTTTCAAGGTGTATCTGACGCCATGTCTCACATACGAGCATGGAAATGTCACCCTGACCACCACAAACCACCTCAAGGCTCTCTGATCAAAGAGATGCCGACAAAATTACATAATTTTACGACTTTTTCTTCCTATTGAAGTAAGAAGAGAGAACAATAGTTTTAAACAAAATTATGGCTTGATAGTTCGTCTTCCCATAAGCTTTAGTATAATAAAATCTATTTTTAGGTCAAATTATGTACTTGACATTGGTACTAATTTCTCAAGGTCTGGTCACTAATTAGCATTTGCGGCAAAAACCAAAAGCAAATGTAAAATTCGCCACTTTTCTGGAAATTACAGGCGGCGAAACTGACCTAACTCAAAGAGAAACCATTACCTATGTCAACTACATATGCATTGAGTGTAATAAAATCATCGTTTTGTGACAAACAAAACCATTATTCTCGGACATTTATGCATTAAAATGAGCTTTATACCACCGCTCACCCCTTCCTACCACCCTACAGACTCTTTGTACTAATTGCCGAAATTACACTAATCACTTTTGTCAAAGCATAAGTTATAGATGTCAAAGATGCCGCATATCCATAGGTAAAAATTACGCAAAATTCTGGAGAATTTTACGATCATATGTTCGGAGATGAATAAAGCAGCCAACCTAACAAGGCCATTGGAATCGCGAACTTTTCACGGTCAAGTTCATCGTTAAAATTGGCCAACTGACACAGTCACGATGCCGACATTGTCCGACATTGACACAGTGCCGAAAAACCACACCAGTCAGTCAAGGACATCCGAACCATCAGTTCATTTTTCTTGGTCAAGTTCAGTTTCCAGTTCGACACAAAAATCACTCTGTGCATCGATCTTGAGCCTGTTGGATCTCTCTCCTGCTAGTGCCTTGTAACTTATATGAATACTCCTCCAGCATATAATACTAGAAGTAGGGTAAGTCAGCCGTTATCATTTCAAGCTTTGAACTTTGATAAATTACGTCAAAGTCTCCCTTGCAATAAATCATCCGCGAATATGGACAAATCAAATAAAACTACTATTGATTCGGACACTTCGTCTTTTAGTGACCATTCTCACATCATAGACAAAGAGGGTTCATCTGAAGATGAAAATGCTCCTTTCTCCGTGATTGATGAGGGAATTGGCACTCAAAATGTTACTCCACCATTCGATTATGAGAAATTGCGCGATAACACCAACGATAAAGTTTACCAAGTTTTTAAGAAAACTTGGAAATGGAACGAAGCTATCCACAGTGAAGTTCGCGCGAATCATATCGAGTTTAAAGATGAAATTTCTAAAAACGCTAAATCGATTTCGGAAACTAAAAACGACGTGGATCACTTAAAAAATAAAATTTCGGAAGTCAAAATTTCGAGTGACGTGAATAATCAAATGTCCAACGCGAAATATGCCGAATTATCGAGTAAATTGGAAGATACCCAAAATAACATCAATGACGCGAATAACAATATTTTCGAAAATAAAATGGACATTAAAACACTTTCGGATTCGCTTCGTAAAGTTGAAGATAATGCTAAAATTCGCGATGAAGGTTGCGACCAATTGGTGAATCACCTAAATATCGTAAAACAGGCAATTCGTCGGCCACTACATACGAAAACCGCGAAAGCTAAATCGTTAGCTATTGACGCAGGTTCGGTAAGAAACGCAGGAATTACATTTGCTGACGAGCACTTGCATTTTCCTCACGAATTCCTCCAAGAATTCGATGACTACTTTGCTGAGACAAATGCCGTCGAAAAGCACAAAATCTTCGCGTTTAAAGGCGTAATTGCCACTAAAGATCGTAAAGAATTTTTGGAAACCGTTCGCAACGTAAACAACTATCGTGAATTAAAACAAAAGTTCCTTGATTTCTACTGGGATCGTCGTGCCCAAAACGAAGCCATGAAATTCTGCCGATATGACTTTGTTGTTACTGAAAACGCAAAAGACATGGCGAATCAAATGACTCGTTGGGCTAGATCACTGAAACATCATCGCCACGGCAATGATGAAGAAATCATTGAAATTTTAATCGGAAAAGCGCCCGAGCAATATCAATGGATATTGTCCGAAGAAGGTCAAACATTGGACCAGTTTTTGACGAAATTGAATAAAGTATCTCGTATGCAACGCGATCCGGACAACGAAGTTCCTATTATTTTTCGTAGGAACCAAAAACGTTTCGATGATTATAACGGTAAAACTCCTTCGAAACCGCGCTTCACCTCCACGCAAGCACTGGGCAACGACCAGTTGCAGTCTTTACTCGAAACCATTGCTAAAAAACTTAAGCCAACCGCGACTAATTCAAACTATAATCGCGGTAATTACCAAAATAATAATTCTGGCATACCGAAATCGAATTACGAGCGTAATAATAATAATAATCCGACTGTTACGAATTCGAACTACAATCGTGGTACTTATCAGAATAACAATAATACTACTCATCAATCGAATAAAAATTCTACAACTTATCAGCCGAAAGACAAGTCTGATCCGAAATCATCTACTCAAAATACGTCTCAACTACCCAAAAATACGTCGAATTCCAACTCGACTAATTATTCGAAACCTTTTGACGTCGACAAAGGAGGCAATCTCGTTATGAAACGATTCAACCCAAAAACTCCATCAACTATTCCACTTCCCGTCAAAACTGTTCAAATTGACGAAGAGGATGATGACGACGTGATTATTCAAACTCCTTTGGACGATTCTACTGATTTGACTGCTGTTTGCAACATGCTAAACACCCTTTTCGAAAATACCGACGAAATTGATTCTCAACAAATTACAGCTGCAGTTCAAATGCTTACGACGAAAGTTTCAGACCCTAACACTGAAGAAGAAGCGTCTTCGGGAAACGAGAGCCACTAGGCAGCCGAGGGGCACCTCCTAGTGTTACAAACGTCCCCAGCGAATCTTTATTGGATCAATATACATGGATAGGTGATGGAATTTCCCATTACATGGCTCGAAGTGAAACACCATTTTCATCATCATTGCCTAGGTACCTACGAGATCAAATCCCATTAGAAGACCTCCATTACTTCATTTCTTCTGCTCATTTCCCAGAGCAGGCGAATTTCATCCTTTCCGCCGCTCAATTGGAACTCAACTACTCAAAGAAACCCTACCGCGTAATTGAGAGACAACTTCGTGCAGTCATATCAGCTCTACTTGAAAAAGAACCGGAAAATATTATTCTTCTATTCCCGATCATAAAACCCAGATGTCCAGGTGATCCCGAGGTACGACTACATAGGTACATCGATTTCAAGAACATATTCATGCGAGTTGCAAATCACCCCAAGGTGATGTTCTGGCGCAATCCTGCGATGAAATTTTTGGAAACGGAAAAAATCCTAAATGACCAAAAACAATTTTTGAGACCAAAAGTTGGCTCAAGAACAGAACTATTACCTCTCACACACAAATTTAATTACATCCCTGGACTCAAACGCTATTTTCCATCCATTACTGAATATCGAGATGTTCGAAACGCCTTACTTTCGTCTGTTCGTGCCCTTGACAAACTTAAAGAAAGCATGAACAAATTGAGACTTCGAAACGTTGACGTAATTCTGGAACCGGATCCTTCCTCCGAAGAAACAGAAAAAGAAGCTGAAATTTTGGAAACCAACAACATCCAAGTCAGCTCTCGTCCATCAAAAATCAAATACACAGAATCACGACTCGCTTCAAGACTTGAAAAAGTTGCCAAAGAACTTCAAAATGATCCAACGTTAACAAAAGATTCTCCCTTGCATCGTAACTTTGGCAACCTTTTACTGGCTAAAATCAACGAACAAAAAGATCAACCTTCAATGACGAAAAATCAACTGAAACGTGTTACTTGGAAAGCTCAAAAGCTCAACAAGGGGCATGAAATTCAATACATTGACGCCATAGACAATGTACCAATCGACCTTGAAGAACCAGATCCGTCAACAGCATCTCAACTCGTAACTGAAAAAACCAACGACCCAGCCTGCGTCATTCCAGTAATTATTGGTGCTCGCAAAGTTGCATTGCAACTGGACTCAGGGGCACTCCCTAACGTTTTGACTCGACAAATGATCAAAACCTTTCTACAAGAAGCACCTAGTTGGGTAAGATTCATCAGAATTTCGAAAAATATCCAACTAAAATTGGCCGATAACTCCCTGATTCGTGCAGCAACTCACATCGTCGAAATTCAGATGATTTTAGGAACAGAAGAAATCAGAGTACCTTTCTACATACTCGACGCACCAGGTCAAACTTTTATCATGGGTCGTGTATCTATGGACTACTTGAAAATCTCATTAAACGTCCACAAACGAATGGCAAAATGTAAACCTCCTTTTTGCGAGAAATTTTACATTCCATTTATGCACCCTGAAGAATTCCAGAATGCCCTAACTGTTTTTTCTCTTGTACTACATGCTGAAGATAATGACCAATTATATAACGATATCTCCGACGATATGTCAGATACAACTTACAGCGCTGAAGAACAGGAAATTTTTGAAGAGCGTCGGCTAGCACAGCACACCTTTATTCAAAATTTACGAAATGACCTTCGAGAAGCAGCAGAAAATGGGCTCATAACACCAATACAAGCGAATGAAGGATTCGACCGACTCAGCATTTTTGAAGATATTTTTGACTTAAACCCAGGTAAATACACTGGCGAACGTGTACATTTCAACTTCGAAGGGGAAGAACACCTTCAACCTTGGCGAGGTGAAAAGTTTCGTCCTAGCAAGAAACTTTTACCAGCTTTACGAAAAGCTATCAACAAAATGCTAGCGCTCGGTATAATTCGTTACTCTCATTCGTGTTATATAAATACTCTAGCTCCTGTAGTCAAAAAGAATGGTGATATCCGCCTTTGTCTTGACGCAGATGAACTCAATAAATACCTGATTAATGTCCTAACCGAACCTAATACTATCGCGAGTATGCTATACGATAACGCCGGTGACAAGTTCTTTTGTACACTTGATTTTACTGCTGGTTTTTGGCAGCTCGTTCTTTCATTAGAATCGAGAAAATTCACTGCCTTCCAGGTTGAAGGTCAAGTGTACGAATTTACTAGGTTACCATATGGTCTCAAAATCTCATCAGGAGAGTTTGTCCATATGATAAACCAAGTCATACCTAATGAAGACGGTATTACGAAATACGTAGACGACGTAAAGGTCTCCGGTACGACCTTTGAAGAGACTCTTGCCCGTTTAGAAAAAGTATTCAAACTCATTCGCGATCATGGTTTAAAATTAAATCCAACAAAAACGCAATTTTTTAAGAATCGCGCTGATCACCTTGGTTTTATTATTTCGAGCCAAGGAGTAGCCAAACAAAGCGAAAAAATCAAAAAATTAGATGAGTTTGAGAAAAAACACACCAAACGTGGCAAATTTTCGATCAATACAAAAAATGACATTTTGGCTTTGATAGGTAATACCGGACTCTACCGCGATTTTATACCCGAATATTCACAAATTGTGAATCCTATTTACCATCTCACGAAAGGTGACGTTCCTGTAGAATGGACAGAAGTCCAACAAAATGCTTTCGACAAGTTGAAATCTGAATTTCGGAAGGATTTCAAACTTCAACCGGCTCCTAAAACAGGAGACCTTTATTTAGATACGAAATTATCCGAGCATGCAATGAACGGAGTTCTATTCTACATGGAAGGCGACGAAAAGCGAATAATTTTGTTCGTATCTATAGCCTTCAAAGAACATCAAAGGAACTTTACTCTCTTTGACCGCGAGATCATGTGTCTCGTTAAATGCGTGCAAAAGCTGCAAATGTGGCTACACGGACGCCGCATTCATGTAAGATCTAACCTTTTGCCTATAATTAATCGTTTTCGTGAAATTGCGCAAACACATCGAAAAGCTGCGCATTGGATCACTGTCTTAAATTGCTACGATCTGATTTACGACATGACTCACTCCAACAATGCTTTGTATCGTATAAAAGCTCCTGAGCTTGAGATAAGCTATCTTGGCCATCTTAGGACAGAAGCTACAGATGAAATTGAACAAAACTCCTCAGATGATCAGTGCCATCCTGAGCCTGATTTGCTTGACCTTGAGGAAAATGAGTTCAAAACTACTATTGAACCTTACGAGCTCAAATTTTTGGCTGAAAACATACCTGAACTCCATCAACGCCTCAGGAATATTTCGTCATTTCAAAAAGACGACGAGATGTGCAAACGTCTCGTAGAAATTCTTGAAGAACGTGTTCCAGCGAATAATAAAAAGCAACGTGACATTCAAAAAATAAAGCTCACGAAATTCCAGATTGTAAAGAATGTGACTGGAGACAAAATCTTATATAGAAAGCTCGAAAATGGTTCAAAAGTACCTTGTCTACCTAATACATTGTTTTACGATACGATTGATTATCTCCATTGTGCATATGGACACATAGGAGCAGCAAAACTCGATGTAATTTTTCGCCGAATATACTATCACAATAATTCGCTTGCTCACATTCGCGACATATGTAATATGTGTATAATCTGTAAGGTGAATAAAAATTACACCATTCATAAAACCCTTGAATATGCGCAAATTGAAGCTTATTCTATCGCCGATGTCTTATCTGTTGACCTTTATGGGCCCTTACCTGCGCTCAAAAATGACCCTAAATATCTTTTAGTCGTAAAAGATGTATTTATGAATCGTACTTGGCTTCGAACCCTCTTTAATATAAAGAAGAGGTCTATTTGCCAACAGATGCACACAGTTATTCTCGATATCGAAAATCATAAAGTTAAAATCAAAAAGGTCATTACAGATAATGGCACTCAATTCATTTCTAGTGCTTGGCATGACTTGCTTGACTCTTTTCAAATTCAAATTGCTCACACTAACGCTTATAATCCTCAATCTTCATCAGTTGAGCGAACGATGAGATGCATAGGTGACAAATTGCGAGTCAAAATTAATAAGACTTATAACCCATTTCGTTCGCATCGTGATTGGCAAGATCTAATCATTGAAGTTGAAAATGAGCTCAACAATACTCCTACATCTTTTGGTTTTAAGCCTAATGAGGCCTGGGGCATTGCAGATACTATTGGTTTGCAACTTCCTCACGAAAGCTCAAAGTTCAATTTCGAAAAAGAACTTACAAAACTTAGAGAAAAAATGCTCAAACGCGATCTACCATCGGTTACATCTGAAAAATGTCTGGAAGAGAAATTAAATCCGGACATTGACCTCATAATCGACACTGACGGTTATGCTCGAGTCACAGCCGATGGTGCTTGCTCCAAAAACGGAGATGCGAACGCAATTGCGGGCATAGGTATTTGTTTTGCGCCGGATTCAGTTCTGAATATTTCGGAACGCATCACTCATGATAGATATCCGATTTCTAATAATCTCGCCGAATTGATTGCAATTAAAATAGCTCTTGAGATACTTCGAGCTAACGAGATCAAGAAAGTCAAGCTTTTAAGTGACTCGAATTACGCGATTAAAGCTTTAACTAACACCTGTTCCTTTTGGCAGACTAACAACTGGAAAAATTCGCGCAATAAGCCTGTACACCACGAATATCTTTTTAAAGCAATTCTCCAGCTATGCAAAGAATTCGATAAAGTCGAATTTATTCATGTTTTTGCACGAAAACATGAATTTACGAATATTATCGCGGATTCTTTAGCTAAAAAAGCGGTCTACACAATCGAGCATAGTGAAACGAGAATTAAAGATATGACCTCGCGACAACAAATTGAAACATTCATCCGCGAGAAACGTAGGTTGAAGAAGATTGAAGATGAATACGCCTTCAATAAATGTCATCCTGATCCGACCTTCTTTAAGAAAGGTGACTGGGTACTTATGGCGAACCATAAGCAGTCATCTCACGATAAATACACTTCTGGCAAACTTTACCAAAAGAAGACAGGTCCCTTCATTGTGGTTCAACGTAACGGCCACAATTGTTATCTATTACAACCTACAGACGACTCAGACATCGATAGAGTTGCCAACATCCGACAACTGACTCTATTCATCACCCAAGAAAATCTTGAAAAGCTCAAAAATGAATCCTGTCTCAAATCCAGCATTGACTCAAGATCACTGGAACAACGTATAAAAGAATTCCTCACCGATTTTCAGAACGATGTCGAGGAAGAGAGTGAGGAGGAAGAACCATATTTCGACTCCGATTACGACAACCCTCCAGAAATTGTCATCAGTAAAAAAGATTTCAAACGTGCATCGCAAGCTGTACTAAAAGAAGTCGTCGAAACAGCTCGAGACCGACGTGGTATCGCTCGTGATAAAAATAAAAACAAGTCAACCTTGGACACACGTCTCCCTGGAGGATCGACTCTTTCTCAACCTCAAGCCTCATCTTCGACCGGGGCATCTGAATCTCAAACTCTACCAAAACGAAGAGGCAGACCTAAAAAGAATCAATCAGAGACGGAATCTCAAGCTTCTCAGTCCAATCTTGAAGACAGCCTTGACCTTGACCCAGGTGATCCCAATGAAACTGACAACTCGATCATTTCTCAAAATACACCTAGGAATGACTCTCAAATCTCAACTACTTCTCAGAATTCCATACCTGACTCTGGCTATACAGACTCTCAACCGAATTCTCAGCAACTCATCGTCATAAAACGCACGACTCGATCACAAGCCAAACGCCCTACTTCCCTACCATCTAGAATGCGAGCAGATCGAATCATGACGAGACGAATGCAAATGACTCCAGAGAAATGGAAAAAACAACTTGAATTAAAATTTCTCGATTACGTCTCCGACGATGATCAGGAGCCATATGCGCGTTTTTATGACATGACACCCGATGAGAAATCTGATGACGAAGAACCACCTCAAATAGGCATTTAAAGCATTTGGGTATTTTCCCGAAAATACAAATGCCCTATACCCAAATGCTTTATACCTACCAAATACCCCATACCCGAATACTCTATACTTATTCATCACTACACCCGAATGCTTTATACCGCAGTAAATTGCTGTGAAATCTATTCTTTTTTATATTCTATGTGAATGACCTATGCTGAAATAGGCCAGAAAATGCATTTGCATTCTCGAAATAAAACTTACCTACCTACATTGAACATTGCAATGGTATCTCACTACGTTGACAGTTTTTCTATCTTGGAAAAAACTTCACAACTTGTAATCCTTACGAGTTGTATTTATTTCAACGAAAATACCATTTCATCGTGTAACATTAGCACGATAATACGAGCATAGACCCTCGCCATATGTGTACAAAATACTCGTCACATTTAAAGACAAGTCGTATAGGTAAACAACCCCTATACCAAAACAGTAGCAATCGTCCATTGACGAGATCATTTTTACAACTCTGAACCTGTTACGATTCTGGTAACAAACACGACGCGCGGCCTTGTTACATTTCCTTTGAACATCGTTTGCCGCCCGCGCTCGTTCATTCACCAACGAAATACTACGCGACGACAAGTACTGTGTATTTACACACGCATGTCGCGTAATGCCTTGGTAATATTAGCCAAGACGAAACATACATGCATAATTATTGCATATTACGAGTTATCTTTGTTATACTTTCCATGTACTTCCCTCTAAAATATACCAACATGACAATTCGATCAAATCGTCATCATTTTCTTCACTCAGATGTACGATCCTTTTCTTTCCTCAATTGACTTCCTTTCCATCAATCCTATAATCCAATCCTTAAAAATTCTCATCCTACCTATCTTCGAATTGTACATATCGCACATGGAACTACTTCGCTTCCAGTACCTACTCGTTCTCAAGGATACCCACTTGATCAAAAACAATCGATCACCGCTTTGGTAAACAGCTTTATTTTTACAACTAGATCTTAGGTACCTAAACTTTACGTGACTATTGTTGTGTGTGTAAGTATTCCCTACTGAGTGTAGCGATATACGACCACTACAACGACAAATTTTCGTCAATCATTTTGAGGTTCATCTACAAAACCTTGAGCGACGAAGTTACGACTTACGCATACTCACGCATCGCGGTTTCCTATTACAAAGTTGTTAATCACCAACTCGCTACTTAACTAACCTTTTTTGCCCAAAATTACGAGTGTATATACATTCGACACGCTCGTAAAATTGCTGATACTGGCAATAGGCTTACTCTATGATGTATTCGAAATACGATGGATATGCTATCCGTCAACTGTGTACACACGAAGACTCACGATACATAGACGAATCTGTCCATGTATTATGCCATTTTAATTCGATTAAGAATGCGAATTCCATTGCAAACGTCGTTCCTCATTCATTATCAATTTTTCTGTCGATCTAGCTATTTTTTGCTGTAATCTGGATGGCACTGTCCAGACGAACCGTTGCCAGATTTACGATTCCTTCTTTCCTTTTTGAGTGTGGCGGCGTAAGCATTAAAAACGCGAAAACATCGTTCTTTCTCTCTCTTACCCATATACCCTTCTCACTTTTCTCATAAATGTCACCTCGATTTTTCAAAATACCACTTCGTCTCCTGCCACAAGCATACTCCAGCGTCCATTTTCAAGTTGGTCGCTAGAATTTTATGTCTTAAGGTGGGGACATTTTTTCTCAATTCCCTCTATTTTTCTTCTACAAAAATTAGCACGAAGCATTTAAAATCGTCAGCCACAAACCATTCTGTGCGACGACGAGCTTCGAGCTAGTAAGTATTCTACCGATTTTTTACCCGAACCTCGCGTTTTAAGAATTTTGCTTTATTTGTGTACTTTTGATTCTTTCTATCGATTTTATCTATTCCACATAGACTAAACGATAGTCAAAATTGCTTCTTTCGCCGAATCACGCGTAACGATGTCGTACAGGGAAATCCTCTGTGAGGCATGTGAACGGACCCTGGCTTTGCCAGGTCCTGGTGCACCTCCGATTACCGATGCCGACTACATAGATTTGACTATTTGTCACCACTTATTCCATCATACGTGTATTTTCGATCGCTATCAAGCATCGACACAAATTGATGAAAATGATTGCCGTATCATTCAATGCCCCGCTGCTAATTGCAATCGCACCTTAACCAGTGACGATTTTTTCCGAATTAACCATCGCACACGTCTGTTCCGAGTACAAACCATAGTTGATGCGCATATTGCGCAACTATCTAGCCAACTAACTGCCCAACGCGATTATCTGACTCGAATGGAATCGACTTTCATTCGAGAAAATTCCGCATTACGTAACCAGTTAGAGCATTTCCAAAGGGAATATTCTGCGCTTTTGACTCGATTCAATTCCGTCATGGACCCGAACCAAAATACCCATCTTTCGGCTTATCGCCAACAACCCATTCAAAGTTCCATTTGCTCTAGCACTGTCTCTCGTTATACCGGATTTTACCCTCCATTGAATTATCAACATTCAATGCCTTCGACCTCGGGTATGCAATCTTCGGCACCCCCGAGCTTCACGAATTCGATTCCTTTCAATCCGATAAGACAGCCCCCACCGTATGAACACCCTCCACCGTATTCTCAAGTTATCCAGCAAATTGGGAACCCGATTATTCATCGTAATAATCAGGCGCCGATTTCGACTGTTCATCCGATAACTAGACCTGAACCACCGCGCGCTCCGGCTCCGGCTCCGGTTCATTCTTCTATTTCCGTCCAAAATCAAAACCCCATTTTGAATTCCATGCTATCTTCGGCTCCAATGCCAACCTCTACTCCAGGCCCAGCTCCGGCTCCTATCACGGTACCGCAGCTGACGCCCCCTCCGGCACCCACTAAGGCAAATAGCACCCCCAAACGTCCCTATAGCGCTATTTCCTCTTACGAATCTGACATTCCGACTGTTCCTCCACCACCGCCTCCTTCTGTGGCTCCGGTGAGGAATGCGACGAATACGATTCCGCCTAACCCTTTGCAACCAGCGAAACGTCCGCGAGGACGTCCTCCGAAGAAAAATTATTTCGCTAACAAGGGCTCTTATCACCGTCGTTATCTGCGCCGTTTCGGTACAGATGCTGCGGAGTTATACCCATACTATCCCATTAATACCTACCCTCATTATTTCACGGCAGTAGGCTATGCTTTCGAAGACGATACCTACGTGGTTGCCTATTTCGCTTACAACATCCTCATCATGGGGGATGGGCATAGCGAAGGCCTCGCACGATATCTAGGTAATAGTCGACCTATCGAACGACGATTGGACACCGACCTTTACAGACGTGACCTTTACCTTTCTGAACTTTTGCAATATTTGCTCACCTTCGAACACTTACCTAGACGCATTATGCTGTCAATAGGTAACTACGACGTACATCGTCGTACGACCTTTAAGACCTTTTATCGAGATTTTAAAATCCTTATGGAATTTTTCCACTCGCTTGGTGTGCAAGAAGTCGTAATTTTACCCCTTCTCCCGCAGAATTACGCATACCAAGATTCTTTTGCGATCATTTCAGGTATTTTAGCACTTGATTGGGCTTCGGTCCTTCAAGGCACTATAACTCGAATTCCCCAATGCTTCGAAGAGTAACACACCCTTCAAGGTGGACGTAACCAATTAGGGCCTTTTTACCCAACTCATACGTACGCTGAGTCAGCTCGCCTGATCAAGCAACGCTTCATTCCCCCAATAGTTCGACGCACGGTAGCAAGTGCATCTTCCGACTCCGAACCTGAACATACTTCGCCGCCACGTCTCTCTATTCCTTCACCTCCTCGTAACACTAGTTCTGAAATATCTATAGATTTAACTAATGATTCTCCCAAGTTAGTTATAGATGAATCCGCTCCATCGACTTCGCAGCAAACGGCCATGGATTTGTCATCAATACCAGCCAATGACAACGACGACCTCCGCCAACTTGGGAAGCTAGGCAAGATTCGCCGCCAAAGCCACTCTGAGCCAATGGCTGTGGATTCGGAAGAATCATCGACGCGAGCTGAGCTTTTCCGCTCAATCGTACGCCAAGCGTTGAGTAACGATTCACCTGTTACTCAAGTCCCTTCATTAGATATGTTAAGCTCTAGGACTTTACGATCTTTAAATTTATTCACGATTAATATAGCGCAACCGTCAACATCACATGCGGCGAATAATGCCCAGATAAACGCTCAAGATAATGATGTGGTGCTCGAGGCACACGAGTTAGAAGCGGCTAGAATAATTGAAAGTTTATCCAACACCACTCTGAAGAGTCCAACACCTTCGAAGGAAAAGGAAGAGTAATGTATATTCGTATCAGCCTCGAAAGAGGAAAAATCACTTTCAATACTCGTAATTTGTAAATATTTTTGCATGTCTTTAATTATAATTTTCAGGATGCATTATTTTAGTTTTAATCATTTTCTCTCTATTTTTCTTTTTACACCTTTCTTTTCTTCTCATTTTTCTTTTCTTTTCTTCCCTCTTCTGTCATCTTTTTCTTCTCTTTTCTATCAACCATACCTGTACATTAATTTTTTTTTTTTTGAAAATGTTCTAATCTCATTGTGTTTTTCGTACGAGATAAAAGCTACTGAGTGCACCTTTGGCCCATATCATACGACTGACGATGACGATTAACGATATTAGTTGCGACGATGAACGACAATTCCAATATACAAATCGTACCGGCGATTACATCAACGATACACGACGAATTCTACTTACGTTCATCATGCAGTTCTTTAAATTTCTTGCATAGATTCTCATACCTGTATGTACATGTATGTTCTGTTTTTTCAGCTATTTTTATTCATAGAATTAAGATAGAATTAATCTCCCAAAATATTGTCAAATCCAAAGCCACTAAAATTACGCAAAATTGGTAATTTTATAACCTTCTTTGAGCTAATTTTAAGTATTTTAAGCAAAAATTTTGCCACCAGGGTGACGTTAAACTTCAGGCTTTGTACATACAGTTTTTACGCTTATCATTAATTTTTGTAAAATTCTTTCTTTTTCTATTATTGTCCCATTCAAATCGTCACACCTGATACAGATTTTTCATTCGTTTCATTTTTTACAATATATCAACCCCCTTAACAATGCAGTATGACGTAAAAACAAATTTAGATTTAAGCACCAATGAACGCTTCTCTTTCTATCTTGATTTTCTATAAATACCATCCCCAAAAGACTCCGGAATTTCGGACCATCGTCATACTTGCTACCAGAAAAATTCTCACATCCCTTCCTTTTTACACAGTTTTATACCGCATCGAGTGCAGTTGACATCGACGACTAGATCTATCAGTACAGAAACTTACTTACTGTGGCTGTGACATTCGCATTTCATGATTCACTTTCGTAGTTGTCATTCAGAGGCCATCATTTTTTTTTTTAAATTCTTCTTTACTAGTATCTGTTACATTTCGCTTCGCTCTTATCGCGCATCTTTGCCAAGTATTGAAGCTTCGTTAACTTGACAAGATTCGGTGCTAATACAGCTGTAAAATCTTTCACCCACTTGCTTCTTTTTGAGCAAGTGTTCTTATACGAATAAACCGCGATATTAATTGACTAAACCTTGATACAGGAAAAAATCAGATTTTTCCAGTTCAGATAAAAGGAGCTAGATATAGATTTCCTTCGAGGATATCTTGTGTTTTATCGATTTTCTTATGCTTCTTTTTCCTTTTACGTGCATGTTTTGACCCCTTTTTGTACGTAAGAGATCTTCTGGTCGAAGGACACAAAAAGGACCTTCTTCCACCTTTTTGCCACTCATTTTGCTACGTTTGCTTTGTAACTTTTTACTTTCGTACTTACTCCGATTGGCCGAGTTTTCTTACTTTTTTCCTAATTATTCACTGAGGAAAAAGTCTCAGGAATACCTTCGTGTTTGAGCAACGCTCATTCGATTCGCTGGTAATTGAGTACATATTGGCATCCCTCAAAGTTAAGCGCCATTATGATATAGTATGGTCAGGAAAGCTGCAAAATGTGCTTTCCTATTTTAATTGAGAATCATTTTATTTCTTTTTAAGTACACCCGTAACCGAAAAATCATTATAAAAAAAAAAAAAAATATAATAAGATATTAAGAAAATTTTCTTCTCATAAAAAATAATTAAGATTTTATTTTACGAAAAAATTAGATTTTTTCAAGATTAAACATTAAATTACTTAATTAAAACTTACAAAAAAAAAGAAGAAGAAAATCTTTTTTTCTTATATTAAAAAATAAAAAAATCAAATCTCATTAAACAAAAAGAATCGCTTACTTTGCTGCTTAATTCGCATACGAGGCACCTCGCTCATTTTCTTGGAAATCTCTCTACGCCTCTCACTTTCCACGAAATTTCACTAAGTCTTAAGTTGCTCCTTCAAATCGTTGATTTCTCGATTAAGTTTACCTCGAATTGGTAACTGTTTCAACGATTTCATTCTCAATTTCGTGTTCCCGTACATTTCACAACCATAGAATCGATTATGAAATGCCACCAAACGCGTTGTTTTGCTGAATTTTACTTATTTTTGCCAGTGGACTTCCTCCACTGAGTTAAATATTACTCTTTAATGACACTTAATTTTCTTTTCTACTTAATTTACCTTTTTCCGAGCCGTTTTTCTCAGAACTCTGATGAAATTGCTCGAAATTCGCAGTCACGTAGCTCAAATAATCCATAGAAACAAAAATACTATTGGATTTGAAAGTTCTTTTTGGGCTTGTTTTAAACCTATTTTTTCGTGAATACTCATGAATTTGCTTCCCGATTCGAAAAATATTCTTGGAGTAGTTTTAACTTCTACGCGAACTTTTCTTTTTTAATTATGAATTTTAACTGCGTGACTTAGGACTTAATTACGACATTATCATGTCAATATTTCATTTTGTCAAGACTATTTAATTATCTTTCTTATAGTCTGACTATACTTTTTAATTATCTCGTCATAGACGAAGACAAAATAATTACTGTCTGAGAATTTAAAAACGCTCTCATTTTTCTTTTTTACTTATGGCTTTTTATTACCTTTTGAGTCTTTGAACTCCACACTTGTTAATATTTTTTTTAATTTTTCTTACTTTTTTATTAACTTTTCTCAATCTTCTCTCTTTTTCGACCCTGTTAGTGTTACTGTCGTCCTTGTCGCATTTTATGCAACTTTTTGACAAGTGATCAGTGCTCCCATTCACTTGGGCACTCGATGCTTTACACTGTTGCCAGCACTCTTTTGCACAGGACTTTCAGTACACTTAGTAATTACCTGCCTTTGCTTTTCTCTCACTTTTGGCTTTTCTTTTTGTCATCTCAAAAACGCCTGTAGCCATCGCTGCAGACTAGGGAGGGGCAGGTGGTATCCCTAGAGGATACAGGATAGGACAGGGGGGAAAGAGAGGGGTATCGGCGGCATTCCACTCCTATCCTTTTGTTCTTTTTTCCATATTCTCCCCCGATGGCTTGGCTCATTGAGCGAGACTATGGGGGGCATTTGTGATGAGCAGGAATGCCTCCACTACGTATAGTAGTGCCTATCGTACTCACCACGTTACCTAGTTATTCTTACAATAACTAGGTATCGTAGATATTAAAATATCTATCGTTTCCCGCGAAAACTACTTTTTTACCTCGTTGAGATTTGAAGGTTACGAGGTGATTTTTACCTATATTTCCCAGATTCGCATAGGGTACGTCTCTATGTGAATTCTGGTCGATTCTCACTTTAAGTTCAATCCGCGGCCGCGATAGATCTTCTCGTCAACGACCGACTTCGTGTCAACTATGGACTATGTCCATCCTCGCTCTTTGATTAAATCTTTTTTATTCTCCGCTTGTTCGGATAAAATTGTGTATTTTAACGTAAATATGAGGAATAAATCAAAGGAGTGACCCATATTTCGGTATTTCGGATCACCTCCCATTTTCCGGACTTGGGAGAGTGTACCCAGTTGAATATGTACAACTTTAAAGCATAGTTATCGAATGGCCTAGTTTTGGTGAGCCACCGAAGAGATAACTAACGTGAATAGTAAGGTAATGAAAGAAAGCCTTTTTAAATTATGGAGTGCGTTCCTCCAACTAGAATTAATTATAACCTTATCGTAATTAATTTAACTGACAGCGAGATGACTAAATACTGTCATTCATACTCGTTTCGTAATTGTACTTTAAATAATGATCGATACTTGTATGATTATTACGTATCTTATTTTCTTTAGAGCTGTAGAGATTTGTTCCTCTACAGTCTCCCTTCTTAGAATTAGGAATAATGCATCCTTTATTCATAAGATTTTCGACTTGTATTGAATATAAACCTAATACAGGAGGTCAATACTTGTTGTTTTGAGTTTTATTTGGTAGCAATAATCTCAATTATAATGTGTGGTTATTGGGAAAAAGACCAAGAGCCTTTTCACTGAGCTAGTCTGGTTCTTAGGAAAATATTCCTTCCCTAAGGAATATTTTTTAGATTTTTCATATATGCATTGAGACCAATAATGATCACGTCATGAAATAAATCTCACCCTCTTCACCTATTACACTCTTTACCCCTTTAACTATTACATAATACTTACTAATTTTATAATTTTTTTTGTACTTTTAAAGAAATTTTTACATTATTTTAGCCATTTTTTGAGAGATTATTTCGCAAATTTTGTATTTCTTACTAACTTTGATCATTTTGAAATACACATTGTCGTGGTGTTTTAAACAATTTTTTGTTTTTTTTTTTTAAAAAAAAACAGGTGTGGTGAAAAATAGAAATAATGAACAAAATTTCACGAAAAATCGCAACTCAAAATACTACAACAGTTCAAAATGATTGAAATTGATACAAAATTTGTGAAAAATTCTCTCAAAGAATGCCTAAAATACCTAATGTAAAAATTTATTTAAAATTGTAAAATTTTTTTCAACACTTGTCCAATCAGTTATGAGTATAGGTATTCTAATTGCAGTTATTCAATGATTAGAATAATTTTATAATGCTTATCAATTTGATACTAGCGATGGTCTGTATCGGTTGCGTGATCGGTGACAAGAGATTGGAATAGGTAATTCAATAAAAATTCTTATGGTGTTAGGGCATATTTACCATTACAAAATTGAAATTTAATCAAGAGTTTGTGATCAATTTTGATCAATTTCTTTTATCATGGGTATGTGGATTTCCAATGTCAAATTTATAAAGATACCTACAGATTGTATCGAAAAGTGGAATTAATTGATGAAAATTTGCCTGCATAATGTCATCTGTGAGTAGATGTTTTTTCTTCTTTCATGCTCGCTACACAAGTTTATCTAAAATGGAAATGTAATTGTTTTCAAACATTTAGTTTTGTATCAAATTTTTTCTGTAGGTAGGTATTTAAAAATATTTAGACGAATTTTTTTCAAAATCCAAAACTTTTCGCAAATCTGACCCTTTTTAAAAATAATGCTGTCATGATATTATGAAGATTTTTCTTTGTGAGATGTAAAAGTTGTCAAAAGAAGATAATTGATTTTTCCTTTTTGGTGTTGGTAAAATTTACGAGGGAATCAGAAAAATTTTCTGATGATGAAATGTTGTAGCAAATTCCTACCATCTAGGTTTTTTATTTCCGTCTGCAACTTCAAATACTTATGGCTTTTGAAAATCAGCGTAGTCGTTTTGAAGATATTGAGGGAATTCTTTCATTTCCGAAGAAAGCGATGAGTTGATTTCTTTTCTGAAATGATACAAGCCAATCTTTCTGTCTCATTTCTCGCGTGATAATTTTCGAAATCCATCCCTTAAAGTGCTCTGGAGGCGTTAAATGGCATTCCGAAAATACTTATTTCAATTTTATGAGTATGTAGAAAAAAATCTGTTACAGCATCAGATCGTTTATGCAACTTTGATGACGAAACTCGAAGCATACTTACTTAGAGCCAAGTAATTTCGGTTGAAATAAAAAATTATACTTACTTACATAGTGCCTATATATATTTGTATAAATGTTCTATGATTACAGTATTCAGTAGAGGTTTAAGAACTGGACACTGAAAATGGTTTAACCGTTTTCAATCGGTTCGGTGTGCCAGAAATGGGATACGCGTATCAAATTTCAGCTTTATTCAGCTCAACTTGGTGTGATTTCGTTCTTTACTTTTCAAGTGGCCATCCTTTGGGGCAAACTGGGGAAATTTGTTCTTAAACGCAGTTTTGAATGTCAAACAAAGTTGAAAAAAAAAAAATGCTTTTAGATCTACCAGTTCTGCTTCATTTTGCCGGTGAAATCGGCATTGAAAAAAAAATACTTACCTACTTGAATTCTGTTAATAAAATACATATTTCTGTAAAGGTATGGGAAAATTTTTAGTTGACGAAATTTTGCAGAAAATTCATACTTACCTACATATTTATCCTTTGGCCTGATTGCTTCGAGGAAATTGAGAAAAATTCTGGATTTCCAATCGAGTGATGGCTTGAATTTATGGTTTTTGTTTTCAAACAACATTAGCCAATTTTCAGTACAAATTTTTGTAACTACGAGAATTTTTCTAATTTGCATGCTGAATTAGCATGGGGCGTCAATGGGCTAGAATTATTTTGCTGTAGCATGATTGCACAATGCACATGCTGTGAAATGGCCAGCTCGGAATGCAGGACGTCGTTTTCTTCAAAACCCAAATTTTTTGTTATTCAATCGAACCTGAAATTACTTATTCTTTTACATTCTGAAAATGCGCAATTGTAAGTAAGGTAGGTACTTTTTATTCAATTTCGAATAAATATCGAGGAATAATTGATGTCTCTTGGATAAATATCGAAATACCTATATCGATATTCACGAGTTTTTCTAAAATATGTACTCATACAATACCTACCAAAACTCACAAAATTATTGAGTTTTACGACTGCATATTTAATTCTGTGGGATTCAATCAAGAAATTAAAAATATCTTGTAGTGTATCGATAAACAAAAGTTCGAACATCAGACGTGTGGAGATGTAAAAAAAAAAAAAAACCAAGTAGTTATAAGTACATAAACAAAAAGGAGTAAAACCCCTCTTGCAATCAGCAATCAATTGATCCGGTTCTTTTCATATGAATGGCATCAGCTGTTTTATTTTTGAATTTGAATACATGCTACAGGACAAACCCAAAAAAACGAAAAATCACGAATTTTCTAGGCAAAACTAATTAGGAGAATCTGGTTTCCTGTCCAATAAAAAAAATGTTTTCAATTTGATCAAATTTAATGACATTCAATCACACATCTGATCAAATTTAATCAAACTTGATACAAATTGATCGAGTTTGATTAAACGTTTCCCCCACTCTTATGAGGCGGAGGGGGAGGCATTACCGTCATTTAAACACGAAATAACCATACAAGTAAAGTGAGGTTAATATTTCAAATGATATTTCTCAAAGTCAATTGATCGTTTCAAACCGTTTTAAGCAGTTTTGGGGCCTCCAGCGGATTTTTCAAAGTTGTAATTACCACAAAATTTGACCAAAAAAAGTTGTAAAGCGTAAATTTACTTTGAACCTCAATTCAAATGTACCGAGTCGCTACTGAAAGTGGTTCCAAGCCGTTCTGGAACTACCAGTTACACTTTGGAAATTCCAGATTTTCATTAAAAGTCATAAAAGAGCAGTACCTATGTAAATTTTAGCTCCTCAACTTTACCAGTTACTTGGATGAACTTTTGTTGAAAATTCAACTTCAGACATTTTTGTGGAAGCTTCAGAACTAGCCACTGGAAATGCTTTAACCCTTTTCAATCGGTTCGGTGTGTCAGAAATGAGATATGCGTATCAAATTTCAGCTTTATTCAGATCACTTTGGTGTAATTTCTTTCTTTACTTTTCAAGTGGCCATCTTTGGGGCAAACTGGGGTAATTTGTTCTTAAACGCAGTTTTGAATGTCGAACAAAGCTGAAAAAAATATGCTTATTGTAGGTACTCGTAGATACCAGCTCGGCTTGATTTTGCTGGTGAAATCGGAATAAAAAACAGAAAAAAATACTTACTTGAATAGTGTTAATAGTATGCATAATTTTGAACACAGCATTATCACTTGTATAAGGCAATTAGTTAGGTAGGTACTTCATTATCTTTCGACATCTGCATATACAAAACGTTTTGATAAAGTCGGTTTATTTCGGGTACTTGATCATCGATGCGCAGGTTTTCACCATTTATCAGACTTATTGTGAAATACCCGAAGTCTGAAAACATCCACGATGGACTATTCGACGGCGTCTCATATGGTATATTTATTGTGGACTCTATTAAAAACAGCTGAATGTGAAATGTCCAGCAATCGGAATGCAGTGAATCATGAATATTTTAGTAAGGGGGGAAATTAACTTACCTTATTGCAGCTCAGTTTAATCTTGTACATAACTGTAATAGTTAGGCTCCTGTTTGCACTGTCGTTTTGAAATTCGGCCATTTTTCTCCAAACACGTTTTGGAGTTTTGGATAGGAGCTGGAGTGAAAAAACCATTTTTTTTTGTGCTCAAAAATTTTGCTTCTTTTAGTCCCCATATCTTCTGTCCAGAGGCACCTCTGAAGGTAAAAATTTTTCTGCGAATGGCACCTCGAAATAAAAATTCCACCTTTATCAAAAACCTGTGAAACTCTAAGTACATATTTAGAGCGAAGAAATTTTGGTTGAAATAAAAACTTATACTTACTTACTTTTACTTAGTACTGATCGTTTATTTAAAAGAGTGTTGTAAAGCGTGAATTTACTTCGAACCTCAATTCCAATATACTGAGTCGACTGAAAGTGCTTTCAAGCCGTTCGATGGAACCACCAGTGACACTTTGGAAATTCTAGATTTTCAAAAGCCATGAAAGAGCATTATGTAAATTTTAGCTTCCTAACTCCAAGTACTACAACTTGGATAAATTTTTGTTGAATATTCACGTTTTCAATCGGTTTGATGTGTCAAAAATAGGATAATGCATATCAAATTTCAGCTTTTCAGCTCAATTTAGTGTAATTTCGTTCTTCACTTTTCAAATCGCCACTTTTAGGCAAACTGGGAAAATTTGTTCTTAAACGCTGTTTTGAATGTAAAACAAAGCTGCAAAAAATATGATTCTAGATAGTTACCTACCAGCTCGGCTTCATTTTGCCAGTGAAATCGAAATAAAAAACAAAAAAGAATACTTACTGGAATAGTGTTAATTTAATAGCACCTACGTATTTTGTTCAGCTGTTGCATCAAAAAATTGAAAATTACCTAGAAAGCAAATTCAATATGTTCATTGCAAAGCTGTAACCGTTAAACGATATTGAATTATACTTATCAATATTCAATAATTTTGAAGACGAAAAACATTCTGCAGTTTTTAAATCGTGGGAAGGAGAAAGTTGGGACAATTTTTAGTCGACGAAATCCTACAGAAAATTTTTATTATATCGCCTTTGGCCTAAATGGTTTCGAGAAGGTGGAAAAATTCTCGATTTCAAATCGAGTATGATGACTTGAATTCATGTTTTTTGTTTTCGAACAACATTAGACAATTTTTCAGTACAAATTCTCGTATGTACGAGAATTTTTCTAATTTGCATGCTGAATTAGCTTGGGGCGCCGATGGGCGAGACTTCTTTCCCTGCAGTATGATTGCACAATGCATATGCTGTGAAATGGCCAGTTCGGAATGCAGATCATGAATATTCTAGTAAGGGGAAAAATAACTTACCTTATTGCAGCTCAGTTTAATCTTGTAACAATGGCTGAAATACGTAATGTAAAAATGTATTTGAAATTAAAAGAAAAGTGATCAAACCGGTATCACTTTTCTTAAGCATAATTTTATCCCGTTTTCACTGCATATACTTACTTACCTACTTAAAAATAAAGAATTTGTGGATTTTTTTGTAAATAAAGTCGATTTACTTACTTCAGCTTTTAATTCCATTAATGGTGTATCTTCTTTGAATCGATTCATTCGATCTCGCTGACGATCCGAGGTCCGCGTCTTCGACACTTGGAAAAATTTTAAACACAGAGTGGGCACAATGTCAGTACCACGATTTTCACGTTTTAGTTTTTTTGCAAAAAAATTAAAAACTGAGCACATCCTAGAAAAAAACTAACGACATTAGGTACGTTGGTTGGAAAGAAAAATAATGAAATTTCACTAAATTCACCTGGAAATTGCTGATTCTCAGTATATAATAGCTTTTTTTAAACAATGCTGAATCGATTGAAAACAGTTTTGAACCGTTTTGAGCAGTTTTGGAGCCTCCAGCTGATTTTTAAAAGTTGCAATTCCCACAAAATTTGACCAAACAAAGTTGTAAAGCGTAAATTTACTTTGAACCTTAATTCCAATGTACTATTTCGACTGAAAGTGGTTTCGAGCCGTTCTGAAACTGCCAATGACACTTTGGAAATTCTAGATTTTCATTAAAAGCCATGAAAGAGCAATATGCAAATTTTAGATCCCCAACTTTACTACTTGGATTAACTTAAAAACAAAAAAAATTACTTACTGGAATAGTCTTAATATGTCGTATGCATGCATTTTTAATATTTGGGTTTGTTTTTGGAGGGGCGCAGGGGGACGCTGCTCCACCCAAATAAACCTTCAAAACTATCGAAAAATTGTCATAAAAACTAAAAAAAAAGAATGAAAGAATTTGAAAAAGAAACCGTGTTTTTTTCCTCGAAAATGTTGCTTCTTCGAGGCCTCATGTGTTCTCTCCATGAAGGTGAAAATTTTTTGCGAATGGCAACTCGAAATGAGAATTCTACCTTTTATCAAAATCCTGCTATTTTTTTGTCATTGAATTTGGCGGATTACATTCGTCTAAAAAAAAAAAAAAAACAATGCAGCTAGTGAGCGAAAAACAAAAACCCTCTTTTTTCAACACCTGGTCAATCAGGTAGAAGCATTCTAATGAAAATTAATCGAAGATTAGAATAAGTTTATAATACTTATAAAATTGATACTAGCGATGGTCTATATTGATTGCATGATCACCGACAAGAGATTGGAATGAGTGATTGAAAATTTATAACCACTTACTATCTAATAAGCACTTTCAAGTGGGGTGCAATTGACCGGATCCGTATAGCATTTTGAGAACGTCATTTTCTTTAAAACCAAAAACTTCTGTTATTCAGTCGAACCTGAACTTAAAAGATAGAACCCCTCTTGCAATCAGCGATCAATTGATATTTTTGAATGTATGTAAACTGATACATATGTTAGAGGAAATATTTGTATAGATCTCTATCATCATTTTTTTTTTTACTCGTTACAAATTTAAAAATTCCGGAGAACGTTACATAATTACTACAGAATAATTTCGTTCTAATAAATTGTAATACCAATTTTATGATTTTTTTTGTAATTTTAAAGAAAATTTTTACATCATTTTAGGCATTTTTTGAGAGAATTTTTCGCTAATTTTGTATTTCTTTACTAGGTAACCTTGATCATTTTGAAATATTGTCGTGTTGTTTTAAGCAATTTTTTGAAATTGCAGCTCAAAATACCACAACAGCAGTTCAAAATGATTGAAATTGGTGAAAAAAAATGGAAAATTTGTGAAAAATTCTCACAAAAAATGCTTGAAAATAATGTAAAATTATCTTTAAAATTACAAAAAAAATGATCAAACCGGTACCACTTTTCTTGAGCATAATTTTATCCTGTTTTCACTGCATGTATACTTGAAAATGAAGAATTTGCTGATTTTTCAGTAAATGAGTTGATTTACTTACTTCAGCTTTGAATCCCATAATAGTTTATATTTTTGGAACCTAACAATATTATCTAATCGATCTGGCTGACGATCCATGGTCCCCGTCTTTGACACTTGAAAAAATTTTAAATAGTGTCTGCTAAATTCTCTCGAGCACGCGCGTTGATACCGACTGAAATTTTTTTCAAAAATAATTCAACAACACGAGTACAAGCACTTTTTGAAAATATTTTTAAAAAATTTATGAGAGGAAAGAAATCGTAATAACTGTAATAAAAAAGGTCGTCTGGCAGTGCATAAGTTGAGCAAAAATAAAATTTGTGTGAAAGAAATGCCTTTGACCAAAAAATGAAAAAAACAAAAATCTATGTCGCTAACAGAGGATTTTTCATCAAATTATGAAATTTTGTTGGAAATCACTAAATCAGACCCAAATATGATATAAATTTTGCCAAATTGCGTGCTTTGTTGGCTGCATAATGTCATCTGTGGTGTGTGCGAGACTTGAAAAAAGAGTAGGTACCCCTAAAACATCATCTAACCTTAATTACTTTTTTTTTGAAAACTTCGACAGCACATCGGTACCTTAATGCCAAATCCGAGTATGTCCATACAAAAAAAGGACGATTTTACGCATCACTGATAAGGCTCGGATATATGCTCGGAAGGGTTCGTTGAGTTCTGATTGAACATCGGTCAGCTTCCTGCATCTTCGGTCCCTATTGACAATTTCAAGTGGCAGAATGCTAGCAACATGGTAGCTTTATGCTAGGAGAAACTGCCAGCATCGCTCGGTAATTATGATGCTAGAATATAACTAGCATGTTGCTAGCATACATTGTGCTAGCTCATCTCAGGCTAGTATTATGGTAGAATTTTGCTAGCAGGAGCTGCTGGGATCACTCGATAATTATGGTGCTGGGTTTTAACTAGCATATCCCTAGCATACATTTTGCTAGATAATCTCACATTAGCAATATGATAGCATCATGCTAGCAGGGACAACTGGCATTACTAGGTAATTATGAGGCAAGGGTTTGAATAGCACATTGCTCGCATACATTTTGCTAGCTCACCCCATGCTAGCGATATCATAGCATCATGCTAGTATAAACTGCTAGCATCACTTGGTAATTAAGGGGCAAGGGTTTAACTAGCATATTGCTAGCATGCATTGTGCTAGCTCATCTCATACTAGATATATGATAGCATTTTGCTAGTGGAAAATGCTAGCTTCATTCGGTAGTTATGTTGCTAGCATGTAGCTAGCTCATTGCTAACATACTTCTTGCTAGTTTGTATCATGCAAGTAATAAGCTGGCATTTTGCTAGCATGTTATGCTAGTTCATTTCATGCTAGCATAACGCTAGTATCATGCTAGTTTCCTGCTACTCATGCTAGGTGGGTGCTACTAATGCTAGCATTCTGCTAGTAAAATTGTCAATAGGGGTGGTGCATTTTAACTGTACTCCGATGCAAATTTTTCAATTCAGGGCTTCCCAGAGCCTTATCAGTGACACAAAACGACGATGTTTTTTTGGATGGACATACTCGGATTTGGCATTAAGGTAACGACATTTTGAAAAAATGTTCAAAAAAATGTTCACATCGTGACCAAATGAGGATTAAACTGGGTCAAATGTAGAGGATTTTTTTGGAATTTCGGTTGAATAAAAACTTATACTTCCTCACTTACTTACTTGCTTGGTGCCTATTTATTTTATTTTGTGTAATTTACTTTTGAAAATTGGTTTAAGTATAGCCAATCTTTCAATGTTGGAGTTAAAAATGAGATGCTACATTTCATTTTCTTCTTGTAATCCCTGACTAAAATTCTAACATATTTACAAAAAATAATTTCTTTCATGCTCACTACACAGTTTTATCCAAAGTGGAAATGTTGATTTTTTCAAACATTTCAGTTTTTTACCAAATTTTTTCTGTATTTAAAAATTTCTAAACGAATTTTTTTCAAAATCTGAAACTCTCGTCAAATCTGGCCTCCTACCCCCCCCCCCCCCATAATTTTATCATGATATTATGAACATTTTTCTTTGTGAGATGTAGAAGTTGTCAGAAGAAGGGAATGACTGCGTTTTAATTTTTCCCTTTTGACTTTGAAAAAATTTACGAGGGGATCAAAAAAATTTTCAGAATATGAAATTTTGCAGCAAATTTCTACCATCATGGAGTTTTTGTTTCCGTCTGCAACATTAAACATGGCTTCAAAAATCGGCGTAGTCGGAAATCCATCTCTTGAAGTGCTCTGGAGGCATTAAAGGGCTTTCTGGAATTACTTATTTTAATTTTATGAGTGTTTAGAAAAAAATCTGTAACAGCACAGGTCGTTTATGCAACTTTAATGAAACTTTAAGCATACTTAGTGCCAAAAAATGTCGGTTGAAATGAAAACTTATACTTACTTACTTAGTACCTATTCATCTAAATTCTAATAAGCAATACATTATAGTTCTGATATATTTGGTCCAGGCTTAAGAATTGGACACTGAAAATGGTTTGACCGTTTCCAATCGTTTCGGTGTATCAAATATGGGATATTATGCATATCAAATTTCAGCTTTATTCAGCTCAATTTGGTGTAATTTCGTTCTTTACTTTTCTAGTGGCCATCTTTGGGGCAAACTGGGAAAATTTGTTCTTAAACGCAGTTTTGAATGTCAAACAAAGCTGCAAAAATATGCTTATCTATAGATATTAGCTCGGCTTCATTTTGCCGGTGAAATCGGAATTTTAAAAAAATACTTACTTGAATTATGTTAATAAAATACATATATTTGCTGTGTGTAACTACTTATGGATTTTTAATCGACGAAATCTTGCAGAAAATTACTTATTATTTCACCTTTGGCCTAATTGTTTCGAGGAAATTGAAAAAAATTCTGGATTTCGAATCGAATGATGACTTGAGAATTTATGTTTTTTGTTTTCGAACTACATTAGCCAATTTTTCAGTGCAAATTCTTGTAAGTGCGAGAATTTTTCTAATTTGCATGCTGAATTAGCTTGAGACGCCCGTGGGCTAGAATTCTTTCGCTTGTAGCATGATTGCACAATGCACATGCTGTGAAATGGCCAGCTCGGAATGCAGTGAATCGTGAATATTTTAGTAAGGGGAAAAATAACTTACCTTATTGCAGCTCAGTTTAATCTTGTAATCAGAGTGGGTGACTGTGGCACTTTGGTTGTGAAATTGGGTTATTTTTCTCCAAACACATTTGGATAAGAGCTGGAGCGAAGAAACCATGTTTTTTTTTGTGCTCAAAAATTTTGCCTCTTTGAGGCCTAATATCTTCTCCCCAGGGACACCTCTGGAGGTAAAAGTTTTTCTGCGAATGGCAACTCGATATGTAAATTCCACCTTGTATAAAAATCCTGCGATTTTTTTTCATCGAATTTACGGATTACATTCGTTTAAAGTTGAAGTTTAAAAAAAAACCAACAGAGCAGCTAGTGAGCGAAAAGCAAAAACCCCCTTGCAATCAGTCGTTTCTGCAATTAAAATGTGCACCTAACAATAGAATAATTTCTTTCTAGGTACCTAATTATATCAATTTTATAATTTTTTTGTAATTTTAAAGAAATTTTTAAGGTACATTATTTTAGGTATTCTTTGAGAGAATTTTTCGCAAATTTTGTATTTCTTAACCAACATTATCATTTGAAATATTGTCGTGATGTTTTACGTAATTTTTTGTAAAATTTTTCAATCATCAAATCATAAACTTGTTTTTTTTTAAGAGGTGTGGTGAAATATAAGTACATAGGTCTAATGTACAAAATTTCACAAAAAATGTCAGCTCAAAATACTACGACCACAAATCAAAATTATTAAAATTGACGAAAAAAATGCAAAATTTGTGAAAAATTCTCTCAAAGGCAGATACCAGCTCGGCTTCATTTTGCCGGTGAAATCGAAATAAAAAACAAAAAAAATACTTACTTGAATAGCGTTCATGAAAATTGCCTAACATCAGAAGAAAATTCTATTATAATGTTCAAGTCAAAGCTGTAACTGTAAACGATCGTGAATAATCAATAATTTTCAAGACAAAAAACACTTCGCTGTTTTTAAATCGTGGGATGGAGGAAGTTGGAAACATTTTTAGTCGACGAAATCCTGCAGAAAATGTATACTCATTATTTCTCCTTTGACCTAATAATTTCGGGTAATTTGAGAAAAATTCTGGATTTCCAATCGAGTGATGACTTGAAATTCATGTTTTTTGTTTTCGAGCAACATTAGACAATTTTTCAGTACAAATTCTTGTACGAAAATTTTACCAATTTTTACGCTGAATTAGCTTAGGGTGCCGATGGGATTCTTTCCCTGTAGTACATACCTACTTACATACGATTGCACAATACGTTTTGGATAGGAACTGGAGCGAAGAAAACATGTTTTTTTTTGTGCTCAAAAATTTTGCTTCTTTGAGGCCTCATATCTTCTCTTCAGGGGCACCTCTGGAAGTGAAAATTTTTCTGCGAATGGAAACTCGAAATAAAAAGCCTCGCTTTTTATCTAAAATCTGTTTTTTTTTTAAAAAATTGAATTAACGGATTACATTTTTTCAACCCCTGGCCAACCAGTTAAGAGCATTGTAATGAAAATTAATCTAAGATTAGAATAATTAGGTCAACTCTAGCTCCCAAATGAATCCCATTCCCCAAGTTTGACTTTATTTTATCAATTAGAACAGGTTACAAGTCCCAAATCATAAAATGTAAAATTATTGAAATCACGTCACTTTGAGGGGTCGTAGCGCCATTCCCCTTGAGGCTAGGGAGTTAGTCGATAGCTCATTTGATAGGTATTGGGGAGGATATGAAATCATCACTGGGCTAATTTTACTCAAAATTCAATATTTCAGGAGTTCTTGATGAAAAACTGATTTTGGGGGGCTTTGATCCACTGGGGGGGGACTTTTAGTATGTTGTTCAGCACACCACCCTAGACAATATTCAACAAAAAAACCTTTGTTAATTTTTTGTAAAATTTTTCAATCATAAACTTGTTTTTTTTTAAGAGGCGAGGCATGGTGAAATAGAAATAATGTACTTACGAAATTTTACAAAAAAAATTGCAGCTCAAGATACCAGCGCCAACAGTTCAAAATGATGGAGATTGGTAAAATAAATGCAAAATTTGTGAAACATTCTCTCAAAAAATACCTAAAATACCTGAGGTGTAAAAATTTTTTTGAAATCACCCCAAAAATAATTATCAAAGCGGTATCGCGTTTTCACTGCATAAAAATAAAGAATTTGCTATTTTTTCAGTAAATAAGTTGATTTACTTACTTCAGCTTTGGGTTCCATAATGGTGTATCCCATCTTGAATAATTTTTGTTGTATGTTGGCGGTAAGTTGGCGGATGTTTTACGTACATTATGTTTATCCTCTTTGAACCTTTTCCAGCAATAATCATTGAGCATTCGCTCAAGTTCTTCAATTTGGATTCTAGATCAACTATTTTTCCATTCTGTTTTTCAATTGAATTCATTTTGAAGTTAGATTTATTGATTTAAAATTTTGATATCGTTTTTAATTTATGTACAATAGTTAATTGCCATCATATCCAGAAGGGATAAGATCTATTTTAATAAAATCAGTTTCGAAAAATTGTCCCTCACAGTTCTCGTATAGGTGCAGTAACAAATTTGGTCTTTATAGCTTCAAATTGGTTTATCAAACATGACTAGTGGAAATGGTGACCACTATACGTTGAAATTGTATTGTACGAGTAATTTGAATACCTTTTCAGAATCGTTTGTACTCGTACTAAAAATATCATGTTTGCGCACTTTGTGCACACGATAATTGTTGCCATAAATTATGTTAACCTTTTGGAGGTTCTTTAGGTTCCCATTTTCGGGAAACAAATTGCTTTAATGGGTGTAATAAGAGTACCCTGCCCAATTGACCAAATCACAAAAAGTTTAGCTTTCAAAGAAAAATCATTTTGGAAAATGAAAGTTTTGGAAAAGCTCAAATTCTTCGCAACAAAGCAAATGAATATTGAAAATTTTTTTCAAAAATAATGCAACAACACGAGTACAAAACATTACACAGAAGCACTTTTTGAAAATATTTTTGAAAAATTTATGAGGAAAAAAATCGTAATAACGGTAATAAAAAAGGTCGTCTGGCAGTTCTCAAGTTGAGCAAAAATAAAAACTTGGTGAAAGAAATGCCTTTGACCAAAAAATTAAAAAAAAACAAAAATTTATGTCACTGCTAAGAGAGGATTTTTCATCAAGTCGTGAAATGTTGTTGGAAATCACTGAATCAGACCCAAATGTGACATAAATTTGGCCAAATTGAGAGCTTTATTGGCTGCATAATGTCATCTGCGGAGAATCTTTTTAATTTCTTTTATTCTCAATGGTTTGTGTGTGAGACTTGAGAAAATGTACCCCTAAAACATCATCTAATTACTTTTTTTTGACAACTTCGACAGCTCATTTAAAAAAATGTTCACATCGTGACCAAATAAGGATTAAACTGGGTCAAACGGAGAGAAATTTTTAGGAATTTCGGTTGAAATAAAAACTTATACTTACTTACTTGGTACCAAAAAATTTTTATTTTTGTACCGTATGTTGATTTGAATACTTGGTGTACCTAATTCCTGACTAGAATTCTAACAAATTTACAAAAAATAATTTCTTTCATGCTCACTACACAGTTTTATCCAAAATAGAAATGTTATTTGTTTCAAAAATTTCATTTTTTACCAAATTTTTCTTGTACCTATTTGAAAACTTCTAAACGAAATTTTTTCGAAATCTAAAACTCTCTCAAAATCTGGCCTTTATCCTCCTAAATTTTATCATGATATTCTGAACATTTTTCTTTGTGAGATATGGAAGTCATCAGAAGAAGGGAATGACTATGCGTTTTAATTTTTCCTTTTTAGTACAGTCATTTTAGATGAAATGAGAGGATTTATTCGGACTAATTCCTACAAAAGGTTTTTTTGCGGGATACTGTAGTGGAAGGGGTCCTATTCAACATACTAAAAGTCCCACCCCGTACCCCGCGTGCGTCGCGTGCTAGAGCGTGAAAAGTGTCCCGCCGCGGCGTTTTTTGCGATTTTCTCGCGAGGACTTGATTTTACGTCGAAAATAGTTTTATTTTTGTGTTCTACGTCAAATTTCCGATCTAGTGATATATCAACTGTCCTTCTACCCCCAAGGGGGGTGGAGCTAGAACTATTCAAAAAAGGGGGGTTTCCTGAAAAATACATAAAGGTTATAGGCGCCTAAGAGGGGTGAAATGGTCCCCGAAAGCGTTCGAGTTGATGTTAGCATGGAAGATGGGTACCATTGAGAAACTTCCGCGTGAAAAATTTCAGATCCACATCCCCTCCCCTTTTTGAGGAACCCCCCTTTTCTGAAATTTCAATACCACTTTTCTCAGCCCCATTTTAACCGATTTTGAAAATTTTTCAGTATGTTATGTATATCCCTAGTAGGTATCCCCACAAAAATTTTCAACCCCCTCCCCTCATATTTACCCCTCAAAATGGTGTAAAAATGTGTCTGAGGGAGGGTTGGGGTAAAATGGGAATTTTGGGGAAAATAACTAAATATTAATGAACAGGGTGTCGTTTTCTTATGATTCGATACCGCTGAGCACGAATATGACATCAGATTTTTTGCTACACTCATCTAGACCTCTCCAGAGCACTTGGCCCTCTCAAGTTTTACTATTGTTGAAAAGCATAGAATAAGTTGAAAAACGCTATTTTGAGGGGTAAATATGAGGGGAGGGGGTTGAAAATTTTTGTGGGGATACCTACTAGGGATATACATAACATACTGAAAAATTTTCAAAATCGGTTAAAATGGGGCTGAGAAAAGTGGTATTGAAATTTCAGAAAAGGGGGGTTCCTCAAAAAGGGGAGGGGATGTGGATCTGAAATTTTTCACGCGGAAGTTTCTCAATGGTACCCATCTTCCATGCTAACATCAACTCGAACGCTTTCGGGGACCATTTCACCCCTCTTAGGCGCCTATAACCTTTATGTATTTTTCAGGAAACCCCCCTTTTTTGAATAGTTCTAGCTCCACCCCCCTTGGGGGTAGAAGGACAGTTGATATATCACTAGATCGGAAATTTGACGTAGAACATAAAAATAAAACTATTTTCGACGTAAAATCAAGTCCTCGCGAGAAAATCGCAAAAAACGCCGCGGCGGGACACTTTTCACGCTCTAGCACGCGACGCACGCGGGGTACGGGGTGGGACTTTTAGTATGTTGAATAGGACCCCTTCCACTACAGTATCCCGCAAAAAAACCTTTTGTAGGAATTAGTCCGAATAAAAAACTTAAAATGACTGAACTATTTTGGCGTTGAAAAAATTCACGACTGAATCAGGAGAATTTTCTGATGATAAAATTTTGCAGCAAATTTCTACCATCTTGGTTTTTTGTTTCCGTCTGCAATTTCTCAAAATCTGGCTTTGAAAATCGGGGTAGTCGTTTTGAGAATGTTGAGGGAATTCTTTATTTCCTAAGGGAGCGATGAGTAGATTTTTTTCTTTTTGAAATGGAACAAGCCAATTTTTCTGCCACACTTCTCGCGTGATAATTTTCGAAATTCATCCCATGAAGTGGTCTGGAGGTGTTAAAAGGCTTTCTGAAAATACTCATTTTAATTTTATGAGTATGTATAGAAAAAATCTGTGACAGCACAGATCGTTTATGCAACCTTGATGAAACTCTAAGAATATTTGGAGCCAAGGAATATTTCGGTTGAAGTAAAAACTTATACTTACTTACTTATAGTACTTATTTATCTAAATTCTAATACACTTCGGCTTGAGATATTTTTAGCAGAAGCTTAAGAACTGGAAACTGAAAATGGTTTAATCGTTTTCAATCGGTTTGGTGTTTCAGAATTGGGATTTATGCGTATCAAATTTCGGCTTTATTCAGCTCAATTTGGTGAAATTTCGTTCTTTACTTTTCAGATGGCTACATTTAGGCAAGCTGGCAAAATTTGTGTTTTGAATGTCAAACAAAGCTGCAAAAAAAATGCTTACTTATAGATACCAGCTCGGCTTTATTTTGCGGGTGAAATCGGAATTGAAAAAAAATACTTACTTGAATTGTGTTAATAAAATACATATACTTATTTCTGGACATGTTTAGACTATTGTTCATTATTCATAGAGAACTGAGAACGACGTGCATCAAAAAATTGAAAATTGCCTATACTTACTTAAAGCAAATGCAATATATTTATGTCAAAGATGTACTGTAAACCATCATAAATAATCAATAACTTTGAAGACGAAAAACACTTCGAAGTTTTTAAATTGCGAGATGGAGGAAGTTGAGAAAATTTTTAATTGACAAAATCCCGCAGAAAATTTATACCTATACTGTCTTATTATTTCACCTTTGGCTTAATTATTTCGAGTAAATTGAGAAAAATTCTCGATTTCTAATCGAGTGATGAGTTGAATTCATGTTTTTTTTTGTTTTCGAACAACATTAGCCAGTTTTTCAGTACAAATTCTTGCACAAGAATTTTTCCAATTTTTGTAAGCTGAAGTAGCTTTGGGAGCCGAGGGGCTAGAATTCTTTCCCTGTAGTACAATTGCACAATGCATATGCTGTGAAGTAGCCTGCTTAGAATGCAGTGAATCGTGAATATTTTAGAAAGTGGAAAAATAACTTACCTTATTGCAGCTCAGTTTAATCTTGTACATTCCCGTGTTGTCGGTTTGAAATTGGGCTATTCTGCTCCAAACACGTTTTGGATAGGAGCTGGAGCAAAGAAACCATGTTTTTTGTGCTCAAAAATTTTGCTTCTTTGAGGCCTCATATCTTCTCTCCTGGGACACTCTGCAGATGATAATTATTCTGCGAATGGAAACTCAAAATAAAAATTCCACCTTATTGTATCAAAATCCTGCCATTTTTTTCTCATCAAATTCACCGATTACATTCGTTTAAAGTTGAAGCTAAAAAAAAAAAACAAAGCAGATAGTGAGCGAAAAGCAAAAACCCTCTTACAATCAGTAGTTTGCTGCAATTAAAATGTGTACCTGTTGAAATAACAATTCGGTTTATAACACGTAGGGTACTTTTTATTCAGTTTCCAATAAATATCGAGGAATAATTGATGTCTCTTGGATAAATATCGAGACATATCGATATTCACGAGTTTTTCTAAAATAGGTACTCATATTACCAAAACTCACAAAATTATCATGTTTTGAGACTCCATATTTAATTCTGTTGGATTCAATCAAGAAATAAAAAATTATCTGTAGTGTATCGATAAAAAAAAGATCGAACTTCGGACGTGTAAAGATGTAAAATTTGAGAACATAATACATATAATACCTGTGTAGTGTGTACCTAAGCAAAAATATAAGACCCCTCTTGCAATCAGCAATCAATTGATATTTTTGAATTTACATCAAACATATTTGTATCAGGAATTTTTGTACAGATCTCTTATCATCAATTTATTTTAATGTACAAAATTTTACAGAAAATTGCACCTCAAGTTCAAAATTATTAATATTGGTGGGGAAAAATGCAAAATTTGTGAAAAATTTTCTCAAAAAACGCCTAAACCTAAACTAATGTAAAAATTTCTTTAAAATTACCAACAAAAAAAAATGATCAAACCGGTATCGCTAGGGTACTGTATAATGGGTATGATAGACGTCAGTCATTTTGGTTGTCTCACATCGTTGTGTACAATGCATCGATAGTAAATGTGGTATTAAGTGTGGGTGAGACTTACTCACACTTATACAACATTTACTACCGATGAATGTACACAACGACGCGAGACAACCAAAATGGCTGACGTCGATCATACCCAATGTACAGTACCCTAGTATCGCTTTTCTTAAGCATAATTTTATCCCGTTTTCACTGCATATACTCAAAAATAAAGAATTTGGTGATTTTTCAGTAAACTTACTTACTTCAGCTTTGAATTCCATAAATAGTTTTTCTTGAATATACATATCTAATTGATCTGGCTGACGATCCGAGGCCGAGGTCCGTGTCTTTGACACTTGGAAAAATTTTAAATACATAGTGGGCCAAAAGTCAGTAGGTACCCCGATTTTCACGTTTTAGTATCTTGTAAAAAAATCAAAAAATAAGCATCCTAGAAAAAAACTAACGACGTTATGCAGTCGATTGGAAATTCAATTCTATACAATTTTCCTCGATATAATTTTTTCGTAGGACGCTTCTTTTCGTTTCCATGATCGATTTTAATGAAACTCAATTTGCAAATTTTTCAAAAGTACATTTCAAAAATTTGCAAACTGAGTTTCATTAAATCTCCTGCACTATGGTGTAGAAAAAAATATGTAACAGCACAGATAGTTTATATGCAACATTGACGAATTTCTTAAGCATACTTAGAGGCAAGGAATTTCGGTTAAAATGAAATCTATTTATCTAAAGTAATGCCTACATTTCTTGATCGTAACTTCGCCATTACTGTTCATGGCCTGAGGTACGATTGCATCGAAGGCAAGTTGGCATTTGGACGAGTACTGAAGCCATACTGTAACCAAAGAAAACACGATATCGTTTATTTAAAATTCATATGTTCATTAATTTTTCGCACAATTTCTAGCCGACATTGAGGAGAGACCGTCGGGCTCAGGTCAGTGGACGGTTGTTTGGAGAGTCACTCAAGGTATTCCGCATTCATCGAGCACCTCGCCACTTGAAAGAATAAAAAAATACAATTTCAATAAATTGACCTAGAAAGCTAAATTTCGGTATATACATAATACTTACCTTATTTTCAACCATGCTGAATCGATTGAAAACTATTTTGAACGGTTTTGAGCAGTTTTGGAGCCTCCAACAGATTTTTAAAAGTTTGCAGTTCCCACAAAATTTAACCAACGAAAGTTGTAAAGCGTAAATTTACTTTGAACCTCAATTCCAATGTACTGAGTCAACTGAAGGTGGTTTCAAGCCGTTCTGGAATTACCATGCAGTGACACTTTGGAAATTCTAGATTTTCATTAAAAGTCATGAAAGAGCAGCAGTATGTAAATTTTATCTCCTCAACTTTACTACTTGGATAAACTTTTGTTGAAAATTCAACTTCAGAAAATTTGGCGGAGGTCTCAGAACTGGCCACTGAAAATGATTTAACCGTTTTTAATTGGTTCGATATGTCAGAAATAGGATAATGCACATCAAATTTCAGCTTTTCAGCTCAATTTGGTGTAATTTCGTTCTTTACTTTTCAAGTGGCCACTTTTGGTCGAACTGGGGAAATTTGTTCTTAAACGCAGTTTTGAATGTCAAACAAAGCTGCGAAAAATATGCTTGTAGATACCAGATCTGCTTCATTTTGCCGGCGAAATCGGGATTAAAAAAAATACTTACTCAAAACTATCGAAAAATTTCCATAAAAACGTATACAAACGAAAGAGTTTGAAAAATAAACCGTGTTTTTTTCCTCCAAAATTTTGTCTCTTTTTGAGGCCTCATATCTTCTTTCCATGAAGGTGACAATTTTTCTGCGAATGGCAACTCGAAATGAAAATTCTACCTTTTATCAAAATCCTGCGATTTTTTTGTCATTGAATTTACGGATTATATTCGTCTAAAAAACAAAAAACAATGCAGCTAGTGAGAGAAAAACAAAAACCCTCTTGCAATCCTTCACTTTTAATACAATCGCTGTTTTTTTTTACATTCGTCTTTTTGGTGGAAAACTTATTCCCACTTGTTTTTTGGGCGATTGCTGTTTGAGCGAGTAATCCTATTGGGATTCACTTTCCTAGTTCTAGGTATAAGTACATACATCCTAGTTTTCGGGTTTTTTTTCCAACACCTGGCCGATCAGTTGAGAGCATTCTAATGAAAATTAATGGAAGATTAGAATCATTTTATAATACTTATCAAATTGGTACTAGCGATGGTCTGTATTGATTGCGTAATCGGCGTCAAGCAATCGGTATGAGTCATTGAAAATTCATAATTATACTTACTGTCTAATAAGCACTCTTAAATGCGGTTCATTGACCGGAGATCAGCAGCTTACGTCATTTTCTTCAAAACCAAAAACTACTGTTATTCAATCGAGCCAGAACTTCTCCTTTTACATTCTGAAACTGCGCAATTAAGTCGGGTACCTACTTTTTATTTATTCAGTTTCGAATAAATATCGAGGAATAATTGATGTCTGTTAGAGAAATATCGAGACATATGGATATCCGCGAGTTTCTCTAAAATACCTACTCATATTAAGTTACCAAAACTCACAAAATTATCATGTTTTGCGATTCTATGATTATTCAATTCTGTGGGATTCAATCAAGAAATAAAAAATATCTTAAGTGTAGGTATAAACAAAAGTTTGAAGTGGACGTGTGAAGATGTAAATTTAAAAACAAATAATACATACCTAATCAAAAAGATGAAACCCCTCTTGTAATCAGTGATGTTATCTCAAAACCCTTTTTCTACTGAAAAGATACTTACTCAGAAAATAACGAAATTTGATCTAAAACCAAAACGTGGTGCACCACGTGCAATAAATTACTCGGACACAGACAAATATTAAAATAGGTGTTGTAGCGTCGGGGAGTATCCTTTGTTTACAGATGGAAACAGACCCGAGGCTACATATTTGGCGCCCCACGTTGGGCGCCAAATATGTAGTGTGGGGGATTATCCTTGATTTACAGAGGGAAAATTCCCACCACGTTTACACGAGGTTAAGCCCAGGGAACCTAGTCTTGCCAGATATTCTTACTAAAGATATTGCTTATTGCAATGGTATGGAAATACCGCGAAATAGATCAATAATGACCGCAAATGAAAGTAGAACTTTTATTGTAAATACTCTGATATAAACCCGACGCAAATATTACACATAAAAGACACTTAACATTGTAAAAAGGCATTTGGAATGACGATTCCCAATGGAAGCTCTAAAATGATACCGAACGCTAGCACCAGTGAAAATGAGGAGGTTAGTGACAAAGTTAGACAAACGCCACTTCCAAAAAAATCGAGTTAGGTACTGATTCTTATGGGATTTTTAACGCTCTTTTCATTGCCGAGGTCCGTTACTTACAAAATAGTTCATAAAAGGGTACAAAACTCAGTCAAAGTTTTGCCTCAAAAACTTTGAACGCGTATTTCACCCTTTTATGGACTATTTTGTGAGAAACTGACCTCGGCAATGAAAAGAGCGTTAAAAATCCCATAAGAGTCAATACTCAACTTCATCCACACTTCACAGTAAGGTAGAAAATTCAGCGCTGCATATTTTTGTACTACTCGTAGATAAAAAACCTCAATTTTCTCGAAACTAACTTCATGGCGTTTGTCTAACTTTGTCACCAACCTCCTCAAATATACTCGAAGCTTTTACACTTCTCGGATTGCGGAGTGGCAAAGCTCGAACTAATCCGACAGAGTGCACTACTTAGTCAGTGCTGCCACTCCGGAGGAACACATCTTCCCTCTAGGTGGAAGCTGTGGGCGCATCCCCTACTGTCACAGTGTTTATTTCAACGTAAAACAGACAATAATAACAAGTCATGTACAAATTATTTGCTGAGCAAAAAGCTCAAAGAGGTAGGGGCTCAAATTTTTAACTTTTGAGCTTAAAACCAGTAACATAAGGTAACTCGGAACGGTTACTCAAAAGTACCTACCAAACATATCTTAATACCTACTTAAAGCTAACATCAAATATAAAAATATTGACTTTTTACGACTTTATTGATATTTTTGAACTTACAATGTCTTGGTATATTATGATGTAAAATTATTGTTTTCTACATTTTTTTGTACAGAACTTATCATCAATTTATTTTTACTCCACACAAATTTGAAAATTTCGGAGAACGTTACATAATGTTTATACAGAATAATTTCATTCCCATATAATACCAGTTTATTCATTTTTTCTTGTAATTTTAAAGAAATTTTTACATTTTTTAAGTGGGTATTTTTTGAGAGAATTTTTCGAAAATTTTGTATTTTTTTACCAACTTGGAACATTTTGAAATGCAATTTTTTGTAAAATTTTTCAATCATCAAAATATCATAAACTTGTTTTTTTTTTTTAAGAGGCGTGATAAAATAGAAATAGTGTACAAAATTTTACCAAAAATTGCTCCTCAAAATACCAGGACAACAGTTCAAAATGATTGAAATTGGTGGGAAAAAATGCCAAATTTGTGAAAAATGCTCTCAAAGAATGCCTAAAATAATGTCAAAATTTCTTTAAAACAACAAAAAAAAAATAATCAAAACTGGTATCGCTTTTCTTAAGCATAATTTTATCCCGTTTTCATTGCATAAAATAAAGAATTTGCTGATTTCTCAGTAAATAAGTTGATTTACTTACTTCAGCTTTGGGTTATTTCATAATAGGTAGGTATGTAGTTTAAACAATTCATGATTTTTTCGTTTATGTTTTCTATTTTTGATTGCAATTCGATGTGCTTATGTTTATCCTCTTTGAACCTTCCAGCAATAACATTGAGCTTTCGCCCATGTGCTTTAATTTGGATTCTACATAGATCAACAGTTTTTCCATTCTGTTTTTCAATTAATTCATTTTGAAGTTCGATTTGTTGGTTCAAAATTTTGATGTCGTTTTTTAATTTACAATAATTTCTATTATATTCAGAAAGGATAAGATTTACTTTAATTAAATCAAGTTTCGAAAAATTGTCCCTCACAGTTCTGGAAGGTGCAGTAACAATTGATTTATGAAACATGACTCGTGGAAAAAGTGACCACTATACGTTGAATAATTTGAATACTTTTTCAGAATCGTTTGTACTCGTACTAAAAATATCATGTTTGCGCTTCGTGCACACGATAATTGGTGCCATAAATTATATGTTAACCCTTTGGAGGTTCTTTAGGTTCCCATGTTCGGGAAACAAATTGCTTCAATGGGTGTAATAGAGTACCCTGCCCAATTGACCAAATCACAAAAAAGTTTAGCTTTCAAAGAAAAATCATTTTGGAAAATGAAAGTTTTGGAAAAGCTCAAATCCTTCTTGGAAATTTTTTTCAAAAATAATGCAACAACACGAGTACAAAACCTTAAACAAAAGCACTTTTTGAAAATATTTTTAAAGAATGAGGAAAAAAATTGTAGTAACGGTAGTAAAAAAGGTCGTCTGGCAGTTCACAAGTTGAGCAAAAATAAAAACTTGGTGAAAGAAATGCCTTTGAACAAAAAATGAAAAAAAAAATTATGTCGCTAAGAGAGGATTTTTCATCAAGTCGTGAAATTTTGTTGGATATTACTGAATTAGACACAAATATGACATAAAGGCCAAATTATTTTTCTGCTTTACTTCTCGCGTGATGATTTTCAAAATCCGTCCCTTGAAGTGCTCTGGAGGGGTTAAATGGCTGTCTGAAGATACTTATTTTAATTTTATGAGTAGATATGTACCTGTGTACTTCGAAAAAAATCTATAACAGCACAGATCGTTTATGCAACTTTGATTACACTCTAAGCATACCTACTTAGAGCCAAGGAATTTCGGTTGAAATAAAAAACTTGAACTTACTTACTTACTCGGTACCTCGCAGACCTAAGGTATCACTACGATACGATTGCACAGGTTTGATTTTTGAAAGTTGCAATTCCCACAAAATTCGACCAAAGAAAGTTGTAAAGCGTAAATTTATGTACTTTGAACCTCAATTCCAATGTACTGAGTCGACTGAAGGTGGTTTCAAGCCGTTCTGGAACTACCAGTATCGCTAACATACTTCTTGCTAGTTTGTATCATGCTAGTAATAAGCTGGCATTTTGCTAGCATGTTATGCTAGTTCATTTCATGCTAGCATAACGCTAGTATCATGCTAGTTTCCTGCTACTCATGCTAGGTGGGTGCTACTAATGCTAGCATTCTGCTAGTAAAATTGTCAATAGGGATTTTGTCGAAATCTTGCGATTTTTTATTTCATTAAATTTGCAGATTACAATTCTAATTGCATTCGTCGAAAGTTGCAGCTTTGAACGAAAAAACAAAAGCAACTAGTGAGCAAAAAGCAAAAACCCTCTTGCAATCGCTTACTGAAAATTGCTTTATGCACCTACTGTGGATTATGTTTCCTTATCCACTACCCACCGAATCGATGCACGTTTAAATTTTTCTTTTTCGGTGTTTCGGAAGCGATTCGTAGGGACGTTTTCGTTGAAAATGGTTTATTGATGATTCCTAATAGTCGATAGATTTTGAACAAAATATGGAATCAATTCGGTTGAGATCACTTCAATTCAGAGATTTTGATGGGTCATTCTACTGAACATGAACTTTCGTTCAATGGTTTCCATTTTTGACAATGGTTCATGATTAAATGGTTGCATATTAGGGTGGATCGAGTGAAAAAAATGGTCGAAAGTTATTGACAAAATTCGGTGGAGACCTCCATAGCTAATTGAGTTGAGAGTCGTGTAAAAATTTTTTAGCTCAGGGGCACCTCTGAAGAAAAGGTATGGGTTCTAAAAGAAAGGAAATTTTTTAAAAAATCATGGTTTTTTTCGCTCTATCCTTTACTCAGCCAGGTTTGGAGAAAATGACTCGATTCAAATGATAAGTACGTAGTATTTTTGAGATTCTGCGTCGATCTAGGTCATTGACATTTAGTGTATTTTTGGTTTTATCAAAGTTTCATGAACGACCTGTGTGCTGCTTTAGATTTGGTATTTTTCATCGATTCGTTGACAAATTGGTGGAGAGGGGGATTTTTTTCACATATTCGTCCAAACATTGGTAAAATATTACAAAAATGCTGAAATTTTTATTTTTTAGGTTTCTATTGGTACTTTTGCAACAACTGTAAAACTTGTAATTTTTTTTCTCGAAAATGAAAAAAAATTCCAGTCCAATTTTTTGATATGTTATTCTGCATAAAAAGGACTAAAACTCAGAATTTTTACTGGAGGAGATCACGGTTATATTTAAAACACAAAACAAGAAAGAAAAAACCCTCTTGCAATCAGTGATCGACAGAGTGGTCATTGCAATTGCAACGAATTCGTCGCTTGTCTGTGGTGGTGTGTCACTGTGCACCAGGCACAAAAAGTTGTTCATTCTCCAAAAAAAAAAATGAATAAAAATGAAAAAATATGAGTATTAAATAATTAAAAATTTTAAAATCTACAAATAAACTCTTCACATGAAAAAAATGTTTTTTTTTTTACTTCTCCAAGTACAAAATTTTGAGAGCTTTTGCCCTCACTTCGTTAGGGTCTTTTGCATTTCTTTTTCAAAACTGAAATTCATAAAAAATTACTCAAATTTTGAAATGTTTGAGCCAAAAAAATTTGATTCTTTCACTTATCAAAATAGGAATTTTCAAAGGCATTTGCCCTCGCAATTTTTCTCTCGCCAAATTCGAACCTAGCCCAAACCAAATTCTGAATTTTATCTGATTTCTTTCTTACGAAAGATTTTCACTCATTCAAAATTTTCTCATGCGAACTCACACTTTTTCGAAAATAAATTATTAAATAAAAATTAGTCAAAAACGAAACAATTAAATATACTTTGAAAATTATATTTCCAAAATTTAATACGCAGAGGCCTGAGTAAACCTAAAGCACAAACTCACTATCAAATTTTCTGTTAAACTTAATTTTCCTAGCAGATCTGAGTCTTCTTGGTTCGAACATTCTCATAAATAGAGCTTCGGGCTCCTTTCTATCCTTCTCCTCTTGAAGATCCTGAAGTATCAAATTGACCTTTTCAATGCTGAAAAGAGTCAACTATCAAGTAGCCGACATGTCTCTGGCAATAACTGTTGGTAACATTTGGAAATCATCAGGAAACTAACTGTTACTGAGTATAACTGTCAGCAATCGATGAAAAACTGTAAATTACTGTCGGTCATTGTCACAGAATTTCTGCAGGGGCAATGGCCCTCATATGATGTTCCATGACATTTTAATCTGCATTAATATTCCAACGGATGACCTAATATTGATATTTGTCCTTTAACCCCCAACCCCCTCCTCCCCATTAATCCTATCGTCAATTGTCAGAAAAAATAAAATTTACTTGCTTAGGTACGGACTGGTGAATCATTTTAAGCCGCTTAATTTATGGTGCTCTTTTTTATCAATTCTTTCATTTTTGTTACAGGTGAGTACGAATTTTACGCTGTAAAAGTACCTATAATAAAATCAACACTCGTGCATGAGGATGAGTAAGTCATTTAATGATCTGTAGCTACCTTTAAACAAATTTCCAGTCAAAGGACCAAGTTTAGGTTGCATTTATTGTATCATATTGCGGGTAATGTGCAGAGTATCATCCTTTAAGCATAGGTACATACCATACATAAATAGTTATTCAGTGGCAATGTTTTTTCGTTGAAATCTGTTGATAAAGCTCGATTTTTAATTTTTTGGAACGTACACGAGCTCCTTGACATAATTTCCAATCGGATTTCAATTTTTTTTGTTTGAATTTTGGACCAATGAAATACTGTATTTTTGTAGAAATACTTTTTTTAACGCTGACGATCGCATATTAAACATTTTGTGGGATTTTCCGGTTTGGAAGTTCATTTTCTAATAGTGATTCGGCTTTGAGTACTGAGTGGGATTTTGAAATTAACTAATGAAAGTTATTTCGTACCTATATGAGGTAAAAACCACAGATAGTGTAATTTTAGATCGTTAATATCTCCCCTCTGAACCCTTCAATTCTCAACTATGGATGCCTTAGAACAATTTTCTACCAACTTGCAGAATTAAATACGTAGTATAGTCAAAGACACCTTCATTTAAAGTTTGGTCGTAGAGTCGTTTTATCTCCATCTATGCACACTTCAGATTGTTTGAAAAAATTCAAAATTTTATAAAATTGTCGCAGAAAGCTGTAATTTGAATATAATACTGTATTTCAGATGGCGCAAATCAAATGGAATCGTTTTCAAACTATTTTGAGCAGTTTTGGAGTCTCGACTAGATTTTTAAAAAAATTGAAATTTTCATAAAATTTCACTTGATGAAGTTGAAAAGTTGAAATTCACTTTGTCACTCTATTTCTTCATGATGAGTCGAATGAAGGTGGTTTAGAGTCGTTCTGGAATCTCCAGCCATATCATCTGGAAATTGTCGTAGATTTTCAGAACCCCAAATATCGTTCAAATTATATACTTAACTTGAGCACTTATAGACACGATTGGTGATTTTTAATGAGTTTTTTGACCGCAATTCAGCTTCATTATTTTGAAAATGGTTTCTATCACTTTCAAACAGCGTGAGTATTTCTCCGGTGATCTTACGAATGAAAATTTGAAAAAATTTACATTTCTTAATTTTGTCGTAGATCAATATCACTAATTCACTAGCAGAAACTGTTTTTGGAAAAATGACGGGTAATCGGGCAAATAGGTTACTAAGCACTTATTTGAAATCTGTTCTGTAATTCCCAAAATATGGATTTGAGGCTCCAGTACAGCTTGAAACCGTCTTCAATACACTCAGAATGTTACGATTAGGGTTTAAAGTGAATTTTAGCTTCCCGACTTCAACGAGCAAATTTTTGTAAAAATTTGTATTTTCAAAAATCTACTGAAGACTTCAAATCTGCTCAAAACGGTTCGAAATCGTTTCCAATCGATTCAGGAGGCCAAAAATAGGGTTTAAACTAAATTTCAGGAACATGAAGGTGAATTTCGAAAATTTTTTGATTTTTTCACATTTTTAAGCCGAATTTTAGTTTTTTTAAAAACTCACCAAAAATAGAAAAGTGATTTCCCTCTTAATGTTTGGTTTTTTTAAAAACTCACCAAAAATAGAAAAGTGATTTCCCTCTTAATGATTCAAAAGCTGTAGGTACATAATTGTAAACGATCATGAATAATCAATAATTTTGAAGACGAAAAACACTCTGCAGTTTTTAAATCGCGGGAAGGAGGAAGTTGGGAAAATTTTTAATCGACGAAATCCTGCAGAAAATTTATACTTATTATTTCACCTTTGGTCTAACTATTGAGAAAAATTCTGATTTATGTTTTTTGTTTTTAAACAACATTAGCCAATTTTTCAGCACTAATTCTTGCAAATATACGAGAATTTTTCTAATTTGCATGCTGAATTAGCTTGAGGCGCCGATGAGCTAGAATTCTTTTGCTGTATAGTATATGCTGTGAAATGGCCAGATCGGAATGCAGTGAATCGTGAATATTTTAGTAAGGGGAAAAATAACTTACCTTATTGCAGCCCAGTTTAATCTTCTAACCGGCGTAGTTGATTGTGGCACTTTGGTTGTGAAATTGGGCCATTTTTCTCCAAACACTTTTGGATATAGGAGGTGGAGCGAAGAAACAATGTATTTTTGTGCTCAAAAATGTTGCTTCTTTGATGCCCCATATCTTCTCTCCAGGGGCACCTCTGGAGGTAAAAATTTTTCTGCGAATGGCAACTCGAAATGCAAATTCCACCTTGTATCAAAATCCTGTAATTTTATTTCCATCGAATTTACCGATTACATTCGTTTAAAGTTTAAGCTTTAAAAAAAAGAACAACAACAAAGCAGCTGGTGAGCGAAAAGCAAAAACCCTCTTACAATCAGTCGTTTTTCTACAATTAGAATGTGTACCTAGGTATATATTAGGCAAATGCGTTGATATAACACTCCAGTTTACAACACGTAAGGTAATTTTTATTCAGTTTCAAATAAATATCGAGACATATCGATATTCACGAGTTTTTCTAAAATACTCATATGGCCAAAACTCACAAAATTATTATGTTTTGCAACTCCATATTTAATTCTGTGGGATTCAATCAGGAAATGAAAAAAATATCTGTAGTATATCGATAAAAAAAGTTCGAACTTCGGACTCGTAAAGATGTAAAATTTGAAAACATAATATATAATACCTATGTATATACCTAAGCAAAAAGATGAAACCTCTCTTGCAATCAGGGATCAATTGATATTTTTGAATTTAAATAGTACTCAATTTATTAATTTTTGTATAGATCTCTTATGTATCATCAATTTATTTCTACTCGACACAATTTAAAAATTTCGGAGAACGTTACATAATTACTACGGTCATTCTAATACATAATACCAATTTTATAATTTTTTGTAATTTTAAAGACATTTTTACATTGTTTTAGGTATTTTTTGAGAGAATTCCTCGCAAATTTTGCGTTTCTTTACTAACTTTGATAATTTTGAAATATTGTCGTGTCGTGGTATTTTTTAAGCAATTTTTTTAAAAGTTTTTCAATCATCAAAATCATAAATTTGTTTTTTTTTTTGAAGGGCGTGGTAAAATAGAAATAATGTATAAAATTTCACAAAAAATTGCACCTTAAAATACTACGACAGCAGCTCAAAATCATTTAAATTGGTGAAAAAATGCAAAATTTGTGAAAAATTCTCTCAAAGAATGCCTAAAATACCTAATGTAAAAATTTATTTAAAATTATTAAAAAATGATCAAACTGATATCACTTTTCTTAAGCATAAGTTTATCCAGTTTTAACTTCATACTATACTTGAAAATAATGAATTTTTGCTGATTTTTCAGTAAATAAGTTGATTTACTTACTTCAGCTACATATGAATTCCATATAATAGTTCATCTTTTGTGAATCTGTAATCTATTAGGCGTCTTTGACACTTGGAAAAATTTCAAATACAGAGTAGGCCAAAAGTCAGTACCCCGATTTTCACGTTTTATTTTTTTGTAAAAAAAAATCAAAAACTAAGCATCCCAGAAAAAAACTAACGACATTATGTCGATTGGAAATTTAATTCTCTACAATTTTCCTCGATATAATTTTTTTCATAGGGCGCTTATTTTCGTCTCCATGGTCGATTTTAATGAAACTTAGTTTGCAAATTTTTCAAAAGTTTTTTTCAAAAATTTGCAAACTAAAGCATTATGTAAATTTTAGCTCCCCAACTTTACCACTTGGATAAACTTTTGTTGAATATTCATCTTCAGAAAATTTTGTGGAAGCTTCAGAACTGGGCACTGAAAATGGTTTAACCGTTTTCAATCGGCTCAGTGTGTCAGAAATAGTACATATAATGCAAATCAAATTTCAGCTTTTGAGCTCAATTTGGAGTAATTTCGTTCTTTACTTTTAAAGTGGTCACTTTTGGGCAAACTGGTGAAATTTGTTCTTAAACGCAGTTTTGAATGTGATACAAAGCTGCAAAAAATATGCTCGTTACCAGCTCGGCTTCATTTCTAGCTCGGCTTCATTTCTCCGGTGAAATCGAACGATTTCTAATCGAGTGATGATTTGAATTCATATTTTTTTGTTTTTGAACAACATTAGCCAATTTTTCAGTACAAATTCTTGTGCGAGAATTTTTCCAATTTGTACGCTGAATTAGCTTGGGGCGACAATGAGCTAGAATTCTTTTGCTGTAGTATGATTGCAGAATGCACATGCTGTGAAATGGCTTGCTCGGAATGCAGTGAATCATGAGTATCTCAGTAAAGGGAAAAATAACTTACCTTATTGCAGCTCAGTTTAATTTGTGAAAAATGCTCTCAAAGAATGCCTAAAATAATGTAAAAATTTCTTTAAAACTACAAAAAAAAAAATAATCAAGCTGGTAGGTATCGCTTTTCTTAAGCATAATTTTATCCCGTTTTCATGCATATAAAAATAAATAATTTGCTGATTTTTCAGTAAATAAATAAGTTGATTTACTTACTTCAGCTTTGGGTTCCATAATAGAAATTCAAACAATTCGTAATTTTAGAGTTTCATGTATATTTTCGTTTATTTTTTCTATTTTTGATTGCACTTCGTCGTGCTTAAGTTTATCCTCTTCGAACATTCCAGCAACATATCATTGAGCATTCGCTCAAGTTCAATTTTTTTTTAAATTAAAAAAAAATGATCAAACCGGTAGTTATCGCTTTTCTTAAGCATAATTTTATCCCGTTTTCACTGCATATAGGTAATAAAATAATAAAGAATTTGTTGATTTTTCTGTAAATAAGTAAGTTGATTTACTTACTTCAGCTTTGGGTTCCATTACAGAAATAATGATGTACTTACCTATGTAGTTGTGAATATATTCTTGTATAGTATAAAATTTTATACTCGCGATATAACGACCCCAGATCATTGATTAGAACCAACGTTGTGCAGATGTGACTAATTATAATCTACAAATAACAACTGCGATATGTCTTGCCGAAATAGGTAGGTACCTCTTTTGCGAACATGGTCCTCGAATAATAATTATTAATTGCAGGTAAATACTCCTCGCCTAATTAGGCATTTCATAATTTGACCTACTCTGCGTATAGGTACTTTTGGAACTATTTCATCGAGTTTAAAAATACAGTATGTGTATGTAAAACAGTAAAGTAAATGGAGAGGAATACGAAGGGTTGAATGTTTCAGGTGCGAATTGAAACACACGATACGATGTGCACCTGTTGCTTTAAATTGCTTTGAAATAAATCTGGTTCTTGTAGGTTTTTTACTTACTTGTTCGCGGTGGGTTGAATGACGTCGGTGACCTATAAAAAACCTCCTATGTGAAAAAAATCAAAATTTTTCACTAGAGCTAAAAAACGTTCTACGTCTGTTTGCATTTTGGGAAAACGGATTATTTTAAAACACTTTCTTTATTTTTATCTGCGGAATGCTTTAAAATTGAATTTGGGTTGAAATCTTTATAATTCCCTTCAATAAACTTCAAAAACAGAAAAATGAACACATAGGAGATATTTTTTTTTTTTTTTTGAAACACATTGTATTATTCTAGCAATTCAAATTACAATTTTATAAACCATTAAACCACATATTCGATCATAATTTGTAATATCAACAACGTAGATCTATAATCAACACATTGGACCTGACTATTTCAACACGTGAGTGCACATAGGAGGGCACATAGGAGGTTTTTTTTTATTGCACATAGGAGGTTTTTTTATTGCACATAGGAGGTTTTCTGTTTTTTTATTGCACATAGGAGCTTTTTTAGACCACATTTTCGGCATGTTGCACATAGGAGATTTTAAGAACTCGCTCTACTAGGAATATTCCGTACTAAACACATAGGAGGTAATTTCAGACGATGCGCCTTGAAAATACGAATCCAGAGAGCCAATAACCGTTTTTTCGAAAAAGTTGACACATAGGAGGTTTTTTACAGGTCACCGACGATGAGCTGATCGTGAGGTTATCGAAGTTTAGGTCTCTGGTCTATACAGAAATCATATAGGTAGGTAGTAGGTACCTGGATATTTTTAGTTTTGTTAAACCAATCAACAATGGGCTGGTTTGCTGAAAAATCACAAAAACACTCACGATTGACAATCCATTAGTCGAGCGCCCAAGATCGACTCATTTCATCAACAATGTGCAAAGTTATAATTTTTTTTTGGTATTGCTTTGTCAGTTTCGTGTTTGTTTTTGCGTGACAAAAATTGAAAAAAATTACTCACTTACTTTCTATACTAGGTATAAAGACTGTTCAGGTGTTCACGTTGTTTTAATGAATCATTACTTGGATTGCGAAACCTACATATCTTCACGTTTGGGGCCTTGACCAGACCTTAAAAATCGATTAATTGAACCCCAAAAATAGGTTCAATTTCGATTTCGTATCGCTGATGTATTGAAAAATCCATTTCCACCTCGAAAATAAGCTGGTTTGCTGAAAAATCACAAAAACATAAAACATTCATGATTGACAAGTCCATTAGTCGAACGCCCATAATCGACTCATCTCATCAGCAATGTGCTGAGTTAAAATTTTTTTTTTGTTTTGCTTTGCAAGTTTCGTGTTTGTTTTTGCGTGACAAAAATTGAAAAAAATTGCTTACTTTTTTCCTAAAAAAAATGATATACCAGGTAAACAGAACTTTCAGTTGTTCATGTTGTTTTTTTCTCAATACATAAATGGAAACATAAATGTTTTTTCTTCCTGGGTTACAAAATGACATTTCTTTTCTTTTTCGAAAAATCAGTTGATATGTTTGAGCTGCAGTGAATTTTGCTATTCGAATGTACTCGTTTATCTCTTATATTCGTATAGTCAGCCAAGAAACCAAGACTGGGAGTTCTTATTTGTATAATGAAAAATTCAATTTTATTTATAAATGTGCTTAAGTATACGACTTTCTCTTTCAATTAAGTACTTCATTTTTGGTGCTAATTTTGATGCTACTACATATGTACGTAATAAGTAGCTCTTCTACACTCATTTTTAATACAATTCTAACGAGCTAGAAACCAACTCTCTTGCGGGGTGGGTGAACTGAAAAAAAAACGAGAAGCGATGTCAGCTTACAACAGTACCTAGTTTTATCGAATGAATAACACATAAAAATGATAATGACGGTACGATGAACGAAGAAGAAGGTATGTTTGAAAAAAAAAGGCAATTGGGGCAGGTGATGGACCACATGACGCACACGCGTATACTGTGAAGCGTGCTCCGAAACGCGTGTTGGTAAAATGAAACCAGTTGGGTACGCTATCCACATGCTGCGCATCAAGCACCTTCTAATTTTACGCATTGACGAGTACGTAGGTATGAAAAAAAAAAAATTATTTCAGTCATTGGTAGACCGACTATTACGAAGAGCATTTTGTTGTCTTTATCCTTATCGATGGATTAATCGTTACCTACGAAGTACGATGGCCAGTTATTTATAACCGTTACTCGAGTAAAATAGATACACTACAAATAGGTACATTAATATTATACAAATAAAAGGACCTATATTCGAAAACGTCGTTTTTATTTTCGTTTATACATTCATACATTTAAAAAAAAAAGGAAGTTCCTTCGCATGTTCTCCAACTCTTGAAAAAAAATCAATGTCAAGGCTGCCTCCCCTCATTCGGATTGAATTAAACATTTTTTCAGTTCATTTGAGCAAAATTTATTTAGCTTGGTCGCATATTTCATCAATTAATATGAGCGAAGAAAGAAGGTAGAGGCATCCTTGAGATTTTTTTTTTTGAGTTGGGTGAACTCGAACGAACAGTACAAATCTTTGGTGCATTAGCTAATTTACCTATTTTCAATAAAATAGAACAAATCCAAGTGCAAATTTACAAAAAAAAAAAAAAAAAAAAAAAAGATCTAAAACTATAAAATTATAAAGTAAATTGTTTTATTTCCTATTTGTATTAGGTATTCGTTATAATTAAATCATCCTCAGTCAAATAGATAGAAACAATGAACAATAGAGAAAATTTTAGGGTCATATTTCTTGTACTTACTTTACTTACCTATTACCTTCGTTTGACTCAATAAAAAAAAAATCTCAGAACAAAAATGAAAGTAATAAAAAATTACAACAATAAAAATAGGAACATTTAAGATATTTTCACTTTAGTCTTCTATTCTTCATCAGTTGTTCGTATAATAAAAGAAATGATTTGAAAATTAAGTATCTACTTAGCTATTTCAAGACTTCATCGATGTCTTACTAAATTCCATCTTAGGAGGTTTTTCGTTATACTCCGAATTGATACTCGTCGTGGTATTAATCACAGCTGACGCTGAAGTTGTACTACTGATGTGATATTGTTGAGGTGGGTGTCCAGGATGTTGATTTTGGACGTGTTTTCGTAAGTCTATTTTCCTTTGGAAAGCTTTTTCGCATAAACTGCACGAGAATGGTCTATAACCGGTGTGTTTTTTTAAATGCGTGATTAAATTAGACGATTGGCTGAAAGCTTTACCACAGACGGTACATTTGTGTGGTTTTTCACCTGAAAAAAAAATTATTTACTTTAGGTTACCTTTTTACAATATTTTATGAATCTTCTCTATCTCTTAATGTCACGGATTTTACACATTTTCCTTCAGAGCGTGAAGATCCCTTTGAAAAATTCAAACAAAAAAAATTTCTCGTACTCAGACGAAAAAAGTGAAAGATCTTATGAGGATTTAAATTCGTTTTGATGTACGAGTATAAATAATGACATAAATTGGCAAAAGAAATTCAAATTACGACAAATGATAATTCTAAAAAAAAAAAATACATTTTTGATCAGATTTGAATTGAAATCGCATTTAGAGACTCAAATTTTGAAAAAAGTTCGGATGATGGTGTTCTTTGAGGCTCAATTTTTTTTTAAAAAAAATACATCGAATCCCAAAAATTGCGATCGGGATGTTACTACTGGGAAAATCTTTTTTTTGGGTGATACTTTCAACTTACAAATCTTTTCAAGGGCTCTCTCGATGGGATCGAGAAAAGGTGTGATTTTGAGCCCTTTGTTTTCCGAAATAATACCATAAAATTTCAAATTGTGTGATTGGGCATAGTCATAACTTTGGGAATCTTACATTGCAATTGTACTTTGAAGGTAATTTTTGACATGGGCTTTGAAAGGGTACATTTTGCAGCATTTTTTCGAAAAATGTTGGTACCTACCGAAAAAGTAGCCTATCTCTCACTGTTATCAAATTTGTTGGGCACTTGATAAAGAATGACAAGAATGACCCATTCGAGCTCTATGCTCTGGTGAAAAAAATAGCAAAGAGTGTCCAAGCGGTTCCCTCTGGTGAGTTCAAATATTTACTTGCTTTTTGAAAAACAATACTCAGTGCCCTTTTACACCAGCCTCACATTGGATTCAACTCCACCAAGATGATATCCCAGGTAGCACAAAAGTGTCAAAATTGAACAACGGAAAATTAGAAGAGGATCCTAAAATACACCACCAACACAAATTTTAAGTGTGGAAATTCACTTCTCAATTTTTAGCGAATTCTTAATATTCTAAATTTGCCCAATTTCCTATATAAAAAAAATTAAAATTTGATCAAATTGACGTCAAATGTTGAAATTTGGCTTCCATCATGTTCTCGACCTCCACAGAAGATCGGTCGTGGTTTCGAGCTATTCAGCAGATCATCCGGTTTTTCAGTTTTTAAGAAAAATGCCATAAATAGAGGGTGTCTTAACGATCATGCAAGTCATGAAAATCACGAAACAGTCATGAATTTTGCTCGAAAAACACACTTGCAAATTTTATTAAAAGTCCATAAAATGTAAAAGCAATCAAAAAAATCAAAAATTTGTTCAAAAATCAGATAACTGGAAAAACTGAAATACCCAATTTTTGATCCTGTAAAAAAAATGGAAACTTTGTTCGATTTCCTCGCAGTTTAAGTTATTTAATTTTTTGGTTGGGGGGGGGGGGTATTTTTATGCGGTATAAAAGTGAAAAATAAGGGTCATGAAAGTCATTAAAAGTTGAGAAAATGTCATGAAAGTTGAGAAAAATTCATGAAAAATTAAGAAAAAGTCATGAATTTTTCTTAAAACACATTTGAAATTTTTTTAAAACGCCCATAAAATGAAAAAAAAATCAAAAATTTGTTTAAAAAACCAGATGAATGAAAAAACTGAAATATAGGTACCTCATTTTTGATCCTGTAAAAAATGGCAACCCTGTTCGATTTCCTCGCAATTCCAAGTTATTTTTTTTTTGATTGGGGGGAGGGGTATTTTCCTGCGGTATAATGACGAAAAATAGATCATGAATTTTGGTGGATGGTCATAAAAGTCATCCTTACAATGAAGGAAAAAAAATCAAAAAACCAAAAATTTGTTCAGAAAATCAGAAAAATGAAAATACTATAATTTTTGATTCTGTGAAAAATGGAAACCTATTTGATTTTTTTTTGGGGGGGGGGGGGGCGGGGAGGGATTTTCATGCGGTAATTTTGGTCATGAAAAAGACGTCATGACTTTTTATCTGGGAGCTTTGTAGGATCAAAATGAAATTCAGCTCTTATAAACTCGAATTTACCATACTTGTGACCCTTTTGACTGACTCGAGCACATATTTTCAAAAATATTTTATTTCGTTCCCAATTCAAAATTTTCTCCTCTGATTATTTTTGAAATACCTACACGGAAAAAAATTTTAACATAAATTACCCGTTAAAAAATAATAAATGTCCGCCAAAAAATATATTTTACCCAAAATTAGGTAGAATTTACAAACCTCATAGTAAAATTTACTAATCTCATAGTAAAAATCACTCAACGTGTGGTTCAATTCGTGATGAAAGTAAAAATTACTTTTCTGTATAGTATTTTTTTCACAAAATTCAATGTAATTTTTACTATTTACGGATGGTAAATTTTTACTATTCTGTTCTAGTAAAAAATAAAATTGTATGATTGAATAAAAAGTACTGCACCAGGTGGTATTATCTGTTGGGATTGTAACAGTAATTTTTACTATTCACGGATAGTAAAGTTTCACTATTCTGCCCAAGTAAAAATTACTCAGTTATAAAAGTAATTTTTACTATTATTTCTAAGTAAATATTACGCATTGTGAGAGTAATTCTTACTACATGGAAAACACGAAGTACTGTGTCAATATTAATAGGTCTACATGTCGGCCAAAAAATACGTTTTACCTAACATCATGTAAAATTTACCGTTCTCATAGTAAAAATCATTCAAGTTCACTTTAATTTGCGCTAAAAGTAAAAATTACCACCTATTCTAAATAGTATTTTTTTTTTTACAAAATTCAAAGTAGGTAATTTTTTTACTGATATCAATTCGCGTTTTTTTTTTACTGGAAAAATAATTTGTAAAACGATGTACACAATTGCAAGGGTATTTTTACAAATTATGTCCAAGTAAAAATTACGCAATTGTGACTGTAAATTTTCTCTTAGGTACCTGTCGGGGGGCCCGCATAAGGATCACATGCACCCTCCTGCCGATTCTTCGGGACAACTTTTTTCTTAAAGGGGAAGTCCTAAGGAACATTTCTAGCCCTTGTCCTCAAAACAAAAGTGGCCCTCCTTACAAAATGGCGGCCATTTTGATTGACAGGTCAGCCGAAATCGCAGGTTTTGCGTTCCAATATAGTACTTTCACGGAATTTTTTAAACCGTACAAAGGTAGATCGAAAGAGCAGGCAAAAATTCATCACCTGTCAAAATTTCAAGTGTTAAAGTGCCTTTTTCGATTTTTGGTGAATTTTCAAAAATCAAATTTTGGCCAAAATGTGAGAAAAAAATCAAAATTTTACCAAATTGACCTAGAAATCTGAAATTTGAGATATGTCCTATTTTCGACCTGCCAAATCGATTGGAAACTGTTTCAAACCGTTTTGAGCAGTTCTGGAGCCTCCAGCAGATTTTTGAAACTCGAAATTCTCTCAAAATTTCATCAAATGGAGTTGGAAAGCCGAAATTTACTCTGCAAACTAATTTCAATACAATATGAAGTGGACTGCAGGTGATTTTCAAGTCGTTTTGGAGCCTCCAGCGATTTTTTGAAAATTACTGGAGGGTCCAGAAATTTCTCCAAAATTTCATCAAAATAAGGTTAGCAAGCTGAAATTAACTCTGCACTTCAATTTTAACACCTTCTGAAGACGACTTCAGGCAAGTTGAAGTAATTTTGGAGCCACCAGTGACTTTTTGAAAAGTTTCATCGCGTTTTTAGGAGAATTGAAATTTCGAAAAAGTAGCTGGAAGTTTCAAAACCACTTGAAACCACCATGCAGTCGACTTCATATTGTATTGAAATTAGTTTGCAGAGTAAATTTCGACTTGCTAACCCTATTAGTTTGTAAAATGAATTTCGGCATTCCAACTCCATGTGATGAAATTTTGTGAGAATTTCGAGTTTCAAAAATCTGCTGGAGTCTCCAGTAATTTTCAAAAAATCGCTGGAGGCTCCAAAACGACTTGAAAATCACCTGCAGTCGACTTCATAGCGTATTGAAATTAGTTTGCAGAATGAATTTCGGCTTTCCAACTCCATTTGATGAAATTTTGAGAGAATTTTGAGTTTCAAAAATCTGCTGGAGGCTCCAGAACTGCTCAAAACGGTTTGAAACAGTTTCCAATCGATTTGGCAGGTCGAAAATAGGACATATCTCAAATTTCAGATTTCTAGGTCAATTTGGTAAAATTTTGATTTTTTTCTCACGTTTTGGCCAAAATTTGATTTTTGAAAATTCACCAAAAATCGAAAAAGGCACTTTAACACTTGAAATTTTGACAGGTGATGAATTTTTGCCTGCTCTTTCGATCTACCTTTGTACGGTTTAAAAAATTCCGTGAAAGTCCTATGTTGGAACGCAAAACCTGCGATTTCGGCTGACCTGTCAATCAAAATGGCCGCCATTTTGTAAGTAGGGCCACTTTTTTTTTGAGGACAAGGGCTAGAAATGTTCCTTAGGACTTCCCCTTTAAGAAAAAAGTTGTCCCGAAGAATCGGCAGGGGGTGCATGTGATCCTTATGCGGGCCCCCTGACTATAGGTACCTTTTTTTTTTCTTTTTTTTAATTAAATTTTGAAACATCTGTTTTTACTTAGACCCAAGTATCCATTTTTTTGAAATCCAATTAAAGGTTGGAATTTTTTGACATTTTGAAATTGACCTTTTTTATTTTCCTTGTAAGCGTTTTGTTCAGAATTCTGAAAAGAATCAATTTTATTGTTTCAAGATCAGCATAGCCTATACTTATAGATCAAAAAAGTTTAGATTGAATTGGGATTCCGTTTCAAAGTTTTTGTTTTCCTGCTTAATCTGGTTTAAAATATTTGAAAATATAACGTATTTTCAAAATTATTTTGCATTGAATTATTATTTTTCTTTTTAGAATTCAACTCGCAAAATTATTCAACTTTTTTTTTAATGTGATTGAATTCCCATCCAAAAATAAAATTTAATTAGTTTTGTTTCAAATTCCTTCAACTATTAAATTTCTAATCTAACTGTTAGAATAGGTATTTGCCTTTTTTTTCTATTTTTTTCCCCTTTTCAAAAAATATTTTCGATATTAATGATTCGACGCGATTTTGTTGTTGATTTATTTACGAGTAGCAATCTTATTATTACGCAAATGCGATTAGAAAACTCCAACTTTTTGAGTTTAAAAATAGTTGACTGCGGCCAAATTGAATTTTAAACGATTTGTCAACCAATAAAATTACCTACATATGCAATTTTTTCACAAATTTTTTTTGCTCAGACTAGTATTATGTAGTTTGTTACTTATACTTCGTCATACATCCTTCGTAGATATTTTGTAAAAATGTAAAGAAGAATAATTTGAAATCTGTCGCCATGTTTCAGATTCTTATTTCTCTTTAAGCAGGTTCAACTTCAGTTTAATTCAACATTTGTTGAACAACTTTTTCAAATTGCGAAAACAAAATATATGATCTACTTTGATAAAAACCTCGAATTCCCAACACAAGCTTTTAAACAATAAAATTAGTCTGTACACTGGAATGTTATGAAATAAAACAGAAATTACGTATGTATTATATAGGTAAATATTTGAATCAATCAAACACCAAATGGCATATCTATGAGTATGATATACCAGCAACACAGAAAGTACACACACAAACATGTGAAAAAGCGCTATCCAATCAAACTGCACGCAATAAATAGTAAGTAATGTGATTTGAAATAGCACCACGCGTTTGCAAACTAATATGTTCTTTTAATCCTCCTTCATAAGTAGCGTGGTCATGGCCGAGTAGTCAAGTTAGGTAGTTAGGAAACCGTAGGGTACCAGGTTCGATTCCCGGTTAGGTCAATAGGTTAGGAAATTTTCGTAAAAGATTAAAATTGTCAAAAATCCTCCACATCGAGTAGAATCCAACGGTGCAAAAAAAATCAAAATTGCGCATCCCTTCCCCTTTATTTTAATTTTTTAAAATTTCATTTTGAAAATTGAAATCATTGCTCAAAAGTAAAAATTACCTCACCACAAGTACTTTTTATTTCTCAAACAGTAAAAATTATCTCAAAACGAGCATTTTTTACTTAAACGCTTAATAATCTTTACACAATTGGTTCGAGTAATTTTTACTATTGAAATATAGTAAAAATTATTACGATAGAATAATTTTTACTTTTCAAATAGTAAAAATTACTTCAAGTGGAGTATTTCTTTCTTCACCACACATTAATTTTTACATTATTGGTTCGTGTAATTTTTACTATCATGGTACAGTAAAAGTCATTATGGAGGAATAATTTTTACCATGCCATCACATTAAAAATAATTTTGTGTGACCAGTTGAAAATACCAAGTTCTAAAATAAATTCTACTGTATTTTCGAATGGGATCCGGTTATTGTGCTAAAATAATAAAAATTACCTATACTTTTTTTTTTCCGTGTAATGATAAATTCGCCATTCGCGAACGTTTAATCTAAAAATGTTCAAATTTGGATATTTTTAACCTGCTGAGTGGTAAATCCGAGTTTATAAGTAGGTACTGAATTTCAGTTTGAACCTATTTATCGATTTTTTTTTTCGAATACTGAAGAATTCAAAAATCTGTTACAGGCCTTAGAACAACTCCAAACTATAATAAATCGACTGGGGAGGTCAAAAATAGGGTGGAAACCGAATTTCAGATTTTTTCGTTCACTCGTTCCAGAACAGTATACTTATTTTTTTAAGTTTTTTTTTTTTTTTTCAAAAGTGATCAATGGATGGAGATAATTTTGGATTTGAACCAGCTCAAACGAATTTTGAAGATTATTTGGTGAAATTGATGAAACTTCATCCTGACATGGAATTACGATATTATTATTCTTTGTGAGATTTCTCTCCTATTGGTTTATGATGCAGAAATTTGCGAGATCTTATAATAAGTAGGTAGCTAGGTACCTAGATAAAAACTCTGGAAACAGACTTTTCTTCGCCTATCGAAGCATTACCTCCCACACGAGTCACTAATAATTGATAAAAATTGCAACGTCGTTGTTAAATCAGTCCCACGTCGAAAAAAAAAACTTACCTTATCAACGTGGAAAAAAATATGTAAGAATAATTTCTATTGTAGTCGAACACACGTTTGTGATTTTTGTTTACGATTCGATATTTAAAAATCTCGCAATTTCTAAGTAATAATTTCGCAATTCCAATTCCGCTGGATAAATAAGAGGAAAAGATTAGATAGAGGTAGGCTTGTGGTTTATGCGAATGTACATATGTATAGCTGCATTCGTCATCAACCCTGATTCTCGATTTGTACGAGTTCGAAGTAAAGATAGAGAGCGATATGTGACTGTGGATGGTAGGTCGGTACAGGTAGGTATTTCGCACACACGTCGATGATAAAGTGTCTTTTTAGGGTTAACATATCACTCAGAGTCAGTCGAGTAATATAGTATGCAAATGGAAAAAAATTTACATCTGCACGTATACATTATTTAGATGTACCTACCATCGGTACCCGTATGCATTAAATTGTACATATTATTTTAAATGAACATTGTAAACATCACCTGCATTTCTACATTCAATGACCGAGTTCGTCGTATTAAGCTTTTAACAACTAAAACGCGTTTCACTTCTTTATTCATCACTTTATCAATTCTTGTAATATAACTGTAGGTACGATAAATCGAAAATAATTATTTGATTTCACGCGTGAAAATTGATCATTTTTTAGAGGTACTCGTGCCATGTGGTACATTTTTTACCTGTAGATAGGTATTTATGTTGGTGAAAAAATATACCTACCTAATACCTAAGTTGTTTATACAGAAAAGTATTTTCGCGAACGCAATTCGAGATTCATGTTATCGGACAGACGGCGAGTCGCAGTCGTTGCCTTTAAAATACCTACGTCAAGTCGAAGAAACAAAAGAGAAGACACCTGATAACTTATAAACACCTATAGCCATATCCTTATCAGGTGTTTTCTCGGGTGCATTGTTATAACGCTGGAACTGTTTTCTGTGAGTACGTTTAGAGGCAAACGAAAGAATAAAAAAGTCAGTAAAACCGTTTAAAACGGTTGGCGGTTCGATCGAACGATAGTAAATTCATTTGAGATTACGTAGTATTTGGATCAATAATCTTACAGTTTACTTTACTTAATTTATAAGAGTGAAAAAAATTGTGCGATTGTGTTTTAGGTATTTATGTATTCTTACCTGTGTGAATGTACGTGTGTTTTTTCATGTCTGATTTCTGGTGAAATCTTTTACCGCAGTAATCGCACGGATAAGGACGTACGTCTGAATGAATCAAAAGATGTGTTGATAAAGTCGAGGAACGTTTAAAAGTTTTCCCACACTGAGTACACTGACATCATCACATGAAATGAAAAGAAAAAAACGAAGAAAAATGGTCATTGCTCATTAATGCGATTACCTTTCATATATCTTGATAAAAATCTTAAGTTCTACAATTGCCAAAAAAAAGTACTTCTTGAGTCGAAATTATTGTTTTTGTATAGCAACAGTTTTTTTACTTTTTTTGCCAATAAAATATTGTAAAAAATTCTGATTTTTTGTTGGAATTTTCAAAACAAAAATTTAGTGGTTAAAATTTGTAAAAAAATCTACTTTTTTGTTGAAATTCTCAAAAAAGTTATTTTTTACAAAATTGTGAGAAATTGCAGGTAGGTATATTCTCGTAAAAATAACCGTTTTCATCAAAATGATGAAAATGCCTATTTTTGTGTCAGAATATCCGGAAAGTCTTGTTTTTTTAATTGCTAAAATTGCAAAAAACACCTCTTTTTTCGTAAAAATTTCCACGCAGGCGTTTTTTTGTCTCAAAATGCATGGCTTTTTTGTAAAACATCAAACAAAAGCTTTTTTGACAAAATTATGTGAAAAAATTTACTTACTTTTTTGTAAACACTGTAATCAAGACCGTATATTATCAGGATGGACGTTTCTTTAATTCATCTGTCGAAATAGCCAAGTCTTGTTTCACTTATTTGACAAAATTTCAAAAAAAAACCTTTTTTGGTCAAAATTTCCAAAAAGTTATGTTTTTATGGCAAAACATCTGCTATTTTGATAAAATTGTCTGAAAAATATCAAGTTTTCATCAAAAATACCCAATAAGTAAATCTTACTAGAGTACTTTTTACTGTCAAAATTAGCAAAAAAATCCTGCTTTTTTTCAAAATTGTCAAAAAAACGAGTATGTCATTCGTCGAAATTTTTTTCCAAAATTCCAAAAATTCTAGTTTTTTTCTTTTTATTATTAGCCAAAAAGTTGTTCGTCAAGTTCTAAAAAAAATTTCAACTTCATCAAAATTGTTCGAAAGTTTTGGTTTGCTACTAAAATTGCTAGAAATTCTCACATTTTGAACTTGAAAATACAATTCTTGGGAAAAATTCATTCTTGGAATTCGGAAACCAGATTTTGAAAATTCAGTAAGTTCGTCATGAAAAAACAACCTTGGGAAATGGTCATTTGAGATGATGGATTCGAAGGATTGTCTCAAAATCTAATTTTCGATATGAAAGCACCGATCAGGAATGAGATAAAAATCACTATTTCTGAAATGGGCCCTTTATGTAGTAATAATTGATATTTTTTTACCTGATACTTTTTTTTGCTTTGAGCAGGGTCGGTATTTGGTAACTGTGGCGAAGTTTTTTCTTCTAATTCGCATGAAGTTATAGGATTCCATATTTCGGCTGTTTTTCTATTTTTTATACTCAGATTTAGTGGTCTTTCTTCCTCTTCTTCTTCATCTTCTGTAACACGTTCTGATTAATTTTTCTCCAATTTGAAGACAAGTTACACGTATTTGTTCACTATAAAATTGTCATTATGACAGGCGTGGACTGGGTCGATTAGAGGTCCCTGGTGGAGTGATCGAATGGGGTCCTAAACTTCCCTCCTCTTCCAGAATCTTTCTCCTAATGTTTCTGTTTCAGTTGTTTTCTATCATTTATTATAAGAGTGGAGTGTGGAAGGGGAGGGGGGCTCCGACTGAAAATTTGCTGACTGATAAGTATGAGAAAAGAAATGTTGATTTCGCCGAATAAAATTACGAGTTTTCAAGATGAAATACAAATAAAAGACGAAATTACAATTCTTAGTCGGGGGGCTCGCATAAGGGTCACTAGCACGCCCCTGCTGATCCTCTGGACAACTTTTTTCTTGAAGGGGGAGTCCTAAGGAACATTTCTAGTTCTTGTCTTCAAAAAACAAGTGGCCCTTCTTACAAAACGGCGGCCATTCTGATTGACAGGACAGCCGAAATCGCAGATTTTGCGTTCCAACATATAGGACTAGCATAAAACTTTTTAAACCGTACAAGGGTAGATCGAAAGAGCAGGCAAAAATTCATCACTTGTCAAAATTTCAAGTGCTAAAGTGCGTTTTTCAATTTTTGGTGAATTTTCAAAAATCAAATATTGGCCAAAATGTGAGAACAAATCAAAATTTTACCAAATTGACTTAGAAAGCTGAAATTTGGGATATACCCTATTTTCTACCTGCCAAATCGATTGGAAACTGTTTCAAACCATTTTAAGCAGTTCTGGAGCCTCCAGCAGATTTTTGAAACTCGAAATTCTCACAAAATTTCATCAAAATGGAGTTGGAAAGCCGAAATTAATTCTGCAAACTAATTTCAATACGCTATGAAGTCGACTGCAGGTAAATTTCAAGTCGTTTTGGAGCCTCCAGCGATTTTTTGAAAATTACTGGAGCCTCCAGGGTCATTCCACGTCAATCGGACCAAGAAGTGGTAGGTGGGTTCGCCGATTTTTTTGAAATTTTTCCTGTGGAAAGACCTTCCAAAGGGATGACCAATGGCGCAAATCCCAGCTCTCTAGCCCATTTTTAACGGCAGCCAGGGGGTGTCAAAGTTTTCAGTGATCCTAAAATACCATCCATTTCAGCAGTGGATTACTCGATAACCGCGATACCTATCAAAATGGAACTTTTTCCGATAGTTAGGGGTTTTAAAAGGCTTTTTGGTGATATCATAAAAATCAGTGTTGCCACTTTTTTTCGTACAAAAAATTAGCTGAAAAAGTTTCAAAACGTAGTTTTTATATCGTTCCGACTCTCAAAAATTCTGAAAAAAATATATTATGGACAACTTTTCATGCTGAACAACATATTAAAAAATTGGGATGGTAACTTGGCACAAAGTCGATTTAATAAAATTTAAAGTTTGCGAAAAAATGCGATTTTTTTATTTAAAACATAAAAACAAGTTTTGATAGGTAAATTTGACCCATTTGACCCCTATTTTTACGTATCTGTTGAAAAAGTTGAAAAAACCCTTTCACTCGATGAAATGAACTCCTCACAAAAAAAATCAAAATTCGAAAAGATTCAAAAAATGAACGAATTTTTATTTTTTTGTTGTGAGTGTAATTTTTATCAACTTTTTTATGAAATACGTCAGAAAGAGGTCAAAATAAGACAACTGAATAAATTTAAACTTTTTTTGATGTTTGAAATTGAAAATTGAATTTTTTCGAATTTTGATTTTCTTGTGAGGAGTTTATTTCATCGAGTGAAAGGGTTTTTTCAACTTTTTCAACAGATACGTAAAAATAGGGGTCAAATGGGTCAACTTTACCTATCAAAACTTGTTTTCATGTTTTAAATAAAAAAATCGCATTTTTTCGCAAACTTTAAATTTTATTAAATCGACTTTGTGCCAAGTTACCATCCCAATTTTTTAATATGTTGTTCAGCATGAAAAGTTGTCCATAATATATTTTTTTCAGAATTTTTGAGAGTCGGAACGATATAAAAACTACGTTTTGAAACTTTTTCAGCTAATTTTTTGTACGAAAAAAAGTGGCAACACTGATTTTTATGATATCACCAAAAAGCCTTTTAAAACCCCTAACTATCGGAAAAAGTTCCATTTTGATAGGTATCGCGGTTATCGAGTAATCCGCTGATGAAATGGATGGTATTTTAGGATCACTGAAAACTTTGACACCCCCTGGCTGCCGTTAAAAATGGGCTAGAGGGCTGCGATTTGCGCCATTGGTCATCCCTTTGGAAGGTCTTTCCACAGGAAAAATTTCAAAAAAATCGGTGAACCCACCTACCACTTCTTGGTCCGATTGACGTGGAATGACCCTCCAGTATATTTTTGAAACTTGAAATTCTCACAAAATTTCATCAAATGAAGTTGAAAAGCCTAAATTTACTCTGCAAATTACATACTTTCAATTCAATAACATGAAGTCGACTGCATGCTGGTTTCAAGTGGTTTTAAAGCTTCCAGCTACTTTTTGGAAATTTCAATTTTCCTAAAAACGCCATGAAAGCTTTCCAAAAGTCACCGGAGGTTCCAAAATTACTTGAACCCACCTGAAGTCGTCTTCAGAGGGTGTTAAAATTAGATTGCAGAGTAAATTTCGGCTTGCTAACCCATTTTTGAATTTATGGAAGTTTCCAAATGGGATTTTTTTTTCATGTTTAGAGATAAGAATTGACCCCAGCGAAGCAAGGGTAAAAGGGTTCAAAAATTCGAGTTTCGAGAAGTAAAAACAGTGTTTGAGAAAAGGGTATTCCCGGTTAAGATAGGTGAAATGGCCCTGTTCTCAGATTTGGAAAATCATGATGGATTATTGTTGGGTACCTCCAATAAAAATTTTCGACCGGAATTTCCGCCCCCCAACCCACCCCCCTTGGTCAGTATAGCCAAAAAACGCGTTTTTTGCGCGAAAAATTCGGTATCCATGAGTGGTGGGGATAAAATTCTGGTACCACGCGGAATGTGTAGGGAAAGCCTGGGCCTTTCAACACGATTTTTTTCAAAAAATTTTATCGTAGTGGTGGGGGTAAAATTGACAAAAGAAAACTTTGAAACGCCACAGCTCCGAACTGAAGGGTACTACACAAAAACTGTTTTCGCCAAAATGTGTCTTTTTACTAGTATTTTCTTCCTACTAATCCATGAAATTGAAATTTTGTCTGCAAAAGGCTCATATTCGCAAAAAACCCTGAAAAATACGCGTTTTTCGCGATTTTTTGCAAAATTATGCGAAGTATGCAAAAAATGTATAGAACAAAAAATGTTAAGCGTCGAATTTCACCCTAGAAAACGTGTTCAAAAGGTTGTCAAGACGCTCATCTACTGAGCTAAGCGCGCGCACACATCACAACTTTGCAGCAAAGTCATGAGATGAGGTATTATGCCTTTATGCCACCTGCACTATTTGATTATCACGTTGGTCATGTTGCTACGTAGTATGGAGCGAAAAATCGCTACTGCAAACTTGTCAAAAATTCCTGCTTTTGCCAAAATTATCAAAAAAGTCATATTTTTGTAAAAATTATAAAAAAATTCTAACTTCTGTCGAAATTATCAAAAAAGCACTGTTTTTGATCATAATTGTCGAAAATACATTTTCTTCTGAATGATGTTATCAAAATCCTAATATATTTTGTAAAAATGAGCAAAAAAACCTGTTGTTGTCCAAAATTTCAAAAATTCCAATTTTTTGACATAATTATCAAAAAATCTTGATTTTTTGTAAAAATTGCCAAAAAAGCACATGTTTTATGCCAAAATGTTCAAAAAATCTTATCGTCGGAATCATTGTAAAAAAAAATAGGTATCATTTTAGCCAAAATTGTAAAAAAAATTATTAAAAAATCCCAACTTTTGTCAAAATTTCCAAAAAAGTCCCGTTTTTTGCCAAAATTGTTGAGAAAATACCTTTTTTTTGGCGTTATTGAGAAAGTCCTAATATTTTTTGCAGAAATGACCAAAAACTTTGTTACATATTAGCCAAAATTTCGAAATTTCCTTCTTTTGCCAAAATGATCCTAAGAAGTCCGTGTTATGTTTTTTGCCAGAAATGTCTGCAAAGTTCTGCTCTTGCCTAAATTGTCAAAAAAATCTCGTTTGCGTCAGAATCGTAAATATAAGTTCCTTTTTTGTCAAAATTATAAAAAAACTCCTAACTTTGTAAAAATTGCCAAAAACAAAACTCCTGCTTTTTGCCAAAATGTTCCATTTTTTTGACGAAATATTGTGGGCAAAGGCCTTTTGCTGATGAATTATCCAAAAAATTCTATTTTATGCCAAAATGGTTAGTAAAATCTCGTGTTGGCCAAAATAGATTGAAGGTACAGTTTTTGAAAAAATTGTCAAAAAGTCCTAACGTTTATCAGAATTTGTCTCAAAAGAGCTGCTTTTTCCATTTTTAAAATCAATACTTATAATTTTATAGAAAATTCTGACCCGAAAAAAATGTTTAATTATACTTGTAAATAAAATGATTGGTAGGTACCTATGTTTATCACATCAATCTTTGGATAAGATACACAAAGTGTACTTTTTTTTTATAGAATATGTGGTATGGGTAAAGGATCTTCAAAAATGCTAAAAACATTGATTTTTCAAACAATTTGTCCCTCATGATGGGTCAAGTTTTTGAATTTTGGTAAGATTTGTTGAACATGTATGTATGGTACCTATTGGATTTGAAAAAGATCTTGTTGAAATTTTTGAAAATTGAAATTAAATTGAAATTTGTATTTTCTGCAAATACTGATTTTGAGTTAGATTTCTGAACAATTTTTGGGTAATTTGCCTATTCTTGGTAACTTTTTGTAAGTTTGACTTGCAATATTTTCATTTTGAAGGATTTTTTTGACCAAGCATTGTTTAAACGTGTTTAAAATGAGAAGACTGTGAAAATTATAACTGAATCGCTCGGACCTCAATTTTAATATTTTTGGTATTTTTTTTATTCAGAGAGCTCATGGTTACAATTTAAGCTAACTTCAGTAGATGAGCGTTTTGACAACCTTATGAACACGTTTTCTAGGGTGAAATTCGACGCTTAACATTTTTTGTTCTATACACTTTTTGCATACTTCGCATAATTTTGCAAAAAATCGCGAAAAACGCGTATTTTTCAGGGTTTTTTGCGAATATGAGCCTTTTGCAGACAAAATTTCAATTTCATGGATTAGTAGGAAGAAAATACTAGTAAAAAGACACATTTTGGCGAAAACAGTTTTTGTGTAGTACCCTTCAGTTCGGAGCTGTGGCGTTTCAAAGTTTTCTTTTGTCAATTTTACCCCCACCACTACGATAAAATTTTTTGAAAAAAATCGTGTTGAAAGGCCCAGGCTTTCCCTACACATTCCGCGTGGTACCAGAATTTTATCCCCACCACTCATGGATACCGAATTTTTTGCGCAAAAAACGCGTTTTTTGGCTATACTGACCAAGGGGGGTGGGTTGGGGGGCGGAAATTCCGGTCGAAAATTTTTATTGGAGGTACCCAACAATAATCCATCATGATTTTCCAAATCTGAGAACAGGGCCATTTCACCTATCTTAACCAGGAATACCCTTTGTTAATTTCTTATTTGTTCCAAAATTTTAGAATATTTGAATGATGAGTTTTTAATATGTATTTGAATTTTGAAAATGAAAAGTAAATAGACTCGAGTGAAAACGAGGGCAGGGCTCGTACTCAATTCCCCCTCCCCCCCACGAAAAAGTAATTTTGTAACTGAAAAATCTCGAAAAATTGACCAAAAAGTAATTGAAAAGTGGCCAAAAAGTGACAAAACCCGATCAAAATATTCTAATACAGAAAAAAAGTCACAAATGAAAAGAATTATTTGCGAATAAAGTTCATTTAATTTTGAAAAGTTCGACCTATTTCGAAACTTTTTGATGAAAAAGTGAGACTTTTTGGCAGAAAAGTAAGGATTTTAGCAATTTCTGACGAAAAAAGCAAATTTATAAATTCTTGGAAAAATAAAACGAGACTGACAATTTTAACAAAAGGAATAGTTTTCTGACAGATTCTGACAGAAAATCGAGTCATTTGGAAAAATTTTTTTGAAAAAGTAAAAATTCAAAATTATTTGTAAAAGGGACTATTTTTTAGAAAATTTTGTTAAAAAACGAGTTTTTTTACAATTTTTTGCAAACAGCAGGATTTTGACAATTTTTGCGAAAAGAAGACTTTTGTGGGAATTATTGGCAAAAAAAGATACTTACTTTTCCAATCTCTATGGATTATATCTTGATACGCACTTTAATGCCTTTTGATGTTAGAGCAAAAATTAGAAAATTTTTGTTAAAAAACGAGTTTTTTTACAATTTTTTGCAAACAGCAGGATTTTGACAATTTTTGCGAAAAGAAGACTTTTGTGGGAATTATTGGCAAAAAAAGATACTTACTTTTCCAATCTCTATGGATTATATCTTAATGCGGACTTCCAAAACGTTTGAGGGGAAAAAAATGTTGAAGCAAAAATTTGATAATTTTAGTAAAAATCAGTCATTTTTGAGAATCAGAAACTATATAACTACTTAGGTACATCTGTTTGCAATTTTTTTTCGAAAAGAAAAAATTATTCACTTTTAATCTTTCTTGAAAATGTAATTTTTACGAAAGGTGAGTAATTGGAATATTTCTTAAACTTCTCTTTTTTTCTACGATTTTTTTCGTAAAAAATAATTATTCTGCTTGAATTACGAAATCAACTTACCGGTAATTCTTGTCACTTTGGTAAAGGGCAATGTAAAATTTTTCTCCTGCGTGATAAATCTATCGGCTGGATTATCTTGAAACAACTGAGGAGGGTATGGAAATAACATATTACTGGGAGGCCATAAAAATGGAGCTAAAGGAATGAAAAAAGGGCTCGAAAGAGCTCTTAGACGTGCATCGGTAACTGTAAAGGAAAAATTTCAAGTTATTAAAATTACTTACTTTCAAGTCAACATGCAGCAATATTCGTATTTAAAAAACATTTAATGCTGTCTCTATAATATGTACCTGAGGTCATAGGACTACTAATAGGCGTTGTTGGACTCGGCAGTAAGCTGAAATCCGTATTTTGAGGCCACGAATTTGTCGCTGTGACGTTCACTGACGATAAAAATGATTTAGTCGAATGCAGAGATATGTTGCTTTCGGTCAACGTAGTAATTGATTTCGATTCTTGAAACGCATTCAAAGTTCGTGAGCGAGGCATTATTTCATCTAAAATTATTTTCATTGAAAATTAACGTTTTTTATTTTTCATTTTCAAATTCAATGGACTAGATAAGTACAGGACACAGGACATAATCTAAGTACAAATTTCAAAAATGATTCTTGTTCATTTCAAAGTGGATTCAGTTTTTGATTTGATAAGAGGATTTTGGACTAGGCAAGAATGAACCTCATGCAATTTTCTTACCCAAAATGTCATTTTTTCAGGTTTCTAATCCTTCGTTCATTTTTTTTTCATTTTTAAAAATTTTTTTCAAATAGGTAACAGGCACTAATTTTACAAAAAATTATACCATCGATTAAACTCGAATCTCGAATCTGTCTACTCGAAATGAAATTTTACTCGTTCCATTATCCACTGATTTTTTAAACGATTTTTTCACATCTTTCGAAATTTCATATTCAACATTTTCTTTAAACTTGTCCACAGAGAAACTTAGGTATAATTCAAGCATCTGGCCCTTTCAACAGGAGTTCAATTATTTAAAAAAAGGGATCCAATCAGCGCCATCTCAGAATTTGTTATGTGTAACTTGTCAAAAAATGTCTCTTGTGTTTCGTTGAAATTCACGAAAATTTATAGGATTCTTCGATTTGAGCTTTTGAAAAATTAAGAGTAAATTAAGTCTCCAGCACTTCGAATCAATTTCTGTGTTTTGGATGGCATTTGGAAAATTTATATTTTATTGGAAATTCAACAATAATCCGCGGAAATGACGAAATTAGGATTTGGTGGGTCAATATTAATAATTCAAGAATATCCTCGTATAATTACACAGTTTCGTTGATTGAGAATGAAAAATTCGTTGTGAAGAAATTATTTTAAAATTTTCAAAAATCTAATTAAGGAAAATTTTGAAAAATTATAAAGTGAGTGCACAACTTCCTAAGATCCCTCTGTTAGCAGGATTCATATGCTTTCGAGAAATGGAAGAAATTAAAACCATCATCCACTTTCTTTCTTCGCCAAAAAATTGATCAATTTCATGCTCAGCTAATAAATGAAACAATTTGAAATCAAACCAAAGGTACCTGTATAAAAATTTAAAATTCCCTAAAAAATCACTTAAACAATTTACCCACTGTAATTACTTTACAAAAATTTAAAAAAAAGTATGTAGTAATAAATCAAAGGTGAAGTTAGTCTTACCTGCGAATAATTCAATTTAATTAACATGCTCATCCATCCTCTATGACATTTCGCACTATATTTCGAAACCGGTTCACAAAATGAAAAATCACGAATCGTAAAAATCAGTCGATAGCTAACTTCATTAAATTTTGTACTCGACCTCAACAGCTTAAAAATCATGGGTAAACTAATAGTTATATATCACGATATGAACTGATTCTAAAAACGACTATTGCTCACCTATAGTACCTATACCTATACAAACACGATCATTTAGTTACCTGAGCACCGCCCATCTACCACATGAAAGGTGAACTGCGATTGCGCTGTTTAAATCATGATGGCGAGTAACAACCAATCAGTGATCGAGTGATCCACGTGTACGAAGTGAATTTTCACTTTTACGCCAGGTAGATACACCTGGATATGGAAATATTCGTATGGATTTGAAAAAATAGTTGGTATAGTTCAAACATATGATAGCATAAGATGAAAAAGAAACCGGTTCGCGGATTAAAAAAATAAATAACCTAATGGGACTTTACTTGAATCAACGAAGAAGAGTAAGGGTAAAAAAAAAAATTGAAAAGAAATCTATCTTCTCACTTAATGGCCTTAATGTTGTCGATAGTGACTTTAAACTAAATAAATAAATAAATAACTTACAAATCTTTTCAAGATTGAGCCCAAATTTGTTTTCCAAAATTATTAATACCATAAAATCTCAAATTGGGTGATTGGGCAATCATAACTTTGGGAATATTTCACTGCAATTGTAGTACTTTAAATGTCACTTTTGACATGGGGTTTGAAAGGGCATTTGCAGCATTTTTTCGAAAAATTTGGGTACCAAAAAGATGCCCTGCAATCCGTCATTGTTATCAAATTTTTTAGGCACTTGATAAAGAAGTGAAAAACTACACATTCGAGCCGAATGCTTCAGTGAAAAAAATAGCAAAAAGTGTCCAAGAGGTTCACTGGTGAGTTCGAATATTTACTTGTTTTTTGAAAACCAATACTCAGTGCCCTTGTAGTGTTCCAATTAGTTCTTTCGTCGTTCATTGTTTTGATTCAATTCCTCACGAAGGTGATATCCCAGATAGCACAAAAATGTCAAAATTGAACAACGAAAAACGAGAAGAGGATCCTAAAATACACCACCGACATATTTTTCAATTTTTAACGAATTTTTAAAATTTCAACGGCCACTTTTCTTTGAAAAAAATTGAATTTTGATCAATTCGACGTCAGAGGTTGAAACTTGGTTTACATCCTATTCTCAACCCCCAGAGTAGATCAGTCGTGGTTTCGAGCTTTTCAAGAGCTTCTGGCAGATCTTCAGCGTTTCCAGTTTTCAAAAAATGCCGTAAGTTATCTAAGGATCAGAATGAAAAATCCAGCTCATTATAAACTCGAATTTACCATACATTGTGACCCTTCTGACTGACTCACTGAGGTGTCACACTCCGATGAACGAAACTGCGAGTTTTGGAAAGAGCATAGTCTAAAACCCCCAAAACCAAATTTTCAGCTGCCCAAGTTCATTTTTCGATTTTTGGCGAATTTTTGAAAATTCAAAATTGACTGTTTTGGCGATTTATGCTTTTCTTTAATAAAAAGTACGTACTTGATCAGTAAAAATGGTCAAAATAAGTCCCAAAACTAATATTAATTACCCAAATCCAAATTTCACCATATCCAGCCATTCTGGAACCTCCAACGCGATTTTTCAATTTCTACAGAATTTTGAATTTGCTCCAACTCTCAAAATTGGCTCAATAAATGTGGATAAACTCATTAAACAGGTCGAGTATAATACACAACTCGATTCTTTGCTGCCCAACTGCATATTCACGCCTTCTGGAGCAAATTAAAAATTCTGGAGAAATTGAAAAATAGCGCTGGAGGCTCCAGAATGGCTGGAAATTGTGAAATTTGGATTTGCGAGGTTAGTTTTGGACAAAATACAGCGATTCGCGTAAATTTCAAAAATTTCCACTCAAACGGGAAAATGTTGATTTTTTGGATTTTTTAATTTTGAAAAAAGCTGGTCAAAAAGCCACTTTCGAGGTGTCACTCCCAAAATCGGCTCAAATGTAGATAAACTCGTTAAACAGGTCGAGTATGGTACTTACGTACACAACTCGATTTTTAGCCACCCAACTGCATATTCGTCACGCCTTCTGGAGCAAATTCAAAATTCTGGAGAAATTGAAAAATCGCGCTGGAGGCTCCAGAATGGCTGGAAATTGTGAAATTTGGATTTGGGTAATTAATATTAGTTTTGGGAATTATTTTGACCATTTTTACTGATCAAGTACGTACTTTTAAAAAAAGGCATAAATCGCCAAAAACAGTCAATTTTGAATTTTCAAAAATTCGCCAAAAATCGAAAAATGAACCTGGGCAGCTGAAAATTTGGTTTTGGGGTTTTAGACTATGCTCTTTCCAAAAATCGCGGTCCCGTTCAAATCGTAGTGTGACACCTCAAGAGGTTCCCATGTGAGTCGAGTAGGTACATATCCATAGTTGAACGAACCATATTGTTTAGACTACTTTATAGCGATAAAAAAACCGACACAAATCTAGGAAAACGTTCAAGAAAAAAATACGTACCTAAGCAGAAATACTCGATTAAGTAAGTATATGAGAAGAGATTTCCAAAGTCTACGTATGTTTAATCAGCTGTTCGTTCTGTCAAATTACCTAAACGTTATCGTTGATTATTCATCGTCCAGTTATTTGTTTATTATCGCAAAAATACGTAAAAGAATTGTTTCGAGTCAGCTGGTCATAACTATATTTTAATCTCGAATTCCACTTTTAAAAAAGAAATTCTCTAAGATCTTCAGCTGGTGCACTTAGCGAGTACCTATAAATTAATCATTTGACAAATTTTAAATGCTCGACACGATTATTTTGCCATTAATTCAGTCGTTTGTAGTTTTGCCAATTTTTTAGGAAATTTGTTAAGTTATGTAAATTCTCTATAGATTTAGGTCGAAGATATGTAAAATCAATTTACCTACATGAAAGCGAAATGTTTTAAATAAGTTCGAATACATGTATAGATACATTTCTTAACATATGTACCAGAACCTGCAACCAATTCGTTACTAATTTAAAAAAAAAAAAAAACAGATTTTGCTGTCCCAGCATTTTTTTTGGCCATTTGCAGCCTATTTTTAATGTTTTCAAACTACGTAGGTACCTACATACATAAGTGAACTGGCTAAAATTTAACGTTATATAATAACGGATAGGTAAGTTATAATTCGTTGGCCAGAAGCTAAGCACCTTCGGGTGAAAGCCACTGCGGTCGTTATACCTCGAATAAAGTCTTTTAAAACAGCCGTTGCAACAGATGGTGGGCGTGAGCGGACATTCAGCCGTTATCCCATGCTTATCCCTCTTCTAAACCTGTTAACTCGTGCCATTCTCGCTTTCATTGCCAACTTGGTTTTTTTCCACTTTGTTTATTTTTGACTCGTGCCACGATAGACGAGTGTTAATTAAAGGTACTCCTATATACCTGAACCTACCCGTCGCGGTCGATTCTTTTTTACTTTCGAAAAATAAACTTAGACAATGACTTGCCAAAACCAATGGGTAAAATTGAAGCAGGGAATTCTTTGTGCGGATAAAATGACGTATTCAGTACATAAATTTTTCTGATACCGAAATAGAGAAAAAAAAATGATAAAAATTTTTATCTGGATTTCTTATTCGAAGGAGGAACAGTACAAAAAATGATTAGGTACTTCCTCGACGAGAAACTGATGCAACATTTGCCACCTGAGCTTGAGATTCTGAAGAATTTGCCACATTTTGACTATTTGTATCAGTTGTTATATGAGGAGAAATACCCAATCATTTCATATTTTATATAGGTATCTACTTATGTCGACTCGAAAACTCACGCATTTCTTTTAATTTCTCATTGAAAAGTTATCTCTGTAAAACGAGATCAAAGTGAAAAATAAAATAAAATAATGAGCCTCAGCGCTTCTGGCGCGGTTTTCTCTACTCGAGGGAGATCGGATGCTGTGATGAAGAATAATGATTCCTTACTAGCACTTCTGGATGTGGATCGAAAATTTTTTAACAAAGTTTGTGTGAATAATGTACATTTGTGCTCGAGGGCGATCGCAGACAGTAATGAAATGAAAGTCGAGTTATTCGTTTTTCTAGAATCGACATTCGTTCAAATGCGATGTGGACAATAATTTTGAGTTGAAACTCTCTCAATAAGTTTTTTTTTAGCTCACACACAATGCCCAGAAGGTGAGCCATGTTACCCCAGAATAATATATGTAGGTATCTTCATTTGAAAAAAAAAAAAAAAAAAACACTTTTTCAGTATACGTTCAAAACAGGAAAGCCCTATTCATTTTTCAATTCCTGATCGTTGAAAAGATACCATCCTGCAAATCCTTAAACGTTCGCAGAAGGTTTTTTCAACAACTACTTCCAACTCCGGTGGTATGGTGTACCTTTTGGGAGGAGATATGAGTCCTTAAAGAGGGAACATGTTTGATAAAATCGTGGGTTTTCCACCCCCATCCAATCTGCTTTTGGAAAAATGGCCCAATTTCAAGAGATAGAGCCTATGTATTTGAGATTTTGCGTTGACCTAGGCTTTTTAATGTCGAAGTCCAAGACCACTTTTGGAGTTCTACAGAACGCCTGAAAATATGAAAATCACTTAAATTTAGAAAAAAAACGTATACTTAAAGATAAAGTTTCTGAAATTGGAAAAATATTCAGGAATACAGGTCAATTTTTTTTAACCATTGTCAATTTCAAAAAATCGAGAACGATGGTTAAAATCTTACCATATCAAATTTTGTTCGTTTTTTTTGTTTTTTTGTTTTTTGAAATTGACAATAATGACAGAAAAATTGGCACTTTTGCGTTCAAAAATACTCCTCCAGTTCTAAGAAACCGTATTTTCCAATACGTTTTGTCTCAAATAATGCGAAATATTTGAGAAAAAAATTCTTTTGAAACCCGAATTTGCTCTAAAATAAGCGTTTCGAAGGTCTCAGGGTTTGGTGGCAATCATCTCAGTGGAACCCTAAACGTGGTTTTGGATTTTGATGGCTATGCCTTTTAGGTCGATACAGAATCTCAAATATGTACTATTTTTTGAAATTGGGTAAGTTTTTCCAAAAAGAGTCTGTAGGGGCTATAGCAAAAAACCTACTTATGACCTTTTTTTTTCTCGAAAATATTCCCTCTTTGAGTACTCATGTCTCCCCTCCAGTGACACTTCCGGAGCCCAAATTTTTTCTCAGTGACTCTCAACTCAATTCATAAAGATCCCAATCTACGTAGTATTTTAATTAAAAATTGATTATATTAGGTATATTTTCTAATATTCTTAGAAACTAACGAACACAGTATGCCTACCAAAATCTGTTAAATTTTAAAATAATAACCTACCTACCTATGTAGATTTTAAATCTCCCTTTTTGATTAACCTAAGGGAATTTTCTATAATCTTTTGGCTGCCAATCGAACACGTTTTGAGATAGAAATCCCGGAAATGGCTTAAAATACACCTTGATCCTTCCCCCACTACATACCAAAAGCTCAACGACATAAATAAATTGTGAGAGTTTTTACGAAATTTTTTCATGAACAACTCAAAATTGAATTTCAAATTTTTTGGTCCTCATTCCAACCACCCCCAAAATTTAAAAATAAATGTGTAAAAAGAAGTACAAAATCGATTTATTTGCGAGTAATTAAAATATTTCCATAACTTTATCAATCATTCAAGCAATAGCTACCATACCCTAATAGGTTTAGGTATAGGCATGAAATTTTTCAACTTAACTTCGTCAAATTTGAAAAATTTTTATTTCATTGAATTCCTCGTCTCTTTTACTTCTCAAAACATACTTCACATAATTAAAATCACATAAATTAGCGAAGTCACGAAACACACTGCATGTGAGAGGTGCCAAAATGTTTTCGACCTTTCACAACCAACTTTCTGCTTTATCTACCTATAATTAAGATTTGTCTTCAGGATGACAATTTTGGTGTCATTCGTTTTGTCTGTGAAAAAGGAACAGGAATACATTTTTTCCAGAAAGGTTCCGACATTATTATTGAATGAAATCAGCAAGTGGTCGGAATTAGAGCACCTTAATACCCTTATATCTAAGCTACTTACACAATTTAGGTATGTATAGGATTGAAACTAAACCTATTAATATGTATGTAGATGTAGAGGTGTATATACTCTCAATCCTTGATGGGGGGTGGGGGGGGGGCGAGACAGATTGTCCACCCGACCCGTTCAAGTGTTAACTACACATTTTTGGGCTCTTGAGTTTTTTGAAGAGTCGTAGATCTCAGAAGAGTACGAAAAGCTCTTTTGAAAGCTCTTCACAAGAGTTTCAAACTCTTGGATCGAAAAAGAGTTAGAAAGAGTTATAAGTAAATCTCATTTGAAATAAAAAGAGTCAAACTGGGTTTCCAAACTATTTTTGACAAGTTCAGCTTCAGACACTAGTGACGGAAAAACAGTTTAAAAAAGGGTTGGAAGTTGGAACTCTTTTTGTAGTAGAGTAGAACTCTTCGAATGAAAGAGTTTGAATAGAATTCAATTTTTGACTCTTTTTGTAGATGAGTACGTTGAACTCTTGGAATGACAGAGTTTGAATAGAGTCCAACTTGTGACTCTTTTTGAAAAGATTTCAGTCTGCAAAGATGGTCAGCATACAGTAGCTGTTTCCTTCAATTTCATTTAATATTCGCGGAAGAAATTTGCAAAATTGCTGCAATTTTCATGAAATGATGAAACGTTGAACATTCGAGAACATTTTTAAATAAAAACTTACCTCACAAAAGTCGTCGTGGAATTGTTTGTTTCGGTAAATGTATATGTAATTCTGCTCGATCAAGACTGCTTTGTAATGCAGCCCCACGTTGGGCTTTGAGTATAAATATAATGATGATATGGAGGGATAAAAATACAGGGTTTTTGGTCATTCGCGTACCCAAGGATGACGTAGTTTGACGGACCTCCCATTTAAAATGCATCGGGTACGCGAATGACCACGTTTGGAGCGCTCTACAGGTGAAACCCTGAAGCTGCGTTTTTATCGCTCCATATCATCATTATATTTATACTCAAAGACGTTGGGCGCCAGTGGAGAGGCTAGCAGTGTTGCCACTGCGTATCACGTTATACATATGCTCAGTCGGAGAAATAATGAGACGAGAGGGGGGTGGGTTCGTAGTTCTGTATCTACCATAAAATAAACTCGTACAAGTATTACAAAAAATTTCTTCTTATTTTAATATTCTTGAGTAATTAACACGTTCATGTAATTGATGAGAACATGGACTAGAAACGTCAAAGTCTCTATAACCAACACAGGTACTTATTTGCGTCGTCTATAGACTTTATCTCCGAGGAGGCAACTATACCTACTCGCCACGTAACATAACATACACGTTGCACATTTCCCTGCCACTTCAGTTCTTCTAAAATAGGTACACTTACCCAAAAGTGACAAATTAGTCATACATGCCACTTTTTTGTCAAAAATTACCTTACATCGATGGCATTATTGATTCAGTTTCATCTGTGCGGCTCATGAACTTGGGATTTTTCTGAGTAGTCTTCCACTCGTAAGTAAACTTCTTTTGTTCTAAAAGTCAATGGGAAAAAAAAGAAGCAAACTTGACTTATAAATTGACCTTTTCAATGCTGAAAGGAGTCAGTGGCCCTCATGCTGTTCCATGACATTTTCATCTGCATTAAATTTTCCAACGGATGATCTACTATTGATATTGGTCCTTTAACCCCCCCCCCCCCCCACGGCAATAAATTCTATCGTCAGTTGTCAGAAAAAATAAAGTTACTTGCTTAGAGGGTTGAAATATAATTATGAATAAGCTTAGGGTTAGGCTGAAATGGTACACACCACGTGCTATAGAAACAATAGAAATTATATTTCGTTGAAGTGATGCCAATTTTTTAACGATTATTTCCCATTTCAATCGATAAAAATAGCTAAAAACTTGGCAAATTTTTTCGGTTTTTTGAAATTGGCGATAATGACTACAAAATTGGCATCACATGAGTTCACTAAATATATTCCATCAGTTTCAGAAATGATACCTTACGATATTTTGCCATTATTAGGTAGATAGGGTATATGTCATTATGCGATGCGAAATTTAGGAAGAAAACATTCTTCAAAACACAAATTAGCCATAAAATTAGCGATTTGTAAATTTTCAACCGTCAGTAGAATCTTAAAAGTGGTTTTGAATTTTGATTGCCATGGCTTAAGTCGATACAACATCCCAAAAAAGATTTGGAACTCTTTTTGTAGATGAATTGAACTCTTCGAATGAAAAAGTTTGAATAGAGTTCAGCTTTTGACTCTTTGTGAAAAGAGTTGAGTCCGGAAAGATGGTCAACTGGTGTTTTTTTGGAGAGTCTGCTCAACCATTTATGGTCAGAGGTTATCCATGTGTTAGAGACAATCGTACAATAGCTGCTTCGTTTAATTTCATTCAGTATTCGAAGATGAAATTTGCAAAATTGCTGCAGTTTTCGTGAAATGATGAAAGTTGAACAGCACGTTTTTAAATAAAAACTTACCTACTTAGGTACCTGTTTCTTGATGCATAATGCTATCTTTGGAGAACGATCGTATTTTTTCCCTTTTGTTTCTAGACACATCATTCGAGTTTCAACTTTGAATTTACAAAATGAACACAAAATACTCTATTAAAAACTGTAACTTTGCTGTGTTTAAATTATTCCTGTTAAGATAGACAAGCTAGGTACAGTGTACCTACACAACGCAGTAGGTAAGTTTGAGCGTAGTTATAAAAAAGTGTTAAGTACATTCATTGGAGAAAAAAGTTGGCAAAAATAGCTCAATTTTTTGCGAATCGTGAAAATATCTACGTCTTTGAGAGCATTTCAAAAATGAAAACTTGCTTACTTGTTTCTTTTTTTTAAATATGAGAATATAGTGTAAGAAATCGGTGGCTGAGTTGGCCCACTCATCTGTGCAAAAATGTAGATTGATAAGCTCCTATAATTTTGCTCATTGCGACCGTTTTAAGATCAGTTCTCAAAAAGTTACACTTGCTCAAAAGTGGCAAAATACTCGAATATGCCACTTTCTTCTAAAAATTACCCTACATCGAAGGCAATGATTCAGCTCCATCTATGGCTTCAGGAGCTTGGAATTTTTCCAAGTATAGTCTTACACTCCTGAAAAATTCTTTTGTTCTAGCAATCGCTAGGAAAAGTAATAAAAAGTTGACGATGAAAAGTCAAAAAAAAACATGAAGCAAACATATCGCTTAAAAATTGACCTTTTCAATGCTGAAAAGAGTCAATGGCCCTCATATGATGTTCCATTATATTTTAATTTGCATTACATTTTCCAACGGATGACCTAATATTGATATTTGTCCTTTAACACCCTAGCCCCCTCCTCCCCATTAATCATATCGTCAATTGTCAGAAAAAATAAAATTTACTTGCTTAGGTACGGACTGGTGAATCATTTTCATTCACTAGTGGAAGCTTGTTTTTTTTTATCAATTATTTCATTTTTTGTTACAGGTGAGTACGAATTTTACGCTGTAAATGTACCTAGTAAAATCAATACCTACTCGTGAATGAGGATGAGTAAGTTATTTTATGATCTAGCTAACTTTAAAGAAATTTCCAGTCAAACGACCAAGTTTAGGTTGCATTTACTGTATCATTCTGCGGGTAATGTGCAGTATTATCATCCTTCAAGCATACCATACATAAGTAGTTATTCAGTGACAATTTTCTTCATTGAAATCTGTCGATAAAGCTCGATTTTTAAATTTTGGAACCGTACATGAGCTTCTTGACATGATTTACAATCGGATTTTTGTTTTTATTCACATTTTTTTGTTTGAATTTTAGACCAATGAAATGCTGTATTTTTGTAGAAATACTTTTTCAACATTGATGATCCCGTATTAAACATTTTGTGGGATTTTTTGATTTGGATGATTCATTTTCTACAACTTTGATTTCCAAGGACCTTTTTCAAAATGTTTATTTGCACGAAAAATGGCAAACACTTGTAAAAATTGCGAGTTTTCGTCAATATAATGAAAATGGCCAAGTATAGTGCTTTGTCTTTGAGCACTGAACGAGATTTTGAAATCAACTGATTGAACTGATAGAATATAGTTTTGTATTATGAGGTATTACCCCAAACTATTTTGAGCAGTTTTGGAGTCTCCATTAGATTTTTTAAAATTTGTAAAAATTTCACTCGATGAAGTTGAAAAGTTGAAATTCATTTCGTAACGCTAATTGTACCTACATGGTGAGTCGAACGAAGGTGGTTTAAGGTCGTTCTGGAATCTCCAGTCATGTTCTGGAAATTCTATAGATTATTTCAGAATCCTAAGTATCGTTCAAATTAACTTGAGCACGTCTTACCTATACCTACAGACACAATTGGTGTCTCTGTCGCGGTTCAAAACAGTGTATTTCTACGGCAATTTTAAATTCGAAAAAATTTACATTTCTTAATTTTGTCACCAATCAATATCACTAGCAGAAACTGGTTTTTGGAAAAATGACGTGTAGTCGGTCAAATAGATCACTATAAGCACCAATAGCGTTTATTGGAAATCTGTTCTGTAATTCCCAAAATATGGCTTGAGGCTCCAGAACAGCTTGAAACCGTCTCGTCTCCAATACACTCAGAATGTTGCTAAAATTAGGATGTACAGTGAATTTCAGCTTTCCGACTTCAACGACCGAATTTTTGTGAAAATTTATATTTTCAAAAATCTACTGGTGAATTTGAAACATCTCAAAACGGTCTCGAAACCGTTTTCAATCGTTTCAGGAGGTCGAAAATAGGGTTTGTACTAAATTTCAGGTAGGTACAGGAAGATGAATTTTGTAAAATTTTAGCGAAAATTGAATTTATAAAAAAAAATGTACAAGAGAAATCCTCTTTTTATTAATAACTACATGCAACAGAACAATACTTATTTAAAAATTAACAAGAGAAATAGTACTTCATTTCTGACTTAAATTCAGTTTTTGGAAATCAGGATACATTTTTCTATACGAGTACATCAGATACAACCTGTAAAATGAATTATCTTACTTCTGATCCTCCTTCGTGCGGAGCTAATTATTCTGCATATCACGTTGAGCTGTGTCATTAACTACTCTAATTTTCAATATAAGGCACTTATTTTTCCCTATTAATTGTAGTCGAGTTTCCAGAAATGAGGGACAGGCTGAACTTCTTTGCTCCCCTCCTCCCATTAGATACTGTCCCGTTAACATCGTAAAAAAAATTAAAACATTACTCACCTACTTAACATTAAAAAGGAACATTTATTTTTTCGTTTAGTTAGCAAATGAAGCATTGAAAAGCAACATTTTTCTTCTAATAAATTTCTAAAACATTAAAAAGAACACTTTTGAGTTTTGATTCAATAAATTACTGAATGGGCTCCCCTGTTTAGCTTTTTAAAAGTAGATATTTTTGGTTTACGCATTAGAACATGCGTCAAGTCACAAGATGCAAAATTTCAAAGTACTGAAACACCACAATATCTAATTATTTTTCATTAAAATTTGGCTAAAATGAATTTTAACTCGCTGCAATTTTGGGGCTACCTGAGTTTCGATTTTACTTCAATTCGAGCATTATTTTTGAGAACAATTATCAGGAGTCATCTTTTGATGTATCTACAAGTACTACCTATCATATCCTTTCAAGTTTAAAAAAATTTCGTTAAAAATCGATAAAAATGAAACTTTTAAGCAAAAGCTTACCCTTGAGTGTTTCACTTTAGCATCAATACGTGAGCGGTCTTCAGTTTTATCTGAGATATGGCTTGAGGCTCCAGAACAGCTTGGAACCGTCTCCAATAGACTCACAATGGTACAATTCGGGTGTAAAGTGAATTTCAGTTTTTCCACTTCAACGAGCAAATTTTTGTGAACATTTATATTTTCACAAAAATCTACCAAAGACTTCAAAAACTGCTCGAAACGGTTCGTAACCGTTTTTAAACGATTCAAGAAGGCAAAAATTGACTTCATACTAAATTTCAGGTATACCGAAGGTGAATTTCGTGAAATTTTGAATTTTTTTTTTACATTTTTGAGTCGAATTTGGGTTTTAATAATATTCACCAAGAATGGAAAAATATTTTTCCCATATTTTAATTGTTTTACGTCATTTTTTAGATAGGTAATACAGGCTAAATTTATTCAAAATTGAAATCATACCGTTAGTCGTTTTTTTTTGTTGGAAAATAATCGATTTTTTTGACAAAAAAATAATTTAACATCATTCATCAGTAATGAAGTGCAGAAATTAAAACATTTTTTGACAAAAAAAATCATTTAGCTTATTATCAATAAAGTATAGAAATCTGATCGGATATTCGACATTGGCCACATCGAACGTAAAATAATAATCTGTTATTTTAGGAACTTTTCTCCATTTTGATTCCCCAAAATACATCTCCTGGACGAAAGTGACGACATGAGGAGACTGAAAAGACTCCATATATTGGACCCCATTAATCTCCACACGTTAATGATTTTACGTTCAGTTCTTTGAAAAAAAATTTGAAGAAAAAAAATACCTTTTCCAATCCAGAATCTCCAATTTTTCCTTTCCTTTTTCATCAGCAACGATGATTCCTTTCCTTTATTTAAACGCGATTTTGGTGTGCTGTTCTCAGTAGTTACACATTTTCAACTCTTCCATCGTATTCAGAACATCCAACCATGTATTTAATTCTTCTTTAACAAACCGAATTCGCGATCACATTCAAATTTGGTAAACATTTTATGGGATTTTTTGACTTTAGGTCTTTAATATCTCCTCTCTAAAACCTTCAATTCTCAACTACGGTTGTTTTTGAACAATTTTCTACCAACTTGCAGAATTAATAGTAGGTACCTAGTGCCAAAATCATCGGCAGTAGATTCGGGGTCTGGATGCGTCGTTTCATCTCCATCTATGCACGCTTCAGAGTGGGAACCTCTACTGCTTGTTTGAAAAAACTCAAAATTTTATAAAATTGATCCAGAATGCTGTAATTTGATATACCGTATTTTAGATCGCGCAAATCAAATGGAAACGCTTTCGAACTATTTTGAGCAGTTTTGGAGTATCCACTAGATTTTTTTAAAAAAAATGAAATTTTCATATTTCACTTGATGAAGTTGAAAAGTTGAAATTCACTTTGTATAACCTTATTTCTACATGATGAGTCGAATGAATGTGGTTTAGAGTCGTTCTGGAATCTCCAGCCATATTCTCTGGAAATTGTCGTAGATTTTCAGAACCCCAAGTATCGTCCAAATTAACTTGAGCACTTATATGTAGACACGATTGGTGATTTTTAATGACCTTTTTGACCGCGATTCAGCTTCATTATTTCCAAAATGGTTCATATCACTTTGAAACAGAGTGGGTATTTCTCCGACGATCTTACGAATTAAAATTTTAAAAAATTTACATTTCTTAATTTTGTCACAGATTAATATCACTAGCAGAAACCGGTTTTGGAAAAGTACAAGTAGCGTGTAATCGGTCAAATAGGTCACTAAGCACCAATAGGTAGCGTTTATTGGAAAATCAGCTGTTCCGTAATTCCCAAAATATGGCTCTTGAGGCTCCAGAACAGCTTGATACCGTCTCCAATACTCTCAGAATGTTACAATTAGGGTGTATAGAGTGAATTTCAGCTTTCCGACTTCAACGAGCAAATTCTTGAGAAAATTTATATATTTTCAAAAATCTGCTGGAGACTTCGAAACTGCTCAAAATGGTTCGGAACCGTTTTCAATTGTTTCAGGAGGTCGAAAATTAGGTTTTATACTAAATTTCAGGTTTCGAAGATAAATTTCGTCAAATTTTGAATTTTTTCACATTTTTGAGTCAAATTTGTTATTTTTTTTTTTAAATTCACCAAAAATAGAAGTATGATTTCTCCTAATGATTTAATGGACTTTTTGATAATGAGTTTTTTAAAAATAATTTTTAGCAAAAAATTTAATTTTCAAAAAATTTGTACAAAAAAATCTCCTTTTTTAAATAGCTAAGTATAATACTTACCTACTTATAACAGTAAGAAAAATACAATACCTATAGTTAGTACGACAGGACAATACTTACTTATTTAAAACTATTTAAAACGTAACAAGAGAAATAGCACTTATTTCTGACTTAAATTCCTGATTTGGAAATCAGTATACATTTTTCTATACATCGGATACAACCTTTAAAATGAATTATCTTACTATGGATCCTCCTGCGTTCAGAGTTGATTCATGAGCTTGTAGTCATTAATCGAACTCCATGCTCAGCTGTGTCGTTAACTGCTCTAATTTTCAATATTACATTATTTAAATAACCCGATCGAAGCGAGGACGAAAGCTTTCAAAATGCGTAATCTAATTATTCAAGTTCTAAAAAAAGTTGCACTTCAACTGGTCCGAGACAAAATTTTCCAAATTTTCCAACCATATAATTTATAGTTTTATAATTTATCAAAAAATAACAATTTTTCTTACCTACTGAAGGCACAGAGAAAAAAAATACGTTTTCCAATCCAGAAGCAGGAATTTTTCCTCTCCTTTTTTATCAGCAACGATAATTCTTTTATTCAAACGCGATGTTGGTGTGCTGTTCTCAACAGTTACACGTTTTAAACTCTTCCATCGTATTCAGAACATCCAATCCGTATTTTTTCTTTAACAAACCAAATTCGCGATCACATTCAAAATTGGTAAAGATTTTATGGGATTTTTTGGTTTTAGATCTTTACTTTATCTCCTCTCTAAAACCTTCAATTCTCAACTACGGATGTTTTTGAACAATTTTCTACCAACTTGCAGAATTAATACATAGTACGTACCTCTACCTACTTAGACCCAAAATCATATATTGTTCGAATCAGGTATGGATGCGTCGTTTCATCTCCATCTATGCACGCTTCAGAGTAGGAACCTCTACGGCTTGTTTGAAAAAATTCATAATTTTATAAAATTGACCGAGAATGCTGTAATTTGATATGTACCGTATTTTAGATCGCCCAAATCAAATGGAAACGCTTTCGAACTATTTTGAGCAGTTTTGGAGTCTTGACTATAGATTTTGTTAAAAATTGAAATTTTTACAAAATATTACTCGATGAATTTGAAAAGTTGAAATTCACTTTGTTACCCTATTTTTTCTGCATGATGAGTCGCATGAAGGTGATTGAATTGGAATCTCCAGTTATATGCTCTGGAAATTGTACAGATTTTCAGAACCCCAAATATCATCCAAACTAACTCTAGCACTTGAAGACACGATTGGTGAGATTTTTAATGACCCTTTTGATCGATTCAACGTCATTATTACGAAATTGGTTTCTGTCAGCTCAAAACAGTGTATTTTTCCAGTGATTTTATGATTGAAAATTATTTGAAAAAATATACAGTTCTTAATTTTGTTAGAGATTAATATCTATAGCAAAAACCTATTTTGGAAAAATGACGTGTAATTGGCCAAATAGGTCACTATTCATCACCAATAGCGTTTATTGGAAATGTGTTCTGTTATTTCCAAAACATGGGTGGAGGCTCCAGAACAGCTTTGAAACCGCCTCCAATAGACTCAAAATATTACAATTAGGATGTAAAGTGAATTTGACAATATCTAATCATTTTGCATTGAAATTTGGCTATAATGAATTTCAACTCCCTACAATTTTGGGGCCATCTGAGTTTTTGATTTTACTTCAATTTGAGTAGTGTGTTTGAGAACAATTGCCAAGAGTCATCTTTTGATGTACCTACGAGTATGTACATACCTATCATCCCTTCAAGTTTGAAAAAATTCCTTTTAAAATCGAAAAAAACTAAACTTTTGAGTAAAAGCTTACCAAACATTCTCCAATACAAACTTTCTATTGTCTTCATGCTTTCTATCATCACTTCAAACTGCCTAATATGCAGTTCGCATTGCGTACTATTGTTATACTCAATTCTTTACATCTGTAGAGTTGACAACTTGAGTGAGGCAGTGCCTCCGGCATAGTTTATGTTGTATACCCAGCTCTGCATACTCTCTCATTTGATTTGGTGTATTAGGAGTACCTACCTTGAGCAAGCTGATGCAACATCTCAGCTTCTTCTTCATCCATTACCCGGAATCTTTGAGATGAATCCTCGCCTGGTGCCAAGCGACTCAGTGGCCCACCTATACTTGCTGGTCTTGATGGGCCCACTCTGTCTTCAAAGTCAAACCTCACGTCTCGACGTTAGCCTTGTGGCCTGTGGGCTGGCCCCCTGCCACCTTGGTGTTATTGCCACATGAAATGGTTATCAAAACCAAATCTGCAGCCATCAGGAGGATTTGGATCATTTTTGGGGTACATTTGTCCCAGTATGACTCTGAGAACGCAATCTCCCACCATCTTGTGAAATCTCCACCTGGTGTCTATTCTCCTAGTCCATGATCTGCTTGAGTCATCATCTGGATTAATCTCGCGTCTCTTTGCCTAGCTTCACACTCAGTTCTGATCTCATTAACGAGCGTGGCTAAACCATTCATCACCTGGGCAAGTCCCACACTTTCATCGTAAATTAAAATTAACTACCCCAGCTGGTTTGTAAGTCGAGAGAGGCACCTCCCCCACGTTGGGCGCCAATGTTAAGGTTAAATCTGGTATTAACTGTTAAGGGCCCCACAGTATCTTTACTACCCACTGGAGGGATCCCTAATTCGTGTGTCTAGAGGGTCACTTCAATACACAAGGGAGGTTGGGCCTCACTATTCTCAATTTACCCAACACATTGGAATATTCTAAGCCAAGACAAATAAGACTGGGAGATGCAGTCTCAGTGGCACTGCTGCTCCAAGGGTCACTGACATTGAGACTAGTATTTTTTTGTGGAAAAATTGGTCATCTGAATCTGAACAATAATTATTTACATCTTCTACAGCTTCTTCAGTCGTTTCAACAAGTGCTGTCTCCACCTACTCGTATAAGACCAAAAACTCTATTACCACCATTTATACTTCAAAATAGTGTTGAAACTGAAATAATATACATAATTATAAGTAAGTAAACTTACAAAGTCGAAATCTTCAATAATCAATTCATTTACATCCATTTGAGCAGAAAGAACTAACACAATATTTTTCATGATCACTATTCAAACTGTACCTTGTAAGTCCAAATTCTGTAAACATTTCAGATACCCTGGCTGGACTTATGTAATTTTTAAAATACGATTTTTTGAAAGTGAATTTTTTATTTATTTATTTTTCAATGTCATGTGATGTAATTCAGTGTTGCCTTTCTAAAAATACAAATAACTCCATTTTTGTTTAGGTACTATGTCACTTACAAGGAATATTGCACTTAGGCAGACGAAGTGCTAAAGTGCATTTTTCGATTTTTGATGAATTTTTGAAAATCATTAGCCCAAAAATAAGGGGAAAAAATCAAAATCTTACCAAATTAACCTAGAAAACTGAAATTTGGGGTATACACTATTTTCGACCTGTCAAATCGATTGGAAACTGTTTCAGACCATTTAGAGTAGTTCTGGAGCCTCCGGCAGATTTTTGAAAATTACTGGAGTCTCCATCAGATTTCTGAAACTTTGAATTTTCACATAGTTTCATTCAAACGGAGATGGGATGCCGAAATTTACCCTGCACTTCAATTTTTTAGCACTCTGTGAAGAAAGTGAATTTCAGCTTTCCGACTTCAACGAGCAAATGTTTGTGAAAATTTATATTATATTTTCAAAAATCGACTGGAGATTTCAAAGCTGCTCAAAACGGTTCGAAACCGTTTTCAATCGATTCAGGAGGTCGAAAATAGGGTTGATACTAGATTTCAAATACCGAAGGTAAATTTCGTAAAATGTTGAATTTTTTCACATTTTTGAGCCGAATTCGGGGTTTTTAAAAATTCACCAAAGATGGAAAAATGATTGTAATTTATCATAGAATAACAATTTTTCTTACCTACTCAAGGCACGTATTTTCCGCCACTAATATAGACACATTTAGGTACCAGATTGAAACATCTTTTATCAAAGAGTAAAAATATCATTGAAAATTGGAGACATCATTTCAAAATGTGCGAATAGAAAGAAATATGAAAGAAAAAGGAACATTTTTCGTTCAATGTATTACTGAAACATTAAAAAGAAACATTTTTACTCTAATAAATTACTAAAACATTAGAAAGGAACGTTGTTCTTCTAATAAATTGGGCACCAAAACCTTGAAAAAGGAAACACTTTGGTTCAATAAATTACCAAATGGCCTGTTTGACTTTTTAAAAGTATTTTTAGTTGACCCATTAGAACACGAGTCAAGTCACCAAATGCAAACTTCAAAGGACTAAAATACCACAATATCTAATTATTATTCATTAAAATTTAGCTAAAATGAATTTCAACTCACTACAATTTTGGAGCCACCTGAGTTTTCGAGTTTACTTCAATTCGAATAGTGTGTCTGAGAACAATTGCCAGGAGTCATCCTTTGTACCTACAAGTTTGTATCATATCCCTTCAAGTTTGAAAAATTTCGTTTAAAACCAATAAAAATGAAACTTTTAAGTAAAAGCTTACCTTTGAGTCTCATCTTTAGCACCTATAACATAACTGTATAGGTGTATTAAATAAAATCAGCAATATTTCCTAAATATGATTCGATGCTTCAGAACAGCTGGAAATTACAGTCTCACATATTATGTAGACTCACAATGTTACTTTTCAATTTAGGTTTGGCCGGTTCAAAAGTTAATTAGCCAATTGGGATATCTTCATCATAAGGGTTCGAAGGTCAAAATTCCCAAAAGGCACGTATATTGTACCTTTTTTTTTTAATTTGAGAAAAAATCAATCTTTGATGAAAAATAAATCGTGATCGAGATTCGATTGATCGAACTCCAAAATCGAGTTATTTGCGATTTTCGATTTCATAAGATCGATCATGTTCAAAATGATATATCAATTTTTGAATTTGAAAAGAAATTGATCTCTGATGAAAAATTAATCGTGATCGAGATTCGATTGATCGAACTTGAAAAATCGATTCATTTGCGATTTTCGATTTCATAAGATCGATCATGTTCAAAATGATGTATCAATTTTTGAATTTGAAAAAAAAAATAGATCTCTGATGAAAAATCAATCGTGATCGAGATTCGATTGATCGAACTTGAAAAATCGATTCTTTTGCTATTTTCGATTTCATATGATCGATCTTTTCAAAATGATAGATCAGTTATAGCATTTTAAAAAATAAGATCTCTGATGAAAATTAATCGTGATCGAGATTCGATTGATCGAACTTGAAAAATCGATTCATTTGCGATTTTCGATTTCATAAGATCAATCATGTTCAAAATGATATACTTATCAATTTTTCAATTTGAAAAAAATAGATCTCTGATGAAAAATTGATCATGATCGAGATTCGATGTATCGAATACCAAAAATCGATTCATTTGCGATTTTCGATATCATGTGATCGATCATTTCAAAATAATTAATCAATTTTAGCATTTGAAAAAATTCATGATCTTTGATGAAAAATTAATCGTGATCGAGATTCGATTGATCGAACTCCAAAATCGATTTTTTTGCGATTTTCGATTTCATGTGATCGATCATTTCAAAATAATTAATCAATTTTAGCATTTGAAAAAATTCAAGATCTTTGATGAAAAATTAATTGTGATCGAGATTCGATTGATCGAACTCCAAAATCGATTTTTTTGCGATTTGCAATTTTCAATTTCAAGTGATCAATTATATTCGAAATGAAAAATTTATTGTAACCTTATAGCCCAAGAATTCCTGATTAGAACTCGACCATAGTCGAAAATCTATCAATCAAACATTATAAATTGTACCCGCACATTGCATTTGCCAAATTTTCAGCTCGTAAGCCATTATTTTCAGGCTTAAGGCTGTTCTACAAAATTTTGAAACAGAAAACTTACCTTATTAAAATAGACCTTTTGATATTGTTGAATTGTCTCATACAATGTGTTGGAAGGTCGAAACCTGTGAAAAGTACATCTTCTGTATAGTGTATAGCGCCTTATTGTTGGTGCTAAATTTGGACCCTCAAAATAACCTGATAGGGTTACCTAGTGTCGGTAAAATGCGCATATTATTCATTCCACTTCCACCGAATCGAACAAATTAATAATTAGGCGATATTTACACGTTAATAACCAACTTTTTACTCGTATCAGAATCAGGTTACTAGATATTCAATTACATTGCCAATACTCGAAATTCTCCAATCCTTCGGTATGGCTACTGTAAAGGGACAAAACAGGCGACACTACCGATTTATTTTTAGAAGAATTATTCTTAACGAGATGTAATTTCTTTTTAATTTCTTTCAAATACCATCCCGGTTCTGGAATTATTCTCCTGAGCGTATCGTCCTGGCACATGCAAAAACTATCCATATCAGGATCGGCTAAACAACGACATGGCTCCATTAAGGGGCTAATATAGTCGTTATTATTATCGTGATTACTCATACTCAGACTGCTGCTATCATCCAGATGCGAAGTGTGTTTTCGGCTGCTGCTGCGGTGATGATATTTAGACGACGATGACGACCTTAGGACCCGGGACGAAGATATTTTCTCGCTGAAATTGGACGATGCTAATTTGCGCTGCATTTCAACCGGTGCTCTTTTAAACGCATCTTGTATTTTATCATTCATCGCATTGTCCAGTTTACGATGCGATTTATTCGCAATGTCTGCAACCACAGCAGGTTTCGTATTAGCGATGAATTTTTGAGCTTGAGCAGTCGGCGGTTTCGACGAAGCCGATTTCAGGCTAGATTGTGCTTCGCAATCGTCTAATTTCAAACGTTTTAAATCGTCGACCATGGAAACGAAAGAGGTATTTTTCACATTTATAGTGTTTTTAAACGGTGGCCTAACTTTGAATTTCATTTTATCGGCTGCAGTCGTCGTCGATTGTCGAGGTCGATGCATTACGAAGTCGGAGGGACTGCAGTTTTTATGCGATTTTTTATGCTGCTGGTACGTTTTCCTCCACGGACAATTAACCAAACAAGTGGCCGAAATTTCACCTCTGATGTAACGTCCGATTCGAGACTCGACTATTCTTTGTTGATTCTCCGCTGCTCTGCGCCTCGCTTCCGAACGATTCAGCATTTCAAAAACAATACGAATAACATTCGTGACAAAAATTAGGATTTTAACGCCACCCGAGTAGAATAGGTTGATTTTCCTCCGATCTGGCGAATATTCAATTCATTTTGCTAGGAAACGAAACATCATCGGGTGGGTCTTCGACGAATGATGTTAGTCTTTCTCGGATTGAAATTCCAGTACTAGCTCGTCGTAATTGATTCGAATTACGGACGAATTTTCAATATTTCGGTTTTTCAAATTTTTTAAATACCCTCGAAGAAGGATAAACTATAAAAGTACCTGTGTCTTTCCTCTTTCGCAGTGGCAGACTGGCCTATGATGTTGACTGGCGATCGCCAGGGACCCCGAATAAACGAGCTAAAAATTTCACCTTTTGTCAACATTTCCAAATAGCCTCGTTTCTTGCCAAAAATTGTCACTTTTTCGCAAAAAAATTCAACAAGTATCCATTCCCTTTCCTAAAAATTTACTAAAAATCCAGCTTTTTTGCCTAAAAGAAATAAATGACCCAAAAATATCTCTTATTCAAAACGAAGATTGCAAAAAAGTATCATTTTTTGGCCAATAATTGCCAAAAATTCGTCTTTCCCCAGAAAGTAGTCAGTCTTGCTTGCTTCAAATTGTCAAAAGGTTTTGTTTTTTACCAAAAATTGTCCGAATGTCTTCACTTTCAAAAGAAAATTGCAAAAAGATGTACTAATAATTACTTACTCTCAAAAATTATCAATTTTTACTAAAATAGTCAACTTCTTTATTTCCTCCTTCAGTCCATTCGAGATCATCTAAAAGCCCGGCTTAGGTATTGGCCAAAAATTGCCAAAGTGCCTCTTTTTGACAATAATTCTCACAAATTTCTTCTTTTTGTTAAAATCGTCAAAATCCTACGGTTTGCCAAAAATTATAAAAGAATCCTCGCTTTTCAACAAAATTTTTAAGAAGGTTGTTTTTTTTAGAAAATTTTGAATTCTTACTTTTAAAAAAAATTGGTCCAAATGTCTCGTTCAAAACACGTTATTTAATAAAGGTGAAAATCCACTTTTTTCTGCGGAAAAAAGGGCAGGGTCGGATTGAAATAGACACTTCTGAGGCATCCTTCGGATGTGCATGCCCAAATTTCAGCCATCGAAGTCAATTTGGAGGGCAGAGGAGCGTGATTCGAGATTTTTCAAGGTGTAAAAAATCATGAACTGTCCAAATTGCTGCGAGAAGCTAAATTTTGGCTACTATGTTATACAAGTTTTGGATTTCCTATCGATTATGGTTCCTAGTTTGACCTTTTTTTTACCTCTAGGTATCTATCAACAAGAAGTGGACACTGAAAAATCAGGTAAATGAAATTTTTAAATTGATGATAAATGTCTAAATGAGAGAACGCCTGTAGAACTAAGGAACTTCTAAGTCGACTTTTTTTATGATAATGATACTGATTATGATAGATGATTACCTACTATTCCAATCCTGGCTGTGCTGTAAATGTTTCGTAATGCGTTTGAATGGTTTGTTAGCATATTGGTAGTTGTCAAGTTAAATGAGACAGACTATTATACCTATACTTTACATGAAGGAATCCTGATCCGTCCATAAGTGGTCCCAATTCCTTCAAAAATTGGAAAAAAATAAATATTTTAGGTTTCGCAACATAGAGCGAGCAAATAGCGGTTTTAAAAAGGAAAAAATTGGCACATTAATTTTTTCTTCGGGATTGTGTTTAGATGAACCCCCTGAACTACCAAAAAAAACCAACCCTCCTACCCCTGGAGCTGATTTTTTAAGGGGGCTGAAACCGGTTCCGATTCACGTTTTTTGCGATTTACTCCGAAAATATTACGTTTACGAGAAAAACTACCATGACTAAAAATGTTCCCCTTCAAATTCTCGACAATTTGATACTACGCTGGATACCCATCCCTCAATAGGGGTGTCTAAAGAAAGGGGTGGAAAGAGTAGGTGTTTCAAAAAAGGTCAGTCCAATAAATTGATCAAAGTTACCACTTAATATCATTCGTTTTCGCTCAAATTTTTTTTACGAAGTCAACTCAGTACTTACCCAGCTACCCCGAGGGTTGGTGGGGGTGCTTGATTTTTCAAGTAACACCCAACAGAATCATATATTTTAAATATCAATCTGGACATGCGATATATCGAATAGTATGTTTTCGAGATAGCTGAATGAGAATACCAACTTATTGTTTTGGGTCCAACTCCTCAAAGCCCCTCTGAGCCTCAAAAAAAGAGGGTTAAAATTTTGAAAAATCGTGAAAAGTCGAGTGATATATCGAATGGTATGTTTTCGAGATCGCTGAGTACGAATATGAACTTATTTTTTGGATCCCCCCCCCCAATGTCTCTCTGTGCCTCAACAAGGGTGCCAAAATTTCAAAAAATCATCAAAAAGTCGAGTGATATATCAAATAGAATGTTTTTGAGGTCGCCAAGCACAAATATGAACTCATTTTTAGGGTCCCACCCCACAATGTCCCTCTGTGCTCCAAAAAAAAGGAGTCAACATTTTGAAAAATCATGAGAAGTCGCGTGATACAGGGTCATTCAAAAAAGACTGTACAACATCAAACGCGCGTGTTAGATCGTGGCTGTACTATACTGTACTAGCCACGCCCTATATATTCCCAGATGATCGACTGTATACCTACAAGTATACGTACGCGGCTGGCTGGTTAGCTATATAGAACCAGTTGTAGTATTGTGTTGCGTGCGTATAGAAGTTGGCTATATGTACGTGTGTATAGACGCGATGTTTTTTGTTTCTAAATAAAGGCTTTAAGCCCCGATGGTGTTTTTATTTATAATGTTACGATTCACGAGTGTGTAAGAGCCGAATTATTCCAACATGGTGGAGGCAGCCGGAGTATTCCCCCCGGAACGAATATTCGAGTATTCAGAGAAGAGAAACGAGATACTGAGAAAACGGAAAAGCAGATACCTACGAATACGAAGATTGAAATTGGCACTTGGCACATTGGACAATTGACATATGGGTATGATCGTTTCATTTTATAATTGTTTCGTTGTGTACATGATGGGTATGATTGTTTTGATTCATTTACTTATTGCTTGATTAATTACCTACCTACTAGAAGTCTCTAAAGTTGCAACTTAGGCAGGTACATATATTGTAGATTGTAATGCATGTAGCATGTGAATTAAATACTCGTAGATACGTATCTATAGACAATATAAATATGTGGTGTATGTGTGTAGATAGGTACCTACCCATGTAAGGTGCACATTCGTGGGAATGATAGGTACCTACCTATTTAAGGTGCGTTTATATGGCCAAATTGGTGTGTTAGTATGTGGTACGAAAATGTGTGCATGTTATACACATGAGATAGAGCAGCGTAAGGTATTCTACCCTAGCTGTAGGCACCAAGATGCGTTATGAAGGGGAACCCCCATGGACATACCCGCGGATGATATTTTAAAACATTAACGACATGGTATGGTGGCGGCATGTGGCCTTGGTGCAGCCGTAGACAAAGTTACTACCTGTGATAGGTACAGGGTTTTAGTTACTTTTGTCAACGTTATCTTTTATTAGATAAACTTGCCGGTTAGATGCGATGGCCAGTAGGTACGAGAGGTACATTGGTGAGATGGCGAGACGCGGCCTTTTATTTTTAACAGCGTTGTTTGTACCTGGCGTGGACACAGCCCTTGATAGTGTCGAGTATGTAAATACGAGTACCTATGAGATGCGATGCGCGCAGTCGATGTTACGACTTTATTTTTGTTTGGCCGTATGAGACGCGTATGGTAATTGAGAGATGTGAGATGCGGGCACATGTGCAGGTGCGTTGACTTTTACTGTTTTGATTTTTACTGCCTAATGAGCAGTACGCATCGTGGGAAAGGTGCGTTGATTTTTACTGCCTTTAGTTAATGAGCAGTACGCATCGTGAGAACGGAAATTGATTTTATAAAATCCTATTATTCTAGAATAAATGTAACGATGCAGTAAATATTGTATATTTGTTGTGAGATGCGAGACTTGGTACCAAGCCATAAATATGTCGATTTTTGACAATTATTTGAAATGAAAAATAAAAATATCGTCTAGTTTTAGAAATGATAAAAAGGGGTGGAAAGAAACTTGCAGCTGCAACCTCTGCAAGGTACCAGCACAGAGTTGAGATGAGAATACGATTTTTATATTGTGCTACCTGGTGAAGGTGATAACTTGTATTGTGCTCTTGTGCTCCTGTGCTCTCGTGGTATAGAAAAGGCGTACTTACGCATTTCTCGAAGTATTCTTATCAACTGTTGGGTGAGTCGATATTGATTATTTAGACTTTGAATATTTTGATGTGTCTTTGAATTTTTGATATGTGCATGTCTTTGAATTTCGGATTTATGATAATTAATTTACTGGAACAAATTTTGAGTGTAGATTGCTATGAATTTACTGAACTAGAACATAAGAGTCTAGTTTGGTATCGTATCTTGAGCTGTGTAGATTGCTATGAATTTACTGAACTAGAACATAAGAGTCTAGTTTGATATCATGTCTTGAGCTGATAAATTTAATTTTCGAGTTCGTGTAATTAGGATTTTTGAATTTTGGTTTTTGATAGATGGCTGTTTGGTTCAGACATATGAGTGTTCCATATACCTACCTACAGTCTGAAATCATTGGATATAGAATTTGAGTGGGTTCTATGCATTCACTCATACCTTGATGATCAATCTACGAGTGACCTTAAATGTGATTTCTAAATTTGAATAATCAGAGAAAAATATTGAATAATTTGACATATGAGCAAATTTGAGAAACAGTTGAATAGTTTGAGCACATTACTTACGTATGGCTGACGTATATGAGTGTTCCTTATACTGAGGCTGAGTTGAGAATACGTGTAGCTGATGTTTATGAGTGTTCCATATACAAAAGCTGAGGTTGGAAATTTGAAATTTTGAATCTGAATAAATTGAATAAATTGATTCGTCGAATATTTCAGATATGTTGAGATCTGGTAGAGGTCGTAATCGAGGTCAGGACCAAGGTGAAGGTCGTGGTCAAGATGGAAGAGGTGGTTCAATACCTCCTCAAGATCAATCTCGAGATCAATTACTTGACTTGGTTTCAAATTTGATACAGCAGAATAGCGAATTATTTCGAAACATAAACCCCGGAGAAGCAGACGGTGAGCGTAGCGTTAATTTGAATATTAGAACGGATTATAAGCTTACTTCCCATGTAAGGTACGATGTGTGGTATGATAATTTTACGAGTGAGTTGTCCGCTTTGAATTTATTGGATATTGTTGAACCTACTACACCCCCTCCACGAGTTTTCACTCAAGGTGAGACTCAACGGAGAAAGGCAAAAGTGAGACACATTTTGATCAATCGTATTGACGAAACTTATCACAATAAAATAATCAGCATTCGAGATCCCTATGAGGCTCTCCTCAAAATTCGTGAATTTAGAATCGCAGAAATTAACACTACTTCATCAACCCTACTTAAACAACTCGAAGATGTTAGGTTTAATAAGCGTAAAGAGTCTGTAGCTATTTTTGCAGCTCGGTTTGAGGCAGCTGTCGAAAAGTATGAAATGTTAAGTAGCTCCCTTGACAATTCAGCAAAGTGTAATCGATTCATCATAGCTGTGCGTGAAGAATACGATCAATTTGAGCTTACTGCTGAAAACCGTTTTCTGACTAAAAACTATGAGGAATTATACAAGTTAGCTCTTTGGTTCGAAGCTAACGAAAAGGATAAAGGAACCTGGAAATCAAATGTTTCAGGTGAACAGGGTGCGTTTGTGTTTCATGGTCGCAATCGTGGTGGTCGTGGATACCATTCTGGTGGTCAAAATTTTAATTCTGATTGGCAAGGTCGTGGGCGTAGTTCTTGGCGAGGTCGAGGTCAGCAATCTGGACGAGGAGGACGTGGACGTGGATTTGGACGTTTTCAAAGAAATGAACCTAGAAATGAGCCTAGGACTTTCCTTAATGATCCAAAGCAACATTGTTATAATTGTGGTGCAAACAGACACAAATCTCATGAGTGTCCTATTGACCCTAATAGCGGTATAAAATTTTGCTATAAGTGTAAAAGGTACGCAACACATATTTCGTCGTCCTGTAAAGGAATGTCCTCTGATTCGAATAATCTGCCAAGAACAGGTATGAAAAGAAAATTCAAACGGTCTCAGGAGAAGGGGGAGACTGCTATAACTAAAAAGAAATAAATTTTACAGATAGAGTAAACGACCGAAATGAAGCTGGTGTGGCAGAAAATAATATAGGTGGTGCGTTTCTGCAGCTTCAACGTAAAAGTAAGTCGTTGATCTCATTTATCGCAGATAGTGGTGCGTGCGAACATTTAATTAAAGATAGAGATGCGTTGATTAATATTAGGAAGCCAAACAATAGGCTGTCCTTAATAGGTGCGAGTAATGATAGCAATTTGGTCATTACTACATGTGGTGATGTATTGGTGTGTGATGAGAAAAACAAAATATCTATACTTAGCAATGTGCTATATTCAGATAAAGGAAGTGAAAATTTACTATCCTTGAGAAAATTTACTGATTTGGGTTATTCAGTTCTACTAAATTCAGAAGTGGTGCGTATATTTGACCCTGAGACAAATGAAACTATAATCAATGGCGTTTATCGGAATAATTTATGGTTTGTTGAATTTGAATTGTGTGATGAGAAGCAAATTTTGGAATTTTGCAATGAAACGAAGTTTATAATGAGTGGTGTGTGCACTAGAAAGAGAAATTATGATCATAATGATGAACCTGATGTGATAGAAAATAAAAAGGTCAGATTGGTTGATAACAAGACACCTGAGGTCTTGAAAAAGTCTGAAGGTTTCAAAGTTCATGAAAATTTAGGTCATATTTCTGGAACCTATTTAAAGAAAATGGCAACTGTTCATGAGAAACTTGAGAGCATTAATTTTGATGATTCTATTCTGGATTGTGAGGTGTGTATTGCTAGCAAAATGGCTCGTTTACCTTTCAAGAATAATAGGAGAGTAGCCTTGAAACCATTAGAAATTGTGAACTCAGATATTATGGGACCAATTAAGCCAGTGAGCTTCCCAGAGAGAAAATGTTATATTGTTTCATTCGTTGATGAGTATTCAAGGTACACCTATACTTATTGTATGAAATCTAGAGATGAGGTTGTTGGTTATTTTGAGAAATTTTTGGTGAGTGCTCGAAATAAATTAGGTCATGATGCGAAAATTTGTTATTTGAGATGTGATGGTGCTAGAGAGTATACTTTAGGTGAAATGTTGAAGGTCAAAGATAGGGAGAAATTTGAGATTGATGTGTCACCTCCCTATACTCAACAATTGAATGGAAAGTCAGAGAGATGGAATCGTAAACTTCAAAACACAGTGAGATGTTTTATGCTCGATTCAGGTTTTCCAGCAAACCTGTGGCCTTTGGCTGTAGAAGCAGCCACATATGTGTTGAATAGAACTTGTCATAAAGGCATAAATTTTGAGATTCCGTTATCCAAGTTTGATCCCAGAGATACAAATGAAATTAATCATTTGGCACGTTTTGGATGTTTGGCTTATAGAAAGGTTTTGAAAAGAAGTGATCTGAGAAAATTTGAGTCTCGTACTTATGTTCAGAAAGAGTCTCCAGTAGAGAACTTGAAAAGGTATTTTCTGATTGGTTATGAATCAAATTGCTTTAAGTTGCTAGACATTCAAACAGGTGAGATTGTCAAGACCCGTGATGTGAGACTTAATAGAGGTGTTGTCTATAAAGATGTGAGTAAAATTTTGAAAATGAATGCTATTCCTTTACCTGATGATGAGTTGAATTATTATGAATGGTTTTCTGATGAGATTTCTGAATTAGAGGCGTTGAAAAGGACTAGTTTGAATAAACCGTTCACTAGATTAGATGCAAAAAAGATACTTTCTGAGAAGGAAGAAATTAAGTCTGATATTCATCAGAAGTTGCTTGCATTGGCCTTACTTGAAGATCATGGAGATGTTCAGGCTGTTATAAATAAAGATCCAGTTTCTTACACTGATGCAATTTCACGTGAAGATTGTGAGAAATGGCATGAAGCAGTGAATGATGAGAATTTATCGATGAAAAATAATGATGTGTGGGACTTGATACGGAGAGACAAAGTTGAACCTCATGAGAAAGTGATGACTTACACTTGGGTATTTCGAAAGAAGATTAGCGTTACTGGAGAGGTGAGATATAGAGCAAGACTTGTTGTACGTGGTTTTGAAGATCCGACTGAGTATGGTTTATATGAGACCTATTCGCCAGTTGAGAGATTGCCTAATATTAGGGTCATATTTTCCCTAATAAATAAGCTAAATCTGGATGTTGTCCATCTTGATGTAAAGACGGCATTCTTATATGGAGAGTTAGATGAGCCAGTATTTATGGAAGTTCCTGAAGGTGCGATGGATAATACTCAAAGGAAGAATTATGTTTGTAGAGTGAAAAAGGCGTTGTATGGGTTGAAGATAAGTCCTAAGAAGTGGTATGAAAAATTGGAGTCTGTACTCAAGGAATTAGGTTTTGAAAATAAATTGAACGAACCGTGTATTTTCTTCAAATACATTGGTAATAAATTAGTGATAATAGTGATCTACGTTGACGACTTGTTAGTGTTGAGTAATAATACCATAGAATTGAATGAGATTGTTAAAAAGTTGTCTACTACTTTTTCATTGAGTAATTTAGGTGAGCCACAAAAATATTTAGGCATTAACATTGTGAGAGACAGAGGTAAGAACATTATTACTCTCGATCAAATAAAATATATCGATAATATTTTGGATCGATTTGAAATGAGTAATTGTAAGATTGTTAAGACACCTATGGTGGAAAAGGGTGTGATGACAAAAGAACTAAAAGCCATTGAAGAAAGTGACGAAGGAAGTGAATTGAGAAAACTCTTAGAACCAACTGAGTACCCTTATAGAAAGTTGATCGGTTCTTTAAGATATTTGACAGATGGTACTAGACCAGACATTGCATATGCTGTGCACGAATTGTCGACTAAAATGTCAAATCCTACAAATTATGACTGGCAGAGAGCCAAACGTGTACTTAGATATTTGAAAGGATCAAGAGATTTGAAATTAGTATATTCTAGTTTGACAGATGAAGTTGAAATTTATACCGATGCCAGTTATAGAGATCTGAAACCCTCTAATAAAACTACTGAAGGTTTTATTATCAAAGTATTTGGAGATGTGATTTCTTGGGCTGCAAGAAAACGAAGGAGGCGCGTAACTTCGACTTGTGAAGCCGAATTTAGAGTATTAAATGAAGGCATCAGAGAAATGAAGTGCATTCAAAGCACAATTAAAAGTGTGATGCGAGATTATATATATCCGGTGGTTGCATTTTGTGATAGTGAGTCAGCTATCAAATGCACTACTGTTACTAGTAAACCTAAACTCAAGCATGTAATTGAGGAAGAGGAACAATTGGTTAGAGAATGTGTCAAATATGGCGAGGTGCTAATTATGAAAATTGACACCGAAGATCAGCTTGCTGATATTTGTACTAAGCCACTTGGTCTGGCTAGATTCGTGAAATTGAGACACGAATTGTTGCATGATGAGATATAGAACTTTTGCATGATGAGAAAGAACTATTGCATTTTTCTAATACATTTTTGTAAGTTTCAGAAATGAATGTGTCACCAAATAATGCGTGTCCAAATAATGAGTCCATGGAACATGATTTTGAAATTGAATTGTTTGCCAATGACGAGGACATGGAATTGGACTTGAAATGATTTCTGATGTATTTTAATTGTTACTTAGTTGTTATGCAAAATTGATTTATTTGTTCATAATGAGGTGCGATTTATAAATAGTCACAGTATTTTGGCTTTCACTGTGGCGGGGCTTCTGCGTGGTGCGATTTGTCTTTTTCAAAATTTTGTATTTTTATCATCTGTGAATAGGGGGAGTGTTAGATCGTGGCTGTACTATACTGTACTAGCCACGCCCTATATATTCCCAGATGATCGACTGTATACCTACAAGTATACGTACGCGGCTGGCTGGTTAGCTATATAGAACCAGTTGTAGTATTGTGTTGCGTGCGTATAGAAGTTGGCTATATGTACGTGTGTATAGACGCGATGTTTTTTGTTTCTAAATAAAGGCTTTAAGCCCCGATGGTGTTTTTATTTATAATGTTACGATTCGCGAGTGTGTAAGAGCCGAATTATTCCAACAGCGCGTTATAAAACAACAGTGCATTTTAGCGCTGATCTCTTGGCAGAACTAAATTCCTTGAAGAATTTCATTTTTAAAACACTCCCCACAAAGTCAGTTTGGTATAAACGTTCGGCTGCCAGAACGATTTTTGTAAAAAAGTACATTTTTACGCAAAAGCTCATTTTTATCATGTGGCAACTTTTGAAAATCAAAAGCTAAAGTACTGGGCAAGAAAATTTTATGAAAAAGTTCAATTGTCCGCGTGGAAAGAAGCCAGAGAGACCCAAAATAAACACCCTCTTCATAAAATTCAACAAAAAATGAATTTTGGTGACGTGCTCGATAATCAGTTCAGTTCAGTAAAGTTGGACTGAAAAAAAAACTCGTGCACAACTTGCACGATTTGCTTGGAAATCATAGAACCAAAGTATGCACTCCAGTAAGTGAATAGGTTTGAAAAGTCTGACATTGATATCAAAATATCAGAATATTAGAAATTCGTCTTACCTTTCAAAGTCTTTAGAACTCTTACATAATATCAACAATTTACTACCGATGAGTTGCCAAATTTCAACCAGTAATACTCTTCAGGTATCTCTTATCCGCTCTAGCAAATCACCTCCAGAGAAATGTGTGTGTCAGAAAATGATCTTGTACTTTTCAGTAGGTATTTCATAGAAATTATCGTTGAATTGTGACATGGTAGAGTTTTCAAAATTTCAAAAAATGATCTTTATTACCACGACAATTTTTTCTTCAATTTTAATCATCCCAAAAGCAATTATTTTTAAACCTTTGCAGTTTAAATAAAATCTGAAGTCGCATATACTTACCTTGTTTTTCTTCCATTATTTCTTTTTTTTTCTATACAGAATTTCGTCTTATTTTAGCTCGTCTTTTTTTTAAATTTTCAATGAAAATTAATGTCGTGATGTACATCATCCCGAAATATCGATTTATCGTTTTGTTTCTTACTTCGGATTTAATTTAAAATGCGTAGAACTGGCTGATTATCGTGAATAAATGCATAGATACAAGAGAACGCCTGTAGAACTAAGGAATTTTTGAAGTCAACTTTATTTGGCCATGATCATGATAATGATGATGATGATGGATGATTACCTACTCATTGGTGAGCCAGTCCATTCGGCGAAATAATACTGGAAATTGATTAAACTGTTTTCCCTCCACCCTCATTAGCAAAATGGAAACATAGGCTCTCTGATCATGAAATTGAAGTTGCTTTCACAGCTGTCGCATTATAGATGGAAAAACTCCGCAATCAGAGCAGAAATACATACTAATTGCTCAATACAGTCTATCGAACCTTAAAAATCTAGGATAGTAACCAAAATAATAAAATTGGTGAACTTTGAAATCATAGAACCAAATTTGAAATTGGGCATTACATTTTTCAGTGCCTCGGTAACTATTTTCCAATGAAAACTGGATCAGTTGAATCGAAATCGTGTACTTACGATGTAGGTAGGTGTAGAAAACTGGAAATTAATTGTATCCATCAGAAATTTCTACGCAATTTTTAAATGGCAATAAATTTATGAATTTTCAGTTTATGGCCAATTAGCAAACAATATTTCGACATAAAATCAGTCAGCAATTACTGTTTATTGAAACCAAATTTGGGACTGATTTGGAATTTAATTTTTAATATTTTTTTATTCATGTACGAATGACTTTATTTAGTTGAATGTTCTAATTTACGATAAATTTATTTGAATTCATTTTTAATAAAAGTAGTAGGTCTAGGTAGGTACAGTCTACTTTATAAATCACTTATGTACATATAAAAAAAAGATTGAGAAATGAAAAATCAGCTTCAAGTTGATACTTATTTTAAAAAACTTAAAAGCAAACTTAGCAACAATTGCAACCATCAACCAATATAGTGAAAGCAAAACGTAAAAACTATCTTGCAATCAGCGAATACTTAGCTGATACTCGTAGCTTGTTTACCTTTTGGTTGTTTTCCAAGGTTTTGGTTGTTTTCCACTTGCACCTCTTAAAAATTTGGACATTGCAAATTTTTAGTCATGCTCAATGGTCATATCCCTACTCCCCCCTCAATTCAACGCCAAACCAAGCCCGACAATGTACTAAATTCGAGCAAATTTTTTGAAATGTAGGTATTCGTCTGAGATAGCATCATATTCCGTAAAAAAATTGAACATTAAAAAAAAAGAGCTATGCATCCAAAAAAGTGAAGGAAATACTCTTCTGTGGGAACCGAAAACGGATTTTGCGAGTAAGTCCCACCCCTAACCTAGAAATTTACGCTTGCTTGCGCACTTTTTTACATTGATGGAGCTTCTGGAAATCAGGGGTTCCCAAACTTGTATGCATATTCATGCGGAACCAATTTTTACCTTCAACAGCATCTCATAAATGCTTAAATTGCACAGTGGTCTGAGAGACACTCCGAAAGGGCTAAAATTCTGGGTCAGATTCGTAGGATTTTGATTCTTCTCTCATTTTTGAACCCAATATTTGACTTCTGCAAATTCCCTACAAAAATCTAAAAATATACTTATATACCTACTTGAATGAATCCTAATCCACCCAGGAGAGGTCCAAAAAGTATAGAACTACCTATTAAGATTTTTCAAAAATTGAAAAAAAATTAATTACTTGCTGTCTCGTCTGTCTCTTGTACTTTTCTTTGGTAAGGGTAGAGGCACTAAATATGGACCACTTTTTTTTGGAGGATTGCCACTTGAAAACTATAGGAGGTAGAAACCTCCACAAATAAGGCTTAAAATGAAGTTCCATCCTTCCATTAACACTGTACAAAACTTCAGGGGTGAAGGTCAACTTTAAGTATGTTTTTTTTATGGTTGAGTGATGAGTGTCAAAATGACAGTTCGAAATTTTGGACCCCTAATATGGACCACCTATAAAATTTCAAAATAAACATACTTTCACATTTTTCAATGATTGCCGAGCGATGCCATCGTCTGAGTCCAAATCATCTCTTATTTCGTTTGATTCGCGATTGAGGAGAATTTCCTCCATCTCCGGTGAGATGTCGGAGTCGTGAATATTTTCCGTAAAATAATCCTCTGCGGACATTTTGAAGAATTTATTTTTCTAAATTTCGACGAAAAAAAGAAAGAAAAAAAACGAGACGGAACAGAGCAGAAAAAAATTTCAACTTTTAACACTCGGAAAACCGTTCGAATTTCAGCGCTTTTCTCGATTTCTGGCGAATTTTTGAAAATCAAATGTGAGCTGAAAAAAAATATCGAAATTTCGCCAAACTAACGTAAGAGAGTTGGAATTTCTTAGGCGTCTTATTTTCGACTCACTTAATTGATTAGGAACGGTTTTGAACTGTTTCGAGCAGTTTTGGAGTCTTCGGTAGATTTTTGAACGTTGAAATTTCCACAGAATTTTACCAATAAAGTTGAACAGTTGAAACTCACTTTGCTCTATAAAATTTCAGCATATGGAGTCGATTACAGATAGTTTCAAAGCGTCCTGGAGCTTCAAAGTCATTACATATTTGGAAATTCTAGATTTTCAAAAAGTGTTCAAATTGTACTTGGAAGCCTTAACGTGATTAGTGCTGGTTAGCAAGGCACCCCCCCCCCAACACTTGATTGTTAACTCATCAATTGTACAAGATCAGTTTCCACCAGTCAAGATATACCTTACCTGTACTCACGTGCCAAAGTACAGGTAAATTGGAACAGTTTTTACCGGACCTTTTTTAAAATCTAGAATTTTAAAAATATTACTGGAGGCTACAGACGAGCTTGAAAACCATCTGTATTGGTACGAGTGGAATTTTATGGAACATATTTGTGGATTTCAGCTTTTCAACTTTATTGAGTAAAATTTTATGGGAATTCCATCTTTCAAAAATTTGCTGAAGGCTTTAGAAATGCTCAAAAACTGTTCGAAACTATTTCCGATCAAGCAAAAATGTCAAATTTCAGATTTCTGACTTCTAAAATTCTTCAAAAATCGAAAAATATGTACTTGTACCTATACTTGAATGAATCCTAATCCATCCAGGAGAGGTCCTGAAAGTACACAAACTATGAAGATTTTTCAAAAATCCATAGTGAAAGCAAATGCAAAAACTATCTTGCAATCAGCGAATAGACGATGGCTTGTTTATCTTTTCGATGGTTTTTGGTCATTGCACATTTTAGTCATGCCGTATGGTCATCCCCACTCCCCCTATAATTCAACGCCAAACCAAGCCCAAATATGTATTAGATTTAAGCAATTTTTTTTGAAATGTAGGTATTCGTCTGTGATAGCATAAGCTATGCATCCAAAAAAGTGAAGGAAATGCTATTCTTTGGGACCCCAAAACGGATTTTATGAGAAAGTCTCCCCCCACCAAATTTGCGCTTTTTTGCGTTTTTTTTTTTTTACATCGATGGCGCTTCTGGAAAGCAGGGGTTCCCGAATTTGTTTGTATGCATATTCATTCGGAACTAATTTTTACTTTCAACAGAATTTCATAAATTGTACTTAAATTGCACAGTGCTCTGAGAGACACTCCAGAATGGCCGAAATCCAATATCTCGAACCCACTACCTCAAAAACTTGACCAGCTTATCCGGATGTTATGTTTTGAGGGTCGTAGATTTCGAATTTGATAAAAAACAATCGTGGCGATGAAGAGTGGTAGATTTGGTCGTACATAAAGTCGAAATTTGAGCCTTGGGTATTTACGAGTCACTGCAAAAAAAAAAAAGTTTCCTACTCTTCACTTTTTTTTTGTAGTATACCTAATCGTTAAGATGGCATAATATGGATCTGTACATTTCGAGCGTTTTAAATGTCAAAATGTCAAAATTTGGCATATTTTCTAAGTAGGAGTTGATGGTAGGGTGAGGGGGGGGCTAAACTTGAAATTTGGGTTAAACAAGTGTTCAATATATCGACTATAGGTTTCGAATTTGGCAGATAAATAAAGTTCCTAAAGATGGATGATGAGGTATAGGGGCTTGAGGGTGTCATATACTTAGTCGTTTAGAAAAGCTCTCCAAAATGGCTAACATTGAAAAAGTGCAATTTCTGCGCGGTGATCCGCTCCCTCTACTTGTAATATGTCAATTTGAACGGTTTTCATGACACCTTTTTGAAAATCTAGAATTTCCAAAATATTATCAGAGACTCCAGACCAGCTTGAAACCATCTGTATAGGTAATTAACTCAACGTAGTGGAATTTTATGGAACGAAGTGCGAATTTTTAGCTTTTCTGCTTCATTCAACGAAATTTTATGGAAACTCCAATTTTTAAAATTTACTGGAGGCTTCAGAATTGCTCAAAAATGTTCGAAACTCTTTCTGCAATCAAGCAAACGTGTCAAAATTCTGATTTCTGAGTCAGATTCGAAGAATTTTTGATTCTTCTCTCATTGTTGATCTCAATTTGACTTCTAAAAATTTGATACAATAATTGAAAAATATATCTACATACTTATATACTTGAATGAATCCTAATCCATCCAGGAGAGGTCCTAAAAGTATGCAACTATCAATGTTTTTTCAAAAAATTGAAAAAAAAATTGAATTACTTACTTGTTGCTTGATTTTGAGACCGGTACATTGTCTTGAATTCTGCAGTTTTTCCAACCGATGAACAGGAAGCCTATGAATGCCAGCTTTTCGACCGAATGATGATCGATGGTGGATGATTACTTCCTAATTATTGTGATGATCCGCAATAGTTATATACAGAAAAATTGTTTCGCAATGGGGTTGGATAATTGGATATATTGAATATTGATATTGAATCCACGACCCTGAATGGTCGTCGTGGTCGGTTGCAATAAACTGTTTATGTACCTACTGCTTCCGAGAGAATAGTCCTCGAAACCCTGGCCGACTTCTGAGCGTTTCATCGTTGACTACCTAAACCTAATTACCTTTTTCGATTTGTTGGTGAATTTTTAAAAATCAAATGTGAGTTGACAAAGGAAAAAAAATTGAAATTTCGCCAAATTAACGTAGAAAAATCTGTAATTTTGCATGTGCCTTAAGTTTTTTTGGACTCCCTTAATCGATTAGGAATGACTTTGAACTGTTTCGAGGAGTTCTAGAGTCTCCCAGTAGATTTTTGAAACTTGAAATTTCCACAGAATTTTACCGATGAAGTCGAACAGTTGTAGCTTGATTCGCTTTGCTCTATAAAATTTCGACATGCTGAGTCGATCAGAGGTGGAGCTTCCAAGTCATATTTTGGAAATTCCAGATTTTCAAGAATTTTCATAAAAAGTGTTCAAACTGTACATACTTGGAAAGTGAAACGCGATTAGGAATGGTTGTTAACGCACCCCCTCCCCCACTTGACCATTTACTCATCAATTTTCCAAGGTCAGTTTTCGCCGGTCAGGAATAAGTCTATCCCTTACGTCTACTCAACTCACATGGCAAAGTCAATTTTAACAATGTGATGGCACTTTTTGAAAATCTGGAATTTCCATTGAAAACCATCTGCATGGAACTCAACGTTGTGGAATTTTATGGAACATGTACGAATTTCAGCGTTTGAACTTCATCGAGTAAAATCTTATGGGAATTCTAACTTTCGAAAATTTACTGATGAAGGCTTCAGAATTGCTTAAAAGCTCTTTGAAACTCTTTCCAATCAATCTAAGGCGTCAAATTTCAAATATCAGGGTCAAATTCGCGGAATTTTGATTTTGATTTTATTTTTGATCGCAATTTGACTTCTAAATCGAAAAATATACTTGCAGGGTTGCACATAGGTTACTTGAATTAGCCAGGAGAGGTCTTGAATGTGTACAACTATCAAGATTGTTCAAAAATTCAATTTCTATTGTACTTAACTCGGCGCGGCATGGTTATCAATTTCAGACAATTCCGTAGCTATTGGCTTTATCTTAATGTAGCTAACATTGCTACAAAATTCTTCACTGCTTGATTTTGCACTGCTATCAAGCAACCTGCATTTGTACATCGATAACTTCTGGAATTGGGAGGATCTTCGGTGTCTAGATGAGGTCATCATGTAAACATATTGAACATTGAACAAATCGATTTTTCCAATTTCACTGCTTATCATTATCGTTAACTTTTCAAAATTGGATAGGTCCATTGTTCATGAATCTAGGCTTCTACTCACAGCATTATCTTCCTTTAAGAAAGCGTTTGTATTTTACCATGAAAATTGTCGTGATGTAAATATCGATCCATATTTTTGTTTGTTATTTCGAATTCAATTTCAAATGCACAAAAAAGATTGATGATGGATGATTACTTACTCTTTTCCTAATGTCCAATACACTCTAAACAGGAAAAATGAAAACAAATTAAGTATTCAAATTAAGATAAAATGCCGACCAACTCAAGGTTTTTTTCTCAACTTGAATTGCAACCTGGTAAAGCCAGATACATCACTCTTACTAGCTTCAAAACCATATCAATAATCGAAAGTGGAGAGAATTCCAAATCTATTGAGCGCCTGACCACTCGAATAAAAATTTCAATAATACAAACCTTCAGCTTATTCTCGACTTGCTGAACTGATTGAAAACTGTTTCAAAACTGTTTGAAGCAGTTTTGGAGCCAGCAGATTTTTCTGAACTGAAAATCCCACAAAATTTGACCAAATAAAGTTGAAAAACGAAACTTTACTCGAACCTCGATTTCAACTTACTGAGTCGACTGATGATGGTTTCAGGCTGTTTTGGAAATACCGGTGACATTTTGGAAATAGCAGATTTTCATTACAAGCCATAAAAGAGCATAATGTGAACTATTTTAGCTTCCCAAATTTATTACTTAGATAAACTTTCGTTGAAAATTCGACTTCAAAAAATTTTGCAGAAGCTCCAGAACTGGGTAATGAAAATGGTTCAACTTTTTTCAGTCGGTTCGGAGTGTCAGAAATGCTAGAATGCATATCAAAGTTTTGAATATCTATCAAACAAAACTCTGCTTCATCTTGCTGGTGACAAAATAATTTTAAAAAATGATGAAATTTACTTACTTGAACTACATAATTATGTGTGTAAGATGAGTTTGATTCTGCGGCTAGCTGGGTTCAAGATCTGCTATCACTACCTAACATTGCGTATAGTGAAATCTCTAATTCTCTTGCAATATATATTTTTCAAGGAAAGTTGTCACGATGTGCATCATCTCGAATTATATGTAGATTCATCTTTTTGTTTCTTACTTCTGATTTAATTTCAAATGCATATTACAGGTTGGTTATTATGATCGATGATGAGCCAGTCTTGAGTCCACTTAGCGAAATAATATCTACACGAAAACGAGTCAACTCCTTCCCCTCTCCCTTCTCGTTAGAAGAATTGAAAATAAGAACTCCAATTATGAAATTGATATCAAAGAAAAGAAATTCAGCTTCTTGAGCGAACTTCCTTTGCTCGAGGGGTATAGGATGGAAAATATGTGATTCCTTACTATTGAATGTGATACAAAAAACCTTACTAATGATAATTTCATGTGATATCTCTGGCTTTTTGTCACGAAATTTTCGCCGCCAGCACACATCTATAGAACAAAGACGCTTGTGGATATTTCTTTTTTACGAAATTTTGGTCCATACATATCGATGTATGGAGAATCGCAAACGGGATTTCGTAAAAATTTCAGCATTTTTCTGACAACTCCAAATAATGTCGCTGGGCAAAAAGATAGATTTTGCTGATTCAAAATTTTTTCAACTTTTTCAATAACTTCTCGTTGCATTGAATTTAATTTCATTCTTTTTTAAGGTGAAAAATATTAATAAAATACAATTATGAGCATTGAGCATCAGCGTTTCCGGCTCAAGCTTCCTCTACTTGAGAGAGGTGGATGATGTAATGAAGAATAAAGATTGCTTGCTGGGCACTTCTCGATGTGGATTTTAATAAGTTTTACGGAGACCATTGAGTTGAAAACTGGATTCAAAATTTCCAGCGCAAGCTGCCTATACCTGCTTGAGGGTGATTGGAGGCTTTATCGGAAATTCTTTTGAGCTAAAATTGAAAGATGATGCAAGTATACATTTCCAGTCAATATTTCTGAAGATGATGCGCTGTTTTCGATTTCTAGCAAATTTTTAAAAATCAAATGCGAGCTGAAAAAAAATCGAAATTTCGCCAAACTAATGTAAGAAAGTTTAAATTTCTTGATCGTCTTATTTTCGACTCCCTAAATTGATTAGGAACGGTTTTGAACTGTTTCGAACAGTTTTTTGGAGTCTTCAGTAGATTTTTGAAAGTTGAAATTTCCACAGAATTTTACCGATAAAGTTGAAAAGTTGAACTCACTTTGCTCTATAAAATTTCACCATATTGAGTAGATTACAGCTAGTTTCAAAGCGTCCTGGAGCTTCAAAATCATTATTTATAAATTCTAGATTTTCAAAATGTGTTCAAATTGTACTTAGAAGCCTTAACGCGATTAGTGCTGGTTAGTAACGCACCCCCACCCCTTTTGACCGCTAACTCATCACCACAGGTCAAGAAGCCTACACATAATACCTTACCTTTTTTCCCTATCTTACTGCTATTTGAAACTGCTCGTTTCTCCTAAACACCAACCTCACCTACCGCTCAGACCACCTCGCGCTCACTTCACCCTACATGGCTGAAAGTCCCAAGCCCTGGCCCTGCCAAAAAACCTGAAACCCACAACTCACACCCGGACAACTCGCACAAACTGTGGCCCTACCGCTGACAACCTGCACCCAACCTCTGACACCGCTGAGTGGGATTTTACCATCTACGATATATGGCTCTTGAACACAAATGACATTGGCATGTACAAGCTCAGCTGTCTTAAACATAGTATCATTACCTTTGACGGAGTGATTTGCATTGATTTGCAAAACACGCAGAGCATCAGTACCTACAAACTGAGGCTGACTACCCATAATTGATGTTTGACTGCACATTCATGATTTATGCTTCCTAAAAACAATGGACAGCAAGCAGCATCAGTATCGTGATCAATCAGCAAAAGACCTAAAGTATAGTTCTTGGTTGTTCTGTTGTACTCGGAACAGTTCCAACAAATACCTGGCCTTGGTGCAAGTTTTGCAAACTTACAGAATTTGGCTGGATTTGTACCTACACTTCTGCAATGGAATATTGTCTGTTACTCTACAATTCTTCCAGCTCAACAACAAGTACCCTGCGGAAGTAAGCTGATGCCACGCCGAAGGTTCCAGCTCAACAAAAACCATCTTCTCATTTGCATTGACCTTTTTATAGTTAGCTTCAGAAATGCGAATCGCCTTAGTTCCAGTCTCCAGCTGAATAGCTTCTGCTACCATTTCCTCTGTAACGCCCAATGTGACTCCATGGATAACGATCTGCGGGTTGATCTTATCCCTAATACTAGCAACCAAATTTTCACCATTCAAGTGTTCCACCAATTTCTGGGCCTCACTCTGAGACAATACTTGAATCTCAACAGCGCCCCCTCTCAAAACTCGGACATTTTTCGCACCAGTAGACGCTTTTTTGCACCAGTAGATGCTACCTTACCTGTATTTATGTGTCAAAGTACAAGTGAATTGGAACAGTTTTTACGACACCTTTATTGAAATCTAGAATTTTTAAAATATTACTGGAGGCTACAGACGAGCTTGAAAACCATCTGTACTGGTAATAATCAACTCAACGTGATGGAATTTTATGGAACATTTGTGAATTTCAGCTTCTCAACTCTATTGAGTAAAATTTTATGGGAATTCCATCTTTCAAAAATTTTCTGAAGGCTTGAGAATTGCTCAAAAACTGTTCGAAACTCTTTCCAATCAATCGAAGGTGTCAAATTTCAGAATTTCTGACTTCTAAAAATTCGTCAAAAATCGAAAAATACACCTATCTACTTGTATACTTGAATGAATCCTAATCCATCCAGGAGAGGTCCTAAAATGTACATAAAGTATGAAGATTTTTCAAAAATCCATAGTGAAAGCAAATGCAAAAACTATCTTGTAATCAGCGAATAGCTGATAAATTGTTTACCTTTTTTACTTTTGCTGTATACTACAGTTGCACCTCTTAAACATTTGGACATTGTAAATTTTTAGTCATGCTCAATGGTCATCCCTACTCCCCCTTCAATTCAACGCCAAACCAAGCCCAAATATGTAGTAAATTTGAGCAAATTTCATTGAAATGTATAGGTATTTGTCTAAGATGGCATCATATTCCGTGAAAAAAAAAACTTGAAAATGAAAAAAAAGCTACGCATCCAAAAAAGTGAAAGAAATACTCTTCTCTGGGAACCGAAAACGGATTTTGCGAGTAAGTCCCACCCCTAACCTCGAAATTTATGCTTGTTTGCGCACTTTTTTATGATGACACTTCTGGAAAGCAGGGGTTCTCAAACTAGTATGCATATTCATGCGGAAACAATTTTTACCTTCAACAGCATCTCATAAATATGTACTTGAATATTGCATAGTGGTCTGAAAGACACTCCGGAATGGCTGAAATTCGATATCTTGAACCCATTTCGCGCAAAAACTTGACCAACTTATCCGGATATTATGTTTTGAGGGTCGTAGATTTCGAATTTGATGGGAAAAAATCGTGGCGATAAAGAGTGGTAGATTGGGTCGCAGGTGAAGTCGAAATTTGAGCCTTGGGTATTAACGAGCCCCTGCAAAAAAAAAAAAAAAAAAAAAAAAGTTGCTTACTCTTTAACTTTTTTCGCAGTATACCTATATATCTTGAAAGGACGCGATACTTGAATTTGTATGTTTAGAGCATTTAAATGTCAAAATTTGACATATTTTCTACGTAGGAGTTGATGGGTGGGTGAGAGGGGTGGGGGCTAAACTTGAAATTTGAGTTGAACAAGTGTTCAATATATCGACTTGTAGATTTTGAGGGTCGTAGGTTTCGAACTTGGCAGATAAAAAGGTTTCTAAAGGTGGATGGTAAGCTATAGGGGCTTGAGGGTGTGATATAGTCGTTTAGGAAATCTCCCCGAAATAGCTGACATTGAAAAAGTGCAATTTCTGCGCGTTGATCCGCTGCCTCTACCGGTAGAGATGTCAATTTGATCAGTTTTTATGACACTTTTTGAAAATCTAGAATTTTCAAAATATTATTAGTGGCTCAAGACCAGCTTGAAACCCACCTGTGTAGGTAATTTACTCAACGTGGTGGAATTTATGGAACAAAGTGTAAATTTTCAGCTTTTCTGCTTCATTGAGTGAAAATTTTATGGAAATTCCAATTTTTAAAAATTTACTGGAGGCTTCAGAATTGCTCAAAAATGTTCGAAACTATTTCTGCAATCAAGCGAACGTGTCAAAATTCTGATTTCTGAGTCAGATTCGAAGAATTTTTGATTCTTCTCTCATTTTTGATCCAAATGTGACTTCTAAAAATTCGCTACAAAAATCGAAAAATATACTTATATACTTGGATGAATCCTAATCCATCCAGGAGAGGTCCTAAAAGTATACAACTAGGAATTGAGGTTTTCAAAAATTGAAAAAAAAAGAATTACTTGCTGTCTCTTCTTTACTTTTCTTTCGAACTCAATTCGTCATGGCCACGGGGAGTTATTGTATGTATATCAGGATGATTCCATTAGCTACCTTTCAAACTAGGATAGGTTAATTTGTACATGAATCTAGGGTTCTTCTCACAGTATTATCAAGAGTTTGTATTTTTCAATGAAAATTGTCGTGATGTGCATCATACCCAAATATCGATTTATCTGTTTGTTTGTTATTTCGAATTCAAGTTCGAATGCATGAAAAAAAAGGCTGATTAGACCATATGGCTCTGTTTCATCAAGTATGTGCCGGATTTGGCTCCCTTCCGGTCATTGAGACGACTATGTCCATAGCTTTCTTCTTATTTTCGGCAGACAAGTTATTGTTATCGATCATTTTTTCCAGCTGTGCACTACGTAAGCGGCTTTTGACGAAAAAGTGCCACTTCAGAAAGTCTCTTCCCTCAAACATCATGTGAGAGCATAGGCTCAGTAACTGGTGATTTTCTGACATATTTCAATACAGCGGATACGGATACATTGTAACATATATAAGTATGATACTTTTCTCACAACCAAAGCGTTTCCCTTTGCGGATAATTAATAACTTTCTGAGCTTGTAATTGTACTGTTGAAAAACCACTCTCATCCATATTGTAGATTGAGGTAGCATCAATGTTGTGTTTATCTACCAACTCTTCTACCTTGTCAAAAAAAAACCATAAACATTTGCTTTGTTGAAACCTTTTAAGCAAGCGATTGAGGTTCCTTCTGCTCTATGGAGAGCAATTTCATCATGACGTCATTTAAATCCATAATACCCCTTCTTACCCGCTAACTTTGTTATTTTGTTGAAGGGATGAGGAATGTTATTTTACTCTGCTACCATACACCAATCTACGCACTGGCATTTTCATTTTGCTCAACACAAACACCATACGCACACAGTTAAAAATTACATAAGATGTCTGCTTTTTTTGAAAAACCGTCATCAATGCTGCCAACATTCATCAATCGAGCTAACTTTTTTGCATAGTAATTGGCAACGGCAACACTGACACATTTCAGTGAATACCATCAAAAAATTATGGGAGCACCAGTTGTATGAAAAGTAGCAGTGGTACGATTTCGGCAACCTTACCCTACGTACTTTTTTTGATTTTTGGTGAATTTTTTAAACATCAAAATGAGTAATGTGAGCTGAAAAAAAAAACGAAAGTGCTTAGTCGATTAGGAATGGTTTTGAACTGTTTCGAGCAGTTCTGAAGTCTCCAGTAGATTTTTGAAAGTTGAAATTTCCTCAGAATTTTACCAATGAAATCCAAACATTTGAAATTCGGTTGCTCTATAAAATTTTAACAATGCTGAGTCGATTACCGGCAATTTCAAGCCGTCCTGGAGCTTCCAAGTCATATTTTGGAAATTCCAGATTTTCAAAAAGCATAGTAAAAAGTGTTCAAATTGTACTTAAAAGGTTGAAAGCGATTGGTGCGGATTTGTGACTCCCCCCACTCCTCCCATTGACCCTATACCTTAAACTCACGTGCTAAAGTCAATTTATGAGGTTTTAAAGCACTTGTTATTGAAAATCTAGAATTTCCAAAATATCACTGGAGGCTCCAGACCAGCTTGGAGTCATCTGTATTGGTAATGATCAACTCAACGTAGTGGAATTTTATGGAACATGTGTTGATTTCAGCTTTTCAACTTCATCGAGTAAAATTTTATGGGAATTTCAACTTTCAAAAATTTGCTGACATAGGCTTTAGAATTTCTCAAAAACTGTTCGAAACTGTTTCCGATCAAGCGCACACGTCAAATCTCAAATTTCTGGGTTAGATTCGCAGGATTTCGACTTTCTCCTCATTTTTAATCCCAATTTGACTTTCAAAAATTCGCCAAAAAATCGAAAAATATACTCGTAATATACCTGAATTAATCCTAATCCATCGAAAGGTTTTTAAAAAATACAAACTATTTCAAAAGATTGGAAAAAAATGAATTACTTATTGCTGTCTCTTCTTTAATTTTCATTCATTAGTTTGATGGGGGGTAGTTGTCCAGTCCAAGTTGGTTTTTCTATTTCCACTACTCACTCAAATTGTTATCGTTGACCTTTCAAACTAGAATAGGTTAATTTACATGAATCTGGCTTCTACTCACAATATTAGGTCTATCTTCCTTTAAGAAAGAATTTATTTGTATTTTTCAATTAAAATTTTCGCGTAATGTGCATCATACCAAAATATCGATTCGTCTTTTTGTTTGTAGGTAATTTAAAATTCAATTTCAAATGCATAGAAATGGTCATAATAATATGAGAAAAAACACCTGTTGAACTAGCCAACATTGAAGTTGACTTTTTTTTTGGCGATGATACTGATGATGATGATGATGGATGATTACTTCCTAATTGTGATCATCTACAATAGGCAGATGTAGCTGTCGTATTTGCCAAGGTCGAAATGATTGCCGATGTGGCCGTGATGGCAGTGCAAAAGTTGATTGAATATTTTGCAAGTGCTTTATCGTCGACTCCCTTAATCGATTAGGAATGGTTTTGAACTGTTTCGAGCAGTATTGGAGTCTCCGGTAGATTTTCGAAAGTTGAAATTTCGACAGAATTTTACCGATCAAGTCGAACAGTTGAAATTCGCTTTGCTCTGTAAAATTTCAGCATGATGAGTCGATTATCAGGTCGTTTCAAGCCGCCCTAGAGCTTCCAAGTCATATTTTGGAAATTCCAGATTTTCAAAAAGTGTCATAAAAAGTGTTCAAATTGTATTTTTAGAAATTTAAACGCGTTAGCTAGTGCTGGTTACTAACCCACCCCATCCCCCCACTTGGCTATTTACTCATCAATTTTCCAACATAAGTTTCCACCGGTTAATTTGTACAGTTTTTATGGCACTTTTTGAAAATCTACAATTTCCAATATATCATTGGAGGCTATACAGACGAGCTTGAAAACCATCTGTATTGGTAAAATCAACTCAACGTGGTGGAATTTGGAACATGTGTATTAGCTTTTCAACTTTATTGAGTAAAATTTTGTGGGAATTCCATCTTGGGCACCACAAGGTACTAGGTACGTGTATTCATAGATAGATAAGATAAAATGCCCAAATTTGACCTACTCGAAGTTTTTTCTCAACTTGAATTACGACTTGGTAAGCCATACATTACACTTACTAGCTTCAAAACCATATCAATCGAAAGTAGAGAGAATTCCACATCTATCGAGCACCTGACCACTTGAAAAAAAGGAGTAAAATTTCAATAAATTGACCTGGAAAGCGAAATTTCAGTATAATAACCTTATATTCGACTAGGTAGCTGAACTGATTGAAAACAATTTCAAATCGTTTTAAGCAGTTTTGGAGCATCCAGCAGATTTTTAAAAGTTGAAATTCCCACAAAATTTGACCAAACGAAAGTTGATGAGCGATTGAAAATAATTTCAAATCGTTTTTAGCAGTTTTGGACCATCCAGCAGATTTTTATAAGTTGAAATTCCCACACAATTTGACCAACGAAAGTTGATGAGCGAAACATTACTTGAACCTTAATTTCAATGTACTGAGTTTTGAATATCAAACAAAGCTCTGCTTAATTTTGCTGGTGACAAGAGAATTAAAAAAAATGATAGAATTTACTTACTAAAATTTTGAAAACGTTGCATAAATTTTGAATATCGTGTACGTGCCTTATTTTCGACCCCCTTAATTGATTAGGAATGGTTTTGAACTCTTTCAAGCAGTTCTGGAGTCTCCGGTAGATTTTTGAAAGTTGAAATTTTCGCAGAATTTTACCGATGAAGTCGAACAGTTGAAATTCGTTTTGCTGTGTAAAATTTAAGCATGCTGAATCGATTAGAGGTAGTTTCAGGCCGTCCTGGAGCTTCCAAGTTATATTTTGGAAATTCATGATTTTCAGAGTGTCATAAAAAGTGTTCAAATTGTATCTACTTAGAAGGTGAAACGCGATTAGCAATGGTTATTAACGCAACCCCCTCCACTTGACCATTTACTCATCAATTTTCCAAGGTCAGTTTTTGCTGGTCAAGAAGATTATACCTTATCTGTGCTCACGTGCCGAAGTCAACTTGAGCAGTTTTTATGGCACTTTTTGAAAATCTAGAATTTACAAAATATCACTGGAGACTACAGACGAGCTTGAAAACCATCTGTATGGGTAATAATCAACTCAACGTGGTGGAATTTTATAGAACGTGTGTAAATTTCAGCTATTTCAGCTTTTTCAACTTCATCGAGTAAAATTTCATGGGAATTCAACATTTCAAAAATTTGATGAAGGCTTAAGAATTGCTCAAAAACTGTTCGAAACTTTTTCCGATCAAGCGAACGTGTCAAATTCAAGGTTTCTGGGTCAGATTCGCAAGATTTTGAGTTTTTTTTTTTCATTTTTGACCTCAATTTGACTTCTAAAAAATCGCCAAAAATCGAAAAATATACTTACTTGAGTACTTGAATGAATCCTAATCCATCCGTGGAGTGGTCCTAAAAGTAACTACCTATACAAACTAGAACATCTTTTAAAAATTGAAAAAAAACGAATTACTTGCTACCAATTTTTTTGCTCTGTTACATTAATAATCACGTTTTAGCTTTACGAATGAGGTACATAATATAAATTATCCTGCTGTCTCTTCAGTCTTCTTTACTTTTCTCTCGTAATCAGTCATCAACATGGTGATTGTCGTAGTGTGATTTCGTAGCTATTGGTGTTAGCAACTTGTCCAACATGTTCATATGACCTAATCCGGGTACCGAGGATCTTTTCAATTCCAGAAGTCGTCGTGTACCTATGTAGGTACAAATGCAAGCTGCTCAATGGCAGTGAAAAGTTAAACAGCAAAGGATTTTGTAGCAAATGTTAGCAACATTATATGTATGGTTTTTCCATTTCTACTTCTTAAATCGTTATCGTTATAACCTTTCAAACTCGATAGGTTAATTAACATTGTCGTGATGTGTATCGTACCGAAGTATCGATTCATATTTTTATTCGTTATTTTGAATTTAATTTCAAATGCATAAAAAAAAGTTGATTTAGGTGTCATGAACTTTGATGCATATGAGAAGAACGCGCTGTAGAACTAGGGAACTTTGAAGTTGACTTTTTTTTTGGTGATGATACTGATGATGATGATGGATGATTACTTACTATTTTCCTATGTGTTATTGACAGCTGTTCAATTTGAAGACGTAACTCATTGATCGTTGCATTCTCTCGGCGCTCAAAACCAATGATAGATAAAAATTTCAGAGAATTTATAAAAAATAATAGAGATGAGACCATTATCACATTTGCACAAACCCAAAATATTGATTGGATTTTCTTGCCTCCTTATGCACCTCATTGGGGTGGTCTATGGGAAAGCAATGTCAAATGTATCAAGAAATATATTCGAAATGTAACGAATGACGAACACTATAATTTCGAAGAATATAATACACTTATAATTCAAATTGAAGCAATTTTGAATTCTAGGCCATTATCTCCTATATCTAATAATTCTGATGATTTAGAAATACTTACGCCAGCACATTTTCTAAAAGTACTCTCGTTGGGGGGAGAGACCGGTATAACAACTCTTGGGATGCATTGGTTAACTAATGAAGATATGATTTATCCGAAAACTTTCAAAGTAGAGAATACACCAGTTCACACAAAACGACAACTATTGAGCCAAATAGCTACAATTTATGATCCATTAGGCCTTATTGGCCCAGTGATCACTATTGCAAAGTTGTTGATGCAAGTAGTATGGACAAGAACCATTGAAAATAAACAGTTGAATTGGGATGATACCATTCCTGATGATATTTTAGATCAATGGAAAACATTTGCCAACCAATTAGAAATATTAAAAACTTTAAGAATTCCACGATATTTATTCTCATCAAATAATCCAATTATATATGAATTACATGGATTTGCCGATGCTTCATCTGAAGCATATGGTGCAGTAGTATACATGAGATCTATTGACAACAGTGGAAAGGTAAATGTTAATGTCATAATGTCCAAATCAAGAGTCTCACCATTAAAAAGACGATCTATACCTAAATTAGAATTAAATGCTGCTCTATTACTTTCAGAAATGATACATAATATTTACAATGTGTATCATAATATTCAAATCAGCAATGTACGTCTTTGGTCAGACTCAGAAATTGTTCTCTACTGGATACATACACCAAGTTATAAACTCAAAGTCTATGCAGCTAATCGTGTTCAAAAAATTCAGCATTTTACAAAGAATTTTTATTGGGATCATGTGATTTCCAAAGAAAACCCAGCTGATATTATTTCTCGTGGTTTACTACCTGAAGAATTATTAAATTCCACAATATGGTGGAAAGGACCTGATTGGCTATCATCTAATAATCAAGCTTGGTCTGAAAAGGTTAAGTTTTCACCAGCTAATAATGTGACTCATGTAGGAATTAGAAAAATTAACAAACTTATTGGTACTACAGTTCTTACAAATTCTTTCAAACTCGATAGGTTAATTAACATTGTCGTGATGTGTATCGTACCAAAGTATCGATTCATATTTTTATTCGTTATTTTGAATTTAATTTCAAATGCATAAAAAAAAAGTTGATTTAGGTGTCATGAACTTTGATGCATATGAGAAGAACGCGCTGTAGAACTAGGGAACTTTGAAGTTGACTTTTTTTTTGGTGATGATACTGATGATGATGATGGATGATTACTTACTATTTTCCTATGTACCCCATTAGCCCTTTATTCTGTTGATATTGAAAATGTACTTAGCACGCTTCTTCGAAGCATTTTCATGTAAAAATGAAAATAGAAATTAATCAAAATAAGATAAAATGCCCAAATATGACCTACTCGAGGTTTTTTCTCATCTCTAATTACAACTTGGTGAACCATACATTACACTTACTAGCTTCAAAACCACATAAATTGAAAGTAGAGAGAATTCCACATCCATCGAGCACCTGACTAGGTACTTAAAAAAAAAGGAGTAAAATTTCAGTAAATTGACCTAGAAAGCGAAATTTCAGCATAATACCTTATTTTCGACTCACTGAACTGATTGAAAACAATTTCAAACCGTTTAAGCAGTTTTGGAGCATCCAGCAGATTTCTAAAAGTTGAAATTCCTACAAAATTTGACCAAAGAAAGTTGAAAAGTGAAACTTTACCTTGAACCTCAATTTCAAATTACCGGGTTGACTGAAAGTGGTTTCAGGCCGTATTAGAAATACTGGTGACATTTGGGAAATTCCAGATTTTTATGAAAAGCCATAAAGTTTTGTTGAAAAGTCAACTTCAGAAAATTTTATGAAGGCTCCAGAACTGGGCCCTGGAAATGGTTCAACTGTTTTCAATCGATTTGGAGTGTCAGAAATATTAGAACGCATATCAAATTTCAGTTTTCAAGTCAAGTTGAGTGAAATTTCGTTTCTCACTTTTAAACTTGGCCACTTTTGGGCAGAGTGAGAAAATTTGTTGCTTAACGCAGTTTTGAATATCAAACAAAGCTCTGCTTCATTTTTCTGGTGACAAAAGAATTTTAAAAAATGATAAAATTTACTTACTTGAATTACATAATTATGAATGATGTGTCGTTCTTCCGTTAGCTACATAGTTTTAAGATCGGCCATCACTATCTAACATTGTGTATAACAAAGTCTCTAATTCTCATGCATTGAAAGCTGACTCGTTGGTGATGTACAGTTTCTGTAAGTATAAAATTTTGAAAACGTTACATAAATTCTGAATATTGTGTTTATTGCTGTCTGCATAATATATTTGTAATTTTACTTTTGCGAAAATTGCGAAGATGATATAATTATTTGGCTAGAAGTGTTGACTATACAATATATACGTAAGGCAAAGTGCCAAACCTTGACCGGGGTATTGTGAGGTTCTCTGGGAGGGTGGGAGGGATGTCTGTGACGACCTGAGGGTAATTAGACCAACATATCAAAATTTTATTATCCAACTATAGCCTAAGAAAATTAGCATCGAATAGGGAAACACTCATGAGGCAAAGCTGAATTTTGATATACCTGCTACTGGCCCATTTGCATACCCTGAACACAAACCTTTGTTTCCTTTCTCCACATTGTGATTTTCAAGCCCCCCTCCCATGAAGTTTTTCACCCATATCTCCCCAAATTGCAGTTGTTGCCCAAAAATGATGGGGTCCATGAAAGTTGTTGTCCTACGTCAAATTTCCCATCAGATTTCATACAATTTAAATTTAAAAGTGAATCAATAATTTATGGTGAAAGCAAAATATGCAAAAACTATATTGCAATCAGCAAATAGCTGATGGCTTGTTGATGTAAAGTCGGTCAACAGTAGATTTTTAAAAGTTGAATTTTTCCACCGAATTTTACTGATGAAGTTGAACATTTGAAATTCGCTTTGCTCTGTAAGATTTCAGCATGCTGAGTCGATTAGAGGTAGTTTTAAGCCGTCCTGGAGCTTCCAAGTTATATTTTGGAAATTCCAGATTTTCATAAAGTGTCATAAAAAGTGTTCAAATTCTACTTGGAAGGTTGAACGCGACCAGTGTTCACTCATCAATTGTACAAGATCAACTGTACTCACGTGCCAAAGTCAATTGGAACAGGTTTTTATGGCCCCTTTTTCAAAAATATACATAAAATTTCTAAAATATTACTGGGGGCTACAGACGAGCTTGAAACCCATCTGTATAGGTAAATAATCAACTCAACGTAGTGAAATTAATTTATGGAACATTAATTTGTGAATTTCAGCTTTTCAACTTCATTTGCTGAAGTCTGTAGAATTGCTCAAAAACTGTTCGAAACTGTTTCCGATCAAGCGAACATGTTAAATTTCAGATTTCTGGGTCAGATTTGCATGATTTTCGATTTTTTTTCTCATTTTAATTCCAATTTGACTTCTGTAAATTTATCAAAAATCGGAAAATATGCCTACCTACTTGTATACTTTAATGAATTCTTATTCATCCACGAGAGGTTTTAAAAGTAGGTACATACAAACTACCAATATTTTTCAAGAAATTGAAAAAAAAATGAATTACTTGCTGTTCCTTCTTCACTCTTCTTCGTAGGTAAGAATTTACTCGTTCGTGCTCCATGGTTTTGTTAATTTCGGACGATTCCGTAGCTATCGGTGTTACCATAATTTTGCTAACATTGCTATAAATTTCTTCGCTGCTTAATTTTGTACTGCCATCGAGGATGGAACAACCTGCATTATTTGTACATACCTGACAACTTCTGGAATTGGAAGGATATTCGGTGCCTGGGTGAACTTATAGGATAAGTTGAGTTTTACATTTTCATTACTTAGATCGTTATGTATGGTTAACCTTTCAAACTCGGATAGGTTAATTTACATGAATCTAGGCTTCTACTCACAGTATTATCTCCCTTTAAGAAAAAGTTTGTTGTATTTTTCAATGAAAATTGTAGCGATGTGTATCATACCTACCCAAATATCGATTCAACTTTTTGTTTTTCATTTCGAATCCAATTTCAAATGCATGGAAAAAATGTTGATTGGGTATTGGGTATCATGAATTAAATGCATGTGAGAAAACGCCTGTAGAATTAGAGAACATAGAAGTCGACCTTTTTTTTGGTGGTGATACTGATGATGATGGATGATTACTTACTATTTTCCTAATTGTGATCATCCACAATTATTGTAATCAACTAATCATGATAGTTTCGAAATGTTTGAAACTGGCCAATTTCTGAGCGATTCATCGTTGACAACCTGAACTTAATTACCTTTTTCGATTTTTGGTGAATTTATAAAAATCAAATGTGAGCTAAAAAAGAAAAAAATCTAAATTTCGCCAAATTGACGCAGAAAGCTGAAATCTTGCATGTGCTTCATTTTCGACTCTCTTAATTGATTAGGACCAGTTTTGATACAATGTTTCGAGAAATTCTGGAGTCACCTGTAGATTTTTGAAAGTTGAAATTTCCACAGAATTTTACCGATGAAGTCGAACAGCTGAAATTCGCTTTTCTCTGTGAAATTTCAGCATGCTGAGTCGATTAGAGGCAGTTTCAAGCCGTCTTGGAGCTTCCAAGTCATATTCTGGAAATACCGCTTACTCATAAATTTTCCAAGGTCAGTTTTCGCCGGTTAAGAAGTCGATACCTTACCTGTACTTACATGCCAAAGTCAATTTGAACACTTTTTATGGCACCTTTTTGAAAATCTACGAGTAGAATTTCCAAAATATCACTGGAGGCTACAGACGAACTTGAAAACTATCTGTATACTATAGGTAATAATTAATCCACTCAACGTGGTGGAATTTTATGGAGCATGTGTGAATTTGAGCATTTCATTTTCACTAAGTAAAATTTCATCTTTCAGTAATTTTCTGAATGCTTCAGAATTGCTCAAAATCGTTCGAAACGCTTCCCAATCAAGCGGACGTGTCAAATTTCAGATTTATGAATCAAATTGACATGATTTTCATTTTTTTCTCATTTTAGATCCCAATTTGACTTTTAAAAATTCGCCAAAAATCGAAAAATATACCTACTTGTATATTGAATGAATCCTAATCTATCCAGGAAAGGCCCTATAAAAGTATACAAACTATGAAGATTTTTCAAAAATTGAATAAAAATCAATTACTTACTTGCTGTCTCTTCTTTACTTTTCTTTTAGTAAATAACTTCGATTTTTTGATATATAGACGATGAACCATGCTGCTCCAAAGTATTTTCATGAAAAAAAAAAAAAAAAATGAATTAGTGTAGAAATTAATCGAAATAAGATGAAATGCCCAAATAAGACCAACTCGAGGTTTTTACTAAAAAATCTCTCTAAATTTGAAACAGTGAAATTCACTGTTTCAAATTTAGAGAGATGGTTCAACTGTTTTTAATGGGTTCGGGGTGTCAGAAATACCAGAACGCATATCACATTTCAGTTTTTGAAGTCAATTCGGGTGAAATTTCGTTTTTTACTTTTAAAGTGGCCCCTTTGGGCAAAGTATTTTGCTGGTGACAAGTGTAAGAAACCTAAATAAAATATACGTATACTTCGATGCTATGAAAATAGGGAGAGAAAAAAGATGACGATGACGAGTGTAAATAAATGCACAAGAATACAATTATCAGCCTTATATAATTAGGAAAAACATCTACAAGCTAGCTACAGAAATCTACTCAAAATAGGTAACGAAAACAACAAAAATTAAGTAAGCAGAAGTAAATAGGTATGGCGTTTAGATGTAGGCGGAATCGGATCTCTGGACAATGATAACTAAGTAGCCTGGATCTGTAACAAAAATTACAGGCGCTTTTGAGTACAGAAACTCATACTACAAGCACAAAATAATCAATCAAATATCATGTCAAATAAATCAAATAAAACCATTCAATAAAACATCCATTCTCAGGCCCAGTATAGAAGCTGGTACCTACTTACTAGCTTTACCCAACCTAGCCCGCTTTCGCCTATAGGTTGCCTAGTAAGTGTTGGTCTGAAAGTGAGCTGAGCACCCCTCAAGGTACGAAACCTGAGTGCTCACTCCGATGGGCCCACATTATCGCAAAGGTAGGAAAAACGTCTACCAAGCCTAGCAGGTAGCCATCCGGTACTAGATACCAACCAACAAGAATACTTCACGAATCAATACTCAATTGATAACTCAAATAATACTCAAGTGCACATAATACATAACTAAATTAAATAATCTAAACCTGAAAGCATAAATGAGTTATAAAAGCTGTACTCAGTGAATCAAAACTCACCAGATAAGGCAGGAAACGGCACACAACACAAAGTAAAGCAATAGTTCACGTAATATGTACGTACGTATTTATATTAAAAGCAGGTATGAGAAGCCAAGATACTGAGCTACACGTCCGTAACCCAGCATCAACGTGCGTGGAGGAGTGTGTGCGCATTCGACAACCAATCAACAAGCAGGAAGGGTGAGCAAAAGAGATGGCAAGCAAAAAGACGGAGAAAGAAGCGTGTGTGAGAGATAGGTTAGTAGGTATGACTAATAGTAAATATATTTCTATTTCTCCGAGCATAAATACGTAAATACTCTCGAGTATACTCGAGTATAAAAATATCTCTTACACAAGAGAATTGAAAAAATGATAAAATTTACTTACATTGAACTACATTGCGTGTAATGAAGTTTTCAAATCTCGTCCATTGAAACCTGACTGGTGGGTGATCAACGGTTTCTGTAAGAGTAAAATTTTGAAAATGTTGCATAATTTTCAGGTCAATTTGGTCATTGGTGAAATGTTGCTTTTTACTTTTAAAGTGGCCACTTTTGGGCAAAGTGAGAAAATTAGTTCTTTAACGCAGTTTCGAGTATGAAACAAAGCTCTACTTCATTTTTCTGGTGACAAAATTTTTTTTTTAAATAATAAAATTTACTTACTTAAACTATATCCGCTGCTGGGCCAAAGGTTCGAGATCTGCTAATATTATGTAACATTGCGTATAATGAACCTTCTGATATTCGTTCATTGAAAGCTGTAGGTAAGAATAACATTTTTGAAAACGTTGCATAAATTCTGAATATCGTGTTCAATGCTATCTGCATCGTATAATTTCATTTTTGCAAAAATTTCTGCTCCTTCATTCAACAGCTGGGCTGCCGAAGTTGATACATTCGGCTACGAGTAGAAGTGTTGACAACAATGTACCTATACGTAAGGCAAAGTGCCAAACCTTGATTGGGATACTTAGAGGTTTCCTGAGAGGGTGGGAGGGGTGTCTGTGACAGCCAGGGGGTGATCAGACCAACATATCAAAATTTTATTATCCAACTATAGCCTAAGAAAATTAGCATTGAATAGGGAAACACTCATGAGGCAAAGCTGAATTTTGATATACTGGCCCATCTGTATACCCTGAACACAAATCCGTGTTGTACTTTCTCCCCCTTGTGGTTTTTAAGCCCCCCACCCCGATGAGGTTTTTCACCCATATTTCCCCAAATTGCAGTTCTTGCCCAAAAATGATGGGGTCCATGAAAGTTGTTGTCCTACGTCAAATTTTCCATCAGATTTCATACAATTTAAATTTAAAAGTGAGCTTAGCAAACAATCCAACAATCAACCAATATGGTGAAAGCAAAATATGCAAAAACTATCTTGCAATCAGCGAATATCTGATGGCTTGTTGATGTATGGTTAAATGAAAAATTTACCAAGTACTTATTGAAAAATGTATGTACTTATACACGTGAATGAATTCTCATCCATCCATAAGACGTCCCTTATAGAACTGATGAAATAGAATTGTTTTGATTGAAATTTTTTGGTAGGTACATATTTTAATAATAATGAAAAAAAAAGAAAGAAAAATACAAATCAATCACATGGCATAACAATGGCATTTGCCAAATAATTCACTCGTAGGTATTTAAGAAAGAAATATGTACAAAAATCAGTAATTATGCAGACAATAGGTAATTCGAAATTACATCGAATCACTAGAATATTGAACAGAGTCTCACGAACAATCGGTTCCTCCGTTCACTTAATATAAATTTAAGCTACGAGAATAATCTCTCACGAGAAAACTTCTGTTACAGGAGCGCCTTTCAACGTGGTTTTACATACGTAAATATTAGGAAATTTTTCCTTATTTTCAACCCAACATCATATTTTTTCATCGTCATCGGAACCAATAGGCTACGTGGAAGCTCAACAAATGCTTTCAATTCATCCTTGAATTTTGTCAATTTTGATTCAAAGGACGGAGAAGTAGACGCAGGTGCTTTAAATTTTTTAGGAATATTGCCGAGATATTCTGAGAATAAATCATCTTTGGCCTTGGGATTGGTAGCAACGTTATTAGAATTAGCGGCATCAGATGAAGAAGGAATCTCCGGTTCATTTTAATTCTCGCAATCTGTGAAATGAAAATCAAACAGTATCTATAAAAATGAAGTGTGAAATTCCGCCAAATTACCTGTCTTATTTCCGACTCCCTTAATTGATAAGGAACGGTTTTAAACTGTTTCGAGGAGTTTTTTTGTCTCCAGTAGATTTTTTGAAGGTTGAAATTTCCACAGAATTTTACCGATAAAGTTGAACAGTTGAAATTAGCTTTACTCTATACACTTTCAGCATGCTGAATCGATTAGAGGTAGTGTCAAGCCGTTCTGGAGCTTCCAAGTCATATGAATTTTGGAAATTCCAGATTTTCAAGAATCAGTTTCCGCTGGGCAAGAAGCCTATAACCTTACCTGTACTCACATGCCGAAGTCAATTTGAGCAGTTGTTCTGACACTTTTTGAAAATCTAGAATTTACAAAATATCACTGGAGACTACAGACGAGCTTGATAACCATCTGTATGGGTAATAATCAACTCAACGTGGTGGAATTTTATTGAATACGTTTGAATTTCAGCTTTTCTACTTCATCGAGTAAAATTTTATGGGGATTTCAACTTTCAAAAATTTACTTAATGATTCAGAATTACCTACTCAAAAACTGTTTGAAACTGTTTCCGATCGAGCGAACATTTCAAAATTTGAAAAAAAAATGAATTACTTTCTGTCTCATGATCGGACAAGCAACGGAGTAGTATCATGATTATTCTGGTTTGAGCTCAATGAATGCCAGCTTTTCGCCCAAGCCTTGGGGTTTTTATTGAACAAAGTTTGCTCGAATTGCCCTTAGGCTGGGTAACATCATCGACCGCTTTATAAATCATCTCTTGCCTGACACCATGAACGATCATTTGGGGATTGAGCTTGTTGCTCATGTTTGCTTGTAATTCACCTTCACCATTTTTAGCCGCGGAGTTTAAGGCCTGTTGTTGAGAGGCCAGCTCTCCTTTAATTGGCTCATCACGCCTGCTCCCAATTCTGCGAGCACCAAGCAAGATCATTTCGCCGGTGCTTATAAGAATTGAAAAAATAATAAAATTTACTTACCTACTTGAACGATGTGTGTACGATGCATCAATTTTTGTGTTACGTAAGTGGTGTTACATGTCTTTTAACACTAACATTGCGAATAATGAGCTTTCTGATGCTCGTTCAATGAAAGCATGACTCGTTGGTGATGAACGATTTCTGTATGAATAAAATGTTGAGAATCGTTGCGTAAATTCCGAATAGGTATATAGTGTTTAATGCTGTCTGCATGATATAATTCCATTTTAAAGGACAACGATTTTAAAAGGCAGAGCCTTTTGTTGCAAAGCATTTCCGAAAATATCAAATTTGGAAACGAAAATTTCATGATAAAGGTGTTGATACCTAAATCACTAGAACATTAGTGAAAAAATTACTTACTTAATTACCGAGTAATGTCAGAATTATTCACATAGGATTAATACACGTCGACTCTTTAGATAGATAGTTATTTCATACCTTTTGTAGTTCAGCACCTATTGCTACTCGAGTAATGACTAAATAAAGCCATTACTGAGAACCGGCACCCTATTGATGTAGGATATTTATGCTGCCATTTCAGGATCCCAAACTAGGGTACTTATACATTGGACTCCTTAGTTTTGGTTCATCCTTCACCTACTTATACATATTAAAAATCGCAAAACTAAATCCGAAACTCGTATTATTAAAAAAAAAAAAAAAAATCAAATCAAAAGGAAAAATTACTCTGAACAAATCAAAAGCAAAGAGCCTGTTTGAAAATTAGCACACGATTTAACATATGTTGATTAGCTTGTAACTGACTCTATCCATATGAACTGTTTGGAGCAGTAAAAATGTACCTTATAATAATACTTGAATTAAACTTGATCCATCCAAGAGAGATCCTAAAAGTGTACATGCGGTACAACTGTTAATATTGTTCAAAAATTGGAAAAAAAAATGAATTACTTGCTGTCTCATGCAATGGAGTCATACTGTAGACGAGTTTCACGGCGATCTCCTGGATTGAGACCGCAGTTTTGGGTAAATAGGTAATTTTCGCAGCAACCGCAACTATTTCAGATTGCGAGCTCTGACGACGATGGACAGTTCTGTGTCCTGAGCGGTAACACCTGGTACCTATATTTCAAGACAGGTACATTATCTTGAATTCTGCAGTTTTTCCAACCGATGAACAGAAAGCCTTCGTTCATTAGAGGTCTCCATTGCTCTGGTTTGAGCTCAATGAATGCCAGTTGGCGTTGTTATAAGTAGAAAAGTTTACTCGAATTGCCCTCAGGCCGGTAACATTCTCGACCGTTTTATAAATTCGTCTCTTCCGAAACATCTTGCCTGACACCATGAACGATCACTTGGGGATTGAGCTTGTTGCTCATGCTAGCTTGTAATTCACCTCCACCAATTTTTGGCCACGAAGTTTGAGGCTGGTTGTTGAGAGGCCAGCTCCCTACTTCAACTAGCCCGTCGCGCCTGCTTCTAATTCTGCGAGCGCCAAGATCATTTCACTGGTTACATAAGAATTTAAAAAATAATAAAATTTACTTACTTGAACGATGTGTGTACAATGCATCTTTTGCTGTAGCATGGGTTCCATGCCTGGTAACACTAGATTGCGTACCTATATTGAGCTTTCTGATGCTCGTTCATTGAAAAGCTGACTTGTCGGTCATGAACGGTTTCTGTAAGAATTAAATGTTGAGAACATTACATAAATTCCGAAATGCTGTCTGCATTATATTATAATTCCATTTTTAAACGACACTGATTTTAAAAGGCAGAGCCTTGTTGCGAGGCGTTTCCAAAAATAACAAATTTAGAAACGAAAATTTCAAAATAAAGGTGTTGATACCTAAATCACTAGAACATTAGTGGAAAAATTACTTACTAATTACCGACTAATGGCAGTAAATACAATCTGGGCTGCTTGTGCGACGAAGGCTGAATGATGTTTAAAAAGCCCAGTACGAAATACTTGTAATTTTCCAAGATAGGTGACCAATTTTAACCGTATATTATGATGAGACTCATTTTACCTATCTGTTCACTCGTCTATTCGTAACAGAATGTTTACACGATTACCAATAAACCGATTTGTTATTTTTTGTTGATGATGATAATAATGATGATGATGGATTATTACCTACTCATTGATGATGAACCAGTCCAATCAGTTTCATAAAGAACGCCCTCCATTTCTCGATAGCAAAATTGAAACACAAGATCTCCAATTATGAAATTGAAATAAATTTTACTGTCACATTATCGATAGAAATATTCGCAACCAGGGCAGAAATACAGCCTAATTGCTCAAAATACATATAATAACTTATACAATCTATCGAAGCATAAAGATCTAATAGTGAAGTAAACAAAATAATACCTACAAATTGGTCAACTTCGAAAGTCATAGAACCAAAACCGAAATATTGAGCATTCGAAGATTTTTCAGTGATTCGGTAACAATTTTTCAATGAAAACTGGATCAACTGAATCGAATTCAAACCATTCTAAGCAGTTTTGAAACCTCCAGCAGATTTTTCAAAGTTGCAATTCCCACGAAATTTGATCGAAGGAAGTTGGAAAGCGAAACTTTACTCTAAACCTCTATATCAGTTCGTACTGAGTCTACTGAAGGTGGGTTCAGGCCGTTCTGGAACTACCACTGATATTTTGGAAATTCCAGATTTTCATAAAAATCTATAACGAAGGATTTCCCAACTTTAATAGGTACTTGAATAAACTTTTGTAGAACTGGGTAAGTATGTACATATTAAAAATGGTTCAAACTGTTTTCAATCGGTTCGGAGTGTCAGAAATCCTAAGATGCACATCAAATTTCAGTTTTTCTGGTCAATTTGCTGAAATGTATTCGTTTTTTCATTTTTTAAGAGGCCATTTTTGAACAAAGTGAAAAAATGTGTTCTTTAACGCAGTTTTGAATATCAAACAATAAAACTCTGTTTCAGTTTGCTGGTGACATAATATTTTCAAAAAAATGATAAAATTTACTTACTTGAATTAGGTACATAATTATGAATGATGGGTTGATCCGGGTGTTTTGATGTTCCTTAGGGGAGGAGGGGGGTCCCAAAGAAAGCATCCAAATATCACATTGAATAATTCCTTTAGTAAAAATCTGCATCTTTGGCAAATATAGCTAGAACCTATAAAATTAGAGTTTCTGAAATTTGAGGAAAATTTAGAAATACAGTGGTGCCAATTTTTCAGTCAGTATTGTTAATTTCAAAAAAATCGAGAAGAATTGCTGAAAACATGACAAATTTTTTCTGGTTTTTTAAAAATTGACAATGAGATGAAAATTAGTACTCGCGTTTTGGCTCAATTCATAATTTGTCCTAAAGTAAGCGTTTTGAAGGTCTTAGATTTTGGTGACAATGGCCTAATTTGACGAAGAATCTCGAATAGTAAGTAAGTAGGAACATCATATATTTGTGGTGTCTCTTTATTAAAACAGAACCGCTGGGGTTAGAGCAAAAACACCATGACTTTTTCGGAAATTTCTAGTCTTTGAGGACTCACATCTTCAGCTCTATCTAGGAGTATTTCTGGAGGTTAAAATTTTTTCTGAGTGACATTCGAGTCTACTCTAAATTTTGTGAGAATCCCTTCATTTTTTTTTGCGAATCACCCTATTGCTCTGGAAGAAGTTGAGAACACAGTCTAACGAGGAAGGTATTCCAACCGGCAGCAAAATGCTAGCTAAAAAAAGGAGGAAAAATCTCGATTTCGCCAAATTCACGTATAGAAGCTGTTATTTTGCATGTGCCTTAATCGGTTAGGAATGGTTTTGAACTGTTTCGAGCAATTCTGGAATCTCCAGTAGTTTTTTGAAAGTTGAAATTCCCACAGAACTTTACCCATGAAGTCGAACAATTGAAATTCGCTTTGATTATCTTACTTTAAGTAAGAGTTTGTATTTTCCAATGAAAATTGTCACGATGTGCATCATACCCAAATATCGACTTATCTGTTTGTTTGTTATTTCGAATTCAAGTTCAAATGCATGGAAAAAAGGTTGATTAGGTATTTTGCGATTATACTGCAGATGATGCTGGTGATGATGGATGATTACTAGGGTGGCCCTTAAAAAAAATTTTGGAATTTTTTTTGGGACACCCCCTAGTTTGGTGCTGTCTTATGAAAAAATAACGTATACAAATTTTTAGCTCAATCAATGCATATTAACCCGTGCCGCACGCCCCTTTTTGAAATGTAAGCATCAGGCGCGTGAGTTCAGGATTTCTCCACGATAACGCGTGGAGAATGAGACTAGTTGTACCCTGGTCCTTATCTCTTACATGTTGTAAGTTGGTCGCCGATTCCAGGTAGCTTATCAAGTTCTTTATCGGGTGTATGCATGCATAGGAGGGAAGAGGGATATGCCCTTGAAGATCAGTGTTTGGTTTTCTCCACTATAGAGATCAGTTTGCTGCCAAAAATTGCCAAATAGTACCATTACTTTTTGTCCATTATTCCCCAAAAAGGCTTGAAATCCATTCTGTTAATTTACCATGAAAAAAATCTTGCTACCTACATAAAAAGTTTTGCTTTTGAGCTAAAAATTTCTACGAAGTCCTGCTTTTTCCGGAAATTATTGTCGAAGTCTCGTTTTCTATCAAAATAGCAAAAAAGCTCGCATTTTGCCAAAATTATGTAGCATTTTTTTTTGCCAAAATCTGCTAAAAATTGTGTTGTTTTTTGCATCAAAAAGCTCCCTCTCTTTTCCAATAATTGTTCTAATGTGTAGTTTTTTTGTCAGAAATCCCCAGCTAACAAGCCATGTCTTTTGCTGAAATATTCAAAAATCTCACCTTTATTCCCAGAAATCGCGAAATTTTTAATTTTTAATCCAAAATTGCCAAAAAGTACTTCCTTGGCAGTACCTAATTGCCAAAAGGTCCTGCTTTTTGCTAAAATTATTGAATTTCATTTTGACAATTTGACTAAAAGCGAAAAGTTTTCGTTTTTTTGTTGATTTTTTGTGCATTAAAATGTATTGTCCATGTTTTGTCACTTTTTTGGTTACTTTTTCGAGTTTTTTGGGATACTAATAAATGAATGATGGATTGGCCTTTTTTTGGAAAAAGTGAGTACAAGCCAGCTGGTATTTAAAAAAACTATTGATTAAATTTTAAAAATGATTGCTGATAGGTATTAGAAAACCCCATTGTTTTGAAGTAGGTAGTTCTATTTTTTGAATTATAAATGTTCCAAAACTTTTGTTTTCACTTCGCTTGGGCCATTTAAATTGAAAAATTACATAAAATAATACATAAAATCAAAAAAATTCGAATTAGGTAGTAATGTATTTTTTTTTTTCAAACAGTATCACTCCCTTCTTCAACATTTTTATATACCCATTGATTGGGTTAAAATCTTGGGTTTTGTTGCAAGAATTACAAATATTGTCGGCAAAATGATATGAACACCTCAACCCAAACAGTGTGACTTCGATCGTCCTCTGGTTTGAACAAACACGAACGTTTAAGATTGAAAAAACAAGTTGAAGTTGAGGCACGTTAATACACGTTTCATTTGCCACGGGTTTGTCGTGGAATAGAACTGAGCTCGTGCGCGTGATGCTATCATTACAAAAAGTGGTGTGCGGCACGGGTAAATATGCATCGATTGAGTTGAAATTTTTTATACGTTATTTTCTCATAGAGTGGCACCAAACTAGGGGGTGTCCCGAAAAAAATTCAAAATTTTTTTTCCCACCAAGTATATTGATTACTTCCTTATGATCATGATGGAAATCATTGACAATACGAATTTGGGGTACCTGTATTGTCGTTGTCGTGGCGGTCGATTGCAATAAACTGTTTATACTGCTTCCGAGAGAATAGTCCTCGAAACACTGGCCGACTTCTGAGCGATTCTTCGTTGACTACCTGAACTTGATTAACTTTTTCGATTTTTGGTAAATTTTTAAAAATCAAATGTGAGCAAAAAAAGAAAAAAAAATGGAAATTTCGCCAAATTGATGCAGAGAGCTGAAATTTTGCATATGCCTTATTTTCGATTTTCTTAATCGATTAGGAATGATTTTGAACTGTTTCGAGCAGTTCTCGAGTCTGGTAGATTTTTGAAAGTTGAAATTTCCACAGAATTTACCCGACGAAGTCGAACAGTTGTAATTCATTTTGCTCTGTAAAATGTCAGCGTGATGAGTCGATTACAGGTAGTTTATTCAAGCCGTCCTGGAGCCTCCAAGTCGTATTTTGGAAATTCCAGATTTTCAAAAAGTGCCATAAAAAGTGTAGTTGGTTAAATAATTTTCGCAACAACCGCAACTATTTCAGATTGCGAGCTCTGACGACGATGGGCAGTTCTGTGTCCTGAGCGGTAACACCTGGTACCTATATTCCAAGATAGGTACATTATCTCGAATTCTGCAGCTTTTTCAGCCGATGAACAGGAAGCCTTCGTTCATTAAAGGTCTCCATTGCTCTGGTTTGAGCTCAATGATTGCCAGCTTTTCGCCGGAGTCTTGGCGTTTTTATAAGTAGAAAAGTTTACTCGACTTGCCCTCAGGCCGGTAACATTCTCGACCGTTTTATAAATCGTCTCTTCCGAAAAATCTTGCCTGACACCATGAACGATCACTTGGGGATTGAGCTTGTTGCTCATGCTGGCTTGTAATTCGCCTCCACCAATTATTGGCCACGAAGTTTGAGGCCGGTTGTTGAGAGGCCAGCTCCCTACTTCAACTAGCCCGTCGTGCCTGCTTCTAATTCTGCAATTCTGCGAGCGCTAAGATCATTTCGCTAGTGACATAAGAATTTAAAAAGTAATAAAATTTACTTACTTGAACGATGTGTGTACGATGCATACATTGCTGGAACAGTGCTGGAACCCTGCTAACACTAAGATAACGTACATTGAACTTTCTGATGCTCGCTCATTGAAAGCTGACTTGTCGGTCATGACTCATGAACTTTACATAAATTCCGAATAGGTACCTTGTATAATGCTATCTGCATTACATAATTCCATTTTAAACGAGCGACAACGAATTTCAATGGCATAACCTTGTTGCAAAGCATTTCCGAAAATATCAAATTTAGAAACGAAAATTTCACGATGAAGGTGTTGATACTATCACTGAGAACATTAATGAAAAAATTATTTACTAGTTACTGCAGACTAATGTCAGTAAATGCAATATTGCGGTTCTGGTTCAACTGTTAGGTATTTTGTTTACGAATCCGAGTAAAATGCTTACTTGAAACGAAGAGAAATTTACATTTCAAAGTTAACTCATAATTAAAAGGTTCTGAGTAGGTTAATTATTTACATACACGAGTCTTTAGATATAGGTAGTTATTTTATACCTTTTACAGCTCAACACCTATTTCCACTGGAGTAATGACCAGAAAGCCATTACTGAGCTGGCACGTCTCCTGTAGATTTTTGAAAGTTGAAATTTCCACAGAATTTTACCGATGACGTTGAACAGCTAAAATTCACTTCTCTGTAAGATTTCGGCATGCTGAGTCGATTAGAGATCGTGTCAAGCTGTCCTGGAGCTTCAAAACCATATTTTGGAAATTCCTGATTTTCAAAAAACGCCATTAAAAACTCTCCAAATTGTATTTACATGGTTAAACGCGATTAGTGCTGGTTAGTTACCTCCCCCTCTCCCCTTTGATCAATGATTACTAATCAACTTTCCAAAATCGGTTTCCGCCGGTCAAGAAACGTATATCTTAGACTCACGTTGAACTTGCTGAAATCAATTTGAACAGTTTTTATAGCACTTTTTGGAAAACTAGAATTCCTAAAATATTACTGAAGGCTCCAGACCAGCTTGGAATCATCTGTATTGGTAATCTACCCAAAATGGTTGAATTTTATGGTACAAAGTGTGAATTTCAGCTTTTCAACTTCATCGAATAAAATTTAATGGAAATTCCAATTTTTCCAAAATTTTTTAGAAGGCTTCAGAATTGCTCAAAACTGTTCAAAAGTGTTTCCAATGAAGTGTGAACATGTCTAATTTTAGATTTCTGGATCAGATTTGCCAGATTTTGATTTTTTTTCTAATTTTTGATGCCAATTTGACTTTAAAAAATTCGCCAAAAATCGAAAAATGTACTTAGGTATAATAATACTTACTCGAATGAAACTTGATCCATCCAGGAGAGGTGTCCTATACTTAAGTGTACAACAATCGAAATTTTTCAAAAATTGAAAAAAAAATGAATATTTTTCAAAGAAAATTGTCATCATGTGCATCGCATCCGAAAATATAACGATTCATCGTTTTGTTTCTTATTTTGAATTTAATTTCAAATGGGTAGAACGCCTGTAGAACTAGGGAATTTCGAAGTCAATTTTTTTTATGATACTGATACTGCGATAATGACGATAGAGGACTACTTACTATTTCTTGCAATCCTGGTGGGTTTCAATTCTTAAATGTCGTTTTGTTTATCATCAATTTTTGGGGATCTATAAAACGATATACAGATCTATCGGAATTGTTCAAAACTGTCCGAAACTGTTTTCAATCAAGCACGAACATGTCAAATTTAAGATTTCTGGATCAGATTCGCAGGATTTTGATTTTTCCCCCTCATTTTTAATTTCAATTTGACTTTTAAAAATTCACCAAAAATCGAAAAATATACTTATAATACTTCAATGAATTCTAATCCATTCAGGAGATGAGGTTCTAAAAGTGTACAAACTAATAAGTATGAAGATATTTGAAAAATTGAAGAAAAAATTAATTACTTGCTGTAAACTGACTCCTTTGAGTTCAACTATTACAGAAGCCTTTTTTTCTGTTATTCTACCATGGATTTTAGTAGGTCCGTACGAGCATTTCGAGGCTGAAGAAGTGTCGATTGTCGTGTTTAACTTGGTCACGATCGTTGAAATTCGTACGACAAATTCCATTCTCAGATCAAAATCAATCAGCACATTTCTTCGTGGTTTGTAGATATTTGCGAAAGCAGCTGTGGCCTGTCGGCTGTCACTGTTTGCTCGGGCCAGCTAGAAGTCCAGTTCTTTTATTGGGAGAAGCCTGCGTACTGATGGAATCAGCCTCTTGGTCCAATTTCCATGTTGATAAGATCTCCAGCGAGCTTTGCCAGATGTTCTGTGAGATGAGGTCTCAAAGCTCTGCTTCATTTCGCTGGTGACATAAGAATTTTAAGATATAATTAAATTTACTTACCTACTTGAACTATGTGTGTATACGATGTATATATCTGCATCTGCTGTTGGTTTAGGTTTGCGTATAATGAACTTTCTCTTGCTCGTTCTTTGAAATCTGACTCGTCGGTGATTTTTAAAGTCCAACTTTTTTTGTTGATGATAATGATAACGATGATGATGGATGATTAGGTACTTACTCATTGATGAACCAGTCCAATCAGTTTCATAGAAAACGCCCTCTTCTTCTCGATAGTAAAATTGAACCATAAAGATCTCCAATTATGAAATTGAAATAAATTTTACTGTCACATTATCGATAGAAATACTCGCAATCAGGCCAGAAATTCAGCCTAATTGCTCAAAATACATATAAAAACTTATACAATCTATCGAAGCATAAAGATCTACTGAAGTAACCAAAATAATACCTACAAATTAGTAAACTTCGAAGTCATAGAACCAAAACCGAAATATTGAGCGTTCGAAGATTTTTCAGTGATTCGGTAACAATTTTCCAATGAAAACTGCAGGATCGATTGAATCGAATTCAAACCATTCTAAGCAGTTTTGAAGCCTCCAGTAGATTTTTCAAAGTTGCAATTCCCACGAAATTTGATCGAAGGAAGTTGGAAAGCGAAACTTTACTCTAAACCTGTATTTCAGTTCGTACTGAGTCTACCGAAGTGGGTTTCAGGCCGTTCTGGAACTACCACTGACATTTTGGAAATTCCAGATTTTCATAATGTGTTCTTTAACGCAGTTCTGAATATCAAACAAAGCTCTGTTTCAGTTTGCTGGTGACACAAGAATTTCAAAAAAATTATAAAATTTACTTACCTACTTACTAACATGGCGTATAATGAACTTTCAAGTGTAGGTTCATTCAGTAAAATTTTGAGAACGTTATTGCATCAATTCTGAATATCGTGTGTAATGCTGTCTGCATCATATAATTTCATTTTTGCAAAATTGATATACCTGCATTTGGCTAGAAGTGTCGACAATAATACTTAGGTACGTATAAGGCAAAGAGCCGAACATTGATCCGGGTACTTTGAAGCTCTTTGGGAGGAGAAGGGGGGATCTCAGAGAAAGCATTCAAATATCGCAAAGTACCGCTCACTGGAAGGCTTGAAGAAGTCCTTCAGTAAAAATCTGCATCTTTGGCAAAAGCTAGGACCTATAAAATTAGAGTTTCTGAAATTGGCCGAAAAATTTAGAAATAGGTACAGGGGTGCCAATTTTTTTGGTAATTATTGCTAATTTTTAAAAAATCGAGAAGAATTGCTGAAAATATGACACATTTTTTCTGGTTTTTTAAAAATTGACAATGATGACAGGAAAAATAGTACTTACTTGTTTTGGCTCAATTCATAAATCGCCCTAAAGTAAGCGTTTTGAAGGTCTTGGGATTTTGGTGGCAATGGCCTAATTTGACGAAGAATTCGAATAGTGAGTATAAGTAATAAGTATGTACTAAGTACTTGTTTATGGTGTCTTTTGGAATTGGGATATTTTTATTAAAACAGAACCGCAAGGGGATAGAGCGAAAACGCCATGATTTTTTCGGAAATTTCTTCTATTTGAGGACCCACATCTTCAGCTCTGTACCTAGGAGTATTTCTGGAGGAAAAATTTTTTCTGAGTGACTTTCGAGTCTACTCTAAATTTCGCGAACATCCTCGTTTTTCACTTTTAAATTGGTCACTTTTGGGCAAAGTGAGAAAATTTGTTGTTCAACGCAGTTTTGAATATCAAACGAGAAGCTCTGTTTCATTTTGCTGGCGACATAAGAATTTTAAAAAATGATAAAATTTACTTACCTACTTGAACTATGTGCGTACGACGTATTTCTCATCGTTTACTATGGGCTGCAATCGTTTTCATGAACACTAACATTGCGTATAATGAACTTTCTGATGATCGTTCATTGAAAGCTGGCTCATCGGCGTTGAACGGTTTCTGTAAGTGAGAATAAAATTTTCAGAACGTTGCATAAATACTCACCGAATATCGAGTTTAATGCTGGCTGCATCATATAATTTCATGTTTGCAAACATCGGCTCTCCTTCATGTAACAGCTCGGCTGCCGAAATTGATAGGGCCAAATCTTGATCAATTGATCGTGGTACTTTGATTCCTCGGGAGGGGAGTCTGTGATGGCCACGTATTTTTACTTTTTAATTGGCTGTAAATTCATCTCAATGAAAACATCCAAACATTGCAAGGTATGTACCACTGGCCGGAAGGCTTAAATAAGTCCTTCAGTAAAAATCCTAGGTTCGGAGGCGTCCCTAAAGATGTGAGTTGTCAAAAAGAGGGGGCATATTGTTAGATAAAATTGTGGTTTTTCTGCCCTAGACCATACCCGATCTGCTTCGGAAGAAATGGACCAATTTCAAAAGATAGAGCTTAATATTTGAGATTCCGTGTTGACCTTGGCTGTTTGATGTCAAAATCCAAGACCAATGTTAAGCAATTATATTTTGGCGCCAAATTCGAAAAAGTAACCTGCAGTTGTTTTCGTCAATGATGATGTGATACTTTGGGTTCGGATTCATAATAAATTTCTTAACAATTTATAAATGGCACGCTTGTATCTGTAAAGGGATTCATTCATTGCGCCAGTTCCCCTGCTGTCATCCGATCGCAGTACCTACACCTTTTTCGTTGATAATTACGACGAGAGCATACTTGTGTTCGACTTTCAAGGCCCAAAGGTCGACTTTCAAGCCTACGATTGGACTTAAAAAATTACTTACTGTGAAATAGAGGATTTTCAGTAAGTATAGTATCTATTCTGGTTGTAATTGTTTTATTTCCTAATTTTTGATGCCAATTCGATTTTCGAAAATTTGATAAGAATTGATACTTGAGTGAAACCTGATCCATCCAGGAGAGGTCCTATAAGCATACAACAATCAAAATTTTTCAAAAAATGGAAAAAATGAATACTTTTCAATGAAAATTGTCTTGATGTGCATCGCATCTTAAAATATCGATTCATCTTTTTGTTTCTTACTCATACTTCGAATTCAAATGAGAGATCGCCTGTAGAACTGGGGAATTTCGAAGTCAATTTTTTTTTCATGATAATGATTCTGATAATGATGATGATAGATCATTACCTACTATTTATTTCAATACTGTTGGGTTTCAACAATTAGCCGTGAAGTTTAAGATCTGTTGTTGAGAAGACAGCTCTCCTTCAACTATCCTTTCACGCCTGCTCCTAATTCGCTGCTAGCACCAAGATCATTTCGCTGGTGATATAAGAATTTAAAAAATATTAAAATTTACTTACTTGAAAGATGTGTATACGATACATCCATTTTGCTGCATGATAGGTTTTCCAATTAGCACTAAGAATGCGTATATTGAACTTTCTTATGCTCGCTCATTGAAAGCTGACTTGTCGGTCATGAACGGTTTCTGTAGGAATAAAATTTTGAGAACTTTTCATAAATTCCGAATATGTATCGTGTTTATTGCTGTTCGTATCATATAATTTCATTTTTGTGAAAATTTCTGCTCCTTCATGTAACAGCTCGGCTGCTGAAGTTGATACATTTGGCTAGAAGTGTTGACAACGATACCGACGTAAGGCGAAGTGCTTTATCTTGATCATGGTACTTTGAAGTTCCCTGTGAGAGGAAGGGGGGTTGTAATGGCCACGTAACTGGCCGTAAGTTCATCTCAATGAAAGCATCCAAATATTGCAATAGGTAGCACCTTGCCGGAATGCTTGAAATTCCTTTAGTAAAAATCTTGGGTACGGAGGGGTCCCTGAACGGGAGATGTAAGTTCTCAAAGAGGGAGCATTGTTTGATCAAATGGTGGGTTTTCCGCCCTAGACTAAGTATACCCAATCTACTTCGAGAAAAATGGACCAATTTCAAAAGATAGAGCAAAATATGCGAGATTCTGTGTTGACCTGAGCTTTTTGATGTCAAAATCCAAGACCAATGCTATGCAATAATATTTTGGCGCCAAATTCGAAAAAGTTACCTGCAGTTGTTTTCGTCAATAATGATGTCAGATGTGATATTTTGGGTTGAGATTCATAACAAATTGCTAAACAATTTTTAAATGGCAGAATACATTATTTTCTGAATTTGATTTTATAAAAATCTGACATCTTTCTGTCAACAAGAATAAGTGGAACTGAAAAATCAGACAATGAAATTTTTTTAATTGATGCTAATGATGTCTAAGGCGATATCATGTCGATTATACCATCATTAGTTGCTTATATATATAGTTGAATGATCTCCTAATTTACGATAAAGTTATTCGACTTTATTTTAATAAAAGTACTTATATAGTTGGTACATTCTACTTTATAAATTATAAAAACGATCAAGAAATGAGAAATCAGCTTCAAATTGATATTTGAAAGCAAACTTAGCAACCCTTGCAACCATCAACCAATATACTTAGGTGAAAGCAAAAACGCAATCATCATCTTGCAATCAGCGAATAGCTGATTGCTTGTTTTTAGTTGATCATAAAGAAAGTGTGTATGCGATGGAATGCTTTAGGTATTACACAGAAAATCAACGAAATTTTAAGCATCAGCACATACTTAGAACAGGTTTCGGACCCGGTCTTCATTACCTAATCACTTATCAGTAAGAAGAAGATTTTTGATTTTACAGGACAGTGTTGATCTGGGTAGGTATATCATATTTCCAGAACGCGTCGCTTGCGGATTTTTTTTTTAGGATTTTTGTTTCGAACATATCTCTAATTTGAGTGGAGAACTGCAAACTGGATTTAGTAAAAATTTTGACATTTTTCTTACAACTTCAAATGTTGCTAGGTAAAAAGATTAATTGCGCCGATTTAAAATTTTTTCAGCTTTTTCAATAATTTCTTGTTGCATTGAATTGGTTCCATTTTTTCAAAGTGAAAAATATAATAAAATTCAATAATGGGCCGAAACGCTTCCGGCGCAAGCTTCCTCTACTGAAGGGAGACTGGATGATGCAATGAAGAATAATGATTGCTTACTATAGCACTTCTGGATGCGGATCACGAATTGGTTTAATATTTCCTGAAAGTATTGGCATCCTCTGGACTCAAAATTTCTGGTTCAAGCTACCAACACCCGCTTGAGGGTGATCGAAGGCAGTAATGAAATGAAAGAGTGATTCGTTTTTCAGAAATCAACTTTTGTTCGAATGAGATATGGTCAATTTTGAGCTGAAACTCCCGCAATAAGTTTTTTCAAGCGCGACCTGGACGTTTAGACAAAAACCCGTGTTTCTCCTAAGTATTTTCAATGAGAAAAATGACTAAGAAATGAAACAAAATGAGGTAAAGTGCCCAAATATGACCATTTCGAGGATTTTTCTCAAGATGCATTACAACTTGCTAAGCTATATATGTACTTAGATCACATTTACCTATTAGGTTCAAAACCATATATCAATCGGATTCCGAGCAAATTCCGCATCCATCGTCGAGCACCCGACCATTTGAAAAAAAGGAATAAAATTTCAATAAATTGACCCAGAAACCTGAATTTCGGTATAATACTTCATTTTCGATCCGCTGAATTGATTGAAATCAGTTTCAACACATTTTGAGCGGTTTTAGAGTCTCCAGCAGATATTTAAAAGCTGCAATTCCCACAAAATTTGACCAAAGAAAGTTGGAAAGTGAAAGTGAAACTATACTTTGAACACCTCAATAATTTCTAAGTACCGAGTGGACTTGAAGTGGTTTCAGGCCGTTTTGGAAATTCCAGATTTTCATGATAAGCCATAAAAGAGCATAATGTAAATTTTAGCTTCTCGACTTTACTACTTGGATAAACTTTTATTGAAAATTCAACTTCAGGAAATGTTGTGGAGGCTCCAGCGTGGGTACTGAAATGGTTTAACCGTTTGCAGGACGCATATCTAATTTCAGTTTTTCTACTCAATTTGTTGAAAGTTCCTTCTTTCTCTTTTCAAGCGGTCTCTTTTGGGCAAAGTGGAAAAATTTGTTTTTTAATATAACGCAGCTAAATAAGAATTTGAAAAATGAAATAAAAAATACTTACTTACTTGGATATGAAAATGTATATTGTTTTTCATGTTCCTTCATAAATTCTTGAATTTTTCAAGTCATGAATAAAAATTTAGAAAATAAAATCAATCGTACTCTTGTAATTGTCGCCGCATGCGATTCGATGGCGATCCGCGTGTGAATCCTATGAGCATATCTCCCTTGGAAGTATCTGTAAAGGGATTCATTCATTACACCCGCGCCAGTTTCCCTGCTGTCATCCGATCGCAGTACACCTTTTTGGTTGAAAATTACCACGAGATCATACTCGTGTTCGACTTTCAAGGCCCAAAGGTCGACTTTCAAGCCTACAGTTGGACATAAAAAATTACTTACTGTGAAATATAGAGGATTTTCAGTATTTATTGATGCTATAGTCTATAGTCGATGTTAACTGTTTTCTTTCCTCATTTTTGATGCCAATTCGACTTTCGAAAATTCGCCACAAATCGATACTTGAATGAACCCTGATCCATCCAGGAGACGTCCTATAAGTATACAACAATAAAAAATTTTCAAAAATTGGAAAAAATGTATATTTTTCAATGAAAATTGTCGTGATGTGCATCGCATCCTAAAATATCCTTTCATCTTTTTGTTTCCTACTTCGAATTCAATTTCAAATGCGTAGAAACGGTTGATTAATTGATTATCGTGAATTACCTAATGCGTAGATGAGAGAACGCTTGTAGAACTAGGGAATTTCGAAGTCAATTTTTTTTTTCATGATAATGATTCTGATTCTGATGATGATAGATGATTATACCTACTATTTCTTTCAATACTGGTGGGTTTCAACAATTTATATTTTGTCTCGATCTGTACCAATTTCTTGGAATCTTTAAAACAATGCAGATCTAAAATCGTGTTTCGTCGCAGGTAATTAATTGGCGAAAGCGAAATCTGGAGATGGTTAACGTATTCCATCATCTCCCGAATGGCCTCATCAATTCGAGTGCAGACTTCACTTGCCGAATAATTGAACGTGTCACTTCAAAAAGGACATAATATAAGAAAAATGGCGATTTTGAGAAATCGAGTTTGAAGTTTTAAGTGCAATTTTTTTCATATTTACGTTGGGAATTCAGCCAGAAACGTTTTGTATTCTAAAAATTTCATGTCTTCGCTACAAGAAAACACCTCGCCCATCACACAAAATAAATTTCTCTTTTCTCCAGAGCAATTTTAAAACTTCAAGTTATATGTCCTTTTTGAAGTGACTTACTGTATTTTTGTCAGGTTCGCATTAATGACGTCAGTACTTCTGTGTATGCGGGTATCGAAAAAAATTTCCATGACGAAAATTGTAGAGGATGAAACAACGAACATTTTCATATAAAAATTTTCAAATTTACCTTCTCCTGGAACGAAAAAATCGTACGCCAAAAAATGACAAAATTTTTTCTCAAAAATTAAAAAAAATATCTACGGTGCCGATGCGGTGATGTCAAAATGGTCAAACATCGTGATTTTTAGGGACTTCGTGGTTTTAAAACGTCATTACTCTGCGAGAAAATCATTTTGGAAAGTGGGAGGGGTCTCATTATGTTGCCAAGGCTTCAGGGAACACGAATCCGTTGTCGCACCAAAAAGGACATAAGTGAACTTATGTCCCTCTTGAAGTGACACGTTCAATTGTGGTGTTGAGTATCCTCCCAGTCTAATGCAGCCAGGATTCTTCGATCGTGTACGTACTTGTGCAATCGATTTTAGGAAACTTGGAATGGTCTCTTTTGGAGAAACGCATCTGTTGTTTTCTGGCTGGATAGTGCGAGATACCTGCCCCAGAATTCCTGTGCCGACGATCATCAAATGTTCAGGTATACCTGGTTAAACCTATTCCCAGTGTACTATTCAAAATTTGCATATTCGTTGTCGAATTTTCTTTTGCGAGAATCCTCGTATTCGGTAAATTTTTCCCTGATCATATCACTTGTTTAAATTTGGACTCCACATTTCCAACACAAGCTGACCAAACCTGCTTGAGGGTGATTGGAGGCTCCACCGGAATTCTTTTTTGAGCTAAAATCTAAAGACGATGCAAAATATACATTTCCAGCCAATATTTCAGAAGATGAAGCACCTTTTTCGATTTCTGGCGAATTTTTGAAAATCAAATGTGAGCTATAAAAAAGAGGAAAAAGTCTAAATTTCGCTACATTAACGTAGAGTGTTGTAATTTCATATGCACCATATTTTCGACTCCCTTAATTGATTAGGAACGGTTTTGAACTGTTTCGAGCAGTTCTGCAGTCTCCGGTAAATTTTTGAAAGTTGAAATTTCCACAGAATTCTATCGATGAAGTTGAACAGTTGAAACTCGTTTTGCTTTATAAAATTTCAGCATATTGAGTCGATTACAGGTAGTTTCAAACCGTCCTGGAGCTTCCAAGTCATATTATTTTGGAAATTGCAGATTTTCAAAAAGTGTAATAAAAAGTGTTTGGAAATTTGAACACGATTAGTGCTGGTTAGTAACGCACCCCACCCCCCACTTGACAATTTACTCGTCAATTTTCCAAGATAAGTTTTCGCCGGTCAAGAAGCCTATACCCTGGTACCTGTACTCACGTGCCGAAGTCAATTTGAGCACTTTTGATGGCACTTTTTGAAAATGTAGAATTTTCAAAATATTACTGGAGGCTACGGACGAGCTGGAAAACCATCCGTTTAGGTAATAATCAACTCAACGTGGTGGAATTTTATGGAACATTTTTAAATTTCAGCATTTCAACTTCATTGAGTAAAATTTTATGGGGATTCCAACTTTCAAAAATTTACTGAATGATTTAGAATTACTCAAAAACTGTTTGAAACTGTTTCCGATCGAGTGAACATTTTTTTTAAATTTCTTGGTCAGATTGGCGGGATTTTGATCATTTTTCTCATTTTTGATCCCAATTTGACTACTAAAAATTCGCCAAAATCGGAAAATATACTTACCTACACATCAATAACCTATACTTGAATGAAACCTGATCCATCCAGGAGAGGTCTTGAAAGTGTACAACTATCAAAATTGTTCAAGAATTGAAAAAAAAAATGATCTTGAATGCTACAGTTTTTCCAATCGATGAACAGGAAGCCTTCGTTCATTAGAGGTCTCCATTGCTCTGGTTTGAGCTCAATGAATGCCTGCTTTTCGCCCGAGCCTTGGCGTTTTTTGAGAGAGCAAAATTTACTCGAATTGCCCTCAGGCCGGTAACATCCTTGACCGGTTTATTATAAATCATCTCTTCCGAAACGTCTTACCTGACACCATGAACGGTCAGTCGGTCACTTGGGGATTGAGCTTGTTGCTCATGTTGGCTTGTAATTCGCCTCCATCAATTTTAACAGCGAAGTTAATGCCTGTTGTTGAGAAGCCACCAGCTCTACTTCAACTAGCCTGTCACGCCTGCTCCTAATTCGCTGCGAGCACCAAGATCATTTCGCTGGCGATTATAAGAATTTAGAGAATAATAAAATTTACTTACTTGAAGGATGTGTGTACGATGTATCCATTGCTGGACTGGTGGTTTTAATCCTGCTAGCACTAAGATTGCTTATATTGAACTTTCTGATCCTCGTAAGTTCTCACAGAGGGAGCATTGTTCTATAAAATTGTGGGCTTTCTGTCCTAGACCATATACCCGATTTACTTCGGGATAAATGGACCAATTTCAAAGTATACAGCCTAATATTTAAGATTCCGTGTTGACCTAGGCTGTTTAATGTCAAAATCCAAGGCCAATGTTAAGCTATAAAATTTTGGCGCCAAATTCGAAAAAGTTACCTGTAGTTGTTTTCGTCAATAATGATGTCAGATGTGATATTTTGGGTTGAGATTCATAACAAATTGCTAAACAATTTTTAAATGGCACAATACATGATTTTATGAATTCTATTTTGTAAAAATCAGACATATTTCATATCTCTATCAACGAGAATACGTGGAACTGAAAAATCAGAGAAATAAAATTTTTTAAATTGATGCTAATAATGTCTAAGATGAGATCATGTTGATTGTACGTACCATCATTAGTTGCTTATATATTTGTAGTTGAATGATCTCGTAATTTACGAGAAATTTATTCGACTTTATTTTAATAAAAGTACCTAGTTGGTACATTCTAGGTACTTAGGTACTTATTATAGATTAAAAAAACGATCGAGAAATGAGAAATCAGCTTCAAATTGGTAATTAAAAGCAAACTTAGCAACCCTTGCAACCATCAACCAATATAGGTGAAAGCAAAAATGCAAACATCATCTTGCAATCTGCGAATAGCTGATGGCTTGTTTTTAATTAATCATAAATTCGTAAAAGTAGGTATGCGATGGAATGCTTTATTACACAAAAAATTCACGAAATTTGGAAATTTTCCAGGACGCTTCGCTTGCGAAATTTTTTTAAAATAATTTTTGCTTTGAACATTTTTTTAATTTGTGTGGAGAATTTCAAACTGTACTTGGTAACAATTTTGGCATTTTTCTTACTGCTCCAAATGTCGCTGGGTAAAAAAATTAATTGCGCTGATTTAAAATTTTTTCAACCTTTCCAATAATTTCTTATTGCATTGAATTAATTTAATTTTTTCAAAGTGGAAAATGAAATAAAATCCAATAACGAGCCTAAACGCTTCCTACGCGAGCTTCTTCTATTTAAGGGAGACTGGATGATGTAATGAAGAATAATGATTACTTACAATATAGCACTTCCGGATGCGGATTAAATTTACAGTCGGTCTATCTCTCTAATGCCATCCTCTGGACTCAACATTTCCGGTGCAAGCTACCAATAACTGCTTGAGGGTGATCGGAGACAGTAATGAAATGAAAGAGTGATTCGTTTTTCTGAAATCAACTTTTGTTCGAATGAGATATGGTCAATAGCGTGACCTTGACGTTTAGACAAATAACCATGTTGCTCCTAAGTATTTTCAATGAGAAACATTACTAGAAATTAAACAAAATAAGGTGAAGTGCCCAAATATGATCATCTCAAGGTTTTTTTCTCAAGATGCATTACAACCTGCTAAGCTATACGAGTATATCACACTTATGTACTTATTATAGCTTCAAAACCATATCAATCGAAAATAGAGAGAATTCTGCATCCATCGAGCACCCAAACAGTTGAAAAAAAAGGAATAAATTTTCAATAAATTGACCCAGAAAGCTGAATTTTGGTATACTTAATCGTACCTTATTTTCGACCCGCTGAATCGGTTTAAAACACTTTCAAACCGTTTAGAGCAGTTTTGGAGCCTCCATCAGTTATTTAAAAGTTGCAATTCCCACAAAAATTGACCAATGGAAGTTGTAAAGCGAAACTTTACTTACTTTAAGTGGGAAAATTTGTTTTTTAACATAACGCAGAAAAGAAATAAAATAAAAAATAAAGAATACTTACTCGAGTATAAAAATGTATGTTTCTCATTAATTAAATATTCTTCATCCTTACTCTGTAAATTTGAAACAGTCAAATTTCACTGCTTAGCAGTCATGAAATTTTGCCTTTTTAAAAGCAGTAGTTTTTGACTGCAAAACAGTGAAAAACTACTGCTTTTAAAAAGGCAAAATGTCGTGACCTAAGCAGTGAAATTTGACTGTTTCAAATTTAGAGAGTAAATTCACTTAAACAATCACAAAAATTCAATCAATGAAAAAATATCGATCAGTTACAATAATGTTAACCCTTAAAGACCCAGGCTAATCCTGAGATGTTGGGTGAAAATGCTTTCAATTTCCTGAATTAGATCATCACAAGCATCACTTTAACCCACAGTTTGCCCCCCAGCCCCTTAAAGCCGTCTCGTAAAAGCCGTACCGATTTATTTAATTTTCCTTGAAAACCGAGAAAGCAAAAACCCCAATGAGGTCAATCATGGAACTGAATGATATAGTATCATTAGGTGTACTGAATGAGTGAAAGCATATCGCCAAAGAACACCCCACCCCTTTTTGGGGGGCAAATTTTCAAAAAAGTTGGGATAAAAAAATTGGACCCATGCTCCATTTTTGGATAAACATATTGATGGTAGACCCTTCACAAAATGAAATCATGAAAGGTGTGAAAATGGTGGACCAGAGCGATTTTTTGAAAATTTGATTCGCTTGTCTCAATAAAAACCCGAAAAAACAGAGCATGAATACGCAAAGTACATACCTAATATGGGAAATATTATCAAGTAGGCTTGAAATGACAGAAACAAGAATTGAAAGGAACGCAGATGCTTTTAACAGCACATAAGTTCAGATAATCTACAATCCACCCATCAAATCTGTTTATCACTCTGTGGATATTCTTTCTCGATATTTGTCACCAAATAGTTACATCCTACAAAGGTTAGCAGTACGATTGTTTTTCTGCAGAAATATCGAAATAGGTTTATCTACCACTTTGAAAAGCTTTACACAGTCAAATTGCAGCACTCCCTGGCATTTCATAATGTTCAAGCATTCATGAAGAAGTCACTATCCCTCCTCGATCATAGATAATGTAGTTCTACATCATGAAAATTGCACGAGCAGAAGTCGTTGTTTATAATCATGAGATTGTGTCTAGCTTATGACTACAGGATTCAGGGGATTTGAGATTCAGTAAAAAGCTTTCAACTGTTGTTCAACCACAACTCTGAACTTTTGAATATTTTGAGAAATTCTTGCTGAAGTTGATATTCTTTCTCGATATTTGTCAACAAATAGTTACATCCCGCAAAAGGTTAGTGGTACGATTGTTTTTCTGCAGAAGTATCGAAATAGGCTTATCTACCACTTTGAAAAGCTTTACACTGTCAAATTGCAGCTGTTTCTGGCATTTCATAATGTTGAAGCATTCATGAAGAAGTCACTATCCCTCCCCGATCATTGATAGTGAAGTTGTACATCTTGAAAATTGCTTGAGCAGAATTTGTTGTTTCCAATCATGATATTTCATGATGTTGAACTACACTATCAATGATCGAGGAGGGATAGTGACTTCTTCATGAATGCTTCAACATTATGAAATGCCAGGGAGTGCTGCAATTTGACTGTGTAAAGCTTTTCAAAGTGGTAGATAAACCTATTTCGATATTTCTGCAGAAAAACAATCGTACTGCTAACCTTTGTAGGATGTAACTATTTGGTGACAAATATCGAGAAAGAATATCCACAGAGTGATAAACAGATTTGATGGGTGGATTGTAGATTATCTGAACTTATGTGCTGTTAAAAGCATCTGCGTTCCTTTCAATTCTTGTTTCTGTCATTTCAAGCCTACTTGATAATATTTCCCATATTATGTACTTTGCGTATTCATGCTCTGTTTTTTCGGGTTTTTATCGAGACAAGCGAATCAAATTTTCAAAAAATCGCTCTGGTCCACCATTTTCACACCTTTCATGATTTCATTTTGTGAAGGGTCTACCATCAATATGTTTATCCAAAAATGGAGCATGGGTCCAATTTTTTTATCCCAACTTTTTTGAAAATTTGCCCCCCAAAAAGGGGTGGGGTGTTCTTTGGCGATATGCTTTCACTCATTCAGTACACCTAATGATACTATATCATTCAGTTCCATGATTGACCTCATTGGGGTTTTTGCTTTCTCGGTTTTCAAGGAAAATTAAATAAATCGGTACGGCTTTTACGAGACGGCTTTAAGGGGCTGGGGGGCAAACTGTGGGTTAAAGTGATGCTTGTGATGATCTAATTCAGGAAATTGAAAGCATTTTCACCCAACATCTCAGGATTAGCCTGGGTCTTTAAGGGTTAAGCTACTCGTACATGTAGGTAAGGATTGTTATTTGTTAGGTTGTGGATTTTTCACAATCGTACCTTCATCAGTGAGTAATCCTTTTTTTTTTGAACTCAATGTGCCCTCATTACAATATTGTCCTTAATTTTCGTTTTGAATCTTCTTCACTGCCTGAAAATTAAATTTACTTACATTTTAAAAAATTGGCATTTCGATCGCAGTACACCTTTTTGGTTGAAAATTACGAGACTTGTGTAAGCCTACAGCTGGACTTAAAAAATTACTTACTGTGAAATAGAGTGGATTTTCAGTATAATAAATGGTACCTATTTTGGTTCCTAACTGTTTTCTTTCCTCATTTTTGATGCCAATTCGACTTTCGAAAATTCGCCAAAAACCTATACTTGAATGAAACGTGATCCATTCAGGAGAGGTCTTATAAGTAGGTATACAACAATAAAAATTTTTCAAGAATCGGAAAAAATGAATATTTTTCAATGAAAATTGTCGTGATGTGCATCGCATCCTAAAATATTGATTCATCTTTTTCTTTCTTACTTCGAATTCAATTTTAAAATTTAAATGTGTAGAAAGGTTGATTATCATGAATTAATGCGTAGATGAGAGAACGCCGCGCCTGTAGAAATAGGGATTTTCGAAGTCTTATTTTTTTTTCATGATAATGATACTGATGATGGTAGATGATAGATGATTACCTACTATTTCTTTCAATCCTAGTGGGTTTCAATAATTCTATTTCGTTTCGATCAGTATGAGTTTCTTGGAATTTTTAAAACAATACAGATCCAAAATCGTATAATACGGTTGACTTTCCCTTCTTAGCCACCGATGATCGCTATTTCCCAGAGTTCCCTTGAACGGCTTCTAGTCCAGATTTTCGCTTTTTAATTCGCCGTGAATTCATCTCCCGGAAAGCATCGAAATATTGCTAAATATGTACCACTCGCCGGAATGCTTGAGGAAAGTCCTTCTGTAAAAACCTTAGCTTCGAAGGTGTCCCTAATCGCGATGGCATCTGGCCTTAAAGCATAATTTCATATTTCTGGGTCATATTCGCAGGATTTTGATTTTTTTTCTCATTTTTTATCCCAATTTGACTTCTAAAAATTCACCCAAAATCGAAAAATATACTTACACACAGGTATACTTGAAGGAATCCTTTTTTTATTATGATAATGATACTGATGAAGATGATAAATAATTAACTACCTACTATTTCTTCCAATCCTGGTGGGTTTCAACAATTAAACTTTGTTTCTATTATTAATTTCTTGGGATCTTTAAAACGATACAGATACAAAATCGTATAAACCGGTTGACTTACCCTTTTTAGCCGCAAAGACGGCCATTTTCGCAACTTTGACCGTCTCTCCTGTCCATAAAAACAACTCAAATATAAAAAAGTCACTCTGTTTTTTGTTTTAGGGTCTGAACTACCGATTAAGCCCATTTTCAATCCAAACACCCCCAAAAAAAGGTCGAAAAACGTTGCCTAGTGTAATTTAAAAGCAAACTTAGCAACCCTTGCAACCATCAACCAATGTATAGTGAAAGCAAGTGCTAAAACTATCTTGCAATCAGCGAATGTTTTTTTTTTAATGTGCTTTTGGGATGAAGATAGAATCTATATTTTTTTTGTACCTATAGTCAGGAATATCTGATTTTCAAAAAGTGCCATCAAAAAAGTCCAAATTGCATTTTTGCAACGTTGCATGCGAGTAGTGCTGGTTACCTCCTCCCCCTTGAGCAATGATTACTCATCAACTTTCCAAAATCGGGTTCCACCAGTCAAGAAACTTGTACCTGATACTAACGTGCCGAAGTCAATTTAAACACTTTTATGTCAGTTTTTTTTTTTGAAAAACTAGAATTTCTAAAATATCATTTCAAATTTTATGGGAATTCCAATTTTCTAAAAATCCACTGAATGCTACAGAATTGCTCAGAACTGTTTAAAAGTGTTTCCAATCTAGAGCAAACATGTCAATATTTAGATATCTGGGTCAGATTCGCTGGATTTTGGTTTATTTCTCATTTTTGATGCCAATTCGACGTTAAAAAATTCGCCAAAAATCGAAAAATGTACCTATAACCATACTTGAAAGAAACCTGATCCATCCAGGAGAAGTCCTATAGGTATACTCGTATACAGCAATCAAAATTTTTCAAAAACTGGAAAAAAATGAAGATTTTTCAATGTGAATTGTCGTCATGTGCATCATTCCGAAGTATCGATTCATCTTCTTGTTTCTTACTTCGAATTCAATTTCAAATTCGTAGAAACGGTTCACTACTCATCATGAATTAATGCATATGAGTGAATTAACGCCTGTAGAACTGGAGAATTTTGAAGTCAACTTTTTTTTTGGTGACAATAATGATGATGATGGATGATTACCTACTCGTTAATGAACTAGGTATGTATTTTGCATAAGACTTGCTGGTTCTCATTTTCTGGATTTTTATGTACTTTTGCAAGAACGGCCTCCTGACAATCTCTTGAAAACGTTACACCTTGTGTTAAGCTTCTAAAAAAAAGTAAGTCCAATCAGCGAAATCAAATGGGAAAACAGATCAACCCCCTCCTCCGTCTCGTTATCAAAATTGAAACATAAGAGATCCAATTACGAAATTTAAATCAATTTTTTACTGCTGCATTGTCGTTATAGAAAAACTCGCAATCAGGGCAGAAATGCAGCCCAACTGCTCAAAAGATGAAAACTTATACAATCTATCGAAGCATAAAGATCTAAAAAAGTGACCAAAATTTTTAATAAAATTGGTTAGCTTCGAGGTCATAGAATCAAAATCGAAACTGGGCATTAGAAGATTTCTCAGTGGCTCGGTAACAATTTTCCATTGAAAAGGAAAAAGATCGTTTGAATTGAAATCATGCACTTCCCATGTAGGTGTAAAAAACTGGAAATGCGAGTAAATTTAAAAAAAAAACAAGAATTAACAAAAAAAACGGCATTTGCTCGAGGAAAGTATGATGGAAAATATATGATTCCTTACTAATGAATGTGATGCAGAAAAACCTTATAATAGTTGAATGCTTATGGCTACATGAACTTCGTCTGCCGTTTATAAATGGAAGTTTTTTTGCCTCATAATAATGTAATGTTTTAACCAGCTGCGTTATGCTGTATAAAAGAATTATTTCATCAACAGCCTCAACAGGAGCACCACACTTTGCAGACTTAACATCCAACCTGCAATTTTTGTCTTCGTTTTCTACACCAACAAAATTGTGATGAAAATATGCGAATGAATGCTTTACACAACAATTTCTCGAAATTTTAAGCATCAGCACATACCTAGACCCGGTTTCGGACCCTGTCTTCATTTATCAGTAAGACGAAGATTGGTAATTTTACAGGCCAGTGTTGATCTGGGACTTTGGGTACATCATATTTCCAGGACGCTTCGCTTGCGGATATGTATTTTTTTCCAGGAGTTTTTGGTTCAAAAATTTCCCTAATTCGAGTGGAGAATTTCAAACTGGATTTGGTAAAAATTTTGGCGTTTTTTTTTACTGCTCCGAATGTTGCTGAGTAAACAGATGAATTGCGCTGATTCGAAAACTTTTTTCGATCTTTTCAATGATTTCTTGTTAAAGTTGCATTAAATTAATTTCATATCTTTTCAATGTAAAAAATAGGTAAAATAAAATTGAATAATGGGCCTAAACGCTTCCGGCTCGAGCTTCCTCTACTTAAGGGAGACTGGATGATGTAATGAAGAATAATGATTGCTTACTAGCACTTATGGAGTGTCTTAAGTTATACAGCTGGATCCGGTTGTAGTATTCCACGATTTCTCCATTAAAAATCGGAATTTTTGTATGTTCTAAATTTGGGGAAAATTTATAAATGCAGTGGTGCAGATTTTTTTAGTAATTATTGCTAATTTCAAAAAATCGAGAAAAATTGCTAAAAACATGCCAGTTTTTTCGGTTTTTTTAAAATTGACAATGATGACAGAAAAATTAGTATCTACTCGTTTTGGCTCAATTCATACAAATTTGTCCGAAAGTAAGCGTTTTGGAGGTCTCGGTATTTTTCTTACTGCTCCAAATTTCGCTGGGGAAAGAGATTTTCAATAATTTCTTGTTGCATTGAATTAATTTCATTTTTTCAATGAGAAAAATAAAAAAATGAGGTTGAACGCTTCCAGCGCGAGCTTCCTCTACCTGAGGGAGACTGGATGATGTAATGAAGAATAATGATTGCTTACTAGTTACTAGCACTTTTGGAGTGTCTTACGAAGTCATCTTCCTTCGGAATTTGGTTATTTCTCTATTAAAAATCGAGATTTTTGTACATTCTAGCTAGATGTACAGTACGTGCCCCTTTTCACCTTGACGTCGATGGACGTTGTCGAAGAAGTACATGCTCGAATAATTACATAATCATAATTTTCATAATTCATATCATACTTTTTAGGGCCGTGTAATCAGAATACACAAAACACAATATTTTATTGAGAATTCTTTTAGGTAGGAATACATATTAGTTGAAATACTCAAGCCCCTATGGCTCTGTACCCAGAAACGGATAAATAGTAATAACATGAGTAGGTATCTGGATTCGTCATTCCTGCGATATGCCTGCTTCTATCTATTAGGAATTGGCTCTACTTTCCTAACATCACAAAATGTATTTTCGATACTTGCACAAGAGTGCTGCAGGAATAGAAAATATGTGATTCCTTACTAATGAATGTAGGTAATACAAAAAAAATGTTCAAGGTCGTTTTCGGCTTGTTCATGTTCACCTACATACTATATATTTTCCCTAATGTCCCATAAGGAAAAACATAGTGGATAAAGGTTTTGGATTTTATCCGGATTATCGTACCTATTTCCTTTCCTCAGATCAAGTTATGACACTGAAATCAATTTTACTGTCAGATCATCTATAGAAAAACTCGCAATAGGGGCAGAAATTCAGCCTACCTAATTGCTCCAAAGATAAAAACTTTGATACACAATCTATCGAAGTGTAAAAATCTAGAAAAGTACTCAACATAATAAAATTTGTGAACTTCGAGGTCATAGAACTAAAAAACCGAAATTGAGCATTCGAAGATTTTTCAGTGGCTCTGTCATAATTGAGGCCTATAGAATCAAATGCCTACTTCTCCACTTTTTTTCGAAAATGAGTTAAGCATGGTTTGGTATACTACAACATGTCCCGCATCTGATGAAAATGTCAAAATATGAATTTTGGTCAAGGAAGTATGGTAAAATAGCGTGTAAAGTTAGGGGTTAGAATCAAAACTCTACTTTTTTAATGGAGAAGTCGAGTTTTCAAACGAACCTGGCGGATTTCGAATGAAGGACTAGTGTTATGCCTTGAAATTAGGCTTGAAATTGAATAAATTCATCAAGTGAGGACCCTTCCCCCAAAAAACACCTTTCATTTTTATTAACAAAAATTAATTTTTTTTACTTTGAAAAAAAAGGAAAATAATTTCAATTTCCAAATGAATGGTCAAAAATGCAATATTATTTTAATTTCTCAAACTTTCCAAGCTTTCTTCAACTTTTAGCACCATATTACTAGAAAAATTTTTGATTAAGTGCCCTAAAACGATGTAAAAAGTGTACGGTTGGAGACAAAACTTAACTTCTCCTAACTTCAAACTGCCCAGGAACTCTTACGGCAACGCGTAGGGTAAAACAAACATGTGGGTCACTATCGTCTTGTTGGTACAAAAATATTAGACATATTACCTCGATATTTTATGTTACGATAAATGCTAGGGAGGTTTTTTGCGTTTTTCTCAAAAAGTTCGAAAATGGAGAAGTAGAGATTTGATTCTAGTGGCCTCAATTTTTCAATGAAAACTGGATTAGTTGAATCGATATCATGTAGGTACTTAGAATGTAGGTGTGGAAAACGGGAAATTAATTTTTCTAAAAATCCTATGTTTGGAATCTCAACCCAATAGGATCGATGGGAAATATTTGATAATATCCATTCAGAAGTTGGGGTATAATAATTTGATTTACATCATCCAAAAATTGAAAAGGAAAAACGAAAACGATTTTAAAAGGCAAAGTCTTATTGCAAAGCATCTCCGAAAAAATATCAAATTTAGAAACGGAAATTTCAAGATTGAGGTGTTGATACCTAAATCACTAAAACATTGATAAAAAAATTACTTACTACCAATGAATGACGTTTCTCAGTGTATTTTGACAGGTGATGTGAATCGAATTTAATTAAGGTAAAGTGGGGTAATTCCGATATGGGGTAATTCCGATAGCAAGCCCTAGCTTTGTTGCAAAACACATTTTGGCACAAATGATGAAGAAAGTAGATAGTTTTAGTGCTAACCTACACCCATTAATGATCAGATGGTCCATCTGCTCTGTTTTGTCAAGTCTGTGCAAAGTTCAAAATCTGAATGCCCAAAACCTTTGCGGCAAAAAACAGTGCATTTTTGAAACTCGTTTTTACCGTTCAAAACTTGTTGAAAAATTCTGTTTAGAAGTTGAAATTTGATGGATACGTGTTAAAGTGTCAGTACCTCTTTTGATTTTGCTTTTACAATTATTTGTTTGGTGGTGTTGAATTATTAAACATGTCGATCATTTTTCATGCCCTGGGGTAATTCCAATAGCCCTAGCAAAATTGCCCTGTAATGTTTTTTTCTCTGTTTTGGTGTAGTATTGTTTTGAGGGGTCAAAATTATCAACGAAAACCCTTAGAAGGGGGCTTTTTTCTCTAGTTGGTCTAGTTTTCAAAAATTATGCCTCAAAAATGCATATTTGTAAAAAATTTTCAATTTTTGTTCTAATGATTCAATTTACATGAAATAAAAACCCAAGTATGCAATAAATGGTATATTTCAACATTACTGGCTCGGAATTACCCCAGGAGAATTACTTTCCTTATAAAACTCAAATTAACTCATTATCGGAATTACCCCAAAAATGGGGTAATTCCGATAACTCAACCTTACAAAATGTTTTTTAAATTATATGTATGAAGCCTCCGCACAAATCACTCTTCAATATAGTGAATGTGTAGCTGAAGGACGTAGGAATAAAGTTGTTTTATCATTTTTGCCCCAAAATGTACAGGAAATCCAAAAAATGAGAAATTGCTAAAATTTTGAATTTTACCATCGGAATTACCCCACTTTACCTTAACCTTATTCATGTAAGATTTTTAGAAATATTGTCAATGTGTCATGTCAATTATCAACAGAAGAATTCTTTTCTAATCTGTAGAACTAGGGAATTTCGGAATCAATTTTTTCTCATGGTAATGATACTGATGATGATGATGATGATGATGATGACAGATGATTACCTACTATTTCTTTCAATCCTAGTGGGTTTCAATAATTATATTTTGTTTCTACTATAATGAATTTCTTGGAATCTTTTTAAAACAATACAGATCCAAAATCGTATAAAACGGTTGACTTTCCCTTCTTATCCTCCGATGATCGATATTTGCCAGAGATCCCTTGAACGGCTTCTAGTCCAAATTTTCGCTTTTTAATTCGCCGTGAATTCATCTCAAGGAAAGCATCGAAATATTGCAAGATACCACTCGCCGGAAGGCTTGAAGAAAGTCCTTCTGTGAAAATCTTAGCTTCGAAAGGTGTCCCTAATCGCGATGGCATCTAGCCTTGAAGCATAATTTCAGATTTCTGGGTCATATTCGCAAGATTTTGATTTTTTTCTCATTTTTGATCCTAATTTGACTTATAAAAATTCGCCCAAAATCGAAAAATATACTTACACACAGGTATACTTGAAGGAATTCTTTTTTTTTTATTATGATAATGATATTGATGAAGATTTTTTTTTTTTCAAACTATTTATTTACGGAACTGATACAAGAATCATCAACCTAAATTTATCAAAGCTATTTACAACACTACCCAATTGACAACGAAAAACGCGATCCGCTAGCGAAAACGCTGGCGGATAGCTAGTTTGTCCTAAAAAGTCGGTAGCGTTTTCGCTTTTCGCCATTAAAAACGCTATCTGGAACTCTTTTCACATGGCGGAAATGACAGCGGATAGCGAAACTGCTACTGACAGTTTTTATCACAGAGCATTTTTGAGGGCAAAAAACAAACCGCTGGCGTTTTTGAGAGCGAAAAGCGCAAACGCTATTTCAGGTATTAATTTTCTTCAGCATTTCGCGTTTTCGCTAGCATTTTTGTGATACATGTTAGAATTTGGAATAGTTTAGCTACGAAAACATCTTTTAACATTTTGCTGTTGAATTTTTCGCGAAAAGGAACTTGAATTAAATAATTAATTCTAAAATGGATTTCAATTTAGAAGGTTGAAAAATGTTTCTTTTGATGCTTCATTTGACAAAGTTGAAAAATTTCATTTTTTTTCGTCTCCCTCCCTGAAAAATTTCATTTTTTCTCCATCTCCCTCCCTGAAGATTGAGTCTTTAGTATGGGATTAGTGTTGTATCCGATTATAATCGATTATCATAATCGATTAATCAAGGTGAAATGTAATGTAAATGCGATTTTTCTGATAATCAAGGATGAATTAATCGATTATTTTGACAAAAAATCGCACATCCAATAATCGCATGTTCAGTTTTTTTGGCAAAATTTTTCAATAATTTGAATAACGTCGCTGACATACTAATTCCACGTAAGTCCAAAAAGTGAAATTTTTCAGGAGACACAAAAAACTGTTTAAAACGTTCATTTTATAAAAATTCCAGCAACTTTTCAATTTTATGTTTTATGGCAATACCTGGATGGTATTCGTCACACATATCATTACTTCAACATCAGTTAATTCAATTTTATTTAATGAAATGTGGACATACGAGGTTTTCTTGTAACAAAAACCTCGTATGTCCATGGTAATTCATGGCAAAAACCTCGTAAGTCCAGAGGACTTACGAGGTTTTTGTCCTAAAAAATTTGGACATACGAGGTTTTGTTTCTTTGAAATTTTAAAACGGTCCGGTAGGAGCGCTTGTGGGTTGTTTGGACTTACGAGGTTTTTTCCATTCGATTCCTCGTGTTTTTTCCTATAAGAATATACAAAAAAGTGATTTTCGGTAAAAGCTGGACTTACGAGGAATTAGTATGTCAACGACGATAAGTTTTCTGCAAAGAGTTGGATTTTTAGGCATGAAAAATCAAAATGAGAGGTACTTTTTGAAAAATATTTCGTTATTTTATGAAAATGAAAGTAAAATCAAAAATTTTGTGGAAAAATGGGTCCAAAATACAAAAAAACGTTGTATTTTTGCATGATTTATTCCAAATTCGATTATAATAGATTATTTTTGAACGATTAATTCAGACAGCAATTATTTTTTGTCGATTAATTTTTTTGCAATTATTTTAAATAATCACATTTGATACAACACTATTTGGGATAAAAATACATACCTATATATTTTTTTTAAATATTTCACTTTCATAAACATATCACATACTGTTCAAACACATCTCAAAAAATTAGAAAAATTATTGGCTACAGATACATATATTTGGGTGGATAAATTTCTCGAAATTGATCAAAAAAAATTACCTCCCTGAACGAGGATCGATTGCCATGCTTAATTTAATACCAATTTCTAAACCTGGACTAGTGGTGTACTCCTGTAAATGAAGTTGACAAACATCCCTTACAACAGTACCAGATATGCAGGGTAGGAGGAGATCAGCAAGAACCAAAGACATCCCAGAGAAAGTAGAGAAGAAAACCGGTTCCATCACTCTTTAGTTGGAGATAATGACTTTTCTGTGCAACTACAACATACTACCTAGTACCTAGGCGCCTACCCTACACATTCATATTTCTGTTAATTGTGGGCATAGTTTTGTCACAAAAGGAATCTTTTTCTTTTGTTTGGTTACTTGTTCCAGCTACACATTACCCCCTACAGTGAATAGCATACCTTGTAGAGTGGATTCGCTATTCGCCAGCGAAAACGCTATAGTGAAGTGGTCCTAAAAAGTCGCTAGCGAAAACGCTCTCATATTTTGTCACTAGGGTATTTGAAAATTATTTTTAATTTACAGTAATTACATAGTGCACTTAGAGGTTGATAAGGTCCAACGTGTGGAGTCTGCTCAGCCTCCTTGTGTCATCACTTTGGTCTAAAAGAACTACAGCCTCACAATTCGGGTGTTTATGGAGCCAGTTCACATATGCGTTCGCTTTTTGATGTATAATTACGTCCACTGGTTCGAGCCGGAGGTCACTTTGAAGTTGCTCATTTGAGACAAACCAAGGAGCCTTAGTTATGGCTCTCATGAACTTATTTTGAAAACGCTCGATGACAAGGCGATTTGACTTTTTCGTGACACCCCAAATTTCACATCCATATGACCATGCAGGAAGAAATATGGTTTTGTAAATTAACCTCTTGTTGGCTAAGCTCAATTTTGAGTGACTTCCAATCAACCATTGAAATTTTCGAAATTGTAGGTTCATATGGTCGCGTTTTTTCCTAACATGTTCTTGCCAATTCAGCTTACAATCCAGATGTAAGCCCAAGTAGCGGGTGTGCTGTGCCATAGGGACTGGTTTGCTGTTGATGATAGTAGGAACATATCCGTGCTTGCGGAGAGCAAAATCTACCCGTACAGATTTATTTTCATTCAGTTGGATCTTCCATTTTCTGACCCATTCGACAATATTGTTTACAGCTGTTTGGAGACGACTAACAGCTTTCTCATAATTATCATCACATGCAATGACACCAGAGTCATCTGCAAACAGCATGGCGATAGTATCTTCAGTAACTGGGAAGTCACTTGTGAAAAGAAGAAAGAGTATAGGTCCCAGCACACTGCCTTGTGGAACACCAGCGGCGATTGCTGTATCTTGTGATGAGCCACAGCCCCATTGAACTCTGAAGGTGTGATGCTTCAGATAAGATATTAGTAGATCACATAGACTGCTAGGAAGATAAGCTCTGAAGATGATAAATAATTAACTACCTACTATTTATTCCAATCCTGGTGGTTTCAACAATTTAACTTCATTTCGGTTGATAATTTCTTGGGATCTTTGAAACGATACAGATTCAAAATCGTATAAACCAGTAGACATACCCTTTTTAGCCGCAAAAACAGCCATTTTCGCAACTTTGGCCGTCTCTCCTGTCGATAAAACCAACTCAAATTTAAAAAACTCACTCTGTTTTTTGTTTTAGGGTCTAAACTACCGATTAAGCCCATTTTCAACCCAAACCTTCCAAAAAAAGGTCGAAAAACTTTGCCTTGTGTAATTTAAAAGCAAACTTAGCAACCCTTGCAACCATCAACCAATTCAGTGAAAGCATTGTGCAAAAACTATCTTGCAATCAGCGAATGGTTTTTTTTTAAATGTTCTTCCCGGTAGACGATAGTATATTCTTTCTGTTTGTTTATTCGGGAATAAGTATCTGATTTTCAAAAAGCGCTATCAAAAAAGTGCAAATTGCATTTTTGCGAGGTTAAATACGATTAATGCTGGTTACCCCCCTCTCCCTTGAGCAATGATTACTCATCATCTTTCCAAAATCAGGTTCCGCCGGTCAAGAAACTTATACCTGATACTAACGTGCCGAAGTCAATTTAAACAGTTTGTATGGCACTTTTTTTTTTGTTGAAAAAACCAGAATTTCTAAAATATCATTGAAAATTTTATGGAAATTCCAATTTTCTAAAAATTTGCTGAAGGCTTCAGAATCGCTCAAAACTGTTTGAAAGTGTTTCCAATCTAGCGCAAACATGTCAAATTTTAGATTTTTGGGTCAGATTCGCAAGATTTTGATTTTTTTCCTCATTTTTGATACCAATTTGACTTTTGAAAATTCGTAAATGGAAAAATGTACTTACATATACTTGAATGAAATCTGATCCATCCAGAAGAAGTCCTAAAAGTAAGTATACAACTATCAACATTTTTCAAAAATTGCAAAAAAAATAAGATTTTTCGATGTAAGTATGTAAATTGTCGTCATGTGCATCATTCCGAAATGTCGATTTATCTTCTTGTTTGTTAGGTACTTCGAATTCAATTTCAAATGCGTAGAAATGGTTGATTACCCGCCATGAAATTAATGCATATGAGAGAACGTCTGTAGAACTGGGGAATTTCGAAGTCTACTTTTTTTTGGTGATAATAATGATGATGATGATGGAGGATTACCTACTCGCGTTGATGAACTATGAATTTTGCATTAATCTTCTGCTTATCGTTTGTTGGATTTTTATGTACTTTAGCAATAGTGGCCTCTTGACAATCTCTTGAAAACGTCACACCTTGTGTTAAGCTTCTAAAAAAAAAAATGAAGTCCAATCAGCGAAATGAAACGCGAAAACAGATCAACATCCTCCCTTCTCGTTAACAAAATTGAAACATGAGAGTTCCAATTACGAAATTTAAATCAATTTTACTGCTGCATTGTTGTCGAAGAAGTAGATGCTCGAATAATGACCTAATCGTAATTTTCATAATTCTCATACATTTTAGAGCCGTGTAATCAGAATACACAGCACAGAATATTTTATTTAGTATTTTTTCAGGTAGGTATACATATTAGTTAAATACTCAAGCCCATCTGTGTCAGTACCCAGAAACGGATAAATAGTAGTTATGTGTACCTGGATGCGTCATTTCTGTGGTATGCCTGCTTATATTAGGCATTGGCTCCACTTTCCTAACATCACAAAAAGTATTTTCTGGTATTTGCACAAGTATTATAGATTGAAAAAATAAAATAAAATTACTTCCTCGGAACGATCTGGGTCATATTACCTAATCGTTGATGATCTATAGTCTGCATATCCTTCCATATTCGTTATCAAAATTGAAACATAGTGCTCGGATCATGAAATTGAGATCAATTTTACTGTCACATTATTGATAGAAAAACTCGCAATCAGGGCAGAAATGCAGCGTAATTGCTCAACAGATAAAAACTTACACAATCTATCGAAGCATAAAGATCTAGAAAAGTACCCAAAATAATAAAATTGGTGAATTTCGATGTCATAGAACCAAAAACCCGAAATTGAGCATTCGAAGATTTGTCAGTGGCTCGGTGATGATTTTTCAATGAAAACAGGATTAGTTGAATCGAAATCATGTAGGCACATACTTAGATTGTAGGTGTGGAAAACTGAAAATTAATTTTTCTAAAAATCCAATGTTTGGAATCTCAACCTTTTTGGAGGGAGCTTCCTTTGCTCGAGGGGAATAGGATCGATGGGAAAATCAACCAAAAATTGAGAAGGAAAAACGAAAATGATCTTAAAAGGCAAAACCTTGTTGCAAAGCATCTCCAAAAAAATATCAAATTTAGAGACGAAAATTTCAAGATAAAGGTGTTGATACCTAAATCACCAAAACATTAATAAAAAAATTACTTACTATGAAATTGAGAGGGGATTGTCAGTAGATTAACGTTCTGTCTTTTACGTCGCTGATTCAAAAACTTTTCTAGATTTTTCAATAAGTTCTCGTTGCACTGAATTTATTCAATTGTTTATTATCTACTTTGTTTTAAATTGAAAAATAAAATAATTTTTTATAAGGTTCTCGGAAGTCGATGAGACAATCTATTTGTATATTCGGTAGTATCTGATTTTCAAAAACCGTCATCAAAAAAGTCCAAATTGCATTTTTGCAAGGTTAAATGCGATTAGTTCTGGTTACCCCCTCCCTCTTGAGCAACGATTACTCATCAACTTTCCAAAATCGGGTTCCGCCGGTCAAGAAACTTATACCAGATACTAACGTGCCGAAGTCAATTTGAACAGTTTTTATGGCATTTTTTTTTTTTTTGAAAAACTAGAATTTCTAAAATATTACTGCAAATTTTATGGGAATTCCAATTTTCTAAAAATTTGCTGAAGGCTTCAGGATCGCTCAAAACTGTTTGAAAGCGTTTCCAATCTAGCGCAAACATGTCAGATTTTAGATTTCTGGGTGAGATTCGCTGGGTTTTGATTTATTTCTGATTTTTGATACCTACCAATTTGACTTTCGAAAATTCACAAATCGAAAAATGTACTTATACTTATGAATGAAACCTGATCCACGCAGAAAACTAAAAAACTAAGTATCAAAATTTTTCAAAAATTGGAAAAAATAATATTTTTTAGTGAAAAATGTCGTGATGTGCATCATTCCGAAATATCGATTCATCTTCTTTGTTTCTTAATTCGAATTCAAATTTCAAAGACGTAGAAACAGTTGATTACTCATCATGAATTAATGATTATGAGAGAACGCCTGTAGAACTGGGGAATTTTGAAGTCCATCACTTTTTTTTTTTGGTTATAATAATAATGATGATGAATGATGATTACTCACTCGTTGATGAACTATTTAGTTTGAATCTATAATCTGGTTTCTTCTCTTGGTGGTCCTTTTATTTCGCAGGGATGGCCCCCTGACAATCTCTTGAAAACGTCACACCTTCTGTTAAGCTTCTAAAAAATTAAGTCCAATCAGCGAAATGAAACGCGAAAACGGATCAACATCCTCGCTTCTCGTTAACAAAATTGAAACATAAGAGTTCCAATTACGAAATTTAAATCAATTTTACCTGCTGCATTGTCGATAGAAAAATTCGCAATCAGGGCAGGAATGCAGCCCAAATCTGGGCATTAGAAGATTTTTCAGTGGCTCGGTAACAATTTTCCATTGAAAAGGAACAAGATCGTTCGAATCGAAGTCATGCACTTGCCATGTAGGCGTAAAAAACTGGAAATGCGAGTAAATTTAAAAAATAAAGAAAAACAAAAAAACACCATTTGCTCGAGGAGAATAGGGTGGAAAATATGTGGTTCCTTACTAATGAATGTGATGCAGAAGAAGCCTTAAAGAAACAAAATTATTAATTTTAGATTAATTGTTATATTATTAAATCGATTAAGAGATTTTTTATATTATCAAGTTTAATTTTTTTTATTTAGTTGTTGGGGTCAACTTGTAAACTTCGTCTGCCGTTCATAAATGGAAGTTTATTTGCCTCAATAATATAATGTTTTAACCAGCTGCGTTATGCTGTATAGAAGAATTGTTCCATCAGCAGGCTCAACTGGAGCACCGCACTTTGCAGACTTTAATATCCAACCTGCAATTTTTATTTTCGTTTTCTACACCAACAAAATGATTATAAAAATATCCGAGTGAATGCTTTACGCAACAAATTCACGAAATTTTAAGCATCAGCACATACCTAAAACAGGTTTTGGACCCTGTCTTCATTTATCAGTAAGACGAAGATAGGTAGTTAATTTTACTGGGCAGTATTGATTTGGGACTTCGGGTATATCATATTTATTTCCAGGACGCTTCGCTTGCGGATATATATTTTTTTCCCAGGAGTTTTTGGTTCGAAAATTTCCCTAATTTGAGTGGAGAATTGCAAACTGAATTTGGTTAAAATTTTGGCATTTCTTTTACTGCTCTAAATTTCGCTGGGCATCAAAGAGATGAATTGCACTGATTTGAAATTTTTTTCAACTTTTTCAATAATTTCTTGTTAAAGTTGCATTGAATTAATTTCATTTTTTCAAAGTGAAAAATAAAATAAAATTCAATAATGGGCCTAAACACTTCCAGCGCGAGCTTCCTCTACTTAAGGGAGATTGGATGATGTAATGAAGAATAATGATTGCTTACTATAGCACTTCTGGAGTGTCTTAAGTTATACTGCTGGATCCAGTTTTCTATATTAAAAATCGGGATTTTTGTATGTTCTAAATGTATAGTGTCCTTTTTCACCTTGTCGTCGCTAGACGCTGTTGAAGAAGTAGATGCTCGAATAATGACGTGAGTTTCTGAAATGTGGGGAAAATTTAAAAAAGCAGTGGTGCCGATTTTTTAGTCATTATTGCTAATATAATCAAAAAATCGAGAAAAATTGCTAAAAACAAGACAAATTTTTTCGGTTTTTTCTAATTGACAATGATGACAGAAAAATACTCGTTTTGGCCCAATTCATGATTTGCCCTAAAGTAAGCGTTTTGAAGGTCTTGGATTTTGATGGCAATGGCCTAGAATTTCGAATAGTAAGTAGGTAAGTACATTATATTTGTGGTGTCTTTTGAATTGGGCTATTTTTATTAAAACAGAACCGCAGGAGCTAGAGCAAAAACGCCATGATTTTTTCGGATATTTCTTCTCGTTAAGGACCCACATCTACCTCTCTAGGCGTACCCATTTCTGGAGGTAAAATTTTTCTGAGTGGATTTCGAGTCTACTCTAAATTTTGTGAAAATCCTTTCATTTTTTTTTTTTTTTTGCGAACCATCCTATCGTACTGGAAGAAGTTGAGAATACAAGAATTTTTGAGAATTGAATTTGGAACGTCTAACGAGGAAGGTAATCCAACTGGCGGCAGCAAAATGTGAGCTAAAAAAAGAGGGGAAATCGCAATATCGCCAAATTCACGTATATAGAAAGTTGTACTTTTGCATGTGCCTTATTTTCAACTCCCTTAATCGATAAGGAATGTTTTTGAACTTTTTCGAGCTGTTCTGGAGTCTCCGGTTGATTTTTAAAAGTTGAAATTTTACCGCAACGAAGTCGAACAGTTGAAATTCACGTTTCTATATAAAATTTCAGCATGCTGAGTCGATTAGAGGTAGTTTAAAGTCGTCCTGGAGCTTCCAAGTCACATTATTTTGGAAATTCCAGATTTTCAAAAAGTGTCATATAAAGTGTTCAAATTGTATTTAGAAATTTAAACGCGATTAGTGCTGGTGAGTGACGCACCCCCCCCCCACCCCCCGCCATTCGCTCATAAATTTTCCAAGATGAGTTTTAGCCGGTTAGACGAACTTGAAAACGATCTGTATGGGTGATAATCAACTCAACGTGGTGGAATTTTATGGGACATATGTGAATTTCAGCTTTTTATATTTTTCATCGAGTAAAATTTTATTTTTCAAAAATTCGCAAAAAGGCTTCAGAATTGCTCAAAACTGTTCGAAACTTTTTCCGCGCGATCAAACGAACGTGTCAAGTTTCAGATTTATGGGTCAAATTGGCAGGATTTTGATTTTTTTTCTCATTTTTGATCCCAATTCGACTTCTAAAAATTCCCCAAAAATCGAAAAATATACTTACTTGTACTCGTATATTGAATGAATCCTAATCCATTCGAGTGAGGGCCTATAAAAGTATACAAACTACAAATGAAGATTTTTCAAAAATTGAAAAAAAAATCAATTGCTTGTTGTCTCTTCTTTACTTTTCTTTCGTTATTCGATATATAATTATATATATATTTTTTAAGGAATTTTTGGTTCAAAAATTTCCCTAATTTGAGTGGAGAATTGCAAACTGGATTTGGTAAAAATTTTGGCATTTTTCTTACTGCTCCAAATGTCGCTAGCCAAAGAGATGAATTGCGCTGATTTGAAATTTTTTTCAATCATTTCTTGTTGCATTGAATTAATTTCATTTTTTCAAAGAGAAAAATAAAATAATGAGGCTCAACGCTTCCATCGCGAGCTTCCTCTACCTGAGGGAGACTGGATGATGTAATGAAGAATAATGATTGCTTACTAGAACTTTTGGAGTGTCTTATAAAGCTAACTATCAGTTATCGTTATCACCAATTCCGGAATTCAATCAAAGAGTATTTCTCCATTAAAAATCGGTTTTTTTGTACGTTCTAGATGACGTACGGTGCCCCTTTTCACCTTATCGTCGCTGAACGTTGTCGAAGAAGTAGATGCTCGAATAATGACGTAATCATAATTTTCATAATTCTCATACTTTTTAGGGACGTGAAATCAGAATACAGAATACAGAATATTTTATTTAGAATTCTTTTAGGTAAGTGTACATATTAGTCGAATACTCGAGCCCCTCAGTGTCTGTACCCGGAAACGGTTGTCTCCACTTTCCTAACATCATGAAAAGTATTTTTGGTATTTGCACAAGTGCCACGGATTGAAAAAATAAAATGAAATTACTTACTCTGAAAGTAATCATTACAACATAAGTACCATTTGAGCCAGCGTATACCTACCCGTTGATGAACTATTTTGCATATTCTTCCATTCGTTATCAAAATTGAAACATAGAGCTCGGATCATGAAATTGAAATCAATTTTACTGTCACATAATCGATAGAAAAACTCGCAATACAATCTATCGAAGCATAAAGATCTAGAAAAGTAACCAAAATAATAAAATTGGTGAACTTCGAGGTCATAGAACCAAAATATTTTGGAAATTCCACATTTTCAAGTGTTTGGAAATTTAAACGCGATTAGTGCTGGATATAGTAACTCATCCCCCCCTCTTTGTCCATTTACTCGTCAATTTCCCAAGATCAGTTTCGCCAATTACCTACTCGCTGAGTCGCTGATGAACTATTTTGCATTTTTTCTTCCATTCGTTATCAAAATTGAAATACAGAGCTTGGATCATGAAATTGAAATCAATTTTATTGCCACACTATATGGATAGAAAAACTCACAATCAAGTCAGAAATGCAGCGTAATTGCTCAATAGAGATGAAAACTATTATACAGAATATAGAATGGAAAATATGTGATTCCTTACTAATGAATGTAATACAAAAAAGAAATGTGTCTTTGTTCTTATTTACGAGTTCTTAAAGGCTTTGGACTTATCCGGATTATCGTATTTTTTCCCCTCAGATCAAGTGTTATGACATTGAAATCAATTTTACAGTCAGATCATCTATTATAGAAAAACTCGCAATCTGGGCAGAAATGCAGCCTACATAATTGCTCCAAAGATAAAAACTCAGATACACAATCTATCAAAGTGTAAAGATCTAGAAAAGTAACCAAAACAATAAAATTGGTAAACTTCGAGGTCATAGAGCCAAAAAACCGAAATAGAGCATTCGAAGATTTTTCAGTGACTCGGTCAGAATTTTTCAATGAAAACTGGATTAGTTGAATCGAAATCATGTAACTTGAATAGGTACTTGAAATGTAGGTGTGGAAAACTGGAAATTAATTATTCTAAAAATCTAATGTTTGTAGTCTCAACCCTTCTGGAACGAGCTTCCTTTGCTCGAGGGGACTAGGATCTATGGGAAATTTTTGATAATATCCAGTTGGAATTCGGAGTAGATAATAATTTGATTTACTTACATCGTCCAAAAATTGAAAAGGAAAAACGAAAATAATTTTAAAAGGCAAAGCATTATTGCAAAGCATCTCCCAAAAAACATCAAATTTAGAAACGAATATTTCAAGATAAAGGTGTTGATACTGAAATCACTAGAACATTAATAAAAAAATTACTTACTTACAGCTATGAAATTGTTGTGCTACCTTCTTTGGAATAAGCTTTCTTTCTGCATCGATTAGTTTTTTTTTTAGCTCGCTCACGATGCCTAAAAGGTTAGCCATGTCACTCCAAAAACATCTTCATTATTTTGTAAAATTTTTCAACTCCTGATCGTTAAAAAAATGCCATTCTACAAAGTCCTTGATGAAAGTTCGCAGAACAATCTTTTTTCAACTTCATGAAAACTGTTTTTCTGATTATATTGCCCCAGAATTGAGCTCGCAGGGAAAAAGAAGTTGAGAACACAAAAATTTTTGACAATTATTGAATTTGGAACGTCTTACGAGGAAGGTATTCCAATTGGCGGAATTTTTTTAAAGTTAAAATCGGAAGGCGATGCAAACATACATTTTCCAGCCAGAATTTCAGGCGATGGAAGTGATTCTTTAGATTTTTGGCGAATTTTTAAAAATCAAATGCGAGCTAAAAAAAATGAAAAGAATCCAAATTTCGTCAAATCAACGTAGAAAGCGAATTCAATTACAAATGCGTAGAAACGGTTGATTATCATGAACTAGTGAGTAGATGAGAGAATGCCTGTAAAGAACTAGGGAATTTCGAAGCCTTTTTTTTGATGATGATGATGATGATAGATGATTACTTACTATTTTCTACGCCGATGATCGCTATTTTTTTAGAATTTTCTCGAATGGCTTCTAGTCCAGATTTTCGCTTTTTACGAGTAATTCGCTGTGAATTCATCTCACGGAAAGAATCAAAATATTGCAAGATACCGCTCTCCGGAATGCTTGAAGAAAGTCCTTCTGTAAAAATCATAGCTTCGAAGGTGTCCCTAATCGCGATGGCATCTGGCCTTAAAGCATAATTTTAGATTTCTGGGTCAGATTCGCAGGATTTTGATGTTTTTCTCTTGTTTGATCCCAATTTGACTTCTAAAAATTCGCACAAAATCGAAAAATATACTTATGCACAGATATCTGGTATACTTTTTTTTAATGATAATGATACTGATGATGATGATAAATGATAACCTACCTACTATTTCTTCAAATCCTGGTGGGTTTCAATAATTAAATTTCGTTTTGATTATGATCTCTGTTTGCCAGAGGTCCCTTGAACAGCTTCTAGTCCAGATTTTCGCTTTTTAATTCGCTGTAAATTCATCTCAACGAAAGCATCCAACCATCGCAAGGTATCGCTTGCCGGAATGCCTGAATAAGTCCTTCAATAAAAATCTTAAATCCGTAGGTGTCCCTAAAAGGGAGATGTGAGTTCTCAAAGAGGGAGCAGAGCATGTTGGATAAAATTGTGGATTTTCTGTCCTAGACCATACCCAATCTGCTTCGAGATAAATGGACAAGTTTCAAAAGATAGAGCCTAATATTTGAGATTCCGCGTTGACCTAGGCTGTTTGATGTCAAAATCTAGGGTCAATGCAAAGCAATAATATTTTGGCGCCAAATTAGAAAAAGTTACCTGCAGTTGTTTTCGTTAATGATGATGTGATATTTTGGGTTGAGATTCATAATAAATTGCTTAAAAATTTTTAAATGACAGAATACATTATTTTTTGAATTTGATTCCATAAAAATCAGACATCCGTGACATCATGTTCATTAAGTATACCATCATAAGTTGCTTATAGTTGAATGGTTCAATTTACGAGAAATTTATTATACTTTTTTTAAATAAAAGTACCTTATAATTGGTACATTCTATGTACTTTATAAATTACCTATAAGTAAAAACGATCGAGAAATGAGAAATCAGCTTCTCGAGTTGATATTTAAAAGCAAACTTAGCAACCCATGCAACCACCAACCAATATAGGTGAAAGCAAAAATGCAAAAATCATCTTGCAATCCGCTTGTTTTTTTTTTAACGGATTTCAGAGTTTCTATCAGAAATTGTTTGAAAAAGTGCCATTAAAAAATGTCCAAATTGCATTTTTGCAAGGTTAAATGCGATTAGTGCTGGTTATCTCGTTGTTACCTTCCTTCCCTTTGAGCAATTAATGATTCCTCATCAAGTTTCCAACAGTTTTTATGACATTTTTTTGAAAAACTAGAATTTCTAAGGTCTCAAACCAGCTTGAAACCATCTGTAGGTAATCTACTCAAGGTGGTGGAATTTTATGGACCAGATTTTCAACTTCATTGGGTAAAATGTTATGGAAATCTTCTTCGGGACAAATGGACCAATTTCAAAAGATATAGTGCCTAATATTTGAGATTCTGCGTTAACCTAGGCTGTTTGATCTCAAAATCCATAGGTCAATGTTAAGCAATAATATTTTGGCGCCAAATTAGAAAAAATTATCTGCAGTTGTATTCGTCAATAATGATGTCAGATTTGATATTTTGGGTGAGAATCATAATAAATTGCTTAACAATTTTTAAATAGCAGAATACATTATTTTTTAAATTTGATTTCATAAAAATCAGACATCCTCCAACCTATCAACAAGAATAAGTGGATCTGAAAAATCAGAAAAATGAAATTTTTAAATTATTGATACTAACATTGTCTAAGGTGAGATCATGTTGATAAGTATACGATCATTAACTTGTTCATAGTTGAATGGTCTAATTTACGAGAAATTTATTCGACTTTATTTTAATAAAAGTACATACCTAGTTGGTACATTCTACTTTATAAATTATAAAAACGATCGAGAAATGAGAAATCAGTTTCGAGTTGATATTAAAAATCAAACTTAGCAACTCATGCAACTATCAACCAATATAGCTAGTGAAAGCAAATGCAAAAACTGTATTGCAATCAGCGAATAGCTGACGATGGCTTGTTTTTTGGTATATTTTCTGGATCGATGATATGCTGATACAGTCTATGTATTTGTATAGGTATTCGGAAATTCCTGATTTTTAAAAAGCGCCATCAAAAAATGTCCAAATTATATTTTTAACCCTCCTCCCCCTTGAACAATTATTACTCATCAACTTTCCAAAATCGGGTTCCGCCGGTCAAGAAACTTATACCTTATACTCTCATGCTGAAGTCAATTTGAACAGTTTTTAGGACACTTTTTTTTTGGAGAACTAGAATTTCTAAAATATCACTGCAGGCTTCACACGAGCTTGAAACCATCTACTCAAGGTGGTGGAATTTTACGGAATAAGTTGTGAATTTCAGCTTTTCAACTTCATCTAGTAAAACTTTAAAAAATTGCAACTTTCAAAAATTTTCTGAGCACTTCAGAATTGCTCAGAACTGTCCGAAAATGCGGTTTCAAAATAAACATATCAAAATCGTGTACTGAGAATATAGATGTGAAAAACTGGAAATAATTTAAAAAAAAAAATAAAACGCCCTTTGCTCTAGGGGAATAGGATAGAAAATATATGGTTCCTTACTAATGAATGTGATGCAAAAAAACCCTTAGTTTCTTGATTCTACAGGACAGTGTTGATCTGGGTATATCAGATTTCCAGGACGCTTCGCTTGCGGATTATTTTTTTTTTTAGGAATTTTTGGTTCGAACATTTCTCTGATTTAAGTGAAGAATTGCAAACTGGATTTGGTAAAAATTTTGGCATTTTTCTTACTGCTCCAAGTTTTGCTGGGTATAATGAGATGAATTACGCTGATTTAAAACGTTTTCAGCTTTTTCAATAATTTCTTGCTGCATTGAATTAATTTCATTTTTTCAAAGCGAAAAATGAAATATAAAATTCAATAATGAGCCAGGACGCTTCTGGCGCGAGCTTCCTCTACTTAAGGGAGACTGGATGATGCAATGGAGAATAATGATTGCTTACTACGATCACCAGGTTCGCCATTTGGTTATTGGTTATATTACAATCGAAAGACGGTATTTTTATACGTTCTAGATATACGGTGTCCTTTTTTACCTTGTCGTCACAGGACGTTGTCGAAGAAGTAGATATGCTCGAATAATGACGTAAATTTTACTGTCACAATACAGAAAAAAACGCAATCAGGGCCGAAATTCAGCGTAATTGCTCAACGGATGAAAACATCATCGTTCAGAATAGAATGAAAAATATGTGATTCCTTACTAATGAATGTAATACAAAAAAAAACATCTACTTCATTTTCGTCAACAATTATCGGGATTATCGTTTTTTCTTTCCTCAGTTTAAGTTAATGACATTGAAGTCAATTTGACTATCAAATCATCGATAGAAAAACTCGCAATCGGAGCAGAAATTCAGCCTACAAAATTGCTCCAAAGATGAAAACTTGGATAAACAATCTATCGAAGCATAAAGATCTAGAAAAGTAACCAAAATAATAAAATTGGCAAACTTCGAGGTCATAGAACCAAAAAACCGAAATTAAGCATTCGAAGATTTTTCAGTGACTTGGTCGTAATTTTTCAATGAAAACTCGATCATTTGAATCGAAATCATGTAGGTACTTAGAATGTAGGTGTGGAAAACTGGAAATTAATTTGTCTAAAAATCCAATGTTTGGAATCTCAACCCTTTTGGAGCGAGCTTCCTTCGCTCGAGGGGAATTGGATCAATGGGAAAATCAACCAAAAATTGAAAAGGAAAAACGAAAATGATTTTAAAAGGCAAAACCTTGTTGCAAAGCATCTCCAAAAAAATATCAAATTTAGAAATGAAAATTTTAAGATAAAGGTGTTGATACCTGTAAATCACTAAAACATTAATAAAAAAAATTACTTACTATGGAATTGAGAGGGGATTGTCATTTATTGCAAGGACGTTCATTTGTGCTACCTTCTTTGGCAGTTTTCTTACTGCAGCTCCAAATGTAGCTGGGTAAAAAGATGAATATTGATCTGATTCAAAAACTTTTCTAGCTTTTTTAATAAGTTCTTGTTCCATTGAATTTATTTAATTATTTACGAGTATTATTTACTTTTTTTAAATTGAAAAATAAAATAATTAGGCTTAACGCTTCCGGTTCGAGTTTCCTCTATTCGAGGGAAATCGGATGCTGTGATGAAGAATAATGATTCCTTACTAGTCCTTCTGGATGTGAATCAAAAAAAGTTTCCATGTGCTTCAGTTATTGGGTTCTCTCGCTCAGCATTTCAGGTGCAAGCTGTCTATATCTAGGTACGTACTTGAGGGCGATCGCAGGCAGAAATGAAAATGAAAGAGTTATTCGTGTTTCTGGAATCGACTTTTGTTCTAATGCGAAATGGTCAATTTCTAGTTAAAACTCTCTCAATCATTTTTTAGCTCGCTCACGATGCCTAAAAGGTGAGCCATGTCACTCATAAAACATCTTCATTTGCGAAAAAAAAAACTTTTTTTGCGTTTTTAAAGGAACGAAGTCCCTTATCATTTTTCAACTCCATGATCGTTGAAAAAATTCCATCCTACAAGTCCTTGAACCTTTACAGAGCAACGTTTTTTCAACTTCATGAAAACTATTTTTCTGATTTTTGCCCCAGAATTGAGCTCGCAGGGAGAAAGAAGTCGAAAACACAAACATTTTTGAGAATTGAATTCGGAACGTCTACCGAGGAACTTATTCCAATCGACGGAATTTTTTTAAAGCCAAAATTGAAAGACGATGCAAACATACATTTTCTAGCCAAAATTTCAGGAGATGGAAGTGCTTTTTTAGATTTTTGGCGAATTTTTAAAAATCAAATGCGAGCTAAAAAATGAAAAAGAACCGAAATTTCGTCAAATCAATGTAGAAAGCGAATTCAATTTCAAATGCGTAGAAACGGTTGATTATCATGAAATAATGAGTAGATGAGAGAATGCCTGTAAAGAACTAGTGAATTTTGAAGTCAACTTTTTTTTTATGATGATGATGATGATAGATGATTACCTACTATTTCTATCAATATTCCATGAAGTGCACTTTCTAATGCCCTTTCATTTCGTGCATTCGGATTCCTTTGATAAATGGTGGCAACAAAAATATTTTTCTGCGGACATGGCACAGTTTTGTAAGATCCTTTTTGACGCGTTTTAATTTACTCAAGTTCATGCCTAGCAAATATAGCTTCAAAACCATATCAATCGATTTTGGAGTGAATTCCGTATCCATTGAGCACCCGACCACTTGAAAACAAAAGGATTAAATTGACCCAGAAAGCTGAATTTTGGTTTGCATGTGCCTTATTTACGACTCCCTTAATTGATTAGAATCGGTTTCGAACTTTTTCGAGCACTTCTGGAGTTTCCAGTAGATTTTTGAAGGTTGAAATTACTACCAAATTTTACCTACCCATCAAGTTGAACAGCTAAAATTCACGTCGCTCTATAAGATTTCAGCGTGCTGAGTCGATTAATCGAGGTGAGCTTCCGAGCCATATTTTAAAAATTCCCGATTTCCAAAAAGTTCCATCAAAAACTGACCAAATTGTATATGCGAGGTTAAACACGATTAGTTTTGATTATAGTAATCCTCCCCTCCTCCTTGAGCAATGCTTGCTCATCAGCTTTCCAAAATCGAGTTCCGTCGATCGAGATAAGTCCATATCTTATACATACACGGAAAATTTTTTTAATAAAAATTACTGGTCAAATGGGTAATTTTTACTATTTCAGCATAGTAACCGGATCCCATTAAAAAATATAGTGATTATTACTCAGCCAAAAAATACATTTTACCTAGAATTAGGTAAAATCTATTACTCTCATAGTAAAATTTACTAATCTCATAGTAAAAATCTCTATATTTTTGAATGGGATCCGGATTCGGTTACTATGCTGAAATAGTGAAAATTACCCATTCTTTTTTTTCGTGTATTCACGTCACGTGCGGAAGTCAATTTGAACAATTTTTATGGTACTTTTTTTGGAAAATTAGAATTTTTAAAATATAACTGCAGGCTTTAGATTAGCTTGGAATCATCTGTATAGGTAATCTACTCAATTTGGTGGGATTTTATGGAACAAAGTATGAATTTCAGGTTTTCAACTTCATCGAATAAAATTTTATGGAAATTCCAATTTACTAAAAATTTGCTGAAGCCTTCAGAATTGCTCAAAACTGCTCGAAAGTGTTTCCAATCAAGCGCGATCGTGTCAAATTTCAGATTTCTGGGTCAAAAAATTGAAAAAATTGAACATTTTTCAATGAAAATTGGCGTGATGCGTGATGCGCATCGCATCCTGAAATATCAATTCATCTTTTTGTTTCTTACTTAAAATTCGATTTCAAATGCGTAGAAATGATTGATTATCATGAATTAATGCGTAGATGAGAGTACGCCTGTAGAACGATGATGATGATGATGATAGATGATTACCTACTATTTCTATCGATCCTGGTGGGTTTAAATAAGTAATCATGCTTCGCTTCGTATTATTATGAATTTCTTGGGATCTTTATTACGATACAGAAATCGTATAAAACGATTGACTTTCCCTTTTTAGCCGCCGATGATCGCTATTTGCCAGAGGTCCCTTGAACGGCTTCTAGTCCAGATTTTCGCTTTTTAATTCGCCGTGAATTCATCTCACAGAAAGCATCGACATATTGTAAGATACCACTCGCCGGGGAAGGCTTGAGGAAAGTCCTTCTGTAAAAATCTCAGCTTCGGAGGTGTCCCTAAAACCAAACCCAATCGGCTTCGAGAAAAACGGCCCAATTTCAACAGATAGTGCCTAATATTTGAGATCCTTCTGCGTTGACGTAGGCTTTTTGGTGTCAAAATTCAAAAGATGAAGTGTTTTTTTCGTTTTTTGGCGAATTTTAAAAAAATCAAATGTGAGTTAAAAAAGAGAAAAAGTCGAAATTTCGCCAAATTAACGTAGAGAGCTGAAATTTCGCATGCGTATTATTTTAGACTCGTTAAAGATTGATTAGGAGCGGTTTTGAACTGTTTCGAGCAGTTCTGGAATCTCCGGTTGATTTTTGAAAGTTGAAAATTCCACAGAATTCAACTGATAAAGTTGAACAGTTGAAATTCACTTTGCTCTACAAAATTTCAGCATAATGAGAGTGGATTACCGGTAGTTTAAAACCGTCCTGGAGCTTCCAAGGCATATAATTTTGGAAATTCCAGTTTTTCAAAAAGTGCCATGAAAAGTGTTTAGAAATTTAAACGCGATTAGTACTGCTTAGTAACGCACCCCCCTCTCACTTAGTCATTTACTTGTTAATTTTTCAAGGTCAGTTCTTGCCGGTCAAGAAGTCTATACCTTACCTGTAAGTGTACTTACGTGCCAAAGTCAATTTGAGCAGTTTTTATGGCACTTTCTGAAAAATCTAGAATTTCCAAAATATCTTTAGTGGCTACAGACGAGCTTGAAAATGATAATCTACTCAATGTAGGTACTGGAATTTTATGTAACATGTGTGAATTTCAGCTTTTCAACTTCATTGAGTACAATTTTATGGGAATTCCAACCATCAAAAATTTGCCGTAGGATTCAGAATTACTCAAAAACTGTTCGAAACTGTTTCCGATCGAGCGAACATGTCAAATTTCAGATTTCTGGGTCATATTCGCAGTATTTCGATTTTTCTCTCATTTTTAATCCCAATTTGACTTTCGAAAATTCCCCGAAAATTGAAAAAAGTACTTACATATGCTATAATCCATTCAGGAGATGAAGTCCAAAAAGTATACAAATATCTAAATTTTTCAAAAATTTTGGGAAAACGAATAGGTATAATTTTTTAATGAAAATTGTCGTGATGTGCATCACCACGAAATATCGATTCGTGGTTTTATTTCTTACTTCGATTTCAATTTCAAATGCGTAGAAACAGTTGATTATTATGAATTAATGCGTATGAGAGAAGGCCTATAGAACTAGGGAATTATAAAGTCAACTTTTTTTGGTGATAATGATGATGGTGTTGATGATGATGAATTATTACCTACTCGTTGATGAATGATGAACTACATATTCTACTAATCTGTCCATTTGTCACCAGAATTTCAGAATTGAAAACATTGAGCTCGGATCATGAAATTGAAATCAATTTTATCGTCACATTATCGATAGAAAAACTCGCAATCAAGGCAGAAATGCAGCAATTGCTCAACAGATTAGAAACATTATACAGAATAGAATAGAATGGAAAATATGTGATTCCTTACTAACAAAGGCCACACATAATCGTCGAAACAAAAATTGGTAGATTCCACCAGCCAATATACCTCTGGTAAATTCGTGTGATTGAAGGCAATGCAAGCCAGTGGTGTCGCCAGTGCAAAATAAAAATTCAAATTTCGGAAAACTCCAGGCTGGTAAAGTTCGCATTTCAAAAAAAAAATTCACATCAACGTTGAAATAAATGCGAAGAAATTCGTGGTCCAAGGGGCAAGTGGTCTATCGAAGCGTACTCGTAAAGATATAGAAAAGTAACCCAAATAACAAAATTGGTGATCTTTCAGGTCATGGAACCAAAATCGAAATTTATCATTAGGAGATTTTTCAGTGGCTCGGTCACAATTTTTCTATGAAAACTGGATCGGTGAATCGAAATCATGTACATAATATACTTACTCAGAATCAATGTTTGGAATCTCAACTCTTCTGGAACGAGCTTCCTTTGCTCGAAGGGACTAGGATCGACGGAAAATATTTGATAATATCCAGCTAGAATTCAGGATAATAATTTGATTCACATCATCCAAAAATTGAAAAGGCAAAACGAAAACGATTTTAAAAGGCAAAGCCTTGTTGCAAATCATCTCCGAAAATATCAAATTTAGAAACGAAACTTTCAAGATAAAGGTGTTTAATATCTAAATCACTAGCACATTAGTAAAAAAATTACTTACTATGAAATTGAGAGGGATTGTTAGTGACTTATAAATTGCTGTTTCTTTTTTGACTGGTCTCGAATCGAAATAGAATAAAACAAAGATAAATTTACATTTCAAAGTTTACTGATAATCAAGGTTCTAGATGAACTAGGTATTTCAAAAAATTGAAACAGGAACCAAGATAGGTTACCTAATTAAGTATTTACATACAGGACTATTTGGATAGTGTTATTTCATGCTTTTATCAGCACAGTACCTATTTCTACTCGAGCAATAACCAAAAGACCATTACTGATGGTTAGTACTCGAGTAGAATATTAAAAATCGCGATACTAAATCAGAAAAGCGAAACGAGTAAAACTCACGAAATTTTCAGACGTTATATTATTCAAAAATAAAACATCAACGAATCAAAAGGAAAAATTACACTGAAAAAATCCTAAAGGCACAGAGCTTCCTGTTCAAAAATTAGCACACATTCACTTCATTTATTGAACTGAACTTTGTTGAAGAATAGTAAAAGTAACCATTCAACAAATGAATATCACATGGGTGAAGAAATGATATTGTTAGCCCTGAAAAGGGCCATTTCCGAAAAATGTACTTATACGTATTTATACTTGAATGAAACCTGATCCATCCAGGAGAATGTCCTAAAAGTATACAACTTTCAACATAATTATTTTTTGAAAATACGAAAAAAATGAATTTCAATAAAAATTTTGGACGTGATGTGCATTATCCTAAAATATCGATTCATATTTTTTTTTCTTACTTCGAATTCAGTTTCGAATGCTTAAAAACGGTTGATTATCGTGAACTAATGCGTAGATGAGAGAACCCCAGTAGAACTAGGGAATTTTGAAGTCAACTTTTTTTTCAACGATGATGATGATGATGATGATGATGATGATGATAGATGATTACCTACTATTTCTATCAATATTCTACGAAGTACGTGGACTCTGAAGTTCTTTCATTCAGCGCGTTCGGATTGCTTTGATTAATGGTGGCAGCAAACATATTTTTCTGCGGACATGGCAACAGTTTTGTAAGATCTGATTTGCTGAATGTTTTGGAGCCTCCAGCAGGTATTTTTAAAAGTTGTAATCACCACAAAATTTGACCAAAGAAAGTTTCTAAAGCGAAACATCTTAAACCTCAATTTAAAAGTACCGAGTTGACTGAAAGTGGTTTCAGGCCATTTTGGAAATTACAGATTTTCATGAAAAGCCATAGAAGTGCATAATGTAAATTTCAGCATCCCAACTTCCTACTTGGATAAACTTTTGTTGAAAATTAAACTTCAAAAAATGTTGTGAAGGCTTCAGAACTGGGTACTAAAAATGGTTTAACCGTTTTCAATCGATTTGGTGCATCTTTTTAGGTCAATTTGGTAAAAGTTCGTTCATCTTCTTTTCAAGCAGCCTCTTTCAGGCACAGTGGAAAAATTTGTTTTTTAATGCAGTTTTGAATATCAAACAATGCAAAAAATAAGTATGTTACTACCAGCTCTGCTTCATTTTGTCAGTGAAATAGGTACCTACCTAAATCACTAGAACATTAATGAAAAAATTACTTGCTGTGTAATTGAGAGGGGATCTTCCCCCAATTTTCGTTAGCGATCGAGCTACACACGATTTAGATGTTAATTTTCGACATGGACATGTTGACTGAATTGATGGTACGAATAATTCAGCAGTGTTATTCAAGTGATGCCCCTAACCCATAGTACTTGAGTGGACGAACAAAAAAGTTATTATGACCAATTGCCCATCTTCAAAATTGAAGGGTGATATAGTGGGATTGGTAATGATCCGGTGAGATAGTAGATATCAGCATGATCTATCCCTGAAGTTTGCTAAGAAATATTCCCTAGGCAGTGAATATTTACTCATTGTCCCTGACTAGCTCAGATAGGAGACGTCGGCATTAACCAATTCACTATATGCACATTGTCCAGTTCTTCACCAAATAAAAACATATATTCATGCTAATCGATATGTTTATTGAATGATATACCGAACGAGTTCTATACATAATAATAAAAGGAGTAAATAAAGACTATTATTACGTAATTCAACACGAGTGAATACTCGCATCGAGTAAAGTTTAATCTGCACATAACCACTTGAGTATTAGCTCAAATGATTACGTGCTACCTGTGCTATCCTACTCTAACTAAAACATGGTGAAATTATGTCTTTCGTCTGAGATAAAATAAGTATCTCCTATACAGCCACTAATACTAGGTGTATAATTACTCATTTCATCCATCTCAATTAATTATGATCTAACTATAATTAATTACCTTACACTTACTTGGACACTATGCATTTTTCCTACCTCTTCCGATACACTGACCAAAGCTATATGTGTAGGTAGGAACGTCTAATTGTAGGTACGATGTATAGATGAGAAATACTTTCGATGTCCGGAAAATTGAAGTGTATTCAAAAGAACCGTATTTAATAATTAATTAAAATGTTCAGAGAAACACTAATTACCACGCTAAAAGTGGGTAAAACGTAAAAAAGTACAAACATGGGAGAACCCCATTTGTGCCCACATATTCATTGTGTAGATATAATTAACACATCATCGTTTTGACGAGGAACAAGTTACCGCGGAGTTACGAGACCAAGTAAAGTTCGTGGTTCGCCATAGCAAGTTTGTGCTTAGAAAATGTTCATCAAAAGAATAGATCATTCGGCGGGAACGAATGATCTGATCGCATTATCATACGACAATTAGGGGGATCCCTCCAGTTATTTGGGGATCCTATGAGCGCACGTATAAGATTAGAAGAATTTATCACGTTACCCTACTTACAGTATATGGAATAAAGCGCAGACTCTATTGTAGAAACATAATTATACAGAAGCTTCTTGTAAGGGGAAATTATGCGAATAATCACCTAAGCGGTGAGGGCAATCCTACTCCTCTCAAGGGGCAAGCCTGATTCAAAATTTCCAAATTTCGAGTGTTCCAAATTTGAATTTTGAAATTGTACTTGCCCCTTCAATTTTGAAGATAGGCAATTGGTCCTAATAACTTGTTTTGTTTGTCCACTCGAGTACTATGTGTCAAGGGCATCCTTTGAATGATTCAAACATTTTCTTACCATCTGTGTATTAAAGAAATTACCCCATTTTTGAACTAAAATTCACCAATTTTGAAAAATTTCTCAAAAATAAGAAGATGTTTGCATATCGATTCATGTTTTTGATTCTTACTTCGATTTCAAATTACAAATGCGTAGAAACAGTTCATTATCATGAATTAACGCGTATAAGAGAACGCTTAATTGTAGAATTAGGGAATTTTGAAGACAACTTTTTTTTTTTGGTGGTGATGATGATGATGATGATGATGATGATAGATGATTACCTACTCGTTGATGAACTACATATTTTGCATATCCTCCCAACCAAAATCGAAACATTGAACTTAGATTATGAAATTTAATTCAATTTTCCTGTCACGATTATCGATAGAAAAACTCGCAATCAGGACAGAAATGCAGCGTAATCGCTCAACAGATAAAAATTCATCCAAAGTAGAATGGAAAATATGTGATTCCTTACTGATGAATGTAATACCAAAAAAATCCTACCGGATTCTAAGTATTCCATAAAGAAGAACATGATGTAACACGTTTGTTCCTGGTCTTTTTTTACAGCAGTCGATAAAGGCTTTGGATTTTATCCGGATTATCGTATTTTCTTTCCTCAGATCATGTTATGACATTGAAAACAATTTGACTTGTCAGATCATCGATAGAAAAACTCGCAATCAGAGCAGAAATGCAGCCTAAATTGCTCAAAAGATAAAAACTTACACAATCTATCGAAGAGTAAAGATCTAGTAAAGTAAACAAAATAATAAAATTGGTAAACATCGAGGTCATAGAACCAAAACCGAAATCGAGTATTGGAAGATTTTTCAGTGGCTCGGTCACAATTTTTCAATGAACACTGGATCGGTTGATTGAAATCATGTGCTTCGAATGTAGGTGTGGAAAATTGGAAATTATGATTTTGAGAGAAGAGATTTATTTTAAGCAATCTGTTACATAGGTAGATAAAAAAATCCAATGTTTACAATCTCAACCCTTCTGGAGCGAGCTTCCTTTGTTCGAGGGGAATGTGATCTATGGTAATGTTTTGATAATATCCAGCTAGAATTCGGGATATAATGACTTGATTTCCATCGTTCAAAAATAGAAAAGAAAAAACTAAAACGATTTTAAAAGGCAAAGCCTTGTTGCAAACCGTCTCTAAAAATATCAAATTTAGAAACGAAAATTTCAGATAAAGATGTTGATACCATGAATCACTAGAACATTAATAAAAAAAATTACTTACTATGAAATTGAGAGGAACAGATAGTGCCTAGTATTTAAGAGTTTTTCTGCGCTGACGTAGGCTTTTTGGTGTCAAAATCCAAAGGATGAAGTGCTTTTTTCGTTTTTTGGCGAATTTAAAAAAATCAAATGTGAGTTAAAAAAGAAAAAAAGTCGAAGTTTCGCTAAATTAACGTAGAATGATGAAATTTGCCATGTGCCTTATTTTCAACTCCCTTAATATTGATTAGGAATGGTTTTGAACTGCTTCGAGCAGTTCTGGAGTCTCCGGTAGATTTTTGAAAGTTGAAATTTCCACAGAATTTTACCGATGAAGTCGAACAGTTGAAATTCGCTCTGCTCTAGAGAATTTCAGCATGCTGAGTCGATTGCGGGTAGTTTCAAACCGTCCTGGAGCTTCGGAGTCATATTATTTTGGAAATTTCAGTTTTCATGGCACTTTTTGAAAATCTAGAATCACCAGTATAAAATTGGAGGCTACAGACAAGCTTGATTGAAAACCATCTGTATCGGTGAAAATCAACTCAACGTGGTGGAATTTAGCGGAACATGTGTAAATTTTAGCTTTTCAACTTCAAATTGAGTAAATATGTATTTGTGGGAATTCAATCTTTCAAAAATTTTATGAAGGCTTTAGAATTGCTCAAAAAATGTTCGAAACTATTTCCAATGAAGCGAAGGTGTCAAATTTCAAATTTCTGGGTCAGATTCACGGAATTTTGATTTTTGTGTGTGTTTTTTTTTATCTCAATTTGACTTCTAAAAATTCGTCCGAAATCGAAAAATATACTTACATATACTTAGGTAGGTATACTTACTTGAACGAGTTCTAATCCATCCAGGAAATCCAATTATATGTAGGTACTTTCAAAAATATTTTAAAATGTACTTACGTACCTATGCTTAAAAATGAATCCTAATTCATCTAGGATACATATGAGGTCCCAAAAGGTTACAAATATAAAAAAATTTCATAAATTGCGAGAACCTACTCGTTGATGAACTAGGTAAGGTTACTTATTTTGCATATCCTCCCATCCAAAAAATTGAAACATTGAACTTGGATTATGAAATTCAATTCAGTTTTCCTGTCACATTATCGATAGAAAAACTCGCAATCTGGGCAGAAATGCGGCCCGATTGCTCAACAGATAAAAACTTACATAGGTATACAGAATAGAATGGAAAATATGTGATTCCTTACTAATGAATGTAATACAAAAAAAATCCTACCAATTTGCTGGTATCCCTTTAGGAAAAATATGATGTAACACGTTTGTTCCGGGTCTTTTTTTACTGCAGTCGATAAAGGCTTGGGATTCTATCCGGATTATCGTAATTTCTTTCCTCAGATCATGTTATGACATTGAAATCAATTTTACTGTCACATTATCGATAGAAAAACTCGCAATGGAGGCTCCCAAAGATAAAAACTTACTTGTAGATACACAATCTATCGAAGCGTAAATATCTACATAGTAAAATTAACCAAAATAATAAAATGAGTATAAACTTCGAGGAATTTCGAAGTCAACTTTTTTTTTGATGATGATGATAGATGATTACCTACTATTTCTATCAATATTCTACGAAGCATTTATAGACAGACACCGCTCTCCAGAGTCCGTTCGTTTGAAAGCGGTCGGGTTGCTTTGATAAATGGTGGCAGCAAAAATATTTTTCTGCGGACATGGCACAATTTTGTAAGATCCTTTTTGACGCATTTTGATTTGCTTACACAAGTTCAGTCCAGCAAATATTCTGCCCCTATTTACGAAAGGGAAAAACTTATTATACAATCTATTTAAGCATGGATGTGTTCTAGAAAAGTAACCATTATTGCTTCGTGAAAAACGGCGCAATATCAAAAGATAATGCGTAAGTAATATTTATTGGAGACTGCGTTGACCTGGGCTTTTTGGTGTCGAAATCCAAGACCACTTTTGGGGTTCTACAAAACAGCTGGCAATTTGCCAATTGCTTTTTCACTAGCAAATTCTTTGTCAAAATAAATATTCCGCATTAATTTAGCAAAAAAACAAATTTTGAAGATGGAGTTTCTGAAAGTAAGGGACTATTTATAGGAATATAGTGGGTCAATTTTTTTCATCACTTTTGTCAATTACAACAAAATTTTAAAAAAATTGGCTAAAAACTTACCAATTTTTTCAGGGGTTTTTAGAACTGGCAAAAATGACGAAAAATTGGTACCATTGCGTTCCAAAATATATGTACCTCCAGTTTGAGAAACTGTATTTTCCGATGCGTTTTGGCTCAATTAACGCGTAATACATATTTGCAAAGAAAAAGTTTTTGAAGCATAAATTTTATCTAAAATAAGCGTTTTGAAGGTCTTAGGTTTTGGTGGAAGTGGCAGAATCTAATTCCTCTGATTCTGACTGAAATTTTCTCTCATCCTTATACTCGCAATTTCATCTCCTTCTAATGGGATTTCGTCGAAGGAAATCTGATGCTGTGATGAAGAATAACGATTCCTTACTAATCTTTCTAGATGTGAATCAAAAAAAAATTCCGTGGGGTCAGTTCTTGATTGTTTCGCTCAGCATTTCAGGCACAAGCTGTCTACATCTAGGTAACTATGTACTTGAGGTCCATCGCAGCCAGTAATGAAATGAAAGTGTTATTCGTTTTTCCGGAATCGACTTTTGTTCTAACGCGATGTGATCAATTTCGAATTGAAACACTCTCAATATGGTTTTTTTTTTAAACTCGCACACGATGCCTACAAGGTGAGCCATGTAATCCAAAAATAGCTTCATTTGCGAAAAAATTTTTTACTGCGTTTGAAACAACTGATTGTAAGTCCCTTATCATTTTTTAACTTCTGATCGTTGAAAAAATTCCATCCCACAAGTCCTTGAATGTTCGCAGAACAACATTTTTTTTCAACTTCATGAAAACTGTTTTTCTGATTTTTGCGCCAGAATTTAGCTCTCAAAGGAGGAAAAAGTCAAGGACACAAGAATTTTCGAGAATTGAATTTGGAACGTCTAACGAGGAACTTATTACAATCGGCAGAATTTTTTTAAATCGAAAATTGAAAGATGATGCAAATATATAGATGATTACCTACTATTTCTTCCAATCCTGGCAAATTTCAATTGTTGAAGTTGGTTTTGATTATCACTTTCTTGGGATCTTTGACACTACACAGATGCAAAATTGTATGAAACTTTTCAATAAATTCTTGTTGCATTGAATTTATTTCATTATTTATTTTTTTAAAAAGTGAAAAATAAAATAATGAGGGTCAAAGCTTCATGCGCGAGTTTCCTCTATACTGGAGGGAAATCGGATGCTGTGATGAAGAATAACGATTCCTTACTAGTCGTTCTGGATGTGGATCAAAAAAAGATTTTATGTTCAAAAATGCGAAAATAGGCCAATTCCTTCTTCCTTCTCTCGAAATGTGAGCTAAAAAAGGAAAAAGAATCGGAATTTCGTTAAATTAACGTACATAGAAAGCTGAAATTTTGTATGTGCCCTATTTTAGACTAGGTCCCTTAATTGATAAGGAACGGTTTCGAACTGTTTCGAGCAGTTATGGAGTCTCCAGTAGATTTTTGAAAGTTCAAATTTGCACAAACTTTTACTGATAAAGTTGAACAGCTGAAATTCACTTTGCTCTATAAAATTTCAGCATGTCGAGTCGATTTAGAGGTACATTTATGTGGTTTCAATTCGTCCTGGAGCTTCTAAGTCATATTTTGGGAATTCCAGATTTTCAAAAAATGTTATATGTATTTACATGGTTTAACGTAATCAGTGCTGGTCAACAACTCCCCCCTTAGGCCTTGACTGATTACTCATCAATTTCCCGAAATCAGTTTCCGCCGGTCAAGAAGTTTATATTTTATACTTAACTACGTGCTAAAGTAAATGTGAACTGTTTTTATATTATGACAATTTTTGGAAAACTAGAATCTATAAAGTACCACTACAGGCTCCAGATCAGCTTGAAACCATCTGATTCGTAATCTACTCAAGGTGGTGGAATTTTATTGAACAAAGTGTGGATTTCAACTTTTCAACCTCATTGAATAAAATTTCATGGAAATTCCAACTTTCAAAAATTTGCTAAAGGCTTCAAAATTGCTCAAAACTGTTTAAAAGTGTTTCCAATCAAGCGAACGAGCCAAATTTCAGATTTATGGGTCAGATTCGCAGGATTTTGAATTTTTCTCTCATTTTTGATGCCAATTTAACTTTTGAAAATTTGTCAAAAATCTAAAAATGCACTTATACATATCATACTTGATTGAATCCTGATCCATTCAAGAGAAGTCCTGTAGGTAAGTATACTTACAAGAATATGTTTCAATGAAAATTGTCGTGATGTGCATCGTCCTAAAATATCGATTCATGTTTTGTTTCTTACTTCGAATTCAGTTCCAAATGTGTAAGTATAAACGGCTGATTATCATGAATATGAATTACCTAATGCGTACGAGAGAACGCCACTAGAACTAGTGAATTGAGAAGTCAACTTTTGTTTGATGATAATGATACTGATGATGAAAGATGATTACCTACTATTTCTTCCAATCCTGGTGGGTTTCATTTAGCGAGATTATCTATGGACATCGACGGAGGCTCCAGATCAGCTTTTGGAACCCATCTGTATAGGTAATTTATTCAACGTGGTGGAATTTTATGGACCAATGTGTAAATTTCAGCTTTTCAACTTCATCGAGTAAAATTTTATGGGAATTCCAACTTTCAAAAATTTACTGAAGGATTCAGAATTACTCAAAAACTGTTTGAAACTGTTTGCAATCAAGTGAATAGGTATGTCAAATTTCAGATTTATGGATCAGATTTGCAGGATTTTGATTTTTTTTCTTAATTTTGGTCTCAATTTGACTTTTAAAAAATCGCCAAAAATCGAAAAATGTATCTTATATACATAAATGAATCCTAATCCGCCCATGAGAAGTCCCAATTTTTCAAAAAAAAAAAAAAAATGAAATCAAGGAAACTTGTCGTGACGTGCATCATCTTGAAATACCGATTCATAAGAGCTTCAATTACGAAATAAAAATCAATTTTGCAGTTACATTATCGGTAGAAATACTCGCAATCAGACCAGGAATGCTGCCTAATCGCTCAAAAGAAAAACTTATACAATCTATCGAAGCATAAAGATCTAGAAAAGTAACCAAAATAATAAAATTTGTAAACTTCGAGGTCATAGAACCAAAAGCGAAATTGAGCATTTGACGATTTTTCAGTGGCTCGGTAACAATTTTCCAATGAAAACTGGATCAATTGAATCGAAATCGTGTACTTGGAATGTAGGTGTGAAAATCTGGAAATTAATTTCAAAAAAAGAAATCCAATGTTGCCAATTTTAACCCTTCTGGAGTGAAGTTCCTTTGTTCGAAGGGAACATGATGGAAAGTATGTGATTCCTTACTATTGCATGTGATACAAAATTACTTTTCCTTTGTAGATGTAATCGAACTACCAGCCCACACCTAAAACAGGGACGAAGATTGTTGATTTAATAACATAGGTAGTGATGTTGATCTGGTTATACCATATTTCCGGCGGGACACTCCGCTTGTGGATATTTTTGGAGCGGATTTCACATCAATCGCGCACCCGAACACATTGAAAAAAAAGGAACAAAATTTCAATAAATTGACCCAGAAATCAGAATTTTGGTATGGTACGTATGTACCTCATTTTCGACCCGTTGAATCGATTAAAAACAGTTTCAAACCATTTTGAGCAGTTTTTGGAGCCTCTAGCAGATATTTAAAAGTTGCAATTCCCGCAAAATTTGACCAAAGAAAGTTGGAACGCGAAACATTACCTTAAACTTCAATTTCAAAATACCGAGTTGACTGAAAGTGGTTCCAGGCCGTTTTGGAAATTCCAGATGTTCATGAAAAGCCATGAAAAAGCATTATGTAAATTTTAGCTTCCCTACTTTACAACCTACTTGGATAAACTTTTGTTGAAAATTAAACTTCAGGAAATTTTGTGGAGGCTCAAGAACTGGGCACTGAAAATGGTTTAACAGTTTTCAATCGGTTCAGTGCAGCTTTTTAGGTCAATTTGGTAAAATTTCGTACATCAGTTGTTTTCAAGTGGCTTCTTTTGGGCACGGGGGAAAAATTTGTTTTTTAACGCAGTTTTGAATATCAAACAAAGGTGCAAAAAATAAGTAGGTAGGTTAGTAAGCTTTGCTTTAGTTTGCCGGCGAAATGAGAATTTAAAAAAAATACTTACTCAATAATACAAATACATTGGTACTTGAAGAACTACATTTCGTTTTGATAAAGTATTGGGATGTCTAACAGATAATGTAAGGTAGGTAATGTAAGTAATGTAAAGTACCTAATGCATTCTGCCTGAAAAGTAATGTATTTTTTCTCAAATTCACTTCAGTTTTTGACGAAAATTATGTTTAAAATGGTTAAAAACCACTATTTTTCAAACAAAATTCCACAAAATTTTCGCCCTCGCTCCGCTCGAACAATATGTACCTATTTTAACATTTTCTTCATATTTTTGACATTTCGAAAAACTCACCAAAATCACGTTAACTTATGTTTGATCACTTTTCATCTACATTTTTCAATTGTTCCAACTTCTTGAGATAAAAAATAAGTTGAGTCAGGGACGGAACTATGGGTACTGGGGAGACCACTCACCCAAAGTTGTCAAATCTTGAAAAAGTCAGCAAATTTGATATAGTGAGAATAGGAATTACTGGCTTAGGGATTTAGAATCATTTGAATTGGTTAAGGGGTGAAGTCAAGAATTATTCCCTAGAGAGTGAATAATTACTTGTACCTGGGTAGCTCGTAGAGAAAAGACCTTATGTAAAACCAATCCACCATATACACAAAAATCATACTAAACTACCAATAAAGTACTCAAGATCGCAGAAATATTCTTAAAAGCAATTTATTAATACTTTAGCATAACAAAATACACATTAGGATTCATGGAGGATATAACATAATCAGCATTATTTTATGTTCGATAGTGGATTAAACGTCTACTTGACATCTCGCATAAAATAGAGACTCGTAATATAATTAAGTTTAAGCTTAATTAACACTACTTGGCGATGCAATTATGTATTATTTAATTAGACTAGGTGTGTTATTTAACTAATAAGTCTATTTCACAACTTACGACACTGTGCTTATTTTCTGCCTCTCCTGTGATCCACTCATACTAAGATCGGCGACAGAATTGGGTTATGTTATTTCATATTTCCCAATAGGTACCGGATCGGAGAAATATCCGTAAAATGGGTAATTTAAATTATTTGAATGAACGTATTTAATTAATTCACATTTTTGAACAAATTATCCACAGTGGTAGTGGGCGAAAACAGTTAAGAGGGATGAAGGTTTTTAGACCTTCATTGCCTATACGTCTATTTGTGACCAAGAACCAGCCATCGCGAGTAGCTTATTCCAAGTGATGTTCGTGGCTGGAACTCCGATGCTCGTACCCTCAGGTTTTCCCTCGATCTACGAGCCACCGGACACAATAAATCATTTCCCCTAGGATATTTAAATCTTTTCCCCTCTATGCGTAGTTCTCACGTTGCCATACCTCTGGTATAAGTAATCTTATACGCCTACGCTAACGAAGAATATTACGATTAAATGTACGAAGGGATTAATTTAATTATCGCTAAGGCGATCAGGGCATATTCCCTCATATCAAATTCGCTGAAATGTGGCTACTGTGGGTCGATAAATATTGAAATAGGTCAATTTAGTGAAATTTCGTCCATACTTTTCAAGTGGCCTCTTTTGGACACGGTGGGAAAGTTTGTTCTTTAATGCAGTTTTGAATGTTAGTACCAGCTCTGCTTCATTTTGTCGGCGAAATACCTAAATCAATGGAACATTAATGAAAAAATTACTTACTATGAAATTGAGAGGGGATACAGATTAAAAACGCTCGATCAATTAAAATTTACCACCTACGCATTCGATTAAAACTCTAAAAACACTTCGACATCGATAAAATACAATAGAAAACGGACGGAAAAACTAAATCTAACGAGAACAACGGAACAACGCATACGACATCCGAGTATTCGTCTTGAATCCAAATTTTAAAAAAACAAAAAAAAATAACATTTCAAAATTTACTCAAAATTAGGGTTCTAGATGACTACCTATTTCAAAAAATGAAAAGGGGAACCAACATGGGTTGATTATTTACATACGTACGACTAGCTATTTACATAAATATGTGCATAGTTATTTACAGCTCAGCACCTATTTCTACTCGAGAAATGACCAAAAGGCCATTACAGAGCCGGCACCCTATTGCTATAGGATATTTATGCTGCCATCTCAGGATTCCAAACTAGGATATTTACATAACTTATTAAAAATCGTGAAACTAAATCCGAAAAATGAAACGATTAAAACTCACAAAATTTTCAGACATTAGCTGTATACTCGTATTATTATTCAAAAATAACACATCAAATCATAATTTTACTATTCTTCAACAAAGTTCAGTCATTCACTTCATATTGAACTGAACTTTGTTGAAGAATAGTAAAAGTAATCATTCGACGAATGAATATCACATTGTCGAAGAAATAATATTTTTGGCCCTGAAAAGGGTCGCTTAAAACTTTTTTTCGTAATTTTCGATTCTTTTTCATTCTTTTTTGATTTTTTCTTCGGTTTCTTCGTCTTACTGCATCTTGAATTGCGCACAGATTGGTGGCAGGCGCAGTTCGAAGGGCTTCGTCCAATAGTTAGGGCGATGAGGGTATTGAAGGGAATCCCCGCCGCTGAACAAACACCCCAAACGACTTGGTAGCGAAATCTTCCCCATTCCACCAACTGTGCCACGGCAATTTGGTTGGGGATGTTTCTGGCATCAATAATACATACAATATAAGTATATTTTCTTGAAAAATATTATTTAATGAAATAATTATCATTAGAAACAAAAAACCTGATTCTAAAAATATTCACATTATGAATCAATCACCTACATTATGGAACGTCTAACGAGGAACTTATTCCAATCGACGGAATTTTTTGAAACTAGAATCGAAAGACGATGTAAATATGCATTTCCAGCCAAAATTTCAGAATATGAAGTACTTTTTTTGATTTTTGGCGAATTTTTAAAAATCAAATGTGAGTTGAAAAAGGAAAAAAATCAAAATTTCGACACATTAACGTAGAAAGCTGAAATTTTGCATGTGCCTATTTTCGACTCCATTAATTGATAAGAAACAGTTTTGAACTGTTTCGAGCAGTTCTGGAGTTTGCAATAGATTTATGTAAGTTGAAATTTCAAAAGAATTTTACCGATGAAGTTGAACAGTTGAAATTCGCTTTGCTCTAGAGAATTTCAGCATGCTGAGTCGATTAGAGGTCGTAACAAGCCGTCTTGGAGCTTCTAAGTTATATTTTTGAAATTTCAGATTTTCATAAAGTGTCATAATTATTAAGAAGGTTAAACGTGATTAGTGCTGCTGGTCAGTTACCTTCCCTTCCTCCTTTGCCATGACTGATTTCTGAAATCAGTTCCCGTCGGTCAAGAAGTCTATTATACCAGTTTTTGTGACACTTTTTGAAAATCTAGAATTTCCAAAATATTATTTAAGGCTCCAGATCAGCTAGGAGCTCATCTGTATAGGTGATTTACTCAGCGTGGTGGAATTTCATATTACAAAGTGTGAATTTTCAGCTTTTCTGCTTCGTTGAGTGAATTTTTTGGAAATTTCACTGTTTAAAAAATTCACTGCGGAGGCTTCATAGTTGCTCAAAACCGTTCCCAACAAGCAAACGTGTCAAATTTCCAATTTCTGGGTCAGATTCGCGATATTTCGATTTTTTCTCATTTTTGATCGCAATTTGACTTCTAAAAATTCGCCGAAAATCGAAAAATGTACTGTTATATTGCATCCTGATCCATCCAGGAGAGGTCCTAAAAGTACACAACAACCGAAATTTTTCAAAAATTTCGGATAGCACCGGTTCTTCATCACGAATTGATGCATATGAGGGAATCGCCTGCAGAACTAGGAAACTTTGAAGTCTACTATTTTTTGGTGGTGATGGTAATGATAATGAAGATAATGATGAATGATTACCTACTACTGAAATTAAAGCCACTGCGAGATAATAACGAAACAGCCAAACAAGAAGCGAATGATAAATACATATTTCCCTACGTGATGAGAATTTCTAAAGATGTACACGATGATCTTCTTGTAAATTCTCGGGATATCGCCGTCTTCGAAGTTATTAACGAATTCATTTTCTCGCCAGAAGACATCGCGAATCGGAACGAATAATTATATCAGTTCAGTGGCTCGGTAACAATTTTCCAATGAAAATTGGATCGATCGAATCGAAATCATGTAGGTGCTTAGAATGTAAGTAAAGGTGGAAAACTCGAAATTAATTTCAAAAAAAGAAATTCGGTGATCGCAATTTCAGCCCTTTTTTGAGCGAGCTTGCTTTGCTCGAGGGAAACAGGATGGAAAATATTTGATTCCTTACTATTGAATGTGATACCAAAAAACACCTTAACTTGGCCTTCAAAAACGTAACTGAACCACCTGCAGCACACATCTAAAACAGGGACCAAGATTGATGATTTTATAGCATGGTGATGTTGATCTGGTTATACCATACTAGGGGGCCTAGGCCCCCTGGCCGCTTCGCGGCCCAACCCCCGTGCGCCCCCAAACCCCCCTTTATTGTACACTTCCTCATTCAAAGAGATGAAACTTTGAAAATTTGCCTCGCTTACATTACCCATTTAGCATTGTTAGTTTTTGAGATTAATTTAATTCGAAATTTGGATTCAAAATAGCCCAAGGACTAAGAACCCTCGAGGGTAACTTAATGTAAGTCAGAGAAATGTTCGAAAATTTAATACTCTCTAAAAAGAGACATTAACCACCTTTATTGCTTTTTTGGTTTTTGATAGGTCTATACATTGGAGCATGATCGAAAAAATGGCAAGAACAGCTCATTTTTGAACTCAAAATTTGGACCGGTCCTTTAATTTTAAAAATTGTTGAGCTGTATATTTTTTCTATACATTCTATTTCTAGATATGTTAACGTGTCGAAATAAAAAAAAAAAAATAGCTCTCTAGGTTCCATTTATTCGGGTATTTTTCCATGTAGAGTATTTTATTGGGAGAGGCACTTTATTTAATAGAGATAAATACACAATTGTACATTGATGAGGTAGATAGATAGATTGATAGATAACTTCACTTGATGATGTTAACACCTCATAATTCTCTGAAATGTGTAATCATTCACACTATACTTAGGTATTTTATATTTGCCATCTATTCATAGATTTTTTTTTGAAAAAAAAGAGAAAAAATACTTTAAACACTGTGCTGTAGGTACTGACTAATTCCGTGAAGTCTTTAGCATTCTCTCAACAAAAGACGTTTTTTCTGTGTTTGGTGATACACAGTTATGGAATGAATAGGAAGAACTGGTTTAAGGGTGAGTTCGTGCGGGGTAACGTTGACAAAACACTGGCTCGATGTGTTAGCTACCTCCTCTCACCGCACATGGTTATCACCCCCGAACAACCTATGCATCTAATTCAAGCGCTGAATAGACCTATTTCAACTCGAAATTTGGGCACTTCAACATCAAAATTTGTTGGTCTGATAATTTTTTTCATATTCTAGAGACTTTGAGGCGTCGATTAAAAAAAAAATTAGCTCTCTAGGTGCCATAGGACGGGCTAAATAATTTTTTTTATTTTTTACGTATTTTTTCGTCTATTTTTCGGGTATTTTTGAACTAAACAGTAAATTTGACGCAGATGATTAATTTTGATCTGATAACAGGTTATACCATTTCAAAGATCATAGAATTTTGAACATTTCCCTCGTTTACATTACCCATCCAGCGTTTTTAGTTTTCGAGATAATTTAATTCAAAATTGTGTAACTGAAATTCAAAATTTGCATTCAAAATGGCTCAAAAACTAAGCACCCTAGAGGGGTAATGTCAGTGAGGGAAATGTTCAACATTTAATGCTCTTTAAAATGAGACATTAACCACCTTCATCGGTTTTTTCGTTTTCAATATATTGGAGAATAATCGAAAAAACGGCAAAAACAGCCCATTTCAACTCGAAATTTGGGCCCTTTAACTTCAAAATTTGTTGGTCTGATAATTTTTTTCATATTGTAGACACGTTAAGGTTTCGATTAAAAAAAAAATTAGCTTTCTAGGTGCCATAGAACGGGCTAAATAATTTTTTTGTTGATTTTTCACGTATTTTTCGGCGACTTTTTGGGAAGGCGCTTTATTATACCATATTTCCGGCGGGACACTTCGCATGTGGGTATTTTTTTTACGAATTGGGTCGAAACATTGCTTTAATTCGTGTGGAGATGGATTTCATAAAAATTTTAGCATTTTTCTTAGAGCTCCAAATAATGTCGCTGGGTAAAAAGACAAAGAATACAAATGTGACCAGTTCAGGTTTTTTTTTTAAGATGAACTGCTACTCGGTGAACCATAAATCACACTTACTTACTCGTACTAATAGCTTCAAAACCATATCAATCGCGGTTGGATAGAATTCTGCATCAATCGCACACCTGAACACTTGAAAAAAAAGGAACTTTCAATAAATTTGACCCAGAAAGCAGAATTTTTCTATAATATCTCATTTTCGACCCGTTGAATCGATTGAAATAGTTTCAAACCATTTTGAGCAGTTTTGGAGCCTCCAGCAGATATTTAAAAGTTGAAATTCCCGCAAAATTTGACCAAAGAAAGTTGAAAGCGAAACATTACCTTAAACCTCAATTTCAAAGTACCGAGTTGATTTGGATATAAACATGTAGGTATGTACCTATATATTGTTGATAACTAATAAGGTATAGGTTTTTCACGGTCGTATCTTCATCCTTGAGTCATCCTCTATAGAATTTCCAAAATATCATTGGAGGCTATATAGACGAACTTGAAAACCATCTGTATGGGTAATAATCAACTCAACGTGGTGGAATTTTGCGGAACATGTGTGAATTACAGCTTTTCAACTTCATTCAGTAATAGTTTGTGGGAAGTCAATCACTCAAAAATTTGCTGAAGGCTTCAGAATAGCTCAAAAACTGTTCGAAGCTGTTTCTGATCAAGCGAACGTGTCAAATTTCAGATTTCTGGGTCAGATTACTTACTCGTTTATGAACTATTCTGCATAACTTTCCATTCGTTATCAAAATTGAAACATAGAGCTCGGATCGTGAAATTGAAATAAATTTTACTGTCACATTTACGATAAAAAAAACTCGCAATCAGGGCAGAAATGCAGCGTAATTGCTCAATAAAAACATACAGAATAGAATGGAAAATATGTGATTCCTTACTACTGAGTGTAATACAAAAAAAAATCCAACTTCCTTTTTCGAATTTTTGAAGTTTGGCGTGCTATTTTCCTAATGCCCCATAAGGAAAAACATGATGTAACTCGTTTGTTCCGGGTCTTTGTTTACATCAGTCGATAAAGGCTTTGGATTTATCAGGAATATCGTATGGGTCATTCCATGTCAACTCAACCAACAAAAGGCGATTTTGGTAGTAATGTCCTTCGATTTCGCTCAATTTTTTTTTACAATATACATATACCCACCCAGTATGTAAGAAACCCGCAATCAGTTTGGTCCCAGCCAGGGGGAGGGGTGGGGGGACCTCCATTATTTTCACATTGTCTTGAGGTACTCAACTTCAGCAGCGCATTCCTCCAAAACTATGATACTTTGATAAAAACTGATTCCACAGTTCGAAAGGGCATTGTATTTAGAACTTTTTATAAGCATTTTGAATTTTTCAAAAAAATGAAAGTTGAACTTTCAAACTGTAAGTTCAAATTTCAAAATAGCGCTGTAAGTGGGAGCTACCATTTAAAATTTTGAAAAAATTTCCATAGATGTACCTTTTGATGTTTTTTTGAAATATTCAAGTTTGATAGAGTGAGATCTGACAAGATTGATATAGATGGTTATTATCATAATTCCTACCTACGTGATTGAGTCAAGAAATATTCCCTAAGGTAGTGAATTTACGCCTCGCCAGGTTAGCTCAAAATATCGGAGAGGTTTCAGTCATGCAGCTCATTCTTCACAGAAATAATCTCTAATTACCAATAAAACTCATATTAATTACACTAAAGTGATAATATGTTTATTGTTAATCAGAAATAATGAAATCAAATACATATTAAAATGGGTATAAAGATCAAAGAGTATAGAATAACTATAGAGTTATTTTATAATAGGTACATGCACAAGCTTATACCATACGACACGCGTTAGTTAATTACAGAGGATGGGTAATTAAGTACCCTAGAAATTGCATGCAATTTCGGAAATAGTGGTGAAGTTACTCACCAAGGCTCACATAATGTCCGCTTCTACTGTCTCTTTCAGGGTGGCTCACTAATACTAGGCCGGTCGACAGCAATGTATTACACGAGGTACCTATTCTTCTAGGATAATCATCGATGGCCAGCATAATCGGATGATTTCCGGTGTGAACGCGATTAATTATGTATACGATAATGTAAATCACGAAAACGAGAAACATATTAACCACTAAAAGTGGGCGAAGATTGAATAAAAGGGATGAACGCCCTATAGAGGACTTCATCTACTCGTATCTACATAAGTACACTTTTTGACCAAGAACCACTCTTCGCGACGAGCTTTGTTCAAGTTCAACTTGATTAAAATACATCTAGTTTGGCTCGCGTCCGTGTTGCTCTATTTATACTATTTTTGGGTGCATCGGATGCGTTCTATGCGTTTGCTGCGCGCGATTACGTTATAGCTACGTAGTAGGAGTAGCACAGTAGTAGGAGTTAACACATTACCGAACTTGCAGTTTAAGGGAGTTATTTTATTCATCATCTCTATGGTGATGATTAATTTAATCATCGCTTAGGCGATGAAGGCATATTTCCTCATATCAAGTTTCGAGATGGGATCTCGTAATGGAGGGGGAGCACCCCCCTAATTTTGAGCGAAACTTTTGAAAGAAAATCTGAGGCATGTGATATATCGAATTGTATGTTTTTGGTGACACTGAACACGAATATGACGTCAGATTTTTGATAAGACCCCATCCACAGCTCCCAGCACCTCTCCAAAGGGGGGTAAAAGTTCAAAAAAGTGTTTTGTTCGTGCGACACATGGAATAGTGTGTTTTTGGTGACGCTGAACACAAATATGACGTCAGATTTTTGATTGGACCCTTCCACGGCCCCCAGCACCTCCCTAACGGGGGTAACCTAAAAAAAATGGTTACATTCGTGTGACACATGAAATAGTATGTTTTCGATATCGCTGAACACGAATATAGCCATAGTTCTTCAAATGGACCTCACCCATGGCCACCAGAACCTCCCCCAATAGGTAAAAGTCCAAAAAAATTGTTGGGGCCGTGGATGGAGGTCAATAATCAAAAATCTGACATCATATTCGTGATCAGCGTCACCAAAAACATACTATTCCATGTTTCGCACGAACAAAACACTTTTTTGACACTTTCACCCCCTTTGGGGAGGTGCTGGGGGCTGTGGATGGGGTCCTATAAAAAATCTGACGTCATTTTCGTGTTCAGTGTCACCAAAAACATACAATTCGATATATCACATGCCCCAGATTTTCTTTCAAAAGTTTCGCTCAAAATTAGGGGTGGGGTGCTCCCCCTCCATTAAGAGATCCCATCTTGAAACTTAAATATTTCGAAAAAGCATCAAAAGATACATCTATGGAAATTTTTTCAAAATATTAAATGGTAGCTCCCACTTACAGCGCCATTTTGAAATTTGAACTCTCAATTTGAAAGTTCAACTTTGAACTTTTGAAAATTTCAAAATGCTTAAAAAGTTCTAAATGCAATGCCCTTTCGAACTGTGAAATGAGTTTTGATCAAAGTATCATAGCTTTGAAGGAATTCGCTGCTGAAGTTGAGTACCTCGAGACAATGTGAAAATAAAGGAAGCCCCCCACCCGCCCCTTGAGGGGGCTGGAACCAAACTGATTGCGGGTTTCTTACTTACTGGTTGGGTTGACATTGTAAAAAAAAAATTAAGTGAAATTGAAGGAGATGACTCAAAAACTTTGGTTGAGTTGACATGGAATGACCCGTATTTTGTTTGCTCAGGTCAAATTATGACATTGAAATCAATTTCACTGTCAGATCATCGATAGAGAAACTCGCGATCAGAGCAGAAATGCAGCCTAAATTGCTCAAAAGATAAAAACTTACACAATCTATTGAAGCGTGAAGATCTCTAGAAAAGTAACCAAAATAATAAAATTGGTAAACTTCGAGGTCATAGAACCATAACCGAAATCGAGGATTGGAAGATTTACGAAATTTAAATCAATTTCACTGCTGCATTGTCGATAGAAAAACTCGAAATCAGGGCAGAAATGCAGCCCAACTGTTCAAAAGATGAAAACTTATACAATCTATCGAAGCATGAGGATCTAGTGAAGTAACCAAAATAATAAAATTGGTCAACTTCGAGGTCATAAAATCAAAATCGAATTTGGGCATTAGAAGATTTTTCAGTAGCTCGGTAACTATTTTCCATTGAAAAGGAACAAGGTCGTTTCAATCGAAATCATGTAATTACCCTACCATGTACTTATGCGTGAAAAACTGGAAATAATAAATTTCAAAAAAAAAACACACAAAAAAAACACAAAAAACAAAAAAAAACGCTATTTTCTCTGCGAGAATAGGATGGAAAATATATGGTTCCTTACTAATGAATGTGATTTTAAAAAATCTTAATTAAATTGAGATGGCTAGATGGAAGTGTTTCTGCATTATACGAGTAAGTAATAAAAGTTTTAACCAGCATGTATTGCTGCGTTATGTTGCATAGAAGAATTGTTTTATCAACAGCCTCAACAGGAGCACCGCACTTCGCAGACTTAAACATCCAACCTGCAAATTTTATTTTTGTTTTCTACACCAACAAAATGATGATAAAAATATGCGAAATGAATGCTTTACACAACAAATCCACGAAATTATAAGACTGCAGTGTTGATCTGCGTATATCATATTTCCAGGACGCTTCGCTTGCGGATATTTTTTTTTTTAGAAATTTTTGGTTCGAACGTTTCTTTAATTTGAGTGGAGAATTGCAAACTGGATTTCGTAAAAATGTTGGCATTTTTCTTACTGCTTCAAATATTGCTGTGTAAAGAGATGAATTGCACTGATTGAAATTTTTTAAAAACTTTTTCGATAATTTCTTATTGCATTGAATTAATCTCATTTTTTCAAAGTAAAAAATAAAATAAAATTCAATAATGGCCCTAAACGCTTCCGGCGCGAGCTTCCTCTACTTAAGGGAGACTGGACAACGTAATGAAGATGAATAATGCTAGTTTACGTTTCTTATAAATATTTACTTAGTTATGACGTATCTGAATACGTTTTCCTGCGATATGCCTGCTTCTATTAGGAATTGGGCACAAGTGCTACAGATTAAAAAAATAAAATAAAATTACCTTACTTTGAAATAATTAATCATTACAACATGGAGTATTGAGTACCTATGTGATTTTATATGTATATTATTGTGCGAGAAAACATTACCTATTTTGCGTTTGAAACAACAAAGTGCTTATCATTTTTCAACTCCTGACCGCAGAGGGTTCCACCCTAGAAGTCCTTAAACGTTCGCGGAACAAAATTTTTCGAGCTCGCAAGAATTTTTGAGAATTGAATTTGGAACGTCCAACAAGGATGGTATTCCAACCAACGGAAATTTTTTTCAGCTAAAATAGAATAACGATGCAAATACTTATATGTTTCAGAAAATGAAAGTTCTTTTTCCGATTTCTGGCGAATTTTTAAAAATCAAATGCGAGCTAAAAAAAGGAAAAAAATCGAAATTTCGCCAAATTAACGTACCTATCTAGAGAACTGAAATTTCGTATGCGTCTTATTTTCAACTCGGTTGATTGATTAGGAACGGTTTTGAACTGTTTCGAGCAGTTTTGGAGTCTCCGGTAGATTATTGAAAGTTGAATTTTCTCATAGAATTTTACCGATGAAGTCAAACAGTTGAAATTCGCGTTGCTCTGTAAAATTTCAGTAGGCCTATGCTGAGTCCGATTAGAGGTAGTTTCAAGCTCTCCTGAAGCTTACAAGCCATACTCGTATTTTGAAAATTCCAGATTGTCAAATAGTGTCGTAAAAAGTGTTAAATCGTACCTATTTAGAAAGTTAAACGCGATTAGCAATGATTATTAACGCACCCCCCCTCCACTTGACTATTCACTCATCAATTTTCCAAGGTCAAATTTTGCTGATCGAAAGGTCTATAGGTACCTTCTCTATACTCACGTGCCAAAGTCAATTTGAACAATTTTTATTGCCCAAATTATGAATTCATTAAAATTTACTAATCCTCAAATAATTTTTGTACATTCATTTCTTTTTGTTTCAGGTGAGTTCAAATTTTCTTTATAGATGAAAGTTGAAAATAATGCGCCCAAGTTTGAAAATAAGTAAGAAATAACATCATTTTATAATTTATTTATTCAAATATGTACTTGAATATACACGCTCAAATTATGCTCGGATCATGAAATTAAAATGAATTTTACTGTCTCATTGCCGATAGAAAAACTCGCAATCAGGCAGAAATGTATCGTATTAATTGCTCAACAGATAAAAACTTATACAGAATATAATGAAAAATATGTGATTTCTCATTAATGAATGTAATACAAAAAAAATCTATTTTCAAATTTTCGGATTATTAGTCGATGTTTACCTACTATGTATTTTCCCAATGCCCCATAAGGTAAACCATGGTGTAACACGTCAGTTCCGGGTCTTTTTTTACAGCAGTCGATAAAGGCTTTGAATGTATCCGGATTATCGTATTTTCTTTCCTCAGATCAAGTTATGACATTGAAATCAGTAAAGATCTAGTAATAAAATTGGTAAACTTCGAGGTCATAGAACCAAAAAAGCAGAAATTGAGCATTAGGAGATTTTTCAGTGACTCGGTCACAATTTTTCAATGAACACTGGATCGGTTTAATCGAAATCATGTAGATACTGTTTACTCGTAGAGTGTAGGTATGGAAAACTGAAAATTAATTTTTCTGAAAATCCAAATGTTTGGAATCTCGACCCTTTTGGAGCGAGCTTCCTTTGCTCGAGGGGAATAGGATCGATTGGAAATATTTGATAATATCCAGTTAGAATTCGGGGTATAATAATTTGATTTACATCATTCAAAAATTTTAAAGGAAAAAAGAAAATGATTTTAAAAGGCAAAGCTTTATTGCAAAGCATCTTCGAAAAAATATCAAATTTAGAAACGAAAATTTCAAGATAAATAAGGTGTTGATACCCAAATCACTAAAACATTATTAAAAAAATTACTTACTTTGAAATTGAGAGGGGATTGTCAGTAAATTGAAGCTCCAAATATACATAGCTGGTTGAAAAGATGAATTGCGCTGATTCAAAATCTTTTCTAGCTTTTTCAATAAGTTCTCGTTGCATTGAATTTATTTCATTATTTATTTTATTCTCTACTTTTTTAAAATTGAAAAATAAAATGATGAGGCTTAACGCAATTTCGGCGCGAGTTTCCTCTATTCGAGGGAAATCGGATGCTGCGATGAAGAATAATGATTCCTTACTAGTCTTCTGGATGTGAATCAAAAAAAGTTTCTGTAGGGGTCAGAAGCTTGCTCCGCCAGTTCAGCATTTCAGTTGCAAGCTGTCTATATCTAGGTATACTCGAGGGCGATCGCAGGCAGTCATGAAATGAAAGCGTTATTCGTTTTTCTGCCTAAAAAGTGAGCCAAGTCACTTCAGAAACATCTTCATTTGCAAAAAAAATCTTTTTTGCGTTTAAAACAGCGAAGTCCCTTATCATTTTTCAACTCCTGATCGTTGAAAAAATGCCATCCTAAAAGACCTTAAACGTTCGCAGAACAACGTTTTTTCGACTTCATGATAACTACTTTTCTGATTTTTTCCCCAGAATTGAGCTCGCAGGGAGAATGAAGTCGAGAACACAAAAATTTTTGACAATTGGATATGGAACGTCTACTGACGAACTTAGGTATTCCAATCGGCGGAATTTGTTTAAAGCCATAAAATCGGAAAACGATGCAAACATACATTTTCCTTCAGGAGATGGAAGTGCTTTTTTAGATTTTTGGCGAATTTTTAAAAGCCAAATGCGAGCTAAAAAATGAAAAAGGATCAATATTTCATGAAATCAACGTAGAAAGCGAATTCAATTTCAACTTTTTTATTTGATGATGATGATGATTGATAGATGATTACCTACTATTTCTATCAATATTTCACGAAGTAGTTAGGTGCTTTTTAATGCCCGTTCATTCAAAGCTTTCGGATTGCTTTGATTAATGGTGGCAGCAAAAATATTTTTCTGCAGACATGGCGCAGTTTTGTAAGATCCTTTTTGACGCGTTTTAATTTACTCAAGTTCATGCCCAGCAAATATAGCTTCAAAACCATATCAATCGAATTCGGAGTGAATCCCGTATCTATCGAGCACCCGACCACTTAAAAAAAAAAAAAAAAGGAATAAATTGACCCAGAAAGCTGAATTTTGGTTTGCATGTGCCTTATTTACGAGCCCCTTAATTGGTTAGAATCGGTTTTGAACTTTTTCGAGCACTTCTGAAGTTTCCAGTAGATTTTTGAAGGTTGAAATTATTTCAGATTTCTGGGTGAGATTCGCAAGATTTTGATTTTTTCACTAAAAATCGATAAATGTACTTATGTAGGTACTTGAATGAATCCTGATCCATCCAGAAGAGGTCCTAAAAGTATGCCTACAACTGTCAAAATGTTTCAAAAATAGGAGAAAAAAATTTCAATGAAAATTGTCGTCATGTGCATCGTCCTAAAATATCGATTCATGTTTTTGTTTCTTACTTCGAATTCAGTTTCAAATGCGTAAAAATGGTTGATTATCATGAATTAATGAGTATGAGAGAACGCCTGTAGAACTAAGGAATTTCGAAGTCAATTTTTCTTTGATAATAATGATACCTACCTACTGATGATGATGATGATGATAGATGATTACCTACTATCTCTTCCAGTTCTGGCAGGTTTCAACTATTGAACTTGGTTTCCACACTATCCATTTTTTTTTAGCTAAAATCAAAAAACAATGCATATGTACATCACCGCACAAAATTTCAAAAAATGAACTACATTTTTCGATTTTTGGTGAATTTTTGGAAATAAAAATGTGAACTGAAAAAGGGGGAAAATCGGAATTTCCCCAAATCAAGGTAGAAAGCTGAAATTTTGAATGTGCGTTACTTTCGACTCCCTTATTTGATTAGGAATGGTTTTGAACTGTTTCGGTCATTTCTGGAGTCTCCAGTAGATTTTTGAAAGTGGAAACTGCAGACTAATGTTTTGCCGATGAAGTTGAACAGCTAAAATTCACTTTGTTCTACAAAATTTCAGCATTCTGAGTCGATTACAGGTAGCTCTAAACCGTCCTAGAGCTTCCAAGTCAGATTTTGGAAATTCCAGATTTTCAAAAAGTGTCATATGTTGGAAGTTTGAACGTGATTAGTGCCAGTTGGTAACCTCCCGCTCTTCGTTGGGCCTTGAACGATTACTCATCAATTGTCCGAAATGAGTTCCCGTTGGTCAAGAAGCCTATATCTTATACTCACGTGCTAAAGTCAATTTGAACAGATTTTATGGCATATTTTGAAAATGTAGAGTTACCATAGTATCACCGGAGGCTCCAGACCTGCTTGGAACCCATCTGTTTAGGTAATTAACTCAACGTGGTGGAATTTTATGAAGCAATGTGTAAATTTCTATTTTTCAACTTCATTGATAATTACAATTTTACGGAAATTCCAACATTCAAAAATTGTCTAATTGCTTCAAAATTGCTCAAAACTGTTCAAAACTATTTCCAATCAAGCGATGAACATGTTAAATTTCAGATTTTTGGGTCAGCGATTTACAAGATTTTTATTTTTTTCTCATTTTTTATCCCAATTTAACTTTTAAACTAGACAGCAAAGTGTGCGTAGCTAGCTGCCTTTTCTACAGCTATAACCGCGTTATTACATCTAGGTAGTGCATAAGTGAATCAACCATGTCACAGTAATGAGAATTTTTGAAACTCTCACTGCTTCAAAATAATAATTGTTTTTCGGTGTTTTCATATTTTCCAAATTACAATAGGTATTTCAGAATAATTTATAAGCTTGTATTGCTTCTAAATTAAGAAATTTCTAGTTGTTTTTCATAGTTTGCATTGTTTTAAAATTTACAACATTTCAAATCAATTTCCCGAATTCCCCATTGCTACAATTTCATAAAGTTTTCAATAAATTTTCAGAATTTTGCATTGCTGCTGAGTTAGGAAATTTGCAATCAATTTTTAGAATTCACACTGCCTCTAAATAGTCAAATTTTGAATAATTTTTCAGAATTCGTATTGTCTTTAAATTAAAAAATTTCAAATTCAATTTTCAAGTTCATATTGTTCACAAATTGTAAAACGTTTACTCAATTTTTGGAATTTACATTGCCTCCAATTTTTCAGAATTCTCATCTTGTTCATAAATATTACAATACTTATTTTATATAATTTTCAAGTTCACATTATCTGCAACTTACAGAACTTTTAATCAATTTTTGGAATTCTCAGCGTATCTAAATACAAATTTTCATACTATTTTTTTTAGAATTTCCATTGTCTTCAAATTTATAAATTTTCAAACCAACTTTCAGAACTTGCTTTTTATTCTAAATTAAGAATTAAATCTTATAAAATATGTTAAGAATTTGAATTGCCTCTAAATTACACGAAAAAAAATATGGGCAATTTTTACAAAAAAATTTAACTAAATACTGGTATTTAGCACAATTAAGTACCAGATCCCATTTAATAATTTTTACTGTAATCATTTAGTAAAAATTATCATTTTAATAAATTTTGCTATAGGTACCAATAGTAAAAATCATTTTGTTTTAATAATTTTTACTAAATCATGATAATAAAAATTTCATGTTTCAATTGTACAAAAATTAGTTTAATTACTCATTTTGAAGTAATTTTTAAATTATAAGTAAAAAGTTAAAAATTATTCATGTCAAGGTAATTCTTACTATACTTATGGCTATAGGTAGACAGAAAATTAATGAAATGAATTTTTAGTTAGCAAATGATATCATAATTCATAACTCAATTTCAGCATTATTTTTGCCCCATTATCATGTACTACGTAGGTAGTAAACTCCAAAGCATTTACCTATCCGATTTTCCTATGAAAAATCTGTCACCTACCTACTTACCTCACGGGGATTCGAACCTGGGTCCCTAAATTTCCTATTCCTACCTACATGCCCTATCCACTCAGCCACCACTTCACTACGAGGGTTACGGCATTAAAATAATATATTTGTTTGGTAAACACCCCACCAAGCCACTCAAACTTGAAATACACAGCTGGCAGACTGGGGGTGTAACAGGGTACAATGCAACGCAGCTGTTTATAAAATGATGAAAGGATAAGGCTGGGGGTATAGCAGGGTACAATGAGCGGCAGGTGGTTTACAAGTCCCCTTTCTCCTTTTTTAGGAATTTATGCATTAAAATAATGAACTAAAATTGCAATTACTCAGCAATTACCCATCCGAATTGAATGAAAATAAATCTATACCCTCCGCCTTAATGATTCTCAAATGGTGTCCAATAGGTACAAAAAATGGTTGGATAGCTTAAGAGAACATTCATTGCAATTGAAATTTCAATTTCTCAAAGCGAAACCAATAGTGTGCTACGCACACTAAAAACTTGAGGGAGATTTGATGATGCAATGAAGAATAATGATTGCTTACTAGCTTCTTCTTTGCGGATATATTCTTTCTTCACGATATCGTGGTTTCCCTGTTCACCCTATGTTCATCCTATCATTATTCACTGTCTCAGAATATTACATGATTGTCAAATTCGATCACCTGAAGACGTGATGGAACCGTTATCATCAAGTCACAACTCCCAACAAACTCCAGGTAAACTGTGTCAGATAGATATAGGTACATATGTACTACGATGCGTAGATATTTTTCAGTTTTTCAGGTCAATTTGGTGGAATTTCGTTCTTTGCTTTTTAAGATGGTCACTTTTGGGCAATGTGAGAAAAAGTGTTCTTTAACACAGTTCTGAATATCAAACAAAGGAGCAAAACATATGTTTGTACCGGCTCCACTTCAATGTCAAATTTCAGATTTCTGGGTCAGATTGTATGGATTTTGATTTCTCATTTTTGATCCCACGACTTTTAAAGAGTGATCGTCGAAAATCGAAAAATGTACTTGAATAAATCCTGATCCATCCAGGAGAGGCCCTAAGAATGTACAACTATCAAAATTTTTCAAAAATCAGGAAAACTGGAAATTGATTTCAAGAAAATAAATCCAGTGTTTGCTACCTTCTGCAGCGAGCTTGCTTTGCTCGAGGGGTATAGGATAGAAAATATTATGATTCCTTACTAAAAATTTTCATTCTGATCAACATGATACGATGACATGCACTTCCTGTGGTTGGTTGTTTTGAGTGACATGACACTGAGATCTAAACCATTATCGCGAGAGATTTCGATATTTTGATCTGAATTATTTTGATTTTGAGAGTGAACTTGATCGTGATTTTGAAATTTATACGGTGAAGATGCCCTTCATACGTTTTTCTGCTACCTTCATTGGTAGTTTTCTTATAGCTCCAAATGTCGCTGGGTAAAAAGATGAATTGCGCTGATTCAAAAACTATATTAAAACTTTTTCAATAAATTCTTGTTGCATTGAATTTAGTACCTGTTAACTTACTTTTTTTAACTGAAAAATAAAATAATTTGGCTCAACGCTTCCGGCGCCGGCGCATGCTTCCTGTACTCGAGGGAAATCGGATGCTACATATATGTATGATGAAGAATAATGATTACTCACTAGTTCTTCTGGATATGGATCAAAAAATTCTTCGTGATTAGTAATTTGTTCTAATGCTATGTGGTCAATTTTGAGTTGAAACTCTCTCAATAAGTTGTTTTTAGCTCGCCTACGATGCCTACAAGGTGAGCCATGTAACCCAATAATTTCTTCATTTGCAAAAAAAAATAAAACTTTTGCGTTTAAAACAACAAAGACCTTATCATTTTTCAACTCCCGATCGTTGAAAAATGCCATCATACAAGTCCTTAAACGTTCACAGAACAACATTTTAAACAATTTTTGAGAATTGAATTTGAATGTCTAACGAGGAAAGGCACTCCCACCGGCGGAAATTTTTTTGAACTAAAATCCACAAACAATGCAAATTTACATCATCAAACAAAATTTAAAAAAAATTAAGTGCATTTTTCGATTTTTGGTGAATTTTTAATAAGTAATCAAAATGTGAACTGAAAAAGGAAAAAAATCAGAATTCCACCTAATCGAGGAAGAAAGCTGAAATTTTGTGAGTGTCTTATTTTCGACTCCCTTAAATGATTAGGAACGGTTTTGAACTGTTTTGAGCAGTTCTAGAGTCTCCAGTAGGTTTTTGAAAGTTTCAATTTTAACAGAATTCTACCGATGAAGTTGAACAGTTGAAATTCGCTTTGCTCTATAAAATTTCAGCGTGTTGAGTCGATTAGAGGTCGTTTCAAGCCGTCTTGGTACTTCCAAGTCATATTTTTGAAATTTCAGATTTTCATAAAGTATCATATTAAGAAGGTTAATCGTGATTAGTGCTGGTCAGTTACCTCTCCTCCCCCTTGGGAATTGACTGATTACTCGTCAATTTTCTGAAATCAGTTCCGATCGGTCAAGAATCCTATTATACCAGGTGACACTTTTTGAAAATCTAAAATTTCCAAAATATTATTGAAGGCTCCAGATCAGCAGCTTGGAGCCCATCTGTATAGGTAATTTACTCAACGAGGTGGAATTTTATGGAACGAACTCAAAGTGTGAATTTTCAGCGTTTCTGCTTCGTTGAATGAAATTTTTTGGAAATTCCCATGTTTAAAAAATTCATTGCGGAGGCTTCATAGTTGCTCAAAACCGTTCAAAATTCTTTCCCATCAAGCGAACGTGTCAAATTTCCAATTTGTGGGTCAGATTCGCGATATTTCGATTTTTTTCTCATTTTTGATCGCAATTTGACTTCTAAAAATTCGCCGAAAATCGAAAAATGTACTGTTATACTGAATCCTGATCCATCCAGTAGAGGTCCTAAAAGTACACAACAACCAAAATTTTTCAATAATTTCGGATACAGGTTCTTCATCATGAATTGATGCATATGAGGGAACGCCTGCAGAACTAGGGAACTTTGAAGTCTACTTACTATTTTTTGGTGGTGATGATAATGATAATGAAGATAATGATGGATGATTACCTACTGCTGAAATGAAAGCCACTGCGAGATAATAACGAACAGCAAGTTAGCAACTCTCATAAATTTGACTGTTTCAAATTCAGAGAGAAGAGCAGAACCGAATGAAAAATACATATTTCCCTACGTGACACAGTCGAAATTTCAACAGCTAAAATTCGCATGTATTCACGAAATGAAACGCGAATACAGGCCAACTCCCCAAAATCGAAATCGAGCATTAGAAAATTTTTCTGTGGCTCGGTAACAATTTACCAATGAAAATTGGATCGGTCGAATCGGAATCATGTAGGTACCTACTTGGAATGTAAGTAAAGGTGGAAAATTGGAAATTAATTTCAAAAAAAGAATTTCAGTGTTCGCAGTTTCAGCCCTTTATAAAGCGAGCTTTTTTTGCCCGAGGGGAATAGGATAGAAAATATAAATGATTCTTTACTTATGAACGTGATGCAAAAACTTGATTGCTTTGTGGTTCTGACATTTCCGCCCAGAGACACCATCTTCAGTGAATGGAAGTTTTTCTGCATCATACGAGTATGCTTTAACCAGCTGCGTTGTGCTGGACTCCGAAGATCCAATCAACAATTTTCATTCTCGTATTCTACTCGTACACTTACAAAATAATTACAAAAATATGCGAATGAATGTTTTACATAACGAATTCACGAAATTGTAAGCATCAGCACACCTAAGGGGTTCGAACATTGCTTTAATTTGAGTGGAGAATTGCAAACTGGAGTTGGTGAAAATTTTGGCATTTTTCTTACATCTATCTTTTGTTCTAATGCGATAAATGGTCAATTTTCGAGTTGAAACTCTCTCAATAAGTTTTTTAGCTCGCTTACGATGCCTAAGGGGTGAGCCACGTTACTCCAAAAACATCTTCAACTGCGAAAAAAACCTTTTTTTGCATTTGAAACTACAACTCCTGATCGTTGAAAAAATGCCATCCTACAAGTCATTGAACGTTCATAGAACAACGTTTTTCAAACCGTCTTTCTGATTTTTGGGCTGGAATAATTGAGCTCGTAGGGAGGAAAAAATCTAGATCACAACAATTCTTGAGAATTGAATTTGGAACGTCTAGCGAGAAAGGTATTCCAATCGGCGGAAATTTTTTCGCTCTAAAACCCAAAAACAATGCAAATTTGCATCGCCGAACAAAATTTCAAAAAATAAGTGCATTTTTCGATTTTTTAGGTGAATTTTTAAAAATTAAATGTGAACTAAAAAAAGAAAAAAAAATCAAAATCTTGCCATCAACAAAGAAAGATTTTCAAGATTGGTTTTGTTGATACTTGCGGCAATGCTCTGGGTTTCAAGGTTTCAAACCAGGTGATTGGTTGTATCCAAGAACCATTTCGGCAGGCGATTCTAGGCCATTGATATGAGTATTTCGATAGTTAGATAAGATAGAGACTAATTTTCTCTTTAACAGGTACATCGATGTTGGACATTTTCTTGAGCTTATGCTTTATGATCTGGACACCCTGCTCTGCCAATCCATTTGTGGCGGGATGATTAGGAGTGCTGAATGTCTGGCGAATGCCATTGGCCTTTGTAAACGCAAAGTAAACTCGGATGATTTGAAAATAGCAGCATTATCACTCACCAGATTTTCACAAAGACCAAATCTGCTGAAGGATTCGCGCAAAATCAATTATCTTTTTGCTATCAGGATATGTTTCTGAATAATAGGCTTCTGTCCACTTCGTTTTGGCGTCAAATATTACGAAGATATGCTGGTTTTTATATTAGGCATAGTCTATGTGTATGCTGAAACATAAAATAAAATATGCAATAATGAGCATCAGCGTTTCCGGCATGAGCTTCCTCTATACTTAGAGGAGATTTGATGATGTACCTAATGAAGAATAATGATTGCTTACTACTAGCACTTCTGAATTTTGCCATGTTTTCACTATAGGATTATACGTATCAATTGAACTAGCAGTTGGCCTAAAAATTTGATTCTCTGAATTTTTTGTATTATTTTTCTCACTACTCACAGTCACCATTACACTCAAGTCAACTTCTTCTACATGCCTTGATATCTTCACGTTCAACCTGAAAAGATTTGATTTTTAGAAGAAGGCTTTTTTGGCATTTGACTTATTATTTCCAGCCAGAATTGCGATTTCATCTAAACTAAAAATTGATTCTTATCATGTACTTGGAGCATCACCCGAAATTTTATTTTTCGAGGCGGAATGTAATTTACTTATTATTGATCGTATTGATTACCAAAATCGGAGTTGGTCGCTTTTCCTCTACTCTCATCAACGCATTCAACCAGATCTCAATCTGCATTTCTCATTTTTGATTCCAATTTGACACTTAAAAATTCGTCAAAAATCGAAAAATGTACTTATGTACGTACTTGAATGAATCATGATCCATCCAGTAGAGTTCCTAAAAATGTACAAGTATCAAGTGGCCACTTTTGGTCAATGTGAGAAAAAGTGTTCTTCAACGCAATTTTGAATAACAAACAAATGTGCAAAAAATATGTTCAGTATTGTACCAGCTCTACTTCAATGTCCAATTTCAGTTCTGGGTCACATTCTCAGGATTCTGATTTCTCATTTTTGATCCCACTTAGAGTTGGACTTTTGAAAAGTGATCGTCGAAAATCGAAAAATGTACTTAATGTACTTACTCGAATGAATCCTGATCCATCCAGGAGAGGCCCTAAAAATGTACAACTATCAAAATTTTTCAAAAATTGGGAAAACTGGTAATTAATTTCAAGAAAATAAATCCAGTGGTTGCAACCTTCTGGAGCGAGCTTGCTTTGCTCGAGGGGAATAGGATAGAAAATATATGATTCCTTACTAATGAATGTGATGCAAAAAAAAATGTTCCTCAGCCATTTGATTTATTTCTTATTATTTTTTACAAAAAAAAATTCTGGAGGTTTCAGTAGATTTTTGAAAGTTGAAAAATTTTTAAAGATTTGATGAAGGCTTTAGAATTGCTCAAAACTGTTGAAACTGTTTCGAATCAAGCGAATGCGTCACATTTCAGATTTCTGGGTCAGATTCGCAGGATTTTGATTTTTTTCCTCATTTTTGATGCCAATTTGACTTTTGAAAATTCACTAAAAATCGATAAATGTACTTATGTAGGTGCTTGAATGAATCCTGAGCCATCCAGAAGAGGTCCTATAAGTATGCCTACAACTGTCGCGATTCATGTTTTTGTTTCTTACTTCGAATTCAGTTTCAAATGCGTAAAAACGGTTGATTATCATGCAAATTAATGTGTATGAGAGAAGGCCTGTAGAACTAGGGAGTTTCGAAGTCAATTTTTCTTTGATAATAACGATACCTACTGATGATGATGATGATAGATGATTATTGATTACCTTACCTACTATTTCTTCCAGTCCTGGCTTGGTTTCCACACTATCAATTTTTTTGAGCTAAGATCAAAAAACAATGCAAATATACTTACATCACCGGACAAAATTTCAAAAAATGAAGTGCATTTTTAGATTTTTGGTGAATTATTAAAAAGTTAAAATGTGAACTGAAAAAGGAAAAAAAATCGGAATTTCGCCAAATCAAAGTAGAAAGCTATAATTTTGAATGTGCGTTACTTTCGACTCCCTCAATTAATTAGGATTGGTTTTTGAACCGTTCCGGTCATTTCTGGAGCCTCCAGTAGGTTTTTGAAAGCTGAAACTGACAAAGTTTTGCCGATGAAGTTGAACAGCTAAAATACACTTTGTTCTATAAAATTTCAGCATACTGAGTCAATTACAGGTAGCTCCAAACCATCCTCCTAGAGCTTCCAAGTCAGATTTTGGAAATTTTAGATTTTCAAAAACTGTGGTAGTTGGAAGCTTAAACGTGATTAGTACTAGTGAGTAACCTCCCCCTCTATCATTGGGCCTTGACCAATTACTCATCAATTGATTCGAAAACTTTTTTCAACTTTTTCAATAATTTACCTATTGTTACATTAAATTTGTTTTATTATTTTTTTTTAATGAAAAATAAAATAAAATACAGTCTATACAATAATGTCGAGCCTCAACGCTTCTGGCACGAGCTTCATCCTCTACTTGAGAGAGATTTGATGATGCAATGAAGAATAATGATTGCTTACTAGCACTTCTTTGCGGATGTATTCTTTTTTTAACAGTAATTCTAATTCTTTGTCCAAACAATTTCTTTAATTTGAGTCTAAAATTGCAAAATGGGGTTCGTAAAAATTTTGGCATTTTTCTTACAGCTCCAAATGTCGCTAGGGAGAAAGATGAATTGTGCTGATTCGAAAACTTTGTTCTACTTTTTCAATAATTTCTTGTTACATTGAATTTATTTCATTTTTTTCAACCGGTGAAAAATAAAATAAAATACAATGAGCTTCAAGGCTTCCGGCGCTAGCTTCCTCTACTTAGAGGAGATTTGATGATGTAATGAAGAATAATGATTGCTTACTAGCACTTCTGGATTTTGCCATGTTTTTCACGTGGAGAATATCTTATTGCAGAACAATTTGAACTAGCAGTTGGCCTAAAAATTTGACTACACATCTGAATTTGAATTCTTTTTCTCACTATTACTCACCATTCAACTTCTTCTACCCTGATATCTTCACGTTCAACCTGAGAAGTTTTGAATTTTTTTTGTTTTTTGGTCTATGATATAAGAAGGGTTTTTAAGCAAATGACTTATCATTTCCAACCAGAATTGCGATTTCAACTAAAAATTGATCCTTCTCATGTAGAGCATCACCCGAGATTTCGTTTTTCGAGGAGAGAATGTAATTTACTTATTATACGTATTACGTATTGATTACCAAAATCGGAGTAGGTCGTATTTCCTCAACTCTCATTTACGCATCCAACCAGCTCTCAATCTCCATTTCTCATTTTTGATCCCAATTTGACTTTTAAATATTCGTCAAAAATCGAAAACTGTACCTACTTATTTGAATAATGCATCCTGATCCATCCAGGAGAGGTCCTAAAAATGTATACAATAAGTATCAAAATTATTCAAAAACCGTGGAAAAATGAATATTACCTATTTTTGAATGAAAATTTGTCGTGAGGTGCATATTGATTCATCTTTTTGTTTCTTAGGCTACTTTGAATTCAACTTTAAATGTGTAGAAACGGTTGATTATCATGAATTATTGTCCATGGGAGAACGGCTGCTGTAGAACTAGGGGATTTTGAAGTAAACTTTTTTTTGGTGATGATAATGATGATGATGGATGATTACTTACTCGTTGATGAACTGTTTTGCTTATGGCATTTTCGATTTGCAACATATTTAGTTACTTTGGCGAGAATGGTCCCCCGGCCATTCCTTGAAAACTCCACACCTTGTAAGTACTAATAAGCTTCTAGAAAAAGTAAGTTCAATCAACAAAATGAAATCCTCCCATAGCAAAATTCAAACATTATCCATAGAAAAACTCGCAATTAGGGCAGAAATGCAGCCTAATTGCTCAAAACATAGAAACTTATGCAACCTACCGAAGCATAAAGATCTAGTGAAGTAACCAAAATAATAAAATTGGTACACTTTGAGGTCATAATTTATGTGGGACTGAAATCGAAATTGGGCATTTGAAGATTTTTCAGTAGCTCGGTAACAAGTTTGGCTCAGTCGAATCGAAATCTGTACTTATAGTTAGGTATGTACCATGTATATCGGTGTGGAAAAATGTACATTAATTTCAAAAAAGGAAATCCAGTGTTTGCAATCTTGACTCTTCTGGAGCGAGTTTTTTTTGCTCGATGGGAATAGGATAGAAAATATATGATTTCTTACTAATGAATGTGATAGGTACAAAAAAATTGGTTAACATCCTTTATTATCGATTTTGTTCTTTTGTATTTCACCCCAAAAAATTAGTTAATACCTATTTAATTTGTTATTGAAAAATCCTAACTGTTCCCATTCGGAACTCCTGCAGTTCACCAGTTTGCAACAGCTATTTGCAACATCAGATCTGTATACTTTTTGCATGGGTTATCTACCCAAAATTACAATGTATTTCTCCACAGGCCTTCGTACGCAAACCGAAACAGTAATATGTACTTATCTTTGTCGCTGATTTTACCAGCACGAACACAGGTCGTCCACGCTCGGCTAAAACAACTTTTCCTTTTTTATCCAGGAAAAAGCAGCTTTCATCAATATTGAAAATGAATTCAGGTCTTTTTTCATAATTTAAAAATCATTTTCTAGACTCAAAACACTAAGCTTTTTTTTTTAGCGTGTCTTTGACGTTTAGACAAAGAATTATCTTACCTACTTCTTATTATTTTTATGAAAAAATGCAAATAGAAATGATTCGAAATAGGGTAAAGTGCTCAAAAATATGACCACTTCAAGGTAAATTTCTTGAGATAAACTGCAACCTGGTAAGCAATCGATCTCACTTTGGAAATACATATTATTGACTTCAAAAGTACCTATAGCAATCAAATGTACTCGTAGAGAGAATTCTTCCTCATCGAGCTCCTGACCACTTGAAAAAATCACCAAAATTTCAATAAATTGGCCTAGAAAGCTGAATTTTAGTAAAATAGGTAAGTACCTTATTTTTGACTCGTTGGTTCGATTGAGAAGGGTTTCAAACCTTTTTTTAGCAGTTTTGCAGCCTCCAGCAGATTTTTCAAATTTGCAATTCTCACAAAATTCGATCGAAGGAAGTTGGAAAGCAACACTTTAGGACTCTAAACCTCTAGGTATTTCAACGTACTGAGTCAACTGAAGATGGTTTGAGGACGTTTTGGAACTACCAGTTACACGTTGGAAATTCCAGATTCTCATAAAAAGGCATAAAAGACCATAATGTGAATTTTCGCTACCCAACTTCAATACATTAGGTACCTAGCTGAACTTTTGTTGAGAATTCAACTTGAAAAAATATTTGTGAAGGCTCCAGAACTGGGTAGGTACTGAAAATGATTTAACCGTTTTCAATGGGTTCGGAGTGTCAGATAGATAGGTACTAGGATTCGTAGATATCAAATTTCAGTTTTTCAGGTCAATTTGGTGGAATCTCGTTCTTTGCTTTTTAAGATGGCCACTGTTGGGCAATGTGAGAAAAAGTGTTCTTTAACGCAGTTTTGAATATCAAAAAAAGGTGCAAAAATATGTTATTGTACCAGCTCTACTTCAATGTCAAATTTCAGATTCCTGGGTCAGATTCCCTGGATTTTGATTTCTCATTTTTGATCCCACTTAGAGTTAGATTTTCAAAAAGTGATCGTCTAAGATCGAAAATTGTACATGTACGTACTTGAATGTATCCTGATGCATCCAGAAGAGACCCTAAAAATGTACAACTATCAACATTTTTCAAAAATTGGGATGAAAAATATGCGATTCCTGATACAAAGAAATCCTTGACTTATCGGTTCTTTTGCTAGGTTTTAGCCCCCCCCTCCCCCGTAATAAGTTAATTGCAAACCGAAACAGTAATAGTTACCTATTATGTTTTTCGCTATTTTTATCAACATGATACACAGGCCGTGTCTACCAAGTACATGAATCAGTAGAACAAAATAGTGTTGATTTTACAGTGTTGGTCTGGGTGTACCATATTTTTCCGGGAATGCTTCGCTTGTGGATATTTGTTTTTTTACGAATTCTTGGTCCACACATTTCTTTAATTTGAGTGGAAAATTGCGAACTAGGTTTTGTAAAAATTTTGGCATTTTTCTTTCAGCTCAAAATGTCGCCGGAGAGAGAAATGAATTGCGCTGATTCGAAAACTTTTTTCAATTCTTTTTCAATAATTTCTTGTTACATCGAATTTGTTTCATTTTTTTTTAAAGTGAAAAAAAATAATATAATTATATCTACAACAATGGGCCTGGATGCTTCCTGCGCGAGCTTCCTCTATTTGAGGGAGATTTGATGATGTAGGTTATGAAGAATGATGATTGCTTACTAGCACTTCTTTGAAGATATATTCTAAATTTCCAGGTCATCTTTAAATTCGATCACCTACCTTAATTGATAAGGAACCGTTTAAAACTGTTTCGAGCAATTCTGGAGCCTCCAGTAGATTTTTGAAAGTTGAAATTGAATTTTATGGAAATTCCAACTTTCAAAAATTTGCTGAAGGCTTCAGAATTGCTCAACACTGTTGAAACTGTTTTCAATCGAGCGAACGAGACACTTTCAGATTTCTGGGTCAGGTTCGCAGGATTTTGATTTTTTTTCTCATTTTTGATGCAAATTTGACTTTCGAAAATTCACTGAAAATCGATACATGTATACTTACTTATGTAGGTGCTTGAATGAATCGGAATTTGAATTCTTTCTCTCACTACTCACCATTACACTCAAGTGAACTTCTTCTACCTTGATATCTTCACGTTCAATCTAAAAAGCTTTGAGTTTTTTCTATGTTTTCTGGTTTATGATAGAAGAAGACTTTTTTGCCGAATGACTTATCATTTTCAGACAGAATTGCGATTTCATCTAAAAATTGATCCTTATCATGTAGAGCATCTCACCCGAAATTTTATTTTTCAAGGCGGAAAGTAGGTAATTTACTCATTATAGATCGTATATTGATTACCAAAATCGGAGTAACTAGTTCGCATTTCCTCAACTCTCATCAACGCATCCAACCAGCTCTCAATCTCCATTTCTCATTTTTTACCCCTATTTGACTTCTATTCGTAAATAGTTATTCGTCAAAAATCGAAAAATGTAAGTACTTATGTATGAACTTGAATGAATCCTGATCCATCCAGGAGAGGTCCTAAAAATGTACAAATATCAAAATTTTTCAAAAACTGTGGGAAAATGAATAATTATTATTTTTCAATGAAAATTTGTCGTGAGTGCATATTGATTCATCTTTTTGTTTCTTAGGCTACTTTGAGAATTATTGCCTATGGGAGAACGGCTGCTGTAGAACTAGAGAATTTTGAATAGAACTTTTTTTTTGGTGATGATGATGATGATGATGATGATGATGGATGATTACTTACTCGTTGATGAACTGTTTTACTTATGGCATTTAACTTGAAGAACTATTTGTGAAGGCTACAGAACTGGGTACCTATATATACTGAAAATGGTTTAACCGTTTTCAATCGGTTCGGAGTGTCATATGTATTAGGTACTATGATGTGTAGATATCAAATTTTAGTTTTTCAGGTCAATTGGGTGGAATTTCCTTTTTTGCTTTTCAAGTGGCCACTTTTGGTCAATGTGAGAAAAAGTGTTCTTCAACGCAATTTTGAATATCAAACAAATGTGCAAAAAATATGTTCAGTATTGTACCTAGCTGCTCTGCTTCAATGTCCAATTTCAGTTCTGGGTCACATTCTCAGGATTCTGATTTCTCATTTTTGATCCCACTTAGAGTTGGACTTTTAAAAAGTGATCGTCGAAAATCGAAAAATGTACTTAATGTACTTACTCGAATGAATCCTGATCCATCCAGGAGAGGCCCTAAAAATGTACAACTATCAAAATTTTTCAAAAATTGGGATAACTGGAAATTAATTTCAAGAAAATAAATCCAGTGTTTGCAACCTCCTGGAGCGAGCTTGCTTTGCTGGAGGGGAATAGGATAGAAAATATATGATTCCTTACTAATGAATGTGATGCAAAAAAAAATTTTTGTTCAGCCACTTGATCGATTTTTTATTATTTTTTACAAAAAAAATTCTGGAGGTTCCAGTAGATTTTTTAAAGTTGAAAATTTTTTAAAAGATTTGATGAAGGCTTCAGAATCGCTGAACACTGTTGAAACTGTTTCCAATCAACTTATAATTACCTATGCTTGAATGAATCCTGATCCATCCAGGAGAGGTTGTAAAATGTATACAACTGCCAACATTTTTCAAAAATAGGGAAAAAAATTTCAATGAAAATTGTCGTCATGTGCATCGTCCTAAAATATCGATTCATGTTTTTGTTTCTTACTTCGAATTTAGTTTCAAATGCGTAAAAACGGTTGATTACCTATCATGCGATTTAATGTGTATGTGGGAACGCCTGTAGAACTAGGGAATTTCGAAGTCAATTTTTCTTTGATAATAATGATACCTACTGATGATGATGATGATAGATGATTACCTACTATTTCTTCCAGTCCTGGTAGGTTTCAACTGTTGAACTTGGTTTCCATTAATATTTTTTTTTTTTTTTTGAGCTAAAATCAAAAAACCAATACAAATGTACTTACATCACCGAACAAAATTTCAAAAAATGAAGTGCATTTTTCGATTTTTGATGAATTATTAAAAATTAAAATGTGAACTGAAAAAGGAAAAAAATCAGAATTTCGCCAAATCAAAGTAGAAAGCTGTAATTTTGAATGTGTGTTACTTTCGACTCCCTTAATTGACTAGTAATGGTTTTGAACCTTTTCGGACTGAAGCATAAAGATCTAGTGAAGTAACCAAAATAATAAAATCGGTACACTTTGAGGTTATAATTCATGTGGGACTAAAATCGAAATTGGGCATTTGAAGATTTTTCAGTGCCTCGGTAACAATTTTGGCTCAGTCGAATCGAAATCTGTACTTAGTTAGGTATCTACCTTATACATATGTCGGTGTGGAAAAATGTAAATTAATTTCAAAAAAGAAAAATCAAGTGTTTACAATCTTGACTCTTCTGGAGCGAGCTTTTTTTTTTGCTTAATGGGAATACGATGAAAAATATGTGATTTCTCTTTTGTATTTCACCCCTAAAAATTAGTTAATGCCTATTTCATTGTTCCCATTCGGAACTTCTGTTCACCAGTTTGCAACAGCTGTTTGCAACATCGGATCTGTGTACTTTTTGCATGGATTATCTACCCAAAATTACAATGTATTTCTCCAGAGGCGTTCACGCAAACCGAAACAGTAATATACCTAATCTTTGGCGCTGTTTTTACCAGCACGAACACAGGTCGTCCACGCTCGGCTAAAACAACTTTTCCTTTTTTATCCAGGAAAAAGCAGCTTTCATCAATATTGAAAATGAATTCAGGTCTTTTTTCATAGGTAATTTAAAAATCATACATACATATTTACTTACCCAACAAATCCTCTACCTCGGCTCCTCGGCGAACCATTTTCGGATTCAGCTCTGTGACAGTTTCACACGATTTGCACAGAGATACTCGATTCGTTTCTCTAAAATAATTCGGCGGTGATCCAGGAAAAAGGAAAACTATTTCCAGCCAGGGACACCATTGCTGAATGGAAGTTTTTCTGCATCATCTACCCAATGCTTTAACCAGCTGTGTTGTTCTGGACTCCGAAGATCCATTTTACAACTATCAAAATTTTTCGAAAATTGGGATGGAAAATAAGAAACCGTTTAAAACCGTTTCGAGCCTTTCTGGAGTCTCCAGTAGATTTTTGAAAGTTGAAATTGAATTTTATGGAAATTTTATTTTTTCAAAAATATCTTCAAGGCTTCATTCAGAATTGCTCAAAACTGCTTAAACTGTTTCCAATCAAACGAATCCGTTAAATTTCAGATTTCTGGGCTAGGTTCGCAGGACTTTGAATTTTTTTTTCTCATTTTTGATGCCAATTTGATTTTTGAAAATGTGCCAAAAATCGATAAAGTATGTACTTATAATATACTTGAATGAATCCTGATCCATCCAGGGGAGGTTGTAAAATGTATACAACTGTCAACATTTTTTAAAAATTGGGGGGGGGGATTTCAATGAAAATTGTTGTGATGTGCATCGTCCTAAAATATCGATTCGTGTTTTCGTATCTTACTTCGAATTCAGTTTCAAATGTGTGGAAACGGTCGATTATCATGAATTAATTACGTAGGGAATTTCAAAGTCATTTTTTTCATGATTATGATACTGATGATGATAGATGATTACCTACTATTTCTTCCCATCCTGGCGGGTTTCAATTAAGTAATCGAGTTTTTGTGTGATCTATTGAAACTACACAGATGCAAAATCGTATAAAACGGTTTGATTTTAAAATTCTAGATATTCAATGTCAAAATACATATTAGATATGCATTAATTTTAAAAAAAAAAAAAAAAAACTTTAAAGATGAAGTTTTTGAAAGTTAGGGACTATTTTAGGAATGTCAATTTTTTTGAATCACTATTCTCAATTCCAAAAAAATCAAAAAAAAAATTGGCTAAAAACTTATAAATTTTTTCGGGGGTTTTCAAAATTGGCTCCATTGAGTTCCAAGATATATTCCTCCAGTTCTAGAAACCATCTTTTCCAATGCGTTTTTGTTCAATTAGTGCGTAATATTTGAGAAGAAAAAGTTTTTGAAACATTGATTTGCCCTAAAATGAGCGTTTTGAAGATCTTAGGTTTTGCATGGTGGCAATGGCAGAATCGAATTCTCCTTTGATTCTGACTAAAATTTTCTCTCATCCTTACTCACAATTTCATCTCCTTCTAATGGGATTTTGAATTTTACCTTCCCATCCATAGAAGTCTTCATACGCTTTGATATTCAAAAACGAAAATTTCATCGATATCATTTTCATTCCTGATCAACATGATCCGATAACACTTCCTGTGTGGCTGGTTGTTTTGAGTGACACTGAGGTCTAATAAACCACTATCGCGAGAGATTTCGATATTTTGATCTGAACTATTTTGATTTGGAGAGTGAACTTGATGGTGATTTTGAGATTTAGGCGGTGAAGGTGTCCCCGTTTTATTGTGCTACCTTCTTTGGCAGTAGGTATTCTTATTGTAGCTCCAAATGTCGCTGGGTAAAAAGATGAATTGCGCTGATTCAAAAATTTTTATAACTTTTTCAATGAGTTCTCGTTGTATTGAATTCATTTCATTATTTATTTATTTATTTTTTTTAAGAAGTGAAAAATAAAATAATGAAGCTCAACGCTTCCAACGCGTGTTTCCTCTACTCGAGAGAAATCGTATGCTGTGATGAAGAATGATGATTCCTTACTAGTCTATCTGGATGTGTGGAACATCTGTTTTGATGAATTACCTTTTTGCGTATTACGCTGAATTCAAAACCGCTGTATTGAAAAGCAAAAGCGAATTGAAAATACCTAGGTATCTATAAATTCTTACGTGATGAAAATTTCTAGAGAATTATACACGAGGATCTTCTTTGTTATAATTTCTCGGGATCGTCGCCTTCGCCATCTTTGAATGTAGGTACATATTATCAAGTTCATCTTCTCCAGAAGATACCGCGAATGGAAACGAATAGGTACCTATTTAAATTATTTAGAAAAAATCAAATCGACGAAATAAAATAACACAACCGAAATTTCAATAGCTAAAATTTGCATATACTCGTATCTACGAAATGAAAAGCGAATACAGGCCAATTCCCCAAAATCGAAATCGAGCATTAGAAGATTTTTCAGTGGCTCGGTTACAATGTTACAATGAAAACTGGATCGAATGATCGATTGAATCGAAATCACGTACTTGAAATGTACCGGTGTGTAAAACTGAAAATTAATTTCAAAAAAAGAAATCCAGTGTTCGCAATCTCAACCCTTCTGAAGCGAGCTTCCTTTACTCGAGACTATAGTAAGATAGAAAATATGTGATTCCTTACTACCGATGAAGTTTTGCTCGTGAATGTATGACTTCATTTTCTCGTTCTTTATTCTCTTGGAGTAAAGCATCAATCCATCTTTTGGTACAGTTGCCATATTTGAAACTGGAACTTTCAAAAACTTCGTCGATTTCTTCTTTGAGAATCGATGAAAAATCCTAACTGTTCCCATTCGCAACACTGCTGCTCGCCGGTTTTGCTACAGCTTCTGCACCTATTAGCAACATCAGATCTGTGCATGGTACTTTTTGCATAGATTAACCAAAATTATTTCTCCACTGGCGTTCACGCAAAACAAAACAGGAATATCTTCGTCCATACTCGATCAAACTACCTAACTTTTCCCTTTTCATCCAGGAAAAACAGCTTTTATCAATAATGTTGAAAATGAATTTAAGGTCTTTTTTTCATGATTTCAAAACCATCTTCATACTCAACAAATCCTCTACCTCGGCGAATCAATTTCGGATTCAGCTCTGTGACACTTTTACCCGATTTTCAGAGAGATAGGTACGTACCTACTAGTTTCTTTTCTCTAAAATAATTTGGTGGCGATCAAGGAGAAATGAAAACCATTTTCGGCTAGGGATACTATCTATAAATGAAAATTTTTCTACATCTTATGTAGTATTTATCTACAAATTTTTTAACCAGCTGCGTTATGCTGTATAGAAGAATTTTTTTCCTTGTTGCGTTGAATTTGTTTCATTTTTTTAAAAAGTGAAAAATATAACAAAATATAAAATAATGAGCCTGAACGCTTTTGGCGCGAGCTTCCGTTCCTCAAGAGAAGTCAGATAATGTAATGAAGAATAATGATTGCTTACTAGCACTTCCGGATGTGTGGGAGATTATATCATGTTTGTTTCGTTATAATTCTGTGGTTTTGTTGGCGAATTCTTATTGTACGCTGTTCCAGATTTGATCCATCTTGAGATGTTTTCTTTGAACATCTTCCAGAGATATTTGTGCGTATATTGTTTTGTCATACAGTGTTAGAATCTGCTGTAGATATACGACGCTTCGGGGATAGATTTTAGCAATTTTCTTGATATTGCTGCAAATAAGCCTGAAATCCAGCACAAGGCTTCTTATGAAAATAATGATGACCAATGAAAAATTGAAACGATGTTTTCGCGAGAAAAAATTTTAATTATTGCGAAGTGGATTACTGAATAAAATTTGAAAGATAGCGATTTAAAATAAATTCACCTGCAACGAGAGTGAAATCGCATCACGAAATAGAAGGACGAGGTTTGATATTTATAATGAAATGACAAAATAAATTCCAAAAGCTTGATCATTTTGCCATCGGAATTACACAGTTCTTCGAGGTAAATCAAGCACTGACTAAGTAGGTACTTGGAAAAAAAGAATAAAATTGAATTTGTGTATATATGGTCTCATTTTTGACCCGCCAAAGCGATTGAAAACAGTTTCGAGCCGTTTTAAGCAGTTTTAGAGCCTCCAGCAGATTTTTCAAAGTTGCAATTCCGTCAAAATTTGCCCACAGAAAGTTGGTAGGTAAGCGAAGTTTTACTCTAGACCTCAATTATAAACGTACTGAGTCGACCGAAGGGGGTTTTGTGGTGGTTTTGGAACTACCACTGACACTTTGGAAATTCCAGATTTTCATAAAAAGCTAGGTATAAAAGAGCATATTGTAGATTTTAGCTTTCCAACCTCACTACTTCGATAAACTTGTGTTGAAAATTCAACTTTAAAAAATGTGGTGGAGGCTCCAGAATTGAGCATTAAAAATGGTTCAACCGTTTTCAATCGGTTAGGAGTGTCAAAAATGCTATGTAGTATATAGATTCGTATCAAATTTCAGTTTTTCAGGTCAATGAGGTAAAATTTACTTTTTTGCTTTTCAAGTAGCTGCTTTTGGGCAATGTGAGAAAAAGTGTTCTTTAACGCAGCTTTGTATATCAAAAAAAGGTGCAAAAAATATGTTATTGTACCAGCTCTACTTCAATGTCAAATTTCAGATTTCTAGGTCACATTCGCTGGATTTTGATTTCTCATTTTTGATCCTACGTAGAGTTTAACTTTCAAAGAGTGATCGTAGAAAATCCAAAAATGTACTTAATGTACGCACTTGAATGAATCCTGATCCATCCAGGAGAGGCCCTAAGAGTGTACAACTATCAAAATTTTTCAAAAATCAGGAAAACTGGAAATTAATTTCAAGAAAATAAATCCACAATGTTTGCTCTACCTTCTGCAGCGAACTTGCTTTTCTCGAGGGGAATAGGATAGAAAATATTTGATTCCTTACTAATGAATGTGATGCAAAAAAAAACGGTCTCCTTCACCACCTTCAACTTTTGATTATTCTTTTTTACAAAAAAAAATCTGGAGGTTCCAGTAGATAAAACTTTCAAAAATTTGATGAAGGCTTCAGAATTGCTCAAAACAGTTGAAACTGTTTCCAATCAAGCGAATGCGTCATATTTCAGATTTCTGGGTCAGGTTCGCAGGATTTTGATTTTTCATTTTCATTCTAATCAACATGATCCGATGACACTTCCTGCGGTTGATTGTTTTGAGATGCCCTTCTACGTTTTTCTGCTACCTTCATTGGTAGTTTTCTTGTAGCTCCAAAAGTCGCTGGGTACAAAGATGTATTGCGCTGATTCAAAAACAATATTAAATCTTATTCAATAAATTCTTGTTGCATTAAATTCATTTTATTACCTACTTATTTATTTTTTTTGAAGTGAAAAATAAATAATGAGGCTCAATGCTTCCAGCGCGAGCTTCCTCTACTCGAGAGAAATCGGATGCTATGATGAAGAATAATGATTACTTAGTACTTACTAGTCCTTCTGGATGTGGATCAACAATATATTGGCAATTGTTTTTCTGGAATCGACTTTTGTTCTAATGCTATGTGATCAATTTTGAGTTGCAACTCTCTCAATAAGTTGTTCTTAGCTCGTCCAACTATCTTCATTTACAAAAAAAAAATAAAATAAACTTTTTGAATTTAAAACAACAAAAACCTTATAATTTTCCAACTTCTGATGGTTCAAAAATGCCATCCTACAAGTCCTTAAACGTTCGCAGAACAATGTTTTTTCAACTTCATAACAGCTATTCTGATTTTTTCGCCAGAATTGAGCTCGCAAAGAGGAAAAAGTCGAGAACACACAAATTATTGAGAATTGAATTTGGAACGTCTAACGAGGAAGATATTCCAACCGGCGGAAATAATTTTTTCGAGCTAAAATCCAAAAGCCATGCAAATTTACATCACCGAACAAAATTTCAAAAAATTAAGTGCATTTTTCGATTTTTGGTGAATTTTTAAAAACCAAAATGTGAACTGAAAAAGGAAAAAAAATCAGAATTCCACCTAATCGACAAAGAAAGCTGAAATTTTGTGAGTGTCTTATTCATTCGACTCCTTCTATTGACTAGGAACGGTTTTGAACTGTTTCGAGCAGTTCTGGAGTCTCCAGTAGATTTTTGAAAGTTGAAATTTCAACAGAATTTTACCGATGAAGTTGAACAGTTGAAATTCGCTTTGCTTTATAAAATTTCAGCATGTTGAGTCGATTAGCGATATATTTTCAAGTCGTCCTGGAACTTCCAAGTCGTATTTTGGAAATTTTAGATTTTCATAAAGTGCCATAATTATTCAGAAAGTTGAACATGATCAGTGCTGGTTGTAACCTCACGTTCCCCTTGAGCATTGACTGATTACTCATCAGTCATCAATTTTCTTTAACCAGTTTTCGTCGGTTAAGAAGCCTAATATGTACTTGTACTAGTTTTTATGACACTTTTTTTGAAAATCTAGAATTTCTAAAATATTATTGGAGGCTCCAGATCAGCTTGGAGCCCATCTGTATAGGTAATTTACTCAACGTGGTGGAATTTTATGGAACAAAGTCTGAATTTCAGATTTTCTACTTCATTTAGCCAAATTTCATGGAAATTCCTATTTTTAAAAATTTACTGGAGGCTTTATACAGTTTCTCAAAACCGTTCGAAATTCTTTCCAATCAAGCGAACGTGTCAAATTTCAGAGTTCTGGGTCAGATTTGCTAGATTTTGATTTTTTTCTAATTTTTGATCCCAATTTAACTACTAGAAATAATTCGTCGAAAATCGAGCAACGCAGGTACTTATGTATGTAGGTACTTATCCTACCTATACTTGAATCCTGATCCATCCAGGCGAGGTCCTAATAGTAAGTACGCGAGAACCAAAACATTTCAAAAATAGCGGAAAAATGAATATTATTTTTAAAAGAAAATTGTCGTGATGATGGAAATCTGTAACTGTAAACTAAAAGCTGAAGTAGATAAATCTGAGGAAGTTTGGGGGTTTGAAAGCTAAAACTTAAAAGCTAGCCAAAGCCAAAAGCTTTATTTATTCAGTTTTCTTTCAGTTTTTTTGCAAATTCAATACTCTGTCTTGCTTTTGACTGTACCTAATCAAATTTACGAAAAAAAAAAAAAAACTAAAAAGCACTTAACAAAAAGCAAAAACCCTTTTGCAATCAGCGAATAGCTGATAGCTTTTGTTTCTTACCTCGAATTCAATAATTTCAAATGCGTAGAAAAGGTTCTTTATTATGAATTGATGCATATGAAAGAAACACTTGATACGCCTATAGAAGGGAATTATATGAAGTCATCTTTTTTTTTTGATGTTGATACCTAATGATTAAGATGATCATTATGATGATGATGGATGATTACCTACTATCACCTTGATGAACCATTTTATTCGTATATAGAAAAGCAAAAGTGAATTAAAAATACCTATATTCCTGCGTGATGAAAATTTCTACAGACTTAAACATGAGAATCTTCTTGCTGTAAATTCTCGGGATCGCTGCCTTCGAAGTTATCATCAAGTTCATCTTCTCTAGAAGACATCGCGAATCGAAACGAATAATTAAATTAATCAGAAAAAATCGAATCGACGAAATGAAACGCGAATATGGTACAGGCCAACTCCCCTACATGGAAATCGAGAGTTTTAGAAGGTTTTTCAGTGGCTCGGTTATAATATTTTCCAATGAAAACTGGATCGATTGAATCTAAACCATGTAGGTACTCTGAATGTACCTTAGGTGTGGGAAACTAGAAATTGATTTTAAAAAAAGAAATCCAGTGTTTGCAATCTCAACCCTTCTGGAGCAAGCTTCCTTTAATCGAGAGGATGAGTAAGATGGAAAATATGTGATTCCTTACTATATTTGTTCGAACCAGTTGACAAACTTCAGTACAAGTCAAATCGATAATTTCTAAAGCTTCATAATACGAGTAAATATCTTTGTAGTCGTTTTCGGCCAATTCTGATTGTGTAGTCTGCTGAGAGTGCTGAGACCGACGAAGTTTTGCTCGTAAACGTATGAGTTCATTTTCTTGTTCTTTATTCTCTTGGAGTAAAGCATCAATTGATCCTTCGGTGCCATATTTGAAACTGGAACTTGAAAAACTTCGTCAATTTCGACGATTTCTTCTCTAAAATAATTCGATGGTGATCCAAGAAAAAGGAGAACCATTTCTGGCCAGGGACACCATCTCTAAATGGATGTTTTTCTGCATCATAATATACCTAATGCTATAACCAGCTGCGTTGTGCTGGACTCCGAAGAGAACATTTATTTTATTTGAGTCCGAGATCTGCAAACCGGAGTTGGTAAAAATTTTGGCATTTTTCTTACAACTCCAAATGTCGCTGGAGAGAAAGATGAATTGCGTTGATTCGAAAACTTTTTTCAACTTTTTTGATAATTTCTTGTTGCGTTGAATCTATTTCATTTTTCTAAATTGAAAAACACAATGAAATTCAATAATGAGCCTCAACGCTTCCGGTGCTAGCTTTCTCTACTTAAGGGAGATTGGATAATGTAATGAAGAATAATGATTGCTTACATATACTTACTAGCAAGATGTGGAATTTGATTCCGGTTCAATGTCGAATCTCCGATTTCTGGCTCAGATTCGCTGGATTTTGATTTCTCATTTTTGATCCCACTTGGACTTTTAAAGAGTGATCGTCGAAAATCGAAAAATATACTTGATATACGACGTACGTACTTGAATGAATCCCAATCCATCCACGAGATGCCCTGAAAATGTACGAGTACAACTATCAAAATGTTTCAAAAATTATGAAAACTGGAAATTACGAGTAATTTCAAGAAAATAAATCCAGTGTTTGAAACAGCTTCTGGAGCTTGCTTGCTTTATTGCTCAAGGGGAATAGGATGGAAAATACAAGATTCTTACTAATGAATGTGATACCAAAAAAAACCTTTGTCAACTTCGTCATGCTCTGCCCTGTGTCAACCCCTTCTTGTTACATTGAATTTGTTTTATTTTTTTTTCAAGTGAAAAATTAAATATACAAAAATGGGTCTCAACTCTTCCGGCGCGAGCTTCCTCTACTTGAGGGAGATTTGATGATGTAGTGAAGAATAATGATTATACTTACTAGCACTTCTTTGCAGATATATAAGTACCTATTCTTTTTTACAAATTCCTCTTAAGTGTATTTTCGGTTCCCTTGATTGATAAGGAACGGCTTTAAACCGTTTCGAGCAATTCTGGAGTCTCCAGTAGATTTTTGAAAGTTGAAATTGAAATTTATGGAAATTCCAACTTTCAAAAATTTACTGAAAGCTTTAGAATTGCTCAAAACTGTTGAAACTGTTTTCAATCAAGCGAATGCGTCAAATTTCAGATTTCTGGGTCAGGTTTGCAGGATTTTGATTTTTTTTCTCATTTTTGATGTCAATTTTGACTTTCGAAAATTCATTAAAAATCGGTAAATAATTACCTATGCTTGAATGAATCCTGACCCATCCAGGAGATGTTGTAAAATGTATACAACTGTCAACATTTTTTTAAAATTGGGGGAGAAATTTTAATGAAAATTGTCATGATGTGCATCGTCCTAAACTATCGATTCATGTTTTCGTAACTTACTTCGAATTAACTTTAAAATGAGTAGAAACGGTTGATTATCATGAATTAATGCGTATGAGAGAACGCCTGTAGAAATAGGGAATTTAGAAGTAAATTTTTTTTTTTCATGATAATGATACTGATGATGATAGATGATTACCTACTATTCCTCCCGATCCTGGTGAGTTTCATTAACTGCCGAGACGTGTTTCAATGATCAATTTCTTGGGATCATCGAAACTACACCGATGCAAAATCGTATGAAACGGTTTGATTTTAAAATTTTTGGCCGGTTTATGATGTACGAGTACCACAGCTGGGAAACCGGATCTGATTCTCCCATTATCAATATTCCACGAAGTACATTTTCCAAAGCCCGTTCACATACAATCCATATGTATTTATGCATGGAGTTCTAGAAAAGTAACCACTGCTTCTGGAAAAACGGCACAGTATTAAATGATGATGCCTTTTATTTGGAGATTCTGCAATGAAGTGCATTTTTCGATTTTTGGTGAATTTTTTTCAAAAATCAAAATGTGAACTGAAAAAGTAAAAAAATAGTTATTCCGTCTAATCGACGAAGAAATCTGAAAATTTGCATGTATACCTTATTTTCGACTCTCTTAACTACTGCGAACGGTTTTTAACTGTTTCGAGCAGTTCTGGAGTCTCCAGTACATTTTTGAAAACTGAAATTTCCACCGAATTCTACCCATGAAGTTGAACAGCTAAAATTCACTTCGCTCTATAAGATTTCAGCATACTGAGTCGATTAGAGGTCGTTTCAAGCCGTCTTAGAGCTTCCAAGTCATATTTTGGAAATTTCAGATTTTCATAAAGTGTCATATTAAGAAGGTTAATAATGATTTGTGTTGGCCAGGTTACCTCCCCTCTCCCTTGGTCCCTGACTGATTACTCATCAATTTTCTGAAATCAGTTTTCGTCGGTCAAGAAGCTCATACCAGTTTTTGTGACACTTTTTAAAAATTTAGAATTTCCAAAAAATATTATTGGAGGCTCCAGATCAGCTTGGAGCCCATCTGTATATGTGATAAGTCAACGTGGTGAAATGAATTTCAGCTCTTCTATTTCATCGAGTAAAATTAGATAGAAATTCTTATTTTTAAAAATTTACAGGACGCTTCAGAATTGCTCAAAACTGTTCGAAACTCTTTCCAATCAAGCGAACGTGTTCAATTTCAGGTTTCTGTGTCGGATTCGCGATATTTCGATTTTTTTCTCATTTTTGATCCCAATTTGACTTCTAAAAATTCGCCGAAAATTGAAAAATGTACTTTATACTTGTATCCTGATCTATCCAGGAGAGGTCCCAAAAGTACACCACCACCAAAATTTTTCAAAAATTGCGGGGAAATGAATACAATTATTTTTCGATGAAAATTGTTGTGATGTGCATCATCACGAAATATCGATTCATCTGTTTATTTCTTATATAGGTACTTCGAATTCAACTTCAAATGCGTAGAAAGGGTATTCTTTATCTAGAATTGATGCATAGTTATGAGGGAACGCCAGTAGAACTGGGGAATTTAAAAATCAACATTTTATTATGGTGGTGATGATGATGAATGATGATGATGGATGATTACCTACTCATTGATGAACTATTTTACATGGATAGACGATGAGGGAAACGACGACAACAAATTCACGAAATTTACAGCATCAGCGCACCTATAGGGGGTTCAAACATCGCTTTAATTTGAGTCGAGAACTGCAAACCGGAGTTGGTAAAAATTTTGGCATTTTTCTTACAACTCCAAATGTCGCTGGAGAGAAAGATGAATTGCGCTGATTCGAAAATTTTTTTCAACTTTTTTGATAATTTCTTGTTGCGTTGAATTTATTTCGTTTTTTTAAAGTAGAAAATATAATAAAATTCAATAATGAGCCTCCACGTTTCCAGCGCGAGCTTCCTCTACTTAAGGAAGATTGGATAATGTAGGTAATGAAGAATAATGATAGTTTACATACTTACTAGCACTTCTGGATGTGGAATTCAATTCAGCTTCTATGTCGAATCTCAGATTTCTGGCTCAGACTCGCTGGATTTTGATTCCTCATTTTTGATTCCACTTAGAGTTAAACTTTTAAAGAGTGATCGTCGAAAATCGAAAAATGTACTTGATGTACGACGTACGTACTTGAATGAATCCCGATCTATCCAGGAGATGCCCTGAAAATGTACAACTATCAAAATTTTTCAAAAATTGGGAAAACTGGAAAATAATTCCTAGAAAATAAATCCAGTATTTGCAACCTTCTGGAGCGAGCTTGCTTTGCTCGAGGGGAATGAGATGGAAAATACAAGATTCCTTACAAAATCAATCGTCATGATTCTGCCCTGTTTTGACAAGCTTCTTGTTACATTGGATTTGTTTTATTTTTGTTAAAGTTGAAAATAAAATATACAACAATGGGCATCGACGCTTCCGGCGCGAGCTTCCTCCAGGTACTTAAGGGAGATTTGATGATGTAATGAAGAATGATGATTACTTGCTAAAACTTCTTTGCGGATATATTCTTATTAACTAATTCTTCTTAAATTCGACTTCCTAAATTGATAACGAACGGTTTTAAACCGTTTTGAGAAATTCTGGAATCTCCGGTGAATTTTTGAAAGTTGAAATTGAATTTTATGGAAATTCCAAATTTCAAAAATTTGCTGAAGGCTTCAGATGAATTGCTCAACACTGTGGAAACTGCTTCCAATCAGACGAATGCGTCAAACTTCAGATTTCTGGGTCAGGTTCGCAGGATTTTGATTTTTTTTTCTCATTTTTGATGCCAATTTGACTTTTGAAAATTCACCAAAAATCGATAAATGTAGTCATGTAGGTACTTCAATGAATCCTGATCCATCCAGATGAGATCCTAAAAATATACAACTGTCAAAATTTTTTAAAAATAGGGGGGGAAATTTCAATAAGAATTGTCGTGATGTGGACTCAAAGTGGTGGACTTTTATGGGACAATGTGTGAATTTCAGCTTTTCATAAAAAGACATAAAAGAGAATAATGTAAATTTTAGCTTCCCAACTTTAACTTTTGTTGAAAATTCAACTTCAAAAAAATGCTGAGGGGGCTCCAGAACTGGATACTGAAAACGGATTAACCTTTTTTCAATCGGTTGGGTCGTTCGGTTTTCAGGTCAATTTGATGAAATTTTGTTATTTGCTTTTCAACTGGTCACTTTTGGGCAACGGGGGAAAATTTTTCATTTAACGCAGCTTTTTAATGTATCTAGCAAAGGTGCAAAAAATATACATTTTTTTGGCGAAATGAGAATTTAAATAAAATTACTTACTTATTAGGCATTAATACTTACGAGTATGAGAATACCCCTTATAATTTCTTGTTCACACGAGCTGCATCAGTACCCAACTCCTTATGCAGATATGTTAACACACTAGCTACCATATTCACTTTGGATAACACTTTGTTACACACCTCCAACTAATTTCTCTGAATTGCACATTAGCAGTATCTTTTTAGATTTCTTCTTGACGATAATTTTGATACAGGAGTACGACTTGAAACCAAAGCTTGTATTTCCATAATTGGCTCGTATATGTACTATGCCATACCTGTCGGCATGGCCGACCCCTGGTCAAGTGGTCATGGGTAATTCAAATCAGGTGAAGAAGGAATGGAAAGGTAAAAAGTGGAATAAGGCATCTGATATGTGGATAAATTGGGTTTGTAAGTATGGGTCTCCTAGAACCCCATTGTCATGACCTCATGCTATCCGAAAGAGGCCGAGGCCACGACACAGACCGGCATCTTTCCAACTTCGCACTTAAGGTTTCTAACTACCTAGTACCTATACGGAAGCTGGAATGCGACTGCCCGCCGACGGGTGATGATGGATGATTACCTACTGGTTGAAATGCATTTTGTAAATTGTATAATGAACGTATAAATTCATATTTTAATTTTTAAATGGTTTTTCATGCTTTTCTTCCCAAACAAAATCGACGTCTTTTTGCGTTAATTCATAAAAAGGTGCTAAAATTTTGTTGATAATTAGGAATAAATCTCTGATACAGCCGCGTTGCCGCGTTAGCCCAATTAACCTCAGCACTTCTTTGACATCTTTCAAGTGTGATCTTTTTCGAATTGTAGAAATTTCTCGATATTTCTTGATTGTTTTGCAATCACGCCTTTTTTGATTAAGAAGCCCAAATAATCAGGCTTTCCAATAAAATGGAATGTTTTTGTTGCATTCAAAGTAAGTCCGGCATCTCGAATACGTTCGTAAGCTTTGAATAATCGTTCTCGAATTAGTATTAGTAGAAAAATTATAATTGTTCCCATTCGCAACACTATGATGAAGAATAATGATTGCTTACTAGCACTTGAATATTCCAGCCACTGGAACTAGACTGTGGGCCATTTCGAGTGAACTCTTCACACCCCATTGTTTGGACATATCTGCGGTGGATATTACCACCTTGACGCCATAATGCCCTCTAGCCCATTTTTAAAGGCAGCCAAAGGGTGTCAAAGTTTTCAGTGAACCTAAAATATCATCCATTTCAGCAGTGGATTACTTACTCGATAATCGCGATACCTACCAAAATGGAACATTTTCCCATAGTTGGTGGTTTTGAAAGGCTTTTTGGTGATTACATAAAAATCAGTGTTGCCACTTTTTTTCGTACAAAAAATTAGCTCAAAAAGTTTCAAAACGTAGTTTTCATATCGTTCCGACTTTGAAAAATTCTTAAAAAATTATATTATGGACAATTTTTCATGCTGAACAACATATTAAAAAATTTGCATGGTACCAATGGTATCATGTTGCAAAGTTTATTTTGAAAAATTTAAAGTTTGCGAAAAAATTCGATTTTTTGATTTAAAACATGAAAAAAAGTTTTGATAGGTGAAGTTGACCCATTTGACCCCTATTTTTACGTATCCGTTGAAAAAGTTGAAAAACCCCTTTCACTTGATGAAATAAACTCCTCACAAAAAATCAAATTTCGAAAAAAATCAATTTTCAGTTTCAAGCATCAAAAAATGTTCAAATTTGTTCAGTTGCCTTAATTATTTAGACCTCTTTCTGGTGTATTTCATGAAAAAGTTGATAAAAATTACACTCACAACAAAAAAATAAAAATTCGTTCATTTTTTGAATCTTTTGGAATTTTGATTTTTTTGTGAGGGGTTCATTTCATCGAGTGAAAGGTGTTTTTCAATGTTTTCAACAGATACGTAAAAATAGGGGTCAAATGGGTCAACTTCACCTATAAAAACTTTTTTTCATGTTTAAATCAAAAAATCACATTTTTTCGCAAATTTTGAATTTTTTAAAATCGACTTTGCAACATGGTACCATCCCAATTTTTTGATGTGTTGTTCAGCATGAAATGTTGGGCATAATATATTTTTATCAGAATTTTTGAGAGTCGGGAACGATATGAAAACTACGTTTTGAAACTTTTTGAGCTAATTTTTGGTACGAAAAAAGTGGCAACACTGATTTTTATGATACCACAAAAAAGCCTTTCAAAACACCTAACTATGAGAAAAAGTTCCATTTTGGTAGGTATCGCGGTTATCGAGTAATCCACTGCTGAAATGGATGATATTTTAGGTTCACTGAAAACTTTGACACCCCCTGGCTGCCTTTAAAAATGGGCTAGAGGGCTGCGATTTGCGTCATTGGTCATCCCTTCGGAAGGTCTTTTTACAGGAAAAATTTCAAAAAAAATCGTCAAACCCACCTACCACTTCTTGGTCCAATTGACGTGGAATGACCCAAATGCTAGAAGAAGGAGACAAATTTGATGATGGGAGAAACTGATTTTGAGCATGAATTTTTTGCTATTTCTCTCCTCCCTCCCAACTTGACATTATGATCAGAATAGCTTTCCTGTAATATGAACTCTCCTATCATGTTGTACATACTCGTAGACATGTACTCATATTCGAGTCAGAGGGACAGAAGGTGATACTGGTGATTTTTAAAATCATTCGAATCAGTTCATTTTGAGATGGGGTAATTTTTCTAGAAACTTTGGGTTCTTTTTGATCACTTACGTATACTTTTATTTCCCAATTCCAAGCGACATCATCGTCGTAGAAAATCCCATCCCCATTTTACGAACTTAAGTACATCTACATGTACATATCTTATACACCTACAATCCTATGTGCAGAACAGAACAAGTCGACAAGTCGAGTCATTGTTAGGTACATTTTGTTACGAAATGGCAAAATTTTACAAGTCGTACTGTGCAAGCTTGTAATAATATGGGCAAAACATTTTAGGTGAGGTGCGTGTAAATGCGTATTGCGTATAGTTGTTATATCGAATATAATGCAGTTTTAATATCGTCCGTCGTCTCTCTTCTCTCATACCGAGTCAGTTGTTAGATATCTCTTATCTTTTCCTCGAACGGCTCGAACTTGCAGGCCTTTATCTTGCTGGTTTCGTAGCAAAATCGTAATTCGTTGCAATTCGCTTTCTCATTCTATCTCGAAATTCGGTGCCGAACGTTACGTGTGTGGAGATAGAATAGTTGAAACTTTCGGTTCGGTTCAGTTTATACGTGAAAATAAATGCGAAGTGCAAAATTATTCGTCTTTTCGATATTGGCCATATTTGGGGGCTTCAACGTGCGCGACGTTTTTGGTTTTTCGGATTTTTTTAGTGCTGTTTTTTTCTACTCGTACTTTTCTTTTACGAGTACCCAGTTACAAATGTCCATTTTTATTCGCGATTCGTGGTGCGCGATTTTTCGTGTCGTAACTACGGGCGAATATTTTCAGCAAGATGATGCCAGATGCGATTAGCCGAACGATGTTTTTTTTCGAGAAGGTGTGGTCCGATTTCGTACATGAAATTCGGTAAGATTTTTTATACTTTATGTTTTGCAATTATGTACTTACGTGAAGTAAGGTGAATTTTGGTATAAAATTTTCAAAATTATTGCATTCTGATGTGCGGATTTGATTTACTTTCGATCACGTGTGATTAAGTTTTAAACGATTGAACAGATTTTTGAATTATTTCGACGTAGTTTTGGAGACTTTCCAAATCGTAGCAATTTTTTTTCGTTTTTTTGGCGTGGGGAGGGCGAGAATTTCGTCATCTTGAAGAGATTTTTTCCTACAGCTTTTGAATTGTGGTTTCAATTTCATCGAGTAAATGTTTAAACGAGAAAAACATTCTTCAACTTGAAATTTTCGTGGGAATTTTGATCTGCTCTTTTAAACACGTGAGAATGTAACTTTGATTTCGATCAATTTTTTTTCCTTTGAAAATTAGTTTCAATTTCGTCGAGTTTTTTTTGGGGATAATTTGTTGAATGATTCTCTAAACATTTTTGGGATACTTTTTTAAAACATTCTTGGAATTTTTTTTCGAGTTTTACTAAATTTTACTGATTTTTTTACGAGAATGTCGAGAATGATTCACCAAAAATTGAGTAAATGAATCGATTCGTTCGAGAACGATTCACTTATACGAATCGATTCGTTCGCGAACGAGTCACTTATACGAATCGATTCGTTCGCGAACGATTCACTTATGTAAATCGATTCGTTCGCGAATGATTCACAAAAAATGATTCAATTCGTTCGTGAATGATTCACCAAAAATTGAGTAAATGAATTGGTTCGTTCGCGAACGATTCACTTATACGAATCGATTCGTTCGCGAACGAGTCACTTATACGAATCGATTCGTTCGCGAACGAGTCACTTATACGAATCGATTCGTTCGCGAACGATTCACTTATATAAATCGATTCGTTCGCGAACGATTCACTTATATAAATCGATTCGTTCGCGAATGATTCACAAAAAATGATTCAATTCGTTCGTGAATGATTCACCAAAAAATGAGTAAATGAATTGGTTCGTTCGCGAACGAATCACTTATATGAATCGACTTGTTCACGAAAGAGTCACCTATACGAATCGATTCGTTCGAGAACGAGTCAGTTATACGAATCGATTTCTTCACGAATGAGTCACGTATACGAATCGATTTCTTCGCGAACGAGTCACTTATACGAATCAATTCGTTCGCGAATGAATGTTTAAAAAAAAGTGTAGGTATCAATTTGTTCGTAAAAGATTCTTATTTTACAAAAGGTCGGTCTTCTTAAAGCATTCTTGTAATTTTTTTTTTTCGAGTTTTACTAAATTTTGCTGATTTTTTTTACGAGATTTCTCATTTTAAATACGTCTTCTCCACCCCCCCTCCCTCCCCCCCCCCCAAAATCTAAGCCGATATGATATAATTTTTCGCGAGCTTTCGAGATCAACGTTAATTGTTTTGAAATATGTAAACAGGGTTTCGTGTATTTTTTTTCGAATTTTTGATGGATTTTTCTTAATGATTCAGGGGGGTAGGGAAGGGAAGAGGATACTGAACAGATGGAGAATTGAATTTTCGTCCATCAGTTCGTGATTTGAATTTTTCAGCGATCTCGATGGTGAAAAAAGCACAGAGAGAGAGGCTATAAACAATCGAGGAATCCATCTTTTTTTTAGCACAGTTTTGAGATTTTACGTACCTAGTATAGGATTTTGATAAGTTTTCGAACAATTCTGAAACTAAATTATTTGTACTTCATACGTTACGTATTAGTACATATGTAGGTATTTTTATTTTCTTTACACAATTTTATGATTTTTTCTGTTGAAACTCCCCCCCCCCTGCTATCGTTTGGGATGGCGATTTCCTCGATCGCGAAGAAGAGGGGGGGAGGAATGTGAACAATTTTGGACAGTTATTATTCCACAGCTATGAAGTTTGACAAATGTGTATTGTGTTTTCATCGAGTTTTGATTATTTCTATGAAACTACTGTTTCAATTTTCAATCGCAAAGTTTAGCAATTTTTTGAAACATTTTCTATTTTGTCGATTTTTTTTTTTTTTTTGATAATGAGTAAGAGAAGGGAAAAGAAGTATGAAGAAGATTTCGAATGATTTATTCGAACAATTTTAAGAAGTCGGAGTAGGTATATCGAGTTATTCAATTTTTCTGATGTTTTTCAGCGATATTGGAGACGTGGAAGTGGGGGGGGGGAGGGAGGGATGAACAGCTTTAGACGATTTTTTTCCACTATTTTGAGAATTTGAATGATTTTTTAGGAGCTCTTTGAATACCTACTTGAAAAATTATTTTGATTTCGTTCTCCATTGTATGATTTTTTGCGAGGCGGGAGGATGGGTAGGGGAGATTTACGTGATCATGACAAAGAGGAGGGGGGTCGGGGTCTGAAAAATATTAGACAATTTTCTCACAATTTCAGGATTTGATAGGAATTTTTGTGAGCTTTTGAATACGTATTTTATGTAATGTTTTCGATATCCAATCGAAATATTCCAATTATTTCTTGAAAATTACCTGGGTAAATTGTATTTGAAATATTTCCATGGTTTTTGATTTTTGATTTTTTTTTTTTTTGTATCAAGGAAAAACAAAAGTTGAACGATTTTTTCTTCAATTTTGAGATTTTGTAGAGCATTTCTTATGTCCAGCTCGTGAATATTTATGAAACTTGTGATTTTCTGCGCATTTCAAATGATTTATGTTGAAGATTGAATGTACATATGTATTATCTCTATTTCCTCGAATTTTTTCGTGATCATGAGGATAGGGATAAGCATTATGAGTCGTAGGTTTTCACTCAGTCTCCAGTGTTTGGAAATCACATCCTAATACCGCATGTAATGATGATAAAGAGTCATCAATTTCCTTCCACTGTATTTTCTATAGCACGTAAGATAGAACTGTTTACTTACTTTACAAATCTGATCATTTGGCTGCGGTTTAGCGATGAACTTTGAAAACATTTCTAAATGTTGGGAAAATTAAAAACACACGTGCGACCTAGCTTCAATGAGTTGCTATTTTATGAAGCGGTAGGTATATAAGAGATGGCTGATGCAAGTCTCCGTCTCGGTTTCACATCTAACAATTCGCCGAAAATCGAAAAATGTACTTTATATTGAATCCTGGTGCGTCTTGGAGGGTTCCTAAAAGTACACATCAACCAAAATTGTTCAAAAATTGCGGGAAAATGAATAATACCTATCGATTCATATTTTTGTTTCTTGCAATTGGTACTTCGAATTCAATTTCAAATGCGTAAAAAAGGTGTTCTTTATCTAAAATTTATGCATATGAGAGGACACCCGAAGAACTAGGGAATTTTGAAGTCTACATTTTTTTAGTGATGATAATGATGATGATAATAATGGATGATTACCTACTCATTGATGAACTATTTTACATAATTATTGTGTCCACAAAATGTACGAGTATTTCTGTCTCAGATTCGCTGGATTTTGATTCCTCATTTTTGATTCCACTTAGACTTTTAAAGAGTGATCGTCGAAAATCGAAAATTGTACTTGATGTACGACGTACGTACTCGAATGAATCCCGGTCCATCCAGGAGAGGCCCTAAAAATGTACCACCATCAAAATGTTTCAAAAATTGGGAAAACTGGAAAATAATTTCAAGAAAATAAATCCAGCGTTTGCAACCTTCTGGAGCGAGCTTGCTTTGCTCAAGGGGAATAGGATGAAAAATATACGATTCCTTACTAATGAATGTGATGCAAAAAAAAAAAAAAAACTGTATTGATCGTAATGTTTTGCCATAGGTTGAGGATTCAACCCCTTTTTGTTACATTGAATTTGTTCCTCTACTTAAGGGAGATTTGATGATGTAATGAAGAATAATGATTGCTTACTAGCACTTCTTTGCGGATATATTCTTGTTTACTAATCCTTCCTAATTTCAATCAATCAATCAATCAATCTCTCTTAATTGATATAAGGAACGGTTTTAAACCGTTTCGAGCAATTCTGGAATCCCCAATAGGTAAATAAGTTGAAATTGAATTTTATGAAAATTCCAACTTTCAAAAATTTGCTGAAGGATTCAGAATTGCTCAAAACGTGTCAACATTTTTCAAAAATAGGGGGGGGATTTCAATGAAAATTGTCGTGATTTTCATCGTCCTAAAATCTCGATTCATGTTTTTGTTTCTTACTTCGAATTCATGTTTCAAATACGTAGAAACGGTTGATTATCAATTTATCATGCATTAATGCGTAGGTATATGAGAGAACGCCTGTAGAACTATAGGGAATTTAAAAGTCAAATTTTTTTTCATGATTATGATACTGATGATGATACCTAGATGATTACTTACTATTTCTTCCAATCCTGGCGGGTTTTGTCTCCGAATCGCGTCTCTATCACTATTAATTTCTTGGAATCTTTAAAACTGCACAGATATAAAATCGTAGAAATAAAATGGTTTGATTTTAAAATTCTTTCAGCATACTGAGTCGATTAGAGAGGTAGTTTCAAGCCGTCGCGTCCTAGAGCTTTCAAGTCATATTTTGAAGTTCCAGAATTTCAAAAAGTGTCATAATTATTTAGATGGTTGAACGCGATTAGTGCTGATTAGTAACCCACCCCTTCCTCCTTGGGCCTTGGTCGATTACTCATCAATTTTCCAAAATCAGTTTCCGCCTGATCCAGAAGTCAACCTCTTACCTATAATTCAATTCGAACAGTAGCGCAATCTTTCCATCGAAGAGATGTTTTCAGGAAGTCGATTCAGTATATATATCTATAGCTCTTTGCATAATTTAAGCAGAAAATTCGTAGATTTTCTTTTAACTGCCTATCACTGGATTGACCCGAGGTTTGTACCAGCTCTGCTTCATTTTGCTGACGACATAAGAACGTAAAAAAAAAAAAATACTTAGATACTAATGGATATAGAACATTTTAGAATAATTTAGAATAATTCAGCTTTAATGAAGTTGACTGCAGGTAGTCTCGACTTCTCGAGTCGTTTTTAAGCAGGGATGGAAATCTGAAAGATAATTCTAACAGCTATAGCTTTTTGCTTCCAAAAATTTGGCTCAATACGTATCGACAGACTGCTACGACTTTTTTTTTAAATTTTCGTCAAATTTTTAAAAATCAATTGTGAGCTAAAAAAAAAAGAAAAATCGAAATTTCGCCAAACTAACTTAAAAAGCTGAAATTTCGTATCTATGCGTTTTATTTTCGACTCACTTAATTAATTAGGAACATGGTTTTGAGCTTTTTCGAGCAATTCTCGGGTATCGGTGGATTTTTGAAACTCGAAATTTCCACAGAATTTTACCCAAGATTAAGTTGATGAGTTGAAATTCACATTGCTCTAAAAAATTTCAGCGTGCTGAGTCGATTAGATGTACTTTCAAGCTGTCCTGGAGCCTCCAAGTTACCTTATATTTTGGAAATTCCAGATATATTCTAAGAGTGTCATATTTAGAACGATGTGTGAATTTCAACTTTTCAACTTCATTGAGTAACATTTTATTGGAATTCCAACTTTCAAAAACTTTCTTGAAGGGTTCATGCAGAATTTCTTAAAACCGTTTGAAACTGTTTTCGATCAAGTAGACATGTCAAATTTCAGATTTCTTGGTCAGATTTGTAAAATTTTGATTTTTTTCCTCATTTTTGATCCTAATTTGACTTTTGAAAATTCGCCAAAAATTTGAACAAAGTGAGAAAAAATGATCTTTAATGTTGTTTTGAATATCAAACAAATGTGCAAAAAATAGGCATGTTTGTATCAACTCTGCTTTATTTTGCTGACGACCTAAGAACTAAAAATAAAAAAAAATACTTACTTTATATTCTGGAATGATTTCTTCACATTCGCTCGCGTTCCAACTTGTGCTATCGATTTCGCTAGAAATCGTATTTTTATGATTACAATCTTTGAAAATTACGTTTTTTCAATAGACTGCCGGATCCGACTGTCGATCGTATGGCTTTACATAAAATTAAAAATACTATGGATGCTTACCCGAAATTGTGCCCATGCACTGTGTGCCACTTTTAAAAGCTGCTTGAAGTTGTCGAATAACAATGCCATCGTCAATCGATACGATTATTTGATTACCTATTTGTAATAGTGAAAATATTCTTTTCATCAAACTCGGAAGTGTCGAATGGCCTCTAGTTTCATGGTTACAACTCTTATTGTGCTTGCCAAGTCTTTAGCTGAGAGATTTCTTCTGAAAATTATACATAAACAATTTATTAGTGTTACAGAAACCCTACGGTTCAGGCAGGTAGGTATTGGTATACCTATGCATTTCAACAAAGTGGGAAGACAATCATAGGTGTCATAATAAAAATTTACTTACTCATATACCTATCGCTTTGCAATTATTCTGTTCCATCAATATGCATGAGCGTCGACAATTTTAAAAACGAGACTTTAGCCATAGATGAAGTTGTTGTAACACTAGACCAACGAACGTGGTCTCGTTCGAAAGAGGAGTGGATTCTCTACCACTGTGAAAAATTTCAAGCCGTCGATTGGGTGAATTCTGGGTGTTTTATAGCTAAAGTCACGTCGTGAAACTTTAAGGAGTGACTTGAGGAGGATCTTTGAGTCAGCGAGGTCAAACTTTGAGTTGGGAGAGAAGTAAATGTCTCGAAAGGCCAAACATGATGTTTAAAAGAGGCAAGGAAATGTTGGAGGAAGATCTGGTGATGAAAACCTCACAAAAAGTAGGCCATGAAATTCCTGATGCCAAGTGGCTGTAAGGAAACGTCCTCTGAGGTGATTGAAAAATAATTTTAAAAGGAGATAGACCTCATACGTCGTTAGTGTAGTCTTCCCTCAACTCAGTGCATCATATTTACCTATTCTCAAATCCCTCCTTTAGAAACTATTTTGCCTCTCTCAGAGATGACTTCCTCAAAATTTGAGTGAAGGTTCTTCAGTCGTCCTCAAAAATCCAATGGATGTTGATTCTCAGGCAAAAACCATCTGAAAACGAAGTAAAGGTGCCTGGGAATCGAATCTGGGGAGTAGAAATGGCGAGGAAGCACCACGATGTCTTGAGGAGGTGAATATTCCTCTGAGAAGTAATTTTCAACACTCATTTTCACGACGCAGTTTTGAAAGGTTGTTCACTTCAAACAGCTATAAAACATGCAAAATTCACCCAATCGGCTTGAAATGCATCTTCTTTTAACTAGGTACCTAGTTACCTATCACAAGATTGACCCGAGATAGTCGTATGTAGGTTTTCAGTCCCCAGTGTTTGGAAATCACATCTTAATACCGCATCTAATGATTCGAGTCATCAATGCCCTTCCACTGTAGGTACATATTTTCTACAGCACGTAAGATAGAATTATTTACTTACCTTAGCTTCAATGAGAGTTGCTGTATCTGGGTCCTTCGGTTCTGTTTCACTGCATATAAATTAAATTCACTAATAAATTTTACTGTTTGATTAGAGTCGAAAACAATTTCGTTTTCACTCATCGTGAATAATTACTGAGTCGACTGAAGGTGTTTATAAAGGCCGTTCTGGAACTACTACTGACATTTTGGAAATTCCAGATTTATTTCTAAAAGCCATAAATCATTTATTCGAGGCACGTAGTGTTTCGTAATAGTTCCTTATTATCGTTAGTTTTAGTCATTGGAGTTCACTTATATGGTCACTTGTGAAATCAACCATTTTTATTATCTTAGACTTAACTAACGGTCCGACACGGTGGACTTTATTTTTATTTTAACGTTGTTTTTGAAATGAAAATTAAGCCGAAGTAACTTGGTGAACTGTGACTATGGTATCTGTGTTTTTTTGAATTTTTCATTCCTCAGGTCTCCTAGTTCGCTAATATACTTATGCGTATATTAGCTAACTTGTCACATACTTGTTTGTGTCATTAAAAGCCATAAAAGATCATAACGTAAATTAAAGCCTCCCAACTTTATTATTTGGATAAACTTTTGTTGAAAATTCAACTTCTAAAAAATGTTGCGGAGGTTCCAGAAATGAGTACTGAAAAATGGTTTAACCGTTTTCAATCGGTTCGGAGTTTCAGAAACGCTTTTATGCATATCAAATTTCAGTTTTTCAGGTCAATTTGGTGAAATTTCGTTCTTTGGTTTTCAAGTAACCACATTTGAACAAAGTGGAAAAATTCTTAGATGTAGTTTTGAATATCCAACAAATAAGGTGCACAAAATATGTTTGTACCAGCTCTGCTTCATTTTGCTGACGACATAAGAACGTAAAAAAAAAAATACTACCTACTAATGGATACAGAACATTTTAGAATAATGGAGCTTCAATGACGTTGGCTGCAGGTAGTCTCGAGTCGTTTTGAAGCAGGTATGGAAATCTGAAAGATAATTCTAACAACTAGGTAGCTTTTTGTTTCCAAAATATTGGCTCTTACGTAGCGGCAGACAGCTACGACTTTTTAAAATTTTCGTCGAATTTATAAAAATCAATTGCGAGCTAAAATGGAAAAAAAAATCGAAATTTCACCAAAGTAACGTAGAAAGCTGAAATTTCGTGGTCTGTGCGTTTTATTTTCAACTCACTTAATTAAATAGGAACGGTTTTGAACTGTTTCGAGCAATTCTCGAGTACCTATCGGTGGATTTTTGAAACTTGAAATTTCCACAGAATTTTACCCAAGATTAAGTTGATCAGTTGAAATTCACGTTACTCTATAAAATTTCAGAGTGCTGAGTCGATTAGATGTACTTTCAAGTCGTCCTGGAGCCTCCAAGTTACCTTATATTTTGGAAATTCCAGATATATTCTAAAAGTGTCATATTTAGAAGGATGTGTGAATTTCAGCTTTTTACCTTCATTGAGTAAAATTTTATGGGAATTGCAACTTTCAAAAACTTTCTTGAAGGGTTCATGCAGAATTTCTCAAAACCGTTCGAAACTGTTTCCGATCAAGTAGACATGTCAAATGTCAGAATTCTTGGTCAGATTTGTGAAATTTTGATTTTTTTCCCCCCTCATTTTTGATCCTAATTTGACTTTTGAAAATTCGCCAAAAATTTGAACAAAGTGAGAAAAAGTGTTCTTTAATGTGGTTTTGAATATCAAACAAATGTGCAAAAAAATAGGCATGTTTGTATTAACTCTGCTTTATTTTGCTGACGACATAAGAACTAAAAAAAAAAAAAAATGCTTACTAATGGATACTTATTGTTAGTCTCACGTTAAGTGATGGTTGGGTCTTTAGCGTTTTCTTTGAAAGTTCTTTAAAAGAGTAGTTCCTTAATCGACGCCATTCTGATTCCATCTCACATTTTCCAACACCAGCTGAAGACAATTGCCATCAGGAAAAATCGTTCCTATTTCCATCGAAAAGATGTTTTCAGGAAGTCGATTCAGTATGACTCTTTGCATAATTTAAGCAGAAAATTCGCACATCTTTTAAATACCTATCGCAAGACTGGGCCGAGGTAGTCGTAGGTTTTCAGTCTCCAGTGTTTGGAAATCACATCTTAATACCGCATCTAATGATTCGAGTCATCAATGCCCTTCCACTGTAGGTACATATTTTCTACAGCACGTAAGATAGAATTATTTACTTACCTTAGCTTCAATGAGAGTTGCTGTATCTGGGTCCTTCGGTTCTGTTTCACTGCATATAAATTAAATTCACTAATAAATTTTACTGTTTGATTAGAGTCGAAAACAATTTCGTTTTCACTCATCGTGAATAATTACTGAGTCGACTGAAGGTGTTTATAAAGGCCGTTCTGGAACTACTACTGACATTTTGGAAATTCCAGATTTATTTCTAAAAGCCATAAATCATTTATTCGAGGCACGTAGTGTTTCGTAATAGTTCCTTATTATCGTTAGTTTTAGTCATTGGAGTTCACTTATATGGTCACTTGTGAAATCAACCATTTTTATTATCTTAGACTTAACTAACGGTCCGACACGGTGGACTTTATTTTTATTTTAACGTTGTTTTTGAAATGAAAATTAAGCCGAAGTAACTTGGTGAACTGTGACTATGGTATCTGTGTTTTTTTGAATTTTTCATTCCTCAGGTCTCCTAGTTCGCTAATATACTTATGCGTATATTAGCTAACTTGTCACATACTTGTTTGTGTCATTAAAAGCCATAAAAGATCATAACGTAAATTAAAGCCTCCCAACTTTATTATTTGGATAAACTTTTGTTGAAAATTCAACTTCTAAAAAATGTTGCGGAGGTTCCAGAAATGAGTACTGAAAAATGGTTTAACCGTTTTCAATCGGTTCGGAGTTTCAGAAACGCTTTTATGCATATCAAATTTCAGTTTTTCAGGTCAATTTGGTGAAATTTCGTTCTTTGGTTTTCAAGTAACCACATTTGAACAAAGTGGAAAAATTCTTAGATGTAGTTTTGAATATCCAACAAATAAGGTGCACAAAATATGTTTGTACCAGCTCTGCTTCATTTTGCTGACGACATAAGAACGTAAAAAAAAAATACTACCTACTAATGGATACAGAACATTTTAGAATAATGGAGCTTCAATGACGTTGGCTGCAGGTAGTCTCGAGTCGTTTTGAAGCAGGTATGGAAATCTGAAAGATAATTCTAACAACTAGGTAGCTTTTTGTTTCCAAAATATTGGCTCTTACGTAGCGGCAGACAGCTACGACTTTTTAAAATTTTCGTCGAATTTATAAAAATCAATTGCGAGCTAAAATGGAAAAAAAAATCGAAATTTCACCAAAGTAACGTAGAAAGCTGAAATTTCGTGGTCTGTGCGTTTTATTTTCAACTCACTTAATTAAATAGGAACGGTTTTGAACTGTTTCGAGCAATTCTCGAGTACCTATCGGTGGATTTTTGAAACTTGAAATTTCCACAGAATTTTACCCAAGATTAAGTTGATCAGTTGAAATTCACGTTACTCTATAAAATTTCAGAGTGCTGAGTCGATTAGATGTACTTTCAAGTCGTCCTGGAGCCTCCAAGTTACCTTATATTTTGGAAATTCCAGATATATTCTAAAAGTGTCATATTTAGAAGGATGTGTGAATTTCAGCTTTTTACCTTCATTGAGTAAAATTTTATGGGAATTGCAACTTTCAAAAACTTTCTTGAAGGGTTCATGCAGAATTTCTCAAAACCGTTCGAAACTGTTTCCGATCAAGTAGACATGTCAAATGTCAGAATTCTTGGTCAGATTTGTGAAATTTTGATTTTTTTCCCCCCTCATTTTTGATCCTAATTTGACTTTTGAAAATTCGCCAAAAATTTGAACAAAGTGAGAAAAAGTGTTCTTTAATGTGGTTTTGAATATCAAACAAATGTGCAAAAAAATAGGCATGTTTGTATTAACTCTGCTTTATTTTGCTGACGACATAAGAACTAAAAAAAAAAAAAAATGCTTACTAATGGATACTTATTGTTAGTCTCACGTTAAGTGATGGTTGGGTCTTTAGCGTTTTCTTTGAAAGTTCTTTAAAAGAGTAGTTCCTTAATCGACGCCATTCTGATTCCATCTCACATTTTCCAACACCAGCTGAAGACAATTGCCATCAGGAAAAATCGTTCCTATTTCCATCGAAAAGATGTTTTCAGGAAGTCGATTCAGTATGACTCTTTGCATAATTTAAGCAGAAAATTCGCACATCTTTTAAATACCTATCGCAAGACTGGGCCGAGGTAGTCGTAGGTTTTCAGTCTCCAGTGTTTGGAAATCACATCCTAATACCGCAACTAATGATAATAAAGAGTCGCCAATTTCCTTCCCTGTATTTTCTACAGCACGTAAGATGGAATTATTTACTTACCTTAGCTCCTAACCCTAATTTGCCAATACAGACGAAAAAGAGTTGTATGGTCAGTAGCTTACACCTATGTCTATATCCTAGGAGGACGAATAAAATCATAAGGCAAAATAAATGTGGAAGATTTCCTTTATACCAAAACATATCTTCACAGTCCCTACCTGGTTTTCGAAGGAGCAGGATAACTTGATTTCTGCTCTTTGTAATTTATTATTCAGCTTGTCACCTGGTTGCTGATGATTATCAGGATTATACTGTGACTTTGATCTGGAACGATGAGTGTTTGATTGGACTTTATTCACGTTTTTGGTTTTCGGTGCCGGATTACTGGTAGAAATTTGCTTTGAATCGTTTTTAGATGCTTCTAACGCGATTGCTTTCTTGATAATTGCATCGAATGCTGCGTCAGATGACTGAAGTATAAATGCTCTTGAATGTAATTGTCACACTAGCCCTCTGATAAACTGAGCAGGAAGAAAAATATATCAGCTATTGAAACTTTACAATCGCATGGTGATGTAAATTTGCAGTCAAGAAGCTCACTGTGTAGAGAAACGACATATATTCACTGATAGACTGGTTTTCATTCTGGTACTTCCATAAAAATTGGTGTTGAGCAACTAAAACGTTGCGTGCAGGTGTGAAATACTCTTCTAACAATTCGATTAACTCGGCATATTTGAGTGATTCAATAGATTTAGGAGCTGCGAGGTCTGCTATCATTGTAAAATATTTCACACTGATTCAATCAAGTAACAGCTTCTCATATTGATCACCTTTGTTTTTCACATTCAAACCCTATCTGGTGGCATAATTCTCGAATCACTGCATATAATGGGTGAATGGCTCGGATTTTTCATTGAAAGTTTCAAAACTGGTAATGAACACACCTGTAGGTAATTGATTACCTCAGGCAGTACTGGTTTTGGGTTGGTTTGCGAGGACTTTTTGCAGCATTTCCTGCTGAGCTTTGATAAAACTGGCCTCTTGACGCTGGAGGATCGCCTCAAGTTAATTTTTTCGTGATCGTGAGGAGAGGGAGAAGCATTAGTCGTAGATTTTCAGTCTGCAGTGTTAGGAAATCACATCCTAATACCGCATGATTGTAATGCTAATAAAGAGTTATCAATTTCCTTCCACTGCATTTTCTACAGCATGCAAGATAGAATTATTTACTTACCTTAGCTTCAATGAGTTGCTATTAATGAAGCATAGAAATGGCTGATGCAAATCTTCATCTTGGTTTCACATAAGATGTAAGAAAGTTTAGTTTGTTTCACTATAAGAGATTCGAATTACAGTTTTGAACTGTTTCAAGCGATTCTCGAGTATCGGTGGATTTTTGAAACTTGAAATTTCCACAGAATTTTACCCAAGATTAAGTTGATCAGTTGAAATTCACGTTGCTCTATAAAATTTCAGAGTGCTGAAAGTGAGTCGATTAGATGTACTTTCAAGCCGTCCTGCGCAGCTTCCAAGTTATATTTTGGAAAATCCAGATATATTCTAAGAGTGTCATATTTAGAAGGAATGTGTGAATTTCAGCTTTTCAACTTCATTGAGTAAAATTTTATTGGAATTCCAACTTTCAAAAACTTTCTGAAGGGTTCATGGAGAATTTCTCAAAACCGTTCGAAACTGTTTCCGATCAAGTAGACATGTCAAATGTCAGATTTCTTGGTCAGATTTGTAAAATTTTTGATTTTTTTTCCTGATTTTTGATCCTAATTTGACTTTTGAAAATTCGCCAGAAAACGAAAAATGTAGGTACCTAAGTACTTATGTTCTTGAATGAATCCATGATCCATCCAGCAAAGTTTGTTGAAGTATACATATACATTGCACAACTATAAAAATTTTTCAAAAATTGAAAAAAAGTGAATACTTTTCAATGAAAATTGTCGTCATGTGCATCATCCCGAAGTATCGATTAATGTTCTTGCGTCTTACTTCGAATTCATTTTCAAATACTCGAAAAAAGTTCTTTATCACAAATTGGTGCATGAGAGAATGTCTGTAGAACTAGGGAATTTCATTGTCAACTTTTTTTGTCGATGATAATGATGATGATGGATGATTACCTACTCGTTAATGAATTATCCGTTTCTTGTTTTAGTGGGTCTTTTTACTTTTTCGCAAGAATGGCTTCCTGGCCATCTCTTAAAAACAGCACACACCTTGTGCTAAGCTTCTAGAAAAAGTAAATCCAATCAGCGAAATCAAATGGGAAAACAAATCTACCCCCTCCTCCCGCTCGTTAACAAAATTGAAATATAAAATCTCCATTTATGAAATTTAAATCAATTTTGCCGGAGTGTACGAAATAAATGTACCAAGACGCGTATAAAATTTCAGTTTTTCAGTCATTGTGGGGAAATTTCGCTCTTTGTTTTTCAAGTGACCACTTTTGAACAAAGTGGGAAAATTTGTTCTCAAATGCAGTTTTGAATATCTAACAAAGGTGCCAAAAATATGTTTGTACCAGCTTTGCTTCATTTTGCTGACGACATAAGACCTAAAAAAAAAAAAATAAAAAAAAATACTTACTCTTATATGTAGTTACTTGCTAAATAATACGTGTGTAGTGACCTACTTGGGTTGGTAAGTAAATTGATTTCCTTACTAACGAATGAGATATAAAAAATTTCAACTTGATTCTGTGGAATTTGATTTTCGTTTATTTCAATTGCATAGTACCTATGTAGTTTTTGAGTTAAAACTCTCTCAATAAGTTTTTTTTTAGAGCGCCCTTAATGTCTGTAGACAAAGAACCATGTCACTCTAGACAGCATATTGGCTTCAAAATCATATCTATCGAAAGTAGAGAGAATTCCACAATACCTAATTTTCGACCCGCTGAATTGATTAAAAATTGATTTAAACCATTTTAAGCAGTTTTGGAGCCTCTAGCAGATTTTTCAAAGTTGCAATTCCCACAAAATTTAACCAAAGCAACTTGGAAAGCAAAACTTTACCTACTTCAAACCTCAATTTCAACGTACTGAGTTGATTGACGGTGGTTTTCGTTGTGGAATTGCCGGCGACACTTTGGAAATAACAAGATTTTCATGAAAAGCCATCACGTACAAGAGCATAATGTAAATTTAAGCTTCTCAACTTCATTACTTACGAGGGAACCTCTTGAGATGTCCGCCTCCGATTTGAACGGGTTCGCGATTTTTGGAAAGAGCATGGTCTAAAACCCCCAAAATGAAATTTTCAGCTGGCCAAAATCATACCTCGATATTTGGCGAACGTTTGAAAATTCAAAGTTGACTGTTTTTGGTGATTTATGACTTCTTCAAAAACGTACGTATTTGATCAGTAAAAATGATCAAAACGAGTCCTAAAACTGATACTAATTCCCGAAATCCAAATTTAACCATTTCCAGCAATTCTGGAGCCTCCAGCGCGATTTTTCAATTTCTCCAGAATTTTTAATTTGCTCCAGAAGACGTAAATATGAAGTTGGGCAGCTGAAAATCGAGTTGTGTATCATACTCGACCTGTTTAACGAATTTATCAACATTTCAGCCGATTCTAGAGAGAACACCTCAAGAGTGGTTTTTATTGACCAGCTTTTTTTCAAAATAAAAATATCCAAAAATCAAAAATTTCTCGTTAGCGAGAAAATTAGTGAAATATGCGCGAATCGCTGAATTTTGTCATTAATCGAGCTCACGAGGTTGAATTCCCCATTTCCAGCCTTTCTGGAGCCCCTGGAGAAATTGAAAAATAGTTCTGGAGGCTCCAGAATGGCTGGAAATGGCAAAATTCGCTCTCGTGGGGTCAATTTATGACAAAATACTGCAATTCGCTCAAACTTCAAAAATTTTCTCGTAAACGGGAAATTTTTGATTTTTGGATATTTTTATTTTGAAAAAAAGCTGGTCTAAAAACCACTCTTGAGATGTCCCCTCCAGAATCGGCTCAAATGTAGATAAATTCGTTAAACAGATCGAGTATAACACCGAACTCGATTTTTAGCTGCCCAACATCATTCACGCATTCTGGAGCAAATTAAAACTTCGGGAGAAATTGAAAAATCGTACTGGAGACTCCAGAATTGCTGGAAATGATTAAATTTGGATTTGGGGAATTAATATCAGTTTTAGGACTTGTTTTGATCATTTTTATTGATCAAATACGTACGTTTTTGAAGAAGGCATAAATCACCAAAAGCAGTCAATTTTGAATTTTCAAACGTTCGCCAAATATCGAGGTATGGTACATATCAAATTTCAGTCTTTCAGGTAAATTTGGTGAACTTTCGTTCCTTATCTACTTTTTAAGAGGCCACGTTTGGGCAAAGTGACAGAATTTGTTCTTGAATGCAGTTTTGAATATCAAACAAAGGTGCAAAAAATATACCTATTTGTACCAACTCGGCTTTATTTTGCTGACGACATAAAAACTAAAAAAAAAAAAAAATACTTACTAATGGATACTTTTAGTCTTACGTTTGGTGGGGTTGAGTGCTCCCTCTTCTATGTGCGGGGTAAAATGTCTTCAAAGGACCACTTTCCATTGCATACAATTACGAGTATATGTCCGTTTATAAATACCAAAAAAGAAAAAGTGAATCTGAACTGAACGTAGCCGATACCTACCTATTCCAACCCATCTTGAGTTTCTGATATGGGCCATTAGAATTCTCCAGTTAAAATGAACTACTTACTTCGTCAATTCATGCTTCGTGATATACCTACGAGCTATATGAGGGCACGTACCTATGTTGGTTTCAATAGACGTTGATTTGGCGTAAGGGATCTTGAACAAAACGTGCAAATTGGAATGCTGATAAATGATTAACTTCACCGCTTACTTCCATCTTGACTTAAATGTCTGGAATTTTTGTGGTTTTGCACGCATTCTAATTAACGTTCAAGTGTTCTTAGCGTTTTCTTTGAAACATTTTTTGAAAGAGTAGTTCTATTCTGTCTCGCATTTTCCAACATCAGCTGCATAGAGACAATTGCCATCAGAGCAAATCGTTCTCATTGACAGCTTCGCTCATGCAAATTGCTGAGATGAAGTAGCGCAATCTTTCCATTGAAGAGATGTTTTCAGGAAGTCGATCCTGTATGGCTCTTCACATTATTTTAGCGGAAAATTCATACCTACATCTTCTTTTAACTACCTATCACAAGTTTAGCCCGAGATAGTCGTAGGTTTTCAGTCTCCAGAGTTTGGAAATCACATCCTAATACCGCATGTAATGATAATAAAGAGTCATGAATTTCCTTCCACTGTATTTTTTACAGCACGTAAGATAGAATTATTTACTTACCTTAGCTTCAAGCCGCGACTGTACTCTCCGTATCGGTTTCACATAAGATGTTGGAAAGTTTAGTTTAGTTTCACTATATCGAGATTCGATTTTTGAATACACTTTGCATAACAAACCCATACATCGACTCGTATGATGGAGCAGTAAATTGTTAATTGATTACCTACTTATCTTTTATTGAAGACATTGCATTACTTTTCAATAGCGATATCTAATTCGAATACAGATACAGCAATAATATTCAATAGGTAATTCTTTTTCAGCGTCAGCATAAAAATGAAGTGTTTTTTTTTTTTTAATTTTTGGTGAATTTTAAAAATTAAATGTGAGCTGAAAAAGAAAAAGTCGAAATTTTTCCAAATTAACGTACAAAGCTGAAATGTTGCATGTGCCTTATTTTCGACTCCCTTAATCGACAAGGAGTTCTGGAGTCTCAAGTAGATTTTTGAAAGTTGATATTTCCACAGAATTTTACCGATGAAGTTGAATAGTTGAAATTCACTTTGCTCTAAAAAATTTCATCACGCTGAGTTGATTTTAGAGGTATAGTTTCAAGCCGTCTTAATTCGGAAATTCCAGGTTTTTAAAAAAGTGTCATAATAAAAACTGCGCAAAGTGTTTAGAAGGTTAAACGTGATTAATGCTGGTTAGTGACCCCCCCTCTCCTCCTCATCATCCTTGACCCAATCAATACCTTATACTCACGAGCCGAAATCAATTTGAACAGTTGGTAGGTATTTACTCAACGTGGTGGAATTTTAATGAAAAATGTGTGAATTTTAATTTTTCAACTTCATTAAGTAAAATTTTATGGAAATTCCAACTTTCAAAAATTTTCTGATGGCTTTGGAATTATTCAAAATTGTTCGGAACTGATTCCAATCAAGCGAACACGTCAAATTTCAGATTTCTGGGTCATATTCGCAGGATTTTGATTTTTTTTTTCATTTTTGATCTCAATTTGATTTTTAAAAATTTGCCAAAAATCAATAAATGTACTTATATATACATGAATGATTCCTGATCCGTCCATGAAAGGTCCCCAATTTTCATATATTATAAATTGAAAAAAATAGATATTTTTCAATGAACATTGTCGTGATACGTGCACCATCTCGAAATATCGATTCAACTTTTTGTTTCTTACTTCAGATTTAATTAATTCGAATGCGTAGAACAAAGGAATTGATAATGATAATGTTGATGATGATGGATGATTACCTACTCATCGAGGAGCCATTTTGCACATGTAGACACTAACAATGATGGCTTGATTCAGGATAACTTCCCGGTCATCTCATAGAAACGTCACACCTTGTGCTAAGCTTCTAGAAAATTTAAATCCAATCAGTAAAATAAAACGTGAAAACAGGCTAACTTTCCTCCTCCCTCCTTCCACTCGTTAACAAAATATAAACATAACAGCTGTAATTATGAAATTGAAATCAATTTTACTGCCACATTATCGATAGAAAAACTCGCAATCAGGACAGAAATGTAGCCTAATTGCTCAAAATATGAAAACTTGAGCATACAATCTATCGAAGCGTAAAGGTCCTAGAAAAGTAACCAAAATAATAAAATTGGTAAACTTCGAGGTTTTAGAACCAAAATCAAAATTGGGCATTAGAATATTTTTCAGCGGATCAGTAATAATTTTCTCATGAAAACTGGATCGATTGAATCGAAATACCTAATGTGCTTAGAATGTACAAATAGGTGTGGCAAACTGGAAATAAATTTCAAAAAAAGAAATCGAGTGTTCGCTATCTTGACCCTTCTGGAGCGAGCTTCCCTTGCTCGAAGGGAATAGAATGGAAAATATATGATTCCTTAAGTATGAATTTCATTTTCAACCCTCTGATTCGATTGAAAACTGTTTCAAACCGTTTCAAGCAGTTTTGGAGCCTCTAGCAGATTTTTCAAAGTTGAAATTTCCACAAAATTTAACCTAAGGAAGTTGGAAAGCGAAACTTTGCTTTAGTCCTGAATTTAAACCTGAGTACTGAGTCGACTGAAGGTGTTTAAAGGCCGTTCTGGAACTACCACTGACATTTTGGAAATTCCAGATTTATTTCTAAAAGCCATAAATCATTTAGTCGAGGCACGTAGTGTTTCGTAATAGTTTCTTATCATCGTTAGTTTTAGTCATTGGAGTTGACTTAAATAGTCACTCCGTCACTTGTGCAATCCACTATTTTTATTATCTTAGACTTACTGGTCCGACGATGGATTTTATTTTTATTTCAACGTTGTTTTTGAAATAAAAATTAAGCCGAAGTAACATGGTGAACTTTAACTGGCATCTGTGTTTTTTGGAATTGTTCATTTCTCAGGTCCCCTAGTAGGTAATGGATATAATGTTCGGAAAGCAGGATCGACATTTGCGCACAATTTTCATTTTATGTCAGGGGTTTCCAAAATGCTGACGATAATAATCACCCAACTACTACTAATCAAATCACCATCGATTGGTCCTCAACCCTTCCGGGGATTGGTGGGGGGGGGGTTGCTTGATTTTTCAATTAACACACAATTGAATCATGTATGTGAGAATAAACGAATTTGGTCGTGCCATATATCTCACTGAATAAGAGTGTGAACTTATTTTATGGTTCTAATGCCTCAAAGCCACTCTGTGCCCTAAAAAGGGGACCAAAAATTTTAAAAATCGTGAAAAGTCGTGTGATACTATAGAATGGTATGTTTTAGAGGTCGCTAAGAACGAGTATGTACTTATGAACTTATTTTTTATTTTAATGCTCGTTTAAATAAAATATTGTTTCGTTTGGGAACCACTGACGAAACATCATTGAGTGTGCGCAATTGTCCCTCGTTTGACAGGTGTGCGCAAGTGTCCTATACCTTTTCAAACGAAAGGGAAAGTGTGCGCAAATGTCTTCTTACCTGGATACAGAACATTTTAGAACAATTCAGCTTCAATGACGTTGACTGCAGGTAGTCTCGAGTCTTTTTGAAGCAGGGATGGAAATCTGAAAGATAACTAACATCTAGCTTTTTGCTTCCAAAAATTATGCTCAATACGTATCGGCAGACTGCTACGACTTTTTTTAAATTTTCGTCGAATTTTCAAAAGTCAATTGTGAGCTAAAAAAGAAAAGAAAATCGAAATTTCGCCACACTAACATAGAAAGCTGAAATTTCGTACCTATGCGTTTTATTTTCAACTCACTTAATTAATTAATAACGGTTTTGAGCTGTTTCGAGCAATTCTCGAGTATCGGTGGATTTCTGAAACTTGAAATTTCCACAGAATTTTACCCAAGATTAAGTTGATCAGTTGAAATTCACGTTGCTTTATAAAATTTCAGCGTGCTGAGTCGATTAGATGTACTTTCAAGCCGTCCTGGACCTTCCCAGTTATATTTCGGAAATTCCAGATGTATTCTAAGAGTGCCATGAGTTGAAGGATGTCTGAATCGCAGCTTTTCAACTTCATTGAGTAAAATTTTATGGGAATTCCAACTTTCAAAAACTTTCTGTAGGGTTCATGCAGAATTTCCCAAAACCGTTCGAAACTGTTTCCGATCAAGTAGTTGTCAAATGTCAGATTTCTGGGTCAGATTTGTAAAATTTTGATTTTTTTCCATTTTTGATCCTAATTAGACTTTTGAAAATTCGCCATAAATTTGAACAAAGTGAGAAAAAGTGTTCTTTATTGTGCTTTTGTATATCAAACAAATGTGCAACAAGTATGTTTGTACCAGCTACAACGCTTATTGTGCGTGCCAAGTTTTTGGCTGAGAGATTTTTTTCAGAAAACTATACATAAACAATATAAATTAGTGTTACAGAAACCCTACGGTTCAGGCAGGTACTGGTAGGTATTGGTACACCTGTGTATGTACTTCAACAATCAATTAGTGTGAAGCCGATTATAGGCGTTATAAATAAAAATTTACTTACTCACATATCGCTTTGAAATTCCATAAGTTAATTACCTACTTAAACAAAAGCGATAAAATAATATCTACAATTTTCACTCGTTACATAGTCTTTTTTCTTCAAAGTTGCAATTTCCACGAAATTTGACCAAAGAAAGTGGGAAAGTGAAACCTTATACTTTAAACCACAATTTCAACATACTGAATCGATTGAAGGTGGTTTCAGGCCGTTCTGGAACTACCACCGACATTTTAGAAACTCCTGATTTCCATAAAAATCCATACAAGAGCGTAATGTAAATTTTAGGCTCACAACTTTACCACTTGTATAAGCTTTTGTTGAAAATTTACCTTCCAAAAAATGGTGTGGAGGCTGCAGAATTGGCTACTTATTGGTTTAACCGTTTTCAATTGGTTCGGAGTGTCCGAAATACTAGGATGCATATCAAATTTCAGTCTTTCAGGTAAATTTCGTGAAATTTTGTTTCTTATCTACTTTTTAAGAGGCCACGTTTGGGCAAAGTGACAGAATTTGTTCTGGAATGCAGTTTTGAATATCAAACAATAAAGGTGCAAAAAATATACATATTTGTACCAACTCGGGTTTTATTTTGCTGACGACATAAGAACTAAAAAAAAAAAAAAAAAAAATACTTGCTAATGGATACTTAGTCTTACTTTAGGTATTATTGGGTAATCCCTCCCTCTTCTATGTGCGGGGTAAAACGGCTTTAGAGGATCACTTTCCATTGCAAACAATTATATGTCTGTTTAAAAATACTAACAAAAAAAAAGTGCATCTGAACTGAACGTAGCAGATACGAGTACCTATTCCAACCCATCTTGAGTTTCTGTTATGGACCATCAGAATTCTTCAGTTAAATAAACTACTTACTTGCTTTTTCACCAGTAGGTTCTCTTAAATACTATACTGTGCGAACACATGAGGATATTTTTGTGGTTTTGCATGCGTTCTAATTAACGTTCAAGTATTCTTAGCGTTTTCTATGAAAAGTTTTTTGAAAGAGTAGTTTTTCGTAATCGACGCCATTTTGATTCTGTCTCACATTTTTCAACACCAGCTGCAAGGAGACAATTGCCATCAGAGCAAATCATTCAAATTGACAGCTTCGCTTATACAAACTGATGGGATGAAGTAGCGCAATCTTTCCATCGAAGAGATGTTTTCAGGAAGTCGATTCAGTATCTATAGCTCTTTGCATAAATTTAAGCAGAAAATTCGTAGATTTTCTTTCAACTGCCTATCACTGGATTGACCCGAGGTTTGTACCAGCTCTGCTTCATTTTGCTGACGACATAAGAACGTGAAAAAAAAAATACTTAGATACTAATGGATATAGAACATTTTAGAATAATTCAGCTTTAATGAAGTTGACTGCAGGTAGTCTCGAGTAGTTTAGAAGCAGGGATTGAAATCTGAAAGATAATTCTAACAGCTAGCTGTTTGCTTCAAAAATTTGGCTCTCACGTAGCGGCAGACTGCTACGACTTTTTTTTTAAATTTTCGTCGAATTTTTAAAAATCAATTGCGAGCTAAAAAAGAAAAAAAATCGAAATTTCGCCTAACTAACGTAGAAAGCTGAAATTTCGTGGTCTATGCGTTTTATTTTCGACTCACTTAATTAATTAGGAACGAGTTTGAACTGTTTCGAGCAATTCTCGAGTCTTGGTGTATTTTTTAAACTTGAAATTTCCACAGAATTTTACTCAAGATTAAGCTGATCAGTTGAAATTCACGTTGCTCTAAAAAATTTCAGCTTTCTGAGTCGATTAGATGTACTTTCAAGCCATCCTGGAGCCTCCTAGTTATATTTTGGAAATTCCAGATATATTCTAAGAGGGTCCATATTTAGTAGGATGTGTGAATTTCAGCTTTTCAACTTCATTGAGTAAAATTTTATTGGAACTCCAACTTTCAAAAACTTTCTTGAAGGGTTCATGCAGAATTTCTTAAAACCGTTCGAAACTGTTTCTCATCAAATAAACATGTCAAATGTCAGATTTCTGGGCCAGATTGGTAAAATTTTGATTTTCCCCCCCTCATTTTTGATCCTAATTTGACTTTTGAAAATTCGCTAAAAATTTGAACAAAAAAAGAAAAAGTGTTCTTTAACATGGTTTTGAATATCAAACAAATGTGCAAAAAATAGGCATGTTTGTATCAACTCTGCTTTATTTTGCTGACGACATACCTAAGAACTAAAAAAAAAAAAAATACTCACTAATGGATACTTAATCTCACATTTGGTAAAGTAGTGCCTATCGCGCATGTGCCTTATTTTCAACTCCCTTGATTGACAAGGAACGATTTCGAACTGTTTCAAGCAGTTCTGGAGTCTCCAGTAGATTTTTGAAAATTGATATTTCCACAGTTGAATAGTTGAAATTCACTTTGCTCTACAAAATTTCATCATGCTGAGTCGATTAGAGGTAGTTTCAAGCCGTCCTGGAACTCGCGAGTCTTTCGGAAATTCCAGGTTTTTAAAAAAGTGTCATAATAAAAACTGCGCAAAATGTTTAGAATAATGTTAAACGTAAAATTTTATGGTAATTCCAACTTTCAAAAATTTTCTGATGGCTTTGGAATCGTTCAAAATTGTTCGGAACTGATTCCAATTAAGCGAACACATAGGTCATATTCGCAGGATTTTGATTTTTTTTCTCATTTTTGATCATGGCTTGATTCAGGATTTAACTTCCCGGTCATCTCATAAAAACGTCACACCTTGTGCTAAGCTTCTAGAAAATGTAAGTCCAATCAGTAAAATAAAACGTGAAATCCATTCCAACCCATCTTGAGTTTCTGATATGGGCCATCAGAATTCCCCAGTTAAAATAAACTACTTACTTACTTATCCGGGGGTATACCCTAACCCTTTATGAAATTTATATCATTTTCATTCATAATAAGGAAATGCTTGTAAACAGTAAACAAACACCTAGATTACATACTTTTTTTTAGCCTCTGAAGTAAGCTTCAGTGTCTCAAACATTGCCAAAAATTCGAAAATTCAAAATGATCTGTGATCGATTGTTTTTTTTTTTAAGTTTTCGAGGGTGCTGAGTTCAAATGTTCACTATCTAAGTAATTTTTTTTTAGAGACGGTCCCTTAGTGCCATCTCCTCCCCCCCCAATTTCGTAAAACATGTAAAACATCGGAAACGTGGTGTGGCATATCAATTCCTATTAGTGATTCTCGAAAGCGCTGAATCCGAATTTCTATCTATTTTTTTGAATCCGACCCCTCGGGTGCCCTCTCAGCTCTTCGATTTTGAAACAAAAGCGCGTAAAATACAAAAAATGATGTTTGGGAGCGTGTTCAGAGGGTTCTCATCGAAAAAATAATTGAATACTTATTTGAATTCAGCGTCTTCGAAATTCGAATGCAGATACAGCAGTAATATTCAATTGGTAATTATTTTTCAGCGTCAGCATTTTCCAGCGCTTTGAAAATATTCTAAGCCGCTCTCTTCAGCATTTAAATTCACTAATTGATTTTGAGTCTTTGGTTAGAGACCAACAATTTTTGTTTTCAATCATCGTGAATAAGTAATTAAATTTAATAAATTAACATTAATCACATTAAATATTCGTAATCACATGCTGGGCTGATAAATTGAAAAAAAAACAACAATAATCGATTTCCTTACCAATGGACGGGATATAAAAAATATCAAACTTATGTTGATTCTATGGATTTCTGTTTGTTTGTTTCAAATGCATAGTAAGTAAGTATGTATAGTTTTTGAGCCAAAACTCATCTAAATAAGTTTTTTTTTAGGGCGCTCGCTCTTGACGTCTAGACTAAGAACCATGCCACTCTTGAGTATTTTCATGAAAAAATGAAAATAAAATTAATAATGAGGTAAAGTGCCCAAATACTACCACCTCAAGGTTTTTTTAATTGCTCAAAATATAAGAACTTATACAACAATATATCGCGAAGCATCATAAAGATCTAGTAAAGTATAACCAAAATGATGAAATTGGTAAGTAAACTTTTTAAGGTCATAGAACCAAAATTGAAATTGAGCATTAGGAGATTTTTCAGTGGCTCGGTAACAATTTTCCTATGAAAACTGGATCGTTTGAATCGAAATCGTGTACTTACCATGTATGTAGGTTTGGAAAACTGGAAATTAGTTCCAAAAAAAGAAATCCAGTGTTCGCAATCTCAACCCTTCTGGAGCGAGCTTCCTTTGCTCGAGGGGAATAGGGTGGAAAATATATGATTCCTTACTAATGAATGCGAGATGCAAAAAATCTCAACTCATCACCATTTTAAAAAAGTGAAGTGTTTTTTTTGGCCAATTTTTGAAAATCAAATGTGAGTTGAGAAAGAAAAAATCAAAATTTTGCCAAATTAACGTACAAAGCTGAAATTTTGCATGTGCCTTATTTTCGACTCCCTTAATTGATAAGGAACGGGTTTGAACTGTTTCAAGCAGTTATGGAGTCTCCAGTAGATTTTTGAAAGTTGAAATTTCCACAGAATTAAAAAAAAATATGTTTGTACCAGCTCTGCTTTATTTCGCTGACGACATAAGAACTAAAAAAAAAAATATTTATGCAGTACTAAGGATCCTTACCCGAAATCGTGTCCATGCAACTGTGCGACAGTTTTAAAAGCTGCTTGAAGTTGTCGAATAAAAATGCCATCGATGCGATTATTTTACCTAATTTGTAATAGCGACAATGTTTATTCATTTCATCGAACTCCAAGTGCCGAATGGCCTCCTTATTGTGCGTGCCAAGTCTTTGGCTGAGAGATTTTTTCTGAAAATTATACATAAACAATTTATTAGTGTTACAGAAACCCTACTGTTCAGGCAGGTAGATATTGGTATACCTATGTACTTCAACAAAGTGGGTAGCCGATTATAGGTGTCGCAATTAATACGTACTCGTTGACGAATTCGTGGATAAAGAGTTCTGAAAAAATATAAAAACAAAGATGAATTAAAGGTCAATTATCTAAACGAAAGCGATAAAATAATATCTACAATTTTTCCTCGTTACACAGTCTTTTTTTTCAAATTTGCAATTTTCACGAAATTTTACCAAAGAAAGTTGGAAAGTATAAAACCTTAATTTAAACAACAATATCAATAACGTACTGAATCGATTGAAGGTGGTTTCAGACCGTTCTGGAACTACCACTGACATGTTGGAAACTCCTGATTTCCATAAAAAGCCATACAAGAGCATAATGTAAATTTTAGCCTCACAACTTCACCACTGGTATAAATTTTTGTTGAAAATTCAACTTCCAAAAAATGGTTTGGAGGCTGCAGAACTGGCTACTTATTGGTTTAACCGTTTTCAATCAGTTCGGAGTGTCCGAAATACTAGGATGCATATCAAATTTCAGTCTTTCGGGTAAATTTGGTGAAGTTTCGTTCTTTATCTACTTTTTAAGAGGCCACTTTTGGGAAAAGTGAGAGGATTTGTTCTTGAATGCAGTTTTGAATATCAAACAGAGGTGCCAAAAATATACTTACCTATTTGTACCAACTCGGCTTTATTTTGCTGACGACATAAGAACTAAAAAAAAAAAAAAAAAATACTTACTAATGGAAATGGATACTGAAGTCTTACGTTAAGTGGTCAGTTGAGTGGGCTCTCTTCTATGTGCCAAAAACGTACGTCTGTTTAAAAATACCAAAAAAAAAAAAAAAAAAAAAAAAAAAACGTGCATCTACCGAACGTAGCAGATACCTACTCCAGCCCATCTTGAGTTTCTGTTATGGGCCATCAGAATTCTCCAGTTCAAATAAACTACTTGTTTTTTCACCAGTAGGTTTTCTTAAATGCACTGCGCGAACACGAGAGTATCTTTTTGTGGTTTTGCATGCGTTCTAATTAACGTTCAAGTGTTCTTAGCTTTTTCTTTGAAAAGTTCTTTGAAAAGAGGGTCATTCCATGCCAAATCGGCGGATTTTTGCACGAGGGGTCTTCGATTTTTTTCAAAATCAGATCATTTGTAGAGGTCATCAAACGATGACGAATGACGCAAACCGGACATTTTTTCGATTTTTTTTGACGGAGCTGTGGCGCTTCAAAGTTCTACAAAATGGCCGAAAATGGAAAATTTCAGTTGCAAATTGCTCCGGTTGTACGTGGTATAGAATTTTGAACTTTTTTTCAAATTGTAGTACTTTGAGAGGGTAATCGACGAGTGATGTCAAAATCAGTGTTGCCACTTTTAAAAACCTAAAAAAATCAATTTTAAAACTTATAATTTAAGTATAACCACGATGTCCGCCAGTAAAAATTCTGAAAAAATTCTCAGTTTTAGTCCTTTTTATGTAGAATAACATATCAAAAAATTGGAGGGGCCTTTTTTTTCATTTTCGAGAAAAAAAAATTACAAGTTTTACAATTGCTGCAAAAGTACCATCAGAAACCTAAAAAATGAAAATTTTTGCATTTTTTAAATATTTTACCAATGTGTGGACGATAATGTGAAAAAAATCCCCCTCCCCCCAATTTGTCGACAAATTGACGAAAAATGCATATATTTCACTCTTGAAATAAAAATTTATAGCACGAAAAATGTCAATTCGTTGACAAATAGGGGGAGGGGGATTTTTTTCACATTATCGTCTACACATTGGTAAAATATTTCAAAAATGCAAAAATTTTCATTTTTTAGGTTTCTGATGGTACTTTTGCAGCAAAGTAACCAAAATAATAAAATTGGTAAGTAAACTTTAAGGTCATAGAACCAAAATTGAAATTGAGCATTAGGAGATTTTTCATTGGATCGCGGTAGCGATTTTCCGATGAGAACTGGATCGATTGAATCGAACTCATGTACTTATTTAGCTATACTTAGAATGTACCATTAGGTGTGGAGAACTGGAAATTAATTTCGAAAAAAAAACAAATCCCGTGTTCGCAATCTCAACTCTTCTGGAATGAGCTTTCATTGCTCCAGGGGAATAGGATTGAAAATATATGATTCCTTACTAATGAGTGGGATACAAAAAATCTCAACTTACTGGTTTTCGCTTATTTTTGTGAGCACATCCTTCACTTCTCTAGACAAAGAACCATGTCACTTCAAACTGCATAGTTTTTCATCAAAAAATTTAAATGAAAATAAATAAAAAAAAAAGTAAAGTGTCAAATGTGATCACTTCAAAGGTTTTTCTTAAGATAAACTGCAATCCAGTAAACTATTCTTCTTTTAACTACTTACCTATCACAAGGTTGACTCGAGATAGTCATAGATTTTCAGTCTCGAGTGTTTTGAAATCACTTCCTAATACCGCATCTAATGATTAAATAAAAGAGTCACCAATTTCCTTCCAGGATTTTTAAAGACGTGTTGGTAGAATTTATCTCAGCTTCATTGAATTGCTATTAATAAAGCTGAAGATGGCTGATGCAATTCTCACTCTTGGTTTCACATTATGTAAGAAAAATTTGTTTGTTTCGCTGTCGAGTTTTGATTTTTGGCTACACTTGGCAAAATAAACTCATACAACGACTCCTGCGATGAAGCAATAAATTGTGAATTAATTTTTTAATTTGAAAAAATGTAATAAATTGACCTAAAAAGCTGAATTTTAGTGAAAACCCTTACTTTCGACTCGCTGAATGTTTTGGATTTCGTTCTTTGGTTTTCCAGTGGAGAGAAAATTTGTTCTTTAAAACGTAGTTTTGAATAGGTACCTATTAAACAAAGCTCTGCTTTATTTTGCAGAGGACATAAAAACTAAAAAAAAAAACTAAAAAAAAAAAAAATACTTACTACGGACGGATACTTACTTAGTCAGTTGATAATGTCTTTTTATGGGTTAGGTGAAACGATATTTGTGTGGGTTTGCATGTGTTCTAATCAACGTCCAAAAGTTTTCTTAGTGTTTTTTTTCCAAAAGTTTTTTGAAAGAGTAGTTCCTTAATCGACGCTATTCTGACTCCGTCTCACATTTTCCAACACCCCAGCTGAAGACAATTGCCATCAGAGCAAATCATTCAAATCGACAGCTTTGCTCATACAAACCACGGGGATGAAGTAGGTAACGCAATGTTTCCATTGAAGAGATGTTTTCAGGAAGTCGATCCAGTATAGCTCTCTGCATAATTTAAGCAGAAAATTCGTACATCTCCTTTTAACTTCCTATCACAAGATTGACCAGAGGTAGTCATAAGTTTTCAGTCTCGAGTGTTTGAAAATCACTTTCTAATACCGCGTGTGAATGATAATAAAGAGTCATCAGTTTCCTTCCACTGTATTTTCTACATCACGTAAGATAGAATTATTTACTTACCTTAACTTCAATGAGAGTTGCTGTATCAGTTTGCTGCACATTTCTGTATCGGTTTCACGTAAAATAATATTCAATTAGGTAATTGTTGTTCAACAACAGCATTTCCAGTGCTTTGAAAAGATTCGAAGACGCTCTCTTCCGCATTAAATTGAATTCACTAATAGATTTTACTGTTTGATAGGAGTCGAACAAAATTTAGTTTTCACTCATTGTGAATAATTAAAATTTGATTAATTTCAACACTAATTAATATTCGTAATCACCTGCTGGGTTGATAAATTGAACAAAAAGCAACAATAATCGATTTCCTTACCAATGAAGGAAATCTCAACTTAATTATCGTAATGGATTATTTGGTTTTGTTTGTTTCAAATGCATAGTGTGTAGTTTTTGAGCTAAAATTCTCTCAATAAGTTTTTTTTTAGCGCGCTCTTGACGTCTGAACAAAGAACTATGCCAATCCTAATTGTAAGTATTTTCATAAAAAATGAAAATAGAAATGAATTAAAATAAAGTAAAGTGCCCAAATACGACCACCTCAAGATTTTTTCTCAAAATGAACAGCTGCAACTCGGGAAACCATATAGAAATGCAGCCTAATTGCTCAAAAGATAGAAACTTCCTACCTATACAATCTATCGAAGCATAAAGATCTAGTTAAGTAACCAAAATAATAAAATTGGCGAGTAAACTTTGAGGTCATAGAACCAAAATTGAAATCGCGTATTGGGAAATTTTTCAGTGCCTCGGTAACAATTTTCCGATGAAAACTGGACCGATTGAATCGAAATCATGTGCTCAGAATGTATGTGTGGAAAACTGGGAATTAATTTCAAAAAAACAAAATCCAGTGTTCGTCATCTCAACCCTTCTGGAGCGAGATTCCATTGCTCGAGGGGAATAGGATGGAAAATATATGATTACTTACTGATGAATGCGATACAAAAAATCTCTAATTCATCATACCTATTTATTATGAAGTTTTTTTATGGAACAATGAAGGTGAAAATGAATCAAAACGAAGTAAAGTGCTCAAAAGTGACCATTTCAAAAGTTTTTCTTAAGATGAACTGCAACGTGTGGCAAACCATAAATACTAGCTTCAAATTCATATCAATTGAAAGTACCTAGAGAGAATGCCGTATCTATCAAGCATCTGACCACTTGAAATTAAAGATCAGAATTTCAATAAATTGGTCTATAGAAAGCTGAATTTTAGTAAAATGTTTCATTTTCGACCCTTTGATTCGATTGGAAACTGTTTCAAACCGTTTCAAGCAGTTTTGGAGCCTCTAGCAGATTTTTCAAAGTTGAAATTCCGACAAAATTTGACCTAAGGAAGTTGGAAAGCGAAACTTTGCTTTAGACATGAATTTCAACCTAAGTGCTGAGTCGACTTAGGGTGTTTTCAGGCCGTTCTTGAACTACCGGTGACATTTCGTAAATTCCAGATTTTCTAAAAGCCATAAATCATTTATTCGAGGCAAGTAGTAATGAACATCTTGGCTTTTAAGTACTGAAAATGGTTTAACCGTTTTCAATCGGTTCGGAGTGTCAGAAACACTTTGATGCATATCAAATTTCAGTTTTTCGTGGTCAATTTGGTGAAATTTTGTTTTTTTTTTAGCTTTCAAGGTGGCCACTTTTGGATAAAGTGGAAAAGTTCTCAAATGCAGTTTTGAATATCCAACAAAGGTGCAAAAAATATGTGTGTACCAGCTTTGCTTCATTTGCTGACTACATAAGAACCAAAAAAAAAAAAAATACTTACTGATGAACTTCGTCTTACGTTAGGTGAAGTATGAACGCGTCTTTTTCTCGGTGCGGGGTAAACTGGCTTCAAAAGATCAAAGGACCAATTTCCATTGCATACAATTACCTACATATCTGTCCGTTTATAAATACCAAAAAAAAAAAACAAAAAAAAAAAAAGTTGGTGCATCTGAACTGCACGTAGCAGATATGGTATCCATTCCAAATAGTCCGGCATATGACAATAGGAGTAATTGCACCCCCCCCCCGCCGATCCTCCGGGACAACTTTTTTCTCAAAGGGGACATCCTAAGGAACATTTTAGAGCAAACTTGCCAAAAAAAAAGTTGGCCTTACTTACAAAATGGAGGCCATTTTGATTGACAAGTCAGCCGAAATCGCAGATTTTGCGTTTTATCATAGGACTTGCACGAACTTTTTCAAACTTTACAAAGGTAGATCGAAAGATCATGCAAAAATTTATCACCTGTCAAAATTTCAAGTGCTATAGTGGGTTTTTCGATTTTTGGTGAATTTTTGAAAATCGAATTTAGGCTAAGAATGAGGGAAAAAATCAAAATTTTACCAAATTGACCAAGAGCGCTGAAATTTGGGATTTACCCTATTTTCGACATGCCAAATCGATTGGAAACGGTTTCAACCCGTTTTGAGCAGTTCTGGAGCCTCCAGCAGATTTTTGAAACTCGAAATTCCCACAAAATTCTATCAAATTGGAGTTGTAAAGCTAAAAATTCTAAAAAGTAATTTCAATACGCTACGAAGTACTGCAGGTGAATTTCAAGTCGTTTTGGATCCTCCAGCGACTTTTTGAAAATTCCTGCAGCCTCTAGCAGATTTTTGAAACTTTAATTTTTCACAAAATTTCATCAAATGGAGATGGAAAGCTGAAATTTATTCTACACTCCAATTTTAACACCCTCTGAAGACGACTCCAGGTGGGTTCAAGTAATTTTAGGGCCTCCAGCGACTTTTTTTGAAAATTACTGGAGCCTCCAGCAGATTTTTGAAACTTTAAATTTTCACAAAATTTCATCAAAATATGGAGATGGAAAGCTGAAAACACTCCAATTTTAACACTCTCTGAAGACGACTTCAGGTGGGTTCAAGCCATTTTAGGGCCTCCAGCGACTTTTTTGAAAATTACTGGAGCCTCCAGTAGATTTTTTAAACTTGAAATTTTCCCAACATAAATTTATGTAAGTATCAAAATGGAGTTGGCAAGCTGAAATTTACTTCGCAGACTACCCAGCTGGCAAAGAATTAGCTGTGCTACTAGAAGCGTATGGTAGCGCCGCTACTATTACCAATACATTCACAAATTTCAAGTAAAATACATTGTTACTTGAAATGTTGTAGTATGAGAAGTGGCGGTGGAATTGGCAGTGTATAGCTGTGCTCGCTACCATGGCGTAATTATGCCGTGCTACGGTTGCGCTACTAGTAGTGCAGCTATCTCTGCTGCTATTCACCCAGCTAGAAGCGTTGTTGCTTAATACTGCCAACCACACTACTAGTGGCAAAAATAGAAGCGTTTAGCAGCGCTCACCACTAAAGAAAAAAAAGACTTGCTACGGTAGCGCAACTAGTAGTGCTGCTATTTATGCTTCCATTTATGCTATGGTAGTGAATACCCCTGTTTGCTCCCAATCACACACCTAGTAGTGCGAATAGAAGCGTACAGCGGCGTCGCACCTCTATAGAATTTAGCGGCATCAGCAGTAGCGCAGCTAGTGGTGTAGCCATCTACGCTTCCATTCGTGCTACTGGTCACAAATTGTGTTTTTGTTCTAACTTTGAAAATGTCAGTGGTAGAAAAACTGACTTTTCACATCGAAATTACTGCTGTTTTGCTTCTTGAAACCATAAATTATGAAAAGCTTTTACCCTCGCTTTGTTCTGGCTAATTTTACTTCACACTTACTAGGTACATATTTCAAGAAACCATTGATAAAATTTTGCTGAGATCAGAAAAACCAAATTCTTTCATTAAAACTGACATTGTTCTACTTTTCAAATCATGATGTTTCCAAAACTTTTGCATTTAAATTAATAATCATAAAATTCGATAGTTTTGTCACTGGTGGTTTTGTTTTTGTTGTTTTGAATATTTTCTGATTAATCAGTAATCAAGACTAATATATTTTTCTCAATCTTCAGCATTTATGAAATTTCCAGTAAGATGAACTCAATTTTTTTTCAGATTTTTTACCAATATGTATCAGCATGAAAAAGTATTTTTAGACATTTTTAAGGGAATTGTTCTCGTTTTCATTTTTACTGCTGGGAAATATTTCAATTCAAAACTTTTATACTGTATTGGAGTATTTTTTCACAAAATTTCTAAAACTGACTCCAACTCACCTCAACTCACCTATTCTTTCGTGTTTTTTTTCAATTTTCAAAAATTTAATCATACTTATTTATTATACCTACTCAAACTGAAGTACCTACATAATTTCTTTATTTTTGTTTTTTTGGGGGTTATTTTCAAGAATTGATGCTTTCTTTGCAATATTGTTGAAAAATTTCAAACATTTAGGTATTTGTTTCTTCTATGGATTTTGTTTTGTATTAAATTCCCTAAAAAATGAAGAATACCTACCTAAAACTGCTTTTTCATGTTGTTATTGGTAAAAAAAAAATGTGAAAAACTTCAACAAATTGTGCTCATTTTACTAGAAATTTCATGAATCTGTGAAAGGGATGCTGAGATGGCATATTATTGAAGACCAATTTTCAAACAGATTTTTTTGAGGGAGGGGGATGTTTTTTTTTTTAGAAATCGTAATCAAACTCCAAGAAATTACCTCTAAAATTATTATGACTTGCCAAGTTATCACTAGAAGTGGATCCCCTCCTACAAATTTATTTCACTCGAGTCACTTGACTTTCAATTTCCTAAATTTGGAATTTCTAAAAAAAAAATCAGCAGAAGTCCAAGTTTGAAAAATTTAGAAAAATGTTTCCAAAACCCCCACAATTCACAAGTCAGAAAAATCAACTTTTTAAACCAAAAATAATGTTGTACATATTACTTCCAGAATTGACTTATAAATTTTCCAGGATGAAATAATTAATTTGAAATTTTTTTAAAACATTACTCTTTCCATAGAAAAATTCAAATTTCTTTTTAGAAACTATCAATTTAAAAAATTTAAAATTACCTAACCTAACTAAATTCAATTTTGTGTGATAAATAATTTTTTTTTTAACAAGGAAAACAACCCTAAGTATTAATCATGAATCAATGTTTTAAAAATTTTGAAATAAAATACCTACCTACCAATAATTTCAATGCAAATATGAAGATTTAACTTAGGTATTTTCCGTAGGTACTACAAAAATTATACAAAATCATCATGTTTGCATGAAACAAAAAAAATAAAAAATAAAAAATACCTAGAAGTTGAAGAATGTAGGCATAGGCCTATATTCTCATTTTGTTTGCCATGATAAATACTGTGCAACTTTGTACCTACGTACAATATACTTCAGAAGTGCACCATAAAAATATAATGATCATTTAGCATGTTACAGTTCCTTCATCCGCTCTTGTCAAGAAGTTAAGCAGCATCGGGCCTGGCTGGAGCTTGGATGGGTGACCGCCTGAAATATTTTCTGTAGGATAGTCTAGAGTCTGTATAGTACATAATATGAAGAGCTGTGTGGTTTAAGTGATTGCATGGGAAACATACAACCTCCCACTCTATACTGCTTATACACAACCGGTTTTACTATTCTTTTTTTTTCAATCCCTTGAAATTAGGGTAGCATGCACACCCATACGACGCTAATAACGCATCTAGCAGCACACTTGGCTGCACCTTGGCAGTATAAATGGAAGCGCATCTGGTAGTGCAATAGCAGCACGAATGGTAGCACGAATGGTAGCAAGAATAGTGGTACAGCTATGAAAGCAGTTCGCGCGCTCCTATTTGTGCTTCTAGCAGCACAAATACATAGCAGCATTCCTTTAAATTTAGCAGCACTTTGCCAGCTGGGTACATGGTGGTTTCAAATGGTTTTAAAGCTTCCAGCTACTCTCAGGAAATTTCAATTTTCCAAATAAACGTCATACAACCTTTCAAAAAGCTGGAGGCTCCAAAACGACTTGAAATTCACCAGCAGTCAACTTCGTAGCGTATTGAAATTAGTTTTCCGAATAAATTTCGACTCTCCATCTTGGTTTGATAAAATTGTGTGAAAATTTAAAGTTTCAAAAATCTGCTGGAGGCTCCAGTAATTTTCAAAAAAGTCGTTGGAGGCTCTAAAATGACTTGAAATCCACCAGAAGTCGTTTTCAGAGGGCGTTAAGATTGGAGTGTAGAATAAATTTCAGCTTTCCATCTCCATTTTGATGAAATTTTGTGAAAAATTAAAGTTTCAAAAATCTGCTGGAGGCTGCAGGAATTTTCAAAAAGTCGCTGGAGGATCCCAAACGACTTAAAATTCACCTGCAGTACTTCGTAGCGTATTGAAATTACTTTTTAGAATAAATTTTAGCTTTACAACTCCAATTTGATAGAATTTTGTGGGAATTTCGAGTTTCAAAAATGTGCCGGAGGCTCCAGAACTGCTCAAAACGGGTTGAAACCGTTTCCAATCGATTTGGCATGTCGAAAATAGGGTAAATCCCAAATTTCAGCTTTCTTGGTCAATATTGGTAAAATTTTGATTTTTTCCCTCATTTTTGGCCTAAATTCGATTTTCAAAAATTCACCAAAAATCGAAAAACCCACTATAGGACTTGAAATTTTGACAGGTGATAAATTTTTGCATGATCTTTCGATCTACCTTTGTAAAGTTTGAAAAAGTTCGTGCAAGTCCTATGTTAAAACGCAAAATCTGCGATTTCGGCTGACTTGTCAATCAAAATGGCCGCCATTTTGTAAGTAAGGCTAACCTTTTTTTTTTTTTGGCAAGTTTGTTCTAAAATGTTCCTTAGGATGTCCCCATTAAGAAAAAAGTTGTCCCGGAGGATCGGGGGGGGGGGTGCAATTACTCCTATTGTCATATGCCGGACTGAAACCATCTTGAGTTTCAGATATGGGCCATCAGAATTCTCCAGTTAAAATAAACTACTTGCTATTTCACCAGTAGGTTAGGTTAGGTATATGAGATGAACTTTTTGTGGTTTTGCATGCGTTCTAATTAACGTTCAAGTGTTCTTAGCGTTTTCTTTTAAAACTTTTTTGAAAGAGTAGTTCTCCTTAATCGACGCTATTCTGATTCCGTCTCACATTTTCCAACACCAGCTTCATGGAGACAATTGCCATCAGGGCAAATCGTTCAAATTGACCGCTTCGCTTATAGGTACAAACTGATGGGATGAAGTATAGCGCAATCTTTCCATCGAAGAGATGTTTTCAGGAAGTCGATTTAGTGTAGCTCTTTGCATAATTTATGGAGCAATAAATTGTTAATCAATTTTTTAGCGCGCCCTTAACGTCTAGACAAAAAACCATGACTAGGGAATTCCGAAGTGAACTTTTTTTGGTGATGATAATGATAATGATGACGATGATGATGGATGATTACCTAATACTCGTTAATGAACTAAATTACTCGTCGTATCACATACGTCAACGGACACATGTAGAATAATACATTATCTTAAAAACACTAACAATTTAATTACTATACGCACACAATTAAATCAATTTAAAACCAAAATTAAGGAAAAGTTTTTAAAAAATATAAAAATACATTACATACAAAAAAATTAAAGAATTTTACAACTTGAGTATTTTTTAAAACTGAGTACGGAGTTCAAGGATATTTGATTCTTCAATTCAGTAGTTTTTGAGGCATAGTTCGCAACCGCTTACGTTTCGGTGCTACATTGACCTTGACGTCTAGACAAAAAACCATGACTAGGGAGCTTCACAACTTTACTACAAGGTACTTGGATAAACTTTTGTCGAAAATTAAACTTTGGAGATGCTTTCAGGAAGTCGATACAGTATGGCTCTTTGTATCATTCAAGCAGAAAATTCGTAATCTTCTTTTAACTGCCTATCACAAGATTGACTCGAGATAGTCATAGGTTTTCAGTCTCCGGTGTTTGGAAAGGAAATCACTTCCAGTACCGCATCCAATGATGATAAAGAGTCACTAATTCCCTTCCCTGTATATTCTACTGCGTTGTAACATATAATTTATCTTATCTGGATGAGTTGCTATTAATAAGTATGAAGTTGTAGATGGCTGATGGAATTCTTCTTCTCGGATTCACATGAGATGTAAGAAGGTTTATCCAAATATACAGCAATAATACTCAATAAATTTCTTTTTCAGCGTCAGCATTTCAGGTGCTTTGAAAAGATTCGAAGCTGCTCTCTTCAACATTTAAATTCACTAATTGACTCGACTCTTTGATCAGAGTCAAGAAATTTTCGTTTTCACTCATCGTGAATAAATGATTAATTTTAATAAATTAACGCTAATTACGAGTATAAATATTCGTAATCGCCGTGCTCGGTTGATAAATTTTTCAAAAAACAACAATAATCGATTTCCTTACCAATGAAGGGGATAAAAAAAAATGGTCAGCACATCTTGTATACAGAGTTCTGATTTCTGAGATGAAGATACCTACTGCTAATTGGCGATCGCCAGAGGCCCCGAACCACTAAGGGGCCTTGTGTTGAAACCAATAATACATTGTATTTTCACTCCCTCTAAACATGAATTTTCGCAATGTCAGTGACCAAAAAATGTATCCCATTTTCAACGAAGATTGCGAAGAAATACCCACCATTTTTTTGACCAATAATTGCCAAAAATTCTTGCTTGGTCTCAAAAACAGATAGTCTTGCTTTTAGCCAAAAAATATCAAAATTCACGGGTTATTACAAAAAAATCTTAAAGTTAATTTTTTCCCAAAAATTGTCCAAAAGTTTTCCCCATTGCTGAAGATTCTAGCAATTTAAAGAAAAAACAAATCCAGTGTTCGCAATCTCAACCCTTCTGGAGTGAGCTTCCATTGCTCGAGGGGAATAGGATGGAAATACAATAAAACTTTCTTAGGGGTACTCGATATTTCTGGGCACCTTGTACAGGCCATTTTTTAAATGTTACATACATTTATAGAAGTGTTTAAAATGATAAAAATTATAGATGAACCGCAATTTGGCAAGTGTTTGCAATCTCAACCCTTCTGGAGTGAGGAATTTTAACGTTGTTTTTGAATTTAAAATGAAGCCAAAGTAGCTTAGTGAACTTTCATTGGCATCGGTGTTTGTTTGAATTTTTCATTCTTCATGTTTCCATGTATTAGGTAATGGACATCTTGGTTATTAAGGTCATCCTCAATTTTGTGGTGTCATTAAAAACCATAAAAGGGCATAACGTAAATTTTAGCCTCCCAACTTTACTATGTACTTGGATAAACTTTGGTTGATAATTCAACTACCTAATAAAAAATGTTGTGGAGGTTCCAGAAATGAGTACTGAAAAATATGGTTCAACCGTTTTCAATCAGTTCGGAGTGTCCGAAATATGTTCTAGGATGTGTACTAAATTTCAGTACATATTTCTGGTTAATTTGGCGAAATTTCGTTCTTTAGTTTTCAAGTGGAGAGAAAATTTATTCTTTAAAACACAGTTTTGAATATTAAACAAAGCTCTGCTGCATTTTGTAGACGACATAAGAACTAAAAAAAAAAAAAAATACTTACTGCGGCTGGATACCTACTTACTTAGTTAGTTGGTGATGTAATTTCAACGTCCAAAAGTTTTCTCGGCGTTTTCTTTGAAGAAAGAGTAGTTCCTTAATCGACGGTATTCTGACACCGTCTCACATTTTCCAACACCCCAGCTGAAGACAACTGCCATCAGAGCAAATCGTTCCTATTGACAGCTTTGCTCATACAAACTGCTAGGATGAAGTAGGTAACGCAATCTTTTCATTGAAGAGATGTTTTCGTAACTTCCTAATACCGCATGTAAATGATAATAAAGAGTCATCAATTTCCTTCCACTGTATTTTCTACATCACGTAAGATAGAATTATTTACTTACCTTAACTTCAATGAGAGTTGCTGTATGAGTCTGCTGCAACTTTCGGTATCAGTTTCACATAAAATAATATTCAATTAGGTAACTGTTGTTCAACGACAGCATTTCCAGTGCTTTGAAAAGATTCGAAGACGCTCTCTTCCGCATTAAATTGAATTCACTAATAGATTTTACTGTTTGATTAGAGTCGAACAAAATTTCGTTTTCACTCATCGTGTATAATTAAATTTGATTAATTTTAACACTAATTAATATTTTGTAATCACCTGCTGGGTTGATAAATTGAACAAGAAGCAACAATAATCGATTTCCTTACCAATGAAGGAAATCTCAACTTGAATATAACGTTAATGGATTTTTTGTTTCTGTTCGTTTCAAATGCATAGTGTGTAGTTTTTGAGCTAAAATTCTCTCAATAAGTTTTTTTAGCGCGCTCTTGACGTCTGAACAAAGAACTATGCCACTCCTACTTGTAAGTATTTTCATAAAAAATGAAAATAGAAATGAATTAAAATAAAGTAAAGTGCCCAAATACGACCACCTCAAGATTTTTTCTCAAAATGAACAGATGCAACTCGGAAAACCATATAGAAATGCAGCCTAATTGCTCAAAAGATAAATCTTCCTACCTATACAATCTATCGAAGCATAAAGATCGAGTTAAGTAACCAAAATAATAAAATTGGCGAGTAATTACTTTGAGGTCATAGAATCAAAAATTAAAATCGAGAATTGGGAAATTTTTCAGTGGCTCAGTAACAATTTTCCGATGAAAACTGGATCGATTGAATCGAAATCATTTGCTCAGAATGTACCTAAGTGTGGAAAACTGGGAATTAATTTCAAAAAAGCAAATCCAGTGTTCGCAATCTCAACCCTTCTGGAGCGAGCTTCCATTGCTCGAGGGGAATAGGATGGAAAATATATGATTCCTTACTAATGAATGCGATACAAAAAATCTCAATTCATCATCCCTTTTGTCAGGATTTGAAGTGTGAAATATTTTTATAGAAAAATAAAGATGAAAATGAATCAAAACGAAGTAAAGTGCTCAAAAGTGAACATTTCAAAGGTTTTTCATAAGATGAACCGCAACTTTTGGGCAAACCATAAATACTAGCTTCAAATTCATATCAATTGAAAGTACTTATACAGTAGAGATAATACCACATCTATCATAGCACCTGATCACTTGAAAAAAAGATCAAAATTCCAATAAATTGGTCTATAGAAAGCCGAATTTTTTAAAATGTTTTATTTTCGACCCTATCATTCGATTGAAAACTGTTTCAAACAGTTTCAAGCAGTTTTGGAGCCTCCAGCAGATTTTTCAAAGTTGAAATTCCCACAAAATTCAACCTAAGGAAGTTGGAAAGCAAAACTTTGCTTTAGACATGAATTTCAACTCAAGTACTGAGTCGACTTAAGGTGTTTTCAGGCCGTTCTGGAACTATACCAATGACATTTTGGAAATTCCAGATTTTTATTAAATGCCATAAATCGTTTATCTATTCGAGGCACGTAGTGTTTCGTAATCCGTACAGTTTCTTATTATCGTTAGTTTTAGTCATTGGTGTTGACTTATTTAGTCACTCGGGTGAATTGTGAAATCGACTATTTTTATAATTTCAGACTTACCGGTCCGACGATGGACTTTCTTTTTATTTAACCGTAGTTTTTGAATTAAAAATTAGGCCAAAATAACTTAGGTATAGTAAACTTCAATTGGCTTCTGTGATTTGTTTGAATTTTTCATTCCTCATGTCTTCCATGTAGTGGTAATGGATATCTGATGGTTATTCCATTTTGTAGTGTCATTAAAAACCATAAAAGGGCATAACGTAAATTTTAGCCTCCCAACTTTACTACTTGGATGAACTTTTGTTGAAAATTCAACTACCTGATAAAAAATGTTGTGGAGGTTCCAGAAATGAGTACTGAAAATGGTTTAACCGTTTTCAATCGGTTTGGAGTGTCAGAAACGCTTTGATGCATATCAAATTTCAGTTTTTCAAGTCAATTTGGTGAAATTTCGTTCTTTGGCTTTCAAGTGACCACTCTTGAATAAAGTGGAAAAAAGTTCTTAAATGCAGTTTTGAATATCTAACAAAGGTTCAAAAAATATGTTTGTACCAGCTCTGCTTAATTTTGCTGCCGACATAAGAACTAAATAAACAAAAAAAAAACAAAAAGAATACTCACCTTGGATAATTTTGTCTTACGTTAGGTAAATCTCAGTCTATACGTTGAAACGCCGTCTCAACATGAGGTTGAGTGCGTCCTCTTCTATGACAGCTATGTACTTAAAATGTAGATGTGGAAAACTGGAAGTTACCTATACCTACGAGTACTTTTAAAACAAAAAAATCCAGTGTTTTCAATCTCAACCCTTCTGGAGTGAGCTTGAATTTCAACTTCCCAATTTTACTACTTGGATAAACTTGTGTGGAAAATTCAACTCTAAGAAATGTTGCTGAGGCTCCAAAACTGGGTACTGAAATGGCTTAACCCTTTATATTCCGATTGATTCAAAGTGTCAGAATTACTAAGAGGCATATCAAATTTCAATTTTTTAGGTTATTTTGGTGAAATTTCGTTCTTTGCTTTTCAAGTGGCCCCTTCTGAACAAAGTGGGAAAATTTGTTCTCAAATGCAGTTTTGATTTTGAATATCTAACAAAGGTGCCAAAAATATGTTAGTACCAGCTCTGCTTCATTTTGCTGACGATATAAGAACTAAAAAAAAAATTTTAAAAAATACTCACTACGGATACTTACTTAGTCTGTTGAATGATCATCCTCTTCTTGTGTTGTTGGATGAAACGGTTCCATTGCAAACAAATGTACATCCGTTCAAAAATACGAAGAAAAAAGATATAAGTAAAATGCCCAAATGCGACTACTTCAAACGTTTTTCCAAGATGAACTGCAACTCAGCAAACCATAAATTACACTTATTATTAGCTTAAACATCATATCAATCATAGAGAGAATTCCACATCTATCGAGCACCCGACCACTTGAAAATAAAGAACAAAATTTCAATAAATTAGCCTGGAAAGCTGAATTTTAGTGAAATATCATATTTTTGACCATCTGATTTGAATGCAAACTGTTTCAAACCGTTTTTTCAAGCAGTTTTGGAGCATCTAGCAGATTTTTCAAACTTGAAATTCCCACAAAATTTGACCTAAGGAAGTTGGAAAGCGAAACTTTGCTTTAAACTGAGTTTCAACCTATAAAGTACTGAGTCGACTGAAGGTATTTTCAGACCGTTCTGCAACTACCAGTGACATTTTGGAAATCCCAGTTTTTCATTAAAAGCCATAAATCGTTTATTCGAGGCACGTCCTAGTGTTTCGTAATAGTTTTAGTCATTGGAGTTGACTTATATGGTCACTCGGTCACTTGTGAAATCGACCATTTTTATTATTTTAAACTTACCTACTCACCGGTCCGACGATGGACTTTATTATTATTTTAACGTTGTTTTTGAATTTAAAATTAAGCCAAAGGAACTTAGTGAACTTTAATTTGTATCTGTGTTTGTTGGAATTTTTCATTCATCATGTTTTCCATGTACCTAGTAGGTATGATACTAGAAATCTCGGTAATTAAGGTTTTATCCTCCATTTTGTAGTGTCATTAAAAACCATAAAAGAGCATATAAACGTAAATTTTAGCAAATTCAACTCCAAAAAAAAATGTTGTGGAGGCTCCTGATCGAACATGGCTACTGAAAATGGTTTAACCGTTTTCAATCAGTTCGATGTGTCCAGAATACTGGGATGTGTATCAAATTTGAGTTTTTCTGGTCAATTTGGTGAAAGTTTGTTCTTTGGATTTCAAGTGACCACTTTTGAGCAAAGTGGGAGAATTTGTCCTTGAATGCACAGTTTTGAATATCTAATAAAGGTGAAAAAAACATGTTTGTACCAGCTCTGCTTCATTTTGCTGACGACATAAGAACTAAAAAAAAAAAAAAGAAAAAAAAGGTGCATCCGAACTGAACGTAGGAGATACCCATTCCAACCCATCTTGAATTTATGATATGGGCCATCAGAATTCTCCAATTAAAATAAACTACGTCTTGCTTTTCTTAAATGCGAACATGCGATCTATGAAGTGTGTTCTAATTAATGTCCAAGTGTTCTTGGCGTTTTCTTTGAAAAGTTCTTTGAAGTTAGCTTCAGTGTCTCAAATATGGTCAAAAATTCGAAAATTTATAATGATCTGTGACCCATTGTTTTTTTTAGGTTTTGGATTATGCTGAGTTCAAATGCTCACTAATTTTTTTCAGAGACGATCCCTTAGTGCCCTCTCCTCCCCCTCCCCCCGCATTTCGTAAAACATGAAAAACTTCGGAAACGTGGTGTAACATATCGATTCCTATTATAGTGATTCTCGAAAGCGCTGATTCCGAATTTCTGTATATTTTTTTTAATCTGACCCCTCAGGTGCCCTCTCATCTCTTCGATTTTGAAACAAAAGCGCATAAAATACCAAAAACGATGTTTGGGAGCGTGTTCAGAGGGTTCCATATCGAAAAAATAATTGAGATTTGAATTCAGCGTCTTCGAAATTCGAATGAAGATGATACAGCAGTAATATTCGATTGGCACCTAATTTATCCATTCTTTTTCAACGTCAGCATTTCCAGTGCTTCGAAAAGATTCTAAGCCGCTCTCTTCAACATTTAAATTCATTGGGTACCTAATTGATTTGACTTTTTGATTAGAGTCAAGAAATTTAAGTTTTCACTCATCGTGAATAAGTAATTAAATTTAATAAATTAACACTACCTACCTAATCACAATAAATATTCGTAATCACCTGCTGGGTTGATAAATTTGAAGAAGAAAAAAAAACAACAATAATCGATTTTCTTACCAATGGATGCCGGATGGGATATAAAAAATTGCGAACTGATGCTAATGTATAGATTTCGGTTTGATTGTTTCAAATCCATAGTGTGTAGTTTTTGAGCTAAAACCCTCTCAACAAGTTTTTTTTAGGACGCTCTTGACGTCTAGACTAAGAACCATTCCACTCTTAAGTATTTTCATGAAAAAATGAAAATAAAAATGAATCAAAATTAGGTAAAGTGTCCAAGCTCAAAATGATAAGAAGTTAATACAACAAATTATCGAAGCATCATAAAGATCTAGTATAGTGACCAAAATAAAACAATTGGTAACTAAACTTTGAGGTCGTGGAATAACCAAAATTGAAATTGAGCATTAGGAGATTTTTCAGTGGCTTGGTAACAATTTTCCGATGAAAACTGGATGGATTGAATCGAAATCATGTACAAATCATGTACTTACCGTGTAGGATGTGGAAAACTGTAAATTAATTTCAAAAAAAAAACAGAAATCCGGTGTTTGCAATCTCAACCCTTCCGGAGCGAGCTTCCTTTGCTCGACGGGAATAGGATAGTAAATATATGATTCCTTACTAATGGATGGGATACAAAACTGGATCCGCTTGTGACACCCGAGGGGTGACTTTTTCACTCGTAAAAAATGAAATCATTTTTAATGATTTTTGTCCACCCTTGGACATCATATATCGACGACGATGGTTCATGGTAAAAAAAAAAATTAAAAAAAATAGCTGCAAAGCATATAGGGTGGCGAGTTATTTTGATTTTCCATCTTTTACTCGTAAATTCTTTGTAATAAGGGAAAAAATTATCCTCAAGGTGTTACACACCGATCGCAGCGACTTGTCCAATCAAAAATCTGACGCCATATTCGTATTCAGCGTCACCAAAAACATACTATTTCATGTGTCTCACGAACAAAACACTTTTTCGAACTTTTACCCCCTTTGGGGAGGTGCTGCGGGCCGTGGATGGGGTCCAATCAAAAATCTGACGTCATATTCGTATTCAGCGTCACCAAAAACATACAATTTGAGATATCACATGCCCCAGATTTTCTTTCGAAAATTTCGCCTAGAATTAGGGTGTGGGGAAAAATTCACCCCCAAGGTCTGACACGCAGATCGCGGCGACTTGTCCACCATAAGTCGTCATATATCGATGGTAGATCGTGGCCAAAAAAATAGCTGCTGAAGCGAACAGGGTGCCGAATGATTTCAATTTTTATACTTTTTTCAGCATATTTTTGCGTATTCTTGTGATTTTTTGATATTCAAACCCCCGTGGTTTCTCCCTCTGTCAACTTCAGCAGCTAAAATTTTGGCTCATAACATATTTTTTGATGCTCTATCCGCCTGTGAAAAATTTTTTTCGATCCGCGTGTCAGACCTTGGGTAGCTCCCTTGTAAGTAAAGTGCCTAAAAGTGACGATTTCAAAGGTTTTTCTTAAGATGAACTGCAAATCGGCAAACCATAAATACTATAGCTTCAAATTCATATCAATTGAAAGTAGAGAGAATTCCGCATCTGTCAAGCACCTGACCGAAGATAAGAACAAAATTTCAATAAATTAGCATAGAAAGCTATATTTTAGTATATTATATCTTATTATTTCGATCCATTTGATTCGATTGGAAACTGTTTTATAACGTTTCAAGCAGTTTTGGAGCCTTCAGAAAATTTTTCAAAGTTGCCATTCGCACAAAATTTGACCGAAGGAAGTTGGAAAGCGAAACTTTACTCTAAACCTCAATTTCAACGTACTGAGTCGACCAAAGGTGGTTTGAGGTCGTTTTGAAACTACCACTGTCATTTTAATTCTTGATTGGTGTTTCTTCCATCTTATAATAGGTATCAAAGTTGCATAGAGGCAACTCGAAGAAGACTTCTTGCAGTCTATAATAACGCTGAATTCTAAAATTTTTTGAAAGAGCAACTTAAAAGTTGAAATGTTAAGGCTAGTAGATAAGTAAACCTTAAGGTCATAGAACCAAAATTGAAATTGAGCATTGGGAGATTCTTCAGTGGCTCGGTGGCAATTTTCTGATGAGAACTGGATCGATTGAATCGAAATCATGTTTATGTACCTATACTTACCACAGATGTGGAAATCTGGGAATTAATTTCAAAAAAACAAATCGGGTGTTGGCAATCACAACCCTTCTGGAGGGAGCTTGCTTTGCTCGAGGGGAATAGGATGGAAAATATATGATTCCTTACTAATGAATGTGATACAAAAAATCTCAATTCAATGGCATTAGCATGCTATACGTAGTTACGTACCTACTTTAGTGAGCGTAACCTTGATTTCTCTAGACAAAGAACCATGTCACTCCAGACTGCAAAGTATTTTCATCAAAAAATGAAGATAAAAATGAATCCAAGTAAAGTAAAGTGCCCAAATGTGACCACTTGAAAAGGGTTTCTCAAGATAAACTGCAACTCGGTAAGGTAAACCATAAATCACATTTACTAGGTAGCTTAAAAATCATATCAATGGAAAGTAGAGAGAATTCCTCACGTATGGAGCACCTGGCCATTTGAATGAAAATGAATAAAAATTCGATAAATTGACCCACAAAAGGTGAATTTTTGTATAATACCTACCTCATTTTCGACCCGCTGAATCGATTAAAAATTGATTCAAACCATTTCAAGCAGTTTTGGAGCCTCCAGCAGATTTTTCAAGTATGCAATCCCCACAAAATTTAACCAAAGAAAGTTGAAAAGCAAAACTTTACCTTCTTTAAACCTCAATTTCAACGTACTGAATTGATTGAAGGTGGTTTCAGGGCGTTTTGGAATTGCCGGCGACACTTTTGGAAATTCTAAGATTTTCATGAAAAGCCATGGCCATCCATACAGGAGTATAATGTAAATTTTAGCTTCTCAACTTATTACTCATAGGTAAGCTCTTGTTGAAAATTCAACTTCAAAAAATGTTGTGAAGGCTCCAGAACTGGACACTAAAATGTTTTAACCGTTTTTAATCGGTTCGGGGTGTCAGAAATATGTATTTTATTAGGATGCATATCAACTTTCAGTTTCTCAGGTCAATTTTGGTGAAATTTCGTTTTTAACTTTTAAAGTTGCCACTTTTTGGGCAACGTAGGAAATTTCAAGTGTTCTTTTTTGAACGAGGTGGGAATATCTGATCTTTTTTGCACGGATTCACATAAGATGTAAAAAAGTTTAGTCTGTTTCACTATCGAGATTCGATTTTTGGCTACCCTTGCCAACATGACAATGATGATGATGATGGATGATTACTTGCTCATTGATGAGCCATTTTGCATATGTACGTTCTAATAGCGATTTCATTTCAGACGAATAACCTCCCGGCCATCTCATAAAAACGTCACGCCTTGTGCTAAGCTTCTAGAAAATGTAAGCCCAATCAGTGAAATAAAATGTGACAATAGGCCAACTTCTCCCCCTATCTCCTCTAGTTAACAAAATTGAAACATAATTGCTCCAATTATGAAATTGAAATCAATTTTACTGTCACATTATTGACAGAAAAATTCGCAATCGGGGCAGAATTGCAATCTAATTGCTTCAGAGATAAAAACTGATACAATCTATAGAAGCGTGAAGATCCAGAAAAGTAACCAAAATAATAAAATTGGTAAACTTCGAGGTTATAGAACCAAAATCGAAATTGGGCATTAGAATATTTTTCAGTGGATGAGTCATAATTTTCCTATGAAAACTGGATCGATTGAATCTAAATCATGTGCTTAGAATGTAGGTGTTCGAAAACGGGGAATTAATTTCGAAAAAACAAATCCGGTGTTCGCAATCTCAATTCTTCTGGAGCGAGCTTCGATTGCTCGAGAGGAATTAGGATGAAAAATATATGATTCCTTACTACTTAATGAATGCAACTTGCTTTGCTCCGATAATCTTTTTTTGTGCGCTCCCTTGACTTGACATTTAGACAGAGAACCATATGTTACTCCAATTTACGAAGTTGGTAATTTCCATGAGAGAATGAAGATGAAAATTAATCAAAACGTAGTAAATTGCCCAAACGTGACCACTGCAAAATCATATCATTCGAAAGTAGAGAGAATTCCGCATCTAATCAAGCACCCGACCAATTGAAAATAAAGAACAAAATTTCAATAAATTAGTCTATAGAAAGCTAAATTTTAGTAAAAAAAGATCTTATTTTCGACCCTTCGATTCGATTGAAAACTGTTTCATACCGTTTCAAGCAGTTCTGGAGCCTCCGGCAAATTTTTCAAAGTTGCAATTCGCACAAAATTTGTCCAAAGGAAGTTGGAAAGCGAAAGTTTACTCTAAACCTCTATTTCAACGTACCTACTGGGACGTCTTGGAACTACCAGTAATACTTTGGAAATTCCAGATTTTTATATAAAGACATAAAAGACCATAATGCGAATTTTCGCCTCCCAACTTCATTACCTACTTACATACGAGTAGCTAAACTTTTGTTGAAAATTCAACTTGAAAAAATATTTCTGAAAGCTCCAAAACTGGGGTGCTGAAAAAAGTGTAGGTACCCGTTTTCAATCGGTTCGGAGTGTCAAAAAATAGGTATACTTAGGATCCATATTAAATTTCAGTTTTTCAGATTCATTCAGTGAAATTAAGTTCTTTGGTTTTCAAGTGGCCACTTTCAGGCAAAGTGGGAAAATTTGCTCTTTAATACGGTTTTGAATATTAAATAAAAAAAATGTTTGTACCAGCTCTGCTTCATTTTGCTGGCGAGATGAGAACTGAAAAAAAAAAAATACTTGCTACGGATACTGTTGAATTCGTGCTCTTCTGCGCCTGAATTAAACGGTTCCATTGCAAACAAATGATACGTGCGTTTAAAAATACGAAGAAAAAAAGATATATAAGTAAAATGCCCAAATGTGACTACTTCAAAGGTTTTTTCTAAGACGAACTGTAACGCGGCAAACCATAAATTACACTTACTAGCTTACAAATCATATCAATCGTAAGTAGAGAGAATTTCGCATTTATCGAGCACCTGACCACTTGAAAATAAAGAACAAAATTTCAATAAATTTGTCTAGAAAGCTAAATTTTAGTGAAATATTTCATTTTTGACCCGCTGAATCGATTGAAAACTGTTTCAAACCGTTTCAAGCAGTTTTGGAGTCTCTAGCAGATTTTTCAAAGTTGAAATTCCAACAAAATTAGACCTAAAGGGAGTTGGAAAGCGAAACTTTGCCTTGAACCTGAATCTCAACGTAAGTATAACTTACTGAATCGACTGAAGGAGTTTTCAGGCCGTTCTGGAACTACCAGTGACATTTAGGAAATTCCAGGAGTTGACTTATTATGGTCACTCGGTCACTTTGTGAAATCGACTATTTTTATTATCTTAGACTTACCTACTCACCGGTCCGACGATGGACTTTATTATTATTTTAACGTTCGTTGTTTTTGAATTTAAAATTAAGCCAAAGGAACTTGGTGAACTTTATTTTGCATCTGTATTTGTTTGAATTTTTCATTCCTCAGGTCTCCTAGGTAATGGACATCTAGGTTTTAGGATTAACTATCGTCTATTTGTATAGTGTCATTAAAAGCTGTAAAAGATAAAAACGTAAATTTTAGCCTTCCAACTTTACTACTTGGATAAGCTTCTGTTGAAAATTCAATTTGAAAACAGAAAAATTCAGTGTTTGCAATCTCAACCCTTCTGGAGTGGGGAATTTCAACGTTATTTTTGAATTAAAAATTAAGCCGAAGTAACTTGGTGAACTTTAATTGGCATCTGTGTTTGTTTGAATTTTTAATTCCTCAGGTCTCCTTGTTAGGGTAAAATGGAATTTTTAGTTTTGCAGCTTCAACGTAAATTTTAGCCTTCCAACTTTACTACATACTTGGATAAACTTCTGCTGAAAATTCAATTTCTAAAAAATGGTTTAGAGGCTCCTGAACCATGGATACTGAAAATAATTTAACCGTTTTCAATCAGTTCGGAGTGTCGGAAATACTGGGATGCGTATCAAATTTCAGTTTTTCTGGTCAATTTGGTGAAATTTCGCTCTTTGGTTTCCAAGTGATCACTTTTGAACAAAGGGGGAGAATTTGTTCTTGAACGCAGTTCTGAATATCTAACAAAGGTCAAAGGTGCACAAAATATGTTTGTACCAGCTCTGCTTCATTTTGCTGGCGACATAAGAACTAAAAAAAAATTGATACTTTGTCTTACGTTAACGTTAGGTGAGGTTGAGTGCGTCCTCTTCTATGTGCGGGGTAAAACGGCTTCAAAGGACCACTTTCCATTGCAAACAATTATACGTCCGTTTAAAATCAAAATACGTAAAAGTGCATCTGAACTGAACGTAGCAGATACCCATTCCAACCCATCTTGAATTTCTGATATGGGCCATCAGAATTCTCCAGTTAAAATAAACTACTTGCTTTTCTTGAATGCGAAAAACGATATTTATGAGGTTGGTTCTAACCTAATGATGAATGTCGCAGTGTTCATAGCGTTTTCTTTGAAAAGGTCTTTAAAGTTAGCTTCAGTGTCTCAAACATGGCCAAAAATTCGAAAATTTAAAGTGATCTGTGACCCATTGTTTGTTTTAGGTTTTCTGGGGGTGCTGAGTTCAATAATAACTATTCACTAATTTTTTTTAGAGACGGTCCCTTAGTGCCCTCTTCTTCCCCTCCCCCCTCAATTTCGTAAAATATGAAAAACTTTGGAAACGTGGTGTGACATATCGATTCCTATTATAGTGATTATCGAAAGCGCTGAATCCGAATTTCTATATATTGTTTTGAATCTGACCCCTCGGGTGCCTTCTCAGCTCTTCGATTTTGAAACAGAAGGGCATAAAATACCAGAAATGATGTTTGGGAGCGTGTTCAAAGGGTTCTCATCGAAAAAATAATTGAATATTTGAATTCAGCGTCTTCTAAATTCGAATGGAGAGATACAGCAATAATATTCAATTGGTAATTCTTTTTCAGCGTCAGCATTTCCAGCGCTCTGAAAAGATTCGAAGCCGCTCTTTTCAACATTATTAAGTTCACTAATTGATTTGACTCTTTGATTAGATTCAAGAAATTTTAGTTTTCACTCATCGTGAATAAGTAATTAAATTTGATAAATTAACATTAATCACAATACATAATATTTGTAATCACATGCTGGGCTGATAAATTGAAAAAAAAAACAACAATAATCGATTTCCTTACCAATGGACGGGATATAAAAAATACCAAACATATACTCATTCTATGGGGATTTCTGTTTGTTTGTTTCAAATGCATGGTAGCTATGTATGTATAGTTTTTGAGCTAAAACTCCTCTCAATAAGTTTTTTTTAAGCCGCTCTTGACGTCTAGACTAAGAACCATGCCACTCTTGAGTATTTTCATGAAAAAATGATAAGTAAATCTTAAGTTCATAGAACCAAAATCGAAATTGTGCATTAGGAGATTTTTCAGTGGCTCGGTAACAATTGTCCACTGAGAACTGGATCGATTGAATCGAAATCATATATACTTACCACAGGTGTAGCAATCTGGGAATTAATTTCAAAAAAACAAATCCTATGTTCGCAATCACCACCCTTCTGTAGTGGGCTTCCTTTGCTCGAGAGGAATAGGTCGGAAAATACATGATTCCTTACTAATAAATGCGATACAAAAAATTTCATTTCATATCGGCTCTCGAATTTGTATTTAGTGAGCGCAACCTTGATTTCTCTAGACAAAGAACCATATCACTTCAGACTGTAAAGTATTTTCATCAAACAATGAAGATAAAAATAAATCAAAATAAAGTGAAGTGCCCAAATGTGACCACTTCAAAGATTGTTCTTAAGATAGATAAACAGAGCTTAGAAATCATATCAATCGAAAGTAGAGAGAATTCCTCACCTATGGAGCACCTGGCCATGTGAATAAAAAGGAATAAAATTTCGATAAATTGACCCAGAAAAGCTGAATTTTTGTATTATACCTGAATCGATTAAGAATTGAATCAAACCATTTTAAACAGTTTTGGAGCCTCAAGCAGATTTTTCAAAGTTGCAATTCCCACAAAATTTAACCAAAGAAAGTTAGAAAGCAAAACTTTACCTACTTACTTCAAACCTCAATTTCAACGTACTGAGTTTATTGACGGTGGTTTCATGCCGTTTTGGAACTGCCGGCGATACTTCGGAAATTCCACGATTTTCATGAAAAGCCATGGTCATCCATACAAGAGTATAATGTACATTTTAGCTTCTCGACTTTATTATGGGGAAATATTTTTTGCACGACGAAAAAGGGCGTCATCACGACAAGCATTTTTTCGTTCATAAAAGATGAATGAACGACGAAAAATGATGAAGTTCCACGCCAGATGACGCCCGACAATAAAGTATTTATGAACGACTACGATTTAATAACGAGATAGGCAGTATTCACGACAAAATAATTTCATACACGACAGAACATTATCAGTTCAATTACAATTATATTTTGTACAAATTTTAACAAATAATCAACTAAGGGTTTTTTCAAAAAAATTTGAGTGGAATTTGTAACTTAGTAGAAGAGAACCAAATTGCCTTAGCGAAGCGAGGGCAAAATCTTGGGGAAAAAATGAGAATTTTGAGGATAGATCGGTGATTTTGTCGGCATAATTAAGTACATGATTGTAAAAAATTTGAATTTTTGAAAACTGAAAGTCTGAAACTGAAATATTGTTGGAATTTTTGCATTTTTCCAACTTTCTTGAATTTCTCACAATTTCCCAAGTTTTTCCTACTTTGGCGGAACCAGAGGGGGGGCAAACTGTCGCCCCTTAGCCCCCTTTCGCGTCGTACCTGTGGTCAAAAGTGGAAGGGGGGTCACCCATCAAACTCCACAAAACATTACTTCTATAAACAGCAATTTTTTACATATCTACTTCGTTTTTTTGGTATCATTTTAATATTTTAGAACGTTTATTTCTGTCGGTAAAATGCCTGTTTTTGAAAGAAAAATTTTGTCGTGCATTGCCTTATATAGCAGTTGAAAGTAATAAAATGTCGTGAATTTTTTAATTCGTCGTTTGATACATTATTTTGTCGTTGGAGTACCTATCATGTCGGGATAAGCTCTTTATTGTCGGGAATTTCCAATTTAGTCGTGGTAATGATTTTTCTGGCGTGAAAAGTGCCTATGCTTGTCGTGCTGATGCCCTTTTTTGTCGTGGTATTAAATCACACCCCTTTATTATTACTTAGGTGAACTTTTGTTGAAAATTCAACTTCAAAAAATGTTGTGGAGGCTCCAGAACTGGACACTAAACTGTTTCAACCGTTTTTAATCGGTTCGGGGTGTCAGAAATATGTACTAGGATGCATATCAACTTTCAGTTTCTCAGGTCAATTTGGGTGAAATTTCGTTTTTCACTTTTAAAGTGGCCACTTTTGGGCAACGTAGGAAATTTCAAGTGTCTTTTTTTGAACAAGGTGGGAAAATCTGATCTTTTATGCAGTTTTGAATGTCAAACAAAGGTGCAAAAATATGTTGGTAAGTACCAGCTCTGCTTCATTTTGCTGGCAACATAAGAATTACAAAAAAAAAAAAAAAAAAAAAAATACTTACTGAAAACTTTTTTTTTACTAATGAGTAGGTAGTTGAACCATTGATCATTTAATCCAACTGCAGGCGTCTTTCTCGTGATCATCTATATAAATGTCGTTAATTATAATGGGCAGAAGGAGAGGTCTGGCGCGTCTGACGCTTCTTTGAAAGAGTAGTTCCTTAATCGACGCCATTCTGATTCCATCTCACATTTTTCATCACCAGCTGGAGACAATTTCCATCTGAGCAAATTGTTCAAATTGACTGCTTCGCTCATACAAACTCTTGGGATGAAAGTAGCGCAATCTTTTCATCGAAGAGATGTTTTCAGGAAGTCGATCCAGTGTAGCTTTTTGCATAATTTAAGCAGAAAATTCATGCATTTCCTTTTTAGGTTTTCAGTCTTCAGTGTACGTCCGGAAATCACAACCCAATACCGCATGGACTTAATGATAATAAAGAGTCACCAATTTTCTTCCACTGTATTTTCTACACCACGTAAGATGAAATTAGTTTCACTATCGAGATTCGATTTTTGGCTACACTTGGCAAAATGACAATGATGATGATGGTGGATGATTACTTGCTCATTGATGAGCCATTTTGCATACGTACCTTGCTAAGCTTCTAGAAAATATAAGTGCAATGAGTGAAATAAAACGTGAAAATAGGCCAACTTCTACTTCCATTTCCTCGATCGTTAACAAAATTGAAACGTAATTGCTCTAATTATGAAATTGAAATCAATTTCACTGTTACATTATCGACAGAAAAACTCGCAATCGGGGCAGAATTGCAGTCTAATTGTTCCAGAGATAAAAACTTGCAGAATTACCTAATAAAATTCTTAAACTTCGAGGTTATAGAACCAAAATTGAAATTTGGCATTAGAATATTTTTCAGTGGATCAGTCATAATTTTCCTATGAAAACTGGATCGATTGAATCTAAATCATGTGCTTAGAATGTAGATGTGGCAAACGGGAGATTAATTTCTAAAAAACAAATCCGGTGTTCGCAATCTCAATTCTTTTGGAGTGAGCTTTCATTGCTCGAGAGGAATAGGATGGAAAATATATGTGATTCCTTACTACTTAATGAATTCAACTTACTTTGCTCGGATCTAAGCTGAGAACTGTGTTACTCCAAAGTGTGAAGTATTTTCATAAGAAAAAATGAATATGAAAATGAATCAAAACGAAGTAAAGTTCCCAAATGTGACCACTTCAAAATCATATCAATCGTAAGTGTAGAGAGAATTCCGTATCAATCGAGCATCTGACCACTTGAAAATAATGAACAAAATTTCAATAAATTAGTCTAGAAAGCTGAATTTTAGTAAAATATTTCATTTTTGACCCGTTGAATCGATTGAAAACTGTTTCAAATAGTTTCAAGCAGTTTTGGAGCTTCTAGCAGATTTTTCAAAGTTGAAATTCCCTCAAAATTTGACCTAAGGAAGTTGGAAAGCGAAACTTCGCTTTGTATCTGGGGTGCTGAGTTCCAATGGGTAGGTATTCACTCATTTTTTTTAGAGATTGTCCCTTTATAATGCCCTCTCCTCTCCCTCCCCTCTTGATTCTCAAAAGCGCTGAATCTGAATTTCTGTATATTTTTTTGAATCTGACCCCTCGGGTGCCCTCTCAGCTCTTCGATTTTGAAACAAACGCGCATAAAATACCAAAAATGATATTTGGGAGCGTGTTCAGAAATAAATATTCGTAATCACATGCTGGGCTGATAAATTGAAAAAAAAAAACTACAATAATCGATTTCCTTACCAATGGACGAGATATAAAAAATACCTAAACCTGTCTTCCTGGAATTCGGTTGTAGTTTTTGAGCTAAAACTCCTCTCAATAAGTTTTTTTTAGTGCGCTCTTGACGTCTAGACTAAGAACCATGCCATTCTCGAGTATTTTCATTAAAAAATGAAAATAAAAAAATAAATGAATAAAAATGAGGTAAAGTACTCAAATACTACGACTTCAAGGTTTTTCCAATTGCTCAAAATAATAAGAACATACCTATGTATACAACAAATTATTGAAGCATCATAAAGATCTATAAAATTGGGAACTAAACATTAAGGTCATAGAACCAAAATTGAAATTGAGCATTAGGAGATTTTTCAGTGGCTCGGTAACAATTTTCCGATGAAAACTGGATCGATTGAATCGAAATAATGTACTTACCATGTATTAGGTGTGGAAAACTGTAAATTAATTTCAAAAAATGGAATTCAGTGTTCGCAATCTCAATCCTTCTGGACCGAGCTTCCTTTGTTCAAGGGGAATAGGATGGAAAATATATGATTCCTTACTAATGAATGCAATACATAAAATCTTAATGCGTCATTTCGTTTAAAAATTTTTATAGTACAAATATTTTAATAAATTGACCCATGAAACCCGAATTTTGGTATAATACCTCATTTTCGACCATTTTAAGCAGTTTTGGAGCCTCCAGCAGATTTTTCAAAGTTGCAATTCCCACAAAATTTAACCAAAGAAAGTTGGAAAGCAAAACTTTACCTACTTCAAACCTCAATTTCAACGTACTCAGTTGATTGACGGTGGTTTCAGGCCGTTTTGGAACTGCAAGTGACACTTTGGAAATTCCAAGCTTTTCATGAAAAGCCATCCATACAAGAGCATAATGTAAATTTTAGCTTCTCAACTTCATTGCTTGAGTAAACTTTTGTAGAACATTCAACTTCAAAAAATGTTGTGGAGGCTCCAGAACTGGACACTAAAATATTTTAACCGTTTCTAATCGGTTCGGGGTGTCAGAAATATGTACTAGGATGCATATCAACTTTCAGTTTCTCAGGTCAATTTGGGTGAAATTTCGTTTTTCACTTTTAAAGTGGCCACTTTTAGGCAACGTAGGAAATTTCAAGTGTCCTTTTTTGAACGAGGTGGGAAAATCTGATCTTTTGTGAAGTTTTGAATGTCAAAGAAAGGTGCAAATATATGTTGGTACTAGCTCCGCTTCATTTTGCTGGCAACATAAGAATTAAAAAAAAAAAAAAAAAATACTTACTAAAAACTACTTTTTCACTAGTAGGTATTTATAAGTCAACGAACGTCGTGATCATCTATATAAATGTCGTTAATTATGGTGGACAGAAGGAGAGGTCTGGCGTGTCTGACGTTTCTTTGAAAGAGTATTTCCTTAATCGACGCCAATCAGATTCCGTCTCAAATATTCTAACGCCAGCTGGAGACAATTTCCATCAGAGCAAATCGTTCAAATTGACAGCTTCGCTCATACAAACTGTTGGGATGAAGTAGCGCAATCTTTTCATCGAAAGAGATGTTTTCAGGAAGTCGATCCAGCTAGCTTTTTGCATAATTTAAGCAGAAGATTCATGCATCTCCTTTTTAGGTAAATCACAACCCAATACACCACATGTAATGATAATAAAGAGTCACCAATTTTCTTCCACCATATTTTCTACACCACGTAAGATAGAATTATTTACGGATTCACATAAGATGTAAGAAAGTTTAGTCTGTTTCATTATCGAGATTCGATTTTTGGCTACACTTGGCAAAATGACAATGATGATGATGATGTATGATTACTTGCTCATTGATGAGCCATTTTGCATATGTATACTATCAGCGATTCCGTTTTAGATGAATAACCTCCCGGCCATCTCATAAAAACGTCACGCCTTATGCTAAGCTTCTAGAAAATGTAAGTCCAATCAGTGAAATAAAACGTGAAAATAGGCCAACTTCTCCCCCCCCCCTCCACTAGTTACCAAAATTGAAACGTAATTGCTCCAATTATGAAATTGAAATCAATTTTATTGCCACAATTATCGACAGAAAAACTCGCAATCGGGGCAGAATTGCAGTCTGATTGCTCCAGAGATAAAAACTTGAACAATCTATCGAAGCATAAAGATCCAGTAAAGTAACCAAAATACCTAATAAAATTCGTAAACTTCGTGGTTATGGGACTAAAATCGAAATTGAGCATTATAGAATATTTTTCAGTGGATCAGTCATAATTTTCCTATGAAAACTGGATCGATTGAATCTAAATCATGTGCTTAGAATGTAGGTGTGGCAAACGGGAGATTAATTTCGAAAAAACAAATCCGGTGTTCGCAATCTCAATTCTTCTGGAGTGAGCTTTCATTGCTCGAGAGGAATAGGATGGAAAATATATGATTCCTTACTATGTCGTTAATGAATGCAACTTGCTGTCTTGCGATGTCGAAATTTTATTGTGCGCTTCCTTGACATCTAGACTGAGTTCGGCTTCGTCTCCTCTTCTGTTTCTGTTTTGGAAATAAAAGTAGTTACATACCTATGTACCTAGACCTACCTACGCAATTACACCGGCAATGATGAATAAGATCGACTTTGGCACTTCGGTTGTCTCTGCTTCGAAAATGGCAGACCAGGGCTAAATGGGGTTATTCCTGGTTGTGGTTACCATTGTTAGGAAGGGAAAGAAAGACCAAACACAAGGATATTATAGTAAATGGTAGTTACATTTGCATGTGTATTATTTCTGGTTTGAAGGTTTTACAATAATCAATCAGGCTTACATTTTTGTAATTCAAAATTCAGGATCAAAGGTTAAAAAAAATCTTACCTATGCTTTTATCGATTTGATAAATTTCCGATACAATTTTTGCATTATTTTCGAAATAATAAAATTTTTACAGATCAAATTTTGGATTTTGGTTCAAAATTTTGAGTTAAAATTTTCGTAATTTCCAAGTCATGGGGGAGTTATCACATCAACTTGATAATGCTTTTCCAATAAAATAATATTGTAAAAATAGAACTACTTACCTACATGGACGAAAATACGAGTATGTTCAGTCAATAATAATTAAGATACTTACATTATTTAAAAATACATGGCAGTGCTTGATCGAAGGTGGAGCATGTCTCAAAATCCCCGCAACTAAAATTTCTGGGGCAGAAGTTCATTTTTGGAATTTTTGGAAAAATTTTAAAAATGAAAAAAAAACTGTTTCGAGGCCGACTCTCAAATATTTTCTTGAAATGAAGATTTTTTCTGAGAGAAGTGAACCAATGTGAAAAATGTCTTCGATTCAACTTCAGCAAATCGATCACTATTGGTTTTGGGCTATTCTGAAGCCTTCGACGAATTTTAAATATTCTACAGACGGTATGATCAACAAAGTAGGTACCTGATTAAAAAAAGAAAGAATTTAAAAATCGCTCTGGGAAGTTCCAAAAATGAACTTCAATCGAAACTGGGCATTGGGAGATTTTTCGATGGCTCGGTAAGAATTTCTGCTGCTCAGAATGTATGTTTGGAAAACTGGAAATTATTTTTAAAAAAGAAACAAACAAATCCAGTGCTTGCAATCAAAACCTTTCTGGAGCGAGCTTGCTTTGCTCGAGGAGAATAGGATGGAAAATATACGATTCCTTACTAATGAATGCGATGTACAAAAAATCTCTAGAGCATTTTTTCTCTCTTTCCTCGAAAATCCATGTTACTCCAAAGTGTGAAGTATTTTCATAGAAAAATGAATTGAAATAAAGTAAAGTGCTCAAATGTGACTACTTGAAAGGTTTAACTGCGCCCCGGTAAACCATAAATTACACTTACTATAGCTTCGATCTTCAAAATTATATCAATCGAAAGTAGAGAAACTTCTTCAAATATCAACCATCTCGCCAGTTGAAAAAAAAGAACAAAATTTCAATAAAGTAGCCTGGAAAGCTGAATTTTAGCAAAATATCGCCGACCCTTTGATTCGATTGAAAACTGTTTCATACCATTTCAAGCAGTTTTGAAGCCTCCAGCAGATTTTTGAAAGTTGCAATTCCCATAAAATTTCACCGAAGAAAGTTGGAAAGCAAAACTTTACCTACTTTGAACCTCAACTTCAACGTACTGAGTCGATTGAAGGTGGTTTCAGGGCGTTTTGGAACTGCCAGCGACACTTTGGAAATTCCAAGATTTTCATGAAAAGCCATCATGGCCATCCATACAAGAGTATAATGTAAATTTTAGCTTCCTCTACTTTATTACTTATAGGTAAACCTTTGTTGAAAATTCAACTTCGAAAAATGTTGTTGAGGCTCCAGAACTGGACACTAAAATGTTTTAACCATTTTTAATGGGTTCGGGGTGCCAGAAATATGTACTAGGATGCATATCAACTTTCAGTTTTTCATGTCAATTTGGGTGAAATTTCGTTTTTCAATTTTTAAGTGGCCACTTTAGGGCAAAGTGGGAAATTTCAAGTGTCCTTTTTTGGACGAAGTGGGAAAATTTGATCTCTAAAGCAGTTTTGAATGTCAAAGAAAGGTGCAAAAAATGCTTGTACCAGCTATGCCTCGTTTTGCTGGCAACATAAGAATTAAAAAAAAAAAAATACCTACTAAAAACTACTTTTTTACTAGTAGGTAAGTATGGTAATTCAAAGAACGTTTGATCCAAGGACATATGTCTTTCTCTTGTGATCATCTATATAAATGTCGTTAATTATGATGAACGGAACGAGAGGTCTGACGCGTCTGACGCTTCTTTGAAAGAATAGTTCCTTAATCGACGCCATTCTGATTCCATCTCACATTTTCCAAGACCAACTGGAGACAATTTCCATCAGAGCAAATCGTTCAAATTGACAGCTTCGCTCATACAAACTGCTGGGATGAGGTAGCCGCAATCTTTCCATCGAAGAGATGTTTTCAGAAAGTCGATCCAGAATAGCTCTTTGCATAATTTAAGCAGAAAATTCGAAAAATCTTCTTCTAACTACCTATTACAAGATTAGCCCGAGATAGTCATAAGTTTTTTCAGTCTCCAGTATTTGGAAATCACATCCTATAATGCAGCAAGGATGGAAAATACATGATTCCTTACTAATGATGCCATACAAAAAATTTCATTTTTCTTCTGAACATGATTCTTTGTTACTCCAAACTGCGAAGTATTTTTATGAAAAAATGAAGATGAAAATGAATCAAAACGAAGTAAATTGCCCAAAAACGACCATTTCAAAGGTTTTTCTCAAGATAAACTGCAACACGGCAAACCATAAATCACACTTAGTTTTCAATACTCGAGTTTACCAGTATCAAAATTTGATTACTTATAGAAACCAGTATTACTTACTTAGTCTAAAACAATTTCTGGAGATTTTGGATCTTCTGCATCATCGGTACCTACTTCCTCTGAGGATATTATCATCCGTCTTATCCGCCACTAACTACCTATCTTAAAAATCATATCAATCGAAAGTAGAGTGAATTTCGCATCCATCAAGCACGTGTCCACGTGAAAAAAAAACATAATTTCAATAAATTGGCCTAGAAAGCTGAATTTTAGTCAAATATTTCATTTTCGACCCTCTGATTTGATTGAAACCTGTTTCAAACCGTTTCAATATTTCGAAGAAGTAGTTAAGTTAGTAAAAATTGATCAATTTTTTGCAAAATTGTGAAAATAGTAGGTACGTTTTTGAAAACATTTCAAAAATGAAAACTAACTTACTTACTATAAGCCCCTATAGCTATGCTTATAATATGTAATATGAAATTTTTGTTTATGATCTTTCAAAATTTTCAATATCAAGTTTTAAAAAAGGCACACTTACCCAAAAGTGACAAAATACTCGTGCATGCCACTTTTTTTCCTTCAAAAATCACCCTACATTGAGGGTAAGTATTTTGATTCAGCTCCATCTGTGGCTCAGGAGCTTGGTATTTTTCTGAGTGTAGTCTTGCACTCATGAGTAAACTTCTTCGGTTTCAGCAATCGCCAGGAAATGTAATAAAAAGTTGACGATGAAAAGTCAAAAAGAAGATGAGGCAAACATTACTTGAAAATTGACGACTTTTTCAATGCTGAAAAGAGTCAATGGCCCTCACGACTCATGACGTTCCATGACATTTTAATCTGCATTCCATTTTCTAACGTATAACCCAAACATTGATATTTTGTCCCTAACCCCACCCCCTCCCCCTCCATCAACATTTGTGGGAAAAAAATAAAATTACTTGCTAGTTGACTGGTGAATGTTTTTTAGTAGGTAAGCGTGTTTTTTTTTCATCAATGGTTTCATTTTTTTGTTACAGGTGAGTACGGATTTTATGCTGTAAAAGTACCTACTTATATAATAAAATCTACACTCGTGCATGAGGATGAGTAAGTCATTTTATGATCTAGGTACCTATTTTTAAACAAATTTCCGGTCAAACAACCAAGTTTAGGTGGCATTAATACTACGGGTAATGTGCAATATCACCCTTCAAGCATATGTACATATATATTAGGTACATAGTTATTCAATGACAATTTTCTCATTGAAATTTGTTGATAATGTGATATGAGGAAATATGCCTTCATCGCCTAAGCGATGATTAAATTAATCATCACCATAGAGATGATGAATAAAATAACTCCCTTAAACTGCAAGTTCGGTAATGTGTTAACTCCTACTACTGTGCTACTCCTACTACGTAGCTATAACGTAATCGCGCGCAGCAAACGCATAGAACGCATCCGATGCACCCAAAAATAGTATAAATAGAGCAACACGGACGCGAGCCAAACTAGTTGTATTTAAAATGGGCTAAACTTCTAAATAAGTTGAGCTTCCAAAAGATCTTGGACTCGGCGATCGCGCGAAGCTGGTTCTTGGTCAGAAAGTGCATTTATGTTGATACGAGTAAGATGAGATCCCTCTACGGGGATGCTCATCTCCTTTTATTCAGTCTTCGCCCACTTTTAGTGGTTAAAATGTTTCTCGCTTCGTGATTTAAATTATCGTATACGTAATTAATCGCGTTCACACCGGATATCATCCGATTATGCTAGCCATCGGAGATAGTCCTAGAAGAATAGGTACCTCGTGTATTACATTGCTGTCGACCGGCCTAGTATTAGTGAGCCACCTTGAAAGAGACAGTAGAAGCGGACATTATGTAAACCTGGGTGAGTATATCTCACCATTTATTCCGAAATTGCATGCAATTTCTAGGGTATCTAATTACCCACCTTCCGTAATTCATTAACGCGAGTCGTAAGGTATAAGCTTGTGCATGTACCTATTATAGAACAACCCTATAGTTATTCTATACTTTTTTATCTTTGTACCCTTTTAATATGTATTTGATTTCATTATTTCTGATTAACAATAAACATATTATCACTTTAGTGTAATTAATATGAGTCTTATTGGTAATTAGAGATTATTTCTGTGAAGAATGAGCTGCATGACTGAAACCTCTCCGATATATTGAGCTAACCTGGCGAGGCATAAATTCACTACCTTAGGGAATATTTCTTGACTTAAGCACGTAGGTAGTAATTCTGATAAAAACCATCTATATCAATCATGTTAGATCTCACTCTATCATATTGGCGCCTAACTTCCGCGTAATTCTTCCGAAAATTGCAAAATTTTCGGTCAGACTTACTAAAAAACCCACCCTTAAAAATTCAAATTTTTCAAAATCTTCAAATTTTTCGATTTTTTCAAATTTTGTCAAAACTCGAATTCCAAATGGTTCTCCTAAAGAACACAATTCGAGTGAAAAAACATGATTTTCCAAGATATGTTGCATGTCAAAATTGACTAATCACTTAGTCTGGCGCCTGACGTGGATGAACCTCTCTAGAAAAATTCATACATGCCACAGATCTTCGAAAACTCATAAACTGAAAAATTTAAATTTACCAAAAATTAAATTTTGACCTTTCTTGAATCCAAAAAGCCCGAAAAACGAGCATAATTCAAGCTAAAAAATTACGTTTCAATGATAAGCCTTTGACCTTTGAACTCAAAGGCCACTGTATCTTAAAAAATTAATTTTTGAACTTTCTTGAATTCAAAAAGCTCTTGAAAAATAAGCATTATTCAAGCTAAAAACTACGTTTCGAATTAATCTAAATTATAACCTTCCAAAATTTTTGATTTTTTTTTCGTTTTGATTTTTTTTAAACTCTTGTACTCCACTAAAAATACGTTTTTTGCCTCGAAGTCTCGTAGATAGGTCTTTAGGTAAAATGATAGCTCATATTTTAGTGAGAAAAGTTTCAGTACATAATGCTTACTAACACAATGCTAAAATAATGTAGTATATTTCTATGTACATAAAATGAATTTTTCCAAACACTCTTTCGTGCATAAATTGCGAATAGGGGCAGGAAAAGATTCTAAAATACTTTTTGATTCATGATTTGTAAAAATACAAGTCCGAGTCAAAATAATAAATTCTTTTAAAAAACGAAAGTGGTTACTACTCACTGACCTACATGGTGGGTAGGGTTCCGCGGCTATATCATGCCAACCGAGAAAAAACTCCCTGCTGAGCAAGGTGTAAAACCTGACTAGTCTCGAGGGAGATAACTATCTCGAGAATCATGGTAGAATCGCGGTGCCCTGGTCACTGTGTGTTTCTAAAGAATATCATTCATAAAACAATAACCAAAATAAAATCTACGTAAAATTTTGGCTTTGTAAAAAATTAATCTCTGACTTACATGGTGGGTAGGGTATTGCAGCTATATTGTGCCAATTGAGAAAAAACTCCTCATGAGCAAGGTGTAAAACCTGACTAGCCTCAAGGGAGACAATTATCTTGAGAATCACAGTAGAATTGTGGTACCCTGGTTACTGTGTATTTTCTGAGAACATTAATCTCGAAATTATCACCAAAGTTTCATCTAAATAAAACTTTGGCTTTATAAAAATTGCTAGTCTCTGTCTCACGTAATGAGTAAAGGATCGCAGCTATATTGTGCCAATCGAGAGGGCTTCCCCCAATGAGCAAGATGCAAAATCTTACTAGTCTCATGGGTGATAGTCATCTCGAGAATCACAATAGAATGGTGATACCTCATTCATTGTGTACTTTTGAAAAGTCTCAAATTAAAATTCTAAAAAATTGCTACTCTCATAAGACTCTCATGAAGGATATTTTACCCACAGAGAATCATGGTACTCCCCATGAGCGATTGGTAAGTTTGTCTCCTAAAGTGGATACTCTACCATCATGTGGGTCTAACCTTGAGAAATAGCAACCTAAAAATTTCCATAAATAACATAAAAACTTGAAAAACGTCTATATAAACGATAGAACAAATTTTTTCCAAACACTCTCAAATGCAAAAATTTAGAGTAGGGACTAAGAAAAAATTCTAAACAAGACCATTAGACTCGCGATTCGTAACAGTACAAGTCCGAATCGAAATAGTTTAAATATTTTTAAAATCAATTTACTTATTTCTTGACCTAACTAACCCCTTTGTGGTGTATTTTCGGACATTTCTGTGGAAATTACGAAGACAAAAATCTGGAAATACAACACAAATAAGGAAAAAATTCTTCCGAGGTTAATTTTGTTCCAAATGGAACAGATTAGCCATCTGACGAATTCGGACCTAAAATTAGGGCAAAATTGCTGTTTTCTGACAAGTCCGAAGATGAAAATCTGACAATTTGGCAGAAAAATGCAAAATTACCCACCAAAGGCAAAGCATAAAACTTTGATCTTTTTATGCTCATAACTAAAGTGTTCAAAATTCCGAAAACGTCTGTATAGTTAGGTTAAGAAAAAATTCACTCAAGCTCATTCCTCCCTTATGGAATGCAATGATAACTTGAGTGAGGCCACCCAGTTTTAAAATCATCAAAGTGTCATAATTTTGATGAAAATTTTTTTGGCCACTTTAATATAGTTATTTTATGTACCTAGTAATATTTTAACAGCTTGGTGTATGGGTAAAATAAGCAGTTTAGCTCATTTTATTCAAGTAGTTACATAGAAACGAATTCATTTCATGCTTTTTACAGACGAAAATCTGTAGAAAAATGGAATAAATTCAGCCTGTAAATAGTTCATTGATTTTCTTTCTGTAAAAATTTTCTCAAGTTACCAGTGAGAAAATGGTTAAATAGCCTGCATGACTTGGGCTATTTGATCGAATTTTACACTGGCTACATTTTCTGGAAAAATGTATCTATCTGCTCACTCTATTTTGAATCTGTGTAAGTTCAAAATTTCGAAAATCTAGCCCAAAAAGATCGTTGCAAAGACTCGAAATCTCCGAGGAAACTTTTTAAAATTACAAGATAAAAAATATCTAAGTTCTCAGTAGAAAAGAGTGCGATCTTTTTCTATATAAAATGCATAGGTACCATACCTATAGAGAATCTTCTTTGTATCCAGCTCATATAGCCGCATACACGTGCCATGGCCTTACAGAGCCTTTACTTTTGAATAGAATTCTTTGTTTAAAATCTCCGAGCCGAAATATTCTCACGAAATCATAGCGCCAGTAGATAGTCATAAAAATTAATAAGCAAGAGACTCGAACATCTTTCGTTCAAGGCGTTGACATTTATTGCTTTAGCAATAAAAACTGTCACTATTTGGTCACTTTATTACACCTATTTAACCAAAACATACAGAATCTTCTCGGATACCTGAGAACACCTTTTTGATATAATAAAAATGTCATCATTTGATTACATTTTTTCTTACCTATTTTTTGGATATAATAAAAACGTCTAGATTCAACTACTTTATTACACCTACTTGCTGGAGTATATAGATGCTCGGCAACGAATACGTAAACGACTACTGAATACAGCATAGATACACAAAGGCTGCCTTTATTTTCGTCGCATGTAAAAACTAACCATACTAATAGCCATGTAATCAATTAATTTAACAGTTTAATATTTTTTGCTTTTCTGTGGGGGCCACATAGGAAACTGAAGAATATTAACACGCAATATTTCAAATATTCTGCTTGACATTTTGACAGTTTTTTACAATTTATTACCACTCAATATTTTTCTGACATTTTTTTACTGTTCTTATACCTACAAGTATAAGAAAACAAAAACGTACATAAATACAGTAGCTAAATACTCCGATTCATTTTTCAAAATATATTAATTCAAATCATTAATCTGTCAGCCTGATTGTTCTATGCATATGTACATACTAACAATAGACAAATACTCCGATTAATTTTCCCAAAATTCAATAAATCTAGCCATTAATCTGTCAGCTCCATTATTATATGCTATACACATACTAACAACCCTTAAAATAATCCAATTAATTTCTCAAATTTATTGATTCTGTCAGTTTTTATTGATTTTCTTTTTCTTTTCTTTCTCTATACTTACAAATAGAACCAAATAGAAATCCATACTAACAATAGTTAAATACTCCGATCCATTTTGTGTAATTAATTCATATTTTTTGATTGTTTTCTAACAGATTTATGTTTCCCACAATTCAGCTAACATACATATTCACAATATTTTTGTACTAATAAATTGCAGTTACTAGACATTAATTGCTATCATCTTCAATGAAAATGCTACATCCTGACGGATTTATTAGCCAAAATAGGGATGATTCAATACAAATCAATGGGTTAAAATGATCAGAGCTATAAATGTCAACCAAAAATGAGAGAAATGAGCTTGCAATAGACTTTTATAACCCAAAGCGGAGAAATTTAGCGTGAGAAAGCACATAGAGCTTAATTCTCACGATCTTTTGTGGGAAAAGGACTACAATGAAGTTCCCACCAAACCTCCAGATTTCCACTTCTCTTTTTTGTTAAAATAGGTATCCAAAATCACTATATAAACTCATACTAGCTGAGCAGTTCATTATTCTGTGTATGACCTTTGCTCAAGTTAGACTTTCGCGTTGGACTTTCGTCTGGACTTTGTATTTCGTGATTCTATGAACACTCCTCCAGCTTTGAACACACGCAGTAGGGTGAGTAGAAAACCTTGTAAATTTTTCGAATTTCGTAAACGTAATCGGAAATCGGTTTTAAATAACATCAGTGAAATGGAACAGGAAAATAGCCAAAATTCCACTCACTCTGTCTTTAGTGATCATTCTCAGACATATGCTAAAGAGCATGTATATGAAGATATGAGTGACCTACAAACCCCAAGTGATGAAGGGATAGGTACCCAACAGTACTCTCGCCCCTTTGAACCAGAGCTTTTTAAAGATACTACCAATGAGCAAGTATTTGCAATTTTTCAAAAAACTTGGGACTGGAATGAAAAAATTGATGCCGAAGTAAAAAAGAATTTTGAAAATCAAAAAGATAAAATTCAAAATGCCACAAAGGTAGCATGCGAGGCAAAGGGAATTGGAATTTATGTCAACTCTAAACTTGCTGATCTTGCAACCCAAGCTCATAACAACCTGAAAGAAGCAGGAACCTGGGTTGATGAATTGAAAGAAAAATTAAAATCTACTCGCATTGCACTGATCGAAACAAATAATGTCACGAAAGGGAATACTTTGGACTTGCAACGAATTTCTGAAACAATTGACAAAATTTGTCAAGAAACTAAAAAGCGTGATGAAGGTTGTGCTCAAATTGTTGAAGAAATTAATAACATCAAAGAAAAAATCCAATATACTCCCTCAGCAAGTGGCTCAAAAGTTAAATCTCTCGCGATTGATGCAGGATCTATAAAAAGTGCAGGTATTACTTTCACAGACGACCAACTGCATTTTCCGCACGAATTCTTGGACGAATTTGATGCGTATTTTTCGGAAACAAATGTAGCTGAAAGACATAAGATTCTGGCATTTAAAGGGGTGATTGTTACAAAAACTCGTAAATCATTCCTTGAGACGGTACGAAACGTACGAAATTACCGCGAATTGAAAAATAAATTTCTGGACTTTTACTGGGATCGCAGAGCTCAAAATGAAGCAATGAAAGCTTGCAGATATGAGTTCAACTCCGCGGAAGACCTCAAAGATATGGCAAATAAAATGGCCAGATGGGCTAAATCACTTCGAAATCATCGCCATAGAAGTGAGGATGAAATTATCGACATCCTGATAGGGAAAGCTCCAGAAAATTACCAGACTAGACTAATGGAAGAAGGACAGTCCATGGATGATTTTCTTGAAAAATTGTCCAATTTGGCTAGAATTCAATACGATCCTGAAAATGAAGTACCTGTTAGGTTTCAACGAAATTATAGACGTAAATTTGATGACCCTCCCGTACCCGGCCCTGTAATTAATTCGCGATACAATAATAAGGACACACCTTTGAATGAGCAGTTACTGGCAATTTATAATCTTATCTCGCAGAAAGGGATTCCGAAAAATTTTAATGAAAATTTCACCAACAATCGCCAGCCAGTTCAAAATGAAAAACCATTTACGTTCTCACCTCCAACTTCGTCGAATCTCCCTGCAACGACTTATCCTCCGAAGGATAAGCCAGAACAGAAAACGATACTTCAAAACCCTAATCAAGTAAAAAACCCAAATACGACTACGTCAAATCCAACACCCAAGCCATTCGGTATTGATAAAAATGGCAATTTGACAATTAACAGATTTAGACCAAAAACTCAATCCAACCCACCTGCGGCTGCCGTACAAGCAGTAGAATTTGATCAAGACCTAGATGAATACGTTGTAGACCAACCACCCCCAGAAGACTTAAATGATCAGGTGGCGACATGCAACATGTTAAACACAATCTTCGCAGATGCGCCAGAAGAGTTGGATTTACAAACAATCACCGCTGCCTTGCAATTAATGACAACCACTCCCTCCGACGATGATGAAAGCTCTGCTTCGGGAAACGAAAGCCACTAGGTAGCCGAGGGGCAACTCCTAGTGCCTTCATAGCCCCCTCAGAATCAATTTTGGAAAAATATATTTGGGTTGGTGATGGGTTGAGCCATTACATAGCGCGCGGCGAAGTAACGTTATCAAATGATTTACCCGACTATTTACGCGACCAATTAGCCCTTGAAGAATTACACCATAGGTTACAGAGGGCCAATTTCCCGAAAAAATCTCACTTTATAGTTTCTGCAGGTCAGTTAGAGTTCAATTTTTCGCGCAAACCGTATCACATCATTGAAAAACAGCTACACAACATAACCGACTTATTATTCAACAAGGGTGCACAGAGCATAATCCTATTATTCCCTCTGGCAAAACCACGCGCACCAGATGAATTTGATATAAAATTGTCTCGTTATGTCGACTTTAAGAACATATATGTACGTGTAGCTAACAATCCTAAGATAAAATTCTTACGTATACCAGCTATGAGCTTTTTGGAAACAGAAATTATTCATAGTCAGGGTAAACAATACACCAGACCCAGAGTTGGTACACGCAAAGAATTATTGCCAATAGAACAAAAATTCCACTATGTCTCTGCAATAAAACGATATTTTCCCTCCATCACGGAATACCGTGATGTCCGCAATTTACTCATCTCAGAGATAACACGAATCGAATCATTCAAAGAAAGAATGGCGACACTTCCCACTCAAGCAGAAGTAGAATACTTGGGAAGTGACACCAATGAAAACACAACAGAAGCTCCAATCTATCAAATTTTAACACTCAAAAACTCAGAATTATGCAATAGACTCAAACCAGAAAGAAAAATTAAGAACGTGATTTGCAATCTCTATAACGATCCTGCAATTCTATCAGATTCACCAACAGCTATCAGTCTGGGTGAAATACTAGTCGCAAAAATCAATGAACAACGATTCCATAAAATGATAAATAAAAAGAAAAAACAAAATATCGAGTTCATTGATGCGATAGACAACACTTCCCTTAAGAATGATGAGCCTGACCCAACAACCTCCTCACAACTTGTGACTCAAAAAATTAATGACCCTGCGTGTGTCATACCAGTCACCATTGGTGCAAGAAAGGTTGCGCTACAACTCGATACAGGGGCACTTCCCAATGTGGTCTCTCGTTTAATGGTCAAAACATTCCTTGAAGAGGCTCCAAATTGGGTGAAATTCATAAAACTCAAAAAACAAGTCCAACTTAGATTGGCCAATAATTCACTAATTCCATCTGCGACACATATCATTGAACTTCAAATGATACTTGGAAACGAAATGATAAAGGTGCCATTCTACATCATTGACGCACCAGGTCAGACATTTATTTTGGGCAGAATTACAATGGATTACTTAAAAATGAAATTGAATGTCCCCAAACGACTCGTAAAATGTAGACCAGAATTTTGCGAAAAATTCACAATACCGTTCATGCACACTGATGAATTTCAAAGTGCATTGATGGTATTCGCGTTGGTTACTAACGAACAAGAATATGAAACATTTTCCGAAGATATATCTGACACCTACTATACTATCACAGAACAAGAAATCTTTGAAGAGCGTAGATTGGCTCAACGTACTTTTAAAGAGAATTTACGAGCTGATCTAAATATGGCTCTTGAAAATGGATCAATTACATTTCAACAAGCGATCCGAGGGTTTGATAGACTACAACATTTTGCCGATATTTTTGACCTCAACCCTGGTAAATACACCGGAGAGCAGGTTAAATTCACGTTTCAAGAAGGAAACACACACCTACAACCATGGAGAGGAGAAAAATTTCGACCTAGCAAAAAATTATTGCCTGCCTTACACAAAGCAATAACTAAAATGCTCGCTCTCGGCATCATTAAATATTCACACTCATGCTACATTAACACCTTAGCACCTGTAGTTAAGAAAAATGGAGATATTCGTTTATGTCTAGACGCTGATGAACTCAATAAATTTCTAGTCAATGTCTTAACTGAGCCAAATACAATCGCAAGCATGCTCTATGACAATGCTGGCGACAAGTTCTTTTGCACCCTCGACTTCACCGCAGGCTTTTGGCAACTTGAACTTGATTTGGAATCACGTAAATTTACTGCTTTTCAAGTTGAAGGGCAAGTGTACGAATTCACCAGGCTACCTTATGGGCTCAAAATCTCATCAGGTGAGTTCGTACACATGATTAATCAAGTCATTGAAAATGAGGACGGAATTACAAAATACGTCGACGACATAAAAATATCAGGAACAACTTTTGAGGAAACTATCAAAAGACTTGAAAAAGTCTTTCACCTCATAAGAGAGCACGGTCTGAAGCTAAATCCAACAAAAACTCAATTTTTCAAAAATTGCGCTGATCATCTTGGTTTCGTAATTTCAGATAAAGGAATTGGAAAACAAAGTGAAAAAATTAGAAAACTAGAGGAATTTGAAAAGAAACACACTAAACGAGGAAAATTCTCTCTATCCAAAAAGAACGACATTTTGGCTTTAGTTGGCAATACCGGCCTCTACAGGGATTTTATTCCTGAATATTCCCAAATTGTAAACCCCATTTACCATCTTACGAAAGGTGATGTACCTGTCGAATGGACAGAAAAACAACAAAAAGCCTTTGAGACCTTGAAAGCTGAATTCAAGAAGGACTTCAAACTACAACAAGCTCCAAAGGAAGGTGATCTGTTCTTGGACACCCAACTCTCTGATGACTCGATGAACGGAGTACTATTTTATATGGTCGAGAATGACAAACGAATCATCATGTTCATCTCGATAGCATTTAAAGAGCACCAGAAAAACTTCACCTTATTTGACCGAGAAATTATGTGTTTGGTAAAATGTGTTCAAAAATTACAAATGTGGCTACATGGTCGACGAGTCCATGTCAGATCTAACCTTTTACCAATAATCAACCGATTTCGAGAAATTGCTCAAACCCACCGAAAGGCGGCTCACTGGGTAACCGTTCTAAATTGTTACGATATTATTTATGATATGAATTTTTCAAACAAGGCCCTTTATAAAATAAAGGCACCTGAATTAGAAGTTCACAATGTTGAAATTCCGGATGACTCAGATCCAACAGAGCTGGAACCATTTGAACCTCAAACTGAGCCATTGGAACCTCACTCACAAGAATTTGAGACAGGAATTGCACCCCTGGAAGTCAAATTTCTTGCTGAAAATATTCCTGAACTTCATAAACGTCTCAGAAACATCTCGTCATATCAACAGACAGACACGACGTGTAAAAAACTCATTGAAATTCTTGAGGAAAGTATCCCGGCGAATAATAAAAAGCAAAGAGATGCTCAGAAAAACAAACTTTCGAAATTTGAAATATTCAAAAATGTCAGAGGGGAGAAAATTCTCATGAAAAAATTAGAAAACGGTTCAAAAGTGCCCTGCCTGCCTAATGAGCTTTTCTATGACACTGTTGATTACCTACATTGCGTATATGGCCATGTAGGATCTACCAAACTTGACGTAATATTTCGCAGGATATTTTATCACAACAATTCATTGGCGTATATTCGCGAAATTTGCAACGTATGTATTGTCTGTAAGGTCAATAAGAACTACGCAAATCATAAGACTATTGAATATGCACACATTGAAGCATACGCACTCGGAGATGTTCTATCAGTCGATTTGCTTGGACCTTTACCTGCAATGAAAAATGACCCAAAATACCTCTTGGTCACAAAAGATGTTTTCACGAACCGGACGTGGCTACGAACATTATACAATATCAAGAAAAAATCAGTCTGCCAACAAATGGCTACGGTGATTTTTGATATTGAAAGCCACAAGGTAAACATCAAGAAAATAATAACAGACAATGGCTCACAATTCATCTCCAGTTCTTGGTACAATTTACTCGAAGAACACCAAATTCAAGCGGCTCACACCAGTACATACAATCCACAATCTTCATCCGTGGAAAGGACGATGCGCTGGATTGGAGACAAACTATGAGTAAAAATCAATAAGAACCACAATCCTTACCGTTCACATCTTGGATGGCAAGATATCATCTCTGAAATTGAGGATGAATTGAACAATACACCAACTTCATTTGGATTTAAACCCAATGAAGCCTGGGGCATCGCAGATGTTATTGGATTACAAATACCCCAGACCTGTGTAAAGTTCAACTTCAGGAAAGAACTCATCAAAATTCATGAGAAAATGATCAAACGCGAAATTCCATCTGTCTCGACTGAAAAATGTCTCGAGGAAACGTTAAATCCCGATATTGACTTGATATTTGACACAGATGGTTACGTCCGTGTTACAGCGGATGGAGCCTGCTCAAAAAATGGTGACGCGAATGCAATTGCTGGAATAGGTATTTGTTTTGCGCCAGACTCAATTTTAAATATCTCAGAACGTATAACGAGCACTCAATACCCAATTTCGAACAATCTTGCTGAACTAATTGCAATCCGTACCGCCTTGCAAGTACTTAGAGAAAATGACATCCAAAAAGTAAAATTATTGAGTGACTCGAATTACGCAATAAAAGCGCTCAACAATACCTGCTCGTTATGGCAAACCAACAACTGGAAAAATTCGCGAAATAAACCAGTACACCATGAACATCTATTTAAGGAAATTCTCGAACTTCGTAAAGAGTTCGAAAAAGTCGAATTCATCCATGTTTTTGCAAGAAAACATGAATTTACCAACATTATCGCTGACTCATTGGCTAAAAAGGCTGTCTATACTATCGAGCAAGATACCCAAAAGATAAATGAAATGACCCCCCGTCAATTAGTTGAGACTTTTATTCGAGAGAAAAGAAGGCTGAAGAAAATACAAGAAGAGTACGCCTTCAATAAAAGTCACCCCGACCCAACATTTTTCAAAAAAGGAGATTGGGTCTTAATGGCCAATCACAAGCAATCATCTTTTGCCAAACAGACCTCCGGCAAATTATATGAAAAGAAAACTGGACCATACATCGTTGTCCAAAGAAATGGCCATAACTGCTATCTTTTGGAACCAACTGATGACGATGAAATTAACAGAGTAGCAAACATTCGCCAATTGACTCTTTTTATTACAAAAGAGAACTTAGAAAAGTTGAGAAGCGAAGTTTGCCTTAAATCTAGCATTGACTCTCGCTCATTAGAGCAAAGAATCAAAGAATTTCTTACTGACTATCGAAATGAATCTGAAATCGACAGTGAAGATGATGAACTATACCTCGATTCAGATCAAGAAGATGATACTGAAATTGTAATCAGTAAGAAAGACTTTCGAAAAGCGTCTCAAGTGGTCCTACAAGAAGTAGCAAAATCAGCTCGTGAAAAACGTGCTGAAGCACGAAATAAACGACCTGAAAAGGTGCAAGCTACAACACATGCGTCTCAAGACTCAATTCTTTCGCAATCCCAACCCTCTACTTCAGGGGCACAGGATGAACCCCCCAGCGTAATAAAAAGAGCAAGAGGTCGTCCACGTAAGAATAGGGCAATTGAATCTTCGTCTCAAGAGACTATTTCGACAATCGATGATAGCCAAGACAGTCAGGATAGCCAAGATTCTGACGATGAAATATTTTTGAATGCTCCTATGACACTCCAAAGATTACCCGATAATGACCTCTCCAATGCGCAAAACCCATTGGACACCCCACCTGACTCTGTACTTCCAGAATCGCAACCTAGCGAAACTTCAAACGTTCCTAGGGCAGGGGCAAGTGCTCAAAGGCCTACCTCATTACCAACTAGGACACGATCTGAACGAGTTCTCGCTAGATTACGGACGAAACCAGCGACACACTGGAAAAAACAGCTCGAGACTAAATTCCTAAATTACGTATCTGATAGCGATCAAGAGCCTATCGCTCGTTTTTATGAGATGGTTCCTGATGAAAAATCAGACGATGAAGGAAACCAACTATGGAAAACCTAATGCTTTGCAAAAAATTCACCACTTTTATCGTTGTGAACTGAAAAATGTACAAAAAACCCAAAATCATATGTCCTGTTACACTTTGCAGTCACCATAAAAATTCAATAGATGAAAAATAATCTCACCAATAGTTAATCACCGCAATTAAAAATGCGCAAAATCACAAGATCTATGTCCTATGACATTTCTTGATTACAACATACACCCAACAAGCAAAGCATTCAGGATAAGTCAGTGTAAATATTTTTTTTTTTTGAGTCTTATAACCCTTTCTACTATCCTATTGTGGTATATATACTTGTACAGCTATAAAATTACGGTCCAAAATTGCTGGGAAGTACACCAAAAAATACTTTATCAGATGTCCTCGTGTATTTCCAAGCGAAAACATTCTCTTTTTCTTTTAATCAAAATTATATTCGATCATTAATTCATTTTTTGTCCTCGGTACCTTGTCTATAAGTAAGTATTCTAAGACACTTACCAAGATCGATGTTTCGAACTCATAATTCGGACACTAAGTAAAATACTATCTTACATCGATTGGAGATACGCTAAATACCCTATCCTATGTCCTGATGTACTTTCAAGCTATACTGCTCTTTTAACGTAAATATAAAAACCACTTGATTTTGATATTATAGTTGCATACGATAACCGATTCCTTTTTATGTTAATCGTAGTTCTAGCCCTTGGTAAAATACACCACGGATACGTAGCAGGTAGACGAACCCGGAACCCAACTGTGTCATTTACGTACACAAACATCAACAACGCATCTTCACACCCCGAATTCGTTACTCCAAAACAGTAAGCGAGTGTGACATTGACCCTACTACATCTCGTCAACACAGAGCGCAGACACCCGCATATGACAGCTGGATAAGAATACGCAAACGAACCCAAATAAACATGTACACAGATTGGTCTGAGATTTGCTACCCGATGACTTGGGAAAAGAATACGCTTATCAAGTAAATTAAATACGATTCACGAGTATTCCATGAAATAATTATCTTCTCAATAGCCCATATATCTATCTTCTTTTCATAAAATACGAATTCAAATACACGCAAACATACCTAGATCTAGGTCCTGGTATGTTATAGAATACTATTCGTTCTCCTAAACTTATCCATTTAGTACACCCTTGTTCAAACACACCTTACAATATACCTACTTCCACTCAACCCAGAAATCATCTTTTTTTCTTTTCCTATTAAAATCTTCGACTCGTAATCGTAGGTATAATATAAGCTGTACATATATGTAACCTTAATTAAAAATCTCTCGAACACAGCATTTACTGCCCAACAACAGTAAATGTCCTTACGTAATATTCTACACAGTGTGTTTATTGTTTCAGTATACGCCACAATATGTAAATATTATGCCACTATAGGATACTGTACCATGTCCCCTAATAAAACCAAAACGATCTTCTCTAAAAATTGATAACCGCATGGTTCCCAGCGCAGCACAGAAGACAATTTTGGTCAACGGCACGAGTAAATAGGATTGCTAGCTGCTCATAAAAACGTCAAATAAGTTAGTACCTCGTTAAGATATCAAGTAAGGTACAAAAATTCGAGCAACACCGGCAGCATTATAGATGAAATAATCGTCTACAGTGCAAGCGATAAGCCTGCATTACTTCAACGATTCATAGCGATCTCTACGAATTCGCTACTTTGAAAACTGAACGATGTGCAAAATTCCATGCATTTTATTCGTCTGGCAATCTTGATTTTTTTTGTATAGTCAGCTTTTTTCGGAAAATTCAGTTCATAGAAACTTAGAATGAAGTCCAGACGAAGCGCTACCACATCCAGAGAGACCATTCGATAAAATAGTCAAAAGCCATAAAAACTTCAACAGACGGCGATACTTGTCACTCATATTTTTCTCTCTTATATTCGATTATTTTATTTTTTGATAATTACCTCGCCTTCTTATCTACTTCTCACGCACAAGTGTTCTTACAATCATATACGCACCAAAATTTTATGGATTTGGAGGTGGGGACGATTTTTTCATCTATCTGTATCATCCAAAAAGATAGAAAACTGAAATAAAGGTGCTACCTTTTCTCGAATCTCACCTCATTATATGTAGTGCTGGGATCCACACGACACCTCTCGACTTAGCTGTGGTAAGTTTTGACTTTACTTTACCTATTCGATCCGAGTTTGCTTTATATCTCAACTTGATCTAGCTGGCTTATATTTAAGTAAGTTAGTTGGATCTTTTGCATCGAATTCCCGAGTGATTATTTGTACCTTTGCACCAAAATATTCAGTCTTGTTATTTTTTCCAATTTTTTCCTAAAAAATCCAGATTTCAATTACGATTTCACCTGATCAATTTTTCGATCGATATTCTCAATTCCTTGCTGACAGTCGCTCGTTTCAATCGAATTTTTCGGATTAATTATTATATATTATCGAACATACTTCGATTAATCTCTGAATTTTTCGACCAGTTTCGATCAGATTTTTTTTGACCATTTTTCCAAAAATTTATTCGATTTTTCGAATCTCTTCCCGAACAAATTTCAATTCTTTCAACATCACAGTTCGATTTTCCATAGAAATCATGTCGTATTGCGAGATTATTTGCGACCAGTGCAAGTTATCTTTAGCACTGCCCGGACCATTTGCAAGGGCAATTCATGACGATATTTACATAACAGCATGTAGGCACCTTTTTCATTTTGGATGCCTATATCGCTTGTATATAAATTCTACTACTAGAACAGAACAAGGTGCACAATGTGTCCCCTGTCCTCATCCGTCAGGTAAGCAAATGATCTTAGGATCTGATTCTTTCTTTGTGGATCAATCCTTACGAATATTCCAAGTACTCAACACTGACTCTAGAGTCCAGTCTCTCGTAAATCAACTCGCATTACAACGAGATTACATCACACGTATCGAGATGGTGATGATTACCGAGAATATTGAACTAAAAAATCAGCTAGAGGAGTATCGACGAGAACACTTCAATTTAATGACTCGATACAACTTGCTCCTAGATCATCAAATAGGCAACCTATTTTCGAACATACGCCCGAGAATAAATTCGTCAAACAATCCTCAACCCTCTTCTTCTCAAACTGCATCCGTCATGCCACAATCTTCGACTTCAAATTCCGATGTACCGCAGTTTACATCCCCCCCACCACTGTGGCGAAAATTTCAAAGTTCAGCACAACCTCTCTTCGCAAAACCACAAGCTTCTTGTGATTCTGCACTGATTCAAAGACCAGAGCCTGTAGAGACCCCAATTCCAACGATTGTCACTCCTCGACAACAAACTGTCCACGCTGGTTCATTAACCCAGCCCATAATCTCTCAGCTCAAATATGTAGACGTAGTTGGAACACCTTCCACTTCGTCAGACAGCTCTAGAGCCTCAGGTTCCGGCATTAGTACGACTTCGGATCGCGTAGCTCCTACGACACTACGATCCAAAATTTTCCCCCCAAAGCCAAAAAAGGGCACTTCTGCTGACAAGCGCCTTTTTCATAAAAATTATAGAGCCCGGTTCGGCTCCGATTCAGCTGAAATAGAACCTTTCTATCCCATTAATTCGTACCCGCATGGCTTTACGGCAGCAGGATACGAAATTTTGGACGATGCTTATATCATCGTATTTTTGGCCTATAATATCCTAATTATGGGGGATGGACACGCTGATGGTATTGCAAGATACTTAAGTGTATCTAAACCCTATGAAAACCTGGTTGACATAGAAATGTACCGTAGAGACCTTCTAGCTTCTGAATTACTCTTATATCTCGAAACGTTCTTAAAACTCCCAAAACGAATTATGATGTCAATTGGGAATTTTGATGTACAAAGAGGTACGTCATATGGACAATTCTTCAATATATTCCAAGCTATTATTCTATTATTCAAAAAACTAAAAGTGCAAGAACTCATAATCCTTCCACTCATCCCGCACAAGAAAGTCAACCAGGAACAATTTTCAGAAATCAACAGGGCTTTAAATTACGATTGGGAAAGAACTCTTGGAGCTAGAATAACTAGAATTCCACATATTTTCGAAGAATTTCATACAGATAGGGCAGGAATCGACCAATATGGCCCATTCTACCCCTCCAACCAATATGCCAACGTACTTCTAGCCCTCAGAAATGAGCTTATCCCAGACGTACTTCCCAGACACTCTACAAGCCAATCTCCCAGACCCCCTACACCTGATGTTGAAATCCCTCCAAATAATATTCTTCCACTACTACCATTGGACCTCCGAATTCCCAGAATTTGCTTGACCCCTGTTAAAATAGATCCTCCTCCTACCACGACTTCATCTACTAAATTATCCCAAACTACAATCCTTTCCACCCCCTCTACCTCTTCTTGTTCAAGCAGAACAGATCTAGTGGTGCAAAGTGTACAAATTTCCACCGAAAAGAATGCAAATAATCTCGGAAAGAAAGGTAAACCACGTCGTGTAGAACGTCGTAAACGCGAGGAGGAGGAAAGCTTAGTTCGAAATGTAAGACGACGCACCGATCCCATCGTGCGTATGGTAGAAGAAGCTATAGAGCAGGTGGAAAAAACCAGCATGCCGCCAGTTAATGTGCCACGCGACCGCGCGGCTCGTATGTTTGCTTCTGATTCCAGGTCATCTCTAAATGATCATCGAACACCATCACGAGATGATGAGATAAAGAAGGAGGAGGCTGAGAAAGAGACCAATTTGTCAGGCCAAAACCAGTAGAGCTCTGGACCTCTGGGATTGGATCGCTGTTGTAAAATTGTACTTTCTATATACTTATTAATTAACTATATTTAACCCTAGATTTAAATATAAAAGTAGAACATTACTAACGTTTCAGACTCTCATCTATAGACAAACTCCAACAAGTAAGTATTTTTTGAAAAACATACTAATAGTTTGCTTCCCCACAGAATTATTATGACTCAAAAACAACGCAGTCCAGAGTAATGATCCTATGCTAATTGACGACTTTGAGAGATGTTTGACTCGAAAAAAGCTGAGATTCATTGATAATGATACTGTCGGTGACTAAACAACTACAACTTCTCATCATACAATACCACTACTTCTTCAACAGAAATTTTCACAAACCAACATTATTCAATAGTTCATATTTTTGCATTCTTTACAATATTTGTCTTTTATATGCATTCATATTCAAATCCTGCATCATGTGTCTACTTTTATACATATAGTTTTATGCCATGCACATATATTATCCCTGTAGAATTAGACGAATATCTTAGAATTACGCAAAACAATAGAATTAAGCAAAATCCTAGAGTTAAGCAAAATTTTTTCTTTTCTCCATGAAACTTTACGCAATTTTTTATATTACTTTTTACATTTATTCTATGTTCTCTACAATGTTAGATTCATGTTTCTATGCATTTATTTTCATGCCATATACATATAGTATGCCTTTAAAATTAATCTTAGAATTACGCAAAAACGGTAGAATTAAGCAAAATTTTCGAAACTGTATGCACTTTCGGAAAGATAGGGCCGCATAATGTACAAACTAGAACACAAAGTGACATTAATCAACTTTTCTTAGCTTTCGAACTTTTTCAACTTTATACTTTTGGTCGTCACATCTGAACAAAAATTAGGGAATTAAAATTTAAAATCTGCAATATGACAATTGTAAAACTTTCCATAAAAGAAGCTAGCTTTTCGTCGCCGTCATATTTGCAAGGAATAGGAAATCTTCATAAATTTATAGGCCAAATTAACATAATGCTACTTAATGACCAAGAACCACTCTCGTTGGCAGAGCACATACTTCGCGTATTTATTCTATCCAGTTATAAGGAAAACCTTCAGTTCATACCCATTAAGGCATTTAGGATACATTTGGCTACATAACAAAAAGAGAAGGGCCATTTCAGAACTCAAAAAATTTTAGAATTTTCTGTAAAACACATTACCATCTTTCGATCCTGTTGATTGGTTATAAATTTGAGTAAACGATCCCTCATTATTGACTTCAAAAAATTATAGACACCTTTAGTAGTCAGGAGCATATTAACGACTTTTCCACTTGAAAAATCCCACCCTCCGACCCATCTCTTGAAAACCTGTCACCTCAAAATAGTCTGCAGATCAACGCAGCAAAGTACGGAGGGGCAGGGTGGTGGAGCCTCCCTTGTCTTGGAAGGGAGGGGAAAGCGGGGTTACGGCATATTTTTCCTCTTATTTTTCGTGATCCGTGCTTCCCCCCGTGACCTGCTGTAGGGGTCAACCCCCGGAAGGGCATATGATATGAGGAAATATGCCTTCATCGCCTAAGCGATGATTAAATTAATCATCACCATAGAGATGATGAATAAAATAACTCCCTTAAACTGCAAGTTCGGTAATGTGTTAACTCCTACTACTGTGCTACTCCTACTACGTAGCTATAATGTAATCGCGCGCAGCAAACGCATAGAACGCATCCGATGCACCCAAAAATAGTATAAATAGAGCAACACGGACGCGAGCCAAACTAGTTGTATTTAAAATGGGCTAAACTTCTAAATAAGTTGAGCTTCCAAAAGATCTTGGACTCGGCGATCGCGCGAAGCTGGTTCTTGGTCAGAAAGTGCATTTATGTTGATACGAGTAAGATGAGATCCCTCTACGGGGATGCTCATCTCCTTTTATTCAGTCTTCGCCCACTTTTAGTGGTTAAAATGTTTCTCGCTTCGTGATTTAAATTATCGTATACGTAATTAATCGCGTTCACACCGGATATCATCCGATTATGCTAGCCATCGGAGATAGTCCTAGAAGAATAGGTACCTCGTGTATTACATTGCTGTCGACCGGCCTAGTATTAGTGAGCCACCTTGAAAGAGACAGTAGAAGCGGACATTATGTGAACCTGGGTGAGTATATCTCACCATTTATTCCGAAATTGCATGCAATTTCTAGGGTATCTAATTACCCACCTTCCGTAATTCATTAACGCGAGTCGTAAGGTATAAGCTTGTGCATGTACCTATTATAGAACAACCCTATAGTTATTCTATACTTTTTTATCTTTGTACCCTTTTAATATGTATTTGATTTCATTATTTCTGATTAACAATAAACATATTATCACTTTAGTGTAATTAATATGAGTCTTATTGGTAATTAGAGATTATTTCTGTGAAGAATGAGCTGCATGACTGAAACCTCTCCGATATATTGAGCTAACCTGGCGAGGCATAAATTCACTACCTTAGGGAATATTTCTTGACTTAAGCACGTAGGTAGTAATTCTGATAAAAACCATCTATATCAATCATGTTAGATCTCACTCTATCAAATGCTCGATTTTCAAAGACCTTTAAAGGAAGTTGGAAAGGGAAACTTCGCTTTAAACCTGAATTTCAACATAAGTACCTACTGCGTCGACTGAAGGTATTTTCAGACCATTCTGGAACTCGTACCAGTGATAATTTGGGAATTCCTAATTTTTATAAAAATGTATAAATGGCATAATGTAAATTTTAGCTTCCCAACTTTACTACTTGGATATAATTTTGTTGAAAATTCAACTTTAGAAAATGTTGTGGAGGCTCCAGAACTGGACACTAAAAATGGTTTAACCGCTTTCAATCGGTTCGGAGTGTCCGAAATACTAGGATGTGTATCAAATTTCAGTATTTCAAGAAGTTATTTGTAATTATGGTGAAATGTAGTACTTTATATACTTTTAAAGTGGTCACTTTAGCACAAAGTGAGAATATTTGTGGTGCAAAAAATACGTTTGTACCAGCTTTGCTTCATTTTGCCGGCGAAATAAGAATAAAAAATAGAAAAAAATACTTATGTACTTACTAATGCTCCAATTGATTGGTGTTTGTTTAAACAATATCTCAGTTTGTTAGTGTATCATAGATGCAAACTCGAAGATGACTCCTTACAGTCCGTAATAACGCTGAATTCCAAAAATTTTTGAAAGAGCAACTTAAAAGTTGAAATGTTGAGAAATATCTCAGAAAGCTAATTTCGAACTTCACAACATCGATAATTCACACGAGTGCATAATCACTAATCGAAATAGGTAAACTTCAAAATTAATCAAATTTCCAAAATTTCATTTCAAAATGATTCTTACCAAATCGAAAAAAAAAACTAAGGTAATATTCACAATAATTTCATAATGCTTTTCCAATAAAATAATGTTGTAAAAATAAATTATCAGCATTGACGAAAAAGACACAGCAGTGCTTGATCGAAGGAGCATGTCTCAAAATCCACAAAATCAAAATTTCTCGCGTTGAAGTTCATTTTTGGAATTTTTGGAAAAATCTTAAAAATCCAAAATTTTTGAGAAAAGTGAACTAATGTGAATATAATTTCTTCGATTCAACTTCCGCAAATCGACCACTACCTACTGGTTTTGGGGTAGTCTGAAGCCTTCTATGAATTTTAAATGTTCTACAGACAGTATGAGCAAAATAAAGTAGGTATCTGATTTTAAAAAAAAGAAAGAAATTTAAAATCGCTCTGGGAAGTTCCAAAAATGAACTTCAGGTTCTATGTATGATAACTTTGATCGATGCTTATTGGGGACGTACCCTCTTGGCCGTTTCAGATTGATTAGAATAGAGCGAAATTCCAGTAGGGTTGGTTCAAAAATGAAATTTAAACGATTGGTAAATTCCAAAACAGGAAAGTGAAAGAAAAAATTAATTTCCGAAAAAAGTAAACTTCACAACAGTGTTAACACATACCCACATAATTACGTATTGCATGAAGAAATGTTTTTGGTGGCCCTAAAAAGAACCATTTTAATTTTTTTTTCTCCTTTACATTTTTATCACATTTCTTCATTTAAAAATTTATTGGCTTACTACTGCTGCTGCTGCTGATGAATCATCGTTCATACGATGTAGCGCATTTATTTCTGGAATTAATAGATGCTTAACTAGATACTTAATCAGGTGTACAGACGGTTGAAGAATTCACATTTTAAGTTGATTTTTAGCCTTTCCTGATTTGAAGTTTCTGTAGAAAACTGAAAAATCGCTGGAGGATTCAAGACTAGTAATTATTGTTAATGTGATGAGAGTTGAATTGAAAGAATTATTCGTTCACTATGATGAAAAAAAATATATTGTAGTGTGTCCGATGAGAGGTGGTACAAGCTTCAAATTTGGATATAACCGGTATCTACGAGTAAAAAAAAAACTCTGTCTATTTTGAAAATTGAAAGGGCAAGATACGTTTTCAAAATCCAAGAGCAAAAATCCAATTTTGACCATAAGGTCGCTAGTATTTTGAAAAATGAACAAAATTATCTACCTATTATGAGTTTGACTTTTTGCCTAACTTGCAAATTGAAGGAGCTACAAATGATTATCAGTTTAAAAATAAAAATCGAGATGAAAAAAATTAATGCGGAAATGAATACTGCGTCAAAAAATGAACAAATTTGTTGTCACTATTTTTTTTCCTTACCTACTCTAAAATTCAAAAAAAATTTGAAGCTCGAAAAATGTAAATTTGATGAAATTTTCAGCAAATCGAAAATTGTCGAGGTTTGAAAATTTTTTAAATTTTAGTAAGTATAAGAAAAAAAAATGATTATAACAAACCATTCATTTTTTTCATCTCGATTTTTTGAAATTAAAAATCATTTGTAGTCCCTTCAATTTGCAAGTTGGGCAAAAAGTTATCATAAGTATGTAATTTTGTTCATTTTTCAAAGTACCTACTCCTTCAATTTTCAAAATAGGCAACTTTTTCATCTTACGTTTTTTTTTTACTCGGACACCCTGAATAATTCATGTTTCAATGTTTGAAATTTCCTCCTAATCTGCTTATTCAAACTTTCGAATATTTTTTAAAAATTTTCCAAAAATCCAAAAATGAATTTCAAGGACTGAAATTTTAGTTGTGCGAACTTTGAGAAATGCTTCTTCAATCTAGCTTGATTTTATTCAAATGAAAAGAGTGCCATTTCGAAAAGGCCTCTTGTACGTATGAGCCCAAAATCCACAATTTTTTCATCATAAAATGATCTGTTTCCTTCCCATATAGTTATGTGAAATTGCAAAATGGTGGTTTCAGGCCGTTTTGGATTTTGGAACTACATACCTGTGACACTTTGGAAATTCTTGATTTTCATAAAAATCAATAAAAGGCATAATGTAAATTTTAGCTTACCAACTTAACTACTTGGATATACTTTTGTTGAGAATTCAACTTGAAAAATGTTGTGGAGGCTTCAGAACTAAACACTAAAAATGGTTTAACCGTTTTCAATCGGTTCGGAGTGTCCGAAATACTAGCATACGTATCAAATTTCAGTACCTATTTCAAGTTAATTTGGTGAAATTTCGTTCTTTACCTATAGTTAGGTAGGTACTTTTTAAGTGCGGCCACTTTTGAGCAAAGTGAGAAAATTTGTTCTTGAACGCAGTGTTGAATATCAAACAAAGATGCAAAAAATATATTTGTACCAACTCTGCTTTATTTTGCTGACGACATGAGAACTAAAAAAAAAAAAAAAAAAAAAAAAAAATACTTACTAATGGATACTTAGTCTCACGTTAGGTGATGAGACGTTCATTTTGTATCGTACTAGCAGTTGGCCTAAAAAGTTGATGATCTGAATTTGAATTCTTGTTCTCACTACTCACGATTACACTCAAATCAACTTCTTCTACCTTTTTACTTACTTCATTTTTTTAAAGTGAAAAATGAAATAAAATATACAATAATGAGCCCTCAAGAGAGGTCGGATAATGCAATGAAGAGTAAGGATTGCTTACTAGCACTTGTGGATGTGGAATTGTGGATTCCACCTGACCAAAACGAAGTTGGAAAGTGAAAGTTTATTCTAAACATCAATTTCAACGTACTGAGTCGACTAAAAAGGTGGTTGAGGTCGTTTTTGAACTACTAGCACGTGACACTTTGGAAATTCCAGATTTTCATAAAAAGACATGAAAAGACATTAGGTACGTAAATTTTAGCTTCACAACTTAGCTACTTTCGGAGTGTCAGAAATATGTACTAGGATGCATATCAAATTTTCTGTTTTTCTGCTCAATTGGTGAAATTTCTTTCTTTTTTTTCTAGTGGCCTCTTTTGGGCGAAGTGGGAAAATTGTTTTTCAACTTAACGCAGTTGAGTAAGAATTTGATAAAAAATAAAGGGTCATTCCATGCCAAATCGGCGGATTTTTGCACGAGGGGTCTTCGATTTTTTTCAAAATCAGATCATTTGTAGAGGTCATCAAACGATGACGAATGACGCAAACCGGAAATTTTTTCGATTTTTTTTGACGGAGCTGTGGCGCTTCAAAGTTCTCCAAAATGGCCGAAAATGGAAAATTTCAGTTGCAAATTACTCCGGTTGTACGTGGTATAGAATTTTGAACTTTTTTTTCAAATTGTAGTACTTTGAGAGGGTAATCGACGAGTGATGTCAAAATCAGTGTTGCCACTTTCAAAAACCTAAAAAAATCGATTTTAAAACTTATAATTTAAATATAACCACGATCTCGGCGAGTAAAAATTCTGAAAAAATTCTCAGTTTTAGTCCTTTTTATGTAGAATAACATATCAAAAAATTAGACTGGCATCTTTTTTTATTTTCGAGAAAAAAAAAATACAAGTTTTACAATTGCTGCAAAAGTACCATCCGAAACCTAAAAAATGAAAATTTTTGCATTTTTGAAATATTTTACCAATGTGTAGACGATAATGTGAAAAAAATCCCCCTCCCCCCATTTGTCAACGAATTGACATTTTTCGTGCTATAAATTTTTATTTCAAGAGTGAAATTAATGCATTTTTCGTCAATTTGTCGACAAATTGGGGGGAGGGGGATTTTTTTCACATTATCGTCTACACATTGGTAAAATATTTCAAAAATGCAAAAATTTTCATTTTTTAGGTTTCGGATGGTACTTTTGCAGCAATTGTAAAACTTGTAATTTTTTTTTCTCGAAAATAAAAAAAGATGCCAGTCTAATTTTTTGATATGTTATTCTACATAAAAAGGACTAAAACTGAGAATTTTTTCAGAATTTTTACTCGCCGAGATCGTGGTTATATTTAAATTATAAGTTTTAAAATCGATTTTTTTAGGTTTTTGAAAGTGGCAACACTGATTTTGACATCACTCGTCGATTACCCTCTCAAAGTACTACAATTTGAAAAAAAAGTTCAAAATTCTATACCACGTACAACCGGAGTAATTTGCAACTGAAATTTTCCATTTTCGGCCATTTTGGAGAACTTTGAAGCGCCACAGCTCCGTCAAAAAAAATCGAAAAAATTTCCGGTTTGCGTCATTCGTCATCGTTTGATGACCTCTACAAATGATCTGATTTTGAAAAAAATCGAAGACCCCTCGTGCAAAAATCCGCCGATTTGGCATGGAATGACCCAAAATAAAAAATGAAAAATACTTACTTGGATATACATATGTAGGATTGTATTATTAGTACGTACATATAACAGGACGCGATATTTTTGTTACATAATTATGTGCCCTTATTGTAATGTTGTCCTTAATTTTAATAATTCCAAAATTTTTTAGGCCCTTTGTAATCATAGTTGGCGATGTTACTGATTTTCACTAAGGTGATCTGTTGATTTGGTGATTTCAAGGTCATTCGAAATTTTGCCAAATCAACGTAAAGAGCTGAAATTTTGTATGCGTTTCTAAAATTGTTTCGAGCAGTTCTGGAGTCTGCAGTAGATTTTTGAAAGTTGAATTTTCCACAGAATCTTAGCCACGAAGTTGAACAGTCAAAATTCACGCTGCTCTATAATAATTTCAGCATGCTGAGTCGATTACAGATCATTTTCAAGTCGTCCTGGAGCTTGCAAGTCATGTTTTGTAACTTCCAGATTTTTAAAAAGTGTCATTAAAACTGTGCAAAGTGCATTTAGAATATTAAACGCTCCTTCTTGACCGATTACTCATCAATTTTCCAAAATCGGTTTCCACTGGTCATGAAGCCTTTAGTATGCGTGCCAAAGCCCATTTGAACAGTTTTTATGGCACTTTTTTGAATACCCAGGATTTTCAAAATATCATCAGAGCCTCTAGACCAGTTTGAAAACCGTCTGTAGGTAATCAACTCAACGTGGTGGAATTTAATGGAAGAAAGTTTTACCTTCATTGAATAAAATTTCATGGAAATTCCAACTCAAAAATCTGCTAAAAGGCTTCGGAATTGCTCAAAACTGTCCGAAACTGTTTTCAATCAATCGAACATGTCAAATTTCAGATTATTCTGACTCAGATTCTCAGGATTTTGATTTCTTTCTCAGTTTTGATCCCAATTTGTTTTTTTTTTAAATTCAGCAAAAATCGAAAGAATTATACTTATAAACTTGAATCTTGATCCATCCAGGAGAGATCCTACGTTAAAAAGTTATCCTCTACTCAAGAGAGGTCGGATGATGTAATGAAGAATAATGATTGCTTACTATCTTTATGTAATATGAAACTTCACAATCGTGTGTTCACGTTTATCTGGTGTTGGCCTTAAAAAGAGCCATTTTGAATCATTTATTTGCTTATTACTGCTGCTCGAGTGCTGCTGCTGGGTCTCGTTATTCATACGTACAATGTAGCACATTTTTTTTTTGCTTTTTCTAGAATTTATAACTATGTACTTGTAATAAGTACAGACTGTTCGAAAATTCACATTTCAACGCTCACTCTGGAATTTTGCATTACCCACCTGAAACGGTCGCTTGTCCAATAAGCACCGACAAAAGTTATATTGTGTAAGTTGTTCATATTGATCAAAAAAACATATCTTCAAGCACCGGCCACTCGGAAATGAAGAACAAAATGTTAATAAATTAGCCTAGAAAGCTGAATTTTAGTCGAATATTTTATTTTCGACCCTCTCTGATTTGATTGAAAACTGTTTCAAACCGTTTCAATATTTCGAAGAAGGAAGTTGATAAAAATAGATCAATTTTTTGCGAAATTGCGAAAATAGTGCGTTTTTGAGAACATTTCAAAAATGAAAACTTACTTACTTGTTTCATTATGTAAATATACAAAATTTTACGTCGATAAGCTTAAATAAGTTCCCATTGTTATGGGAAATATTTTTGGTGGCTCTAAAAAAGGCCATTTTAATTTTTTCTTCTTTTAAAAATTTTTTTTTCACATTTTTCTTCATTTACAAATTTATTGGTTTATTGCTGCTACCAAGTCTCGTTCATACGATGTAGCTCATTTTTTTTTTTTTTTTTACTTTTTCTGGAATTTTATTTATACGTAGATAGGTACTTGAGCAGGTGTACAGACTGTCCAAAAATTCACATTTCAACTCTCACTATGCAGGATTCAAATCTATAGTGATAATTATTGTAATTATTGTTGATGTGTGGGAGTTGAATTGAAGGAATTATTCGTTCAGTTTGATCAAAAAAAAATATACAGGGTGTCCGAAAAGTGGTAGTACGAGTACAAACTTCAGATTTGGATATAAGCGGGTACAAGTGAAAACAAAACGTAATATAAACAAGTTGCCTATTTTGGAAATTGAAAGGGCAAAATACGTTTTCAAAATCCAAGAGTCAACCAATTTTGACCATATGAGGGTCGATAGTATGTACTTGATTTACCTAACTTGCGATTTGAAGGGGCTACAAATGATTTTTAATTTTAAAACATCGCGATGAAAAAAATGAATGCAGAAATTCAAAAAATGAACAAATTTTGTTTTTATCATTTTTTTTTCTTACTATAAAATTTAAGAAGTTTTTGAAGCTTGAAAATTCTCGATTTGATAGAAATTTTATTAAATTTACAATTTTTGAGCTTTAAAATAAACTTCTTAAATTTTAGAGTAAGAAGAAAAATGATCGTAATAAAAGTTCATTTTGTGATGTATAACTCGTAGTAATCGTTTCCCCATCCTTTTTTTTCATCGCGATTTTTTGAAATTGAAAATCATTTTATAGCCCTTTCAATTTTCAAGTTGCGCAAGAAGTCATAATAGGTCATTTTTTTTTAATTTTTCAAAGTACATGATACCGACCTTCATGGTCAAAATTGGATTTTGGATTTAGATTTTGAAAACGTACTTCGGCCCTTCAATTTTCAAAATAGGCAGCTTGTTTATTTTACGTTTTTTTTACTCGTACCAGGTTTAAAATTTTTTTATATGTATTTTCCAAAAAACCAAAAATCAACTCTGACGCTTGATATTTTGGTTGTGGGGACTTTGAGAAATGCTTCTTCGATGTAACTCGACGGTTTTGTTCAAATCAAAAAAGTGTCCGTTCGAAAACGTCTCTTGTATGAGCCCAAATCCACCATTTTTTCATCATAAAATGATCTCTTTCCTTCCCATAGATCTGTGAAATTGCAAAATTTCCCTTCTTTAAAACTGATATCCACAATTCGGATGTTAAAAAATATGATTAGAGTACAGGCGGGCAAGGTGGAGGGGTTAAGTTTTGAATGACTCTATACTGGCTTACTTTTACTTTTTTTTGTCAAAATGAAATTTTACGCATGAAATTTCAAAAAGTCATCTTGCCCCCACTAGTTGGGACAAGATGGTTTTTTTGTGGGTGGGGCAAGATGACTTTACGTAAAATTGACGTGATACACTTTGAAACAATTTATTTAAAGAAAAACACAAATAATAGATGAATTCAGCGCAGTGTCACCATGTTGAGTAATATTAGGCACACGTAATGATTTCTGTATTATTTTATACACACGTAATAATATTATCGCCTCAGATCCACATTCCAGATAAAAAACTTGACCGTTCGTGAATTTGTTTTTCAGCACACCACCCTATATAAAGGGGGTTGTAAAAGTCGTTAATTTTTTTTCTATTCATACTATTTATTTTCGTTTAAGATAAACACGCGATTATACCAAACTGTGGTGTGTCGTGTACGAGTAATTCGCCATCGCGCTGGGTATATTTTCGTTTAAAAAGAAAATTGGTACCTGTACAATTACTTACTTAACCTGCCGAGAGTTGCGGTGTTTAATTAAGCTCGCTTAATCGTTGAAAACAATTTGTTTACGATGTGAAAATACCTCCTACTTTGGTACCTACTACCTACCTACCATATACGGTTATATGGTAACATGCGAAATTTTAATTTAAAAATGTTGGCTTTTGAGGTGCATGTCGTCGCCCATCGCCCTCGTCGCCTCCATACAGCCTATAATGTGGTGCAAATAAAGCGAATTCAGCAGAATAAAGCAAACAAATGGCACATGTAAACAGGTCGACATATAACGTTGGCAATTTCACTATAGTAAGTATATTCTTGCTGGTGACATGACATGACGACAACAACGACGTGCGACTGACACTGACACGTACAAAAACACGTTGTAATTATTTTGAAATTTTCCAACAATGGAAAAAAAATCATCGTCGATGAACTCTATAGGGTAGGGTACCTACGTGTTTTTTATACGTTGAAAAATAGGTAAGCTACGATACTGTTTTTCATCAGTTTCGATGCGAATAAAAGAGCTTTGATAAATTGGATGCGAATATACCTACGATGCCCTGCTGTCGTGTCAAAAGCCGATAATTTGCATTGATTTTTCCCATTGCATTCGATTAGGTAGTAGGTAGAGGTACCTGGTTATTTTAGGGAAGTATTGGGCTGACTTACGAGTATTAAGAGGTTAATATATTGTAAGGTTAAGGTATTCGTGCGTGAGTTAGGTGCTGACGGTAGGATGGCGGTGTCTTGGGTGTATAAAGATAGCTTTCAAGGTTGTGCTAGCACGAAATTATCCGATTTGGTTTATTCGGATGGACAACCGTTATCGAGCATTACCCACTAACTGCTGGATGGTTTTTATATCGATTATATTCAAGTTACAAAGTTCGCAGACTAAAAATAAGGCAGGTTTCTTATTTTGCTGTGTATTAGAACTAGGTCTCGTTGCGATAAATCAAGTTGGTCTGAAATGTTTGTAGTGTAAATAACCCTAGAAAAATACTGGTAGATGGCACAGGTTTTGTCTCGATTCAAATGAGGGAGTTCAATGAAAAGGGGCCTCTTGGTCTATTTTTTTTTTACTGATTTTTACAAGTTCAAAATAGACTTGAAAGTTTTTTCTATAAGCAAACATTTTCCAATTCATTTTTTTCCCTGAAAGTACACTTCAATATCACTGAATATGGTGGAAATTGATAAAAAAATTTAAATATATTCTGAATTGTAAAAATCAGAAAAACAATAAAATTGACTAAGGCCCCTTTTCCATGGAACTCCTCAAATACAAGGTGACAGAGAAGTGCTCGTTTGAGAATTTGAAGAATCATATGGTCAAGTTGACTATAAAGTAGGGGTAAGGTGCCCTAATATCGACCACTTCCTAATATCGACCACCAGCCGATTTCGGCTCCAAATGCCCTGACTTCCGCGGAAAAAATATTTTCTGGTAGAATTCGTTTTTAAGTTGACTATATTTGATGATGATGATGATTGATGAGTACTTACTCAAGATATTTCACATGTGGATGAAGTTACATCCGGGTTTTTCATATTAACCGGTAAATTAATCAAAAAAAAAATTAACCTCTATGCAATTTTTTTTCAGCAATGAATATTTTTTTAAGAAACCCAGTTTAGAAGTACCAATCCAGACAATTTTTTCTATCAAGCAAACAATGCAAAAAAAATAGAATTTTGTTACCTTAAAGCTGAAACCGAGTATGTCCACAGAAAAAAATTGTCTTTGTGTGTCACTGATAAAATTCTGGGATGCCCTGAATTGGAAAATTTGCATCTGGGTGCAATAAAAGTGCACCATGGAAGATGCACCAAGCTAACTGATGTTCAATCAGGACTCAATGAACCTTTCCCAGCAAATCCGAAGTTGTACTTTTTTTAAGGACATACTTAGTTTCAGCTTTAAGGAAACAATTTTGTTGGAATTTGTGGAGGTAGATTCTGCACATTCGTGCACATGCAATAAATCTTGTACATAAGCTCATCAAATGAGCTTCACCTAGCTTCATTGAGCTTCGTGAGTACCTAGTGATTTATTTTACCGCCTCAGTACCTACTTTTCGGTTGCAAACAAATAGGATAAACGTTTACGGAACACACATGTACCTTAGTAAATAAAATTCCTGCGATTATTCATTAATACAATGTTTATTCGTTGAATATCACATGATTATGAATAATCTACTCAAGCTAATTATACTGAGCCTGTGCAGTCTTATGTAAATGAGAGATAGCATTCTAAATGCCTTAAGGAGTGCTTATGCACATCACCACAAGGAATGGGAACAATAAACGGATGTGGGAAGGTCCATCTATGTTACTCTTTCAAAAGAAATTTGAAATTTTGAAATAAGGATGAACTTGAAGTTTTATGTAATAACCAAGCACCCGAGTGCATTTGACAATCTCTATTAGTGTAATTGGAACTCAATCTATTTTGAAATACTTATGACTGGACTTACACAACTAGTTTAGATAACTAGATTTACGCAAATATCAGAATAGTTACAAGCCTATCTCATCTCCGGAATGCCGATGTACCAATGTTATCTCATTGGGAGTCGCCAAATGACTGGCATTTGGCTGGTTGCTCTCACAACTCGTTGGTCATGAGAGAACTAACTCACCAGATGGCGCTTTTACATAATTAATCCGTCAGATTGTGTATTTATGGAACTAAAATGAGTTGCAGCTGAATGCAGAACAATTTTCTCTCACATGAGTGACAGAAAATACTGCAATTCCTACCATTACACATTTCAATTTCTAATCCATATTTTTGGCTCTTTTAAAGGGTTTTTTCTCAATATTCGTAGATGTTGAAATATCATGGATATTAGTTTCCCATATTTATCCTATGTATTTTGATACTGGAGCTCATGTCTGTCAGTATATCCTGTAAGATATTGATGTATCAACATAGGTATAGAGGTACCTACATAAGTAACTAGAAAGAATTTATTGAAAACAGAAAACATTTCAAATGGATCTGTTATCATGTGGTTTTTGTCTATAATATGTAGAGGAGAAGGTACAATTATGGATCCCGGTACAAATATGGACCCATCTTCATTTAGAAAAATTCTTTACTTCAACCGATTTTCATAATTTTTTTTTCATTTTTCATAAACTGAGCCGATTTTTTGCATGGATATGATATGGACCCCTAAATTTTTTTACCTAATTTTGATTAAATATTTTTTAGAATGTCGAGAAAAGTGTTATCAACAAAGAAGACAATTAGGAAGAAATAACTCTTGCTTCTCAGTTTTTACTATTTATTAGTGCAAAGCTTTTCAAACACCAAGTGTTCATCATCAGGCTTAAATCACTATTGAACAAAATAACCAAGTCTACAAGCTTATATACTAGTGTACAAGGGTGTGGTAGTTTAACAGTACAAGGGTGTGGCAGTACAAGGGTGTGGTCATGTGGAAGAGGGTGTGGTTGTAGGTGAGGATGTGGTAGGAGTCATGTCTTCAAGTTTGGTTTTAATAACAGAAAGTAGGATATTTTCTAAGGGTTTTAAGTCATTATTTAGTAAATTTGTTTTGTTTTTCATCATGGCTATTGCTTCCCTAATGTTTAATTGAGATGGTTTATCTATTTTTTGTATGAGGTTCAGGTTTTCAAAGGAAGTAGTGTGGTTGGTGGCAATGAGATGATCTGAGAGAGCAGACTTATTTTCATATTTGTATTTAGCATAATAAAGATGTTCCTTGAACCTCTTTTTGATGTTTCTTTTGGTTTGACCTATATAAATTCCTTGGCAATCTTTACATTTGATTTTGTAGATGCCACTACAGTCTTCAGGTTTGTCTTTGTCTTTAGTGTTACCAAGAAGGTTTTTAATTTTGTTATCATTGGTGAAAATGGGTTGTATGTTGTGTTTTCTGAAGACTGTTTTCATTTTATTTGTGAGAGGGGGATAGTAACTGATCCTAACTCTTTTGACATCATCTTTTTCAGCAATAAAGGTTGTGGCATCTCTGATTAGTTTTTTGTTTTCATGTTTTCTTATAAGTTTTTGGATAGATGTTTTTGTGTAGCCAAGGTTGGAAGCAATAGACATGATGTTTTTTATTTCTTTATTTTGGTTATTTTTATTTAGGGGGAGATTTAAACACCTGTGTATCATGCTGTTGAAAGCAGCAAATTTTTGGTTCCAAGGCTGGAAAGAGTCTGAAGGAATGTAGTTATTGGTGTGGGTGGGTTTTCTATAGATATCAAATTCAAGATGGTCAGAATGTCTAATGATTAACATGTCCAGAAAAGGGAGTTTGTTTTGTTGTTCAAGCTCATAAGTGAATTTGATGGTAGGATAGAGACTATTTAAAGCATTGAGGAATTCCTCAATGTTGAAGTCTTCAGGAATGATACACAGGATGTCATCAACATATCTAAACCATGCTTTGGGAAAGTTTTTATTGTTCTTTTTGAATTTTGTCTCAAGGTGGCTCATGAAAAAATTTGCCAAAAAGGGAGATAAGGGGTTGCCCATAGCTGTGCCTCCTGTTTGTTTGTAGTAAGTTCCATTTATTTGGAAAATGTTTTGGGAAGTGCATAATTTTATAGTATTCATATAATGGGTTATTTCTTTTTTGTTGATATTTTGTTCTTTTAGCCAGTTTTCTATCATTTCTAAAGTCTCAGGAATAGGCACACTGGGGAAAAGATTTTGTACATCAAAAGATATGAGCCTGTCTGTGTCATTAATAGTAATCCCTTGCAGTTTTTCTGCAAGTTCATAATTATTTTTAACTTGAAGAGTTTCAGGAAAAGGAAGGTTTTGGAGGTTACAAAGGAGTTTTTTGGCAATGTTATAGGAAGGAGAGTTGATATTGGCCACAATTGGTCTCATAGGATAGTTAGGTTTATGGATCTTGGGAAGACAGTACATTTTAGGAACTTTAGGATTGGAAGGAAAAGGAGTGTTATTAAGGAAGGGAGTAGTTTTCACCAAACTTTTCACTTCTTTCACCATTTTATCCACAGGATCACTTTTTAACTTCTCATAAGGTCCTTCATTAAGAAGGGTTTCACACTTTTCCAAGTATTCATCTTTCTTCATTATCACTACGGTGTTTCCCTTGTCTGCTTTCATATAGTAGACACCTTTCTGTCTCAAGCTTTTGATGGTGTTTGAGCCACCTTGAGACAAAATTCAAAAAGAACAATAAAAACTTTCCCAAAGCATGGTTTAGATATGTTGATGACATCCTGTGTATCATTCCTGAAGACTTCAACATTGAGGAATTCCTCAATGCTTTAAATAGTCTCTATCCTACCATCAAATTCACTTATGAGCTTGAACAACAAAACAAACTCCCTTTTCTGGACATGTTAATCATTAGACATTCTGACCATCTTGAATTTGATATCTATAGAAAACCCACCCACACCAATAACTACATTCCTTCAGACTCTTTCCAGCCTTGGAACCAAAAATTTGCTGCTTTCAACAGCATGATACACAGGTGTTTAAATCTCCCCCTAAATAAAAATAACCAAAATAAAGAAATAAAAAACATCATGTCTATTGCTTCCAACCTTGGCTACACAAAAACATCTATCCAAAAACTTATAAGAAAACATGAAAACAAAAAACTAATCAGAGATGCCACAACCTTTATTGCTGAAAAAGATGATGTCAAAAGAGTTAGGATCAGTTACTATCCCCCTCTCACAAATAAAATGAAAACAGTCTTCAGAAAACACAACATACAACCCATTTTCACCAATGATAACAAAATTAAAAACCTTCTTGGTAACACTAAAGACAAAGACAAACCTGAAGACTGTAGTGGCATCTACAAAATCAAATGTAAAGATTGCCAAGGAATTTATATAGGTCAAACCAAAAGAAACATCAAAAAGAGGTTCAAGGAACATCTTTATTATGCTAAATACAAATATGAAAATAAGTCTGCTCTCTCAGATCATCTCATTGCCACCAACCACACTACTTCCTTTGAAAACCTGAACCTCATACAAAAAATAGATAAACCATCTCAATTAAACATTAGGGAAGCAATAGCCATGATGAAAAACAAAACAAATTTACTAAATAATGACTTAAAACCCTTAGAAAATATCCTACTTTCTGTTATTAAAACCAAACTTGAAGACATGACTCCTACCACATCCTCACCTACAACCACACCCTCTTCCACATGACCACACCCTTGTACTGCCACACCCTTGTACTGTTAAACTACCACACCCTTGTACACTAGTATATAAGCTTGTAGACTTGGTTATTTTGTTCAATAGTGATTTAAGCCTGATGATGAACACTTGGTGTTTGAAAAGCTTTGCACTAATAAATAGTAAAAACTGAGAAGCAAGAGTTATTTCTTCCTAATCTAACAAACTTCTCGCTAAAAGGTTCTTTTTACCTTTGACATTATGGCATTCGAGCCTAATGAACCTAATTCATTATTCAACAGATACCAAAGTCTAAAAACTAAGGTGAAGTTGATACCTCTTGATATTAGTTTTCTTAAACAGTGTAGGGTACACAATGTTTTCCCTAAGTGTGTGGTGTTTAACAGTAAAGTGAAAACTCCTTCCACAAAAAGGGCTCTAGAGAAAGCCAAAACCTATTGGTTAAGCTCTGAGCTTCACAGCCTGTATGCAAAAAGATCCAGCATAGAAGTGGAACTATATGCACTTCACAAAAAACTAAGCCAGACCATACCAAAACTGCAGTGGGATGAAATGGAAAGAAAGATGTTCAGATCAATTGAGGAGAAAAAGAGAAAGAAAAGAAATTCACAAAACAAAAAGTTGAAAAATCTGTTAAAAGAAAAAAGTAACCATAGTGGTGTTAGCAATGTTGTTAGTGTCAGTGGCAGTGACAGTAATGGTGTTAATGAGACTACTGTGTATGTGAAAAACCTAACTGATGTGGTGTTCTCCAAAGAAGAATTGGATCTTCTAAACAAGGGTCTAAAATTCTCTTTACCACCCATGAGGCCTCCTATTGAAGATATTATTTCTGATGTGGATGCTTCATTGTGGAGAGAGACCTCAGAAACAAAAATCAGCATAAAGAAAGAAGTGGTAGACATCATCAAAACCCATAAACCAACAAGAATTCCATTTCATCCCCACAACAACACCATCAAAAGCTTGAGACAGAAAGGTGTCTACTATATGAAAGCAGACAAGGGAAACACCGTAGTGATAATGAAGAAAGATGAATACTTGGAAAAGTGTGAAACCCTTCTTAATGAAGGACCTTATGAGAAGTTAAAAAGTGATCCTGTGGATAAAATGGTGAAAGAAGTGAAAAGTTTGGTGAAAACTACTCCCTTCCTTAATAACACTCCTTTTCCTTCCAATCCTAAAGTTCCTAAAATGTACTGTCTTCCCAAGATCCATAAACCTAACTATCCTATGAGACCAATTGTGGCCAATATCAACTCTCCTTCCTATAACATTGCCAAAAAACTCCTTTGTAACCTCCAAAACCTTCCTTTTCCTGAAACTCTTCAAGTTAAAAATAATTATGAACTTGCAGAAAAACTGCAAGGGATTACTATTAATGACACAGACAGGCTCATATCTTTTGATGTACAAAATCTTTTCCCCAGTGTGCCTATTCCTGAGACTTTAGAAATGATAGAAAACTGGCTAAAAGAACAAAATATCAACAAAAAAGAAATAACCCATTATATGAATACTATAAAATTATGCACTTCCCAAAACATTTTCCAAATAAATGGAACTTACTACAAACAAACAGGAGGCACAGCTATGGGCAACCCCTTATCTCCCTTTTTGGCAAATTTTTTCATGAGCCACCTTGAGACAAAATTCAAAAAGAACAATAAAAACTTTCCCAAAGCATGGTTTAGATATGTTGATGACATCCTGTGTATCATTCCTGAAGACTTCAACATTGAGGAATTCCTCAATGCTTTAAATAGTCTCTATCCTACCATCAAATTCACTTATGAGCTTGAACAACAAAACAAACTCCCTTTTCTGGACATGTTAATCATTAGACATTCTGACCATCTTGAATTTGATATCTATAGAAAACCCACCCACACCAATAACTACATTCCTTCAGACTCTTTCCAGCCTTGGAACCAAAAATTTGCTGCTTTCAACAGCATGATACACAGGTGTTTAAATCTCCCCCTAAATAAAAATAACCAAAATAAAGAAATAAAAAACATCATGTCTATTGCTTCCAACCTTGGCTACACAAAAACATCTATCCAAAAACTTATAAGAAAACATGAAAACAAAAAACTAATCAGAGATGCCACAACCTTTATTGCTGAAAAAGATGATGTCAAAAGAGTTAGGATCAGTTACTATCCCCCTCTCACAAATAAAATGAAAACAGTCTTCAGAAAACACAACATACAACCCATTTTCACCAATGATAACAAAATTAAAAACCTTCTTGGTAACACTAAAGACAAAGACAAACCTGAAGACTGTAGTGGCATCTACAAAATCAAATGTAAAGATTGCCAAGGAATTTATATAGGTCAAACCAAAAGAAACATCAAAAAGAGGTTCAAGGAACATCTTTATTATGCTAAATACAAATATGAAAATAAGTCTGCTCTCTCAGATCATCTCATTGCCACCAACCACACTACTTCCTTTGAAAACCTGAACCTCATACAAAAAATAGATAAACCATCTCAATTAAACATTAGGGAAGCAATAGCCATGATGAAAAACAAAACAAATTTACTAAATAATGACTTAAAACCCTTAGAAAATATCCTACTTTCTGTTATTAAAACCAAACTTGAAGACATGACTCCTACCACATCCTCACCTACAACCACACCCTCTTCCACATGACCACACCCTTGTACTGCCACACCCTTGTACTGTTAAACTACCACACCCTTGTACACTAGTATATAAGCTTGTAGACTTGGTTATTTTGTTCAATAGTGATTTAAGCCTGATGATGAACACTTGGTGTTTGAAAAGCTTTGCACTAATAAATAGTAAAAACTGAGAAGCAAGAGTTATTTCTTCCTAATCTAACAAACTTCTCGCTAAAAGGTTCTTTTTACCTTTGAAAGAAGACAAGTCCTAAGTGTTGAAAATGGGACCATGATTTTTTCATTTTTCGTAAATTTAGCCTATTTTTTGCATGGGTATATAAATATGAACCCCTAAATTTTTTTCTTCTAATTTTGATTCAATGGTTTTTAGAATACCCGTCGACCGTATATACCGGACAAATAATTCAAATCGCAGGAAATGACGGCCGCATTTCGGATGCAGAATCCTGGAAAGGTTCTGCACATGCGCCAAACATGATGCTTACTGTGCTGGTGGAGAGAGAGACGGTTCCCTGGTTCAACCCATGTTCAACCAGTGAATCGTCTCTCTCTCCACCTGCACCAAAAGCGTCATGTTTGGCGCATGAGCAGAAGGTTTCCAGGACTCTGCATCCAAAATCTAGCCATCACATGTTGTCATTTTTTCACCGTTGAAATATTCGTCCATTATATACGGTTGACAAGAATACCGAGAAAAGTGTTTTTTACAAGACATGTTCAAAGCGTCAAAAAACATCTTTAAATGAATTTTTGTACAATTTTCTGCATTTTTTAGACATTTTTTGAGGGGGTCCATATCTGTACCTTCTCCTCTACATATAATCCAGTGATGATGATGTATCAATATCTTATGATCGAATAATATTTATGAATATGAAATCCAATATCAAAATATCGACATCGAAAACCAATATTGAAGATATTTTGTAACGTTGAAAAATGAGAAAGTAGAAAAAATTCTGACATGGGTACAGATTTTTCTGCAGTTTTTACTTGAAAACAAAATGCAAATGATATGTATGAAAATGGAGAAAATGGGTATGTTATACTTACTTCTTTGGGACTGCCAAATCTCTCCATTCATTTTTTAAATACGGTGTAGTTAGTTACTTTTTTGGCTCTTTGCTCAATGGGTCTTGCCAAAATCCAGAATTAAAATCGCCGGTTGATCGATATAATTTCTGCTTACCATCATGTAGGAGGCATTCTGAACATGGCGGCTCGTTATAATTTGGTACTATGTATTTGTTTAATTGTTCAGGGTCGAAACATATTTGCAACAAATCATTTGATTTTGTTCTTATGATGGTGTAGAAAACTTGCATAACCATTTGCCCAATTGTAATCAATTTGGTGAGCATTCTTATCAATGAGTATCAGAATTTCATATGTACTTCAAACAATTTTTAGGTGTTTTCAAAAACAGCTTTTAGTTTAATTTTTTCTTAAATTTTAAACACTGTTAAAGTACCTAAGTAATGGCAAAATAAAGAAGTTAACAAAACATCTTTGAACCTCAACATAGAGCGAATCTTTTTCCATCACAGGGTGTTTAACTGTGTTTACAATGTTGAAGAAAAAACTAAATACGCTTTAAATTTTGAAAACACCTGGTAAAAATTACTCAAAATATGAAATTTTGATACTCGCTGATGAAAATGCACACCAAATTAATAACATTTAGGCAAATGATTATGCAACCTTTCTTACTACATCAGTAGCCTTATAGGCAAATTCGGCCTCAGCAAGGTACGTGGTTGTTAACGCATCATTGATTAAATTTCTTACAATGGAGTCTTCAATTAGCCAATTTTTTCCATCTTGATGCCACTGATAATATCTCCACATTGTCAGCAGATAGGGGTGCTCTGAAGGATTGCAACTACTTACTACACAGCTCATTTTGTATAGGTATATTCGCTAAAAGATCTATAGGTGTGCTCTGGAGGATCGCAACTACTTACTTACATCCTGGTTCATTTTGTATCATCATTTTCAGTAACCTTTCTGTTGATGTTAATTTGTCAATGAGGTACATACATGAATTTCAGCTTCAGAGTTCAATTCTTGGGCAATATCTGAGATATGAGGTACTACATATATCCGAAGTATGTGTTTCCAATTTACCAGAATCTACCAAATGTATCTCTCCAACTGCCTCAGTGTTTCCCTCGAGAATATTGACATAACAGTTTTGCCAGTATAACTTATTTATATAGTCTGAACAGAATTTGTTATAAGGCTATTAGTGTTAGAAAACTGGCATAACCATTTGTCCAAGTGTTATCAATTCGGTGGCCATTCTTATCAATGAGCATCAAAATCTCATATTTTGTGCAATTTTTGGGTGTTTTCAAAATTTAAAGCTTTTGTTTAGTTTTTTCCTCAATTTTGAACACTGTTATACCTAATGGATGGAAAAATAACCTACAGAGCGGATATTTTTCCATCACAGGGTTTACTTAACTGTATATTACAATTGAAGAAAAAACTAAATGAAAGCTTTAAATGTTGAAAACACCTGGTAAAAATTACTCAAAATATGAAATTTTGATACTCACTGATGAGAATGCCCACCAAATTGATAAAATTCAGGCAAATTGTTATGCAACCTTTCTTACATGAATAACCATATTAAAGAATTGTTTAGGTGTTAAGTAAACATTGCACTGTATTGTTAGAATCTATGGTAAATTCTAAGCATTGTTTGCATTTGTCTCTAGATTTTGATTCAAGAACTTGATGAAAAAGTACCAAATTCAAAAATAAGTATACATGATGATATCTTTCTTCAAATTTGAAAATATCAGCGAAATATTTCATTGCAGTTACAAAGTCTTCTTCATCAACTCAGCCAAAATGGGTCACATCATCATTCCATGGAGGTGTCTTTGTCTTTTTCCCATCTTGAATGACTGATAAGTAGTGCCTCCACATTGTCAGCAGATGGATATATTCGCAGTAGGATCTATGAGGGTACACTGGAGGATCGCACCTACTTACACCCCTGTTAATTTTGTATAGACGGGCCCCATATAGACCACATGATTGTTTTTGTTGCAGAGGAGCATAAGGCAACCATAGTTTTGACTTTTGAGAAACAATTGTCAAGTTTTAGGTTATCAGAGTTGTTTTCTAAAACATCATCATTACACTTATCATATTGATGTCGATTACATGAATTTCAGCTTCACAGTCTAATTCCTGGGCAAGATCTAGGACATGAGGTACTGTATCCGAAATGATATACGAAGAATGTGTTTCCATTTTACCTGAATCTACCAAATTATTCTCTCCGACTTAAAATCTGAAATAGAATCAGAGTTTTTTTGTGCACTTTTTATTAGGATTGTTTCTGTTAGTTACATTCGCCTTAAGGGTACCTACCAGTTGTATTTTTTCATGTGTTGAATCAACCACTTTGAATTTGGGAGGTTACGCAATGAATGACGTTTTCCATTCCCCTTCAATCTTCATAAGTTAATCCATTTCTCGAAGATTGATTATTTGCAGAGTCTATTAAATGATTTGAATTAAAATAGAAATGCATGTTATTATGAATAAAAACCAGTCGATTATCAATTAATCAGCATTTATTATGCACTTAGATTATTTACATGTAATATTTTGTTTATGTTATGTAATACTTAGTATATACATTTTGAAGAATGAAAGAATGAATACTATGTATTCTGTTTTGTGGTAATGCACCACCCATGGATAAAAGACATAGATAACGGATAGGATAGGTCCATCATTCATGACTCCAAATGGAGCTTTTCAATAAGGAAGTAAGTTCAATAACGCCTGAGCCATCTTTGACATCAAGTACTTACATTTGTATTTGTATCTTTATGGATTGATAATTACGCTACAGATCACAATATATAGGTAATTAGATCATGTTACATAAATGCAATATTCACTTTGACAATGCTCCTTACCTCTTTTTGTCTACTCTTCTCAGATAGGAATCCATACATAACCTATCTTTGCAGTGAATCTGAACAAATATCCATGCTATCGCATGGTGAGTCTTTGGATGACTGATTACATGGCCCGGAGCTATGCTAACATGAAGCTCACGAGGGAACTAATCCACTAGATGGTGTTATTACATAACTCTTTCGAGGTTTTATGTTTTTGCTTTCATTTCTTAGGTATCTTTGTCTTTTTCCCATCTTGATGACACTGATGATATCTCAACATTGTCAGCAGATAGGGGTGCTCTGGAGGATCACAACTACTTACACCCCAGTTCATTTTGTATGTATGTATTGTTATTTTCAGTAAACTTGAATCGGTGAGTGCAGAAAGGGAACAAGTCACATTTTTGGAAATTTTTTTTTTCATGGATATAGGGGTTTCAAAGTACGGCGGATCGACTGGTGATGTCAGATTTCCGCAAAACTGCCGGGAAAGTGGTATTTGGGCGCAAAAAAAGGGCGGATCCGCATTTATGACTTTTTTGTAAAATTTTTTTAATTCCTTGAAACATGACTAACATTTTTGAGAAGACCATTTTTCGAAATTTAAGTTAATCTCTGAACTGAAAAATGATGAAAAAATTAACAACTTCGGCAAAAAGTCTTAGAACTCGAGGGGTTTTTGGTCAAACTAAACGAGATAGCAGTCTAAATGATGTACTTAGATGTAGAATCAAGCCCCATTCGTGCCCGAGCAATTTCAAAAAAAATTTTGTCGATTGGGTGCAGAAAGGGTCTAAGTCCCATTTGTTTAGGCAGCAACAGCGCCGGCGCACGTGAATATTTTTTTTTTCTAAACAGTGCTAAAAATTGTGTCTTGGGGTCCTCTTTCAATGACCTTAAGCATGTTTACCAAAAATTTTTGATTTTCAAATAAATCAGTTTTTTGTTATTCCTGAAAAATGCGAAAATGGACTTGTTCCCTTTCTGCACTCACCAATTCACTTATGCATGGTGTCAAATAGGTACATGAATTTAAGCTTCAGAGTTTGATTCTTGGGCAAGATCTGGGATATAAGGTATTATATCCGAAGTACCTAAGTATGTGTTTCCAATTTACCAGAATCTACCGAATTTATCTCTCCAACTGTCTCAGTGTTTCCCTCGACATTTGCCTCGCTATATTGACGTAAGAGTTTTGCCAGCATGACTTATATATTGTAGTTTGAACAGAATTTGTTATAAGGCTATTGACATTTTTTTTTTTTTCTTTTTTTTTTTTTTTTTTTTTTTTTTAAAAAAAAGGGTTTATTTTGAATAATATTTACATCTTATAATTACTTATCCCTGCGGTGAGGGGGCGGGGCCTAAGCCCCGCCCCTTCCGCAGGAATAATACCAGTACAATCTTAAGTTTAAGGGGAGGGTGATGTGAATTCTAATGCTAAATGACAAACTTACAATTAGTACTAAAATTTAGCTATAAAAACTATGTACAACTTAAAACTAAGCCAAGATTGGGAGTGTTTCAATTTTGCTTAAAAACTAGGAGGGGGAGGGGACGGTTCGGCCACCCAGTGGTCCTGGAGCCGCGGTGTGTGGGGGGCCCCAGTTTTGGTTGGGACTGCTGACCCACCCCCCCAGCACCAGGCCAAAGGCCCGGAGCTCCTAGGCAGTATCCCAGAATCGCTCCCACCACTTTGGGGTTGAGGGATTGGTCACCCTAGGATGTAGCCCATTCCCCCCTTCCGCGGATTTGGAGCGACCCCCGACCCGTCTCCCATTTAGGGGTAGGCCTAGGAGGTCTCCGGGCACCACTGTACCCTTAACTACCTCAGATAGAGATCTCCTAGAGCAGGATTGTCCAGAAGGATATTATTTCTTATGTGTGAAAGTGGGAACACTCGGTCCCACCTTACATAGTGGATAAAGTTGAAGTAATTTGGAATGCTGAGGATGGACACATACCATAGGTTTCTTCCATCCTTCAGCTTTAGGGTAGTGCTAAATATACATACATTGTACTATATAGATTAAGTTAAATAAGATATATTTGGGGAGAATAGTTGCTAATTTATTACACTGTTATAATGGTCTATTTACAAGTGCTATTAATTTGTTTTAGAGCGGGTGTTGGGGGAGGTCCAGTTACATACCTTGATGTTGATAGGTATCTCCCTGAACTCTCTTACGATGATTGGCCGTACCTGGCCCCAGTCAAGCTGGTCCAGCCCACATCCAATCTGTGGGATAGCGAGTTTTTTTATTTTTCTTCTGGTACATTCCCTGGCAAGATTTTGGATGCCAAGGGAGAAGTCCTTATATGTTGGTTTGTCATAGCAATGGATTTTTGTGACAACACAGAATATTATATAATGTCCCTGGCTCACTATTCCTTCGACTTTCCACTTTAGAGTTGCCACTTCCCCCACATTGTGTGGTTGGGTCAGCAGCATCTCTCTGCCTCCAAAGTGGCGGACGAAGTCCCTCGCTATCCCAGCGGACATTCTGAGGTCTTGGCTGACACAGTGTGCCAGTGCAAAGGAGGGTCCCTGTAGAAATATGTCTTCGTTGGCTTCCTCCAGCGTGAGTAGGCCGTTGGACTCAACCGCTGTTAAAGCCATATTTCCCAAGCTTCTTCTCCTCATTACTTCTGCAGCAGAGGCGATGAGTCTGGTCTCGACATCACGAGGTGTTGGTTCGTGCATGTCAAGATATTGTTCATATGGGAGAAGGTCCCCCACACTGGCAGCACTGACTGGGGCGTAGAAGCGCTCTTGGATTCCGCGGAGCACCAGGTACTGCATAGCTGGTATGTAGATGTGGTCACTGAATATCAGGGAGTATGGATGATCCAGGCCTCCTTGAGTGAGCAACTGTCTCTGGGCTGTTGAGATTATCCTCCTGGGTTCAGCCTCCTTTGAGGCCTCTTCCCAGTGCTGGTACGCCACAGAAGTGGAGAGCTCAGTGCTACTCTTTCTGGGAGTTGGGGGGAAGGTGGTTCTTAGGAATATTATTCGTCGGTTTACATCCTCCAAGATGTGTCTGTTTACATATGGTCCCATTGGTATGTAGTTTGATAGGGGTTTTTTGATGCCCAGCTTCTCCCCAATGGAGAAGGTTGAATGATCTTGTTTTGGTGTTTCCTCAGCTACAGAGCTTGGAGTCACACCTCCGTGGATGAACTGTATTCTGTTTTTGTGACTCTCAAAGGCGTCTGCTACCTGCTTAGCTTTCAGCGATGTTTTGTTAAAGTTGATTGGTGGATGCACCTTGCTGATAGGTACCTGGATCAGATTTGGGGAGCACTGGACCTCAAAGCTGCTTATGTAGTCCATTCTATGTTGTTGAGTTGTTGGTGTGGGAGTTAATGGTGAGAAGTTGTAAGGTTGAAAGCCTGGGCTGTTCCAACCATTGTACACTGGTATTGATGTGCTGTGTCCCTCAACTGGACTGGTGTGTACAACAGGAATATTATATCTTCCCGTTCCCAGTGTTGTGCTAATGTTGTTTGCAGGTGGACTTTTACAGTTTTGGATGACATGGCCATGTTGGGCAGTGGTTGTTGATGTTGTTGTAGTTGTGTTGGCAGAAGAATATAGTATGTTGTGTCCAGGGTGTGGCATTGCTGTAGTATGTTGGAAAGGGGAGTTGGATACCATGATTCTCTTCCTAGGGGATGAGGTTGGTGAAGAAAGTGGGCCAAGTATGTGGTCTGTTTGCTGCAGGATTGGGTTAATAGGTTGCACCATTGGACTGAATTTGGGTAGATTAACTGCTGTGAAGTTTCTCCTTGCAGCTAGCCATTCGTTTTCGAACCCTGGTGAATGATGCTGGTGACATCCTTGTGAGGCCTCAGAACTAATGCAGGATTCAGTTGGATGTTGTGTGACTGGGCTGCTGGAGACCTCTTGGTTCCTCTTGTATACCTCTCTAGCTATCAGCACTGTTCTAGGCACAAGTTTCAGTGCTGATGGTGAGTAGGTAGGTGAGCTTGTTGCTACGTTGTTTTTATTGATGGTTTCTGGTACTTGTGTTAGTTGTGTTTGGTGCATAGAGACTGGTGATGGTGACTGCAGGTGCATTGGTATTGGTGTGCTGGTGATACTGGTAGTAGGAGGTAGTTCTTGTGGACTATATAGTGTGGTTATAGGTGATGGATTGTCCACATCTGACGTTCCCTCAGTATCTGTGGTAGATTTGTCAGCTATAGCTTTGATGGAGTCCCGGATGTGGAAGAGTTCTTTGATGAGTTGATTCAGATTTTGTAAGTTAGTGGGAGTGGCATCAAGCATTTCTACTGGGTACCGTTCCCTGATCTCAGCAATTTGGGTATTTGTACATTCAGTGATGAGGTGTTGTGGACTCTGTAGATTACCGCATACACAGAGGTTACTCCTTATTATCTTGAATCTCTTCAAGTAATCGGCGAAGAAACCATGGCCTGTAAGGGCCTGGGTTAGGAAGAAGCTTGGTTTGAGGTGTGCGCAGCTACCTTCCATTCTCTCAGCTATATTAGGAATCCATTCATGAGTGACTCTTCCAGTTGTAGCCAAATCCCAGCGGCTCTGCCACATCTGGTAAGCCATTGAGGTGAGTTCATTATCCAGCTGACGCCTTGAGAATGATCTGTTTTGCATTATATAGGCATTTTTGGTCCTATTGGAATCTTTGTGCAGTAAGGTAATGGGTCCTGTGTCTAGGTTTGGAGCTTGAGTGCAATACCCTATGTCGGCGGCTCTTCTAAGGGCCATTTTTGCTATTGCCAGGTCAAGTGGGAGCATCCCAGCAATAACAGAGGCTGCAGTATCAGACACTGTCCGGTAAGCTGAGATAATCTTCAGGTTTGTTGCTCTCTGAGTTTTGCGGATTTTTTCTAGAACGCATGTGTACTTCAGGGCTGGCAGCGTGATTGCTGACCCATAATACCAGAGTGAGTTGATCAGCCCCTGCGACATGATTTTCCTTGCTTCATAACCATAGCCGTAGGTGCGTCCAAACAATCTATTTATAATGTTGAGTGACAATTGAGATTTCTTGTGTATGTTAGTGAAGTGTGGTATAAAGGTGAGTTTTTGATCAATTATCACTCCCAGGTACTTGATTTCCCTAGAGGTGGTGACTAGCTGACCATTTACTGTTACTATAGGCTCAGTGTGGTGCTTCCTAGTACAAACCATCACCTGAGTTTTTGCAGCATTTAGGCTTAGACCAAGATTACTCAGCATGACAGTGAGTTGGGTGATGGCAGTTCTGGCATTCTGTTCCAGGGTACTGATATTCTTGGCTCCAAATACAAAAAGCAAGTCATCAGCAAAGCCAATTGACCTGCAGCCCCGAAACATGAATTTGAGTACTACATTGTAGATGATGACCCATAAAAGGGGGCCCAGGTTAGACCCCTGGGGGCACCCCTTGGTTACCTTGGCCTTAAATGTTTTACCATTGTACTGGTACTGCACTGTCCTGTCTTTTAGATATTCAACTAGCATCCAGATTAGTATTGGATGTATACCATGATCAATAAGTGCATCAATTATCACCTGATGAGGTATGGAATCAAAGGCCTTGGCAACATCAAAGCTTATAGTCATAGCTATGTCTCCATTAGCCTGTATAGATTCAATTTCAGTTATTAGTTTTGCCAGGGCATGGTCTGTTGAGAGCCCAGGCTGAAATCCATATTGGTTAGGAGCAATGAGGCTATTACTAGATAGGTATTTAAAAATTCTTTTGTATATTAGTTTCTCTAGTATTTTCGATGTGGTTTTCAACAAGCATATTGGCCTGTATCCTGCAGGATCATCTGGGTCCTTTCCAGGTTTTTGGAGGACAACTAGTTTAGCCACCTTCCAAGCAGCCGGAAAATATGCCCTTTTCAGACAGGAGGTAAACAGATTGGTGACCTGTTCTTTATTATGGCGAAAAATGATTTTCATTACTTTGTTGTCAACATTGTCCACTCCAGGGGCCTTACCATCTTTCAAATTGCGGATGATTTCCTCAATTTCTTCAGTAGTAGGCTCTTCAAAGTCATGTTGTTGAGGGTATCCAAGCATGTTATGGATATCCTTGTTTGTATTAATGTGTTGGTGCAGGTTAGCAGTATCTACAGGGTGCCCATCTTGAGGGAAGAGGTGGTGGAGGAGGAACATTTTCATTATCAGTTTTTGCATTAGAGTTGCGTAGTAGCGGTATTGTTCTACTGTTATTACTTGTTGCAATTTTTAGTATCTTATAGGGTTTTCCCCATGCCTGGTTGGTTGTTATGTACGTTCGCCAAGCTTTACGCTTGGCTCCTGCTATTTCGTAGGTATATTTGCGCTCTATAGCTCTGAATTCTTCATAGCATAGCTCATACTGGATTGACTCAGGTGGGATGGAGCGGAGGCGTTTGACAAGGTCATTTTTGGATTGCTTAATTTTCTCCAGGTCACTATTCCACCAAGGAAGAGGGGAGTCCTTTGAGGAGATTTTTGCCATTTCTTTCAGATTACTAACCAGCTCTTCAAAGTGTTGGATAAACTGGTCTATTTCTTCCCTACCACAATCTAGATCCACGCTTGGTAGGGGATTGGCTAGGATTGCCTCCTCGATCATATCATAATCATAGATGTATTTGTCTTCTCCCACACAGTAGGTAGGTTGTACAGTGACTTCAAAGGTGATGAGTTGGTGATCTCTAGGAGCTGTAGGTACTACTTTCCAGTCTCTCACCCTACTTATCATATAGTCTGAGACTATTGTATAGTCCAGTATTGATTTATACTCCCTTCTAACAAAGGTTGGAGTATCATCATTTAGTATGATGAGGTTAGACGATATTATAAAATCGTCAAATAATTCATCTCTCTCTCTAATAGCATGGTGCCTATAGAAATATAGTAGAGACGAATAGGTATTAAAATCACCCATCATAATAAGTTTATCATTTTGCTTTCTCAGCGCAATAGTTTTCAGTACCTGTGTTATTCTATTAATGGGCTTATTAGGCGAGGCGTATACAGAGACATACGTCACACCAGCTATTTCAATTTCAACGATGCCGCCGACACTATGGAATGTCTGTGTCAGCGGAATGTTTTTTTTAACAAGCATACATGCACTGCCACTACATATGCTTCGATAGTTGTCTGATAAGATAGGAATTTTATTATTACATGTGTATGGCTCAGACATCGCAATCACGTCAATATTTCCTTCTTTAATTATATCAGCTATTGTGGAGAGATATTTCTGGTTGTTACCTATATTTATCTGGGCTATTTTTGTGTTTGAGTTTTTCTTTTGATATGCCATTCTACTCATATTGGATGGTTTTAGAAACTGCATTGAGATGATTAATTAGGCAGGTACAATTCTTACTATGAGTATCATGATTGGTGTCCAAGGGGGTGGCTGAGGGATTTTTTTGGTTCACACGAGCACAGTTTAGGCAGGTTCCAGCTTCCTTAGTTACTGCAGGATTTCTGCAGTATTTTTTAAGATGGCCATACTGATGGCATTGAGTGCATTTGATTAGAGGTATATTATTAGCAACTGGACAGACTGCCCAACTGTCTCCCCCTATCAATATCTTCTCATGGGTACCCACTAAAAGCTGCCATGCTGCAGGGGTTACCACAGCAGTTGCAAAAATCCCAGAGTTTGGATCGTCATGCCTATACCTCATAACTTTGGTGTGCTGAGGGTTGCAGCCAGTACTATTAACTATTGCTTGCTCAATTTCGTGGACTGTGCATAATTTTGGCAGGCGGTGGATCACTATTTCTGGATTCCTTTTTTCCTTTTTTAAGATAGGGGTGAGATTTTGCTGCAGCTTTTGCTGTACATTTTTGAGTTTTGACTGGTCCTGGCATGCAATAAGTACTCCACCTCCAGGTAGGGGCTTTGCGAAAGTTACCCCATCAGTGTAGGGGTTGATAGCATTTTTCACTAGCTGGAATCCATCTTGGCCTGTAATTTTGGGCTTTAAGACCATAGTGTTATAGTTGGGTTTGGTGGGAGTTTTGGGTACCATTTCTGGGTTTTGCTGCTTGAGCTGATGTATTTGAACTGGTTTTTTTATTACAGCTGCATAGGTAGTAGGCCTTTTCGGAGGTAGCTGTGGAGTATGTGAGAAGGTTAGCTTGGGTAGCTGGTTAGATACAGAGCTGTTTGGAAGCTGTGTGCGGCTGCCTGCAGCCTTTTCGGCGAGCTTAGCCGCAGCCTCCTTGATTTGGGTTTTCACGGAGTTAGCAAAATTAACGCTATTTTCTTTAAGTTTTGTGAGATTGTCCTTCATACCTGTTTTTATGCTGGTTTTCAGGTTGTTGGACTGGTCCAGCAGTTCGAGGCAGGAGTCAATGAGGTCGTTTGTCGCTTTTAGGTAGGTGTCAGTGAAGGAGGGGGGCGGTGTCCCTTTTTTCCTACGATTTCTTCGTTTTTTGTGCTCATTTGACGAGTTGTTGGTGACGTTATTATCCGTAGATTCGACGTCAGTATTGGCCATTTTTTAAGTAGGTCATCAGCACCACACACACACGAAACGCGATATGCTCGGCAGTATAGGCGTGTCCGAACTGTTATGACGCGAAAATCCCGAAAAATGAGGCCATTGATATTAGAAAACTAACCTTTTGCCCGAGTGTTATCCATTTGGTGGGCATTCTTTTCAATGAGTATCAAAATTTCATATTTTGAGCAATTTTTTAAAAGTGTTTTCAAAATTTAAAGCTTTTATTTAGTTTTGTCTTCAATTTTAAACACTGTTAAATACTATACCTAATGAAAAAATAAAGAAGCTGACAAAACGTCTTTGAACCTCAACAAATAGTGAATTTTTTCCATGGGAGGGTTTACTTAACTGTATTTATAATTGAAGAACAAAATAAATGAAAGCTTTAAATTTTGAAAACACCTGGTATAAATTACTCAAAATGTGAAATTTTGATACTCACTGATGAAAATGCCCACCAAATTGATAACATTTTATGGTTACCTATGCAACCTTTCTTACATCAATAACCTCATAAAAGAATCGATTCTAATCATTGTTTGCATTTGTCTCTAGATTTTGATTCAAGTACTTAATGACTAAGTACCAAATTCAAAATTTTCAGCAAAATATTCATCCCAGTTTCAAGGTCTACTTCATCAACTTAGTCAAAATGAGTCACATTATCATTCCACGTTGGTGTCTTAGTCTTTTTTCCATCTTGATGATACTGATAATATCTTCACATTGTCAGCAGATGGATATATTCGCAGTAGGATCTGTGAGGATGCACTGGAGGATTGTATCTACTTACATCTTACATGCCTGTTGATTAGTCACGTTTTAGGTTATCAGATTTATTAAATTTATCGTTGATGTCAGTTAGGTAAATGAATTTCATGTTCAGAGTCTTAATTTTTGGGCAACTATATCAGAAATGATCCAAAGGATGTGTTTCCAATTTACCAGAATCTATCAAATTTCTCTTTCTAACTTGGAATCTGAAATAGAATCAGAGTTTTTTTCTACAGATTTTATTTGTATTGATTCTGTTACATTCGCTTTATTAGGGGGTACCAGTTATATTTTTTCAGGCGTTGAATCAACCACTTCGAATTTGGAGGTTGCGCAATGAATGACGTTTTCCATTCACCTTCAATCTTCATAATTCATTAAACTCGAAGATTGGTTGTGGTTGGGTCTACATTAACAGTGTTCAATTTGAGCATGGGGTGAAGGGTATTCCTTGGTAAAACACATAAATGTAGAATGTCTCTGTCCTAGGATTTTTGAAATGTTGATTAAGAATTTGTTGGACACATTTGAAAAGAATTTTGGATCTAGAAAATGTTATCAATCACCCAATTTGGGGTCAAAAGAAGATTGGCAATATGGGTATATTTCTTATAATTTTGATGATATCTCTGGAAAAAATATTGTGATACATCAATATAAATTTTTTAAAAAATATCAACAATCAACATCTAATAAGTTTCCAGGAGGTTTTATTCTAGTTTTCAGCATTTTGGATTTTTTCATCATTTGCATTTTTTTTTTGCATTTTCAATCAAAATTTTATATTTTTGTTTAGTTACCTATTTTATATTTTTCTTTTGGATATGGAGAGTCAAAAGTATTCTTCATGCTATGGAGGTCCATTATACTTTGCTCAACTGTATTGATTTCAATTTCATGGGAAGAGGGTAGTGATATGATATTTTGTTATTCTTTGCTGGGGTTATAAATGTGTATCATTTGCTTCCTGCACCTGTTCAGTAATGTTGAACATCAACGTTACTCCTTTATGATCTCAGATAAGCGTTTTGCAAACACCTATACCTCAATTTATTACCAATTAACACAAAATTACTAATCTCATCAAATACAAAATAACCATTAAATAGAACAAATGTAATGACCTCCCAAAATAAGTTGAAATTATTTCTGTAGAAATTTTGCAAGAAAGTCCATTTTTCGACGATGATTTTGGTAGATGTACCTATTTCAGATGTATAGATTTGTACATGTGGACACCACATCAAATGACACGAGTTGATATTCTGGGTCTGTTTTTATTTCTTTGATGATATTTTTGACCTCTCTGGAATTTTTTACATTGACTTCCGATTGCAATTCTGGTATACTCCTAATTATAGATGCTAGGAACTTTGAATGGTTTGAAATAGGAGAGTCAATTGTAGAGACCACAGGACCAGCTGGTACACAGAATTAAATTATAGGCTACCAAATATCAGATATGAACGGATTATGTAGTTTGTAACTTGAATGTTTGATGATGATTGATGAGTACCTAGCTACCTACTTACTGAAGTAAAGTGTATAATTATTCTCACTGCATGTTGTCTCCTATTGTTCGGACGTTGTTGATAGAAAACATTCGACACATCTTCTTTCCATAATAATTGTTAATGTGTCAATATCTCAAACGATATATCGATATGAGATCCAATTTCAAAATATCGACATGGAAAACCAATATTGAAGCTATTATTGTATCATTGAAAAATGAGAGAAAATGTGTGAAAACAGCCAAAAATGGATGAAAATTGAAATTCAAGAGAAAATGCTTTAATAAATTTTACTCTTTGTTGCTAATCAATGTGCTTAATAGAAAAAATTCTGGTATGAAAATGGAGAAGATGGGTAATGTTTCATATAATTTTGATGATATCGATATATCGATATTTCTCGAAAAAATATTGTGATATGTTAATTTATAAAATGTTTTCAAAAATCAACATCCTTGATACACGAGTAATCTACGCAGTTATCTTTGGAAGCTGTAGGTATTCAAGTTTTTATCATTTTGGTGTATTTTGTCATTTTTTTCATTTTCAATCAAAATTCAATATTTTTGTTTAGTCATTTTATATTTTTTCAACAATTTTGGTGGGAATGGCGTAGGTTCTTTTTTGACGGTTGATTGGAATGAGCACTGGTGGGACAATGTACAGTTTATTGATTCCACTGTCTGATGAGTGTTTTGATAAAATTTCAAATTTTGAGCAATTTTTATAGGTGTTTTTAAAATGCAAAGTTTTTATTTACATAGTTTTTTTTTCAATTTTAAACAAATGAAGAAGTTAACAAAACGTCTTTGAACCTCAACAAAGAGCGAATCTTTTTCCATCACAGTTTTATATTTGACTGTATTTTTACAATTGAAGAGAAAACTGAGTGAAAGCTTTAAATTTTGTAAACACCTGGTAAAAATTACTCAAAATATGAAATCTTGATACTCACTGATAAGAATAATGCTCACCAAATTGATAACATTTAGGCAAATGGTTGTGCAACCTTTCTCACATCAATAACCTCATAAAAAACCGATTAGAATCTATGGCAAATTCTAAGCATTGTTTGCATTTGTTTCCGATTTTGATTCAATTACTTGATGAAAAAGTAACAAACTCAAGAATATTATTTATGTGATGATATCTTTCTTCAAATTTGAAAACGATCAGCAAAATATTAATCGCAGTTACAAAGGTCTTCTTCATCAACTTAGCCAAAATGGGTCACATCATCATTCCGTAGGTGTCTTTTTGCCTTTTTCCCATCTTGATGACACTGATAATATCTCCACATTGTCAGCAGATGGATATATTCGGAGGAGGATCTATGAGGGTACACTGGAGGATCGCACCTACTTACACCCCTGTTAATTTTGTATAGACAGGCCCCATTTGATTAATCTCCTGATCTTTTTCTGCAGAGGAGCATAACAACCATAGTTTTGACTTTTGAGAAACAATAGTCAAGTTTTAGGTTATTAGAGTTGTTTTCTAAAACATCATCATTACACTTATCATATTGATGTCGATCACATGAATTTCAGCTTCAGAGTCTAATTCTTGGGCAAGATCTGGGACATGGTACTACATATTATATCCGAAATGATCCAAAGGATGTGTTTCAATTTACCAGAATCTATCAAATTTCTCTCTCCGACTTAAAATCTGAAATAGAATCGGAGTTTTTTTTTTGTACAGTTTTTATTTGTATTGTTTCTGTTACATTCGCCTTAGGAGTACCAGTTGTATTTTTTCAGGCGTTGAATCAACCACTTTGAAGTCGGGAGGTTACGCAATGAATGACGTTTTCCATTCACCTTCAATCTTCATTAATCCATTTCTCGTAGATTATTGATTGTGGTTGTGTCTACATTAGCAGTATTCAATTTGAGCATGGGGTAAAGGGTACTCCTTGGTAAAATATGTAGAATGTCTCTGTCCTGGAATTTTTGAAATGTTCATTAAGAATTTTATTGTTGGGCACCTTTGAAAAAAATTTTGGAGCCAGAAAATTTTACCAATCACCCAATTTAGGGTCAAAAGAAGATATATGAATCGAACCCGCCGCACACGAATATGCAGTTAGATTTGAAGTTTGGCTCTTCTAAGGGTCATTTTCAAGGGGGGAGAGGAGGTGCCCAAAAATTTGTTTTTGTGTGAAAAATGCTTCATTTCATTATAGCGTTATTTACGTCAAACAAATTCTAATCTATGGGTTCTCCTTGAATCACCTACTTCACAGTTTCTTTTTAGTGAGAATCAGAAATTTTGATATGAGTTAGTGAGTAGATTAGGGTGGATCGTGAAAAAAATCGATGGATTTTTACCACATTCAGTAGAAACTGTCATTTTGAGTTGAAAAAAAAGGTAGGTAATCTTTCTATGAAAATAAAAATCGCATTCGATTAAATAAATTTTAATCGTCTATTAACAAATTTTAAAAAATACAAAAATCTTTCGATTTAAAAAGATCACACACACACACATGCACACACAGTTGCGAAAAAAAAGAGAAAAATTACATTTAAAATAAATACAATATAGTTTGCTGCTAGGTATTTAAAACATTGTTCGATTTAAAAACTGTGGTAGGTAAATATCTATTCGTGTATAGGTATGGCTATAGAGCAGGTAACATGCTTAGTGCTTACTAGAAAAAAGAAATATTTCTCAAAAATTGTCAACATAAAAATAATATCATGTTCAAAAACATAAAGGTAATGTAAATATCACAACAATACGTCACGGTATGATTTTTTGTAAATTAGCGAGATCTATCGTTAATTTAAATTTGTGCAATGGCCCGGCCAATCTTCCATAACTTTCTGAATCATCTTTACTCGTTACCGTCGTCCGAATACAGTACCTATAATAGTAAATTCATCATCAAATAATCTCCAGCTGTTTGAATAATGAAAAAAATTATTCGATATACAGTGTTCAAAGTACAAAATAGAGAAAGTAATATTCAAACGCGTGGTAGGTACTTGGTGTAATTGTGTTTTCTTTTGAAAAAAAAATCCAACTACCATTATTAATTTATTATTATGCCCCAATGATATTTCACCAAAAATAGTTGTGTTAAAAGATTCATTATTACACAAGACACCAACTACATAACTACGCTATGAATGTAAAAAAATGTAGGCATAGAAAGGTGCAGCGTTTATACTTAACTATCAAAATCACAAGTGTGTTATACCTTATGGATTATGGATACATCATTGACCAATATAAGTAGGTACTGTTCGCGTGAAAATGAAAATAAAATCAAATTAAATAAGTACGAATAGTTAAAAAAAAAAATTACAACGACGATGAAAGTCTCTAATAAATTACGTGATATCAGAAAAAATGAGAAAAAAATTATGCGTATAAATTAGATAAATAAAATTTTTCACAAGCTATACAAAAATCAACACCAAATGTCACTTATATTACGCAAATGAATTGAATATATTTCGCGTGGCTTTATATTGAAATTAAACGCCCTTGCGTAATTCAAAATTCAAAATCACCATTCACCAGGCACCAAAGAAATTCCGGATGCGGTTATTTCTAAAAAGAAAAGTCTATATAAGATTACGTTGGCAAAAATCTTCAGCGAACATATCTCGATGCCCAAATAGCCCAATCGAACAAAAAGAAAAAAATTAAAACCGTATCGCGAAAATGAAAATATTACAATGATGTTATAATTTATGTATTCCACACCAAAGATGATGAATTAGGTAATGCTTAATTACTTATAGTTGCCACAAGTGGGCTATAATTTTTTGTGGGTACCTTGGCTATGTATTTGATCGCAAATGCGGACGCCATTCCGCAGCCGAATACGAGCAAGTATGGTAAAATTGATAGACCCAAGCTCAGACCGTATCGTTTGGTCAATAAAAATTTTACTGTGGCTGCTTTCCTGTCGGTTAATGGAGGGTAACGTGCACTGCAAAAGAAAATATAAAATTTGATTTCCTCCATGGTTTCCAAACTTGGCAATTTCATCTAGCGAAAGACCATTGAAAACCATTCCATTGAAGGCACTTAAAATTGATCAACTACCCCCCCCCCTCCCATCAAACAAAGAAAGCAAATTCAACCAATAATGGGAATTTTCTGATATTTTATTTGATTGAAAAAAGTTTTTAACTGAGCAACAAAATATCAAAAGAACATTTGAATGAATTTTTTAACTTATAGTGAATTTCTAACTCTCTGTATGATTTGGAATTTGAATATCTGTTAAAAACCTCAGAACAGCACGAAACCACCGCCAATTGATTCTGTGGGTCGAAAAATGAAGTAAAAAGTGAATTTCAGTTTTCTAACTCAATCTGATAAGAAACTGATTTTTTTCACGAGAAAAGAGGCACACCTTCAAAATTTTCAAAACTTCACCAGCAATTAAGGAATTAAATTCGGTTTTCAAAATATCACCTGGTTGCGTATTTTCAAACATTATTTCGATTTTTCTGTATCAGATCCAAAAACTTTTCGTTCAGTGGAAACAGTCTTTCTGATTGAATGAATGAATTTCAATTTCTGTACTGATTATTCCATCGAGTTCAAGGATATATGCAAATACAAGTGTAAATAATTCTACAAGAATAATGAGTCAAGTGCTAATGAATTTTTCAAAAATTGATATCATTTTTTACTAAGTTCAAAAATGCTGTCAAAAAATTGTTTCAATGAGTGAGATATCGTAATTTGATAGGGTAAAAAAAAATTTGAAAGAGCTAGCTATATTTTTTTTTTAATGCGAAAAAAGCATGTGACATTCAAGTTGAAAACTTTCATTCTCAAAATCTCAAATGAACAAAAATCAGGGATCCAGATCTTCTCTGATTCGAAAATAACCACAAATTAGAATGCAAATATAAGAGAGGGAGGGGAAGAAAAATTGATGAAAAAATTGTTCCTCATCAAATTAATCCCATTGAGTCAATCTTTCTCCAACTCTTATAGAGATCTAGATCTCCTAGTTGAAAATTACCACAAATCAGAATGCAAATATAAGAGGGGGAGGGGGAGAAAAATTGACGAAAAAATTGATACTCATCAAATCAACCCCAATGAGTCAATCTTCCTCCAACTCTTATACCACTTCTATAGATCACAAGCAAAATTAAATCACTTCACGAAATATTACCTTCCAAGTGATTCACCAATCGGATTAAAATTCTTCACTAAAACACTCTTTTTATGACTAAAAGTATCAAAAGTATATCTGCCATGATAAGCTCCTATGCCACTCGCTCCAACTCCACCAAATGGTAACGTATCCACTGAAACAGATAAAATACAAGTAAAAATATGTATATCTCAATCAAATGCAAATAAATTCAGATTTTTAATAACGATATGAAAAATAATCAACACCAACTGACCGGTATAATGCATTATTGTATCGTTGATGCAAACTGCTCCGCTGTGAGTCTGCGTTAAGAACATTTGTTGGACTTTTTTATCCGATGAGAATATATACAACGATAATGGCTTTGATCTACATAATATAAGGAGACATACAAAAATACCCATTATTCAATAATTAACGAAGGAAGAGACGTGACAAATTGGGGAGGGGAGTTGATTGAAATTTTCCCACATTTCCCCCCCCAGTTTTTCTCAACTTTTTACACCCGATCTCCCCCCCCCCTCTTCCGAATTTTTCCATCCAATTAGCCAGATGTGCTTCGAACAAATTTTGGAAGGAGGAGTTTGAAACAAAAATATTGAATGATTTTAAATGTCCAAAAATGATGCTTTTACGCCTGAGAAAAAATTTGAATTGGTTTATTTCAAAATTGGTACTGAAATCCAAAATCCAAAATTGGCAATTTTTTCATGTTTCTTTTTTTAGCCTTTTAATAGCTTTTGAAAATTAAATTCAAAAAGAACGTTGACCCAAATTTTCCAACTTTTCCAACTCACCTAACTTTTCCCAAAATTCCCAACTTTTTGCCAAATTTTTTTGTTTAGGAGATGAGACACCCCCTTACCCCTCCCCCCTCGTTCGACATGCCTCCGAACGATGGCTCAAAATAATCGAAACGTCGCGAATTACCTTTTATTGATGAATCCAATAGCCTCGTAAGCGCTATCTACTGTCACAATGGGTAAAATAGGGCCAAAAATTTCTTCTGTCATGACAGGGTCGTCTTCTTTGACATCGGTTAGAATGGTAGGGCTTATGTATCTTTCGCTGGCATCAAAATCACCTCCCACAGCCACTTTTCCCCTACTCATTAAATCCTTCAGTCTCCTAAAATATAAGCGAAATATATGTATTAGGATGATTGAGACGAAACTTCGTCATCATGTCGAATAGCAAAACACAGAACACCTCACACTTACAGGAAATGTTTATCGGAAACGATACGACAAAAATCTGGCGAATTTTTCACACTCGATCCATACCATTGATCTAATACTTGTTTGGCCTTCTCTACAAACTGAGTTTGTATTTGTCTCGAGCATAATACGTAATCAGGAGCGATACAGGTTTGACCAGCGTTAAATAATTTCCCCCACATTAGACGTTTCACGGTGATATCTAAATTGGCAGTATTATCTATGAAAGCAGGACTGTGAAACGGTTGAAAAAAAAATTGATTATCGTCATATTGGCCACTTAGAGTCAGAGAATGAAAAGATGCATTTCGTGATACCAACCTTTTACCACCCAACTCCAAAGTCACCGGTGTTAAATGCTCGTTGGCTGCAGCTCTGATAATTTTACCAACAGATGTTGATCCGGTATAGAAAATGTAATCGAAACGTTGCTTTAATAATTCGGTAGTTTCATTTACTCCTCCTAAGTATACTTGGTAGCAATCCTGTGAGAATAAAGACACAAATATTCATATAGAGCTTTGAAAAAATTGATACATAACTCGAAGAGTGTGAAAATAACAACACAAATATTTGATATAGAGCTTTGAAAAAATTTACATGTAATTCGAAAAGTAAAATGACTGATGCAAAAATTTGATTTTTACCTATAGCTTCAACAATTAAAAATTTTAACAATAGTTTTCAAAAAATTATAATATGTATTTTCAAAAATAGAAATAAAGAGAGTGAAGCCAGGGTTAACGCTTTCGAAAATTGATAATTTTTCAAAAATAAAACATCGCAAAAATTAAGCAGAGAAATTTTATTTTTTCATTTCGATTTTCGATGACGTAAGTTAAGTGGGAATTTTTTGACAAATTCGAACTGGTTTCTCTTACCTGATCCAAGTATTTTGGGATTAATTCGGCGATGAGTTTGGCCGTAGCTGGCGATACTTCCGATGGTTTGATGATTACACAATTTCCAGCAGCAATGGCACCGGCGGCAGGTACCAATGACAGTTGAATGGGATAATTCCAAGCTCCAATGACTAAACAAACTCCGTAAGGGTCTTTGCACACTAAAACGTCGTCCAAAGCAAATGCTAGTCCTTTTTCCGCCTATAGACAGATCGAGGTGTGGTTATTACAAAGTTTTTATTTACCTACATATGAATATTATAAGTGATGGCATCACAATTCGATATAGGTAGACAAAAAACATGTTTTTTTTTTTTTTGCAAAACAGCCAATTTCTGATAGACAGATCGAGGTGTGGTTATTGCCAAGTTTTTATTTATGAATTAAAAATGATGGGATCGCGATTCGAGTGTAGATAAAAAAGGAAATTTTTTTTTATTGAAAAAATTAGAGACACTCGAATGTAGAAATTTGAAATCGCATTCACAGAGCATGCAAAAATACACGACGAGCTTAAATTTTAGGTGCTCGAGTGCATTTTTCGATTCTAGTTGAATTTTTGAAAAATAAATTTGGCCTAAGATGAGAAAAAAAAATCAAAATTTCCCCTAAATTAATCTGGAAGGCTAAAAACTCAAAATTTGATATGCGATGTACTCTATTATCGATAAATCCCCACCCCCCCCCCCACCCTCCCACATCGAATCGATTTAAAATGGCTTCGAACATTTTGGGTAATTTTAAAGCCTCCAGCAGAAAAAAAATCAAAATTTCCCCTTAATTAATCTGGTAAGCTAAAAACCTAAAATTTGATACGCAATGTGCCCTTTTTCGATCAATCCACAACCCCCCCTCCCTAATCGAATCGATTAAAAATGGCTTCGAACAGTTTTTTGGGTAGTTTTCAATTCACCATCAGAAAAGAAATCAAAATTTCCTCTAAATTAACTTAGAAAGCTAAAAACCCAAAATTTGATACGCAATGTGCCCTTTTTCGATCAATCTCCAACCCCCTCTCCCCAAATCGAATCGATTAAAAATGGCTTTGAACAGTTTTGAGTAGTCTTAATTAAAGCCTCCAGCAGAAAAAAAATCAAAGTTTCCTCTCAATTAATCTGGAAGGCTAAAAACCTAAAATTTGATGTGCAATGTGCCCTTTTTCGATCACCTTCTCCCTCAAATCGATTGAAAATGAGTTGGAACAGTTTTGAGTAGTTTTGGAGCCATCAGAAGACTTGCGAATATTTTTTTTTTTTTTTTTTTTTTCGAAATACCACCACACATTTTGTAAGTCTACAATGCTACGAATAAGAAAAACACGATTATTACTTTCGCCGGTGCAGTCCATTCTTTCAAGTAATGAATTGTATTTGTGATATCAGCGACGACGATATTGATTTCCGATAACAAAGCTTCGTTTTTACTCTAGAACAGTCCAACAATAACATCGTCATATCAGCTCACAATTGAAAATCAAAGCCCTTCTGTAAGTTACGCGAGCAGATGAGCACAGTAGTGAGCACAACCATGGGTTGGTAAAATTTTCCATTTCTCCAGCTCTAATGTAAGTTAAATGAGCTTCTCCAGAGTTGCTCTCGTCTTACTATAGATACACTTACTTTACGTAAATCCGAAGCTAAAGCTGCGATAAATTTAGATTCGTTTTCTTTGTACATTTTCAACAATTGTTTGAGTTGCTTTTCTCGAAACGATATGGATTTCGTTTTTCCACTTTCGTAAGCATTGCGGCATCGCTGCACCAGCTAAAATACAAATACATTCGTCATGTAAATATACGAGTAGCTAAAGTGGTAGATAACTAGATATGTATTTTGGTACAAATAGTTGATAATTTTTAGCTCGAGTAAAAAGAGTTTCTTTTACGTCCATCTGGATTCTCACACACTGGAAAACAGGGATGAAAACCGTTGGAAACAACCACCATTTTTGAAACTACTATCGACCCTTTGTTTTTTTTGGTCAGCTGGAACGATAACCAGAACCACCAGAATCGTTTAAAAATTTAGAAAAGAAAAATCCCAAAATGCCACTAAATAAAATGATTTTGAAAAAAAATTTAGAACTAATAAGCGAGTTTTTGAGGAAAAGAACAACCATCACAAGATTTCAATTAGAAGAACCATCAAAACCTTTTCAGGAATCGGTTCTTTTGTTTTCAATTTAATTCTCTTCCTATTAATTTTTTTTCAATTTGAAAATAAAAATTTTCAATTTCATATTTTTCGGATAATCTTCTATGTATGTAAGTATCAAGAACTGGTGAATGAATTTTTAAATTGATGTTCGTCATGTGCGCGGTTATTCGAACAATCATGCCACGAAGAAGTTGAAGCATCTAATAGGCAAAAAGCGAACGCAAAAAATCTCTTGCAATCAGCGAATAGCTAATGGATTAGCTAATATAATTAAAAAATAAAAAGCACTCGTTTTTTTTATTGTTGGAACCACCAGCAGAACACCGAAAATGAACTAAAGAGAATAACCAAAACGACTAAAACAGTTGAAATTTGAAAAAAAAAATGAAACCCACTTTTGAACAGTCCAGGAACGAAACCAAAGAGGGCAGAATGCAGCTTGTGGCTTGCCCCTCTGGGCATCTAAAAAGTTGGCGAATTGACATTTTACCAGCTTTTGGATAGCAAAAAAAAAAAAAAAAACTACCAATAAATGCATACAATAAATTATTAAAGTTGATGAGCATTTCCAACAGGTTCATTCAAGACCAAAATATTCGAGCAGGCTGTCAAAAAAAATGATGAAATCGGATCTTTGAAGTGGATATTTGGGCAAAAATTCTAATTAAAGTGACCTATCCGAATTGAATTTTTTTCCCCCTTTTTGGATAGGTGTATATTGCACACAAAATACAACATGGAAAGGGAGAGGGGAAGATCCACCTCTTTCAGCCCACAAGATTGTTCAAAAAAAAAAAAAAATTGAAGAACTGATTAAAAGTTGGCAGATTTTATGATGTTGACATAAAATTATGAATAATTGTACCCATTAGGTATAGGCAATATAGTTTTGAAAAAAATTCAAAAATTGACTGAATTCAAAAAATTCGCCAAATTGATGTTGAATCAGGAAAATTTATACCTAGCCTTATGAATTTTTAAGCTTTGAAAATTTTAAGAGTGGTTTTCATTTAGTGTCTAGCCCCTGAGGAGCTCCTCGCCTTATCAGTCGATTCTACTCTGTTTGTTTATGTTTATACATAAAATTCAATCTTAGACGTTTTTCTTTACGGAGTTTTGAAAATAATGAAAGGTTTGAAATGGAACAATTTTATTTTTAAAATTTGCCAAGGTAAAAAAAAGCAAGATTGACAAGTGAACCCAGACAAGAAATAATTCTATCAGCACCGACTACATGAGTTGATATTTTCTTGTACACTACCTATTGTCTATTACGAAGCAGGAGACAGATTTAATTATTACTTAATTTTAGTAGTGTTTCAACTTTCACTATACATAGGTATAGGTAGTACGTTTAATGTATGTGCTTGGTGCCAAAATACTCGTATGTGAGTATTTCCATGAATAATGAGAAGCGAGATTAGCTTATAGCACTAATTATTACTGCACGTTCCTTCATTTTCAAGTAGGTATATTATGCAAACATGCAATTAGATATTCGTCAACTGTTTATTTTAGTGATACAGTGCATTGTTTTCATTCTTCAAAAATTTTATTCACCTATTTGATTGAGGATTCAGTTTTCACACAAAATTTACTAAACTCTCAGTAAAGAAAAACTTATAAGTTCATATTTACTCACAGTAAACTAATTATAAACAGAGTGGAATTGACTGATAAAAAGTGAGAGGAGCTTCTCAGGGGTTAAGTAGACGTTAGTTGAAAAACTAGACTTACTCGTATTATTTTTCAAAATACGTGATCTTGTTCCAAATTGAAATTTTTATAAAACTTCCATTCAGATTGACAAAAATATTTAACGCAAAATGAACTTGCATAAAAATAGGTGTATCCTTGTTTTACTTCTCGAAGTACGAATTTTCAAAAGCTTTTGCCCTTGCTTCGCTCGAGCCTGTTTGATTTTCAGTATCAGAATTACAATTTCTTTAAAAAAAAAAAAAAAACATCATTCAAATTTTAAAATTTTAAAGTCAAAAAGTATTAGACTGAACCATTTTGTAGAAAACATAGAAAATACAGCTGTTTTTACTTCTCGAAGTAGGAATTTTGAAAAGCTGCTGCCCTCGCTTCGCTTTTATACTTCAAAATTGAAGTTTCTAAAAAAAAGAGGAATTCAAATTTTGAAATTTTGAAACCAAAAAAAAAAAACAAAAACAAAAACAAAACTTCTCACACGATGAAATTTATTGTTTTTTATTTTTTGAAATTAGAATTTTCAAGTATTTTTTGCCCTTGCTGTTTCTTTTTTCCAAAATTGAAAATATTTTACCTTGTCTTTGAAACATTTGTTGAATTTTAGAGAGTGATTGAAGTGAGAAATTTTGGTAAAAAGAGTTGGCATTTTTAGAGATTTTACCCCCCCCCCCCTCCCACTACCCCTTCCCCTACTGAGAAACCACTTCCGTTCGTCCCTATTAATAATCTGAAAGTACATACCTACTTTCTGAAACTAGAAAACCCCCATTTCAAAGTCACACGTTTGAGGACCTTCTGGGGACCAGACCTTGGAACCAATTATTTTCAAAGGTTCTTTTTCAGTTTCAGAATTTTTCAAATTCCAAAACTTTGAAAGCCAAAAAATAAACTCCTCGCATAAAAAATATCATTTTTTTTTACTCCTCAAAGTACAAATTTTGAAAAGCATTTGCCTTCGCTTCGCTTGAACTGGTTCGCTTTTATGTTTCTAAATTAAAATTTCAAAAAAAAAAAAAAATATATATATATATAGGAATTTAGGTAAATTTTGAATGGTGAAGTGAAAAAAATAGACTAGACTTTTCACATGAAAAATATATAGGTTTATTATTTTTTGAAATATTGGAATTTTCAAATTTTTGCCCACGCTTTTTGCTTTAGCCAATTGTTTTTTCTCCCAAAGAATTGAAAATACTTCACCTTATCTTGAAGCTCATGAACCCCCCCCCGCCCAAAAAAGAAACCTGTAAAATTTGAGTGAATGAAATTGGAAATTTCGATAACAAGAGTGTTGGCAATTTTAGCAACCCCCCCCCCCCTCATCACAACCTGAGAAACCACTTCAGTTCGTCCTCGTCAATCCAGGATGTCTATACTGGCAGTAAAAGTGGAAAATCCGATTTCCCATTCATAAAATATGTAAAATAAAAATCAACTAGGTACTAAATTAAAAAAAAAATTCTTCCAATTTCATATTTGAAAAAAATTTTGTTTCGAATTTTTAATACCCACATATGAGAAATAGTAACAACTTGAATATTTCAATGTGATGAAAAAATTGATGAGGGGGGGGGGTTAAGAATATTTTGGACTGCAGATTACTTGATAACCTGACAATTACCTTATGGAACCAGAAATAAAAATAATAATTTCAGAGCCACTTTTGGGAACCATATAACCTGGAACCACTTATGTACATATTTTAAAAGGTTCTGAAAACCACTACCGATTCAAATTCAAACGGTTTTCATCCCTGCTACAAAACCTCAAAAATTATGCATACTACCTAGACCTACGTTAGGTAACTGGACATTATTTCTATTTAAATGTAACCAATTCTAGCTCGAGATTCAATTTTAAAATTCTCATTCTGAGGAACAGAATTTCATTATAAGTTAATGGAGAAAAATTGAATGAATTTTTTCAGTTTTTTTTCTCATTTTTTTAGTTTGATTGAATTTGGAATAAATTAAGCAAAAATGTGTTTACTTCGAGTTTATGTTTAGCTATACTAGTAATCAGCAACAGTAGGTTTTATGAATGTAAAGACTAAGACACCGATAACCCTTCGAACGATCTTTGATAAAAGTAACGTAACTTTATACTAATCGTAGTAGAAAATTTTAAATACTCACATCAGCTGCATTGGCCGACATATTCAGATTATTTTCGGGATAAAACGTCTGAAAAAACACAAGTTGATAAAATGAATGACCAACTGTAGTCAAAATAAAGAATTGGTCAATTATTATACAGAGAAAAAATTACCCACTTATTAATCTAAGTAGGTACCTACCGAAAAACATGGAATCAATTATCAATTACCAAATAAACATGGTGAACCTTGAATGAATCTCACCAAAAGACCAGGTCATTAACTTACCAAAAAATAATACTTACCTTTAGTCTATAACTTCTTTATGGAAATATCCAAATCCTCGACAATAAACAATCAGTACATAAGAGTAAAAGTAAGAGTAAAACTCAAGATAGGATACCACCCATACTTACATACCTCTAAGCATAAATAATACACACTTAATAGCAATCGAATAGGTGAGCAACTTACACGTGAGATCACAGTAAACCTTCCTATCTACTTCTGGATAGGATGAGGCGAACGATAAAATGAATTACCTACACGAGACCATTTACCATCAACCTTGATGGTGGCCGGTTTCATACTTAATACGAATAAAACATGTAGAATTCGTAAGACGATGTTTCAAAAACAAATTTCATTTACGTAAACTAGGTAGAGGTACTAGTTTTTACTTGTGATTTTCAAGGTCATCAACCTACCAAAAAAATAGGTTTTACCTACATCGAGAGTTCGAGACGGAAATCTAGAAAAATATCTCGTGCGTAGGTATACGAATTTTCTGCGGCCAATACCGGTGACCGCAACTTGCTCGTCATCGAAGAATTAAGATTATTTTGGGCCATTTTCTAGACAAGTCTGTCGTAGATATTCGTATCCAGTAAAAAAAAGATACGAGCAACGCTTTAATTTCATTGATAATGATATCGAATCACAGCACAGGTTTTGGCTGTGTCAATTTAATCCAAAAGTACATATTACCGAACTGAAGGTTACGAAATTAATGTTTTATAATGGTACATACATAGGTAAATCATCGAATATTCGAACAATCGATTATTGCATCTTTCGAATGACGTACCTAGATAATTATTGGCCAAATTTGTGAAGTTGTAACCGAGTGAATGCAATTTTGGATATTTCAGATACAATTTTAGATAATTTTAATACGACGATGAACCAGTATCTATAGATAAACTCCACCAAGCTATTAGGATTGTTCGATATGAACGAATTTTGAGTTTTTGAGAACGATGAGGACGATGAGAAAAACTCGAAAAAGATTTGGTTGATCGAAATGATATCAATGGTATTATCACCTGTTGATGATTACTCGATTCGAGTGAAATAAATTTGAAAAATTGCGAGTATATTTACCTATTAGAGAAATCCGATAATTGTATGGTGAATTGGTGAACCACTCTCGATAAGATGATCTTACGTGGAAGTGGACACAATAAAGTAAAACTATAAAACCGACGAAATTTCTTCGAATAATTAGTTCGATTTAATCACCGGAACGACACTTGTTTGAATCGTGTACGATCACCGACTGATATTTATTATGAAAACAAAAAAGTTGAAAACAAAACAGATAACGTTCTCAGGACACTTTCACGCTCGCCAGGTTCGCTGCGATCGTGTGACGTAAGTATACCTAGTGGCCAGAGGGGATCGAATTAATACATTGATCATTATATGGGAGAAATTCAGATAGTTTTTCAACTTTTTAGTAGAAATAAGCGAATTAACGTAAATTTTGATGAAGACATTTTTCGAAGAAAATGAAAATCGCTCTCGAATGGTGTAAAAAAAATCATTTTTGTGCAAAAACGACGATTTTATGAAGTATGTATTTTCATTCGTGATTTTTTTTTCTAAATACACTTCGAATTGAAATTACTCGAAATTTTCAACGAGCACGTGGGTGTTTTAGGATACCAAAATGTTCAGAATTTTATCTCGTTCAAAATGGTTTTTTACACAAATCGCAAAGTCATTAAAGCTCAAAGTTTTGAAAACTAGTGATGCTGAACAAAAATCTAAATTTGAATTAGAATTACTTACTTTGCCTAAAATTTCCAGTGAGCACGTACATCTAACATCATCTGGCTATTTCGATAAAGCAAAATGTGCGACATTTTGTCCTCTTTAGTTTACTTGGATTTTTTCATCGAAACTGTAACTTTCGCCGTTCAAAAGCTCTTTGAATCTTACATACTTGTGACCATGAAAAAATAAATTATTATCACTCAAAATTTAGGTGTTGTGAGTGCATTTTTCGATTTTAGTTTTGGGCAGAGGCGTGGCAAAGTGATTTGTCGTGGAGATTGAGGGAGGGGGGGGGTTGATAGACTGAAATTTTTTCCAAATTTTTTTCGCTAGATTTTCCCAACTTTTAATTTGGATTCCCCCCTCGCCCCCTAAAAGATTTTTCCAGCCAATGGCCACATGTGGTTTGAACAGATTTGGGATAGATTGAATAATGTTAAATTCTCAAAAATAATTAAGTACCTATTCTAGGTTTACAAAGAATTTGAATTTTTTCTGAAAAAATGATTATTCGGATACTTCCAACATTTTCAAATTTTAAGAATTGTTTCCAGCAAATTGTATTTTCAAATTATGGGAAAATAATGTACAATTTTTCGAGTGACGAGAAATTAATTTTTTTCTGATGATCTCATGTGTGCATTTTTTGTGTAGACAGAATAAATTATTCCAGTGATGATTCATTAAGAGTCTCAAAAAAAAAGCTACTCACAGTTACAGCTGCGTATGCGCTGTCTAGTTTAGGTTTTGACCCCTCCAACGCCTCTTAATACCCACTAAACTTACCGAAAATTGAGAAAAAACGTATGAAATGCTTTTATTAGGTTTTTAGAGCTGTTTTTTTTTCAATTTGGCCCCTTGAAATACCCCATTGCTGCCCCCTTAATTTTTTCTAAAGCATAATTACCTTAAAATTCTCATAATTATTGGGTAATTTTGAAAACTTGTGCTGCACAGAGCACATATGAATGAACATAAGCTCGACTAAAACCTTCATCCTGAACTGCTCGAGTAAAATGCATTGCTTTCTCACATGCTGACAATGAGGAGACGAAGAAAACGGAAAATAAAGGAAAAGACACCGTTCCAAATGAATTTGCACAGGTTTTGAAAAATTATAATTCGAAAAGGAAAAAGTTTCCGACCACGCTTTTTGATACTTAATTCTTTGATTTTTCCAACGTACACAAGTTCATTCCCAAACTATTCAAAAAGCTTCTCAAAAAAACGAAAAATTTAATTGGAGGTCTGGGTCGTAAAATGGAAAAAAAGTGTAGAAATATCAAAAATCATTAGGTTAAAATCCGAGAAATGGCTCGAAATTGAAAATTGAATAGAAAATGTTTTCTAATTTTCCCAATTTTGGGCAACTTATCCAAAAAATTGCCTACTTCTTGCCAACATTTTTCAGTTCTGGGAGGGCCACGGTGTAAAACACACCCTCCACACTTCCACAGTCCTCCACTACATCTCACGATCGTTATCTCGCGATAGACAGAAGATCCTGGATCGGTTTTGAAATCGAATTTCTTTTTAATGATGATGGTGATTGACGAATACTTACTTGAAGTCTTGAATATTGGGAACTGGTTCGGGTTCTTTGTCTGATTGTCTGCGCCAAAAATTATAAAATGTACATATTTGAGCTTCTGAAATTATAGCTGATGTAGGTACCTACCTACATATTTTTGCTCTATTAGGCATGACCTCCGCTATGTTCAATGTTTTGCTGCCATCTTGGGATACCATACTTTTTGCTTGCTAAAAATCTACAGCACCTACCAAAATTTTGGCGCGCACTGAAATCTGAGCTGAAGAACTCATTTTGCTAATTGAAAATGTCGATTAATAATAGCGTACCTACTTTTTAAATTGGAGAAAAAAAATCATCTTACCCCAGTTGGAGTCGCATAGGTACTTTTTCATATGGGACTCATATTGCGTGTCTAATTGTCTGCACATTATTTTCTTCAGTTTTTCTCTCGTCCAGCATATTTTTCCTGATTTCATCATTTTTATCAGAAACGTTGTGGGAATAGTTGAAAATTTACCTATCAGCAAAGACTGAACATTTGATGGATTGTCGTCAATTTTTTCCTCAGTATTGGATTGTATATTGGGTATAGTGATTTGAATCCGGTTTCGAGCAGTTTCAAGCATATCATTACTGATAGTAACCACTTGCAGTTGTATAAATTGATTCATGAATATTAGAATAATCTCTCACAAGCTTAAGAAAATCCTGAGATGTTATGTAAAAATGCATTCAATTTCCTGAATATTAGATCATCACAAGTTTCACATTTACTCGCAGTTCACCCCCCCCCCCCGCCCCTTAAAACCATTTCGGAAAATGATGGACATATTTTTGGGATTACCCTCCAAAACCGAAAAAGCAAAAAACCCAATTGGGTCAATCTTGAAACAGAATTATATGGTTTCATTAGATGTAATGAATGAGTGAAAGCATATTTCCAATGAACCTCGCCCCTCTTTGGGGGTGCATACTTTGACAAACGTTGCATGGGATAAATCAGTAATACGGGGAGCCATGCACCATTTTTAGATGAGCACATTGATGGTTAAACTTTCATAAAATGAGATCAGGAAAACAGTGTGCTGGGGAACAGAGCGTTTTCCAAATTAAATTTATTTTTAATCATAATGATGATTGATGAATACTTACTTAAGTACTTACCTACTCGTACATGAAATCTTCAATATTGGATATTTCATTAATGGCATTACTTGACCTCGGCATCTCCTCAAACGCGAGCTTGGTTACTTTGTATTTTGTCCGGTAGCAGGCGGCGAGCTCAAGCAATGACTGGCGAACCAGTTGTTTCGATGACTGACGGTTTTTAGCGTACTTTTTAAACTGCTGGAGAAAAATAAAATCATCTTACCGCAGTGTTAAGTATGGAAAAATTATAAATTTCGGGGACCGTTATATCATTCGATTCGATAATGGTACAATCGTATGATCGTGATACGAAGTGGACAAATACTTGACAGGAAAATTCGTAGGTGTGTGAAGGTGGGGGTAATTAGTCGCGAAACAAACGAACAACAATTAACAACTGTCCTCCTCGGTAATTAAATAATTTGATCCGAAGATAATGTATTGTAGAATGTGTCGTGTGTCGTATATAATCCGGCGTTGATAAGAATATAATCGTAGCTATATTTAGGTATGTGTCGTGAGTCGTGTATATTTCCATGTTGATAAATCTTAATCTATGGTGTTTGTGGAATCGTACTGGAATTAAATAAAAAGAATTTGGGCTCTTTATCGATTGTTTATTGTGCGTTAAATCATCTCTAATTGGACCAGCGGGGCACAGCTACAGCAGTTAGAGTTTGCGCACTTGCACAGGTGTACTCAAACATATTGAACATAAAACTATTAAATTTGTAGTCTATCGTCACGTTAGAAGGATTGAGATGGATTTTGCCACGTCCAATTTGATTTTCAAACATGTGCCAAAAATTGTAAAATGCATTTGAGCTCCTGAAATTATATAGCTGATAAAGGTACCTTCCTACATATTTTTGCTCTATTCGGTATCGCCCCGCGAAGTTCAAAGTTTTGCTGCCATCTTGGGATATCATACTTCTTGCTTGCTAAATGCACAGCATCAAAATTTTGGCGTGCACTGAATTCTGAGCTCAAAAACTCATTTTGCTAGTAATGTCGATTAAGAATAGCGTGCTTTTTAAATTGGAGAAAAAAAATCATCTTACCCAATTTTTTCCTCAACTTTGGATTGTATGTAGTTGTTTTGCGTAAAAATTAGAATCCGGTTTCGAGAAGTTTCCTGGTTGGCTCAAGCGTAGGTATCATTACTGATATAGTAACCACTTGCAGATCTGTTCAAAACTGGAAGAAGAATCAATTTTTTACCTTCTGCAATGCTGTGTTTGGCACACGTCGTGATCTTTCAGTAGACAGTAGTTAATGAAACTTCATTAACTTCATTTGTTGAAATTTTATGGAAATTTGAATTTTCAAAAATTTGTTTGAAGCCACAAAACTGCAGCTTAAAACCGTTATTTTCCGTTTCCAGTCGATTTTAATAGCGGACGTAACAAATTTCAGATCTCGAGGTTGATTTGATAAAATTTTGATTTTGTCCCATTTTTGGTTGAATTTGACTTCCAAAAATGCGCCAAAAAGTACTTCTTAAATTGGAGGAAAAAAATCATCTTACCTCAGTGTTGCTTTTTTTTAATAGGACATAAAATGTTGGATGAAACTAAATTATGTAGGTAGATATACTTAACGAGACAATTTAGCGCTGTAAACGTTCAACATTCATATTACAGACGTTGAATTATTATACACGTTCAATTTGTAAACGTGTAATTTCAAACGTTCAATTTTCACCAACCCGGTTAGTTTGATGAAATTTTGATTTTGTCCCATTTTTAGTTCAAGTTTGACTTTCAAAAATGCGCTAAAAAATAGTGAAATGCACTTGAGCAGATGATCACATGTAATTGGTGATGTACATGTTTTTGCTCTATTCGGAATGGCTCCGCCAAGTTCAAAATTTTGCTGCAACTTGGGATACTGTCCATACTTCTCTTGCTTGATGAAAAATACCGTATGTATCAAAAAATTGCGTAATGTCATTATTTTGGCGCGTACTGAAATCTGAGCTCAAGGACTCATTTTGCTATTTGGAAACGTCAATTGAGAATAGCGTACTTTTTAAATTGGAGAAATAGAAAATCATCTTACCACAGTTCGAATCGCACAGGTGTACTTTACATTGGACATTTTCATCTATATAGTCTAGTTAGATGGATTGAGAAGGATTTTTCCATGTTCACTTTCATAATTAGGTAGGTGTACTGAAATATCAAATTTTCAAATTTTATCCTCTAAATTTCGAACAATGAGTCGAGCTTTTGTCAACCTTCCTTGTTTTCACATTTCTTTTGTATTATTTTTAAGCATATCATTAACGATAGTAATCACTTGCAGACGAATTTTGAATTGAAATTTCCTATGTGAAATTAATGATGCAAAATGTGCGAAGTTTTATTCATTTTATTTTGGTTTTTTCATCGATACCGAGTCTTTCACCGTTCAAAAGCTCTCAAAGTTTGAAGTAACCAAAAGTGATCTATTGATGCTTTATGACATTATCACAAGAATGTAGACAAGGGACAAACTTCTCACGGATCGGCCTCTTTTTATGACTTCGGTGTGTAAAACACACCCTCCACAGTCCTCCCTCCCTTCGGCAAGACTATGATTTTGGGACTGAGCCATTTTTCTCAAAACAGGATGGCCAGGAGGTGGAGCGAAAAAACGTCTTTGAAAATCATAGCTTTCTTTCTGGGGGCGGGGGGGGGGTCCGAAACTGAAACGTTTTCTAAATAACCTTCAACTCAAAGTAATGAAGGTTTTACATAGGTAAATGGAGGGTGAAGCTAAAATTCTCCCAACTTACTTGCTAGATTTTCCCAACTGTTTACTCCAGACCTACCCCCCCCCCCAGATTTTTCCTTCCAATTGGATAGATGTGGTTTGAGGTTCAAACCATCTTGCGTAAAAATTAGAATCCGGTTTCGAGCAGTTTCGTGTTTGACTCGAGCGTAGGTATTAGGGTGGTCCTTATTTACATGGTCGAAAATTTTTTTTGCAATTTTTTTGATTCCTCCCCCCAAAGTTGTTCCCTTATATGAGAAAATAAATCCCTGAAAATTTTAGTCGGATCGGATAATATTAACCCGTGCCGCAGAGCATCTGAAATTTCAGAACTGACAGACCGCGTAGCCGTTGTATTTTCCACGAGAGCTGCGCGGCGTTGTTCGTGTTTTCCCCGACACGCATATTCCATAGTCCTGTATTCGGCTGGATGCAGTAAAAAAATTGTTTTTCCACAAAAAGGTCTTCTTTGCCACCTAAATAAAGATTCTGGAGTATAATCAGCATCGGAAAATATTTTAAGGTGATTGAGGAACAATTTCTAAAAAATGCTCAAAATTGACATGAAAAAATTCCAACAATTTTTGATTTTGATAATGTAATACCAAAAAAAGGATACCAAACGATGTCAAAATAAATCCCAAACCAGTGTTACCAATTTTGGATTGCTCACCTCTTACAGCTATTACTTACATAGCTGCATAGTCCCAATAATAAGATTTTGTTCATTATAAAAAATGTAATTAAAGGGACATAGCCTTTTGGAATGATTTCGACAAGTATCACCCCTGTGAGCTATCAAGGAGCAATCCTAAAAACTACGGTTCATTATCTTTTTTAAAAACAATTAAAGTTTAATAATAATACCTAAGTTTATAATTTTTAAATTAAATTTTAACAAAGAAATATTGTTTAAAAAATCAATTTATTTTAATATACCTGGGAAAGTATTTCAATTTTTATATTAATTTTTTTTTAAATAAAAGAAATTATTGGTATCACTGGTTTGGGGTTTATTTTGACATAGTTTGATATCCTTTTTCGGTGTTACATTTTCAAAATCAAAAATTGTTGGAATTTTCCCATGTTGATTTTCAGCATTTTTTAGAAATTATTCCTCAATCACCTCAAAATATTTTCCGATGCCGATTATACTCCAGAATCTTTATTTAGGTGGCAAAGAAGACCTTTTTGTGGAAAAACAATTTTTTTACTGCATCCAGCCGAATACAGGACTATGGAATATGCGTGTCGGGGAAAACACGAACAACGCCGCGCAGCTCTCGTGGAAAATACAACGGCTACGCGGTCTGTCAGTTCTGAAATTTCAGATGCTCTGCGGCACGGGTTAATATTATCCGATCCGACTAAAATTTTCAGGGATTTATTTTCTCATATAAGGGAACAACTTTGGGGGGAGGAATCAAAAAAATTCGAAAATGTGAAAATAAGGACCACCCTAGTAGGTATCATTACTGATAGTAACCACTTGCAGATCTGTTCAAAACTGGAAGAAGAATCAATTTTTCACCTTCTGCATCTGCAATACTGTGTTTGGCACCCGTCGTGATCTTTCGGTAGACAGTATTTAATACTTATTGGATCAGTTTTGAAATGAAACTTCATTAACTTCATTTGTTGAAATTTTGTGGAAATTTGAATTTTAGAAAATTTGTTCAAGGTTGCAAAACTGCTTAAAACCGATATTTTCCGTTTCCAGTCGATTTTAATAGAGAATGTATTAGAAACCTCAATTCACTCTATACCGACCTCAATTTTATTATGCTGAGTTGATTGGGAGAGGTTTCATTAAACGTTACTAATGTTTGTTAGTGAATTACTGTACCTACTAATAATATACACTTATCCAAAATACCAATAAGCATATTTTTTGAGTGTCCAAAATTTTCAAAATATAAGTATCTGGAGGCTCCAGAACGGCTTGAAACTACCTCCGAGTGGCCCAGCGTTTGGAAATTCCAGTATGAAGTAAATTTCAGTTATCCAACATAGGTACATTTCGTGAAATTTGTTGCAAATTTAAATTTTCAAAAATTTGTTTGAGGCCACAAAACTGCTTAAAACCGTTATTTTCCGTTTCCAGTCGATTTTAATAGAGGACGTAACAAATTTCAGATCTCGAGGTTGATTTGATGAAATTTTGATTTTATTCCATTTTTGGTTCAAATTTGATTTTCAAAAATGCGTCAAAAAGTACTTTTTAAATTGGAGAAAAAAATCATCTTACCTTAAGTTTTTTTTTTTATATCACTTACAAGATTCAGACATACATTATGTAAATATAACGAGACAATTGAACGCTGTAAACGATCAACTTTCATAATATAGACGTTGAATTATCGTACACGTTCAATTTGTAAACGTGCAATTTCACACGTTCAATTTTCACCAACCCGGTTAATTTGATGAAATTTTGATTTTGTCCCATTTTTGGTTCAAATTTGATGTTCAAACATGCGCCAAAAATAGTAAAGTGCACGACTGCACGTCCACTTGAGAACATGAAATTGACGATGTACCTACTTATTGTTGCTCTATTCTGAATGGCAACGCCCAGTTCATAATTTTGTTGCGACTCTTGTTTGCTAAAATGTACAGTACCAATAAATTGCGGATGATGGTTTTTGATTCGGTACAACTACGAAAGATTTTCATCATTTTTCCACACACTTCGATGACATGACGAGTGATATTTTTTGAAATTTGATCCACGATTTTAATTTTTTTGAGATTGATAAAAGTGATACCGAACCAATAAAATCTCTAGTATTGGAAGAGCACTTTTCAATTTATAGTGAATTTTTGGGAATCAAGGGCCAACAATGAAACAGGAATCAAAATTTATGGAATTAACCTATAGAAATTTGAAATTTGATTTGAACCCTATTTTTAACCTCCCGAATCGATTGGAAACGGCTTCGAACCACTTTGAGTATGCCTAGCTCTTAATCCTGCATCCGATTTTTATTTTGGTACGAGTAAGTATTTATTTTGAATGTTGAAATTTACATAGAAGTTTATTCAATGGAATTATTAGTAACCTCAATTCACTCTACATCTCAATTTCATTGTGCTGAGTCGATGGGGGGGAGAGGGGGTTCAATCTGTTCTGAAGCTTTAGGCGGTATTTTACAACACTTTTTCAAAACACTAATAAACAGCTGTCTCTTCCCACAGACTGCAGAACAGCTGGAAACTACCTCCTCGAGTGGTCCAGCATTTTAAAATTCGAGTATGAAGTAAAATTCTAGCTACCCAACTTCATTTGGTGGAATTTTGTGGGAATTTCAATTTTCCAAAATTTTTGTTCAAGGCTGTAGAACTGCTCAAAACCGTTCTTTTCTGTTTCCAATCGATTTTAACAGAAGGACAAAAATAGAGAACGTACCGAATTTCAGCTCTCGAGGTTAATTTGACAAAATTTTGATTTTGTCCTATTTTTGGTTGAAATTTGATTTTTAAAAATGTGCCAAAAAGTACTTTTTAAAATTGGAGAAGAAAAAAATCATCTCACCACAATTGTTTCTTTAATCACACGTTCAATTTGTGTACGTGGAATTGGCGCGTACCGAAATCAGAGCTCAAGAACTCATTTTGCATTTGGAAACGTCGATTAAGAATAGCGTACTTTTTGAATTAGAGAAACAAAAAATCATCTTACCCCAATTGGAGTCACACATCGCGCTGGTACTTGACGGAAACTTCAGACTTTGCTGCCTATAGTCACGTAAGCTGGATAGAGATGGATTTTACCACGTTCACTTTCATAATTCAGTAGGTACTGGAATATCAACTTGAATAGAAATTCCATGATAACCTATGAGCCAGACGATTGCGATCTTCATTTCGACACGCGTTATTAAGTGTTGAAATCAAATTTCTTTTTAACGATGATGATGATTGTTGAATACTTACTTCAAGTCTTGAATACTTTTTTGGTTCTTTTATACCTGGCACTACAATGTTCAATTGTTCATGATATGCGAATCACCACATGTGCGCCGCCACTCCTCGCCACATTTTTTGGCAATGGCTCATGAACTATCGGATAGACGTACAAGACCTCAGAGTCTCCTCAAAGGCGAGTTTGGACACTTTGTATTTTGTCCGGTGGCAGATGGAGAGCGGTCGCAGTGACTAGCGAACCAGTTGTTGCGATGACCGACGGTTTTTGATCCGGAATCACTGCGAAAATTTGTCACGATTTTTCCGCCTACTCAGGTGACATGACGAGTGATTTTTGAAATTCAATTCACGATTTCAATTTTTCTGAAATTGATGGAAGTGCACTTTTCAATTTATAGTGAATTTTTGGGAATCAAGATCCAAAAATGCAACTGAAATCCAAATTTGTGAAATTGACCTTAGAAAGCATAAATTTGATCTGAACCTTTATTTTTAACATCCCGAATCGATTTAAACCCGATTCCAACCACTTTGAGTAGGTAGCTGAGAAGGTTAATTGCAGCAAATTTTCATCTATTTATTTTGAATGTTGAAATTTCCATAAATGTTTACCGAATGAAGTTATTAGAAACCTCAATTCACTCTATACCTACCTCAATTTTATTTTGCTGAGTCGATTGGGAGAGGTTTTATACCGTTCTGGAACCTCCAGCTGTATTTTGGAAGCATGAGATTTTCACGAAGTGTCATGAAAGATGTCCAAGTAAACTTCAGCACGTGTAAACGCTACTAATGCATGATAGGGAATTATTACTGTACCTACCTACCTACTAATTATGTACACCTAATAAGCATATTTTTTGAGTGTCCGAAATTTTCAAAATGTATCTGGAGGCTCCAGAACGGCTTGAAACTATCTCCGAGTGGCCCAGCGTTTGGAAATTCCAGTATATGAAGTAAATTTCTGCTATCCAACTTCATTTGTTGAAATTTTGTGGAAATTTAAATTTTTAAAAATTTGTTCGTGGTCACAAAACTGCTTAAAATCGTTATTTTCCGTTTCCAGTCAATTTCAATAGAGAACGTGACGAATTTCAGCTCTCGAGGTTAACTCGATAAAATTTTGATTTTGTCCCATTTTTGGTTCAAATTTGATGAAATGTAGTCTTTACATTTACATTTAATTAAATCAATCAATATGCATAAACGTGCATTTTATTATTTAAAACACAATAACAACATAAACGTAAACTTAGGAATGAGTAGAATACGAATCGAACGAATCGAATAGACACTAGCGCGATCTATATGATCGAGCGATATATCATTTGATTTTTAAAAATGCGCCCAAAAGTAAGTATCTTTTTAAATTGGAGAAAAAAAAATCATCTTACCTGAATGTGTTTTTTTTTCAATTTAATATATGGCATAACGTCGTTGAGTTGAAACTGGATGATTATAACGAGACAATTGAACGCTGTAAACGTTCAACTTTCTTATAGACGTTAAATTATCATACCTGCATGTTCAATTTTGTAAACGTGTATGTAATTTCAAACGTTCAATTTTCACTAATCCGGCTAATTTGATGAGATTTTGATTTTGTCCCATTTTTGGTTTAAATTATTTTGATTTTCAAACATGTGCCAAAAATAGTCAAGTGCACTTGAGCACATGAAATTGTTGATGTACATATTTTTGTTCTATTCGAAAATGGCTGCGCCAAGTTCTAAATTTTGTTGCCACTTGGGTTACTTTCCATTTGTCTTTTGCTTGCTAATGTACCTATCAGTAGGTACAAATCTAAAAATTGCGCGATGTTCTTATTTTGGCGCCTACTGAAATCTGAGCTTAAGAACTCATTATGCATTTGGACACGTCGATTAAGAACAGCGTACTTTTTGAATTAAAGAAACAAAAAATCATCTTACTCCAGTTAGAGTTGCGCAGGTACCTACTAAAACATGTCTCCATTAGTCACGTTAGGTAAATTGAGATGGATTTTAACACGTTCAATTTCATAATTAAGTATTGGAATATCAAATTTTCAAACTTTACCCTCAAAATTTCGAACACGAAGACCAGCTTATTATATCAATCATTAGGAAAATTGTATTCGCTGGACAGGGTCGTTGTCTTCACATTTCATTTGGGGTTTTCAAGAGTATCATTACCGATATAGTAATCACTTGCAGTCGTATAATTGACTCATGAATATTTCGTGGTGGTTTCTGATAAATATGTCGATAAAACACAATGGCATAACATAGATTTGTTTGAAGAAAAAGTACGTTGCATCACGAAAGGATAGCGTTGAAAATTAGGGAGAAAAATTGACACCTTTTCCTTTTGCTACCCGAATTGAAAGATCGTGAAAATCATAAAAATTGGTCTGGAGAACTGAGAATAGCCCTATAAAACAGTAATTTCTCCCACATCTTTCCTGTCGATCTCCGAAGCTGAAACGTTTTCCTGAAAGTTGACACGTGAATTCAATCAAAATCTTTCAACTTTTTTTTCACAATCCATCCATTCCACTAGCATGCTTAGTAGGTAAGGTGATGATGATGATGATGATGATTGATGAATACTTACTTGAAGTCTTGAGTATTTGGCACATAATATGACCATAACCTTTACATCGAAAACAACGAGGAGGGTTTGGGTCATTCGGACCCTTCCAATTCTGGTTCGTATTGGTACCAGAGCTCGAACCAGCCGAGCCTCCGGCTGCATTAGCAGACTGCTGAGTACTACGCTCGCCTTGACCATTTCCCTGAAATCCCTGATTAGACCTAGGCCCGTTATTCGAACCACTACGACCGTTAAAACCGCTAAAATTTCTCCTCGCCACGTTTTTTTGGACGCTCATGAACTTTTGGATGGACGCGCAGGGCCTCAATTTGATCTCCTCATAGGCGAGTTTGGCTACTTTTTGTACGTATTTGCTCGGTGACAGGCGGCGCGGTGAGCTCTGTCAGTGACTGGGAGAACCTGCAGTTGTTTCGATGACTGACGGTTTTTGATCCGGTACCACGACGAACATTTTCAGCATTTTTCCACACACTTATGGGTTAAATGTCGGGTGATTTTTGAAATTTGATCCACGATTTTAATTTTTTTTTAAGTGATAGCGAACCAATAAAATCTGAAGTGTTGGAAGTGCACTTTTCAATTTATGGTGAATTTTTGAGAATCAAGGGCCAACAATGAAGCGGAATCAAAATTTTTATGGAATTGACTCACCTATAGAAATTTGAAATTCGATATGAACCCTATTTTTATCCTCCCAATTAGATGGAAAACTGCTTCGAATCACTTTGAGTAGCTCTGAATCCTGCCCCAGATTTTTATCTATTTTCATTTTGAATGTTGAAATTTCCATAAAATTTTATCCGATGTGTTGGATACCTAAATTCATTCTATACTTAGCTCAATTTTATTTTCTGAGTCGATTGGAGCAGGTTTCAAGCTGTTCTGGAGCTTCCGGCGGTATTTTAGAAGCATTATGATTTTCGAAAACTCTCGTGTAAACGCAAAAGATGCCTGTGAGTGACTTATTCTACAGATAGTACAACACTTTTCCAAAACACTAATGAGCATCTGTCGCTTTTTTACATGCTAAAGATAATTTGGACGGTTTTTTGAAATTTTCAAAATATGTACAGTATAAGAAGTATCAGAGGCTACAGAACGGCTGGAAACTACCTCCTAGCGGCTCAGCATTTTAAAATTCGAGTATGAAGTAAATTCTAGCTACCCAACTTCATTTAGTGGAATTTTGTGGAAACTTCAATTTTCCAACATTTTTGTTTAAGGCTGTAGAACTGCTCAAAGCCGTTCCTTTCCGTTTCCAATCGATTTTAACAGAAGGACAAAAATAGAGAACGTACCGAATTTTAGATCTCGAGGTTAATTTGATGAAATTTTGATTTTGTTCCATTTTTGGTTCAAATTTGATTTTCAAACATGTGCCAAAAATTGTAAAATGCATTTGGGCACCTTTAATTATAGCTGATGTAGGTACTTACCTACATGTTTTTGCTCTATTCGGTATGGCCCCATCAAGTTCAATGTTTTGCTACCATTTTGGGATACCATACTTACTTCTTGCTTGTTAATCTTGCTTGCTAAGTATGTACAGTATCAAAATTTTGGCGCGCACTGAAACCTGAACTCGAGAACTCATTTTGTTAGTTGAAAAAGCGTACTATTTGAACTGGAGTGAAAAAATCATCTTACCCCACGTTGTGAGAATTTTTCAAAATTCACCTATCAATCATTTTGTCAGATGTTGGCTGGTGATGTACATATTTTTGCTCTGTTCGGCGTGGCTCCGCCATGTTCAAAATTTGGCTGCAACTGGGGAATCCTTTTATACTTCTGTTGCTTGATAAATATACAGTACATATCAACAAATTGTGTGATGTCATTATTTTGGAGCGTACTGAAATCTGAGCTCGAGAACTCATTTTGCTATTTGGAAACGTCAATTGAGAATAGCGTAGGTACATTTGGGAGAAATAGAAAATCATCTTACCGCATTTCGAAACTTGATTGGCGATGTTCAGGGTTTGAATCGAAGGCAGTTGCGATTCTCCATGGATCGAGTTTATTTAAAAGGTACTCCTCTTTTATACGTTGAAGATGACGTTTTTCGCGAATGAAATTTTCTATGGCTTGGCAATCGGACATTTCGTCTACTTTTTGATTTTGAATAGCTGAAGTTAAGCTGAAGTAGGTATATGGCCTTTTTTGCGAATCCATCAGCGATAATAGGTATTTGTGTAGTCGTAATGATGAGCAAATATATGTAGAATTTCACAGTTTTCAAATTATGCCATAAGAGCCAAAATGTTTTCAAAAAATAACTATACATATAGTTGAACACTGTAAACGTTCAACTTTCATATAGACGTTGAATTATAGTACACGTTCAATTTGTAAACTTGCAATTTCACACGTTCAATATTGTCACCAACCCGGTTGATTTGATGAAATTTTGATTTTGTCCCATTTTTGGTACAAATTTGATTTCCAAACATGCGCTAAACATAGTAAAGTATACACTTGAACACATGAAATTGATGATGTAAATATTTTTGCTCTATTCGGAATGGCCCCGTTTAGTTCAAAATTTTGCTGCGACTTGGGATACTTTACAAACTTATCTTGCTTGATGAAATGTACCTACCGTACATATCAAAAAATTATTTTGGCGTGTACTGAAATGTGAGCTCAAGAACTCATTTTGATATGTATTTGGAAACATCAATTGAGAATAGCGTAATTTTTAAATTGGAGAAATAAAAAATCATCTTACCACAATTGAATGGCACAGGTGTACTTTACCGTTTGACATTTGGTCTATACTCTATAGTCATGTTAGGTTGATTGAGATGGATTTTGCCACGTTCACTTTCATAATTAGGTAGGCGTACTGAAATATCAAATTTTCGAATTTTATCCTCAAAATTTCGAACACTGAGTCGAGCTTTTGTCAACCTTCCTTGTTTTCACATATTTTTTTTGTATTTTTAAGCATAGGCATCATTAACAATAGTAATCACTTGCAGACGAATTTTGAATTGAAATTTCCTACGTGTGACATTTTCCGCGATAGAAAATTTCCAGTGAGCACGTAGCTGTATTAATAATGCAAAATGTGCAAAAATTTATTCTTTTATTTTGGTTTTTTCATCGATACCGAGTCTTTCACCGTTCAAAAGCTCTCGAAGTTTGAAGTTGCAAAAAGTCATCTATTGATGCTTTATGACGTTATCACAAGAATACTGTAAACAAGGGACAAACGTCACGCGGGTCGGCCTCTTTTTATGACTTCGGTGTGTAAAACACACCCTCCACAGTCCCCCTCCCCCTTCGGCACGCCTATGATTTTGGGGCTGAGCCATTTCCCTCAAAACAGGATGGCCATGAGGTGGAGCGAAAAAACGTCTTTGACAATCATAGCTTTCTTAGTGGGGGAGGGGGGATTCTGAAACTGAAACTTTTTCTAAATAACTTTCAACTCAAAGTAATGATGGTTTTATGTACATAGGTAAATGGAGGGTGAAACTAGAATTGTCCCAACTTTACTTGCTAGATTTTCCCAACTGTTTACTCCAGACGTACTCCCCTCCCCCTCCAGATGTTTCTTTTCAATTGGATAGATGTTGTTTGAGGTTCAAATCATTTTCAAAAAAGGGAACTTGAAAATAAAATTGAGAATAAATAATTTATTGAAATTTTTTCATTGATCGTATTATATGTTTTTGGGATTTCTTGGGTTGATTTTTCTATTGTAACCTTAGAAAATGTTAGAAAATTGTTACAGTAGAATTCAAATCTGTCCGATAAAATCGAGGGAGAAAGCTGTAAAAAATTTATAATTCAAAACATAGGTAGGTATATCTGTAGGTAATTTTTTATAAGAAGCCATAAGAAGTAAATTTCAAAAATTTGCAATTCCTGAGAAGTGAAACAGCATCATTTTTGATGGAGGAAGTCATTTTTCGTACCCTCTTTAATTTGGTCAGTGGAAAGGAAGTGAGGTGCATTTTTTCAAAATTTGTGTTCTTTTCATGACCGTTGTGGTAATATTATCTACTTCAGTAGAAATTCAATGACGACCAATGAGTCATACGATCGCGATCGTAATATTTTGTCACGCGTCGATAATAGATCAGTTTTGAAATCAAATTCCTTTTCAATGATGATGATGATGATGATGATGATTGATGAATACTTACTTGAAGTCTTGAATATTTGGAACTGGATACGGTGAATCAAGTGCTTGCTCCACACAACGTTTTATAGCGACGCGTATGAACTTTTTGATGAACGCACATTACCGAACCTCAGCATCTCCTCAAAGGCGACTTGGCTACTGTGTATTCATCTGGCGACAGTCAGCGAGCTCTGGCAGTTCACGAACCTCACTTCGATGACAGTTTTCGATCCAGTACCACATACGAAAATTTTTCAACATTTTGCCACACACTTAGGTGGCATTACGAGTGATATTTGTAATTTAATTCACGATTTTAATTTTTTTGAAATAGACCAAAGTGATACCGAATCAATAAAATCTCGAGTGTTGGAAGTGCACTACTTTCCAATTTATAGTGAATTTTTAGGAATCAAGGGCCAACAATGAAACAAGAGTCAAAATTTATGGAATTGACCTATAGAAATTTGAAATTCGATATGAACCCTATTTTTAACCTCCCGAATCGATTGAAAACTGCTTCGACCAACTTTGAGTAGCTCAGCTCTGAATCCTGTAGCAGATTTTTATCTATTTATTTTGAATGTTGAAATTTACAAATAGGTACATAAAAGTTTATCTAAGGAGTTATTAGAAACCTCAATTCACATTACACCTCGATTTTATTATGCTGAGTCGATGTGAGTGACTTATTGTACAGATTGTACAACACTTTTCCTAACCACTAATAAGCATCTGTCGCTTTTTTACATGCTAATACCTAATGATTTGGACAGTTTTCTGAAATTTTCAAAATAGGTATAGGTATATCTAGAGGCTAATGAACGGCTGGAAACTACCTCCTAGCGGTCCAGCATTTCATAATTCGAGTATGAAGTGAATTCTAGCTACCTAACCTCATTTGGTGGAATTTTGTGTAAATTTAAATTTCAAAAATTCGTTCAAGGCAGCACAACTGCTTAAACTATTTCTTTTCCGTTTTCAATCGATTTTAACAGAAGGACAAAAATAGAGAACGTACCAAATTTCAGCTCTTGAGATTAATTTGATAAAATTTTGATTTTATTCCATTTTTGGTTCAAAAGTTGATTTTTAAAGATGTGCCAAAAATTGTAAAATGCATTTGGCATCTGAAATTATAGCTGATGTAGGTACCTACCTACATATTTTTTCTCTAGATCGGTATGGCCCCGCTAAGTTCAAAGTTTTGCTGCCATCTTGCCATCTTGGGATACCATACGTTTTCATGCTTGCTAAATGAACAGTATCAAAATTTTGGCGCGCACTGAAATCTGAGCTCGAGAACTCATTTTGCTGGTTGAAAATGTTGATCAAGAACAGCGTAGGTAGGTACTTTTTAAACTGAAGGAAAAAAAATCATCGTACCTCACGTTGTGGGAATTGTTCAAAATTTGCATATCAGCGAAGAGTGAACATTTTGATGGATAATCGTCTATTTTTTTCTCAATTGGGGATTGCATTTTGCTTAGTGATTTCAATCCGGTTTCGAGCAGTTTCTAGTTCGACCCAAGCGTATATTGGTACTGATAGTAACCACTTGCAGATTACAACTCGCTATCAATATTATATACGCTGATCGGATCTCTATATTGAAAGCTGTGCTGAGGCACATTGGCATGCGCAAAAATTGTAAAATGCACTTTGACCACTTCAGATTTGGGCTGGTGATGTACATAGATTTTTGCTACATTCAGAATGGCTCCGCCAAGTTCAAAATTTTGGTGCGACTTGGGATACTTTCCATACCTCTCTGGTTTGAGATCATTATTTTGGTGCGTACTGAAATTTGAGCTCAAGAGCTCAATTTGCTGTTTGGAAACGTCGATTAAGTATAGCGTACTTTTTGAATTAGCGAAACAAAAAATCATCTTACCCCAGTTGAAGTCGCACATTGTGCTGGTAATTAATTAACGCTAAACTGTCAGCTTATAGTCACGTAAGTTGGATAGAGATGAATTTTACCACGTTCACTTTCATAATCAAGTATAGGTACTGGAATATCTATGATGACCTATGACCCAGACGATCGCGATCTTCATTTCGACTCGCGTCATCCAGTTTTGAAATCAAATTTCTTTCTAACGATGATGATGATTGATGAATACTTACTTGAAGTCTTGATTTGGAAATGGATAATAATCAGAATGGGTTTGTAGGACCTCAGTGTCTCCTCAAACACGAGCAGCTTGGCTATTTGTATTTGTCCAGTTGCAGGAAGAGAGCTGTGGCAGTGACTGGCGAACCAGTTGTTTTGATGAGATGATGACTGACGGTTTTTGATCCGGTACCACTATGAAAATTTTTCACCATTTTTCCACTCACTCAGGTGACATGACGAGTGATTTTTGAAATTTAATTCACGATTTCAATTTTTTTACAATTGATCAAAGTCATACCGATCCAATAAAATCTCAATTGTTAGAAGTGCACTTTTCGATTTCTGGTTAATTTTGGGGAATCAAGGGTCAAATATGTAGGTATGAAACAAAAAACGAAATTTATGAAATTGACCCAGAAAGCTGCAATTCTTTATGAACCCTATCTTCAAACTCCCGAATCGATTGAAACCCATTTCGAGCCACTTTGAGCAGCTCTGAACCCTCTAGCAGATTTTTATCTATATTTATTTTGAATATTTAAATTCCCATAAAATTTTACTCAATGTGTTTATTATAGAAACCCTAATTCAGTCTATACCTCAATTTTATTATGCTGAGTCGATTGGAGGAGATTCCAATCAAATTATCAAAATAAATATAGGTACCTACTTATCTGGAGGATTCAGAATGGTTGGAAACTATCTCTGGACTTCAAATTGGAGGATCAAAGAAACCATCTTATCCCAGTTGGAGTAGTTGGAGTCACATAGGTAGTGATTGCTATCTTCATATTTTCTTTAGTTTTTCTCATCCGGTTTATTTTTCTTGATTTCATCATTTTATTGGAAACGTTGCTGCGGAAATTGTTCAAAATTTACCTAGTATCAGTGAAGACTGAACATTTGATGGATAATCGTCAATTTTTTCCTCGATTTTTGATTGTATTTTGGGCGGTGATTTGGATAATCCGGTTTCGAGCAGCTTCTAGTTTGGCTCAAGCGTATCATTACTGGTAGTAACCACTTCCAGTTGTATAAATTGACTTATGAATGTTATAATTGGGATTCAACTCAGTCATGAAAACACTTGGGCATTATATAGGCTTGTTTGAAGAAACTGTGCATTGCATCTCAAAAGGGTAAAGTTGGGAAATAGCAGGTAGAAAAATTGATAGGTATACCCTTTTCCTTGATCTGGAGAACTGAGTAGCCCTGAGAAAATTATCTCTCTGATATGTAAAGTGCACTTGAGCACATGAAATTGATGATTAGGGCAGAAGAATATATGCTCTAAAAAACCCAAAATATGCGCATATTTTATGCGCTCATTTTGATGAAAATATGCAAAAAAATTCCTAAATAGTTGAAATATGCCAAAATATTCCCACCATTTCCTACACAATATGGGTATCATTTTACAGGGAAAAACAAAGCGAATTCAATGGTAACCTTGATAGTTTGATAAAGTGAAAATTCCAGGAGGTATTTGCAAGGAAAGGATATAAAATTCAAAGTTTTATGAGAAAAAAATGAAAATTTGTGTTCAAAAAATTTCGTTTTCCAAAAATTTTGTTTTCAAAAAATTACAAAAAAAGCAAATTTTGAAGATTTTAAAAATATTCCCTAAAAATAGGGAAAAACTGTGAAAATTGACTAAATATGCTGAAATATGCGCTAAAACAGGTGAAAATATGCTAAAACGGGCATTTTTAGTCGAAATATGCTAAAATATGCAAAATAACATTGGCTCAGTCGACTTGAATTCTCTTGATTCGCAAAGATGTGTTTGATATTCCCTGCCTAATAGCACAGAAAAAAATATGCTAAAGAATATGTTCTTCTGCCCTATTGATGATGTAGAGGAGAAGGTACAAATATGGACCCCCTCTAGCTTTTTGGCTTTAAAGGGTAGAAAAAATTATCAAAATTTTTTTTCGAGTATACCATTCGAAAAGCCAAAGACTCTAGTATATTGTGTAAAAAAAATAATTTTTTTTGTTGATAACTCACTGAGAAATTTGAAATTTAGAAAAGTGACATAAAATGGTACAAATATGGACTCGGGTACAAATATGGACCCCCCCTCAAAAAATGAATAAAAATTTCAGAAAATTGAACAAAAATTTATTTAAAGATGTTTTTTGATGCTTTGGACTTGTCTTCTTTATTAATAACACTTTTCTCGGTATTCTAAAAACCATTGAATCAAAATTAGATGAAAAAAAATTTAGGGGTCCATATTTATACCCATGCAAAAAATTGGCCAAGTTTATGAAAAATGAAAAAATCATGGTTCCATTTTCGACACTTTGGGCTTGTCTTCTTTGTTAATAACACTTTTCTCGACATTCTAAAAAATATTGAATCAGAATTAGGTAAAAAAAATTAGGGGTCCATATTCATACCCATGCAAACAATCGGCTCAGTTTATGAAAAATGAAAAAAATTATGAAAATCAGTTGAAGTACAGACAAATATGAAAGTATACTTTGAAAGTACACATTGTAAGCTACTTACTCCGCTAATAATTTTTTTTCCAAACTTTATTTAAAGTTGATGAATTACTGAATGAAAAACTAGTAAAATTTTCCATCGGCAAGAAAATAATGCGCAAAAAAAAACAATTGCTGATGAGAGACACCCAAGTATGCATGGATCCGAAATAAGTACTTGGATCATCGATACTACACTACTAGTATAATTTTTAGTACTCAGCATGACCGTAGCGCTAGTGGTTGTACACTAAACCATGGGGGGTCCATAATTGTACCTTCTCCTCTACTACATATTGTTATTTGTTGCTGTATTCTGAATGACAACGCCCAGTTCATAATTTTGCTGCGACTCTTGCTTGCTAAAATGTACAGTACCAATAAATTGCGTGATGTCTTTATTTTGAGGCGTAAAGAAATCTGAGCTCAAGAACTCATTTTGCTTTTTGAAAACGGTCAATTAAGAATAACGTACTTTTTAAATTGAAGAAACGGAAAATCATCTTACCACAGTTGGAATGGCACAGGGGTACACTACGTTAAAAGTGGGTATACCAGGTACTTATACAAAAAAAACGAATTTGTAGTCTTTAGTCACGTTAGATGGATTGATATAGATTTTGCCACGTTCACTTTCATAATTAGGTGTACTTGAATATCAAATTTTCAAATTTTATCCTTAAAATTTCGAACACTGAGTCGAACTTTTATCAACCTGAAGGAAAATTTTATCCGCTGGGCTGCAGTATTACTGTTTTCACATTTCTTTTGTTTTTTTTAAGCGTATCATTACCGATAGTGACCACTCGCAGTCGTATAATTGACTCATGAATATTAGTACTTACGTAATATTGGAATGAACATCACTGCATAACATAGACTTGTTTGAAGAAACAGTGCATTGAATCTCAAAAGGATAAAGTTGAGAATTAGGGAGAAAATTGACACCTTTTCGGGTGTCTTTTCATTTTGCTATTTTGCAATTGCTGCCGATTTGAAAGATCGTAAAACGTTTTTCAAGTAACTTTCTACCTACTAAAAACTCGAAGCAATGAAGCTAGGTTACACATGAATTTATTAAAAATCGTTCAACTTTTTTTCACAACCCATCCTTTCCCATATCATGTTTAGTAGGTAAGTAAATGTCCAGTGGTAACTATTTGCATCATGAGAAGTTCTTCAGTTACTGTTTTTTTCCTCATCGTCTTTGAATTTTAATAAGCTGTTGAATATCAACTTGAGTAGAAATTCAATGACCACCAATGAGCTATAGACGATCGCGATCTTTATTTTGACACGCGTCGTTCAGTTTTGAAATTAAATTTATTTTTAATGATGATGATTATTGATGAATACTTACTTGAAGTCTCGAGGAACTGGATGGTTACTATACGGGAACTCTTCACCACTGCGCGAACCACCACATGTGCATACAAGAGTTGAGGACTTATTTTGAATGTTGAAATTTACATAAAAGTTTATCCAATGGTGTTATTGATAACCTCAATTCCCTCTACCTCTTGTGCTGAGTTGATTGGAGGGGGTTTCAAGCCGTTCTGAAGCTTTCGCGGCGGCATTTTACAACACTTTTTCAAACCACTAATAAACAGCTGTCTCTTTCTAGAGGCTACAGAACGGCTGGAAACTACCTCCTCGAGCGGCCCAGCATTTTAAAATTCGAGTATGAAGTAAAATTCTAGGTAGGTACCTAACTTCATTTGGTATAATTTTATGGAAATTTCGATTTTCCAAAATTTTTGTTCAAGGCTGTAGAACTGCTCAGAATCGTTCTTTTCCGTTTCCAATCGATTTTAACAGAAGGACAAAAATAGAGAACGTACCGAATTTCAGCTCTCGAGGTTAATTTGACAAAATTTTGATTTTGTCCTATTTTTGGTTGAAATTTGATTTTTAAAAATGCGCCAAAAAGTACTTTTTAAATTGGAGAAGAAAAAAATCATCTCACCTTAATGTTTCTTTGATCTCACGTTCAATTTATTTTGTATCATCTAAACATGCAATTGGTTAATTTGATGAAATTTTGATTTTGTCCCATTTTTGGTTCAAATTGTATTTTCAAACATGCGCCAAAACTAGTAAAATGCACTTGAACACATACATATAATTAAACACTGTAAACGTTCAACTTTCATATAGACGTTGAATTATAGTACACGTTCAATTTGTAAACTTGCAATTTCACACGTTCAATATTGTCACCAACCCGGTTGATTTGATGAAATTTTGGTTTTGTTCCATTTTTGGTACAAATTTGACTTTCAAACGTTCGCCAAAAATAGTAAAGTATACGCTTGAGCACATGAAATTGATGATGTACATATTTTTGCTCTATTCGGAATGGCTCCGCTTAGTTCAAAATTTTGCTGCGACTTGAAATACTTTCCATACTTATCTTGCTTGATGAAATGTACAGTACGTATCAAAAAATTGCGTAATGTCATTATTTTGGCGTGTACTGAAACCTGAGTTCATAAGAACTCATTTTGCTATTTGGAAACGTCATCTCAATTGAGAATAACGTACTTTTTAAATTGGAGAAATAGAAAATCATCTTACCCCAGTTGCAGGAGTTGCACATCGCGAATATCTTTTAAGTCGGCTATTTCTATTTTTTTCCGGTGGCAGGTGGAGAGATGTGGCAGTGACTGGCGAACCAGTTGTTTTAATGACTGACGGTTTTTGATTTGGTACCACTACGAAAATTTTTTAGGTTAAATGACGAGTGATTTTTGAAATTTAATTCACGATTTCAATTTTTTTACATTTGATCAAAGTGATACTGATCCAATAAAATCTCAAGTGTTAGAAGTGCACTTTTCGATTTCTGGTGAATTTTTAGGAATCAAGGGCCAAACATGAAGCAACAAACTAAATTTATGAAACTGACCCAGAAAGCTGAAATTTGATATGAACCCTGTTGTTTTTGAATTTCCAAATTGATTGAAAACCGTTTCGAACCTCTTTGAGCAGCTCTGAACCCTCCAGCAGATTTTTATCTATATTCATTTTGAATAATTATTGAAATTCTCATAAAATTTTACTCAATGGGTTTATTAGAATTAGAAACCTCAATTCAGCCTAAGTATACCTCAATTTTATTATGCTGAGTCAATTGAAGGAGATTCCAAGTCGTTCTGGAACCTTCAGCCGTACTATTTTGCGAACATCTGATTTTCAAGAAGTGTCATAAAAACTGTATCCAAATCAACTTCAGCGCGTGTAAACGCGACTGATGCACTCTACTGATTGTGCAACACTTTTCCAAAACACTTTTGAGCGGCTGTCGCATTCTCACATGCTGTATACGCGTAGATGATTTGTATAGTTTTTGGACCCCTTTTTGAAGATCTCAAATTTTCAAAATAAATACATCTGCAGGATTCAGAATGGTTGGAAACTACCTCTGGACTTTAAATTGGAGAAACAAAAAAAACATCTTACCCCAGTTGAAGTAGTTGGAGTCACATACTAGGTAGACGAATTAGTGGAAACTGGACGTTTTATGGATAATTGTCAATTTTTCCTCGATTTTTGATTGTATTTTCAGTGGTGATTTGAATAATCCGGTTTCAAGCAGATTCTAGTTTGACTTAAGCGTATATCATTACTGGTAGTAACCACTTGCAGTTGTGTAAATTGACTCATGAATTATCAAGTTTGCGGTTCAGTGGCGTCTTAAGACATTATGGCATAATATAGGCTTGTTTGAAGAAACAGTCCATTGCATCTCAAAAGAGTAAAGTTGGGAAATAGTAGGGATAAAAATTGATACCCTTTTCTTTAATCTGGAGAACTGAGTAGCCCTGAGAAAATTATCTCTCTGATATGCTGGGAATCTCTTCGGGCACTCGGAAAAATATCGGCTCAAAATTGAAAAAAAAAATACTTTCCTAATGTAGGTAATTAGGATTTCTTTTTGGAATCGCAAGTCAAGAAGTGCGGTTGGTCCCCAAATTTCTTTTGGTTTTTCAAGCGTATCAGTACCGATAGTAACCACTTGCAGTCGTATACCTTAATTACTGACTCAATGACTCATGAACATAATAATTATAGTTAAATATGTAACCGAAGATGAAACGTTTTCATAGGTAATATTCAACTCAAAATTCAAAGTAATGAAGGTTTAGCACGAATTTGATCAAAATCCTTCGACTTTTTTTCACTATTCATCCTTTCCCATAGGATGTTTAGTAGGTCACTGTTTTTCCCCCTCACATCATCTTTGAATTTTAATGAGCTGTTGAGTATGAACTTGAGTAGAAATTCAATGACGACCAATGAGCTATGGAGATCGCGATTTTTATTTTGACACACGTCGTTCAGGTTTAAATTAAATTTCTTTTTAATGATGATGATGATGATTGATGAATATACTTACGTGAAGTCTTGAATTGGAAATGGATAATCGGTTGAGTCTTTCCAATTTTCGGTTCTATTTTAATTTTTCAAACATGCGCCAAAAATTGTATAGTGCATTTGAGCTCCTGAAATTATAGCTGATAAAGGTACCTTCCTACATATTTTTGCTGTATTCGGTATCGCCCCGCCAAGTTCAGAGTTTTGCTGCCTTATTGGGATATCATAATTCATGCTTGCTAAATGTACAGCATTAAAATTTTGACGCGCATTGAAATTTGAGCTCAAAACTCATCTTGCTAGTAATGTCGATTAAGAATAGCGTATTTTTTTAAATTGGAGAAAAAAAAATCATCTTACACAATTTTTTCCTCAATTTTGGATTGTATGTAGGTATCTTGCGTAAAAATTAAAATCTTGTTTTGAGCAGTTTTGTGTTTGACTCAAAAGCGTAGCGTAGGTATCATTACCGATAGTAACCACTTGCAGATTTATAGTTCGTTCGTGAATATTAAGTTTTAATGCACCCAGCGGATTTCTCAATGATTTTAGCATGATTTTTTTTTTGTCGCATGCAAACATCACCTCCCTCACATTTTACATTTGGTATTGAGATTTTTAGCCACCCCTTTCATTGGTGTACCTTCGATTTTATACCTCAGCCCCCAGTGTCATACGCCATGTTTTTGAGAATGAATGTTACATATTTATAGTGTCACAAACTTCATTTTTTTTTTTTTTAAAAGAAAAATTGACACATTCTCATGAACTATATTGGCATAATATAGCCTTGCTTGACGAATAAACAGTGCATTATTGTATCTCAAAAGGATAAAGTTGAGAATTAGGGAGGAAAATTTACATCTTTTTTCTTTTGCTATTTTCAATTGGTACCTAACTACCTGAAAGATCGGGAAAATCATAATAATTGATCTGGAGAATTAACTAACCCTGAAAAGGTAATCTCTCTGAAATGCTAAGGATCTGGTCGGAGCACTTGAAAAATATCTGTCCAAAATTGAAAGAAGAATAAATTACTTACCTTCTGAAATACCTATTCCGTGATCTCTCTGTGTTGACTCGCTTCGTGATCTTTCGGTAGACAGTAGTTGATACTTATTGGATCAGTTTTGAAATCAAACTTCTTTGACTCCATTTGTTGAAATTTTGTGGGAATTTGAATTTTCAAACATTTGTTCGAGGCCGCAAAACTGCTTAAAACCGTTATTTTCCGTTTCCAGAGGATTTTAATAGAGAACGTTACGACAAATTTTAGCTCTAGAGGTTCATTTGATGAAATTTTGATTTTGTCCCATTTTTGGTTCAAATTTGATTTTCAAAAATGCGCCAAAAAGTACTTCTTAAATTGGAGAAAAAAAAATCATCTTACCTCCGTGTTGTTTTTTTTATACAAGGTAGGTGCGATCGTGGCAGTACAGGAACTAGATAATTGAACGCTGTAAACGTTCAACTTTCATATTAACGTTGGATTATCGTACACGTTCAATTTTCACCAACCCGGTTAATTTGATGAAATTTTGATTTTGTTCCATTTTTGGTTGAAATTTGATTATCAAACATAGTATAGTCGGTAAAGCACTTTATGGAGGCAAACTCAAACAAAATTGCTAACAAAGATTTTTTTGCTATAAAATGTCCAGGAGTGTGTCCTAAACAACATATCTGGACCCGTCCCAGATCCACCTGGAGCCTTCTCCCCCACGGTGGATTTTAGCCCCCCAAAACACGTTTTTCGACATTTTCTCCCCCGCATTGCATTTTAGCGAAAAATATGTGGTTAGACAAAAGATTTTACGTCAAATTTCCGATCTGATGATGTATCAACTTTTCTTGTACGTTCAAGGGGGGTGGAATTATAGCCATTTAAAAAAGGGGGTTTCCTGAAAAATACATAAAGGCTGTAGGCGCCTAAGAGGGGTGAAATGGCCTCCGAAAGCGTTTGAGTTGATATTAGCATGAAAGGGTAGTACCATAGAGAAACATCCGCATGAAAAATTTCAGATCCACACCCCCTCCTCTTTTTGAAGAGCCCTTCCTTTTCTGAAATTTCAATGACACTTTTCTCAGCCCCATGTTGACCGATTTTGAAAATTTTTCAGTATGTTATGTATATCCTTAGTATGTATCCCCACAAAAATTTTCAACCCCCTCCCTGCATATTTACCCCTCAAAATAGCGTTTTTTCATTTTTTTATGCTTTTTAACAATAGTGAAAATTGAACAAACTAAGTGCTCTGAAGAGAGCTAGATGAGGGTAGCAAAAAATCTGACGTCATATTCGTGCTCAGTGGTATCGAATCATAAGAAAAGTACACCCTACTCATTAATACTTGGTTATTTTCTCCAAAATTCCCATTTTACCCCAATCCTCCATCAGACACATTTTTACACCATTTTGAGGGGTAAAAATAAGAGGAGGGGATTGAAAATTTTTGTGGGGATACATATCAAGGATATCCATAACATACTGAAAAATTTTCAAAATCGGTCAGCAAGGGGCTGAGAAAAGTGTTATTGAAATTTCAGAAAAGGGGGGCTCTTCAAAAAGAGGAGGGAGTGTGGATCTGAAATTTTTCATGCGGAAGTTTCTCTATGGTACTACCATTTCATGCTAATATCAACTCGAACGCTTTCGGAGACCATTTCACCCCTCTTAGGCGCCTACAGCCTTTATGTATTTTTCAGGAAACCCCCTTTTTTAAATGGCTATAATTCCACCTCCCTTGAACGTACAAGAAAAGTTGATACATCATTAGATCGGAAATTTGGCGTAGATTCTTTTGTCTAACCACATATTTTTCGCTAAAATGCAATGCGGGGGAGAAAATGTCGAAAAACGAGTTTTGGGGGGCTAAAATCCACCGTGGGAATTTTGTTTGGGTTCAACCACTTACCGACTGTACTGCGTGATGTCATTATTTTGGCGCGTACTAGAATCTGAGATCAAGAACTCATTTTGCTTTTGGAAACGTCAATTAAGAATAGCGTAATTTTTAAATTGGAAAAACAGAAAATCATCTTACCGCAGTTAGAGTTGCACAGGTGATGTAACTAGGAGAGGTTGAGCGCGTGTCGGTAGCATTGGAATGACTTTTTCGAAAAAATTCACACGGAAATTTTAATTTTCCAGTTCAAGGCTGTAGAACGCTCAAAACCGTTCTCTTCCATTTTCAATCGATTTTAACAAAAAGACAAAAATAGAGAACGTACCGAATTTCAGATCTCGAGGTTAATTTGATAAAATGTAGATTTGGTCACATTTTTGGTTCAAATTTTTTTTTTCAAACATGCGCCGAAAATTGTAAAATGCATTTGAGCACCTGAAATTGAAGCTGATGTAGGTACCCACCTCTAGACCTACATATTTTTGCTCTATTCGGTGTGGCCCCGCACTGAAATCTGAGCTCGAGAACTCATTTTGATAGTTGAAAATTTCGATTACGAATAGCGTAATACTTTTTGAACTGGAGGGAAAAAATCACGTTACCTCACGTTGTGGGAATTCTTCAAAATTTACTCATCAGCAATGACTGAACATTTGATGAATAATCGTCAATTTTTTCCTCAATTTTGGATTGTACAATTATTTTGCGTAGTGATTTGAATCCGGTTCCGAGCAGCTTTCACTTCGGATCAAGCTTATATCGTTATGGATGGTAACCACTTGCAGATTTATAACTCGCTAATAAATATTACTGTATAAGACCACGCCTCGATTAAAGCTGTTATAAGACACATTCGCATTGGCATGCGCCAAAAATTCTGACCAATTCAGATTTTTGCTAGTGATGTACATATTTTTGCTCTATAATAGGCGTGGCTCCGCCAAGTTCAAAATTTCGCTGCGACTTGGGATACTTTCCATACTTCTCTGATTTGCTAAATGTACGTACATATAGGTAAGTACTGGAATATCTACTTGAGTAGAAATTCCCCATGCTGACCTATGAGCCAGACGATCACGATCTTCATTTCGACACATCAGGAGGCTCCAGAACAGCTGGAAACTACCTCCGGACTTTTTAAATTGCAGAAATATAAAATCATCTTAGGTACCCCCATTGGAGTCACATGGGTAGTAAGTCTGAAACCATCTGAGGTAGGTATACTTTCAATCGTTTATGAAAATGTGTTCTTAGCTGGATTGAGATGAGGAATATCTAATTTTCAAATTTCATCCTTAAAATTTCGAACACAAAGTCGACTGGCGAACCAGTTGTTTCGATGACTGACGGATTTTGATCCAGTATCATACTTTTCCACAAACTTAGGTTAAATGACGAGTGATTTTTGAAATTCAATTCACGATTTCAATTTTTTTTGAAATTGATTAGTGATACCGAACCAATAAAATCTCAAGTGTTGGAAGTGCACTTTTCAATTTATAGTGAATTTTCAGGAATAAAGAGTCAACAATGAAACAAAAATTCAAATTTGTGAAATTGACCTTAAAAAGCCTCAATTTGATCCGAACCTTATTTTTAACCTCTCGAATCGATTAAAAACCGTTTACAATCACTTTAAGTAGGTTGCTCAAAAGCTTGCAGCAGATTTTTATCTATTTATAAGTATTTTAAATGTTGAAATTTCCATAAAAGTTTACAGAATGAAGTTATTAGAAACCTCAATTCACTCTATACCGTATTAAAATATCAAAATATCAAATTTTATCCTTAAAATTTCGAACACTGAGTCGAGCTTTCGTATCAACCTGAAGGAAAATTTTATCCACTGGATTGTGTTGTTGTCTTCCCATTTTTTTGTTTTTCATTGTTTGTTTTTCAAGCGTATCGTTACCTACGGACAGTAACCACTTGCATTCGTCATATAATCGAATAATTTTGATAAAGTGCAGTGGCGTAACATAGACTTGTTTGAAGAAAAAGTGCATTGCATCTCAAAAGGATAAAGTTGAGAATTAGGGGGAAAAGATGACACCTTTTTCTTTTTCTGTCGCTGTTTTGCAATAGGTACCGATTTGAAAGACCGGGAAAATCATGCAAATTGATCTGGAGTACTGAGAATAGCCCCAAAACAGTAATTTCTCCCACATCTTTTCTGTCTCCGAAGCTGAAACATTTTTCAAGTAGGTAACTCTTTACCTACTCAAAATTCGAAGTAATGAAAGTTACACATGAATTTAATCAAAATCCTCAAGTTTTTTTTCACGATTCATTCTTTCTCCATAGGAATGTTATAAGGTAAGTGAAAGTCCAGCGGTAATTTATTTTGCATCATGAGAAATTCTTCAGTCAGTGTTTTTTCCATCATCGTCTTTGAATTTTAATGAGCTGTTGAATATGAACTTGAGCAGAAATTCAATGGCAACCAATGGGCTATAGACGATCGCGATCTTTATTTTGTCACGCGTCGTTCAGTTTTGAAATTTAATTTTTTTTTAATGATTATGATGATGATTGATGAATACTTACTTGAAGTCTTGAATATTTGGAACTGAATAACGGTCTGGTACTATATAACGAGAAGTTGGCGTTTTTTTTTTTATATTTTAGCAAAAGTTGTGACTCTTTTTACAAAATACTAATAAGCACCTGTCACATTCTCACATGCGAAATGCGTTTCTTCACAGTTTGTGTAAGGCACCTGTTTGAAAATCTGAAATCAAAATATGTGCTTGTAGGCTCCAAAATGGCTTGAAACTACCTCCGAGCGGCCCTGCAGCATTTTGAAATTCGAGTATGAAGTGAATTTTAGCCACCCAAGTTCATTTGGTGCAATTTTGTGGGTATTTCAATTTTAAAAAATTTGTTCAAGGCTGCATAAATGTTCTAAACTGTTGCTTTCCACTTCTAAACGATTTCAAGGGTGGAGCATAAACATAGAGAGCGTACCAAATTTCAGTTCTCTGGGTTATGTTTTGATAAAATTTGGATTTTATATAATTTTTGTTTCAAATTTTATTTTCAAACATGCGTCATAAATTGTAAAATGAAGTTCGAAATTTTGCTATTATCTTACCCCAGTTGGAGTTGCATAAGTACGGTACATGCACGACGGATTTTGCCATATATGTACATAGGTATCAAATCTTCAAAATTTTATCCTTAAAATTTCAAACCCGAAGTCGAGGTCAAGTATAGGTATCAATCTGTAGGAAAATTTTATCCGTTGCACTGTGTTGTTGCCTTCACGTTTCTTTTGGGTTTTCTCATCCAGTGTATTTTTCCTGATTTCATCGTTTTTATCGGAAACGTTGCGGAAATTGTTCAAAATTTATTCGTCACTGAAGACCAAACATTTAATGGAAAATTGTCTATTTTTCCTCAGTTTTGGATTGTATTTTGTGTAGTGATTTATGTCCGGTTTCGAGCAGTTTCAAGCGCATCATTACTGATAGTAACCACTTGCAGTTGTTACAGATAATTGACTCATGAATGGGTAATTGGGTATTTAACATTAACTCTTAAAAGTTCAGGCAAATCCTAAGATGTTATGTAAAAATGCTTTCAATTTCCTGAATTAGATCATCTCAAGTTTCACTTTTATTCACAGTTCACCCCCCTCCTCGCCCTTGTAACCATTTCGGACAATGATGGACGTATTTATTTGATTACCTTACCCTCCAAAACCTAAAAAGCAAAAAACTCAATTGGGTCAATCTTGGAACTGAATAATATGGTTTCATTAGATGTAGTGTTCGAATGAGTGAAAGCATACTTTCAATGAATCTCACCCCTTTTTGGGGGTGCATACTTTGACAAACTCTGGGATAAAATACGGGGACCCATGCTCCATTTTTGGATGAACACATTGATGGTCGAGCTTTCATAAAATGAGATCAGGAAAAGAGTGTGCGGGATGGAACAGAGCGTTTTTTAAAATTAAATTCCTTTTCAATCATGATGATGATTGATGAATACTTACTTACTTGAAATCTTTAATATTGGATGCTACTCTGACCAATAGAATTACAATGACGAGTGATTTTTGAAATTGATTCACGATTTTAATTTTGTTGAAATTGATAAAAATGATACCGAACCAATAAAATCTCATGTGTTGGAAGTGCACTTTTCAATTTATAGTGAATTTTTCAGAATCCATGGCCAATATGGTAATGAAACAGGAATCAAAATTTATGGAATTGACCTATAGAAATTTGAAATTCGATATGAACCCTATTTTTAACCCCCCCGAATCGATTGAAAGCGGTTTCGAACCACTTTGAGTGTAGCTCTTAATCCTGCATCAGATTTTTCTCTACGAGTATTTATTTTGAATGTTGAAATTTTACATAAAAGTTTATCCAATGAGTTATTAATAACCTCAATTCACTCTACATCTCAGTTTTATTGTGCTGAGTCGATTGAAGGGTGTTTCAAGCCGTTCTGAAGCTTTCGGCGGCATTTTACTACACTTTTTCAAAACACTAATAGTTAAACAGCTGTCTCTTTCTACAGGCTACAAAACGGCTGGAAACTACCGCATCGAGACGCCCAGCATTTTAAAATTCGAGTATGAGGTAAAATTCTAGCTAGGTACCTAACTTCATTTTGGTGGAATTTTGTGGAAATTTCAATTTTCCAAAATTTTTGTTCAAGGCTGTAGAACTGCTCAAAACCGTTCTTTTCCGTTTCCAATCGATTTTAACAGAAGGACAAAAATAGAGAACGTACCGAATTTCAGCTATCGAGGTTAATTTGACAGAATTTTGATTTTGTCCCATTTTTGGTTCAAATTTGATTTTTAAAAATGCGCCAAAAAGTACTTTTTAAATTGGAGAATAAAAAAATCATCTCACCACAGTGTTTCTTTAATCACACGTTCAATTTGTTTTAAACATGCAATGAAAATTCGCGTCTGCAAATTCAAACGTTCAATTTTCACAAGCCCGCTTAATTTGATGAAATTTTGATTTTGACCCATTTTTGGTTCAAAATGTAATTTTCAAACATGCCCCTTCAGATTTTGGCTGGCAGTTTTGCTCTATTCGGCGTGTTTCCGCCAAGTTCAAAATTTTGCTGCGATTTGGGATACTTTCCATACTTCTCTGGTTTGATAAAAGTACAGTATGTATCAACACTTGTGCGAGATCATTATTTTGGCGGATACTCAAGAACTCATTTCGCTATTTGGAAACGTCGATTAAGACTAACTATGGCGTACTTTTTGAATTAGAGAAACAAAAAATCATCTTACCCCAGTTAGAGTTGCACTGGTACTAAATTAATGGATTTTACGATCTACATATAGTCACGTAAGTTGGATAGAGATGGATTTTACCACGTTCACTTTCATAATGAAGTAGGTACTGGAATGTCACTTGAGTAGAAATTCCATGATGACCTATGAGCCAGACGATCGCGATCTTCATTTCCAACACACGTCTTTCAGTTTTGAAATCAAATTTCTTTGTAACATATGATCATTGATGAATACTTACTTGAAGTAGTCTTGAATATTTGGAAGCGGATAATTATCAGGTGATCCAATGTTTTTTGGCGACGCTCGTGAACTTTCAGATGGGTGCATAGGACCTCAATGTCTCCTCAAACACGAGCAGCTTGGCTATTTGTATTTGTGCAGTTGCAGGAAGAGAGCTGTGACAGTGACTGGCGAACCAGTTGTTTCGATGACTGACGGTTTTTGATCCGGCATCCAATAAAATTTCAAGTGTTGAAAGTGCACTTTTCGATTTCTGGTGAATTTTTGGAAATCAATGGGCCAAACATGAAACAAAAAACTAAATTTATGAAATTGACCCAGAAAGCTGAAATTCGATATGAATTATGTTTTTAAATTTCCAAATTGATTGAAAACCGTTTCGAACCACTTTGAACAGCTCTGAACCCTCCAGCAGATTTTTATCTATACTCATTTTGAATATTGAAATTCCCATAAAATTTTACTCAATGGGTTTATTAAAAACCTCAATTCAATCTATACCTCAATTTTACATATTATGCTGAGTCGATTGGAGGAGATTCCAAGCCAATCTGGAACCTTCAGCCGTATTTTGAAAACATCAGATTTTCAAGAAGTGTCATTAAAACTGTATCCAAACCAGCTTCAGCGCGTATAAACGCGAGTGATGCACTCTACTAATTATGCAACACTTTTCCAAAACACTAATAAGTATCTGTCGCATTCTCATATGCTATAGATGATTTACATGGTTTTAGGGCACTTTTTGAAAATCTCAAATTTTCAAAATAAATAATAGGTACATCTGGAGGATTCAGAATGGCTGGAAACTACCTCTGGACTTTAAATTGGAGAAATAAAAAACCATCTTACCCCAGTTGGAGTCGCATCATTTTGTTGCAGTATTGTTGATTTCATGTCTGTTCCAGCCATGATGATCGCGTTTTAAATCGAAAGATGTGTTAATTTTTACACATAATTTATCGCCTAGAATACTCATAGTGGGTTCTACTAAAAAAGACATCGAACTGTATGGCGTCGTATGACCAAGTTTCATGCCATAAGATTGCAAAAGTGCGCACCACACACATTACTAATAAATTGTGATGCATTATAGGTGATTACTTCCTCGATCTTGAATCCACCCACGTGCTTTTATATCTTCCACAAGTGATTCCATGGCTTTTACATATGGAACAAGTTTTGATGTTAAAAAGCGTTCTTATCCAGCCTTTTTATTAAAGGCATCTTTTTAGTTACGAAAAGATATTTTGGATGGCCTTTGCGAGAGGCTACAGGGCTGAAAACGTCTACTGATAAAACACTACTTACCTATCACGTATGATCTTATGTGAGCATACTCCGGTCACTTTTCTTACTCGTATAACGCCGCGTTGGGTCGAAAATACTTGATGCCTTTTGAAAATCATTTTTGCTATCTTCATATTTTCTTTAGTTTTTTCATCCGGTTAGTTTTCTTGATTTCATAATTTTGTTGGAAACATTGTGGAAATTGTTCAAAATGTGCCTATCAGTGAAGACTAAACATTTGATGGATAATCGTCAATTTTTTCCTCGATTTTTGATTATATTTTGGGGGTGATTTGAATCCAGTTTCGAGCAGATTCCAGTTTGACTCAAGTTAAGAGTACCATTACTGGTAGTAACCACCTGCAGTTGTATAAATTGACTCATGCATATTCCGTTTTCGGTTTAAGGCAGTCATAAAAGACACTTTGGTATAATACATGTAAGCTTGTTTGAAGAAATGGTGCATTGCATCTCAAAAGGGTAAATTTGGGAAATAGCAGAAAGAGAAATTGATACCCTTTTCTTTGATCTGGAGAATTGAGTGGTTCTGAAAAAGCTATCTCTCTGAAATGTTGGGGATCTGTTTGGGGCACTCGGGAAAATATCTGCTCAAAATTGAAAAAAAAAAGATAAATTACTTACCTAAAATACCTAATAGGTAACCAATGTACGAGTGATCAGCCTTATTCTTTGGATTCACTGATTCAGATCGTTGACGATTTTCCTTATCTCTGGTTCAATGATGTCTGGTATTTGTTTTTGGACCGGCGCAGTTGGTCCACAAAAATTCCCAAACTTGCTCACAGTGCTTGGTTCTTGTACTGTTTGTTTTGTGTTTTTTTTTTACATTTTCAATCGCCATTTGTTTATAACTAGGTCTTTATTTAGCTACAGTAGTTGGTGTGCAGATACTTCTTTTGCATCAGGAAATAAATTCCAGATTTCTGGGATAATTTGATAAAATTTTGATTTTGTCCCACTTTTGGCTGAACTTTGATTTTCAAACATCACTGAAACATGCGCCAAAAATTATAAAATTCTTTTGAGCGCCTGAAATATTGGTTTGTGATGGATCTAGTTTTGCTCTATTCGGCATGGCCTCGTCAAGTTCAAAATTTGGCTGCCTCATGGGATACCTACTTACCATACTTTTCTTCCTTATTGCTAGAAACAAAAAAATCATCTAACCTCACATAATTATCAAATTTTCAAATTTCATCCTTGAAATTTCGAACACGAAACGAGCTTTTATCAACCCGAAGGAAAATTTTATCCGCTGGACTGTGTTGTTGTCTTCACATTTCTCTTGGTTTTTAAAGCGTATCATTACCGATGGTAATCACTTGCAGTTGTATAATTGACTCATGAATATTAGGTGGCTTCGAGTTTTGTTTTGGTTAAACGCAATGGCATAAAATACTTGAATTTGTTTGAAGAAACAACGCATTGCATCTCAAAAGGATGAAGTTGAGAATTAGGGAGAAATATTCACATTTTCATCTTTCCTTTTTGCTAGGTACAGATTTGAGAGATCAGGAAAATCATAAAAATTGATCTGGAGAACTGAGAATAGCCCCAAAACAGTAATTTCTCCCATATCTTTCCTGTCTACGAAACTGAAACATTTCTTGTGACTTTCAACTCAAAACTCAAAACTTTAATCAAAATTCTTCAACCTTTTTTTCACGATACGTCCTTTCCCACAGCATGTTTATTAGGTAATTGAATATTCAGAGGTAATATTTGCATCATGAGAAATTCTTCAGTGACTGTATTTTTTCCCTCGTCGTCTTTGAATTCTAATGAGCTACTGAATAATTATCAAGTTGAGTAGAAATTCAATGACGACCATAATGAACTACATACATAGACGATCAGGATCTTTATTTTAACACGCGTCGTTCAGTTTTGAAATTAATTATTTTTTAAAATGATGATGATGATTGATGAATACTTACTTCAAGTCTTGAATATTGGATGCTTCTGTAACATGGCGGCAAAATACCTCGTCGGTTTGATAAAATCTCAAGTGTGGGAAGTGCACTTTTGAATTTCTGGTGAATTTTTGGGATTCGAGGACCAAATTGAAACAATAATCTAAATATGAAATTGGCCCAGAAAGCCGAAATTTTATATGAACTGTATTTTTGACCTTCTGAATCGATTGAAAACCGTTTTGAACCACTTTGAGCTGCTCTGAATCCTCCAGCAGGTTTTTTCTATTTATTTTAAAAATATTTAAATTTCCATAAAATTCTACCCAGTGGAGTTATTAGAAACATCAGTTCACTCTATACCTCACTTTCATTATATGCTGTGTCAACCTGAAAGAAAATTTCATACGCTGGACTGCAGTGTTGTTGTTTTCACATTTCTTTTGGGTTTTCAAGAGTATCATTACCGATAGTAACCACTTGCAGTTACAATTGACTCATGAATATTATATTTCGACACAATTCTACACAATGGTCATAGGTACAGGATAGAGTTGAGAATTAGGGAGAAAAATTGATACCTTTTTCTTTTTCTTTTGTTATTTTGCAATTGGTACGGATTTGAAAGATCGGTAAAATCATAAAAATTGATCACATGATCAGTATAGAACTGAGAATACTAACCCCTAAGACAGTAATTTAATCCCACATCTTTCTTGTCTCCGAAGCTGAAACGTTTTCTAAGTAACTTTCAATTCAAAACTTGAAATAATGAAGGTTACACACGAATTTGATCAAAATCCTTCAACTTTTTTTCACAACCCATCCTTTCCTATAGCATGCTTAGTAGGTAGGTAAGTGAATGTCCAGTGGCATTTGCGTAATGCGCTGAGAAATACTTCAGTCACTGTTTTTTTCCTCATCGTCTTTGAATTTTAATGAGCTGTTGAGTATGTCTCCTCAAACACGAACAGCTTTAGTATTTGTCCAGTGGCAGGTGGAGAGCTGTGGCAGTGACTGGCAAACCAGTTGTTTTAATTAATGACGGTTTTTGATCCGGAACCACCACAAACATTTTTCACTATTTTTCCACACACTCAGGTGACATGACGAGTGATTTTTGAAATTTAATTCACGATTTCAATTTTTTCGCAATTGATCAAAGTGATACCTACCGATCTAATAAAATCTCAAGTGTTAGAAGTGCACTTTTCGATTTCTGGTGAATTTTTAGAAATCAATGGGCCAAACATGAAACAAAAAACTAAATTTATGAAATTGACCCAGAAAGCTGAAATTTGATGATGAACCTGGTTTTTGAATTTCCAAATTGATTGAAAACCGTTTCGAACCACTTTGAGCAGCTCTGAACCCTCCAGCAGATTTGAAATTCCCATAAAATTTTACTCAATGGGTTTATTAGAAACCTCAACTCAGTCTATACCTCAATTTTATTATGCTGAGTCGATTGGAGGAGGTTTCAAGCCGTTCTGGAACCTTTAGCCGTATTTTGAAAACATCCGATTTTCAAGAAGTGTCATAAAAACCTGTATCCAAACCAACTTTAGCGCGTATAAACGCGAGTGATGCACTCTACTGATTATGCAACACTTTTCCAAACCACTAATAAGTGTCTGTTGCATTCTCACATGCTATAGATGATTTGGATGGTTTTAGGGCACTTTTTGAAAATCTCAAATTTTCAAAATAAATAATAGGTACATCTGGAGGATTCAGAATGGCTGGAAACTACCTCTGGACTTTAAATTGGAGAAACAAAAAACCATCTTACCCCAGTTGGAGTCGCATCATTTTCATCGCAAATACATCTCCATACGTATTTTTGGGTTCGGAAATTATGAATTCCTTCGATTCTTTGCTATTAAAACAATTTGATTTAAGGTACCTTAACAACGTAATTTGAATCCATGTAAACTTTTAACTTCTTCACGCCATTGAATAGCATTATTTGAAGTCCTTTCTCGAGCAGACACCATCCGCTGTTATGAGGATATGGCTCCCTCAATCAGGTGTTGGATCATCTTCACTTAATTTGTTTTCCAATAAAAATTTGGAAGTCACCAATTTGTATTCATTCTGCGCAGCATGCTCTAAAAGTTTTTTCGAAGCATCTTTAAAGTCGAAAGTTTGATCGGGAGCTGGAAAACCGTTTGCCAATTCGTCAACAATACCCCATGCCTCGTTGGGTTTAAATCCATAGAGCATTGCAGTATTGTTGATTTCTTGTTTGATAACTTCAATATGTCTGTACCAGCCATGATGATCGCGTTTTAAATCGAAAGATGTGTTCATTTTTACACGTAATTTATATCCTAAAATACGCATAGTGCGTTCTACTAAGGAAGACATCGAACTGTATGGCGTCGTATGACCGAGTTTTATGCCATAAGATTGCAAAAGTATGCACCACGCATTACTAATAAATTGTGATGCATTATAGGTGATTACTTCCTAGATGTTGAATCCACGTGCTTTTATATCTTCTACAAGTGATTCCATGGCTTTACATATGGAACAAGTTTTGATGTTAAAAAGCGTTCTTATCCAGACTTTTTTAGTAAAGGCATCTTTATAGTTACGAGAAGATATTTTGGATGGGCTTTGCGAGAGGCTACAGGGCAGAAAATGTCTACTGATAAAACACTACTTACCTATCACGTATGATTATATATGAGCATACTGAAAAGATATTGAGTGTTATAGAAGATATTTAGACCTAAGAGACTAGATATTGGCCCAATGTTCAACCAGATAAGTACATATATTCACGCAATGTAATTAGTTTTTTATGAGACTCCTATATACCTTACTGTTCTCTATCTTTACACCAAAAGTTAACCATCTACCATGAATACGATAAAAAGTTTCATTACACGAAATAAACGATTCCACAGATCAATACTACATGATTTATTAGCATCTCACGGTAACAATCGATATATATCTTTGTATAATGAAATAACATATTTTACGCGAATTCGCAAACAATTAACAACAATATTAACCGACACAACTTGATATTTTACAGTATTAAAACGTTCCTAGGTAAGCTATACAAACAGACTAGACCGAGCCAACTGAGAACAACCTTCACTACACTAAGTACCCCCTACCTATCATAGGTACCTATTCTCCCTCCCTACTCTAGGTATATCGTGTACTTTGTTAATTTATGGGTATGTTACATGGATTATTTCAAGGAATAATCGTGAGGATTATTCCTTGTACTAAAGGCCATATCTACTATGACAATACTCCGGTCATTTTTCTTATCACGTCGCGTTGGGTCGAAAATACTTGATGCCTTTTGAAAATCATTTTTACTATCTTCATATTTTCTTTAGTTTTTCTCATCCGGTTAGTTTTCTTGATTTCATAACTTTGTTGGAAACATTGTGGAAATTGTTCAAAATGTACATATCAGTGAAGATCAAACATTTGATGGATAATCGTCAATTTTTTCCTAGATTTTTGATTGTATTTTGGGTGTGATTTGAAACTGGTAGTATAACCACCTTTAGTTGTATAAATTGACTCATGAATATTCCATTTGCAGTTTAAGGCAGTCATAAAGACACTTTGGTATAATACATATAAGCTTGTTTGAAGAAATGGCGCATTGCATCTTAAAAGGGTGAAGTTGGAAAATAGCAGTGAGAGAAATTGATACCCTTTTCTTTGATCTGGAGAACTGAGTGGCCCT